>NC_062227.1:63315513-64521138 GCF_902686445.1 Sciurus carolinensis
GTGTAACCTCGGCTGTTGAGAGCTACAACAGATCATAATTTTAGAAACACCTAACATAATGAAGAATATTGGCAAAACTCCATATTGACTCATGCTTGTTTTCTCTACTTTTTGAAAAGGAATGAATTGCATGTGTATGAACATTAATGAAATGAATTTGAATTTGGGGACTAGCAAGTAGGTCAGCTGGGAGTGAGGTACGATTTGATTTAAGGATTAGCTCTTTTTAAAGAGGAGTTTGGAGAGTTCATGAGTCAAATTAGTAGAATCAGAAGTAGTGAAGCATGTATGAGTGTTGTGGTGGACTGGTGCCTGATGAAAGGATGTGAGTAGTTTGAAAGAAATGCTGTTTAGGAATCCTTTTTTTTCTTTTTTTTTTCTTTTTTAAAGTTTATTATACTCAGAGACCTGTGGGCACAGTGGTGGCGCATACCTGTAACCCTGGGTACTCCCAAGACTGAGGCAGGTGGTTTGCAAGTTGTTGGCTAGTCTCAGCAACTTGGCTAGACTCTATCTCAAAATAAATAAATAAATAATGAAAAGTGCTGGGGATGTAGCTCAGTGGTAGAGTGTCCCAGTTCAATTCCCAGTACTGAAAAAAATCATATCTAGAGAAAAAGATCACTCTTCTGAAATGATCTTTTTTTTGGTGTGGCAAAATAGAAAATAGTTAACCATTAAGGCAGCAGTCTTCCATTTTTATAAAGTGATTAATAGATAATATTTGATAAATACAAAGACAGCACTAATGATCATCTGTAGAAATTCAAAGCATCCATTGTATTAAAATGTCTAAAGTTTGCAATGTATGTTTTGTGTAGCTGATTGTTTGTTATGAAAGAATTGAGAATAAAGGTATCATAGGGTACATATGTGTGTGCTTGTGCATTTGTGTATATATTTACTCAGTTGAATTCCCCAATGCCTTAATTTAAATTATTTTAAATACTTTCCACTTTATTTTGATCTTTTTGTTAATTAGAAAAGTAATATTTATGTTCCAGAATTCAACTGCCCCACAGTTCTTTGTATATCCTTTTAAAGAAATAAATCATTTTATATTTCAATTGAATGTTTAACAAGATAAATGAAATAGCTTAACAAATGTTTAAGAAAATTGTGGTGTTTTTTGTTTTGTTTTTGGTTTTTTTTTTCGGCAGAACTGGGGATTGAACCAAGGGGCACCCTACCACTGGGCTCTATCCCTGGCCCTTTTTATTTTTATTTTTTATTTTGAGAAAGTGTCTTCCTAAATTGCCCAGGGTGGCCTTTAACTTACGATCCTCCTACCTCAGCCTCCTGAGTAGCTGTGATACAGGTGTGCGTCACTGTGCCAGGCTTGAACTTAATTTTCTTAACTTTTAAATTAGTAAAGCACCTGCTATGCTCACTTTCATGTCTAAATGATCATAAAACATAAAGTACAAATACAGTTAACAAAAATAAGAAGATAAAACACTTGAATTTGAGAACAAAGTAGATATTCTCATCTTTGTTTTATTAATGCCCTGCTTTACTCAAACACTGATTTTAAGTTGTTTATAAAAATAAACATTCAGTAAATAAAGCTGAATCATGGTGAAGAGAAAATGAGAGAAGCGAATGAGACCACTGAGAGTCCATGTTCAAATACATATGCCCCAGGATCCTGCACTGTTAACAGGGAAAATTTAGTCTTGAGTTTCTTAGCAGCCACATGAAAGGAACCAGTTGCAGCAGCTTTCCCCAAAAAAATGTCCTTTAAAACTGGGTCTCATAATACTCATGTTCAAACAAATTTACAGATGAATGATACTTTATCTCCTTACAGAAATAATTATATTCACATCAGCATTCTAAATCGTTTTGGAAATTCTGTGGTTAAAAGCATCAATAACTGCATAGGTTCAGTATTTTTCATGCACATGTGGCTACCTCCCCCACCTTTTCACCTAATATCTTTCAACATTCCCACTTGGGGAATCAGTGAGATATTGATCTCTGGCTAAAACAGTCTGTTTGCTCAGAAGTCCAGCAGGCTGAGATTTGACAAGTCCCTTCTGTTAGATCTCATCGAAGGGACAGTATATGTATGTACTACAGGGGACCTCATCCTTTAGAAATAGCCCCAAAACAGGAGTAGTTCAGATGATGATTTTCACATCCTTTCCTTCTATATGAGCTGAAAGCATAATCTAAGTCAGCAAAGAGTTAAGTTTTAAATTGCTTATAAATTGTCTTACAGAAATTTAAAAACTTGTGTTTTTAAAATTTCTACATTGTAGATTGAGTTCTCTGTTGCTAGTGAAAATTCTTAGTCTTTGATTATTTATATCTCATCTTGTTCTGAAAGAGAATTGAAAGGCAAAAACTAGATATGAGCAGAAAATGTTTAATTGGCTTATTGTGTGGCTAGCTGAGGTAATGCACCTGCCAGCATTATAGACAGAAGCTGTGAAGGAAGTAGGGGTGTGAATCTCCAGATAACATGAAATATCCTTGACTCCCAAGGATGACTGGCAGAGGGACTGTGAGGGTATTGTTTCTGAGCAGAGGTGCAGGGAGGAGCAGGGGTTTAAAATGACAAAAGTCAAACAGAAGAAAGCACTGCAGAAAGCAGCTCTCACTGCAAACAAAGGAAAGTTCTTGCTGTAGAAGGGGAACACAGAAGAACAGATCATTTTTTTTCCACCTTTGCCTGCTCAGTTACAGCAACCATTTCAGTAAGGGCATCTGCAAATTTGAACAGCAGATTTCCCAAGGCATATTTTCCTGTTTAGTAAGAGTGTTTTGATGGTTGAACTGAGTATTTTATGTATAATATAAAGGAAGAAATTGTTCAACATGACCCAACATTGTAGTTAATTTTCAGTAGTAGTGAATGTATGGTTAATTTTCATTTCAGTTATTGAGAACAGAATCTGCTTTACCCTAACTTTAATCTAAATGTAATGAAGGTGCATTCTTCTTTTCAGGCAAGAGTGCAGCATTGCATCTGCTCGGTAGCCAGTGACCACTCAGTAGGACTTCTAAGTTTGCGAGAGAAAAAATGCATCATGTTGGCATCTCGGCACCTTTTCCCTATTCAGATAATCAAGTGGAGACCCTCTGATGATTACCTGGTAGTGGGGTGTTCAGATGGCTCTGTGTATGTCTGGCAAATGGATACTGGTAAGAAGTAGTGTGAAAAGAGACTAGAAAATTAATGGGTATGTTTGATTTCCTAAAAATTAAGTTTTGGAATGTATAAAAATTGCTTTTTTTATTTCTAATCACTGCTTTCCCTAAATATTTTCATCGTATCAACAAAGAAATATTTGTTTCCTCTTTTTTGTTACACTATGCCAAATACTTGTAGAGCAGTTCACCATTCTTTAAAAGCATATAAATGAAAGTAATGTATGGTTGAGGACAGATTTACGGGTGACAAAGTATAAGTGATTTCTGTATCATTCATGAGAAAAATTGTGAGTGGGATGAACGAACCATGTTTGTCTCAGGTCAGAAACAGTAGCAAAAGATAAAACCCTCTTTTATTGGATAGCAGAAAAGCAGTGCTGGGCAGAAAATTGCAGAAAGTAATCCGCATCAAGGTTTCAAGTACTAGTGGAAATGTAAAATTTCAAGTTTCAAAAATGTGATGTATGGAGGTCATAATGTGGAACAAGTAATGCTTAATTTAAAAGCAAGGTAAAGTTATACAGTGTTTATATACAGACTACCATGGATTTCCTTGAGAAATACATATGCATGTAACCATGTTTTCAGTTAATCAAGCTCTTTTGTAATATATTGGATTCAACTTTTGCATTGTTAAGTGATTGTCAATGATAAAAACCTTTCTTTGGACTCCTAGTTGTACTACATAATATTTATACCAAATATTTTCCTTTTCTTCACGTTTTGTTGTTTGTTTTAGTCTTTTTTGAAACCAGACTATATACAGCCGCTTGTGTGGTTGTCAAATGGGGAGTTCCCGTAAGCCTTTTTGGGATAAGTGCTATAATCTTTAGCAGCCTTATTGATCATCCTCAGTTTAACTGCAATACAGGCAATTTTGACAAGTGGAGCCTTCTGGAAGTCTGTCAGACTTCTTTACTTTTGCATTTAACTTTTTTTTCCTCTTGTCTGGTTGTAAAAGAGATAGTGTTAATTTTTTCAAATTTTAAAAGCACAAACGTATTAGAAGAGAAGAAAGGCAAAACCAGAGCCCATTGCCCAGTTGTAAATGTTACCATTTTGGCACATTTCTTTTTTATTTGTTCCTGGACATTTTTAAAAACAGAATTACTATCATCTATATATGCAATTTTGTATTTTACTTTTGTGTCCCTCGTCATGGTCTTGCTTGCTGGTTTGATCCACCTCACACACTACAGATACCATTTATGCTTGGAATCAGATTATTTGGTTTGAACTTAGAATCCACAACTGTGATTTATCTTAGCTCACATGACTTTTGCCCTTCAGTGTTTTCATCTGTCAAATTAGAATAATACTTCCTATTTTATAATGTCACAGGAGGAATAAAATGAGATATTGCCCAGATGTGGTAAATAGAATGTGAGTGTAATGTATGTGTGTGTACTTTTAAGTTCGTGTGTATATACATACACGTGTATGTATTCCTATAATCATTAAAGAAATGTGCTGCTTAACTCGTTACCTTGTGAAATTTGGCAGAATGAATTTACCTACATTTGGAAAGATTTTCTTTGGCAATTATTATTGAAGAAAGTTCTTAGAACAGTAATGACATTTTAAGAACTGGATTAAAATACTGTAAATATTAAATTAATTGATATATCTTAAACAGAAGAATATGATAAACTTGTCTAGGCCTTGTGTAAAGGAAGAGAGTGTCATTGTCTTGAAAGTTTGAGATTTTTAAATGTATGATGCTTGAATATTTAAGAATATTTAATCTTAAATATTAAGATTAATATTTAAGTATGTTTGTAAATAATACATAGTGAAATATAAAATTTGTTACAGACAAAATCAAACTGAAAAATATGGTAACTTTTCCAGTGATTTTTCTAAAGGGAAACGATTGTCCCTAACTATAGGGATACTGGAGGATGTTCTGCTTCAAATGAGTGTAGTATAATTAAACTCAATTTAGATTAAACACTATGTAATATTGAAATTTTAGTTATACTTTGACCTTCAGGAGGACATGAGTAAATAATTAGTGACTATGACATTCTTAAGGTAAAAATAGAGAAGCAAATTTGTTTTGGATTTCAACTGTAATAGGAGGTATATGTTCTTTTTCTTTCCTAGCAGTATGTGCTGTAGCTAGTGATATATAGGTCTCTGGGGAGTGCGTAAGGTACATCCTGAAGGTCTTGGCATTATTTATTTATTAAATTTATTTATTTATTAAATAAATAAAAAATGAAGGTAGATAAATCAGATACAGCCAGGGTTTGATGTATGAAATGTATTTAAACTCTGAGGAGATACTTGATCTGTCTTCTTCGTGTTTTGGGAATGTATTTTCACAGATGAAGCTGTGCCGTACAG
This sequence comes from Sciurus carolinensis, assembly GCF_902686445.1. Classification (NCBI taxonomy): domain Eukaryota; kingdom Metazoa; phylum Chordata; class Mammalia; order Rodentia; family Sciuridae; genus Sciurus; species Sciurus carolinensis. Next base: position 63,321,022 of record NC_062227.1, read on the forward strand.
CTGCTCATACATATCGGGTAGTTTGCTGTTTTGAGTTTTACTGATAATTTCTAGGTTAAAAACACTTAAAATGTCTTTATTTTGTACATTTATGTGTCATTTATTTTAGTTTTTTTTTTCTTTTCACATGGGTAGATTTTGTCTTCAGTGTTTATTTTCTAATGAAAATAATAAAAGATTTAGAGAACTTGAAGTCCAGAATTCTTTTATTGTGACGTTTTACTAGATGAGCTAGCAATTTCATAGTGATGAACAGGCTGTGAAGATGTTCTTTCATATATTTAGCTGGTTTAACAGTAGGTCAGACACTAGCAACAAGAGTGGGCCAGGTGAACCTTTTGGCTCCCACTCATGAACTTTAAAGGTTAGCCATTGATCTAGATGGTGACTGCTTCCACCTGGAGCTGTTTATGAACTTCAGGGGTCAACTGCCTCATTCTTCACATTTGATATTCCTAGTAGCTGTACATGCCAATCCCACAGGCCTTTCACAAGGTTGGGATCCTATTTGATACATTGCACCATGCTTTAAGCCATAACTAGTGTTACAAAATGTTCTTATGTAATCATTACAAAGCCTAAATAACATTCTTATCTGCTTATTTTTTCCACTTAACAAAAGTGATTCCCACATGTTATTCCTATTTTAATAGGTTTAATTATTATGTGGCTTTGTACAAATGCAAATTATTATTGCTTGCCAAATATTATTAGAAATTAGTGTATAAGGTTTTGTCATTTACTTTGTTACATTTTTTAATTCTTTTCTGCCCCTCTGAGTTTTCTAAAATTCCTATTTTTGCATTAACTTAATGAAATATACATTCATCTTTTGGAACCGCATTATCTAATCAAACATAGCATAGACTTATGAACTAATGTATATTCAGATGTCTGCTGATAAACAAATTGGATATCAAAAGTGTGTCAAGGATCAGATTTATATACAAGTCTAATGTTATTTTTTTTTAAAAATATTTTGGGGGGGACAAGTCTAGTGTTATTCTTAAGACTAATTTTAAAAACATTCCTATGCTTTTATTTTCATTTATTTAGATTGATGTTTCTTGTGTTTTTACTAAAATTGCTAAAGAAAATTAAGAGGTAATACTACAATTCAGTCTTTTGGGAGGTTTTAGTGGCAAATATTTTCTTCACCTATTTGACCTTTTTCCAGCAGTGTCTGACATACTAGAGATTTGATCTTATCTTTCTGTTTCATGATATACTGCCACTACATTGACTCTTCTATGTCTTTTACAGTTTTACTTCTTATTGTGTTATAAGCCTGGAGTAGAATAGGGGAAAACACACACAAAGAATGAATTAAGAAAAGCACCTGATTAAAATTTTGGTAAAATCAAGTATAATTAGAGAGTATCTTTTATCCCTTTTAATGATTGTCTATAAAGTATGAAATTTTACACACTTACCTATGTAGTCGGCAGTTGCATTGCTTCCCACTTGAAAGGAGGAGTTTATTAAAGTGGAGACATGATATTCTTTACCACTACCTCCTCACAACCCCTGCATGCCGTTCATCACTAAATCTTTCCCATTAGGTTTCTCCAGCTCCTTTTTTTTCTTTTTGGTATCTCATTCTAATTTAGGGTCATATTTCCCCATTCCTAGGTTGTCTTTATTGGTTACTCTGCCTACTCTTTCATTTCTAATCTCTCCTGTACTCTGCTGGTTAATTAATCCTAAGAAAGAAGACAGCAATAACATCTGGTTCATGCTACTATTCAGTGAGTGAATCCTGACAGTGTCAGTTCACAACACCTTCAAGACAAGATCTTCCTACCTTCTGTCCTTACTTCTTATTATTCTTTTACATGGACCATTTGTTGTAGTCAAGAATAATCAACTCACTCACTATCACTTCTTGTAACTTGCATTATCTATATTCTCTTGATTTTCACTTACTTAGAACATTATTTTCTTTCTTTCTGCTTTTTAAAAAGTCTATTGTATTTTAAGGAAATTTGAATAATTTAAATGAAGTCATATATTTACTAATGCATAGTAATAATTTCCATTATTCGTCACTGCTTTATGTAGATGCTGATTTCCACCTGAATCACTTTCCTTTGCCTAATATTTAATTTTTCTTATAGAACTGAGTTAATGAATTCTTTCAGCTTTTGCTTGTCTGAAAAAATTCTTCATTTCACCTCCTTTTTAAAAAAAAAAAATTTTAATTTTTTTTATTTTAGTGGTGTCTATTTGCCCAGACTGGTTTTGAACTCTTGAGCTTAAGTGATTCTTCCACCTCTGTCTCCTGAGTAGGTGTAACTGGAGGCATGTGCCATTAAACCCAATTTCACCTGTATTTTTAAAAGATATTTTCTATGGGTGTAAAGTCCTAGGTTCATAGTTTTTTCTTTCTTTCATTCAGTTCTTTGCTGTCTTCTTACTTATGTTGTTTCCAGAGAGAAATTTGCTGTAGTCTTTATCTTTCTTCAGTATATGTAACATATCTGTTTTCTCTGGTTGCTTTAAAACTTTTTTTTTTTTCCACATGGTGCTGAAGATTGAACTCAGAACCTCACACATGCTAGGCAAGTGCTCTAACACCAAGCTATAGTCCCAGCCCTAAAACATTTTTTTTACTGGTTTTGAGCAATATGATTGTAATTTTCTTCTTTTCGCTTGTGCTTGGGAATCTATAGGTATGTATTTCTAAAGGTTTGGAAAACTTATGGCTATAATTTATTCAAATATGTTTTCTGTCCTCTATTTTTTTTTCCTCTGGAGACTTCAATTATACATGTTAGGCCATTTAATGTTGTTCCATAGCTCACTTATAATCTTTTCATAATTTTTTTTCTTTTTTGTTTTATATAGTTTCTAGTGCTGACTTCACTTATACTGTTTGCTTTCTTCCACAGTGTCTAATCTGTTGTTATTCACATTCAAGTGTAAGTTTCATGACCTATGTTGTAGTTTTAATTTCTAAAAGTTTGGTTTTGGTCTTTTGATATCTTTCACATCTCTATTAAAAATTGTTAGACATCAGGGGTAAAATTATAATAACTTGTAATGTCTCTGTCTGCTAACTCCAACATCTTTGACAGTTCTGGGTTATTTTTACTGATTTGGTTTTACCCCTCCTTTTAAGTCATATTTTCCTCCTTTTTTGCATACCTAGTAATTTTTTTTTACTAGGCAACAGATGCTGTGAATTTTATTTTCTTGGATATTGGATATTTTTGTATCCCCACAAATCTTTTTGAGCTTTATTTAGGGGATATAGTTTGATCCTCCTTCAGTCTTGCTTTCAAGACTTGTTAGGCAGGGCTAGAGAAGTACTAATTCTGGAAATAATTATTACCCGTGGTTAAGGCATGGTTAAAAGTACTTCCAAAGTACTCTTCCCAATCAGTTCCTCCCTGTGAATTAGGAGACTTCTTTCTAGCTGGTGAGAGTAGGCACAGTTCACAGTAGTGTCTGCACCTTCCAATCCTTCCAGGTGGTTCTTTCCTGAGTCTCTGGTGGATTCCTCACGAACTTCTCCGTATTCTGCCAAAGATGTGAGAAACTTCTGCAGATTTCTCTGAGTTACTCCACTCTGGTATTCTGTCCTTCAAATTCTAGCAGCCATGGTCTCCTGGCTTCTTAAACTTTTTCTCATCAATTTAGGGAATCTGTTAGTCTCTTCTTGGTTTCCCTCTCCTTATGCTGTGGAAAGGAAACTCCCTTGAGGGGTGAGCTGGAGTAATTATGGGAATGAACCTTGTTTGTTTTCCATCTTTTAAGGTTTACTGTCCTTAATTGCCCAATGTCCATTGTCTGGAAAAATTTTTGTTTTCATATATGGTGTCTTTTAAATACACAGACACACACACACACACACACACACACACAGATGTTTCGGAAAGAAGGGTGAATTCATTACCTGTTACTCCATATTGACCAGAAACAGAAGTACTTTCTGCTTATTTGAATTTTAAAAATCTTTAAAGATTCAGGCAGAATATACTCTCTTCCTAAATTGATTTGGTTTTTGTTTTTAAATAGATTTCCCTTGGAATGAATTTTTTTTCTCTTGAATCTCTTCAGTATTTCCTTTTGACTTGTTTTGATTACCTTTTTATGTGCAAATGTTTTGAACCTTACCATTTTATATAAATCTTCCCGCACCCTGAAGTTTATTACCATTGATATATTGCTACCATCTAATCTTCAGACCCTATTCAAATTTTCCAGTTATTCCACTGAAGTCTTTTATTGCAAAAACTTCTACACTAGAATTATTATGCATGGTATTTAGTTTTATGACTTTTTCAATTGGAATAGTTCCTTGTCTTTCTTTTCCTTCAAAGACAAACTTTTGAATCTGCCCAGTTTTGTAAAATGCTTTCTTCCAAGTGATGTTTTCTCATGATTGTTTTCAGAATATATATTATATATAAATTTGGTACCAGGGATTGAACCCAGGTATGCTTAACCACAGAACCACATCCCCAAACCTTTTTAAAATTTTGAACTGGGGTCTTGCTAAGTTGCTTAGGGCCTCACTGAGTTGCTGAGGCTGCCTTTGAATTTGTAATCTTCCTCTGTCAGCCTCCCAAGCCACTGGGATTATAGGAGTGTATCATTATGCCTGACCAGAATATACATCTTTGGCAAGAATATCATAGATATTCTTCTCATTGTGTCCTGTTATATGACACATGATTCTTATTTGTTTCATCATTGATATATACTTAAATCACTTTATTAAAGTGGTGTTTTTGTCTTCTTTGCTGGAAAATTATACTTTTTTCCCTTTTGTAATTAGTAAATGTTTTGGGGCAAGGTACTTTGAAATCATGTAAATATCTGTTCTTCTTCAAACTCTTAGCCATTTATGTCATCAAGGACTTTTGGATTCATATTTTATTCAATGGATTATAGTCCTAAACTCTTAATATGATGTCCTAGGAATCCCTTCAAGCTGGACACAGTTTTTACTGGTGGTGGTGATGGTTTAATTACTGTTTTGCTGTCCAGTACAAGCACATGGTGTTGCATGGACATCCTTTGCCTTTGGCCTGGCTCTGATATGCTATTCCTGGCCTCTCTTCTGCCCAGTGTGGGTATCTGCTCTTCCCTTTAGGGATCGTGTATCTAGTGCAACACTGCCTGCTTACACAGATGCTCTCCTAATCATCCCCACTGAGCTTGCATATGCTCTTCTCATACCTCTTAACACCCTATGCCAGGTTGCCTTCATGCCTAGACTCCATCCGCCCTCCCTCAGGTTCTGTGCTGGTCTGCCTCCCTGTGTGAACTCCCTTCTCTCTTTTCCCCAGGCTCCAACACTATCTTCATGCTTCTGAGACTTTAGCCCCCTGCACCAAGCTGTGGCCTCCACCTTCCTTTTTTTTTTTTTTTTTTTTGTGGTGCTACGGTTTGAACCCAGGGTCTTATGCTTGTGAGGCAAGCACTTTACCAACCAAGCTATCTCCCCAGCCCTCCACCTTCCTCTTGTTAAGCGACCCTTCACCCTGTCAGGCTCGGACCTCCTGCTCTGAGCCAGGGCAGACCCTTTCATCACCACCATGGCCCACAGCCATTGTGGACACCTACATTTGCTTGTTTCCACTTAATGACTTTGGACAGTGTTCAAAAGGGAGGAGGAAGTATAAACTTGACAAAAAGGGGCAAATTAGGTTTTGGTGCCTTGCTTGTAGTATATTTTCATTTTGTGTGTTAATTCTGTTTGGGATAACAATAAGTGTCACTTAAGTCAGACAACATTTAATAAAGAATTAAGGGCTAGAAAAGTGAATTCTAAATTCATTCCTGTTAAACTTTAAGACATTTGAAACATTATTCTCAGTATTTTTTTTCAAAATCAAATTTTAACTCACTTAAAATAATCTTATTCTTCCCATGGTATTTAAAAGCATAATAAAATATCAATAGAAGAACATGAAATTCCTGGTAATTCAGCTGTGTAAATATACCCTGTTAATCACTTTTTCCTATAACTGTAGGATTCCTTTTCCCCCTTTAAACTATGAAAACTGTTCTCAACCTTATTTATTTTTCATTAACAATACATTGTGACTTTTATTCCATGTTATCATGTATAACTGAACTTCATTTTCTTATTGTTTTTGCATATTTACATGTACAAACATGCATGCACATATAAACTACTCTCTACATGTACACACAAACACATAGATACAAATACACATGCATGTGAGTACATGTGTACACATATACGTGTGCACACATAGTACAGCCTACATGCACGTGTATATATGCACATGCAGACACGTACAACACACATACATGTATGAACACATAGAAAACACATGGACCCCCACATGCATACATGTGATAGTTTTGAATCTACGATGTTTAGAACTTTCCCTAGTTTTTCTATTACATTCAAGATAATAATGTCTGTGCACACATGCACATTTCAGATTTGTATATGATATGAATATTCAGCATAAATCTTAGAATGGAAATTTTTGTGTTAAAGGAAATACAAGTTTTAAATTGAATAGAAGTTGGTAAAGCAAAAATAATTACTATTTTTTAGTTATACTGAAAATATTGCTGGATGTCTCAGTCTTTAAGAATGCTGACCATCAGTCCCAATAAAAAATACATGGTAGTTCACTGTTGGCTTTAATTTGAATTTCTATTTTTTTTTTTTATTGTAAACAAATGGGATACATGTTGTTTCTCTGTTTGTACTTGGCATAAAGGCATACCATTTGTGTAATCATAAATTTACATAGAGTAATGCTGTTTGATTCATTTAGTTATTTTTTTCCCTTCCCCCCTCTTCCACCCCTCTTTTCCCTCTATACAGTCCTTCCTTCCTCCATTCTTGCCCCCCTCCCTAACCCTAACTCTAACCCTAACACTAACCCCTCCCACCCTCCATTATGTGTCATCATCCACTTATTAGCGATATCATTCGTCCTTTGTTTTTTTGAGATTGGCTTATCTCACTTAGCATGATATTCTCCAATTTCATCCATTTGCCTGCAAATGCCATAATTTTATCGTCTTTATGGCTGAGTAATATTCCATTGTATATATATACCACAGTTGAATTTCTTTGATTATTAGTGAGAGTGATATCTTTTTGTGTTTCTTTTCTTAATATTCATGTTCTTTCAACATTTTTCTCTTGACTTTTTGCCCCATAGATTTGTTACAACTCTGTATTTTAAGGCTTTTAACTGTGTTGTCTCCTGTGTACTAACTGTTGTTCAGTATACCGCATATATAACAAAACGCCTAACACTCGCTAGCTCTTGTGTAGTTTACAGTTCTGGGTGGGGAGAGGCAGGTCAAAAATTTTAAGTAAACAGTGTGTTAGTTGGCATTAGTGTTATAGAAAAAATAAAACAGAAAATGGAGAAATTAAAATAATCAGGGAGCAGCTCATTGGAATTGTGACATTATTGTAAAGGCCCAAAGGGCTATGGTGAAAGAGAAGATGACCCTGCATTATCTAGGAAGGAGAGATCTGCGTGTTGACTTTATACAGGTAGCGCATAGGTGGAGATAAGCAGAAAGGAAGGCCAAGTGAAAATTCTTTGGAATAGTTATAAGTAGTATTTACTTTTAGAAATGTTTGGGAAACATTTGGGTGGTAAGAGTAAGAATCAAAAAATTTCAGAGGCTGGGGTTGTAGCTCTGTGGTAGAGCACTTGCCTAGCATATGTGAGGCACTGGGTTTGATTCTTGGCACCACATATCAGTAAATAAAATAATGGTCTACCAACAACCAAAAAAATATTTTTAAAAAATTTCAGATTGAGAACTGGGAATGTTGCTCAGTGGTAGAGCACTTGCCAAGCATGTGTGAGGGTCTCGGTTGAATCCCTAGTATTGAAAAACAAGAAAAAAAGAAACAGAAAAAACAAGGAAATTTGCAAACTGAATGGTTTGCAGAAGTGTGCATTTTAGTTAGTTTTTTTTTTTAATATTGATGTACAACTTGGGGGAAGGTCAGGTCATGTTATTTAATGTTTATAATAGTGTAGTGATGTGGGAGTAATCAAGGAAATCTGAGAAATAGGAAGAGAGTGGAAAAGCTTGAAGGAAGTTGTCAAAAATCTTGTCTCTGAACTTGACCTTATTGGGAAGTTGTGTTAGAGTGAGGTAAACTGCATGGAAGATTGTTAGGGAAAGGAAAAACAAGAAGATATTTCTGGAATGCACTGCTAAAACATATTTCACATAGAAATTATGCCATTTTTCTTTTTCTTTTTTTTTTTCTTTTTTTTTTTTGCGGTGCTAGGGATCGAACCCAGGGCCTCGTGCTTGACAGGCAAGCACTCTACCAACTGAGCTATCTCCCCAGCCCCGCCATTTTTCTTTACTTAAAAATTTTAAAAAATTTAATAGTCTTGTGTGACATACATGAATGCATTTGCCTCTCAGGTGCTTTGGATCGTTGTGTGATGGGCATAACAGCAGTAGAGATACTGAACGCTTGTGATGAAGCAGTTCCTGCTGCAGTAGATTCACTCAGTCATCCAGCAGTCAACCTCAAACAAGCTATGACAAGACGCAGTCTTGCTGCCCTTAAAAATATAGCCCATCACAAACTACAAACCCTTGCAACTAACCTCTTGGCTTCTGAGGCATCCGACAAGGTGAGTTTTGTTGTGGGTTCATCAAGTATGTAAACCCCATTTAACTGCATTTAGTAACATCGCTGTGGTATGTCTTAGAGAGTAATGTTTGAGAGATGACATTAATGGAAAATAAACTTCTGATTTTTGTTTAAGTTTGTCCAGCATAATTTTGTAATAATTCAACTATTTTACATTTTGAAAAAGTAAATTATTTTAACTATTTAAATATTTAAAATTTATTTCTACTGAATCTTGGGTTTCTGAAATTAGAGCAAACATTATATGTATCATCTGTCTGATTTTCTAATAGTCTTTTTTTTTTTTTTTTTTTTTGTGGTGGTTCTGGGTATTGAACCCAGGGCCCTGTGCATGCTAGACAAGCACTCTACCAGCTGAGCTATATCCCCAGCCTCTCTCATAGTCTTTTTTATGAAATATTGAGCACTAGTTAATGTCCTCAGTGGGAAAAAAAAAAAATAGTAGGTATAATTAAGACATATATGACTGTGATGTATCATTTCTTTTAAAATTAAGTTTTGATTTTAGGTTTAGGCCATTAGAAAGGATTTAAGAAAATATTTGAGAATAAGTATGATGGGGCTGCATAAGTCCTGGAATTTTTCTTTTTCCTGAGACCCAAGTTCAATCCCACTTTACCAACTGACACAAGTACTTATAAGGCAAAAGTTACTTCTTCACCTAGCAGAAGATTGTCCTATTAAGAAACAATAAGCAATCCTAGCTCATTAATTGTGTACCTGTCTTTATTTCTGGAAGCTAGCCACTATTTGGTTTGTGGAATTCATGTTTTGTGGTATTATTAGAATGAGTTTGTCTCTAGTAATGGATAAGTGAAACCTGCAGTATTTCATCTGAATCACTACTTGAAATTCTAATTCCATCTAAATATTCATTGGAGTTCTTTATGGATGGTACAGATATGCTTGTTTTAATTTTCTCTTATTCTTGATTTCCATTTTTTAAATGGTTAGACATGTGAGTCAATAGTGAAGGGGTCGGAGGGCTCATCTGCCAACTTGACATTAGCCATGAATTAGTGAGTGCTGGTGGCATGTGGAGTCGTGGACCGTCCCACTGACCCGCATCCTCCAGTAACTGCCAGTAATATCACCTTTGATCATTCTTTCCTTCCCAGGATATAAATGTTTTATTGACTCTGTTGTATTCTATATTTCATAGATTGGATTGTGTAATCCTTCTGTTTGCTCTCCATGCTTTCAGTTCTGTGCTCTGAAGTTTGAGGGTAAATCACAGGTTAAATGCATTTGTCATGCCCATCATTTGTTTCAAGGAACCACATATCTGTCCCTGGGAATTCAGTGTGTATGTAGCACATTGTCTGGCATGCTATATGATGTTCATTTTGAGCAACTGTGAAAAACGATGTATTCAAGAGCATGTGTGTATGTTAGGTAGTTCCCAAATATATTCTTTTTCTTGATGGGGTTCCTAGGAATAAAAATTTAGAAAAATAATTATATAGCTGGAAAATTAGAGAAAAATAAGTGGTACAGTAACATTTATGAATGCCTTTTGTAAGTGGTCATGGTCCATTATGTGATTTTTACAATCTTGTTTGTCCCTGTTTTAATAGCGCATTTTATAGTGCAATTAGTGATAAAAGCACCAGATATCAGAGACATTACACTTATGTATTGTAAAATATATTGCTTGTGAACCTCCTCAGTCTTGTAGCAGTGGTAATTGTTGCCTGGCCTACAAGGAAAACAATTATAGAAGGGTGAAAAGGCTTAGGAAGCTGAGGCTGCAGCAGGATAATCACTTTATGAAAAATGTATGTTGACTGGACCATTAGGGATTTCTTTAACTATTTTCTCATGTTGAGTTTGAGGCTCCCTCTGAGGGGAATATTTAAAGAGCTGTCCTCTGGATGGCTTTCTAACCTCAGGAGAAATGAACCCACCCAATGTTAAAAAAACAAAACAAATCATCACCAGGAGCCCTAGAAAAATTTACTCTAGGATATTAGCTCTTATTCTTTACGAGTTCTTTCAGTGGAAAGTAAAGACTTTACTGGGAAACCCTATAGAAAATGTTCTGCTTTTGCCTTTTTAGAATTGCATTAGCAATCAGCGTTATTTAGAAGTAACAAATATTTATTTTGCTAATTATGTTGCTTATACTGGGAGTACAAAACGTTGTAACCAAAACTGAATAATTTGCAATATTATGATTTTTTTTTCTCCCCAGAAGACCAAAAGGGTTATTTTTAATAAAAGGGTTATGTTATTTTTATTCCTTCATTGAATCTTTGCAAGACTGTGTGTTTGAACTCCTGTCTACCTCTATTAAGACCAGACAGAATTGAGTGTTTCTTCTTTTTATTTGCAGAGCTTAATGCATTTTAAGTACCTAACATTGGTGTTACTACATGTATAATTACATGCAATATGGTATATATTAGAGAAGCATGGGAAGTGCTCAGGAAATTTAGTGGGAGGTCAGTTTGGAGGTACAGGTTGAAATCATAATGTAGACCCACTGAATTATGGGTGATGTTGAATTGTTTGAAGGAGTTTTGTTGTTGTTTAATAAGTATTTTGTTGTGTCTAATATCTGTAAGACATAAATATTGATATGGGAAATTAAATGGAATGATATGGAGAGAAGTAATGGGGACTGGAAATATGATTCAGCAGTTGAAATGCAGAAGAGGGACTGGCTTGTAAGATATTGTGTAAGTTGAGTAAATAGATCTCCACAGATGGGCAGTAGAAGATCTTGACATTCAAGCTGATTTCAGAGATGCAAGCCTGGTCGAGGGGAGAGTGGCAGTACTGAAAGCAGAAACGTGCAAGCCGTGGAGCAGACTTTGAGGATGGTTGTAATAGGAGACGTCTGCCTCTTCTGGATAGGATCGGGAGATGGTATGTGTGCTAGGGGAGCAAAATGCCTCCAAGAAAGAAGTGACAGGATGGTGAGACAAAGCAGAACAAGATTATTTATTTCCTAGAAAAATGCTGGCATGCAAAGCCTTTATTAGACTGCAGCTTACATTTTGAAGCACCTGCTATCATGAGAGTTTTCCAGATCTACTCTCTTCCTTAACCTCCCTGTAAATATGCGAGTTGTTGTTGTCCTCAATTTCTAGATGACGAACCTAAAAACAGCTGGACAGAGCAAGGATTGACAGACACTTTCTGTAGTGTTAATATTTTAGGCTTTGTGGGTTATCTCTGTCACAGCAACTTAATTCTGCATGATAGTGTGAAAGCAGCCTTGGACAATATGTGAACAAATGCTCATGGCTGGTTTTTCCAGTTAAGCTCTTCATAAAGGCAGGAGGTGGGTGGATTGGACTCATGGTCCATAGTTTGCTGACTCCTGCATCAGAAGATGACATTAACTTCACAACTATGGTATAGTTTTTCTGTAGAATGGCTTTTGCTTCATTTTTGGAAAGCAGGTAAAAGGAGTGGTTAAGCTTGGGTTGTGGTGAGGGGCATGTTTGTGTTCAAATTACATCTCTGTAACTTGCTGTCTGTGAGTGACCTTGGGCAAATAACCTCCAAAGACCTGTCACCTTTACAACAAAATCCAAACTTCATACATTGACCTGCAAGGCTCTCTGTTCAGATGTATACCTCCCTTATTTTATCTCACTCTTTATCCCTTGATTATTCTATTACCAATTGCATGCTTTTTAAATAGATATTTATTAAGAGATTAATGAATGAAAAGAAATGCATAAACTCAATTTAGTGTATTTTGACTATTGTTAACACATTGCAAGGACTTGGAAAAAATTACAAATTGTAACTTATATGTAAATTACCTTATTCTATTTTTAATTTTTTTAGTTTTTATTTGTTCTAATTAGTTACACACATGGAGCACAACTTCATTTCTCTGGTTGCACATGATGTAAAGTCATACCATTTGTGTGATCATACAAGTACCTAGGGTAATGACATCAACCTCATTCCACCATCTTTCCCATTCCCCTGCCCCCTTCTCTTCCCTCACTCCCCTCTGCACAATCCAAAGTTCCTCCATTCATCCCTACCACCATTATGGATCAGCATCCACAGATCAGAGAAAACATTTGGCCTTTGTTTTTTGGAATTGGCTTATTTTGCTTAGCATGATATTCTCCAACTCCATCCATTTACCTGCAAATGCCATAATTTTATTCTCCTTTAAGGCTGAGTAATATTCCATTGTGTATATGTACCACAGTTTCTTGATCCATTCATCTATTGAAGGGCATCTATGTTGATTCCATAGGTTAGCTATTGTGAATTGGGCTACTGTAAACATTGATGTTGCTGTGTCACTGTAGTAAGCTGATTTTTATTCTCTTAAGTATTTACCTAGGAGTGGGATAGCTTTGTTAAGTGGTGGTTCCATTCCAAGTTTTCTGAGGAATCTCCATACTGCTTTCCAGAAATAGAGAAAGCAGTTATGAAATTCATTTGGAAAAATAAGAGACCCAGAATAGTCAAAACAATCCTTAGCAAGAAAAGTGAAGCAGGAGGCATCAAACACCAGACCTTAAACTGTACTACAGAGCTATATAGTAACAAAAATGGCATGGTATTGGCACCAAAATAGACAGGTAGACCAATGATCCAGAATAGAAGACACAGAGACAAATCCACATAAATACAGTTATCACATACTGGATAGAAGTGCCAAAAACATACATTGGAGGAAAGATATCCTCTTCAACAAATGGTGCTGGGAAAACTGGAAATCCATATGTAGCAAAATGAAATTAAATCCCTATCTCTCATCCTGTCAAAAATTCAACCCAAAGTGGATCAAGAACCTAGGAATTAGACGAGAGACCCTGCACCTAATAGAAGAAAAAGCAGGCCTAAATATTCATCATGTTGGCTTAGGATTTGAGTTCCTTAAAGTGCAAGAAATAAAATCAAGAATCAACAAATGGGATGGATTTAAACTAAAAAACTTCCTCTCAGCAAAGGAAACAATCAGTAATGTGAAGAGAGAACCTACAGAGTGGGCTTTACCACATCCACATTAGATGGAGCACTAATCTCCTGGATATATAAAGAACTCAAAAAACTTAAGACCAAAAAACCCCACAAATAACCCAGTCAATAAATGGGTTAAGGAACTATAAATCATCTTTTAAGAGTTAAAAGCTGGATGTGGTGCACACACCTGTAATTGCACCTACTCAAAGACTGAGGCAGGAGGTTCTAAAGTTTCAGGCTACCCTTGGCAATTTAGTTAGACCCTGTCTCAAAATAAAAACTAAAAGATAAGATTGGAGGTGTAGTTCAGTGGTAGAGCACACCTATGTTCAATCCCAGTACCACAACACACAATGAAAACCCTGTAAGAAATTCTTTTCAGATGATGATCATATCATTGAGGGATAGACTATGGAAGGTGAATAAATTTGAAGATGGGATGTTTGTTTAGGTGGCAGAAAAATGAAGTTGAGCAAGTGAGAGGCAGAGAAAGAAAAATTACAAATGCAAATTCTAGATAACACAATCAAAAACAAACCTTTCTAAAGGTAGTAAAGGTCTGTAGTTGATGAGAGAACTGAAATAATATTAAGAATTTGGAACTATACCGGGTGTGGTGGTACATGTCTGTAATCCCAGTGACTTAGGAGACTAAGGCAGGAGGATCACAAGTTCAAAGCCAGCCTCAGCAACTTAGTGAGACCCTGTCTCAAAATAAAAAATGAAAAAGGACTGGGGATATGACTTGGTGATTAAGTGCCTCTGGGTTCAATCCCTGGTACCAAAAAAAAAAAAAAAAAAAAAAGAATTGGGAACTAAAAGAAGAGTGTTTAGATTTAATAATTAGGAAAACCATTGGTGATCATTAGAAGAGCTGTTTTAGTAGAGTTAGTTGGGTCAGAAATCAGGATACAATAAGTTGGAAATGAGTCTGAGATTAAGTGAGGTAGACTGGAAGAAATTTCCTTTTGGTGGACAAAGGGTGGTAGGTTCAGTGACTGACCACATGATTAGAAGCAGAGTTTATATTTTGTCTAGGAGACCACCGAACAGCTTTGCTGGTGGAAACATAACTGGTGGAACATTGAAGAAGGACTTGGGGTTGAAAATGTGGTTGGGGAGCCCATCCTAACTGGAGCTTTATGAGGAAAGAGGGAGGTGAGTATACTAAGTTATTTTCAGTGGAAGAGGATAAAAGTAGGCTGTGATGTTTGCTAAAGGGAAGGAGTGGCTGTAATCTCTTGAAGGCAGAGCCATTCTCTTTTTTCAGTCCCCACAACATCTGGTCTAAATAGTGTACTGGATTGGGAGAGAGATTTGTTAAAGAGAAGTAACTCATCATAGATTACACATGGTGGTATTTGGACTGTATAAATGAATAGGCTAAGAAGAGAGTTTATCAAGTGATCTTTTTGACAAGTCTCATGAAACACTGGTTCTTGGGAGGAGATATGGGGCAGTGAGGGGGGCATCAGGGTCAGAAGATTTAACAGTGAAACTAGAAAGCCCTACAGCCATGGGAACACATTTCTTAGCCCAAGAGTGTGTGATTTTCTGTTCAGCATCTTTACATCTTGGACATTTTTGTACCAATCAGAATCACCCTATTTGTATGGAAAAATGACAAGATTGAAGAAATTGAAAAATGACTAGGATGATTTCTCTTTCACCTTACATTTCTTTCTCTATTGTCTAATTAGTCAAAAGCCTGAAAAAAAATGAATGGGCTATATTTGCAAAGGTCAGTAGCTTTGTATTCTATGTAACTAGGTGAGAGAATGAAATTTAGAAGTCAAATGTAACCTACTAAGAACATACTCTATGTTTAATGCTTGCAAAATTCATTCTGTAAAAAAATTTTTTCCTGATGGAATTGACTTTTTGATTCTCTGTGAAAAGGGCACTGTAAGGTACAGACAGGGACAAGGCAAATGACATTGTATATAGGATCCTAAGCCTTGTCTATGGAACTGTTTTTGTCCTTAGTAGAATTCTTATGATACGTATGACCTTTGAAAATCAATTAAACTTGCTTAACATTCTACCCCAAAACTTCAATGAATATTTTAGTAGAAAATATGAGTATGTTGATCATATATGTATTATAGGCTTATAAGTACATATAAATTCAGTTTTAGTTGCACCAAATGGTTACTAAGACAAAATTTTATATTAATCATTGTCTAATAAAGTTAAGGAGACTTTTTGAGAAAACAAAGGAGTAAACATCTATGACTGTAAGAGAAGAAATACATTTTTTCAGTCAAATTACGAAACCATTTGTCACCTTTCATTCTGTGAGAAACATTGACAGATACTAGAATAGTCCAGTAATAAAATAATCATGATCTTCTAACATGCAGGATATTTGATGTTAACTTTGGTGATTATTTGATATAGAGATGTTTAAAATTCTGTTAATCTCTGATATAACAACAGATATGACATCCCCAAAGAGAAACGTTTAGTTTATCTTTATAATTATACTCACAACTTTGATTCCTTTCTGAGTGCTTGCATTCTTAACCTGTGAAGCGATCAGGGATTTTTGTTCTTTCTGTTATTATTGACCTATACTTGTGTATTCCTTGAAATGTCCAGACCATGTAGATAGCATTAAATTCTTTTGGGGGGCAGCAGGGAGGAGACTATCTTTTTAAAGTTTAACTTATGAATGAGAAACTTTGCATTTAAGGATATATTTAATATAAATTAACTCTACTGTGCTTTTAGGCTTAGCTGTCAACAAAATATTATATGCACATCATCTCCCTTACTAAGCTACTGATTTTTTTTTTTTTTTCTAAATTGTTTCTTTTTACCTCTCTCTGCAGTGGCTACTGCCAATCTCTGTTATCCTTTCTATATTTCTCTTAAAATTGATATATTTGGGTTTAAATCTACCATCTTGGTATTTGAGGGTTTTGTTTTGTTTTGTTTTTTGTGGTGCTGGGTATTGAACCCGGGCCTCATACATGTTTGGCAAGCGTTCTATTCTACCACTTTGAGTTCTGTTTAACTCACTTGTTTTTATATATCTCTTTTCTTTTTTTCTTGTTTATTTTTTTGGTGGTGCCGAGGATTGAACATAGGTCCCTACACATGCTAGGCAAGTGCTCTACCCCTGAGCCACATCCCCAGCCCCCTACTTTTTCTTTTATCTAGCCTGCTTTCAGACTAAAAAATATTTAAAATTTTATTTTATTTTTTCCTTGCTAATTATTTCTAGTAACTTTGGGGGCAGTTTACCTTGGTGAGTTTGAATCAAATTGTGTCCACTCTTGTTTTTAGGACTTATTTTGTAAAAAGCTTATCTGGTGGCTGGAGAAAGAATTGGTGGAATTTCTAATAGGACTCTTGCTATAGCTATCAAATCCCTTAGCCCCTGTCAAGCCAGTTATCACAAACACAGACTAATAATCAAAGTAATAGAAAAAATTCATTAAAATTATGTTAAACCAGAGCACACCTTCTGATCAGAGTCAGAGCAGATATCCCAAAGAGTGTGAGAGCCCATAAGGTCGGGTGTCTGCTGGCAAATTAAGAAGAACAAATTAAGAATATGAATGACATATTTAAAAATCTCCCTTATCTACCACGGGCTTTTACCCCAGATGCCCACTCAGGCATTTCCTTCTTTCCCACTTTCTTTTATTAGGGATTGGGTGTGATGGGGATTCAGGTGGTCAAAGCTATCCAGAGGTAAAAAATATTTTAAGGAGGTTTTTAGAAGACCATTGCAAAGGATGAGAGGAGGCGAGTGTTCCAGTTGGAAGAGTGTGCAAGGGGGAGAGACGCAAAGCAAGGACATGCATGTAAATTAACCCTCCCAGAGAACTGCAGTCTGTTCCCAGTGGGGTTCCTCTCCTGGAGCCCTAGGTCGGCCCCTTACTCCAGGTGGAAACTCCAGTCAGGCTCTTCTCTCACCATTTCTGGAGCCATAGGTCAGCCCTCCGTATTCCAGATGAAACCAGTGTGAGTGTTGTGGTTCCTCTCCCTTCCTTAGGTGCTTCCTGTCATGGCTATGCCGCTAGTGTGGAAGTTAGATTATAATGAAGTTACAGATTGTCAGTCACTCTGGCAGCCATCTCTAGATCCAGCTGGTTTTGGCTAGCCTCCCTGAAGAGGCACTTCTAGACTTCAGGATCCTTTCCTCAAAGATGAACAAGATTAGGGTGGAGTAGAAATCCAGCTGGGTCCTATGGGCAGCACACTGGGTACTACAGTACTGGTGGTGTTTTGATACTGTGTATATCTTGCTAGTTGTAAAGTCCTTGTCTGCCAATTCTAATGTCTGTGACATCCGGGTCTCTTTCTATTGCTTGTATTTTCAGTCATATGCTCTAATCTCTTAGAATTTCCAGTACATTTTGAACTCAGGGCCACTTAACCACCGATCCATATCCCCAGCCATTTTTTTAATTTTCTTTAGAGAGTTGAGTTGCTGAGTTGCTTAGGGCCTCACTCAGTTGCTGAGGCTGGCTTTGAACTCTCTATCCTCCTGCCTCAGCCTCCCAAGCAGCTGAGATTATAGGCGTGTGCCTCTGTGCCCTGCCCAGTACATTTTTATTAAAACAAAACATTGTAAAGTTTTTAAAGATATAGTGCATTCAAATGGTATCTTCTTCTAGAGAGGATTAACCCTTTTATTCTGGTCAAACAGAAGAAAAGCTAATCAACTTAATTTAGTTGGGGGCTAACCTGAGTCAAGGTTGAGTTACAGTATTTTAAATCTTTACCAACCTATGCTTTTGCTTCCATTCTCTGGTGTAGCCTTCAGGGCTTCCAACTGAGAGTCCAGAGTATTTAACAGGACTTTTTTGCTTGTAGAGTTTTGAGTCTATTACTTGTCTTCTTAGCATGACAACTTTGTTAAAAACTTTATTTTGATTTTTGGAGGCTTTCTGCGGAGTTTTAATCTCCTCACACAGCTTCCGTGTTTGGCACATGACAGATGAATGGCTCCTCCCTTTTTGCTGGGATCTTGGTCCCTTCAATATTCAGTTTTGTCTCTAGCCCTGCAAAACTTCAAAATTCTGTTATTTTCTTTGTTCCCAGCATGGTCCTACTGCTTGCTTAGTCTCAACTTCACTTGAAATACTTCAAAATTAACATTTGGTGTTTAGCAATTTAAATATGAAATATGCAGGTGACTTTTTTTTTTTTTTTTTTTGGTTTTGTCTTGCTTGAAGTTTCCGGAGTTTCTTGTATCTGTGGGTTTGTCTCTTTCACTAAACTGAGCTCATGAATTAACTTAACTTTGTCACAGGAGGTGAGAAGTCTCTGGAGAAGGATCTGAGGAGTTCCAGAGGAAAGAGGAACTCACCTCAGGACCAGCGCAGTTCTTGGCATATGGGATAGAAAAAAGAATTTCAGCATGAACCAGACAAAGGCATAGATAGATTTATTTAGGAAGGTAGAGACACATTCAAGGAAGAATGTGGGCTGTTTCAAGAGTAAGAAGCAGCCCTGACTTGGACTGGGGGATCCAATATTTATAGAAGGACTGAATTGGGGCCTGGACTGGAGGTGAATCCAAGGTGGTTCTGCATAATTTTGTGCCAGTTTTCCCTGTGCTTGCATGTTTCCTTCATTTTGCAAGGGCATGGGCCAAGAGTGTGCTGCTCGAGATTCCCAACTGTGCTCTCTACATCTCAGTCGCTTGTGGGTGTTTCCTTTAAGATGCATTATTTCTCTCTTTTTATCCTAAATCCCTATCTCAGTTTCATTAGGATTGAACTCAGTGTTCTCTTCTGGAACCTTACATTTCTCATTATCCTGCACCACCTAGAGTCTGCAGATAGTGGCTTACAGGTGAAGTGGGGCCCTTGAGCTAAGACAGTGGTTACATTTTAAGTTTAAAAAAAAAAAAGAGTATGTGACAGAAAACTTTTATGGCCCTCAAACTTAAAATATTTGCCATGTGACTGTACAGAAAAAGTTTGCTGACATTTTTTCTGTCCCAGTAAATGTCACCATTTGTTCCATTGTAGATGTTAATAATCATAGAAGTTCTCTTATCCCTCCCCTTTGGAAATCAATCCAAAGTGAACTTTTTATCATTTTTATCTCCTTCTGAAAGCAGTCTTCTCTTTGCCTCTACCATCCTAATTCATAATCTTTTTCTCAGATGATACCTTACAACTGATCTTTCCATATTTTGGTCCTCCCTATACCTACCGAGTCTGATACCTGCTCCAAATTCTCCATTAAAATACAAATCTACTTTCTTAGGACTCTCACACACAAATGAAAGTGCTATATGCAGGCTTCTGGAGTGTGTGTGCTTTTACATGTAAGTGTGCATCTTATGTGTATATTTCTTAGAATTTGGAATGAGTACTTTGAAAATTTCCTATTCAAGTTAACTGTCTACCAATTTTTTATTCAGTTTGAAAGTAATGAGTTTTAGGTTACTATGAACACAATACCAGTTATTCTACTAAGCAATAAAACGAAACTCTCAAAACTAACTAAATATTTTATTTGTATTTACTAATTTTTATTTTTATTTTTGGGTAGTTCCAGGGTGTTTGGTTCTCTTTCTTTTTAAAAGGATCCTTGAATTAGACATGACTGGAATTTTTATGATGATTAAAAAACATCATCAAATATCCAAGAGAACTATCCTTCCTGAAACTTAATAAACCCCATAATTGCAGTGTTATGTTGGCCCATGACTGGGACATAATAGTTGTTCTTAGTTTATATTAAATATAATTCACTGTGTTCTGAGCCAAGGAAAAGTGGTCTTGTATGATGGTTTTAAATTCAGATCAGTTCTGTTTTTCCTTGGAAATTCATTATTAATAGAAACACACCGTACTGTGAAAGAATTTAGATCGTTGTGGAATGTAGGTGATGCACAGCAAAGGAGAAATTTCTCTCACCATCTCACCTTATAAATCAAATAGCAGATCGCTTAGAGAATGGGAATACTAGGTAGATTAAACCCTATGACCTTATCTGAGCAGCTGGGTCTTTCTAGCCCTAATATGTAACACTTTATATTTAACTCTTATTTAGGACCTTGAAGGTATTAACTAGTTTGATTGCAATACAAAGATTTGTGACTAAATGTTCATATTTTAGTACTTTGAGGAAAAAGCAATGTCTTCTCTTTTAATGTACTTGAAAATCTGCTCTGTATTAAACCATATAAAAGATTTTGAAACTTCTTGACTTTTATAGCCTCTGTTAGAAAATAATTGAATCAGTCTAGTTCAGTAAACATTTATTGACTCCTAGGTACTGTGTTAGGCCCTGGAGAGGCAAATGGGTAAGACATGGCACTTATTCTCGGGAAATATGAACAGGCACACACAGTGCACTCTAGGAAGTGGGGTGGCTGCAAGATGCAGAAAGTATTGCAGAAAGCCGTCCTGGCTGGAGGTGATCAGAACTGGCTTCTGGGAGGAGAGAACATTAAAGAATGAGTAGAATGTAGTCAGGTTGCAGAAAGAGATGGGTTGCAGTGTGTTCTGGGAGGTAGGGAAGGGAAGTGGAAATGTTTAGCCAGTGCTGCTGGAGGGTTGGCAGGGAGGCAGGTGTGGGGAATGAGGTGGGTCCGTGTACCAGGGAAGGGTGCTGAAACTTCAGCTTTCACTTCTTGGCTTCCAGGCTATTTTAAAAACTAGTTTTAGAGCTCTTCCCTCAAAAGGATTTTATATGAAAATCAGTAGGTAAAGCTGATAGAAAGGAACATAGAAGAGAGATTAAATTCAAGAGTTATTTATGAGTTGCACTCCATGGGACCTAATGATTGATGGGGTATAGGTGGTAAGAAAGGTGGATTCACAGGTTTTGGGTGATTTAGAATGTCAGAGGTTTCTGTGGGGGGTAATGATGAGTGGCTTAGAGTTATGAATACGAGGTTCCTATGCACTACCTGCATCACGATGTCTGTCAGGCAGTTTAAAGGTGAAACTTGAGGGAGGGCTGTATGATGGGACATATGGATGTCCATACCAACATACAGATGGTACTTAAAACTGCGGAAGTGGGCAAGAGCATTCAGAGATAGACTCTCAGGGGCACCAAGTTTAAAGGGGAACAGTGGGAGTCAAACCTGCCAACAGGGAATCAAAAGTTGCAGAAAAGGCAGAGATCACTTGTGTCAAACGTAGTAGATGTTGATTGAGTCTTCCGAGGGTTGAAATGTGTTTGTCAATGAGGTCATTAGTGCCCCCTTTCAGAACTCTCTTTCCAGGACATTGGTAACAGAAACTTAATTGTAGAGGGCTAAAAGTGAATGGGAAAAATATAAATAGATATAACAAGTATAGAATGTTTGTGAAAAGTTTGCATGAGAAGGGAAGGAAGGAGAAAGAGCAGCTAGAGCAAGATGCAGTGTTGAAGAAGGTGAGGACATGTGCTGAGAACGAAAGGCCAGCAGAGAAGGAAGGTCAAAACCATGAATTCATTCTACTGTTCTATGTAACTAATTAGAACAAAATTTTAAAAATTAATTAAAACCAAAAGATCAGAAACTGAGACAGCAGGAAACTGTAAGGGTCAATTTGGCTCAGTCTTGAGTGGTGCAAAGCCCTATCAGCCTACTCTTCCGGTCTTTTCTCCTTGCCACTGGGTGAAAAGCTTGGGATGAGAATGCAGTGCCATTTGATAGACTGACTCGGGAGCAGGGATTGGGCATGTGGTTTAACACTAGGGGCCCTGTCCTACTGTTTTGGAAAATATAGTTTAAAATATTGTTGATACAGACTAGGTGTGGTGGTGCACACCTGTAATCCCAGCAGCTCGGGAGGCTGAGGCAGGAGGATTGCAAGTTCAAAGTCAGCCTTAGCAATGGCAAGGTGCTAAGCAACTCAGTGAGACCCTGTCTCTAAATAAAATTCAAAAAAGGACTGGAGATGTGGCTTAGTGGTTGAGTGCCCCTGAGTTCAATCCTGGTACCCATAAATAAATAAATAAGCAAATAAATAAGTAAATAAGTAAATAAATAAATAAAAAATATTGTCGATACAAATAAAAACCCCCAAAATGCGTGATAGCAGTTTATAAATTGAAAGCAAAAATAGCAGCATTGAAGTTCATTGGATTAGACAAAAGGGAATGAAGGGAAGGGGGATGGGAATAGGAAGGACAGTAGAATGAATTGGACATAACTTTCCTATGTTCATATATGAATACATGAACAGTGTAACTCCACATCATGTACAACCACAAGAATGGGAAGTTATCTCCATGTATGTAAAATATATCAAAATACACTCTACTGTCATGTATATCTAGAAAGAACAAATAGAAAAAAAAAAAAAAAAAGAGGGACTGGGGTTGTGGCTCAGTGGTAGAGCACTTGCCTGGCATGTGTAGGCACTGGGTTTGATCCTCAACACCACATAAAATAAATAAATAAAATAAAGGCATTGTGTCCATCTCCGACTTAAAAAAAAAAAAAAAACAGAATAGTAGCATTTGAAAGCCAACACTTGAATGCACTGATATCAAAACACCGCATTTATGAGATATTCATATGTTCATGTGCAATAAAATTTTTTGTACCATTACTGTGCATTTCAAATAGCATGACATCTAGTTAGAATACTGTCTCCAGAAAACTAGTCATATGCTAATTTACAATTATAAATAGCAAAATACAAAAATAGTACCTCTAGCATAATTAGCAAATGTAACCTTAGCAACTCACTTTGTTACTGACTGATTCTGTGACTAACAGTGCATCATTTGCCCTCCTACTTAAACTCCTTTTATAAGCAGCTCCCCTGACCACCAAGGGCTACAAACCTGAAGTTGAAAATCACTGTACTATATGAATGGTGGAATTTTCTAGAATGATGAATGGCTGAGAAGACTTTGAGCCATTGGTATTGCAGACCCTAAAATTAAGCTTGGAGGGAAAAACATTAGTCAGTTATCCCAGGGAGGTGCTTTATTGAAGTGTTTGAGTAGAGGTAGTATAATTCGTAAGTAGTGGTTGTGTTTAAAATTCTATATGGTGCCCTCAGTAGGTTGGAATAGGCAAAATATTCAAAGATCTTTCCACTAATATCTCCACTCATTTGTCTCTTCTTATTTTGTGTAAAAATATCTATCATTCTTAATCATATTCACACTTTGGTCACAATCATACCTGGCAGCAGTCTTGGTGATAGTGATATTATCTCAGGCAGGAGGATGGGTAGAAAGGAGGAGGAAGGAAAAAGAAAGGAAAAGACAAAAGGAGGGGATTTGTCTACATAAATCAGGATTTTAGTTTTTTTACAGTGAGACAACTTGGTTCTCTGGTCTCACAAATTTTAGTGAATGTAGCACTTGCTGTTTGGTGCTTCTAGAACGCCCTGTTCCCCTTCTTCACCTGCCTGATTATCTCATGAACCTGATTTTATGACCATTGTACCTACGAATAAAGCCAAGTCAGGCAGAGTTGATGGATCTTTCTCTCTGATCCTCTGGCACTTGGTTTATGTTTCTGTCCTAGTGTTTATTCTATTGTCCAATAAACGTAAGTG
This sequence comes from Sciurus carolinensis, assembly GCF_902686445.1. Taxonomy (NCBI): domain Eukaryota; kingdom Metazoa; phylum Chordata; class Mammalia; order Rodentia; family Sciuridae; genus Sciurus; species Sciurus carolinensis. Next base: position 63,345,100 of record NC_062227.1, read on the forward strand.
AGTCGATGTGTGTTTTCATGTCTGTTTCTCTATGTCAGGTTTTCCAACCTCAACACTATTAACATTTTGGGATGGGTAATTCATTTTTGTGGGGACCGTCCTGTGCACTATAGGATTTTTAGCAGCATCCCTAGTCTCTACCCACTAGATACTATTAGTATCCCCTCCCAGTTGTGATTAACCAAGATACCGCCAGACATTGCCAAATGTCCCTGGAGGGTGTGAGAGAGAATCGCCCTGGCAAGAACCCTTGTTCTGTATCACACTAAGAGCTTCTCAAAGGACTGTGGGATTCCTCCTGGTATTTCCAGTTCTCAGCACAAGCATGCATTGACTCTCTATATGACCCAGCATTTGAGGACTTACTAATGTGGAGTGCATCACCCTTTCTTTTCCCACCTTTTCCTTCTCAAATCTCTGCAGAACTCAGCCTGAGAGCTTCTTGATAAAACATGTGGGAAATGTGAGGCAGACATAGGGGGAACCTGACTTCTCCCATATTGTTACCATTGACTTGCTGTGTTACCCTGAGTGAGTGATATACCTTTTAGTTTTAATTTGTTTTGTAGCTTTAAAATTGGGATATTTGTGTTGTAATGAAGTAAAACAGGATAAGATGTTTGAAAACATTTATCAAAATAGGTGTTCAACACACACTACTTTAATACTCCTGATTGTTTGATTGAGTCATGCATTTGTTCCACACAGATTGAGTGCTTGCTGTAAGGTAGGCCCCAAGCTAGAACCAGCTGGAGAGTGCATTAATCACATCCACACCCAGCAGGCCCTGGCACTGAGAAATTCCTGCTCTGTGTGGGAGACAAGTGTGCAATTCATCCTGGTGAACCTTAGACTACTTAAGGTGTGAAATACATGCGAGAGGACCATGAGGAAATGAACTAACCTCAAGAGTTGTTGGGAAGGCCTTTCTGAAGAGACAAGGCTTGACAGCCGGAGGAAAAGTGGAGAAGAACGTTGTATTAGTCAGGGTTCTCTAGAGGAACAGAATCATCAGGAAGTATGATTGTAAAAGGGGGATTTATTAGATTGACTAAAGAGACCAGAAGCTGGATAGTCCACAGTGACTCTCTGCAGGCTGGAGAGCTGGAGCAGCCAGTTGCTGCTCAGTCCAAGATACTGAAGCCTCAGAACAAGAGGGATCAAGGGTTCTACCTTAGTCCGTGATGGAAGCTTCTGGAAACTCCCTGGTGACACTGGCAGAGTCCGCTTTGGAAGAGTGAAGGAGTGAAAGTCCCATGTCCTCAGGTGATTGCAGCAATTCATCTGTTCAAGATGAATCGAGCTTACATCTGCATCTGCTTCCTTGTTCTTCCAGCTTTCATTCCATCCAAGCCTCCATCCCTTTGGATGGATGGTTCTGCCCATGGTTAGGGAGGGTCTCCCTTTAAGTTTGCTGTCCCACATGCCAACCATTCCTAGACACACCCTCATTGACACACCCAGAAGCCTCTTAATCTTTGGCATCTCTTAATCCAGTCAAGTTGACAACTCGAATTAACCACTGCAAATGTCTTAGGCAAAGGTGGCACCAGGTGCAGATGTGGGTGGAGATGGTGAACAGGGGTACTGAGAATAGTGAGATGTGGGCAAGGGGCCAGTGAGACGAGAAGAGGGTTAAAAGGAGGTTAGAATCCTTGGAGTGTCAATATTTCTGAAGTTAGGGATTGTTCAACAGTGACCCAGGGCAGGTTAGAGCTGTATTTTTGTCTTCTTTTCATTTTATCATTTTAGTCTTAGACTTTCCAAGTGAGCTTCCCAGAATTGCACCTTGTTACCATTTACCAATTACTTTACAGATGTATTAAGGGTTTTGGCATACCCAGGAAAGTGTGTTATAATAGATCTTCGGAATTTTACCATTTCTTTCTTCTTTTCGTTTAGTTGGTTTTAAACTACTTTCATGTGGACTTTTAGCATATTCGAGATAAAATGAGCCAGGTTTTATTATCTCCCTCCTACCAGTGAAAAAATACTGCTTGTGTTATCTGTTAGCTATATGCAACACCCCTCTGAGGTAAGTAGCTTTTTTATTGGAAGATAGAGGAATTTGATGCTGGGGAAGTGAGCTGATACATATGAAAGTCTGTGGAGTAGAGAAGGGCTTCTAGTCTTGTTGCTTTAGTAACTTGGCTCTTTGGGAAGAATTGATAATCATTCTCTTCTATGCTAGTGTTTTGAAGACTCTTAATATATTAATCTTCTAATCTCAATATATTAATACCATCTGGATGTTATTCATGCATTATTATGCAGTAAGATATGGCCTGTAGAAATATCATTGAAAGATATTTTCTTTGAAAAAGGCATGATCCAAATGTTAATATATAATAAGTTATAATTTATTTTACTGAATAATTTATAAATAAATTTTAACATTAAAATCCTTTAATATGTTAAATATCTCTTTAGCTTCTCCTTATTTGATATTAATGAAGTGATATGGAAGGAAGTGAAAACATGAACCATATGACTATACTGTCATTCATATGTAATCATGAAATTGCATCCTATTCAAAAGCAAATATTCAAGATAAGTGGATAGTATATGATCTAATTTCAGTGTGAATGGATTCTCTGAAAAAGAACTCCCTTCGCTTTGTTACCTTCACCACTGGTGTTAAGTAACAGTAGTACAACAGCAGAGGGCACCAAATATCCACTTCAGTCTTACACATTTTCTAGATAATTCCTAGTTTTTATGTTTCCCTCTCCATTCTCTTCTCTCTTTCTCTTCCTTCCTCTCTACCTTTCTTCCATTTTCCCAAAACTTAAAATATTATTGAAACCATATTGTGAATACTTTTTAGGAGTTAGGGAGATTTTTCCTTAGCTAATTTATTAGAATATTTTAAAAGCACTTTAAGACATCAGTTTGTTTTTATTCAGTGTATCTTTTATGTTTATCACTGTGCATCAGAATTTCAGAGATTCTTCTAAAGTCTTTTCTACAAGAAAATACCGTATACAAAATCAAGGGGAAAATTATTGTTCTTTAAATTATTGTTCTTTTATTTTTCCTACCAAAATACCATTAAGTATTTTTTCTGCCATATGTAGAAATTTCTCCTGCCATATGTAGGAAATAAAAATGTTTAGAGTATGTATTGTAAATATGATAAATATATAATAATTCATTTTGCAAAATAGTATATTTATGATTTGTCCAATACAAATTTTCTTTTAATTCTATTTTAGGACTCATATTGACATTTGTAGAGGTGTGTGTGTGTGTGTGTGTGTGTGTGTGTTCTGGACATTTTTTAGCCAGTTCTTTGCATCCTTAATTTCTGGTTTCAAAGCAGATTCTGATTTTAAAAGAATATCAACACTCTGCTTTACACTTTAGCATCAAAATCAACTAATGTCTATAATGCCTGCTGGTATAAATCAACTCTATTTTTATATGGAAATCTGAACCATATGGTATCTTTATAGATTGAACTCAGTGCTTATTCAGGAAAAATAGTAAATTATTGTACAAGATTATTTAAAAGGATATTCTTAAAAACTGTGATACTAAAATATGAGTCAGAACTAAGTAAGCTTTGAAATCAGGACCATTGAAGTGAATGGTGAAAGAGTAAAATTATTGCCAGGGTAAATTTCTTTTAGTTATTGGATAAAGTGAAATGCACTTAAAATATTAGTTGTTTTTAAGACTTTTACAACATTATAATATTGGTTTTGGGGAGAAAGCTGTCAGGTGTTTCAGCAGACATGATTTAACCTGAATATATTCAAACTTATTATGGTGATAAATGTTATAACAATGATACATCAACATTTTTTCCTCTGCAGATTCAAAATTATTGCTTTTTCATTGCTGGGGGCTACAGCATCTGGCTTGTGTTTGCTTTGTGAGTCTACTAAAAAATATCCATGCTTGAATAAAGATTAATCCCATCATCATAGTACTGCTGTTTTCCTGGGGTTTTTCATTTGAGAAACAATTTTACTTTCTACCTTTAGTGTGATTGCCATAGGTTCAATTTTCAGTGATGAAGCCATACAGTACTGTTTTCCTATGTTGCATTTCTTCTGTATTTTAAGTCACAGTTCTTTTTTAAGATCTGAAATGACAAATCTCTATTTTCTTCATAAAGAAAATATGAAGTTATAATAGACTTGGTATTTATGATAAAAATGTCAAATATATCTTATGAGCTTTTTAAGTAGGTGTTAACATATGTATGTATTTTGCATTTATCATTGACTTTTATTAGCAATTTGAGAGCATTTCATTTGTGTATACCTTATATCTTATGATTTAACTTTCCTTGTTGGCACTTTAAGTTTTGAAACTATTTCCTTAATGAAAGAGGCTTTATTTTCTCCTAAGCATCTGAGAGATAATAGGTACTCCACAAATATTTGTTGAATTGAATTTAATCTCTCTCCACAATAAATTAAAGATGAATTTGAGAGCACACATTTCAGAGGTTCTTAATAAAGGTGACTGAGCAAACATTCCTGTTAAATATTTCCTGGATTGGATAAACTGTATTTGAAATTACTAAGAATATACAATGATTTGAAGGAATTTGTTCTAGTGGTATTTATCTATGATTAAGCTGAGACCCTTGGCATTTGATAGATTTTTTTTTTTCATTTACCTATAAGTAAACTTAACATAGCATGTTAGAATATAACATGTCAATGGTTAACTTTACTGGGTATCTGCATTTTGTTGTAATAAGACTTAGGTTAGTGAAGTCCATTGTAAGGTAATACAGGCCATGCAGGACTTGGTGATGTTGGAGACAGCTCATCTACTTTTTTCTCATGTTTTCCTTTGCTTTCAACTGTTTTGTTTGGGTTGTGTTTTTCTTTTTCTTACTCTTTCTGTGAGTTGCTGTTAGGTATAGTGTTTGCCACAATGACACAATCAGTAGCCCTGAGAGTGACAAGAGGACTCTCACACAATCACATGCAGATGTCATGGTACCAGATGTTAGATAATCCAGTTGTACAAGAGCATGACTGTCTGCTGGAGTATCTCCAGAAGGAGACAGAAACATGGGAAGATATGGGGGTGCTGAAAGGGGCACATGTATGGCTGACATCTCATGAGAGAACGTGAAATCTACCTTGTGTCCTCACTTTTCCCTTCGTTTTACTTTAAGCTGCTCTTCCTGCTTCACTAATCTCTTTACCAAACATGTTTGATGCTGCATTCTTTGCCACATCATCTCTATCTCTTTGCTAAAAAAAATTTGCAGATCTTTACTGGATCTGCTAGTATCTGTTAAAGCACTATGGAGTTCTTGTTTTATCTAGTTCTTCATATCTCATGCCAGGTCATCTACTTAATAGTGTTGTAAGATGGTATTTTATCTTTTGCAGTGGCAACCTACCCTAATATCTAGCATGGTGCCTGGATATACTGTTGTTGCAACAGCTTAGTTTGTAGTAGCTATCATTATTAACAATAATTTTACATATCAATAATATATTAGATATGATCACTTATTATACATAAATTATGTGTTATTCACTGACATTAATGTTGGTAGGTACAAAGCATTAAGCATAGCTTACAGGTTCAATGTTTGGAAAAACCAATATGAAGCACAGTCCTGTGAGAAAAGGTAAGCGTTCTTCCTTCCATCCCACAGTTTACATTCTCATCTCTACTGTACACTTTCATCTTCTCTCAACTAGATGGCTTCTGTTGCCAGTCTAGCTCCTTTTTGGTAATCATTGCTGGTGGAAAACTTTATTGCATCAAATCATCTGGAGTATTCATGAAACAGATTCTGGCAAGTTCTTAGACATATAGATTCAGGTCTGATTTCAGGCCCAGGAATCTGTATTTTTCAAACATTCCTGATGATTCTGAGAAAAGTTCTTTAGTGGTTCCTGGGCGTGCAAGATCAAGTTCAAAAGCCTTAATGTGACCCTGATGCTCCAGGGAACCATTCCTTGCATTCTTCATATTGGTCACCTGTAGGTTTCATCAATGTCTACCCTGTGATGTTTCCTACCTTTGTTCTTTTTCATATCCTGCTAACTTTCTGCCAGGAGTGTTCTTTCATACCCCTTCTATGAAGAGCTCCTGATCACTCCAGACGGAGTTGGTACTTTTTCCATTGTGTCTCTTTCTTGTGCCTTGTGATCCCTCTCTATTTATAGTACTATTCATACTACATTGTTATCACGTGTCATTCTCTGTTATTTGATTAAATCTGTTACTTAGGCTCCATGGCTAGAAAAGCCATTCTTTACTCCTCTTTGTATTCTCAGTGCCTTGTACAAATATAGGGCATAATAGGCATCGAGGTGAATGTAGAATGAGTGAATTAAATACAGGAATAAGATTAGAAAGTTGTGATTTGTTTACTTCATATTTGTTATTATGCAGTATAAATTTTTATCACATTTCTTAGGTTGTTTAACTGTAGTATAAAAATATTTAGGGCTGGGGTTGTGGTTCAGTGGTAGAGTACTTGCCTTGCAGGTGTGAGGCACTGGGTTGGATCCTTAGCACCACATGAAAAAATAAATAAATAAAATAAAGGCATTTCACTCATCTACAACTAAATATATTGAAAAAATATATTTAAGCCTGCTATGGTGGCACATACCTGTAATTCCAGCAGCTTGGGAGGCCGAGGCAGAAGGATCACAAGTTCAAAGCCAGCCTCAGCCACTTAATGAGATCATAAGCAACTTAGTGAGACTCTTGTCTCAAAATAGAAAATAGAAAGGGCTGGGGATATGGCCCAGTGTTAAACACCTCTAGGTTCAATCATCACAGTACCAAAAAAAAAAAAAAAAAAAAAAAAAATTATTCCACTCTTTTTAAACATCAATTCAGAAAAATTTGTACAAAGATGGTAGTGATAAGATCTGCTTGAAGAATTCTATAAGCAATTTTTGGAAAAGGAGCCGGTTGGGATACTTCTCAAAGAATGGGTTAAATTATGTATGACTTGAGTGACAGCAGGGAGACTGGGCACAGAGCATGGTCCTGGCATGAGCACACAACAAAGGTGCAAATGTTTGAAATTATATGGTTCTGGAATGGGCAAGTGATTTGGTTTGGCAGTATAAGTTGTAGGGATTGTGGTTAGAGATAAAATTAAAGAGGTAGGCAGCAATATAATTACGATGGTTATTTTGTGCTTTGCAAAGAATTCTGGATTTTATCCTTGAGTTACAAAATACTAGTTATGCCTCTGAAGGTGGAATAAACATAGTCAAATGGGAGAAAAATTGAGATAGAAGAAAGACCAGTTAAAGGGATTTGTTGTAATTTTATTCCGGAAGAGCTGACTAGCAATTTTAATAATTTTATACAATTTTTGTAATATTCTTTGTTCATTCTACTTGGTACTCAGATGAAGTTGTGCAAACTAGGTAAAATGAGGTTTGACCTGGTTTTTGAAGTGTTTTCATGGAGTACAGGAAGGTGTAATACCCAAAACAACTGTAATGCACATAGCAAAGACATGCAAGCATGTAACACGTAGTAGATATGAAATGCTAAGGGAGCTGGATGCATTTCGGGCTGACTTTCCTTAGGAGAATGCATCCCCCAACTTTATTGAGGTATAATTGAAAATAAATTCGTTCAAGGCATATAATGTGTTGATTTGACAGGCATACATATGGTAACTGAGAGTATTAGGATCTTGATGTAAGAGGAGGGATTGGAGTAGAATACCAGAAGAGTAATTGGGCAAAGATAAATAAAAGGATTTACATATGAGGGACCATCATTTTGGTGTGCAGCCTGTTGATTAGAGCTGGAAAAGTAGTCTATCAAATCATTGGATCTTGAATGTTGTGCATTTTATTCCAGAGCATTAATTTTTAGTTATGAAAAAATATGTATCATTCATAATTTAAAAATTAGAAATATAAACAGAATGTTCTATAATTACACTATAAGATATTACAATTAACATTTTTGTGTCCGTTTTCTTTCCAGTCTCTCTTGCTATACTCACATATATTTAAACACTAAATAAGTGAAATTGGAATTGTACTCTGACTGTGCATGCACATCCTATGTAATTTTACTTTACTTAAAATTGGAACACAGGCATTTTGTCATGTGGTTAACTATATCTAGAAAGCATGATTTGTAATGATTGCAACATTTATTCTATCATATGACTATGCTCAAATTATTTACCCATTTCCTTAATGTTACCTAGGTGGGTTCCAATTTTAAAAAATGGATGCCAAAATTGTGTGCTTCTTCACTGAACATCCTTGTTTATAAATCCATATCTGTATTTATGACTTAATATTTAGATTAAGATCCTGGAAATAAATATATTATATCAAACAATGTCAATCTCAAGGGTTCACAAGGTATTTTGTCAAATTAATGCTCCAAAAACCTGCATACCTGTAGTGCGTTGACTTAATTTTCACTATACAATTTTTAATGTTTCCTGTTAACAGATTTTATGAGTGATGTGGTTATTTTAACTGTAATTTCCTTGACAACTAGTTTGAGCAGGTTTTCCTTGTTTTTATTGACTGTTTCTTTTACTGTGAATTGTCTTTGACCTTTACAGTTTTTTTCCCTTTTTCCTTTTATTTGGGCATTAGTATTCTTCTTATTTACTTTTAAGAAATGTTTATATAGATTATAACTCTTCATCAGTATTATTTCTGGCATATTTTATTCCTGTTGCCTTTTAACATTTTTTTTTCTTTTGCAATAGAGTTTTAAATTTAAGCATGCCTACAACATTCTCATCTCAAGATTAGACATTCATCTGTATTTTGATTTAGTTTTCAGAATTTCTTATTATCTATTTCTCTTAATAACGTATGATACTGGAACGTTTTTTGGCAGAAGAGTGACATCATTAGATTTGTGCCTCAGAAGGAGATCTGTGGCTTTGTGGGGGTGGCCTTGGGGTTAGGCAAGATGAGTGCCAGTGCCGAGTGCCTTGAGGGGCAGACACCAGGGTCTGAATTTCTGTGGTGAAGGTGCAGTTGGAAGGAGGAGTGGTTCCCCTTGACTCAGGAGGTACAGAAGGCTTAGCGGGAGGGTGTAGGTGAGCACGTGTTAAATAAGAGGCCAACACTGTGGGCCATCCCAATACTAGCATTTGGAAATAGAGAACTGGAATTACATTCAGAGACCAGTCTGGCTGGAATTAGGGAGCAACTTCTCACAGGTGATATAGTTTTAGTCCTGGAGGAAGAATGAGCCAGCAGGTGGATGCCAAGGAGAGGGGTCAGAAGTAAACAGCTTGGCTTTCTGGAGGGCCATGGGTGGATATTTGGGGATGCTATAAGGTGGTTTTTATTCTTTCTCTTTATTTACATTGTCAGTCTCTCAGGAAGAACAGCATCATCAAAAACTGCAAAGATTAGGAAGGACTGGGACTGAGGAGTTGCCTCTGGATTACTGTACTACTTTGAGTAACTTTGGCTAAAAGGGACAGTAGAAGGAGAGAGAAATGAAAGGGGCATGGTCAGGATGACACTGTTTTTAGGATCTGGAAAAAAGAAAGAAAGAAAAGACTTGAATATGTTCTCTCTTGAGGGAAGGGAATCTGCAAACAGGGAAGGACTGAAGGCAAATTAGGAGAAGAAAGGTTTTGATGGTGCACAACTTCAAAGACTGGGAAGTCAGGATAAGTGGACTCAGGTGTAACAGTAGTTCATTAATAAAGACAATTTGCTTATAAGTTATTGAAACAAATTTTAATCTCTTCTATGAACAAAGAGACTCCTTGCATCAATAAGACCCTTTTTCTTTGATTTTAATTGATTGACAATTTTATGATTATTTCAGCATAAAGTTCTGATTGTATAAGCTCATTTCTTTTACATGTTGCTGCTGATTGACAAAGTTATTGTGTTTTTAATGAGATAGATCACTGAAAGTAGAGCTTAAGAAGCATTTTAATTCTGTTTATTGTTCATTAATGAATGGTAACATTAAACACTTTTAATTATAACCATTTTAAAAAAATATCTGTTGCAGGGGAATTTACCTAAATATTCTCATAACTCCCTGATGGTTCAAGCAATAAAGACAAACCTCACAGACCCGGACATACATGTGCTTTTCTTTGATGTGGAAGCGTTGATTATTCAACTCCTGACTGAAGAAGCCTCTAGGCCGAATACTGCGCTTATTTCCCCAGAGAATTTGCAAAAAGCATCTGGCAGTTCAGACAAAGGGGGCTCTTTTCTAACTGGAAAGCGAGCAGCGGTTCTCTTCCAACAAGTGAAAGAGACTATCAAAGAGAACATAAAGGAACACCTCCTTGATGACGAAGAAGAGGATGAAGAGATAATGAGGCAGAGAAGGGAAGAAAGTGACCCTGAGTACCGGGCCAGCAAATCTAAGCCGTTGACCCTATTGGAATATAACTTAACTATGGACACTGCAAAACTGTTCATGTCCTGCCTTCATGCCTGGGGTTTGAATGAAGTTCTGGATGAAGTTTGTCTTGATCGCCTTGGAATGCTGAAGCCACACTGTACAGTGTCGTTTGGCCTCTTATCAAGAGGAGGTCATATGTCCCTGATGCTGCCTGGATATAATCAGGCCACTTGTAAACTACCACATGGGAAAGCAGAAACAGGAAGGAAGTTGCCTGCAACTGAGGGAGTAGGAAAGGGAACTTACGGAGTGTCTCGAGCCGTCACCACCCAGCATCTCCTGTCTATCATATCTTTGGCAAATACTTTAATGAGTATGACCAATGCAACTTTTATTGGTGACCATATGAAGAAGGGTCCTACCAGGTGTGACCATGATAGCTTGATTTTATTCTTAAGTTTAAAAAAAAAAATCTGTTCTATTTTTGTCACTGTTACTTTTTTTGTTTCTAAACACACCATTACAGTGACATCTCAGTGTGTCCCCTTTAAATTTTAAAACACAAATCTCTAAAATGCCTAGTTTAAGACATCATAAAGTATATAATTTTGTATATACATAAGCAAACTTACTAACTACTAAAAGGGGGATTTAGAATGTGGGAGTTGATCATATAGATTAGCTCTTGAGTAAATATGATTTTAAAACTGTATATTAGTTTAAAATGCTTCTCAAATACATATTCAGTGAATGATATGTTTTCAGTGACTGGCTTCAGAATTTTTTTAAGTATAGTCAGAATTTTTCAAAAGGGAAAAAGAAAACAATTTTTTGAAAACTAGAGTACTGTATTAATGTTTCTAGAACACCTAGCTTGCATGCTATTTCCTATTTTCCCCAAGTTATGAAGATGACTTTTTATTATATTTTATTGAGTTGACCCCATATGAAGAATTTTTTTTAAACAAATAATTATATAGCACTTACTCTGTAACAGGTTTTGTTGAAAGTATTTTGGAAAAACTAACTCACTGGTGCTCTTAAGTCTATAAGGTAGATAGTTTTATCATCCTTTTATTATAGTTAAGAAAACAGACAAGTGAAGTAACTTTTAGAAGGTCACATAGGCATTCAGTGGTAGAGCTGGAATTTAGACAAGATGGTCTGCCCCTAGGGTCCAAGATTTTGTAATGCCTCATTGCCTTTTTTATATGTTAGGACTGAAGACTTTTAAAAAAAATCAATGTATTGTTCCATGAATTCATTTGGACCAGTGATAATGGGTTGTCTGAAATCTCAGCATGCTAATATTGAGGAAGGAGAATTAAGAATATTTACCTGTCAGTGGTAGTTCATTGGAATGTTCATAAGTATTTCTTGAACTAATAGTTTAAATTGTAGGTATAAAATTTTTACTTGCTACTTGCTTAATCATGTAATTATTTTATCATATTAAAACTTGAAATGGAAAATGTTAGTACATACCAAATTCGTAAAAGCCATCTTCTTGGAACAGTAAATTGAAAATGTTTTTGTTTCTTTGTAATTGATTTGAATCTAGAAAATTTAAAGTTTTAAGTAGTTCTAGAAATTTGAAAATGTGAAAGAATATATACATGTACTTTTTTCTTCTTTTTAAAGGCCACCTAGACCAAGCACCCCAGACCTTTCTAAGGCAAGGGGTTCCCCTCCAACTTCCAGTAATATTGTGCAAGGACAGATTAAACAAGGTAAAATTAAATCTTATTAAGTAATTGACATGACATTTCAGATGTAGAAACTGAGGAGACATAGCTAATGTATAATCATAACATTTTGTTTGTCTCAGATTGTTAAAAGAAAGAAAAGTTGTTATATTCCAGATGTAAATGTAGATAATTAAGATGTCAGTTAAAAATAAATCAGATTTATTTAGAAATTGATAAATGAGCATATTTCACATAATTTTATTATACTGTCTTTGGCCTAATTTGTATGCATTAGAGGCACCTTAACTTGACAACACTAGTGTTTTAATTGTGTGTATCTTGATTTTAAAAGTTATACCTATTTTTAAACTACATTTAGGAATATTTAAATCCATGGTTTTCAATATTATAATCTGCCACTTGCCAGTAGTTTATACATTGTGATTCACAAGTGGATATCCTTGTTAAATTATTCTTTTTATCTTTTTATTTAAAACACCGTATACCAACACTTTCATTTTAGCTTTGTCTTCCATTTGTATACATACAAAAAAGTACACAAAACAAATATACAGTTCAGTGATTTTAATAAGCTAAACACTCTTATAACTACGTCTTTGGACAAGGAATACAACATAACAAGAATTTGGAAGCATCTTACACCCTCCCTCCCAGTCATCATATCTTTCCCTCCCCAGGATACCTACAGGTCAAGCATCCCTAACCAAAAGTCTAAAAAATGCTCCAAAAATATGAAATTTTTTTTCATTCTTTTTTTTCAACTACTTCTTTGCTTTCTTTTATGTAACTATATCACCTAAGTTTAAATTCCTAAACTTTATAGTTTACTTCTGCCTGTCTTTGAGCTTTACATTAATTCAGTCATACAGTATGTATTCTTTTGTGTCTGGTGTTTTTTGTGAGATTTATCAGTGTTGCATTTGATGGTTCGTTTTCATGGCTGAGATTATCCTGTAGATTGAATAGATCACAAATTACTCATTTTTTCCTATTAAGAATGGTATTAGCTTTAACATTTTCTAAGATGCTCTTTATCAGATTGAGGAAGTTCCCATATATGCCTGATTCATTGAGATGTTTTTACTATTATGAATGGACATTAGACTTAGATGCTTTTTCTGCATCTATTAAAGTGATTATATGGTTTTCTCCTTTATTTTCTTCTTAAGACAAAGTATATTGACTTTTTTGTTTTAAAACAACTTCACAGTGCAGACAAGAGTTCATCATGATTAATTATTTCGTAGGTCATTATATACAATTTGCTAAAATTTTGTTAAGGTGTGTGTGTGTGTGTGTGTGTGTGTGTGTGTGTGTGTGAGAGATTTTGATGTATGATTTTCATTTTTGATAATGTCCAATTTTGATAACAGGTAATGTGGGCCTCACCAAATGAGTTAGGAGGGGATCCTTTTCTTGTGTTTTCTGAAAGAATTAGTGAAAGCTTACAGGCCTTGAGTTTTCTTTAGTTTTCTTTATGGGAAGATTTTTAAGTACAGATTAAAAATATTTAAATTTAAAATAAAATAGATTTAAAATATAAATATATATTCAGGTTTTCAAAACTTCTCCTTATGTGAACTTTGATAGATTGTGTCAAATTTATCCAGAAAAAATTGTAGGACTTGGAATTTTCTCTACTCTTTCATTTCTGATATTCATAATTTTTGTTTTTTCTCTCTTTTCCAAATCAGTCTGTCTGGTAGATTAATAGTTTTATAGTTCTTCTCAAAGAAACAATTTCTGGTTTCATTAATTTCTATCTATTAATTTTTTTCTACTTCATTGATTTTTGCTTTGATATTTTTTTATTTCATTATTTTCTCTTTTAATGTTTCTTGTATTAAAGGGGAAGGCATTTAATGGTATAATTTTCTCCCCAAGAGTTCATTGCTTTGGTGGTATCCCACACACTTTAATATGTTGTGCTTTTTCTTTTTGTGTGTTTCCTTTATCCATAGGTAATTGAGTAATGAGTTTTTAAATTTTCTAAACATTTGGTTATTTTCTAATTATCTCTCTGGTTTCTAATTTATAGTCAGATTATATTTTGCATTGTTTTAATCCTTTGGTATTTTTTGAATTTATTTAAAAAATAAAAAATACTTATATAATATGGTGTTTTGAAACAAATACACATTTTGGAATTGCTAAACAAGTTCATTAACATATCTAGTTCCTCATGTGTATCATTTCTTTTTCTAGTGAAAACCTTCATTTCTACTCTCTGAGCAGTTTTCAAGTATGCAATATGATTGTTACTAACTCTGATCACTGTATTTTGCAATATGAATCCTTTTGAATTTGTTGAGACTTGTTTTATGGCCCAAAATATGGTCTATATTGATAAATATACTGCATGCACTTTAGGAAGAACTGTATTCCACTGTCATTGGATGGTATTCCAAAAAGTCAGTGTGGCGGAATTGCTTGACAGTGTTCAAACTTAGTATACACTTGGTAGTTTTTCTGCCTGCATATTTTTTATCAACTAGATAAGATACTGACATCTTCAACTGTGAATTTGTTTATCCCTCCTTACATTTATATCAATTTTTTTGAAACTTCCTTATTAGGTGCACAAACCTTTGGAACAGTTATTTCTTTTTGACTCTTTTGTCCTTTAAAATGACCTTTCTCTTTGCTGTTATAATTTGCTGTGGAATTCTTTGCTGTGGAATCTGCTTTGTTGATAATTTAGTAGCCATTTTGATATTATTGACTTCTGTTATTCTTGCTTATTTTCTCCCATCCTTTGCTTTTTACCTGTTGGGTCTTTTTATTTAAGGTGGGTTTTCTGTAAGCAGTGTGTAGTTTGGTTTCGCTTTTTTTTTTTTTTTCAATCCTATCTGACATGCTTTTTAAATATTTAAACATTTATATTTAATATAATCATTGATAAAGTTAGATTTGGATATCATTCTGCTATTTATTTTTATCTTTGTCCCATTTGTTCTTTGTTCCTTCTTTTTGTTCTGTTGTCTTTTAGATTGATGAAATGTATTTTATTATTTCATTTTATCTTCTTTGTTAGCTTATAAGCTAATTATTTTATAATTTTACTGGTTATTTTAGAATTCATAGTCTACCTCTTTAACTTACCACAGCACACCCATCAGTGATATTACACTTAAAATTTTTTATTTGCATTTATTACCTTAAGGTCTTTATGCTGTTGTTATGCTGTGTTTTACTTTTACATGTGTTATAAACTCACAAATCATTGTTAAGACTTGAGTACAATAGTTAATTATAGTTAAAAAAGAGGAAAAAGAAACACTTATTTACTCATTTGGTCACTGTTTCGATGTTATTTATTCCTGTGTGTAATTTCACATTTCTATCTGCCCTAATCTTTCTTCTGCCTAAGTGACTTGCTTTTCTTGTAGAGGATCTTCTGTTTTTTTAGCTTTTATATGTTTCAGAACATCTTTATTTGTTTTTTTTTGAAAGATGATTTTTTTTCTGGTACTGTGTTCTGGGGTTGACTGTTTTTGTCATTCATTACTTCATGGATAATACTCTGTTGTTTTATGGCTTGCATTTCTTGTTATTTCCAATGAGAAATCTGACTTTTTAAAATGTTTGTTCCTTTGAATGTAACATTACTTTATTATTCTTGCTGCTTTTTAAATTTTCTCTTTATATCTGGTTTCTAGAAAGTTGATTATGTGGTACCATAGTATTTCTCATATTTCTTGTGGTTGGGACTTATTAAACTTCTTAATTTTATGGTTTTCTTTAATTTTGAAAAAATTTTAGCTGATTGTTTTTCAAATATCCTTCCTGTCCTTCCATCTCTTTTCTCTAGTGGACTCAAGTAATGTCAGGTTGCTTGAAATTGTTTCATAGATCACTGCTGCTCTTTTATTTTGGGGTTCTTTTTCTTCTGTGGGTTTTTTGATTTAGATTTAGATGATTTCTTTTACAGTACCTTCAATTAGTCTTTTCTCATTAAACTGTCATTAATCTCATCTTAATACTTTTTCATCTCAGACGCTGTACTATCTATCTCCAGAATTCTGACATGGGGCTTTTAAAAATTACAGTTTATAAATGTATGGATTACAGTTATAATAAGTGTTTTAACAGCCCTGTCCCCTAATTCTGATATCTCCTTCAGTCTGGACTGGTTTTTCTTTTTCTTTCTTTTTCTTTTGTTTATTTATTTATTTATTTAGTTAGTTGTTAATGGACCTTTATTTTATTTTATTTTATTTTATTTTTTTTATTGTAAACAAATGGGATACATGTTGTTTCTCTGTTTGTACATGGCATAAAGGCATACCATTTGTGTAATCATAAATTTACATAGAGTAATGTTGTTTGATTCATTCTGTTTTTTCCCTTCCCTCCCACCCCTCCCACCCCTCTTTTCCCTCTATACAGTCCTTCCTTCCTCCATTCTTGCCCCCCCCAACCCTAACTCTAACCCCTCCCACCCCCCATTATGTGTCATCATCCACTTATTAGCGATATCATTCGTCCTTTGCTTTTCTGAGATTGGCTTATCTCACTTAGCATGATATTCTCCAATTTCATCCATTTGCCTGCAAATGCCATAATTTTATCATTCTTTATGGCTGAGTAATATTCCATTATATATATATATATATATACCACAGTTTCTTTATCCATTCATCAATTGAAGGACATCTAGCTTGGTTCCACAATCTGGCTATTGTGAACTGAGCAGCTATGAACATTGATGTGGCTGTATCTCTGTAATATGCTGATTTTAAGTCCTTTGGGTATAGGCCAAGGAGTGGGATAGCTGGGTCAAATGGTGGTTCCATTCCAAGTTTTCTAAGAAGTCTCCACACTGCTTTCCAGAGTGGCTGCACTAGTTTGCAGCCCCACCAGCAATGTATGAGTGTACCTTTCTCCCCACATCCTCGCCAACACCTGTTGTTGCTTGTATTCTTGATAATCGCCATTCTAATTGGGGTGAGATGGAATCTTAGGGTGGTTTTGATTTGCATTTCTCTTATTACTAGAGATGTTGAACATTTTTCCATATGTTTGTTGATTGCTTGTAGATCTTCTTCTGTGAAGTGTCTATTCATTTCCTTAGCCCATTTGTCGATTGGATTATTTGCATTCTTGGTGTAGACTTTTTTGAGTTCTTTATAGATTCTGGAGATTAGTGCTCTATCTGAAGTATGATTGGCAAAGATTTTCTCCTACTCTGTAGGCTCTTTCTTTGCATTGCTGATAGTTTCCTTTGCTGAGAGAAAGCTTTTTAGTTTGAATCTATCCCAGTTATTGACTCTTGCTTTTATTTCTTGTGCTATGGGAGTCCTGTTGAGGAAGTCTGGTCCTAAGCCGACATGTTGAAGCTCTGGACCTACTTTTTCTTCTATAAGATGCAAGGTCTCTGGTCTGATTCCGAGGTCCTTAATCCATTTTGAGTTTAGTTTCGTGCATGGTGAGAGATATGGGTTTAGTTTCATTCTGTTGCATATGGATTTCCAATTCTCCCAGCACCATTTGTTGAAGAGGCTATCTTTTCTCCATTGCATATTTTTGGCCCCTTTGTCTAGTATGAGAAAATTGTATTTATTTGGGTTTGTGTCCATGTCCTCTATTCTGTACCATTGATCCACCTTTCTATTTTGGTACCAATACCATGCCGTTTTTGTTACTATTGCTTTGTAGTAGAGTTGAAGATCTGGTATTGCGATACCCCCTGCTTCGCTCTTTCTGCCAAGGATTGCTTTAGCTATTCTGGGTTTTTTATTCTTCCAGATGAATTTCATAATTTCTTGCTCTATTTCTGAAAGGTACATCATTGGGATTTTAATTGGAATTGCATTGAATCTGTATAGCACTTTTGGTAGTATGGCCATTTTGACAATATTAATTCTTCCTATCCAAGAACATGGGAGATCTTTCCATCTTCTAAGGTTTTCTTGAATTTCTTTCTTTAGTGTTCTGTAGTTCTCATTGTAGAGGTCTTTCACCTCTTTTGTGAGATTGATTCCCAAGTATTTTATTTTTTTCGATGCTATTGTGAATGGGGTAGTTTTCCTAATTTCTCTTTCTGAAGATTCATCACTTATGTATAAAAATGCCTTAGATTTATGTGCATTGATCTTATATCCCGCTACTTTACTGAATTCACTTATGAGATCTAAAAGTTTTCTGGTGGAATTTCCTGGTCTGGACTGATTTTGATGAGTTATTTTCCTGTTTATGTGCTTTCCTGCCTCTCGTCATGCTTTGTAATCCTTGATTAGATAGCAGGTGTTTGAATTTTACCAAGTTATATACTAGATATTTTTGTTAATCTTCTTGAGCTTTGTTTTGAGGTGCAGTTGTGTGGAAGGAGTTTGACTTTTTTTGTTTTTAAGTCTTTCTTTTATGATTTGTTACGTAGATAATGGAGCGTTGCTTGGGTAAGGCAAATATTGCCCATAACAGAAGCAAGATGTTCCTGAATATTCCTATCAAATGCTCGATGAATTTGAGCGTTTCCAGTCAGACTGGTAGGAACAGGCACTGTTTCTGACCTTTCTCTAGCCTGGAGTAGTCTCCTTCCACATAGGTATTGATTGGTACTCTGCTGAATAATCCAAGGGAAACCTTCTGAAGGTCTTCAGTCTTTGCCATTTTCTTTTCTCTGTCCTGTGAATCCTACCTGCCCTGATTGCCTGAAATTCTGAGCTTTGTCTACTCAACTCAGAATGTTCTACTCCTCAATTCCCCTTCCTGTTTCTTGACCTAGAAACTCTCTCAAGGAAATAAGCTAGACCTATCCTAGGGCTCACTTTGTCTCCCATGTCTCAACTGTTACTTTCTTTAGTCTTTCTTCCTTTTCCTTCCTTTTTTTTAACTTTAAAAAATTTTTTTCTCATAAATGTATATAGGGTAATAATGTCTATCCTTTCTTTTTTTTTCCTTGTTTTATTTTATTTTTTAAATGGGACTGTAAATCTGTCCTCACTCTATCTCTGTCTTGTTCAGAGGCAAGTGCCTCTTACTTTATTTGAAAATGTGCTTCATATACTTTTTTTTTTTGGTGGGGGAGTGGAGATTGAACCCAGGGGCACTTAACCACTGATCCACATCCAGGCCTTTTTTTTTTTTTTTTTTTTTTTAATTTAGAGACAGGGACTTGCTAAGTTGCTGAGGCTGGCTTTGAACTCCTGATCTTCCGACTTCAATCTTTTGAGCTGCCGGTAGTATAGGCATGTACTACTGTACCGGGCAGTGCTTCATGTACTTTATTTAGTAAAATTCTTTATGCTCTTTCAAGTTTTAATGTTTTTAGTGCTTTGTTACTTGGAGAAATAAGAATAAACTTTGATTTTGGGGAAAACCAGCATTTTTAAATTCCAGATCTTGTGCATTTTCTCCAAGATTACCTATGTATTTTCCTGAATTCACTGGCAATGTCCTCCATGGTAGATTAAGCAAATTGGGCAGGACATGTTTTCCTTCATTTAGTTTAGAGATTTTTTTAATGATCCCATTAAAGACATTATTTTTGTTGTTGTTGCTGTTGTCATTGTCATTATCATCATCTTCTTATCATTTTTAGTAGTTGATTCTTCTTGGATTATATTCCCCTCCCTGCAATCATAGTGGAGAGAAGCATTCAGTATAATTTGTGACATGCATTGTTTATCTACCACAATTTATGGTGTTGGAATTGCTCACCTGCTGCAGATTGAGGATTTAAAGTTGCATGCTTTAATCTTGCTCCTCTAAGAAAAGCATTGAGTGTAGAGAGCAGTGAACAGGCACTTTTGAGTCTTTTTTTCTAAAGCATTTATTTTAATCAGTGAATTTAGGAATTTTCATTTTTCAAACACCTAATTTTTGTCTTTTAAAGTAAAATGAAGGTCAGCAGTCTCTATTGATAATGCTACACAGTAAAATACTTTAGGATTTCATTATGAAGCCCACTTTTAATTTAATATTGAAATGAATATTAGTGTCATTATTTCTTCAACAAGTATTTTTATCTTCTAACAACTCTGTTTGCTAGGTTAGAAAGATTAGTCTGAATACTATCTTGAATAGTTTCTATATGTCTAGTAGACAACACATGAACATAAATAACCAATTTAGGGTAGGGAGTGGGAAGAGAACATGCAAGGGACTCTGAGTTCTCCAAGATTCCACTGATGAGAGCATTATATATTCTTATTTTTACTCTGATTTCTCTTTCCTTGGTTTTCTTTTCCTGACTTAGTCAGCAGTGCACAATAATTGACAATTCATTTTTAAGTAGGCTTGCAAACACAAATATGCTTATTTTCAGTAAATTATCATTTATACATTGGCTAATATTTGTTCAGCTGCAAAATAACCTATATGAAGTAAAGACTGGCTGGGGATAGAACTTTTCATAGAAACTTATCTTTGAGAATAAAGATGTGATAGGTAGTTAGCCTATGTAATTTTTCATAAACAATTTCATTGGAAAATAATTTCTTCACAAGAGTTTTATTTTGTCTGATAGTAGATTAATTCAGTGTTTGTCTACAATTAATATTTACTGAGAGTCATCCATTTTTTGATATAGTATTTACTCATTAAATACTCTTGTAATTTATGAAATACACTACTTGAGAAAAGGATAAGAGATTTTAATCAAGCAAATTTCTGTTCACAGTGATACAATGCTTTATCTTTGTGTGGCTTAAGGCACTGTACATTCTGGCCTACAGTATTTCTGTCCATTAATCTCATAGTAAAAATCTGTGGTCTACATCTCTCGATTTTATCTATATGTTTAGTAAATACTTCCCTACCCAACCCTGGGGAGGTACACAAGATGATCAGACACCTGGAAGATTTGAGGTTATGTTGCATTCTTCACAATTTTGTTTTTCAGATATGGGTCATCATTGGTTGTCTAACCTGAGAGGTAAGAAGTAGTCACTGTTAAATTAAATCAGGAAACATTAATAAATTAACCAATAGTGTAGCAATATCCTTTTCTGAGACGTGTAGCATAAAAACTGAACTTAACCTGGAGTACATATGTCAAGTCAATGAATGGATCTGAGAATCCCTTAAAACTCTGTGTGTTTGAACATATATGCCTTTCTTTTTTTAACTGTCTAATAACTTTGGATCTGCCGGGGAAGCTCCAAAGGCAGTGACATTTTTTTCTGTTTTGTTTGTTGATTTATCATAAGTGCTTGGAACAGTGACTAATTCATAAAGGGAGTATAGTAAATATTTATGAATGAATGAACATATAAATACCTTTCCTTTATATTTCTAGGGTCAGTATGTCAGTAACTAGGTATGGAGGCTGAAGGGTTGACAAAATAAAGCCCTGCCTTCAAGGAATTTATGTCTATTGGAGGAAATCCAAGGAGTGCAGTTTGTGATAATATTTTAATTGGTTACTAATTTGCCTTTCTCCTGGACTCAGTGCTTGGAGGGCAGAAGTTTTGTCTAATCTTACTGTGTTTTTATATGCTTAGCAATACTTGGTTCACTTACTTAATGTCAGTTAGGTGAAATAGGACATATTGACAGCCTTTCTGTAGCTAGTTCATTAGTGTTTATGATATTATCAATTTATCTCTTATTGTAATGAATGCCTCTCCCTATTCTTGGTCTTATTGACTTATTTTTGATATTAGTAATGATGGAAATCTTTTATGAGACTTTTTTTGAAAAAAAGTTTTTGTTTTGTGTTTTGTTGACTCTTGATTATAGTTATAGGCCAAGGAAAATCACCATTACATCTAGACTTACTCCATTCTGACGTAATCCAGTAAGTGACCTAGAAATTAAGTAATCTTATTGTATTTTTTAAACATTATGGGCACTTTTCATGTGTTGCCTTGATGTGTATGTTTGTCAGAATGCCACCTTGGGTAGGGCCCTGACCCTTGCTATTGCCTAGAAGTTTGCCCTGCTCTATTGCTCTTAGTTATTGGTAGTCTTCTTTTATTGTGTTTTAAGAATGTCCTTTGTTCCTAATAATGTTTGACAGTACATTTCTAGATTGCTTCCAAATGTGTTGTTCGTTTAGTAGTTCCATATCTAAGTGAAATGTCTAGATTATTACTAAACCCATCATTTAAGTAAGGTTTTCAGGTATATTTGTATAGCACCATGATGAATGATGTGAATAAATTTATAATATGAATAAATGATTTACTTAGTACATACCATGCACTTTCTTCTGTACTTTTCATTTATTCCCCATATCCTGGCTATGACAATTTTAGCCATCATTTCCAAGAACACCATAACGACTTATTAAGGGAGGGGTTTATTTATCATATAAAGAGTATCCAGAAATACCAAGTTAGAGTTCACAAAACCTCCAACTTTTGTGTAAGTAATATATTATAATATCTGTGGATATATTTGCTTCTGTTTGTCTTTAGTTTCCAAATATATCTTCTTATTCTTGATCATATTATATGATATTTATTTTCTCTATGTAGTTTCTTATAACATTTCTTCCAACCATAATAGTTTCATTAATTATAGTTCAGGAGTAAAAATGTCCTTGGAGTTCACAACAATAACCGTAAGCTAGTAAGAGGATAATGGAGTAGTTCTTTAAAAATGAGGAGGGAAGATGATTTTTTTCATTTTAGAATTTTGCATGCAAGCTATCAATCAAATAAAAAAGCAGATTGGTGATCTTGTCAGGCATTCATGGTCTCAAAAAATAACCATATTGTGTACCTTTTCTTAGCAAGATATTGAAAGATATGCTTCATTCAGTTAAAGGTGTAAAACAATTTTAAAATAAGAGAACACTGAGGGAGAATTTGCAGGAGGATAGTGAAGGGCGGTCTCAGAATGACAGCCTTGCAGCAGATAGGAGCAGGGTGTGAGATGGTTGGTGGAAAAATGAAACTGGTCTGTGAAAAATAATTGAGAGCTTGAAGAAATAGGTACATATAAAAGCATGCAAATGGGAAAAATAATTTTTTTTATGTTATTAATTTTTAAATAGCAGGTTCCTAGGAAAGGAGATGTGATGTTAGTAAGCTACTTGGGTCAACATTGACCAGTATTTCTGTAGAAATAATGTGAACACCTATTATTTATAAGTCCCCAAAGTATGATATAATTATTTTAGAAAGTTAGGGATAAAGAAAGGGAAATTGATTAGGGTATGTG
Source organism: Sciurus carolinensis (assembly GCF_902686445.1). Taxonomy (NCBI): domain Eukaryota; kingdom Metazoa; phylum Chordata; class Mammalia; order Rodentia; family Sciuridae; genus Sciurus; species Sciurus carolinensis. The sequence goes on from NC_062227.1 coordinate 63,368,245, forward strand.
ACTTGTCAAAACTTAATCATCATCTTCTATGATATTGGTAGAGACCAATAGCTGGTATTGGTAAATTATGAAATTACATTAGCAGATTTTTTAGTGATACAGAAGTGAATGCTGAAAGAAATGCTTAAAAGGATTGAAAGTAGTTGCTTTTCAGGAACCATACTTTGGCATGGGTTAGGGGAATCTTCCATCTTTCAAGATGAGCTTTTTAATACTAGTTGACTTATTTAACTGCTTTATTATTCTCATTCCTATTGAATGAACTGCTTATTCTGTTAGGCTTATTAAACTATGCTGAACTGTGGTGCAGTTACCTTCTGTTTTTGTTGTTGTTGTTGTTGTTGTTTTTTAGGGAGGGGGTACCAGGGATTGAACCCAGGGGTGTTTAACCACTGAGCCACATCCTTAGCCCTATTTTATATTTTATTTAGAAACAGGGTCTCATTGAGTTGTTTAGCACCTTCATGTTACTGAGGCTGACTCTTGATCCTCTGCCTCAGCCTCCCAAGCCATTGAAATTACAGGCATGCACCACTGCACCCAGCTTGCCTTCTTGTTTTTTTATGAGCAGGAAAATAGTTTGTTTTCCTAGTAGTTATCATAGTTGTTATTTTCCATTCATTCTTGAAGTTTGAAGTTCCCCTCCAGTATCATTCCTTGTTTGCAGTTGCCTGCTTGTGTAATAATTACTCAGTTGTATCTCATCAGGCCTACTTTACAGTTTACTCTAAGGAACTTAGTTCAGCTGAGAAGTAGGACTCCATATGAAGACACTTTTATCTCTACCTGAATCCAGTGGTATGATACTAAAGGGTAGTGTTATAGCTGTGTCCCAAGACACAATCTTTATGGTTACTACACATGTATTCACATACAAACTGCCTGAGGCTTCCATTTTTAGAAAGAAACTTTTTTGGATCATAATTATGAATATTCTTGTTTTCTAACTTTCTGGTCATAATAATAGATTTATTTGGTATAGTTTTTTGTTATCTCATTGTCATTAGGAAATATCATTTAAAAGATGACTAGAATGCCCATCTATCTAAGACATAAAAGAGTAGACCTGAAGGAAGATTCTAAAAAGGCAGATGTTACCCTATGTTAGATGTCAGATCTAAAGCTGAATGCCTTTATGTTGTAGTATATAGTGATTAGCTCTACAACGTTGCCTTATTTCTAAGTTTTTCATGTTTCCTCTTTTTCCTTTCCCTCCTCTCCCCCCAATCCCACACAAGTATCATTGCCTTGTAACATCTTTGTTAAGGTAATTCATCATTTAATATTCTTACTCATTTTTTAGCGTTAAGGTTTGAAAAACTTCCTTTCTTTAAGTATTTCATTTGGTTTTCTATATTTTTTAGATTCTTCTGAAAAATGCAAGTGGTGTTTGTGTTTATGTAATGGAAGGCTAATAAGATTTAGACCAATAAGTAAAAGGCATTCATCACTCACAGTATGTTAACTTTCTGTCCTATATATGTATTTAATATCATAATGGGAGTAGGGGAAAAATGGAGATAAGGATCACTCTTAAATGAAGACTGAAACGAAACTGTTCAAAAATAGAAAGCATGGATATTATAATGTGAGGACTTATGCATGTGCTGTTTAAAGGGAAGCCAGAGCAGGCAGATGTATATCTGCCTATCTATCTATCTAGATACAGAATAGAAATATAGGTACACAAGTTTTTTTTATTTTCATGTATCTTTTCATGTAAGAATAGCAGTTGAATAAGCTCTTAACTGCTAAATTACTGTCTTAAAGCACACTTCAGATAATGTAATAGTAGAATTATGCCTTTTCTGTCTCCATTTTAAACCTATGCTAAACCTGTTTTCCCTTGCTAATCCTTAGTAAGAGAAGCCAATTGATAGGTAACATTGTGGCTTTTCAGTTTTAAGAAATCAAATGATTAATTATGTTTTGTGCTACGAATCTTCAATATTCAGTGCCACATATAACTTCAGATTTATTATTTTTCAGTCAATTATGAACATTAAATTTTGGGAAGTAGTATATTTTTTCTCCACATTTCTGTTGCCGATTTTTCATTTCTCAACTGATTGTGAAAGTAATTGTGAATTCTGCATTCCAGTTGTGAGGCAGTGTGAATATAGTTTTGGTGGTGATGCAGAGATTTTTAAAGATTTTTAAAGGCGAATATTTCATAGGTCATATTAACTAAAATTATAATTAACTATGCTGATAAAAAATAAAATTATGCAATGGCATCTAGAAATATTTGTGATTTCTTTGCAAGATTATAAAATTGTTCTTGGATCTGATGACACATTATTAAAATCAACTGTTTCTTAAGTATAACTTTATAAAATAATCATAATTTTATAAGGAGCAAAAAATAAGTTTCTCATAATTAAAAAGAATCACAGTTTCCCATATAAAATCTTATGTGTGCAAAAGATGCTGCTTAGGGTGTATGGAGTTAAGTTTTCCCTCTTTGTTACTGTTCACAGACTTCTTTTAGTTCTACTGTTTACCTCACACGTGCCTGATTGACATTATGATGCATTCGTGTGGAAATTATGAAAAAGTTGTTTTCATGCAGCTGTCCTATTGTCACAAAAGAACTTCACCGCATGAAAAGCAAACATATCATTCAGCAGACAATGCTTAATCTGTTCAGGAGCCCAAACCTATTGCTGTTCAATGACAGAAGAAAGGAGAGGGATTAATTTGAAGATGCTTGTGCATGACATATGGTAATTTCTCCATAGGAAGGAAGTGTCAAATGGTGACCTCTAAATCTTAACATTGACCTCCAGTTGTAGAATGTGTGTGCCATGTGGTCCTCTTGCTTTTTCATATGATAATTTAAGCTGAAACATTTTCCTGGCAACGTAACTTTTTTTTGAGGGGGTTGGGTTTGGTTCATCTATTCTGTAAGAATGATAAGGTTCATGAGAATTATTATTATTTTTTTGTTGTTATTGTGCTTATTTTATCAGAATTTTTTTAAAACTCCAGTTAGTGAAACTATGATAAATTATTCTAACAAGCATGAACATAATAATGCAGTATATATTTTTTATAAATTGTTTTATGGTAAATCAAGTTTTATACAATGAGTAGAAAATTGAAATGAAATCATTGAATATTGGTTTGAGATATTTAAAAATAATTCACACAAACGTTGTAGAATAAATTATTAGAAAAATCTTATGAACGATGTGAAGATCAACATGAACTTTCTGATTATGTAATGCATTTCAAAAATTGTACTCTTTTTTGGTAATTCTTAATATGTTGTCTTTTTTTGTTATGGCCTTTCTCGTTTCAGAGCTATGTTTCACAGTATTTGACTTATCACTTGTCTTTAATATTAAACAGATTTTGACTTTGAGAGGAAGTTGAACTACATTGTGATCGCTATTCAATAAAATATATTATTTTCCTGCTGTAATCTTTAATGGTCATGCCCTTCTGATTAAAACATCATTTTTCAGTTTTATCTTCATTATATTTTGCCAACTTTGTTTCTCATTCTTCACTAATACTGAGCTTTTTTTCAGAAACTGCTGTACCTCAATTCTCTCCTCTTTATTTCTTCTTTTTTCCTCTGCAAGTCGCTGCACCTGTCGTTTCCGCTCGGTCTGATGCTGATCACTCTGGCTCTGGCTCTGACTCTGCTTCTACTCCTGCTTTACATACCTGTTTCTTAGTAAATGAAGGTATTCTCTCTCAACTTTCTAACAACTTTCTTTCAATCTATGCTTTATCCTAATAGACATGTTCTTTTTATCTGATTTATACATTCATCTGCTTTGTTATGTATGAGATCCTAAAGTTCCCATTTTATAACTTCATTTGCTAATGTCAATAAGAGCTAGTTATAAAAATGTTATGTTACTCCTGGCTGGCATAAACCATGTTACCTATTATCTAGAATACTGCTAGGGAAGTGCAAAGTTGCTAATTTTGATGTGAATTTAGTGTTAAAAAGTGAATTAGTTTTCATAGTGGATTTGCTGTGTTATTTCTGGCGTTAGTGCTAATGGATTTGTTTTCTAGGTATCATTAGTCTGTAACACATACTTTGCTATCTTTATGCAACTGTATGTTCTGGTTAGAGGGGGATGTGAGGGATTCTCCCAATGTACATTTCATTTGAAAAGTCTTCACATTGATTATAGATGGATAGAAATTCACCTATCATCATTATTTTTGCTTCAGATTGTGGCAAAAATCCATAACTTAAGTCTTTAAGTTTAGTTGGGCCACCGTATTATTCCTTTGGAGCTGCACAGTGGAAAGTAATTTCAGAACTCAAAAATATGAATGGGATCTGCAAACCTTTGTTCCCCAAGACCCATCTAGGATTATAATGCCTGGGAAGTTAATGGAACTCAGGAGTTCTATATTGTATTCACTGTGTCTGTTATGGTCTCAATCTTTATCAGATTGTATAATACAAAAATATTTAGAAAATGTAAAATACAATTCAGAGTGATTGTGACTCTAGACAATTATATGACAAATTCATTTGAATGGAAGGAATGTTGCAGTACCTGTGAAATGCAGAGCCCACGTTGCAAACAGGATATGGGAACTTAAAAGTGTAATTTCAATTTTTGCTTGGTTTCCCTATCATGAAACCGTATGAAGCTTTGTACCTTAGTACTGAGTTTTAGTAAAAATAATTAGGGCTAATTAATTTATTAAGTTATTCTGAAAGATACTTACTTGTTAATTCAAAAATAATCTGTTAGACTTTGGACCTTGATGAGAATTATCATGCTATTAAAATTTAGCTCATAAATGCTTCCAAGGAAACATACTACTGTGAAACATTAAAATAATTCAGGAAATTAATAGGTAGCAATATACATATCCCTGTGCTATAAAATAATTTATAATCTAAAATTTATGAGCCCATCACATTAATTAATGCCATTACATATTTTCTATCAGTTGATGAGAATTTCCTCACTGAAAGGCTAAATCTTTAAATAGGTGGCTTTTCTGTCTTATTTTAACAATTCTAGTGATCCTTTTGAGATTTATGGGAAGGTATTTGTCATTATTTAGAAGATTACAATTTATATTATTTCAAAACATTGATTTGCTAAAATTCTGTGTTCATGGATAACTCACCTTATAATGTGAGTTATAATTAATCTGTTTTTGATTATTTGTCTTTAGATGTAGTCATCAGGAGATAATGATAATTGTTGTGAATTAATAATGGCCTCCTACATAATTTTGGAACAATGAGGCCCTTATTGTATATAAAGAATATTTTAGACATTTTAAAAATAGATCAAAATAATTGAGAACATCTGTATACTAGTACTTTAAAATATTGTAGTATATATAGTGTTTGATAAAATCAGGTTCCATATTGTGAATTAGAATTTTGGAAAATATAGTTTTTATTCCTATAATTCAGAGTTAATTATGTTTAAGACTTTGTACATTTTTGGATTGTCAGTTTTATTTTGTGGAATTTCTGAATTCATTTTTCCTTTCAAAATTGGCATTATGTTACTTATTTCAGTTATGATTGTGATTTAATATCTGATCCATTTTGTAAGGAATGGGATCAATAACTACCTTAATTAAAGCCCTCAGATAGGGAAGGGAAGACGTCTCTCTTGGCTGACACAATGGCAGCACACAGATGGCCATGCCCTAAGTGACATGAACCTGTCTTTGGATATCTGTGATGCCCTTTTAACTGACAACAGTTTCACATATAGCTCCTCTACGTATTTATTCCTGTCCTTTCCCATCCCCTAATACATGTTTTATTTTAGGAAATCTGTTTAGAGATGTTTTCCTTGTGAATCTGATTATACTTTTTGTGGAAATTTATTTTTATTTGTTTTAAGATATGAAGAGTTTTAGGAGCCAAGTGTATTATTTAGGTATGAAATCCATTTGGCATAATTCTTTGTATAAAATATCTAAAATTAAAATCATTTATAATATAACTTAAGGTACCTACCTGTTGTTTTGGTTTTGGTATATGCACATAAAGAAAAACTTTTGACTTTAGGAATTCCAAAATGTTTAAAGTATTTGTAAAATGTCACATTTTAACAGGATGGAGTCAGTTAGCTGCTATGCATTGTGTCATGCTGCCAGACCTGCTGGGATTGGATAAGTTTAGGCCTCCACTTCTGGAGATGCTGGCTCGAAGATGGCAGGATCGTTGCTTGGAGGTAATGTCGAGGCGAGAAGGATAGAAAACAAAGATATTAAAAAGACTTGATCAGATATAAACATGAGACAGAGAAACAGTTAATGTTTATCTCATTTATCTTATTACCTGTGTGTTGTGTGATAGAAAAATATGGATTCAGAATTTACATATTTTTCTTTCTTTTAGACTAAAACATAATGTTCTAGCTTGTTCATTCATTTGCTTTTTTTAAAAAATATTTTTTAAGTTGAGATGGACACGGTGCCTTTATTTTATTTATTTATTTTTATGTGGTGCTGAGAATGGAACCCAGTACCTCACACGTGCTAGGCAAGTGCTCTACCACTGAACCACAACCCCAGCCCCATTCATTTACTTCTTTTTGTAATCCTGTGATTATTTGATAAGTTTCATATCCTTTATAGATTGTTTAAGTATTAGTTTTTATTACAGATCACACACACGTACACAAATACATATAATCACCTCCCCCAAGAATACACATTCAGTATAATCATGTCTATCAAATTCCAAGTGAATAGCCATGGTTCAGTGGAAGGTACAATGTATAGTAAAATAAGAAGGTCTTTGAAATTAGAAGAGAACTGGGTTTGAATACTATTCCCCCAAAATATTAACTCTGTGGCTCTAGGTAATTTACTTACCCTATTTGAAGCTCATTTGTAACATGGAGATAATAATATAGCCCACATGGGATTGCTGTCAGTATCAAAAAATGTAATGCAAGTAAAATGTTAAGCGTAGAGCTGGACATATGTAGTCTCTCAATAAATTGTAACCATTATTTTGTGTTAACTGACTTACTCATTATTGAATATTACTTGGAGTACCATATCACCAGGAACTTTGAAATGTTTTATAGAAATTTTCCTTATTATGACATTTGACTGATATAACTCTAGCAGTTTGTATCATTCAAAGTTTTAAATTTTCCCAATGCAAATATGGTCATTCACTGTGTGATAATGGGGATATGTTCTGAGAAATGTGTCAGGAAGTGATTTTCTCATTGTGTGAACATCTTAAGGTATACTTACACAGACTAAGATGTCTGTGTTGTCACTAGATATAACCTTATGGACCACTGTCATGTATGGTCTGTTGTCTGAAATGTCACCATGCCGTGAATGACTATAATGTATTTTCCGTTCCTGGTCTCCCTTCCCTTCACTCCAGTTGGTATTGCAGCATATTAATTTTTATAGGTTTGAAATTCTCTTCAAAAGTCAGTTACAGAGCTGGGGCTAGCTCAGTTGGTAGAGAGCTTGCCTCACATGCACAAGGCCCTTGGTTCAATCCCCAGCACCACACACACACACACACACACACACAAAGCCAATTACACTGTAAAACAACTTTTTTGCTCAAACTCTTATGCAGATGCTGTTATTATTCTTTTAATTTTAAATAGTTGATACATCACCTAATAATTGGTTAGTTTTCTTTGACCTTATGCCAAAGAAGCAAACTATACTAAACTAAATTAAAACTAAAAATTAAAGTTGTAAGCCACATTGAAAAAAAATCTGATACGATTTTGAAAAATGAGTTTTCAGTTCCATGTGTAGAACTTAGAGAGGTTATGTTCTTACATAGGAATGTCTTCGCTATGTTCACATATTAGGTTAATGTGAATCATGTGGACTTATGCATGTTTGTATCAACAGCCCCTATTTAACATATATAGTATAAAGAAATTTACTACATAGCATTCAATTTCTTCAGACTAAGAGAGAAATTTAATGGTTTTAATTGCGACTTTTAAGAATATTTATATGAAAATGTAAAATTTGAAAAATACTGATTAGAATGCAAGAATGTCTTAGAAAATGAATGTTTAGACCCCACACCTGATTAAATAAGTATATTAAAATATATTTTAGTCAGATCATCAATTAGAATGTCATATAGTTTATTCCACCTTAAATACCTAATTCATTGTTTGATTAGTTATTTTTCTCATGTAAATAAAAGTGATTTCTGTTTTATAACTTTATTTCCTATGAACCTTCTAATATATAGGCGTTCACCTCACCACCTGACCTTCTTTCTTTCTTGACACTTGTTTTTGTGGTCTCCTTTAGGTGAGAGAAGCTGCCCAGGCCCTACTTCTAGCAGAACTGAGGAGAATTGAGCAGGCGGGACGAAAGGAAGCCATTGATGCCTGGGCTCCTTATTTACCTCAGTATATGGACCACGTCATATCACGTAAGAGTTCCTGTGCTTTTCTACAAAGCTTTATAGGCACATGTAGAAAGAATATGAAACTTACAAATATACTCGCTAATACTTATCAACAAAAGTAGTGAAAAGAGGGATCCTCAGATTCTGCTATTTCGTTTTCTGAATCTGTGCAGTTTGGAGTTTGCTAATTTAAAAAAAAGCACAAGTTATCTAATAGCAATATTCACTAATTAACTGGCTGTATTATAAAAGTAATTCCCAATTTAAAAAAAAGTTAGCCTGTTTAACACTAGCATCTTTCACTGCCATTGTAGTATTATTTGTGTGAATGCCACTTTGGTCCATACTGATCTGGTATGCAAAGGCAAGATAGCTTGCAAGTTGAGATTAGAATTATGAATTTTTAAAAACTAAAGATCTGATAGAGTTAGAGCAATGTTTTAGTCAGCTTGTTTGAAGCTGTGACCAAAAGACCTGACAAGAACAATTTTAGATGAGGAATGGTTTTTCTGAGGCTCACAGTTTCAGAGGTCCAATCTATAGATGGCCAACTCCATTGCTTTGGACCTCAGGTGGGACAGAACATCATGGCAGCAAGTGTGGCAGAGGAAAGCAGCTCAGGGATGGCACTAGGAATTAGAGAGAAAGGAAAAGAGAAAGAGAGAGAGCTCTCCTCACCAAGGACAAAATATAAAAACCCCAGTCATGCCCCCAATGACCCACCTCCTCCAGCCATACCCTACCTTCCTATAGTTACCATTATTAATCCCTCTCAGTGGATTAATGCACTGATTAGGCTAAGGTTCTCATAACCCAGTCATTTCACCTCTGAACTTTCTTGCATCATCTCTCACATGAACTTTTAGTGACATCTTATATCTCAACCATAAGAAGCAGTAAATTAAAAAAGAGAAAATTAGCAAAGATTTTGATTGATAGGTCTTTCAGAAGAGTATTATCTGAAGGATTGGGAAAATCATTGAAGTTTTAAGATTTTTTTGCAAAATAAAACAGGTATAATCATGCTATAAATGCTATAAGATCAAGTGTGCATTGGAGAAAAGTCACATTTGCAATCATAACTTTTTTATTTTCAAAGTATGCTCATTCCTGATTTATCATTTCATTACACATGTCAGGATACTGTAGGATTATTCAAGAAGTAAATGTTATAACTGTTACAACTGGCCTAATCCTACCAGATGTTTGCAGTGGTGACTGTCATAGATTTTTAATTAAGAATGTTGCCTTGGATACTTTTCTTAAGCTTTCTTAGCCTCAATTTGTCATTGATAGAAATCAAGATGATAGTAGCTTTTGTAGAATTATAATGAATGTGGACTGAATTAATCTTTGTTAAGTGCATAGACTAATACCTAGTCTGGTAACCATTAATTTGTTAAGTAAATAAGTACCTTTTGAAAATGCAAATGCAGATTTCATATATAACCAAAATATCTGGCAGTGGTTGCTCCAGTTAAAATTCTTACTTTTTTGAGCACTAGAATATTTACTGAGTGAATATTGGTTTTTATTTGCTTACTGGGAGTTTTCCCCATTCTAATAAATGGAATGTGTGTATGAAAAGTACGTTGGCACTTGCCTGTAATCTTAGTAACTTGGGAGGCTGAGGCAGGAGGATCACATTTTCCAGGCTGACCTGGTCAACATAGTAAGACCCTATCTCAAAACAAAAAATAAAAAGGGCTGTGGATGTAGCTCAGTGGTAGAGCACCCCTGGGTTCAATTCCCAGTCACCCTCCAAAAAACCCTAGGGCCTCGTGTACTCTAGACAAATATAAGATATTACACTTAAGATTCTTTGAAAACCGTAGATTTAAAAAATAAATTTCCAGAACATAAAGTTATTTAAAAAAATAAGATTCGAATGACAAAACTCTGCTTTGGAGTATTTGAATAATCTGGAACATGTTCTTTGTTTATAACTTGTGGCCATAAAATTCATATTTCAGGAAATAGAGTTCCATGATCAACTCATTGTAAAACTTATTGAATAAAAGATCCCCAAATGAAAGACGAACTCTGAGTGTGATTCTGTGGAATCATTGAAGGTGAAACTACACAATAGCAAATCACTAGGGGTTCTTTTAAAAAGAGATGGACATTATGAAAATATTCAGAAACATTTTTAAGGCGTCTTTATTTAGAATAGTTAGGGTAAAGTGGGGGAATGAATTAAAGTGAAATATATACCTGGCAGAAGGGGACATGGGACCCAGACCTAAATGTAGATAAAAGTAGAATAGGTAATTTCTAGGCTTTGATTATTGATTGCATATAAAGGTCTAAAGAACCCACCAATGATTAGTAGAATGTTTTATTACTGGGAGGAGAAGTATCATTAGCAGTTGTAGCAGATGCTATTTTACATGTTCCTGGAAAGAAAGAAAATAAGTTAGCTACAAGGTAAATACATAGCGTGGCCACCCCACCCCTCTTTTCTTTCATGAGTTAACTGAGATCAGGAGAGATTAAAGAATTTTCTGAAGATCTCTCAGATACTTAAATGACTATTAGACTCCAAAACTCATTCTGTTACCTACTGTTTATTCTACCCAGCTTGCTCCAGAACTTTAAATCTTAAATAGGGTAGAAATGGGAGAATAAATGATGTTCATCTTAGCTAATGCTTTGATATGTGTCCTCACCAACCAAATTATGTTTAACAATAGCACAAAATGGGGCAGAAAAATAACTGTTAGAAAATTATTCTTTGATGGTTCTCAACATTGTTTAAATAAGCATAAACTAATTTGTTCTTAGGTCAAATTTAAACCTAATTATGTAATTAAAGTGTCTTTTAACTTATAATACCCTTGAGTACTTCATAAATGAACTGAATGGTGGTTTACTTAAGATTTTAATCTTGTCACTTACTGTAGTTTTTTTTTTTCTTAGGGAAAGAATAAACAAACATGCAACCTACATATAAATAAAGCACATGTTCTTTTGAAATAATATATTAATTGATTCTGGAACTTTTACATTGACTAAGTGTAAAATTACTTTTAGCTTGCTTTACTGGGAGTTTTCTGTTTTAATAAAAGGATGTCAAGCCAAAGGAATAGGGATTCTGAACGTATTAAAGGAGAAGAAAGCATACAACAAATGAGGAATGACCACATAGTGCTGTTGAACAGATTTGCCATCCAAAGGGATCAAAAGGTTATAGAGCCAGCTGGTGGACAGCCCACACCTGCCATCCACATGCTTGTAGTGAAGTTGCCTCCACCACTGTCATTAATGTTTAAAGAGATGATCATTATAGCAAGTTACATCATAAAATATTGTTTTCAAGACTTAAAGTCTGTTTCTAGCACAGGAATCTTAATCACTAAAGTAGGCAAAATATTAAACAATATATCTGGTAAATACACTACCCATCAGAAATGTTCTTATAATTTAATTATTTTAAGCATTTAAAATATGTGGTAATTTTCTGTGTAATATTGGTAGCACCTAATTTATGACTAATCTTTGTCTAAGAATTCCTTTATTAGATACTTGTCTGAAACTCAGAAAATGCTCTTACCTGAAGAGCTGACTTTCATACTGGGCTCTTGGACTGTGATAGTCCTTCATCTTCTGAGATGTGGAGTTAGAGGTTTAGAGCAGGTGGTAACTTTTTCTGAGTTCACAGTCAGTCGGTTATTGAGCTGGGACTGAAATGACAACTCAAGTCAACTGGCCATATTGAGGGGATCCTCTGTGTTTTATTTAGGTACATTATGCAGTAAAAAGCCTTTTGTGGGTTTGTCTGAGAACTAAGGAAAATAATGGGCCTAGGCCAGCTGCTTTTCTCAGGATTCTCAAGTGTTAAATAGCAACTTAGCAAAGCATCTCGCATAGTGCATGAGGTGACTAGTGAATATTGGCTGCTTTCCCCCTTCTCTCCTCTACTGGGTTTTGTAGTTTTGTTTTCCTTATTGACACTGCCTTGGAATTCACTTTAACTTACTGGAGAAGAAAAAGGAGGTACAGTCTGTTTTAACTGAAAAGCCACAGATTTCCCTAAGCACCAAGTCTGCAATTATTGAGCCGCATGAGAATTTTGCTTCAGGTAATGGAGCTCTGTCCTTGAACTGGTCAGAAATCATTATTTTATTCTTTACAAAGTCACAGATATGTAAATTTCTGATGCCTAATTTGTGATAGAGAATTGGAGGATAACTACATTGTGATTCTTATTCTTCAGGTAACGGACTCAAATGATCAATACTGCATACATTCCTCCATACTGACTTACAGAAATATCGTAAATCTTTTCTGAGATATCGCTCATCACACAGTCACTTTTATGTTCCAGACACTTCTAAAGAATTCTGCTAATTATTTTTACTATTATGAAACTTTGTGTTAGTCTGGATGAAGGTAAATGTTATGAGTTGTCTACGATTTATTTTGGAGTGAAGATGTTTGGCAGAACCCATTTTTATATATTTCCTATTTGTGACATTCTACATGTAGCGTTTTGATAATTGACTTTTTTATGAGGTCAAGCACCTGCTAGTTTATGAAATATGCCCACACTTGCCCTTCATTCCAGTCAGTGACTTCTCTGAGGTAAATGCTGATGGTTCCTGATTTCCTTTGGCCTGCGATGCAGAATGACCTTATAGGGCATGAGGTCACAGGCGTAATTATTTCTTGTACATTGTATTCTGCTTGCTCACAGTGGTTCATCTCCTCTTTTAGTTTCAGAAACATTAAACACATAAAAGTCACTGCCATTATATAAATCAAAATCTCTTCTAAAGAGAGTGCTACTGTAATTTTATGCATTATGGCCAATGTAGTATTAATTTGCAAATTTATCATCTCAGATATTGATAGAAGTATGTGTAACACATCGTGTTTAATATGTATTGATGTCATCAGAAAGCACAATCCTTTGTTCTTATCGAGTCCCTGCCTTTTTAGCTTCCTTTTGTGTTAAGGTTACCAGGGTTAGGCTCGTCTTTTATCCCACTTGGAAACAGAATAGGATTTCTTTGTTCAGTGAAAGACATTCCTAGTAAATGTTTGGGGTCTGACTTTCAACAAGCCACACTGTAGTACCTATTTTAACCTGGAATTGAAGTCACTTTTCTGATGATTATTAAGTAGTGGTCATTCTGAGCACAAATGTGGATGGACCAACAATATGCAAGAAGGTAAGATGGAATTGTATCTTACAGAAGTAGTGCAAGAGTATATGGTAACTGGTAAAAATAATTTAAATATTAATGTATTCCTAGGAGGTGGATATTTTCAGGGTTTATGGTGGGAATAGGATGGGGAAAGGTTAGGGAGGGGGCTTGATAATGTGATTTAAGCGAGCCTCTGCTCACCCATCAAAGGTCATAAAACTACACATCATTCCCTTCTTTTTCTTTATGTGCCTCAGTTATTTGGAACTCTGAAACAGTCATTTATAAAGAATGATTTTCTGAATAACTGAGGATTTCAAAAATAATTAGATGTTAAAGTTTTTTTTAAAAATTTATCATTTATCCTTTTTTGGTTAAAATATTTCAAAGTCTCTGGTTTTCAAACATGTTTTCAATAACCAGAGTTGTTTTGTCCTATGCTATAAAATCGCCACCTCCTTCCTATTGGAGAGAGTACACCTCTCCATTTGAATGAATCCCCAGGTTGATGTGCCCCTTGCATTTCACATTATGCCTTTTAGGATTTTTGTTCCTCTTCTTTTTGTTGCTTAGTAATTGGTACCAATTTTATTGCTAATTGACTGTTTCTTCTTACCCCAAATGGCTTCTGTCCTGATTTCTAATTTGCTCTTTCCAGTGTCGTGGGTTTATGGATGCTACATATGCAAGCTTATTTGAGTTAAAAATAAAATAAGAGTGAACTGACTGAGAAGAAGGGCTCTCTAACAAAAAGTACCAAGCTTTAGTGTAAGCACCTATGGTGTTCGGTTGGCTCTTCACTTTCTGCCCACTTGACTACTTTCTCAGGTCTTTTGTGGCATTTGGGTGTGTCTTTCTTTTTGAGCAAGAATATTCTGATTAAAATTGAGGGGGCATGGGAAGAGAAGATAATTTTGTTGCTCCTGAAGAACTGAATCAGCTAAAATTAAAGAATGACTTTGCCTCAGGGACATCTGTGTTAGCTGTCTTACAGTGTTCACAAAGCCAGTTGGAAATGATTGTGCATTGTGACTAGAGAAAGTACTAAATTATGACTGGTATTGATAAAAACCACTCTGCTCTGTGTGAATTTTTGTATTGGGAGGCAGAGAAGATTTGTCTCAAGACAAAGTATGGTATGAAGAACACGCTCTATCTACACTGTTTGCAGTGTTTCACTGGGACCAAAAATATTCATCCTTCTTTTTTCTTCCAGAATTTCAGACCTATTAAGCTTAATTTTAAGTGTCCTAGACTGATCACGTATTTAAACATTAAACTGTTCTACTTCTCTATATTTGGCCACTGACCAAATGAAATAACAATAAAATTTGTTCTTAATTAGTCATGACTATCTAAAAAAAAAGCCTTCCACGCGACTTGTGTTCTTTAACATAATATTTAATGTTCTTGATGTTCTTGTGATTTCCTTTATACTTTTTAATGGTCTTGCAAATTAGAGTCGTGAAGAAGCAAATTAAAAGTGAAAGCATTACTGAATAGATATCAAACAATACTATAGATTGGGAACCCTACAGGGTTATATAACTATGCTCCCAGGGAATTCCTTTCTATAAAAGGTACTTAAAGAATAGAACCAAAGGTATGCCTTTAGGTTATCAATAGGAGCCCCATGACAGTGTGCCACATTGTGGAACAAGGAAAGGAATGGAGCATAGGGAAAGTCAACCACTTGTTCCTTGTAGGGATGTGAGGAAGTGGGGGTGGAGGGTTCCACTGAGTGTGGTTCTCTTCTGCTGCCTTTTTCTAGTTCATCCCACTTAGGGGACACTGGTAATCATCAGACCTCTGCAGCAAAGCTGCTGGACCTTAAATGTCTTGGAATAATTGCATCTGTTTCTTTATGCTTCCTTTATCTTTTCCACAAGTCTGTCCCTATCTCCATCCAGTGCAGAAATTTGTTACCACTCCTAGAGTTGTAGTTGGTGGCAAGACCCCTAGGAGGCATAAGTGGCTTTCTTTGCAGTGTTCGTACGTTTCTTCTCTGCTTTAAGAAGTTGAAGGTACTTAAACCTATGAAGACTGTTTTATAATAGAAAATCACCATTCAACCTGTGATACATTCTTTAAAAAAAAATGGTGTTCAAATGGAAATGCCTGATAGACCTTTAGCTGAGATTCTAGTGGCCTTTGCTATAATAAATGACCTAGTATTACTTGGTATGAAGAGTATGATATTGATTTGTGCCATTATTCTCTTGCTGATTTGCTGAAGAACAAAAATTTATAATGCTAATGGAAATAAAGCACTTTACAAAACACTGCACATGAATACTGGAACATGTTTTTGTAATAGAACAAGTGTCTAGTAAGCTTTTAAGTATGAATTTTCATTATTCTAGTATAGATGATTTCAGTAAAGATAGAGTCCTGTTCAACTTGTTTTTTCAGAGCAAAAAGCTGATTTTAATTTTGTAATGTTTTAACTTCTAGACACTGAGTGAGCATACACAAGTCCAACAGTTGTGAGACTCTTAGATTTTATACCATATTTCTAAGTTTCTTATCTTTATATGTTGATTGGATATTATATGCATTTGCATTGTTTTAGTATATTAGGTTGAAGTCGTATGGTCATCTGCCTATGACAGAATAGATTTTACAGTTTGGAAGGAAAACAGTAGAATTATTGCAAGAAAATTATGTAAAACAATTTTACTTTTTTTTCTTATAATAGCTAATGGTAGATTTTGTTCTAGGGTTGTTTATAAATTCTCGGATTAAAATGATCAAATTGCATTAACATCTCTTTGCTTAATCTATTTTCCCTCACTTTCCTTGTATTTTTTTGAAGTATGGTATTTTTTATTTTATTTTTCTCTGGTGACTTTCGCCTAATGATTTATTTTATTTCCTATTTTCATTAAACAGATTTTGATACAAATATGTATGTTAAATGTGTTTTAATATTTATAAATTATTTCTTTGTGCATGACATTTTCAGACTTGGTTAATATTTTAGCACCTCTAGTCTATGATCATAAAGAAAAAAATTTGTTATATTTGTTTGAGCACCCGAATTGACCCCAGCAAGATTGAGATTGATCTGGTTTCTTTCAGCCTGTTAAATGCCAATCCAGTCATCTGTAACAGTACTTAGTATTTTTGTAATTTTTCTGTACATATTTTCTGTTTGTTCCATAAAACTTACCCATCACATGAAGATTTTCCTTGCTTAATTTAGAGATGAAAACAATCACAACCACGTATTTTATTGTTTGTTGTTTCTAAAAATTGTTCCTACAGTCAATGTCAGTGCTATGATCATAGTTCTTGTTTATAATCCTATGAAAGGACCTTACAATTTACTGTGAAAAGATGGTGAGGCTTACATATGAAATGTGTATTTGGATTAAAGAACATCCAGTTTTGAGCAATGGAAATGGAAGAGTAGGGAGATGGTTTTAAATACTTGAAGATTCCTGCTGATTTAAAAGCAATTAAATTACATCTTCCTAGCAATTGAATGCTCTTAGACAACTTCCGGCATAGTTGGTGGGTACAGAGCTGCTACCTGAGCTTATTTTTAAGGGACCTTTATATCTCGGGCATGAAGTAAAGAAGGTTTTTTCTTCACTCACTGGTTAAGGGGTTGACTAAAGTACCTTGCTCAAGTTTTGTTTTGACTTTTACTTGTTTTTGCTCTTAGGCAAGAGTTGTTCTTCAGAGCAAGGAAAATAAAGATCAGAGAAACTAAATTAGAAATGAATTTCTGAATTCTGGGTAATGGGTAGCAGATTGGTTATTTATAGTCTTAATTGTGGTACTTTTCATGAACTGTTTACTTAGGGCCACTTCAAGTGACCATGTGGTCTCAGATATCTCTTATTTCTAAGATGTGGTTGGGATTTTTGAGACCATTCCAAGCCTTCCTCATGAAGTGATGGGTATTTGGGTTTGGCAGCCTTTCTTATTCTGTTTTATCACCACCCACTCCTGTGGAGAAAAGGGGTCTAGCACAGCAGTTCTCAAAAGGCAAGGTGAGTGGCAGAGGGAGGAGTTTCAAAAGGTGATTCTCCTGAACCTCACTCCCTCCTCCAACTCAGATTTGTCCTCCCTCTCTCTTTCTCTCTCTTTTATTTTAGTTTCCAAACCAGATGGCAATAATGTAGGAATAAAAATACATTTTCGAAGGAGTTTTCTAATGAATATATAAATAACTAATTTACTGAAACAGATTATTGTGGGGAAAAGACCAGATCTGGCACTTGGCCTTCTTCCCCAGAGCGATCACCTATTGTAGTTTTTTTCTCCTTTTGCTCTCCCTATCCTTTTCCCTCTCCCTCTCTCTCCCTCTCCTTTTCCCTTTCCCTTTCCCTCCCTCCCTCCCTCCCTCCCTCCCTTCCTTCCTTCCTTCCTTTCTTTTTGTAAAGGGAGAGGGATGAACAAATCTGTTTTTCAAACATTTTAGATAGTAATCTTACATGTCAAATCTTAACTAAGGACCCAATATATTAAAAATTTAAAAACATTAAGTAGTTTCTTGAGGCAATTTAAGTCTTTGTATTTTTTTCCCATGAATATTACTTCTTGTGCAGTGAAACACTCATGCCTTTCTTTTGTCTTCTGGAGTTTTTTCCCAGCATAATTGAAAAATACTTAATGATGTACTCTCTAGATGCCATCTTGCTCCAAGAAATCATTTTCCGTATTACTCCCCTGCCCACATACATGCACATACACACAATATGATTCAGTGTAGAACTGGTAAAGTCAGTATAAACCTTATCATCATATATGGAGCAATTACTAAAATTGGTTATCTTGCAAGAAAATGTTCACTTCCTCTGTAACTCTTATGGTTCTCTATGGCAACTTGGGGAATATATTCTTGCTATTTTTCCAGCAAATGATTGTGCTTTTCAGAGACCTTCATAATAGGATGCATCTAGGAGCATCACTAACAGAGAGCCTGCTCAGGATATGTTTAAACATTACCTGAAACAACTGTTTCCTGGAAGCACAGAAACAATTTTGAATGTGCTAATATTTAATGCTTAGTTCATTATTTTGATTTAAACTGTGCTAACCTGTCAGGCATGAATTGGCCAATGGTCTGGTTTTGGAACTTAGTTTTGCTTATTTAAAGGTATACTAACTGTATAATTTGCATGTAGATTCATACATAGTAACTTTGAATAGTCATCCATTTGACAAACCTCTGTAATAATCACTTTTGCCCATTTGACTTAGTGAGTCATTATTGACTGAGGCTATATCTGTTAATTTGGGTATTATTTTTCTTTTTTTCTAAGGCCTAGTAAGTGTAATAAGTTTCTGTGATGTGTTCTTTGTGGAATCAGTAAATTAATTTTTATACCTTTCTAAGAAGCACACTACTTGAATTTTGATTTTTCTTTCATGTTAAATATTTACAACATGTGCAATAGATTTTGTAGTAGATATGATTTTTGGTGGAGTAATTCTTATGTAATTAATTCTGTGTATACTTTCTTCCTCTTTTTATCATTGGCCACACATGCCCTGTGGCCCTGTGGCATTCATAGGATGATCATGGTGAATAATAGAAACATTCATTTTTGAGATTTATTATTCAAGCACATAAATAAGATAGTATGGATATAATACTTTTTTTTTACTGTTTGGTCAAAGCACATTTAAATATACTCTTATGAGAGTATCCTTACTGCTTTCCTTTCTATTAACTATTTGCTGAGCATCCTTAGTAATGATTGGCATAAGGTTAAACATTTTGGGAGACAACACACCCAGCAGAGATCATTTCAAAGGAATTATATTAACCTTCACTACTAATCAGTCAACCTTTTTTTGATCTTTTTCCTTTTGGAATTGCTGCATAGAGATGTTAGGATTGTTTGTTAAATGATCTGTTTGGATGCTATAGTATAACTTTATAAACTGGTTTTGGATAAAAGATATACCTGTTTTTTGTTCAGTTTTTAAAACTCTATCTATCTATCTATCTATCTATCTATCTATCTAGAATAAGGTAATGAACATCCATGTACCCACTGCCTTGCCTCAGCTGTTACTAAACTCATGGACAGTCTTATCTTATTGGTACCCTTCATCTTCTGTACCCTGTTATTTTAAAGTCATTCTCAAACACAGGATCATGTAATTTATAAATTATTTATAAGTACATTTTTATACATAATTGTAAAAGCATTTTATACATATTTATAAATATATTTTCAAACAGCATCACATTACTTTTAAATTATTTATAAATATCTGTATTTTAAAAGAACTCTTTTAAAGCAAACAAAACCCTTATAAGACCATTAGAATGCCTAAAAATTAAAAAGAATTTCTTAATATTATCCAATAACTCAGTATTTACATTCCCCTAGTAAGTTTTACAATTGTTTTCCACAGTTTAAGATTCAAGTAAAAATCTATATATTACATTTACGTGATATATCTCTTCATATTTCTTAATGTGTAGAATGCCTGTCCATCCATCAATCAATCAATCATCTATTTTTCTCTGGGCCTTTCTCCACCCCCCTCATTTTTTGTGTGATTCATTTGTGGAAGAAATTAGGAAGTTTGTATTGTGATACTCTTTGCCTTCCTTGTAATTCAAATTCTGAATTCTAGCATGCCTTCTTTGTTAGCTACCATACTTCTCTAAAAGAGTCTTATCTTATCAACTATTTTGTACCTTGAACTATATTTTAGGAAGACCAGAACAAAGATGAGGTAATTTATAAAAATTTTACTTATCTTAGTATTAGTATAAGTTCATGGATTCAAACAATTTAGGTTTTGATCACTTGTAGTAAGTCTTACCATTGTTCAACCTGTGTGATCACATCAAAGATAGATGTTATCTATCTATGGTCAGTGGGAGCCTCTTCAGTTGACTTCTGAATCCTTTTGATAAGACTGTTCTGGACTTCAGTAGTTTATTTGCTGACATATTCTGTGCGATCACAAACAGTACTGGTGATGTTCTTGCCATTTGCTTCTTTATTATTGTTTATTGTTGCATTTACACTTTATATCATTTGGATATAAGAGCATATGTAATACTTGAGTTATGTTGATTCTTCCCCTTAAGTGGAGGTCTACAGATTGTTGACTTTATTTCATTCAGATTATATCTTGTCTACATTCTCTTATCATCTTGATTCTAAATGACATCTATGTAATTACTCATTTGCTTTTCCCCCCAAATACACATCTAGTAGTTCAGAATACCACCAGCACTACTGCAGACATGATCACCAAAAACATTGTGTTGATATTGTTGGTTTGTACTTTTTGTTATTTTTTGCAGTTCTTTCTTTTTCTAGGGTACAGACTACTAGAGATGAACAATTAAATAACTATAGTGCTTAACTTGCTGGGAATGATTCCTCTTTGTGATTACATCACCAATTTGATCCACATCTATGTTCATTTGTCTCATTCTTTCCATTTTTACTCCCCCTCCACCCACCCCCTTTTTGGTACCAGGGATTGAACCCGGGAGCACTTAACCACTGAGCCACATTCCCAGCTCTTTTTACTTACATTTTTTATTTTGAGATAGGGTCTTGCTAAGTTGCTTAGGGCCTCACTAAGTTGCTTAGGCTGACTTTGAACTTGGGGGTCATCCTGCCTCGGTCTGGAGTTGCTGGGGATTACAGGTGCTTGCCACTACTTCTGACTTGTACTACATTTTTTAGTAAAATATTTTAAAAATATTATTTCCCAAGTCGTTGGGATTATAGGTGTGTGCCACAGTGCCCAGCTTAATTGCCACTTTCAAAACTTGTTTTTAAGGTTATGTAAGGCACTTATATGATTTCAAAGCCAAGAAACAAAAGAAATTATATACTCAGAGAAGTTCAGTTTCTGTCCTTCTGTGCACCATTTGCTCCATTCCCTTTCTCTCATTGTTTCTTTTATAGTTACTTCTTTTTAGCACAGGAGTTACATTTTTGCCCCCTCTTTTAAAAACAATTCAATCATGATAAAATACACATATCATAAACTTTACCATCTTTTAACAGTTTTTTTTTTTTCTTTTGTACTGGGATTGAACCCAGGGGTGCTTATCCACTGAGCCACATCTCTAGACCTTTTTAAAAAACAAAAAACAAAACAAAAAAAAAAAAACTTGAGACAGGGTCTTGGTAAATTGCTTAAGGCCTTGCTGAGTTGCTGATGCTGGCTTTGAACTTACCATCCTCCTACCTCAACCTCCAGAGCTGCTGAGATTGCAGGCATGTGCCACCATGCCCAGCCCATCTTAAAATTTTTTAAGTGCTCATTTTCTGTGTGTCACGCATAAAAAGTAATGGAAATCCTTTTTATATTGATTGTATTGGTTGTATACATGTCAACACTGATACTTCAGACTTGTGCATTTTATTGTACTTCAGTTTTACCTCAATAAAGCTATAGAAAAAAATTTTAAAACAGTAAAAAAAAAGTTAAATAAAAATTGGTATTCATGCTATCTGCAGCCAATCTCCATAACATATTTAACCATAGAAAACTGCAACTCTGTTTCTGTTAAAGAAGTTCCTGTCCCCTATCCTCACCCTAGCCTTTGGCAACCATCATTCCATTTTCTGTTTCTATGATATGAGTGAACTACTCTTGATATATCATGTGTGTGAAATCACACAGTATTTGTCTTTTTTGCAACTGGCTTATTTCACTAAGCATAGTGTCTCCAAGCTTCATCTGTGTTGTAGTTGTATCAGAATTTAAACTGAATAATACTCCATTGTGTCTGTATTTGTTGCATTTTACTTATCCCTTTATCATTTAATGAGCATTTGGGTTGCTTCCACCAAATGGAAGCTTGTAGATCTTGTGTAGTTTTCCAAGTGTGTGTGTTGAACTGACTGTCCTCTCTCCTCCTCTCTATTTTTTTTAACATGAGCAAATGCATATATTTATTTATATCCTTCTTTTCCCTACATAAATAGTAACCACCTGACTTTTCTCCTTTAATATATCCTGAAGATTGAAGCATTTTCTGTCCCTCCCTTTTTCTTTTGTTGGGGAACCAAGTTTTATTGAGTAACGTTTGGATTGATGGACATTTGAGTTGTGTCTAGTCTTTGGTATTGTGGATATGACTGCAGTGAATGAACCTGTTCTTATGTCTTTTCACTTTTTGATAGTGTGTCTTGGATACATTCCTAGAAGTGGCCTTGCTTAGTTTGAAGGACAAATGCATGTATTATTCTGTTATTTATTGCCCAGTTCTTTTCTGTAGGCTTTGTACCATTTTTCATTTTGAGCAACAATGCACATGAAGGCTTCTCTCTCTACATCCTTCCCAGTGGAACATTGATATGCTAGAAATCAAGGCAAGCATCAATACATGGGATATGCTTTTGGAATCTTGTGATTATGATAGGCAAGAAATGAATCTCATTGTTTTCCTTTTATTGCTGGAATTTAGTATCTTTTCATAAAACTGTGTTTGAAGTTTTTTTTAAGTAGCAGTTCATTTCTCTAGCTCAATTTTATATGGATTGTTTGATGAACCCTTTATCTGTAGTAGAAGATTTAAAATATTTTCTCGTTTGTCATATTCTTATTTTGCTTGTGGTGTTTTTCCTTCATCATCCTTTTTTTTTTTTTTTTTTTGACTCAGATTGTCCTCAGATTTTGTTTCAAAGTTAGGACAGTTTTTCTTGTTACAGGATTTCTCCATATTCTTCTAATATATCATTTCTATTCTTGCTGTTCTTGCATGACAGTTAGAATTGGCCCTGCTTAATGGTATGAAGAATGGATATTATTTTTTCCTATGTGGCTTATATCTGATGTTCTCAAAAGTCATTACTATATGCTGAGTTTCTGCATATAGGTTTATGTATTTTGGGGTCTTCTATTTTTTTCCATTGGTCTGTAACTGTTACATATTTTAACATTTAGCACTTCTGGTCCCTTTTTTCTTCCCTAAAGCCCTTCTTTTTTTTTTGAGGGTTTTCTTGGATATTGCTTGTTTGTTTTTCCAAATTGACCTTATAATCAACTTGTTTAGCTCTGGCAGGGGAAATCATCATGGCATTTTGAGGGGGGATTTGTTTAATTTATAAACTAACAGGAAAAACTGACATTGTTATAACATTTAAGTTCCTGGCCAAGAATAGGATAGGATAACTTCTGTTTAAATCCCTTTTTGTCTTTTGGGAAATTTAAATTTTTTTCATGCCGTTTTGGACGTTTGTTAACGGAAGTTTTTGATCCAGGACTTTTTTTTTTTTTTTTTTTTTTTTTTTTTTTGGCGGTGCTGAGCATTGAACCCAGGGCCTTGTGCTTTCGAGGCGGGCACTCTGCCAACTGAGCCACATCCCCAGCCCAGGACATTTGTTAAGCTTTTGCTCAGGTAGTTTATTTTTCTTCCTTGACTCTTTTCAATTACTTTTTATTTATGTATATGAATGCTGTTAACTTTTTGATAGTTACAAACCTGATATTATTATACAATTAGTTTACTCCTTGTCCACATTTTCCATTTATTCTTTTGAGTTTTTCTGATATATATATATATATATGATATTACATATATTATAGGATATACATATTTTATTATATATATTGTACATAATCATATCATTTGTAAGCAGAGACAGCTTTACCTCTTCTTTTTCAGTTGCTGTGCCTCTTGCTGCTTTCTCTTGTATAACTGTATTAGCCAAAATACCCAACACACTGTTAAATAGGAACTATAAATATAAGATATTTTATTATACAACAGTGATGACATAATAAGTTTCTGTAGGTCAAAGATAAAATTTTGTAGTTTGAAATTAAACTGAACCATTTAGTTAACTCATTGACTATATTTATAACCAGAGCCATACAGATTATAGGATGTATTACATTCAGGTAATTTACAAAGAGATGTGATTTCTCCCCTGCACTTCTCCTGGTCAGGGAATTTGTGGGAATGCTTTGTATGTGGCACTTGGTTCCTCTTATTCTTACAACTAAGGTGTTTTACTGCAAGGTTGCATTCCTTCTTCACCACCACTTGAAAGTTTTAGTTATTACTATTCCGGCGCACCCCTCCCATCTCCTCACTCAGGTAATCACCCTGAATTGGAGACATATGAGTTCTTTAAAGCATAATTCTTTAGTGCTGGCATTCTTTGTTAGAGTTGTTGATCTACCTTTGTTAATCTTTACAAGCGTCTTTAAGGATAATTTGTTTCTAGTAATGCTGCACTTCCTTTCCTGGTGCTGTACCCCACTCATCCACACTAGACCAGGGAGAAAGTGAGAGTTCCCGTCTAAGATGGCTGCCTCCTTTACACATTTATTTTGTTCTGTTTTTCTTGTCGTTGTTGTTTGTTTTTTGAAGTTTTCTTTTGGGTGGGGGTGAATCCAGGGCAATTAACCTCTAAATTGAATCCCCAGCCCTTTTTATTTCTGATTTTGAGACAGGGTCTCACTAAGTTGCTTAGGGCCTTGCTGAGACTGGCTTTGAACTTGTGATCCTCCTTTCTCAGCCTCCTGAGCTGCTGGGATTACTGGTGTGAACCACCATACCTGACTTGTTCTGTTTTTATTTGTAAAATGGGATTAAAAATGAAATTTTATATTCTCTTTATATATTTTAATATCTGTTATTTTAGTACTTGCCTGGCTCATTTTTCATTCTTTTATAACTTTATTTTGCAAGCTAATTCTTTAAAAGCTCTCCCAGAGGCAATGATTGGTGCTCCTTTAGTTAATTCAACTTTTCATTCTCCTCTAAATCATTGGTTAGCTATGAATAGTCTTTAAAATGAATTGTGAGATTGAATCAGTGTAATGCAGTGGAATCATGATGTGCTTCTATGGATGCATTATGCTTATTACAGTGTATGAATGTCTGTGTCTTCTGCAGATTGATTCCACTTTGTCATGTTTCCAGGCTGAAGCAAACATATTTCATGCACCTCCTTACTTAGTTTTCTCTGAGGCTTACCATTTTATTTCTTTCTTTATATTCCATCTATGAATATATACTTACATTTTGAAGACATGATTTGTATTTCATTGTGATCCTGAAGCTACACAATCTTCATAAAAATAAATATACCAAGTAAATACTCCATTGAGATCTATCGTCGGGACCAGCGACATTTTTTGTCCCCAAATGGCCTAGCGTGAAGCCATTTGCAGGCTCTTAATAACTATTTGAATAATAGAATTCTTATAATGCCATTTGTTACTCAGGTTATTCTAGCATTGGCCAAAAGAAGCTCTTTGGAGTTGGCTCCAGTGTCAAGTTGATATGATCTCATCTTTTTAAAAAGCATTTTCTTATTTTCTGATACATGTTCTCTGCTCTTGTATTTTCCCTGCCCCACTCCTTGACTCAGCTATTTCTCTAAGGAGGCTTAGTTCCTTTTAATGAAGGTATTAGAAAGTTAGATCTGGGTGCTAGGCGTGCTTGTTGTGACTGGGGTTTCACTGCTTCTAGGTCATCTCAGTGGACAGAACTTGGAAACAAATCTATAATTACTTCCAATTTCTCTTTGTGTCTGTGTGTGTGAGAGAGACTGAGAGAAGTAAAATCAAACTGAGTTCATATTGATATCTCCTATTTTTATCCAACTCCACTGGATTCATTCTAGTCTCCCCCTTTTGTTTATCTTTAATTTCTTTCTCTGAATATGAGAAAACTGACTCTCATTATCTACCATAGATTTATTTATTCTTCAACCTAGTAGACACAGAAAGTAACATAGACTTGCTAACCCATAGCCTATGAGAAACCCATTTACCAATTAAAGTGCAGTTTGTGTACAGTTCTTTGTTTGTCTTTAGGTTTACATTAACCTTTTTTATGGACCTGTTTTTCTAACATTCCTTAGGTCAGCTACTCTCTGCTTTACACTCTTCAGTGACGTTATATCATACGTAATGTAGTTGGATACATTTGTCAGAGTCTGCAGTGCATTCTGGATTCCCTAGCCTTCCAGTTAATTTATTATTTTCTTAAACATTTATGTTCAACGAAGTTTACTATTTGTGGAATATAGATCTTTACGTTTTGACAAATGAATGGAGTCAGGGGTCTACCACCACAGTACCTTAACCTTAAATTTCCTTGTGTAGCCTCCTTGTAATTAACTCCTTTGCCTTTGATCTCTGGAAACCACTGACTGATTTTCCATCCTCCTAATTCTGCCTTTTCCAAAATTCTGTATAAATAGAATCATATTGCATGCAGCTTTTTGGATTTGGCTTCTTTCACTTAGCATAATACATTTAGATTCATCCATATTATTGTGTACATTAATAGTTACTTTTTTTGCTAAATAGTGTTTCATTATGTAGCTGAACCAAAGTTTGTTTATGCTTTTTTCTGTTTAAGGACATCTGGGTTGTTTTCAGGTTTGGGTGATTATAAGTAAATTCTCTCTCTCACTCTGTCTCTATATACACACACACACATACACTCTACTGTATCATTGTTCTTATGTTCTTATATATAGTGGGTACAAGTCAATACTAGTATATAGAAAGCAAATATGTAATTTGAACACACATACATAAAAATTGTTAGAATATACATCTATAGTTAGTCAGCTTTTGTCATTGTGATAAAAAGACCCAACAGGAAAAGCTTAAAGGAGGAAAAGTTTATTTTGACTGTTTTAGAACTTCAGTCCATAGTAGGCCAACTTCTTAGCTCTGGGCCCAAGATGAGGCAAAACATTGCAGTGGAAAAGTGGTGTTCAGTTCATGATAGCCAGGATGCAAAGAGAGCTCCTCTGGCCTGGAACAAAATATAAACCCCAAAGACACACCCCAGTGACCTATTTCCTCCAGCCACACCTACCTGTTAATAGTCACTACTCAGTAATCCATTCAAATTTTTAATCCACCAAGTAGATTATGCTCTCGTAATCAATTCATTTCACCTCTGGACATTATTGCATTCGTTGTCTTACACATGAGCTTTTGTGGGAAACCACAAACCATAGTATATAATTTTTAAATATTTATGTATATATATTTCCTCTGAGTTTCACCCATCCTCTTGTTTTTCTTATTTTATATGGAAGAACTAAATATTATCAAATAATAAGGTCAGAGTACCTCACAACATTTATCTAACATTGAGAGAAATTTTTGGAATATCTCACATGCCTTCTAGTGTGATCTCTAACACATTGCTGCTAATTAAATATGGCATCTACTAGGATACATTAAGGTAAGTTTTTTTTTTTTTTTTTTTTTTTTTTGATACCCGGTGTTGAACCCAGGGTGCTTAACCACTGAGTCACACTCCTAGTCCTTTTTATTTTTTAAGTTTTGAAACAGGGTCTTGCTAAATTGCTTAGGACCTCCCTAAGTTGCTAGGGCTGATTTTGAACTTGTGATCCTCCTGTCTCAGCCTCCCAAGTCACTGGGATTACAGAGATGCACTGCCTGTCAGTTACTTTTCAAGTCAGTTACACACTGCACATGAATAATTTAAAAGTCAAAAGCTTCCCTGTGTGTATATACATATTTGAAAATAACATATTTGGCAGTCAAAAATTAATTGGTTTTGAAATGTAAATATTGTAATTTTTTTAGTTTCAAGTGGCTTATGTATAAACAGGTGTCATAAAATGTTTGGAAATGTAGCACAAAAAGGAGGGAAAAGTGTTCAATAAATTTTAAAAAGTTCATAATGCAATAGGTGCACATGGAGAAAAAGTATAATATTGAAGTGAAGTGCTTCCTTGGAAAAAATAAAATAATAATAAGCAAAAAATACGAATAACAAAAGCAGTGGTAGTGATTATGAATGATATTAATATTGCTATTTATTGAGCACTTCTTACTACAGGCACTGTGGTAAACTCAACCTCCTATATCCATCATTGAATTTAGTATACAAAATGTCATTGTATTTAATCTTGTATTCATCAGGTTCTATATCAGACAGCCTGATTGGGTTGCCAGAAATTACTACTTTTCATTGGTTGTTTCTCTGGGACATCTGGTAGTTTTGGTCAAACTCTCAGCTTGATATTTGTCTTTATGTAATTGTTTCTGGCTTTATCCAAACTGTATTCCCAAACTATTCTGGTAACCAGAAAAAGAAATGATATAATTGTCCTACTATTCCCAAAGTCTTGGGTATTAAAATTCTTGTTTACTGTGATTGCATGGTCACCAACCCTAGCAGCCCTGTGATGATAATTACCAGTTACTATTCCCTACCTACCACACTGGAGCCAGGTGTCTTCCTTAAAGAATTCAGTCTATTCCTTCTCTGCCTCAGCTTTCCTGTTAGTGCTATTTCTCTCCTTGTCCTGGGGACTCTGGCACCTAGTGTCCCATCAGCCTCACTTCCCTCCTCTTCCCACACTTGACTTGTTCCCACTACCTAGTTCTGTAGGTGCGTCAGGGACTTTTTACATAGGACTTTTGCCCTTTCTTCCTGGAATTTTCTTCACTTAGCAGCATTCCATCATAACTTTTCTACATCCTTCAAGACCTAATTCAAATATTTTCTTCTCATGAAATTGTCTCTGACATGTTCTCTTCTTCACCCCATCCCAAGAAGAGTTAATTGAGTTTTCTTCATATGTAAACTGTATTTTCACTTATGTATAAATCTGTATTTTTCATGTAACTATTAGTTTTTCTAATGTGTAAGTTCTTGTGTTACCCTTCATTTTTATCACCTTTGCTTGACATAATAATCATTCAGAAAAAGTTAAATGAATGAAATGTCCCCTCCTTGTCCTTCTTCATGTGCAGAACCCCCCTTCTGTGTTTTAATAGAAAAAAACAGAAATACCTCTAGATTTTCTCCTCATTCATTTTATCTTTATTTAAAAAATCACAATGAGGAATTTTCAAATATTTTTTAGAGAGCGGTTATCTTTTCTTCAAATGAAAACTTTTATAAAACGTGTGTGTTTGTGTGTGTACGTGTACACAAAGACACATTTACCCACATGCACAGCCATGTATAATGAGGTAAAAATGGGTTTCCCTTCTAGGAAGTTCCTATGTCTTCAAAAAGTGTAGTTTGAGCATCACTGGCCTCAATTGCTACCTTCATTCTGGAGCCCTTCAAGTCATTCTTTATATTGCTACAGAAGAGATTTTTTCTAAAACAAATCAAATTAAGCTATCTCACATTTCTCCAGTAACTTACCCTGGCCTCAGTTCACATGTGAGCTTCTTGGAACCTGAGATGGTATCTTTTTCTCCTCGTGTCTCACCTAGTTTGTGGCATGGCACAGTTGCCTGTGTGCAGCATGAGTGTTTAAGACAATCTGAGAACTCCAGTGGCTTTGCTTTCCTCGTATTGGCAATGACAGCTTCTCTCTTATTCAGATCCCTCCCATCCTTCAGCCCTACCCAAATCTCAGCATCCCTATTTTTAAAGCCGTTAGCTTTAACAGACTCCATCCATTTTCCTTTCTTTGACTTTCAACGTACTACTCTTGTAAATGACAACACATTTAGTGTACTGTATGCATTTAGTACACTGTTTTTTGTTACCACTTGGTGATGTAACCTCTGTCTAGGTAATGCTCGCCAAAAAGAAAAAAGAAAAAAAATCAGAAAACCCAAGAAAGTTTTAAAGTCTTCATATGCAGGAGAACATACCTTGTACAGTTCTGAGATACTTAATTTTGCTTATAATTAGGGATTCATTCATTCATTCATTCATTCATTCATTCTGGGTATTGAACCTGGGGTGCTTTGCCACTGAGCCACATCCCAAGCCCTGTTTTATTTTATTGTATTTTGAGACAGTGTCTCGCTAAGCTGTTGAGACTGGCCTCGAATGTTTGATCCTTCTGCCTCAGCCTCCTGTAATTGGGGTTTTTTAATCAGCCAAAGATTAGAATGTTAAGAAAGTGTATGTCAAGACAGTTTGCCTTTGTTTCATAACATTTTATAGGTTGAGTAATGTAAATCTTTGCTTCATTTATTCTTTTGAAGTCAAAATTAAGTCAGCTCGTGGCCTGCAAATCAAACTGAAATCTTTGGAAATGCACCTGGAGTGAAGTAGACTTATTAGATATGATTTTTTTCCCATAGATCATTTTCAGATTCTTTTTGGGAAGAGAAATAATAAAGCTTTATGCTCTCACATTAGTATTCTGTCGATGTAGTACACTACCTGTGGTTTCTATTCTTGGTGTATTTTTCAGTAAATATGTTCATTTTGCTGCTTTTACAATTGAGTATAGTAGCATTTTATATGAAAGCAGTTATCTGAAAAATATTTGAAATACTAGTTAGGAAAAACGTATTTTATTAAAAAAAAAAAAACATGAATCCTCATATTACCAGTTACTATATTCTTATTCAGGAAGACACTTGGCTTTATTGAAATTATACTTATATTTTTTTAATTATATTATGCCTTTCTTTAATTGCATGGTGCCTTTAATAAGCTAACTTGTTTCTGGTAAATTGAAATGATTTTCATTCAGTGTAGGGGATAAATAACCTCACCATTTCCTATAGGAAGTCTTTTTCTACAAGACAACATCTATAGTGTTATATTTTATATTTTTGATGTTACCGCAGAAGGAAAAGTGGATACTGTGTCTTTAATGGAAAGCAAAAGGTTATCTTTCTGTGGCCTTTGTGTGTATGTGCTGATGTGGAGGGAGGCAGCCAGACAGGCAATGTGTGCAGAGAGACTAGGGAACGGCTGTGGATCGATACAAGTGGTGTGAAGTGAATTAATGTGAGGCAGGCCGTCTGTCTGTCATAAGGATTGTGGGGAATGTGGGGCAGTGTTGGTCAGTCACTGCAGAGATCTGCTTCCAATAAATCCCAGCCTTCTGCCTGAAAAGAAACTGTGGATATTCACATACTCCCTTTCTTATTGTTAAATTTTACTTCATTCAAAGTAAATGTTCACATCAAATTATTGCCTCCAGTGTCCTTTAATTGGACCACTGGAAAGCCACAGTTGTGAGAAACTGATGAAACAGAAATACCTGCTATTCTTTTGGACACATTTTTCAGTCTCTGTGAAAATCTATATGACTGTGAGAATAAGAAATATAATTTTTATATTTTGTGTATTTTTAATTTTTAATCCTACCAGTATCATCACTTTTACCTAACCTTCAATAAAATAATAAAATTATAATGAACTGATGTGGTTTAATATTCCAATATTGGATAAAGAGCTGTGTTTTAAATTTACTATATTAAAATCTGCATTTTATCCTTGATTAGCAAGTTAATCACATGGTACTATAGAAGTCCCCCAAGTTCATAGTATTTATCATTGCTTAGATATTATTAGCCAGTTGGAAAAAAATGTTTATAAAGGTAATATGTAAGCGTGTGAAAGATACGAATTTTATAAAAATATATCTGATTTTACTGGTGGGGATAGCTAAATGTAGTTTTATGCTGTTAATTTTAAAGATTGCATTTCCTTATTTTTATTTTATAAACACTTTTCTAAAGTGATTAAACTATTTTGTATAAACAGGTAGTGTTATGTGTATCATCTCTCATAGTGCAAAGTGACCTAAACATATGGAATCAAGCTGGTGTAGAGATCTTCAAGTAGTCTTCCCTGTGGTTGCCAGCCACAATCTGCCTCTTCCTTCTTCTGATCATGTCCAGACTCACTTGGACAAATTTTCTGTTCCGTTTTTCCCTTCTGATTCACAGTACAGAACCCAAATATGAAGACTTGTCATCTGGTGTAACTAACATACATTCATTTTTCATTTTGTGAAATCTGAATTTGGGGATTTGCTCATTTTATAAGGAACATCTTTCTATTAATTTATATTATCTCTTTATATTTCCTCCAGGTATTATCGTTTATCAGTATATTTAAATAATATACTTTATGTATTATCTAATGTTGTGGGATTAAAGGTATTCTAATTCTCTACTATTCAGGCTGCATTTGTTGAGCAGTTATGAGCTAGTCATCACTGCTAAATAGTTTGGGGATACTCAAAAAATAAGTCTTCTTAGATTTAATAGTGTAATTTGACAAAATACTCACATTAAGTGCATAAGAAAATAGGAAAGAATCATATAATTAATTGATAGAATCTTGTTTAAAAATAACAAGAAACAGAAATTTCTACATAAGAGTTTTCTAAAGATACTTTTTCTGTATTTCCCAGGATATTTCATCTTTTTTGACAGTGGATTGTGAGAAAGTCATTTTTATTCTTTGAAAAGCCTAGGCTTTTCATATCAGGAAGAAAGCAAGATAATTTTCTCATCACTGTTTTATTGAAAATAGTATGGTATTCTGGCATAATCTTCAGTTCTCTTTCATGACAGTATATATAGTACCTTCTAAAGGAGCTTTCTGAAAAAGCAAGTTTGTTGAGGTATAATTTACATATAGTATAAGTCTCCATTTTTTATTTATAGTTTGTAGTGAGCTTTGAACAAACGTGAACAGTTGGGTTCCCACTCCCACAATTAGAATATGGATCATCTTTATCCTTATGAAAAACTTGCTCTACCTCTTTATAGTCAACCTTTTATTATATCCCCAAGCCCCTGGCTTTCTCTTCTATAGTTTTGCCTTTTACAGAATATCTACTATAATGTCTGTATATTGTAAGAGAGTTAAATAACATGTATCTAAATACTGTAGTGATTAGATATAATCAAATTATCATTTGGAATTTTAAAAGATGTAATATCTTCTTTTGTAGATAATGATTACTTAGAATCATTAAATAATGCTTTTAAATAGTCTTTTACCATAACTGTGTGGTCTAAAAGTTTGACATGAAAAGTATCTATCACTTTCTAACAGCAACCTGTTAAATTTGTTTTGATTGAGTTCTGACATTTTGATTTGAGAATTGAAAGGTATTGACTTGGTCTGTCCATTCTCAATACTTATTTTTTTCTTTTTTATGCTTTTATTAGTGCATTATAATTATACATAATATTGGGGTTCATTTTGGCATTTTCATACATATACAAAATATACTTTGCTACATCTTCAATTTCTAGTACTTCATCTTTCCCTCTTCTCCTCCCTCCTGCTGTTCCCCTTCCTCTACTCTACTGGTCTTCCTTGTATTTATTTTCAGTTTTTAAAATTTGTGCTTTCTAGATGTGCATAAAGGTGAAGTTCACTGTGGTATATTCACATACGTACATAGCATAATTTGGTCAATTTCATTCTACTGTTCCTTCCTGTTCCCATTCCTCCTCCTTCTCCCGTAATCCCCTTCCTTAACTCCACTGATCTCCCTTCTGTGTTTATGAGACATCCCCTGCCCTTATCCCCCCACTTATTTTGGTCTAGCTTCTGCATATGAGAGAAAACATTCAACCCTTGACTTCCTGAGTCTGGCTTATTTCACTTAGCATGGTGTTCTCCAGTTCCATCCATTTACCAGCAAATGCCATAATTTCATTTTATATAACTGAATAAAGTTCCACTGTGAATATATACCACATTTTCTTTATTTATTCACTTGTTTATAGGTACCTGTAATGGTTCCATGACTTGGTTATTGTGAATTAAGCTGCTATAAAATTGCTGTGCCTGTATCACTATATATGCTGATTTTATTCTTTAGTAGATAGTACACTATGACCAAGTGAGTTTCATCCCAGAGATGCAAGGTTAGTTTGACATACACAAATCAATACATGTAGTTCACCATGTAAACAAAGTTAAAGACAAGAATTACATGATCATCTCAATAGTTGCAAAAACATCTCTAGGCAAAATCCAGCACCCACTCATGTAAATACTGGAGTAACTAGGAATAGAAGGAACTTACCTCGGCATTGTAAAGTCTATACAGAAGAAACACAATGCCAACATCATACTGAATATAGGAAAACTAAAAACATTCTTTGTAAAATCAGGAACAAAACAAGGATGTCCACTTTCACCACTCCTATTCAACATAGTTTTTGAAACTCTACTCAGAACAATAAGGCAAGAAAAGGAAATTAAAGGAATACAAATAGGAAAAGAAGAAGTCAAATGATCTCTGTTTGCTAATGACATCCTATATCTAGAAGCCCCAAAAAACTCCATCAGACAACTTCTAGAACTGATAAATTCAAAAAAGTAGCAGAATGCAAGATCAACATACATAAGTCAATTACTTTCATATACTCCAATAATGAATCTTCTGAGAAAGAAGTCCGAAAAACTATTCCATTCACAATAGCCTCAAAAACAAAGATAGAACAAACTCGGGAATAAATCTAACCAAGGAGGTGAAAGATCTCTACAATGAAAACTATAAATATTGAAGAAAGAAGTTGAAGCAGACCTTAGAAGATGAAAAGTACTCCCATGTTCTTGGATATACATAATTAATATTGTCAAATGGCCATAGTACCAAAAGTGTTATACAGATCAACTCAATTACAATCAAAATACCAAAGACATTCTTCACAAAACTAGAAGAACAGTTCTAAAATTCATTTGGAAGAACAAAGATCCAAAATAGCCAAAGCATTCTCAATATTTTTCACCTTTACTGTATTTTAAAACATGCTTAGGTAGTTGGTTACCATCCTATAGCCCAGTCTGATAAGAGTTTGGACATTTATTGTATCTTGAAAACATGAAATATGTATAATTTTTAAGTAACTCAAAATATCTTTTTATTGATTTGTAACAAGACAAAAGACATTGTGACTGTGAAGGTTAACAGAATGGATTATAGATATGGTCCAAACCAAGAATATAATTTAAGAGCTGAGCATGGTGAAACACATCTGTAATCCCAGTGGCTCAGGAGGCTGAGGCAGGAGGAACTCAAGTTCAAAGCCAGCCTCAGTAACTTAGTAAGCCTCTAAGCAAGACCCTGTCTCTAAATAAAATACAAAAAAGTGGGGATGTGGCTCAGTAGTTAAACTTCCTTGGTTTCAATCCCCAGTAACCCCTCCCCCCCAAAAAAAAGAATGCAGGCAAAATTTTTTTAAAACACAATGCCTTTCTTATGGTGAATTTTGCTTTCTTATTGTATGTGTATATATATATATATATATATATATATATATATATATTCTATGTGAATCTTTTTCTTCATTTTCTCTTTAGCTTTCTGACAGGAAAAAGTATTCAGAGGGTATACAAAAGTGTCACGGGTGCCTAGGTTTAACTGAAATGTTAGAAAATCAAAGCTTTTTACAACTGTATTGAAATATAATTCATTGAATTCACCTTAAAATTCAAAATTATTTTAGCTTAGACTTGCATAGTCATCACCATAATCGATTTCAAAACATGGTCATCACCTCCAAGTGAATCCCAGTACTCATTGGCACCACTTCTTACTCTTTGCACCCCTCTCAGTCCTAGGTTAAACTGCTAATCTACTTTCTGTATCAATGGAATTGACTGTTCTGGACATTTCTTATAAATGGAATCATATAATGTGATATTTTGTAACTAACTTCTCTTACTTAGCATAATCTTTTCAGTGTTTATATCATAACATATAAGAGGTCATTTCCTTAAATTGACATAATATTCCATTGCCCGTATATATCAGTTAATTATTCATCAGTTAATGATCATTTGGATTTTGTTTACCTTTTGGCTTTTGTGAATAATGCTGCTGTGATCATTGATGTACAAATTTTTTTGTGTGGACGTAAGTTTTCATTCCCTAGCAGTGGGATTGCTGATTCATAATAACTTTATGTTTAATATTTCAAGGGCTACTGGACTGCTTACTGTTAAGTTTTGAGGGTTTCTTACATAGTCTAGGGACTAGTTTCATGTTGGATATCTGGTTGCTGGATCTTTTCTCAGTCTATAGCTTGTCTTTTCATCCTCTTAGCAGGGTCATTGCACAACAGATTTTTAATTTTGATGAAGTCCACTTTGCCATTTTTTTCCTTTTACAGATTCTTTTTGGTAACAAATCTAACCATAGATATTAAAAATTTGTTCCTAGATTTTTTTTCCCTAAAGGCTTTGTAGATTTGTATTTTGCATTTAAGTCCATGGTTCATTTTGAGTTAATTTTTACATAAGATGTATGCTGTGGTTAGGAGGTAGTTTTCCCCCAAAGGCTCATGTATTGGAAGTTTGGTTTCTTTTATGGCAGTGTTGAAAGGTGGGACCTAATGGGAGGTTACTGGTGGCCTTTGAAAGGAATGAACATAGTTCTTATGGAATCCCATTCTTGCTCTGGCTTTCTGTTCCACCATGTGACCTTTCCTTATATCTACTCCTGCCATTGTTATTCTGTCCACCATCTACCAAGGAAGTCCTCACCAGAATTCAGCCAATGCCAGCACCATTATCTTATGTACAGTTCTCTTTTTATGTGTGAATTGTTTACTTACATTTAGTTATGAGTATTTACAACTATATTTTTGTCTGTAGGAATTTTTTTTCTTTAGATTTTATAACCCTTACATCAGAAGACCTGCATCTCAATCCTAGTTTCTGCTTTTATTAACTATGTTGTGTTAATCTCTCTGATTAAATAAGATAAATGTAAACATTTGTAAATATCTTACAAAATAATTCCCTTTATTTCATTGAATATCCTGTTTGTAGGAAAGTACCATTAATAAAGATCGCTACTATCCAAACTGTTCTTAATACTTTTTTTTCCTGTTTCTCTGATCATTTTCAAAATCATCAAATGTTAGCAAAGAATGAGACTAAAATATTTCAAAGATTTATGTTTTGATTTAATTATATGGGAAAGATGATCTTTGACTTTGTATTTGAACAATGCCTCTATATAGAAATGTGATATTTACCTTCCTGCCTTTTCTTTGTGACTATTCTTCTGGTAGATATCTTTAATTAAAAAGTTATTATTATTATTATTTTTCTAGTAAATCTCCATGTTAAAATTTTTCTTGTGAACCCACCAATAAAAATGCTTCTGTAAGGAGAAGAGTAGAGAAGAGGAAGGGGATAGAAGGGGAGGGGGTGTGGTGGGAAAGGCAACTGCAGAATAAAATTGACCAAACTGTGCTAATGTGCATGTATGAATATATCACAATGAATTCCACTTTTATTTGTAACTGTATGAAGCACCAATTGAAAAATAAATTAATGGAAGACCAGTAGAGTAATGGAAGGTGATGTGGGGGGCAGAGGTAGTACTGGGGAGTGAAATGAAGCATATTATACTATATGCATTTATACTTATATCACTCTAAACTGTGGAATTATGTGCAACTGTAATGTACTAATGAAAAAATGCTTCCATAAGGTGGTTTTATCATTTTCCATTCACCAGGGATCCTTCTTTAGTAGTGGTCTTTTTGTGTGGTTGGTTTGATTTTTTTTTTTTTTTTTTTTTTTTATAGAAGCACCTCTGACCAAGTAAAGATGCTAAAATGATGTTTTATTCTCCATATTAAATCATAGGGCTTGGAACTGCTTGGTGGTGGGTCCAGTTCTGGATCATTCATGGTGGTTAGTGACCAGGATTTTTCCTTTCTTGATGTCTTCCTTTCTTTTCTTAGAAGAAAAGAAGCCCTTGAATATTTACTGGTTCGTTTTTAAAATATTGTATGGATCCTGTGTGGCCCAATATTAGAGTACCTTTTGAGAAAAATGGATTAGAAGGTTCAACTCCTAAAGAAACTTCAAGTGGTGAAATTTTTTTTATATACCATAATTGAGTAATACCTATTGATAATCATGTGAGAATAGTCATAGTTCCACCATCCATTGCCAATTAGAAATAATATGAGAGATGCAAATTGAACTCAAAATATATCATCAAAAGTAGAAAGATGGGTATGTAGGGCAAAGACATTTGTGTATACTGGCAAATTCTTAGATGCTTAATAGAATGGAAGCTTTTGGCCCCTGGTCTCTTTTGCCTGTCTCCTTTCAGTTAGTTTCTGTCAGTGCGATAGCCATCTGACCTTATCTATAATTCCTTCATAGCGGGAAATGTTACACTCTTTGGAGGTGTTGAGTTCCAGGTCTCTTTCTTAGACACAGGGAATGAGTCCCTTTTTTGTCACCATCCTTCCTAACTCCTGTCTCATGAACAAACTAATGTCAAAGAGGAGCAAATTTTAAAAATCGTCCACTTTCTAGGTTTTTCTCTCTTTGTTACATAATTATGTTTAAGTCAGTTAAATACTTTTGTAACAAAAACATTGATGAAAGGAATCAAGTAGACATGTTATTTACTTAATAATCCTGTTTCTATTTCTCCCAGATCTTGGTTAAAAGTAAATGTAGTATCACCCATGTACACATACATGTAAATGAATAGAGCACATGTGAATGTTTCATTTATTGATTTGTGTCTCTTCCATTTGGGTGAATATATTGTATTTCTTTAAATATTTTATATTTAAGTTCAAGCTTTAAAAGTTGCTTTTCATTTTTAAAATGGAAACCTTGTTTTTCCTATTTGTTTTAGCTGGAGTCACAGCAGAAGCCATGCAGACTATCACCACTGCTCCTGATGCCTCAGGGTCAGAAGCCAAAGTTCAAGAGGAAGAGCATGACCTTGTGGATGATGACATCACCACTGGTAAGGGTGGGCATCTTTAACATAATCTGGTTGGAGCTTTATTCAGTAGTGCAAAATGCCTTCTAGATCATTCATATCGGACTAAGTATTTTTATGGAAAGGATGGAAACTCATATTGATGGTGTATTTAGTTTTGTGAAACTCTTTAATGTTCTTTATGATCTTAAGGTGAAAAGAATTGGAACTGTCTATTTGGTCCAGGTTTGCTCATTGTTGCTTTAACAATGAACCTACTAGCTGTGCACTTGATTTTTTGAGACTTTTTAATTGAGAAACTAGATCATTACTAAAGCCTGGGAACATGTAGAGGAATATACACACCCATTAGGTTATGAAAAGTTTTGCAATTATAAGGCAGATTCAAGAATAC
The DNA here is from genome assembly GCF_902686445.1 of Sciurus carolinensis. Lineage (NCBI taxonomy): Eukaryota > Metazoa > Chordata > Mammalia > Rodentia > Sciuridae > Sciurus > Sciurus carolinensis. The sequence goes on from NC_062227.1 coordinate 63,407,575, forward strand.
TGAAGTTGTAATAGCAATACATACAATGTAGGCTTTATAAGGAAACTTATAGAAACTTTATAGAATTAAATGCTGTTTTTTAAATTTATTCATCCTATGTGGCTATTGAACATTCTTATCCATATTACCTGTCATGCAACCAGTCACAAAGTAAATTTTAGGAAACTTATACATAAGATATATACATATATTTGAATTGCCAAGTTTCTCTATTAATTTAGTTCAGATTCTTTGAATGCACAAAGGATAAAAACAGTGTGTATAAATAGTTTTATTGGAATTAGGAATATTAAATTTCTTTAGGTGAAGATTAAAATTTAAAATCTGGCTAATGCCATTGCTACAAGTATTGCAAGTTGGGGATCATCTGATTTGAATAACCACCATCATGTATTAATGTATTCTTGTGTTCAGTAAGTAAAAAGCTTTAAAATCTTCCATCCACCTTTTTTTCCATTTTTTTTTACTGCAAACTTGTGGTTATTACTCATGACTTATTAATTTTTTTTAATGTATGGATTCATTGATGACAAATATCATCCAACTTTAGTATAAATGATTTCAGGAACCACCAACCTTTATGAAATCATTTAGTGTTTCCCAATTATGGGATTTGTTTTAGTAGCTACTAAATGAAATCTGTTTGAATTTGCAGATTTTTATTAAACTATGATTTTTAGTTCTTGTTTTCATTGCTTTTTTCTGCTATTCTAGATAAATTTTGTTATTATATCTTAATTTTCTATAATGTTAATGACCTACTCTATAAAACGTAGTTGTTTAAGTCATTATAAAAAAATTGCCTTTGTAATAGTAGATTAACTCTATATTCTGGAATAAAAGTTCAGTTTTTGCGTAGTCAAGTAAGCATTACTAATCAGTACACTGAATTTTTAAATTGTACACTACCAAATCCATGAGGTGACATGTATAGCACATTACTGTTTTCTTATTTTATTGTTACAAAAATCAAGAAGCTGAAAAATGCAAGCCTAATTGGAGTGAGTGCATGCTGCCCATACTATATATTAACCTGTTAGAGATTTGGTTAGACATGTGTTTAACCAAATGGCTTTTGTCTGTTGATTTATTCGCTTCCTGCCATGGGGTACCAAAATCATCAGTGTTCAGTATCCAAAGAATTGAAATGACTGAAAAAGGTTTCCTTAGCCTCTGTGAAAGTAGCTAGCATGCTGCAGTCAGTGGGTCATTGGCTTACCCTTAGATTGTGTGACTTGATTAAGCTGTGGCGTAGATTTTTGTGACGCTTTAGAAAAAAGCCATTTCTTTTTATTGACTAGAATCCTATATAAATTGCATTATGAAAAATATGGTAGATGTATTGAGAAAAACCTGTCTCAAGCACAATAATCTTATTCTGGGATGGCAGGCAGTGTAGAGCATGAGTGCTATGAAAGGAAAGCTGCCCAGTCTAGCCAGCCCCCCGAGAATGCTGATTTGTTTTCAGTTACTGTGAAGGAATTGTCTGCATATCTCTTTGTAAAATAACTAGAAATTATATCATGTATTTTGAATGAATTTCTTATTTAGAAACTTTTTTAGGTTAATAAGTATAGCTATATTCATTTTATTCTAGCAGTAATCTGGCACTTGATTCTTGGAAGCAATCAGACCAAAATACTAATTGGAATGTGAAATATAATCTAGTCTTTTTGCTAAAGGTAGAACAGTTCTTTCTGGAACATTTCTTTTGACTGAGAATGAATGAGGTCTGAATGCTATCTTAGGATGCTGGCATCTCAGCCAAGCAATCTTTGTTAGTGTTTGCTGTGTAAAAGTGGAGAAGCATAGATAAAGCTACGTTAGTGTTGCCTATGATCAATTGGAACTAATTAAATTTATTTGAAATGAAGAATCTTAACTGGAAAAGAACAGTTGGAAAAACTGGGAGGAAAAAATTGAGTCTTGATTGAGACACTTTAAACCTTCGCCCTGTCATTTAAAAAATACACTGCAGCTTCTTTCTGTATCTTTCTTTTTAAAGCTAATATCTATTGATCAACTCTACAAAGTAATGCCAGAGTACCTTGGTCAACACACTCTCAGATTTACTTAGCATTCCGTCTTAAGTCTCATCAAATTCTTTCCTTTAACCACATGTTCTAAATTATATATCTCAGATGTTTTAACCATTTTGGTGGTTTAATACTATTATGTAGAAAAATATTAAAATCTATTCCACATTTCCATATTGTACACTATGCATAACAAATTAATTTTATTTTTAAATGAAATTGCTTCAGATTTTGCAAAACTCTGTATATTCAAATCTTTTTTAACATTTTCTGTGAACAATAGTATTATTTCTAGATTATTTGTAAATTCAAAGCTATAAAGACATTACTTTATACCTGTGTTTGCTTTTGTATGTATACTTTTATATTTAGAATAACTTTAAATATATAATATATATTATATATTATATATATATAAAATCAATATTTATAAAAATTGTGTTCTTATTTACATTATGATATTAATAGGACACAATTATATTAATGGAGTAAATCTCTAAAGATGATATACATAGGTAAGATTGTAAATTAATCATAATCTAATTTTATAAAAGCAGACTTAATTTCCCATTGTATAACTTTCTTCATGGTACAAGATTGGCAGTCTAATTGAGGATGAAGCAACTCATCCTCCAAATGTTACATTAAAACAGCCTTTCCATAATTTGAAGATAAACATAATTTCAGAAGGATTTCATTCACAAACCTGCATGTATCCCTTTAAGAAAGTCAAAAGTAAATATGTGCGTAGCAGGTTTTAACATGAAAAGATCTAGCAACGGTAAAAAGTAGTATTACTGTGTGTGTTTTATTCTCCCAAGTGTGTGGTCATCTTAGTACCCATTCAGTCATTCAACAAATATTTTTTGAATACATCAGTGCCAGACACTGTTTAGGATCCATCGTGAAACAAAATAGGTAACAACACTTTTCCTCATGGAGCTTATATTCCAGTTGGGAGAGGTGAACAAAAATAATTAGAAGTAAATATACAGACTGCTAGGAGATGAGCCATCTATGGAAAGAAGAAAAAGGAAAGGATAAGAGAAGTTGAATGTAATATGAATTGCCAGCTTCTTCTGTATCAAACATTTATACCTTTTACAAAATTACTTTGAAGTAGATGCTAACATTTCTCTAGACGTGCAGATGAGGAAACAAGCTCACACAGGGAACTTTTCCAGGGCCACATGCGTAACAAGTAATAGCTCTGGGGTTTAACATGGGTCCTACCTGATTTCAAACTTTATTATCCCACACTTTCTTGCATTGTCAATTAAACACATTAAATTTTTTAAGATTTTCTTTTGAAACGTGATGATGTCACAGTCTACCTTTATACTTACTACTTTGCTGGATATCATCTCATTTTTTAAAATCCAAATTCATTATTCTAAATTAACTCCTTTCAAAAAAATCATCATGTATTCATCCCAAATAATTTTTCTTTCTCTATATTGTTTTAAATATAGAGGAAGAAAATATAAATTAAAATATTTCTTTATTTAATGTTTAATGCTTTGCCTTAATTGTATAGTAATAAGGATAAATACAATACTTCTAAGTGTGGCATTTGAGAATTTCTGACATGAATTTTAAAATATAGCAAATATGCTGCTATATGCAACTGTCATTTTCTTTTCCCATATTTCTTCTTTGGGTGATTTACTTTCCTCGTTCTTTGGATTCAAGTACAGCTAATGATTTTCAATTCTCTATCTGCAACCTAGGCTTCTCTTCTAAATACTAGATTCATATATCCTCCTTTTGTCTGAGTGTCCTGTAGATACTTAAATATGAAGTTCAAAATGAGTTCATGTTCCTTCCTAAAACTCATCTCCTTTCGTATCTATACTTGCATTAAATACATCACTAATGGTATCATTTATCACCCATCATTCCAGTAATGTCTGCATGTAGTTGATGTGAGTTCTTATAAACTGTTCCTCTTAAATATTTCCTAGTGTTTTTCCTCTTCTCTGTTTCCACAGAGAAGGTCTAGGTCCAGACTACTTTTTTTCTTCTTTGCATTGTTTTATATTCTCCTACAACCATCTTCCTGCCTCCATTCTCTTGCCCTTGGCTAGTTCATGTCTTCCGTTTCTCTGAGACTTTTAGTAGGTATTTCATCACAGGTAACCCTCATCAACTGCAGCTAACAGGCATGCCACTGACTACAGCGAAAAATCCAAACACCTGAGTGAGAGTCCTAGGGTCCTTCAAGGACAGCTGCCCATCTCTAGCATCGTCAGCTGTTAAGCAATACTTAGTTTTCCTGGTGTAAGTACCTTGCCATTTCATGATTCATACTTTGCACGTGCTCCTCTATCTGGTTGGTGTGTCTCAACTTTTTCACACATGGGGTAGAATTCTAAGGAGTTCCCCTCAAATCCAATTCAAGTGTCACCATCTTCATGAAACCCTTCTGGACCTCTCTTATGAAAGATTTCCCAGTTCATTGTATGCACTCCTGCTATTGTGGAATATTACGTCACAATAATAATATCTCCAATATTGTTAACTGTTGTCATTTCACTTGCCCTATGAGAGTTATGTGTGGGCATGTGATTTTTGTCTCAGTATTTCTAGCATTGGATCAGTACCTGGTACATGGCATTTCTCAATAAATGTTTATTAACTAAATGATTGCATTAGTGAATCCATAATGTTCCTTGCATTTCAAATAGTATTTCTTATATACTTTTACACACACACACACACACACACACACACACATAAATGTATATTCCTATGTTTATATGGCATATATCTCATTAACAACCCCTCTTCTTCTTAATGGGTATTGATTTATTGATACTGGGAATTGAACCCAGGGATGCTCTACCACTGAGCTACCTTCTAGCCCTTTTTATATTTTTTGAGACAGGGTCTTGATAAGTTGCTGTGGCTGGCCTTGAACTTGTAATCCTCCTACCTCAGCCTCCCAAGTTCCTGGAGCTACTGTCATGCACCATTGTGCCCAGCCTTAATGGACATTTAATGGCTCAAAAAGTGTTTGTGACAGATTAGTGACAGAATGCAGGCATATTTACATTTAGCCCTTTCTCCATGTCGTAAAGGTGAGAATTGGAACACATCTAAGAACAGAATAGAGCTACTAAACTAGTAGTCACTATTGATTTCACTTTAAAGTGTATCTTTTTTCCTTGGAAAACAGTATGTTTTCAAGATTAGAAAAAAAAAAGGAAAAAAGAAAAAAAGAAAAAGATGTGATACATAGTATTTAAATGTAGGAAAAAAACACCTGGAACAAATTTAAAAGAGAAAAGATAGGAAAAACACCTGGAACAAATGTGTTTTCTGGCCAAAATCCTGACATGAGGGTGCAGGTGAGATGTGCTGTGTTGTACAGGAGATCCCTGTGGGGCTTGGGGTGGCCACTGCCGGAGAAGCAGGGTGATTTGTATGGAGAGAGAGGTGGGGAAGTGGTTTTTTCTAGGAAAAAATGCAGTTTTTCCAGGAAGACTGAAATTTAAACATACAACACTGAAGAGGAGAACATGGGATTACATTGTATTCCTGTGAGTGACTATAATCAGTTATGTAACACTAAGAAAACTTTGCTTCTTATTGTCCACTGAAAACTATAAGTTACACACCCAGATTTCATGTGTTCAAGCTTATTTGTTGAAAGTCCTGACCAGAGGAATCTTGACTGAGAAAAAATGCAAAAGAAGGAAGCAAACAAGGACAAAAGGTGGCTGTTAAATACCATTTAAACGTTCAGTTTCTCCTTAAACAATCTTTAGGCTTTTATAAGTGAGGAATTTACTTAATATTGATGTATTTTGACCAAAAAGTACTCATGTATTTAAACAAATTAAACGTCTTAAAATGTCAGAGGTGCTTTAACAAATTACTTTAATCAACTATTGGCCTAAGCACCTTATCTTTCTTACCAATATTTTCCAATAAGAGCACTTTATTTTTTAAATGTGTATATATAGGCTAGTTGCATGCAATACTTTTGGAAGGGGTTGGGCAAACAAATAATAATACAATTTTAGCAAACTCGTAAAAGAACACACTTTTAAATCAAGGACTTAATAGCCATCAGGAAGACTCACTAGTGCTAATTGACTACCGAATGTGTGTCAGACTATGCACAACAACTCCTGTGATTAGCCCTCATCATCACTTCTGTTTTATAGTAGTGAAGACTGAAGGACACTGTCCAATCACAGACAGGAAATGGTGAAGTCTGGATTTGAACCTAGGCAGCTTGCCTCTAGACCTTATGCTTTTAAGTGAAAATAATTAGTTGAAACCATATTTAAAAATTCTCACAAGAGAAAAAAGAAACAGGTATATTCATTATGGCATATCATTTTCTTTTTGTTTAGTATAGAAATGAATATTTTAATTTCAATTCAGTTTACATAATACATGAAGTATTTTAAATGTGGAGAAAAGACTTCCTGTTTTCTTAATAGGTAGACATATATTCAGTATATGAAAATAATTACATATATTTGAGCTTAATTAGAATTTCTATTTTATGGTTATTTAAAACCACAAACATAAATACATTAACACATACACAATAATGAGTTAAAAGGATTAAGGTTTGATTTCCACACTTAATATTATAACTTCTTTTTGCTAAATTTAGAAGAAAGAAGAAAACAAACCAGAAATTTGTACTTGGATAAAAAGCTTTTCCTGTGAGTGAATAACCTTCAGGATGAACTTAAAGTTTGGTCTTTGTGAGCTGTATAATAATACCTCACAGATAAAAATGAATTGCATTAGATTGTGGCACACTATTATGTATCTGTATATTACATGAATTGCCCTTATAATTGATATCAAACCCATATGACCAAAAGTTGTAATTCACAAAAGTAATGACAACAATGTCTCATAACTCACGGACTTTATGTCATACTGGGGAATGATTACTTTTACTGTGCAAACCATGTTAAAGGGGGAAAACAGGTTTTAAAGTGGATGTCAGGCTTTGAAGAGTCCTTCTTCCCAGTACTTTATAGTCTCTTTTAATACATAAAAAGATAATTAAATTTACTAGGGTTTTTGAATTTCCCCCATGATTTCTTGGATGAAAATCAATTGTCAAGCACAAAGACTTTTAATTTGAAATTTTTAATACCAAATGAAAGGTAATATTTAATATTTGAAGTGTAGATAATCATGAACCTGAATGTACTTTTTTCTCATACAATGTTCTAGAAAGAGGAGAACTCCTCACTCATAGGCAGGATGATAATCAATGAAAATCTTTTTCATTTTTTTTTTTTTGCAACTATATATCCTAAATAAAAATGAATGAATTAAAATGATATAATCCTAATTTAAAAGGATTGAAGGAATCTGAACAGGATTCAGGGAATCTCTCTGTTTGCTCTTTTTAAGTATATTTTTAATGTGGTATCACATAAAAATGAAGCACAGCTGGGTGCTGTGGCACACACCTGTAAGCCCAGTGGCTAGCTATGGAAGCTAAGACAGGAGGATCACAAGCTCAAAGCCAGCCTCAGCAAAAGCGGGGCACTAAGTAACTCAGACCTTGTCTCTAAATCAAATACAAAGTAGGACTGGGGATGTGGCTCATTGGTCAAGTGCCCCTAAGTTCAATCCCTGGTACCCCTCCCTCCAAAAAAAATATAAAAAGTATTCCATTTTATTCCACACAAAGGTTAATAAGCACCTTTTATCTTCTGTCAGCACACTCTATGGAGAATCTAATAAAGTGAGCCTCTGCTTGAGAAGTTGGTAATTTAATTTAGATGAAGGCCCGGTATCCACACATCTGCACACATGCACACATGATGTGCATAGGCTCATAAAAGACTTCAGAGAGTTCAGAGCACTGGGGCTTAGTTAGGGGTGGGAGTTAGGAAAGAGGTCCACCTGCATTTGTGGAAAGCCATGGGAAAAGCTTCTGAGCTAAAACTGTTGGTTGACTAAATTCTGTGTGGAGGGAGTGAGAAGAGTGACCTTGCTAGAGCTGACAGAGAGGCTGTGTCATCAAGGAATTAGGGTCTACTATCAGTTCAGCTTGTTGGATTGGGACACTGAGTTTGCATCCTATACTTTTCTTTAAAGCAGGGTTTACCATTAAACAGAAAGCGAAAAGATGTGAAATGTTGAAGGAATGTATTGGCTCCATGCCTGATGCACTTAACTCCACTTCTTTGGTTAATTTTGTTCACCTACTAGGTATGGAGCCACTAGAGAGAGTGAGATCTCCCTCCATGCCTTTTCTTTGTCCTCAAACAACATTTCCTATGACAGTTTCTAGACCCTTTCCTCCTTCATTAGTACCTCCTGTCAGTGGTATTCCTTAGAGCTTGGTATCCAGAACCAACCACGCTACCACTAGCTAACTGATATTATGGAACTGTTGCTTTTCTTTATCTGGATACTGTAATTCTAAATTTCAATTGGTTTTCTTTAGAAGGCATTCCTTGTCAATTGTCTAAGCAGTCAGATTTTACATGAATTATGTTACTTCGAGTCTTCTAAAGAAGGAGGACTTGATACTTGTCCTTTTTGATTTGTATCTTGGTTTCAGCTCATCATTCAGGCTAGGAGTCTTTCCTCTTCTGACCTTTATATTAACTATTCCTGCCACCCTTATGTCCTCTGTAAATGGTGTACAAGCCTTTCATGTTGTCCATGTTAACTAGTGAATTGCCGACCAGGCCCCACATGGGATTAGAGAGCTACTCCACCTATTCTACAGTCTTGACATTACTCTCTAAGTGTGTTTTTAAAATTCAATCCAAACATGCCATTTGCAGTATTCCCACCTCAACTTCCAACAACTTGCTCACAATAATACTCCAAGAGAGTTCTTTAGATGCTTCACTGAAATCAGAATAAATTGTGTTTATGGACATTGATAGGTTGAAGATAAAGTGGGTTTTACATTTGTGGGATTGTGCTTGAACTATATGCATACAAAGAGGTTCTTAAATCCTTCTTGAAATGCTTTGAGTTACAGTGGAAATATGTAATTTTCAAATTAACAGCCAATAACAGTAATCATCCTAAGGATTTGGGGATCATCTGGAAAGTTATTGCTTGGATTGTCATTTGATAGAGCAGATGGAAGTACCTGCTCCTAGTATTTGGATATTATGCATATCTTCACAGTATGTAAAATCCAACATTGCTGCTGCATCTGCTGTAGTTTTTGTGGCAAATATTTATCAATGGTGTATTTATATGAATATGTAAATCTTGATTTAAAACTTACTCCTTGGGTTACTATGGTTTTTAAAGTTGACAGAAAGGCATGGCAAAATAAGTAGGCATAAGACCATTCACGTCCCAGGCGTGGTGACAGATGCCTTAATAATCCCACCAACTCTGGAGGCGGAGGCAAGAGGATCGCCAAGTTCAAGAGCAGCCTGAGGAATTTATTGAGACCTTTTCTCTAGAAAGTAAAAATGAAAAGAGTTGGGGATGTACTTCAGTAGAAGAGCACTTGCTTAGCAAGCACGAGACTCTGGGTTCAGTCCCCAGCAACATGCACACATATACACACACATTCACACACAGATTATTCATATATTATTTTTAAATATCACACTAAAAAAACTTGGTTTGGAATAAAAAGTAAGAACTCAGGTATTAGTATTTTGATTCTTGACGTTTAGATACTTGCATTAATTGTGTACAATTCATGAACCTTGCATATATGTAAATGTAAATTATACTTTTCTGAGAATGATTTTCTTCAAATATGAGATGCTTTCTTTAAGCTTTATGAGTTTAATTTTAATTTTTTTAAAAAAGAAGAAAATGTAAAGACTATTTAGAAGCCTGATTACAGTCATATACAAAGTAGTTTTATAGTGAAAGTTATAAGACTATAAAACTATAAGTCTTAAAACTGAAAGTTATAAGACTATAAAACTATAAGGTCAAATCTCACAGATTTTTCTGTGATCTCAGGGAACTGGAGTTCATTCTTTTTGAAGTAAAAGTGGCAGGTGCAGTAAGAGTACTTTCCTCTCACTTGTGGCTGGGATCCACCTAAATTTTGGTGAAGAGTGAAAATATACAACAAATGAAACCATCTGCCACTCCCAACCTACTAGCCTGTAGCCCACTGTTGGGGACAATGCGGGGGCCCCCATGAGTCAGTCCCTGGACAGGGCTCCTGCTGGGCCTCATTTTAGAGGGTTAAGGCAGATTCTGTCAGCATACATTTTGGTATGTGATTCCCTCACCAGCCAGTCATATTGGAGATCAAAGAAGCTTTTAATTTGCGTTTAATTATTCCTTGAAAAACTATCCACCATATCCAGCAACAGCTCTTGTATAAAAAACAACCACATATGTATGTACTCTTTTGAAATCTGAAACAAACTTAACCCTTTCAAATGCTAAATATGAAAATATTCATTCTTTCTTATATCTCTCTTCATCTCTTTTCCATAAAATTATCAGTAAAAGAAAATGGTGTAAACAGAAAGAAACATTGTATTTTAGATCATTGATGCTTTGTAACAGTTTTCATTTTTTGAAACATGCATTTCAACTAAAACTTCTAAGAGAACGGGTTAGCCTGTTTGTCAATTAGAATTTTTTATCAACATATAATTTCAAATTAAAATAATGTAGTATTTTTAGTGAGACTATTTTTACTGAAATTTAAAAAGGATTTTAATTTTTATTGCATCCTTTTCTGAATCATGAAAGTTTAACAACAGAAAAAGAAATCCTCTAAGTATCTTATACTCAAAGGTGACTTCTTAGAGCTGTGACTGATAAACATCTGTCACACAACAAATTTACATAAACAATTTGTTCTTTGTCAGGTTTATGAGTTGACATCTGTTTGAATGACAGATGTCAGTGCAGTTAAGATGCAATTTAATTTGAGAGTGTTAATCTAAAAGAAGATCACATTCCAATCGTTTGCTTTTGAAAAACAAATGGTACTGTTGCCATTAATGTAATTGACTTCTTTGGTGAAGAAGCATGAACACACAGAACTAATAACTATTTGGATCAAGCTTTTTATGGGTATGACCTGTAAAGAGATCTCAAAATTAGTCATTGTGACCATTTTGTGAGCTATTGTGACCAGTCAGAAAAGAAGTCTATTGATTAGCAATGGCTGACATTTCAAAATAGCCGTGTAGAAAAATGTTATTGGATTTATTAATGTTTCTCATCAGCTGTAATCACCAGCAAATTTAAGTAAAAATGTCACAAGCTGAATCTGTTTAATAATTTGCTATTATAAAATTTTAAACAAGTTTTGTAACCTCTAATTTCGATTAGTTCATTAAAATGCCACTTTATCAAATCTTTATTAGTGAACTAAGTAAAAGCCCAGGGAAGAATAAGTGGAAAAATAGCTTGAAAATTAGTTCAGATATTGAAGAATTTTTTATTGAGATGAAATTCACACAACACGAACTTAACCATTTTAAAGTGAAAAATTTGATTTGTTTTTAAAAAGGGTAGGAATTTAAGAGCTAGCATACTATTATCCTATGAGTGTGATGGCTATATATATATGTAAAGAAAACAGTAAATTTCTATTCAGACAAAATTCTGAAATAAACATTGTTATCTAACCACATTATGTACAAAATAAGTATTTTTTAAACCCCTATTTTATGATGATGGGTTTATACGAATTAATTCTGAAGAAAACAAGCAGTCAGCATAGGCGTATGTACTAAACTTTTTACATCATTATAGCTTTATTTTCCTTGCCTTTTATTTCTTTATATTTGAAAGTATTTTCTTCATTCTTATTTAAGTTCTTATACTTTTTATGGTAAAACAGGGGTACATAGCTCAGAGAAGTTTAAGTCTAGTTTCTTTGCAGTCTACCTGAATATAATCGATTAACTGTACCAAATCAGACCTGCCATTATTGAATGATTAAATAGCGTGAGGAAGTTACATATAGTTTTCCAATGTTTTTGGATATCCGCTGAGAGAATATGAATATAAGAACTTTAATGACTAAATTAACCTACTTTCAATTTGTCTATATTATTTAATTTCAATCCTGGGGAACCCAGCCATGGGAATACCAAAATTGTCCCTATAGCATAAACTTTAAAAAAAGTACTTACTGCTTAAATTACTTGACATTGATTTTAATTTTGCTACATGTACTCAAATTAGAAAACAGGCACAGACTATATTTTAAGGTAGACACAGATTCTCATGCACTGAAGCTAGAATGACAGTCACCATTCTACTTTCTGTCTCTGAATTTAGCTAACATAGATAATTTTTATATAAGCGGAATCAAATAAATGTCTGGGTTATTTCACTTAGTGTAGTGTCTTCATGGTTTACCCATATTGTAGCTTGTGTCAAAATTTCCTTGTTTTTTAAGGCTGAATAATATTCCTTTGTATGCATATACCATATTTTGTTTATCCATTATTTTATCTATAGGCACTTGGGTTCCTTCTGCCTTTTGGCTCCTGTGAATAAAACCACTCTGGATATTGGTATACAAACATCCATTCAGGTTCTTGCTCAGTTCCTTTAGGTATATACCTAGGATTGGAAGTATTGGAGTGTTTGGTAATCCTTTGTTTGAATTTTTTCAGGAATTGTCACACTGTTTCCCACAGTGACTGCAGTTTTCCATGTGATTTGCATTTCCCTTATTACTAGTAAAACTGAGACAAAAGAAAATTTCAGTTATTATTGGCCATCATTTGAACTTCTTCTTTTTTTAATGGTAAGCACAGATAACATTTATTGAGTGTTTACTATGTGCCAAGTACCATACTACATATCTTAAGTATATATTACATTATTTAACCTAACAACAAAACTTTAAGTTATTTTCACATTGAAAATGAAAAAAACAATGAAAGGATAACAAGTAATAGGTGATGGAGTTAGGAACTGAATGTAGACTTTCTCACCCCAAAGCCCCTGATCTTAGATACCATGTTCATATAAAAATATTGGGACAACATACAATTAAGGGAAAAATTGGAAGAACAGTTCCTTCTTGTCTCCCAGTTCCTGAACACCAGCATTTGAACTTCTTAAACAGTACATACATTATTCCTGATCCTATGTTCAGTGCTATAGGAGTCATTTTTTCCCTCATTGTTATACTTCTCATCTTCAATTATATGAGAGTGGCTGTTTTAATGATTCATTGTGCTTATTGTATTTCAGCCCACTATGAACGTTCACAAAAAGATTAGATTATTAATTGAAATAAAATGATTATTATTCTTTTCTTATGTAGTTTAGAAAATGTAATTTGGGGCCCTTAACCTTGTAATTCATTGCTTTAAATTTTAAACACTTATGGCAGGAGAAAAACAGTTACAGCTCTGTCTGCAGCCACTGAGAAACCGTGCAAGAGTTCAAACAGGCAGGGCCTCAGGAGGCCAAGGGCCCCTGTTCCCCGGGAATGAATGATTTATCAGAGGGAGAACATACACAGGTTGGTAGAGGGACTGAGAACTGAGGACCAAGCAAGGCCTAAATTGTCATGCTGGTGATGTTGACTTTAAGACTGTTTTTCCTGGTGTATTTTCATCTAATGTGGGTATAATGATCTGGGACATGGAGTAAACTGAGCCACTGTGTCCTGGCCTGTGCAGTTATCCAAGGTACTTATAAAGAGGGGTTTTTGCGAACCAAAAGATTTTCTTTCTTAATAATATTTTAGTTGATTGCATATGAAAAATTGCAAAGTTCTTTAGTGTTTCTGTACATAGGACTTAGCTTTAATTTTAGCACTTTGAGAATTTTCCAATTTTATAGAATATTGTTTTATTTTTAAGAAGAAAGTGAGATAAATTGAATTTTGTTTTTGTTTCTTTCCAGAGATTTCTAATAGAATCAATGAAAAGCAAATGATTAATATTTCTAGATATCATAAATCTGTTTCTCACCAGTACAGCTTACAAACAGGAAAAATATAGTGTTTTTCGTTGAACCTCAGTCATAGTCTATCACTGTTACATCTAGTAAACATGTTAAAATCATGATTCAAACTGTTAGCTCTAATTTCCAATTTAAAATTCATTTCATTATGCTTTACATATTCATAATTAAGTATTAGATACATATTTTTTTGAGAAGCTGCATATGTGCATTTTAAAATAAGAATCTTGAAGTTTTTAGATGAAATTATCAGATGTACCAGAAATTTGGCTTGGTAGTCTTTACCAAAAGGATCTAAGCAATTTCTAATTTAACTTGTATTTGGAATAATATTTTTGTCATGCTTATTAATTAAGTTGGTAACCTGGAATCATTAAAACTACTTTTTATTTGATAACTTCCTTTCAACATTTGTGTGTTTTTAATTAACATTGCTTTTCATAAAATTTTAAACATTTTAAAACAACTTTTTATATTGTGAAATTGCTTCATCAAGAAAATAATTTTAAATTGGGGACTGCACAGAATTTTTTTGTATAATCTAATTTGGTGAAATTTTTTCATTTGAGATTTTTCTTTTCATATTTTTACATAAGAAAAGTTTCCTTTGAAAGCAACTTTTTAATCATTTGATGTTTAACGAAACCTAATGAAGATTAAATTTCTATACCTGTAAATGAAGATATTTCTATTAAAGACATAATTACTAAGTAGTATCTAAGCAGGAGTGAATGGCATAAGTGGCTTCTGTTAGTCACTGGAGGACCTTCAAACCACAAGTCCATTTTACTTTTCTCATGATTTACTCAAACCCCAACTGGGTAATTGCTCACATTCAATGGTGGTGATTGCAGGGTGTTTGCTGTCTTTTTTCTGCATTCTTTATTGAGGCTTTGGTTTTTTCTGTAGCAGAGATACTGTAGCTTGCAAATAGACAAGAGGTGTTCCGTATTTTGGCAAGTATACAGATTATTGACTAACAGAAACAGTTGCATTTTCTGATTTTTCCAAAGAGAATATCTTAATGTTTTCCTGGTTGCTAAATAATTAAATGGTCCCTCTTCAGTATTTCTGAACTTCATGGCTCTTCCCTTGTAAATCAGACATATATCTACCAAAATTTGTAGTGTCTTCTCTTCCCCATGTACCCTTTTAATGTCTCCTTACTCCCCTCCTTCCCAGCCAGGGCATGTGCTTCCTCATGAACCTTTAAAACCCTTTGCTGTCTGGTCTTCTGCCTGGGATTCCATTGTCAGACCCTTATCTGACTACTGGGACCTAGTTGGTGCCCCTCAATTCAGTGACTAGATTGAGACTGCTAGTTCTTGGCCCTTCTGACTACTTTTTACCTGAAACTTTCCTTCACTCCTAGGACATGGTTCTTTTTCTTTTCTTATCCCTCTTGATCTGATCCTTTTGTGAACTTCTTTTATGCTGCCTATTCCTTAAGAGTTGGCCTCCTGTGGGATTTTATCCTTTGTTCTTTCCTGGACCTCCTTACATTCAACCACTTGTCATTACTGATTACCAATAAGTCTTTAGCTCAGCTCTGGGATCATCAATTTCTGTTCTCTCTACTTTCAAAACAGTTTCCTAATTCTTTTTTCCCCACTTCTTCAACGCCAGGGTTATCGTCCTAAGTGACATCACTTTCTGTTGATTTCACTTCTCTGGTACTTTTGGCTTCCTAGAACCCATTTTCCACACAGAATGATCCTTTAAAAGTGTAAATCAGGACTGGGGTTGTGGCTTAGTGGTAGAGGTTTGCCTGGCGTGTGTGAGGCACTGGGTTTGATTCTCAGTACCACATATAAATAAATAAATGTCCATTGACAACTAAAAAATATTTAAAAAATGTAAATGAAATCATCACATGCTGCCTGAAAACTTCCAGTAGTTTTCTATCACATTCAAGTGTTCAATTCCTTTTGCTCATGGATCTTCTACTTGTTCTGCCCTTGCCTGCTTCCATCCTGAGTCATTGAGCATGCCCAGCCCCACTGACTTTGAACATACTGTGTTAGTTCCTCTTTTAGGAACCTGAAGACTGGATGATGATGTTTCTCTCAGCTCATATGCCTCTTCCTCCCGTTTTCCCAGACTGCCCAATATAAAGCACCTCCCCTCCGGTCATTTGCTCTAGTACATGATCCAGTTTTATTTTCTTCATAAAATTTAGAATGATCCAAAATTATTTTGTTCATTTATTTGTTTACTTCTTTTTTTCTGATATAAATGACATATGAGCAGAACCTCAGGGTGTCTTGTCAGTTAACTGTGTAACTGCATTGCATACAGCAGTACATGAAAAATAGCATGTGTTCAATAAATATTTGTTGAACGGTTGAACAAATTAATATTCCAGCTGCCTCTTGGCCATCTATAAATAGATTACTTTAAATGCAGCATTTTGAAAACAGAACTGATCCTCCTATACCCAAACTTCCGTGTCCTGTGTTCTTGGCCTGCAGTACCACCTTTCACAATCTGCTACCTCCTGCTTCCTTTGGCTTTTAAGTCTAGTTGACTGTTCTATCCCTTCTCCCTCTTAAACCCCTTTTCTCTGTTTCTGCAGCCCAATCTCTTTGACCACTTCAGTACTCCCTCACTGCTTGCGATGTAGCCACACCACCTTCAAATCCTCACTACTGTCAAAATGCTCTTTAGAAAAGAGAAGTTATCACCATTATTCTGTTGCTTAAAATTTTTTTAGTGTATCCTTCATGCCTTTGGGATAAAATTTAATATTTCTTAGAGCGATTTCTATGCTCTTCATGATATGACCCTCTGCCCTTCTCTGTTTTTAGGTCGCCAGATACATTAGTTTTGCATTCCTCCATGTCGGTTCACAAGCTTTCCCCTCCGAAACATCCCCCTACAACCCCATCTTTACCCTCTGTCACCCATCTGTCTTCTGATCATCTTTTAATACGCAGCTCTCAAATATTTTCTGAAAACATTTCTGTCTGTCCCCATGGCACCTCCACCCCTCACTAGGCTGGTGATCACTTGCCCCGTCTCTAGCTTAGTTAGATATAAATATATCATAATTGACAATTTGTTCATCATCTTTCTATATTTTGATCTCCTTGTATTTTGACTACCTAGCAAAGCTCCTGATCTGTAGCTGATCAACAGCCATCTGTTACATGATTTAACATTCACCTCATGTTCAAGGGTTCTGAACTGGAGACTTCATGATCCCTGAATGCTTGGAATGCTATGGAAAATGTTGGGGGTTATGAGCATGTGATTTCTCTGGAGAAGTTGTGCTTCACTAAGATTCTTTTTTTCTGATTTTTTTTTATTCTTTTTAGTTTTACATGGCAGTAGAATGTATTTTGACATACATACATGGAGTATAACTTCCCATTCTTGTGGTTGTACATGAAGTTACACTGGTCACGTATTCATATAGGAACATAGTAAAGTTATGTCCGATTTGTTATACAGTCTTTCCTATTCCATCCCCCTTCCCTTTCCTTCATTCTGCTTTATCTAATCCAGTGAACTTCTATCCCCTCTACCCCCACCATTGCATGTTAGCACCTGCATATCAGAGAAAACATTTGGTCTTTGTTAACTAAGATCCTTAGTGGAATCTTTCTCCAACAATTTGGGTAGTCACCAGTATGGCCCCTTGCTACAGCTTTGAAATTTAACATATCTTAAACTTTGTAGGTGCCTTTATTTCTTCCTTGCCTTTATTCTCCCATATACATACTTAGAAAATAGCTTTGAAGTAGGACTTTCTTCTTGTTTGGGAAATGCGTTTCCTTTTCTCTTTCTTCCTTTTATTCATTTTTTGTTTGTTTTGTTTTGCTTTGTTTTTGAGATGTTGGGGTCTCCTTATATTATCTGTGTTGGCCCTGCACTCTAGGGCTTCAGCAATCCTCCGGCCTCAGCCTTCTGCCTAGCTAGGATGCAGGCATGCATAGCATGTCCAGCTTGTTTGGGAAAATTTAAGCAAGTAGACTCATTTTCATGATATTGAAGTAGTGTAGGCCATGGGTTTGGTTCCTGTTATTAACAGTCATCTTCACAGGGAAAACATTTTTTGTTAAGGTTACAATGACCATTTCTGCCTCTAGTAGTCATATGTAAGTATACCTAAATAATATATTGCTATGGGCTGGGGTTGTAGCTCAGTGATGGAGCACTTGCCTAGCATGTGTGAGACACTGTGTTTGATCTTTATCACCACAAAAAAATAAATAAATAAAATAAAGGTATTGTGTCCATCTACAACTAAACATATTTTGAAAAAAATAGTATGTTGCTTAGTTTCACTTGCTGCGAACTTTTAAAAAAGGTATTGCAGTATATACAATCTGTTGGTGTTGTTGTTTTTTTTTCCACTTAACGTTGTATTGCAAAGATTTGTTTATGTAATGTGTAAGTATAGTTCAGTAATTTTTATTGCTTACTAATAGTAAATAGTAAAAACCACAGTTTATCTTTTTTTCTGTCAGTGGACCTTTGGGTTATTAGGATTTTTTGGTTTTTATTTTGTTTTACTTTTACAAACACTGCTACCATGAATGTGTTCTCTGTGTCTTCTGTATCCATACCTATAATTTTCTCTTAGGTATATACACAGGACTGAAATTGTTTAGTATATGCAAATGATGAACTTTGTAAACTACAGTCAAATTCTTATCCAAGAGGTATGAGAGATTCTGTTGATTTACTTTCTCTTCAACACTTGCCATTTAAAATATTGCTAATTTACCTGGGCATGGTGGCACATGTCTATAGTCCTAGTACTTGGGAGGCTGAGGCAGAAAGATCATTTGAACCTGGGAGCTCAAGATCTCTGAGCAATATTGCAGGACTCCATCCCCAAAAGCAACAAAGGTAAAATTCTGCCAATTGCTAGAGTGGAAAATGATGTCTTGTGACGTTGGCTTGTATTTCTCTGCTAATGAATAAGTCTGAACATGTATATTTCCTCTTCCTACTAAATGCCTGTTCAGGATTTTTGCCCATATTTTCCATTAGGTTTTGTCTTTCTAATTGCAGAATTATTTTACCTTTAGAATACTAGTACTAGTTTGTTATTTATATAACTGAAAAATAATTTCTCTCAATTTGAATCTTATATTTTCATTTTCTTTTAAGATTATTTTATTTAAAAGGGGTTAACTCTTATGTTATTGAATTTTATCCATCTTTCTTTTTATGGCTAGTCCTTTTAGAATCTTAAGAAGTTCTTTATATCATCATTTCAATTGAAATGGTTTATCTTTATTTTTATATATGTATTTTTAAATTTTGAGACAGGGTCTCACTAAGACACTTAGGGCCTTGCTAATCATTTTCAAGTTTTGCTACGGACATAAGTTCTTAATTTACTTGTGGATGATTTTATATATGATGTAAGAGTAAAGTTCAATTTCATTTTATTCATATAAAACTTTTTTTCATGATATATTTATATGTATCTGAACACTGGGATTCTTTTCTTCTCATTTATTTTATGTATGTATAAATTTTAATCTATTTATCAATTTATTCCTGCACTAATACCATGCTGTTTTAATTATGGCAGTTTTATAATTAGTGCTTATATCCTGTAGGGCATGTCTTTCCTTTTTACTTCTTCGGAAGTGTTTCTGGTTATTCTTGGCCCTTTATTCTTCCGTAGTACATTTTATAGTCAAGTTAATTATTCATCACAAGCTGTGCAGGGAAATCACTGCCTTTCTCCTTTGTGCACTTGCTTCTGTAAAACTCGCAACTTTGAGAGCAGAGCAGAATATCTCCTCTTTGCAAGTAGTGTGTCCCTATGAGGAGAGAGGCTGAACTGCTCATGACAACTTTTCATACTCTACACTCATCCATCAGAGAAG
Source organism: Sciurus carolinensis (assembly GCF_902686445.1). Taxonomy (NCBI): domain Eukaryota; kingdom Metazoa; phylum Chordata; class Mammalia; order Rodentia; family Sciuridae; genus Sciurus; species Sciurus carolinensis. The sequence continues at coordinate 63,427,349 of NC_062227.1, forward strand.
TCACTGCAGTACCCCTGGGGAACTGTGAGCAAGGGGTGGGCCAGGAAGTCAGGAGAGCCTAGGAAAAAAAATCTCTTCAAGGAAAGTAGAGGAGTGGTGGATAAGACCTCCCCAACCTCCAATGGTTTTCTCAAATTTCAAGACTGCTTCTGTGGAACCATCAGTGTTCCCTGACACACTGAGGGCACTTCAACTCCTAGCAGACAGTCCTTTGCTCATATTTACTGTACGGAAGAAATCATCTTCCATTTTGTGAAAGAACCTGTATTGTATATCTGCGTGTGTGTGTGTGTGTGTGTGTGTGTGTGTGTGTGTGTAAGAGAGAAAAAGAGACAGAGACAGACAGAATCTCACCATGGTGCTGGTCTCAAATTCCTGGCCTCAAGTGATTGGCCCACCTTAGCCTCCCAAATAGCTGGACTACAGTAGTGGACCACCTTGCCTGGCAAAAACCTATAACTTCTAAAAAATTTTTTTTTAATTCAAATAAGAGTAGGTCACATTTTACTTGAGTAGAAGATTTGTTATTATAGTATATATGTCTAGACTATTTTTCTAGAATGTCTAAGATTGCTGTATTGATGCCCTATCAATATAGTAGCAAGTGGGTTGGGTTTGTGACTCAGTGGTAGAGCCCTTGCCTAGCATGTGTGAGGTACTGGGTTCAATTCTAAGCACCACATATAAATAAATAAATAAAGGTTCATCAACAACTTCAAAAATTTAAATGAAATAAAAAGAATTTTAAAAATATATATAGTAGTATTACTATAGTATCAATATAGTGTCAAGTATGAAGTAACTTTCTCTATTTTCTGAAATTCCTTTGAGAAAAAAGAACAATACATTAAAGCAAAAGTTTAAGGTCATTTTGCTGTTCTTTCTTTTTCTTCCCCTGGTACATTTTTGAGAAGTGGGGATTATTAGCTGACTTCACAGCTAATCTGAAATATTTGTTTTCCTGTCCTTATGTAATTGTTTTTATTATCTGGACGGAAGAAGTTGTGTAACATGAGGGGTACATCTGCTTTTATTCTTTCCAGTGACTTCTCTGTCAGCCTAAAACAACACTGAAGAGCCTGTGTGAACATGTCAAGTCCCTCACTAGAATGAGACATAAATTCTGTGAGCACTGTTGTCCCTGTGATGCTGAAATTCTCTATTGGTTCAATATAAATCATTGCAGAGTAATTACCTTCCTTTGAGGTAATATGTAGGGCTCCTTTTCTTTTCTTTTCCTTTGTTTTCTTTTCTTCTTTTTAAAAATACTACAGAGGAAGGAAAGTACTAAGTAGTAGTTTCTGCTTTGGTATCTTTCCCTCAGAGCCTGGAGTTTTTAGTGCACCAGGAGCATATTGGCAGCATGAACTTTTAGACACACGCTCAGAAACACATGGATACGTTCATACGTGCATACATTATGGCGGCATGAGATTTTAGGCACACACTCAGACACATTGACACACCTACGTACCTGTATGAATGTGCGCGTGTGTGTGTGCTCACATCCACCCTGGGGCACCCTGTATTATGTGCATGGGACATGTTAGAGAGGTCATACAGTTGTATGTCTCAGAAAAACCTATGAGTGCTTCCTAGAGCCTTTGCTGTAGGCAGTGCGCAGCCATAGAGAATAACCAGATCACAGAACTGACATTTCAGTGGAACCCCAAAGGCAGTCAAAGTTGGTCAGGTGAACACAGCAGGAAAGGGAACCACCCTTCCTGCATTCTCTGTGCTCCTTTTGTCCCCTCAAGCTTGGGACACAGTGGGGTTTCCCACTGTTCTCTATGCAGCCCTCTTCTGTCTCCTTTTCCTTGGTGAGCTCACTCATTCCCATGGACTGGAGTAATTTCCAGTTCTCTCTCTGGAACTCAGTTCTCTCTGCTGAGCTCAGGCTTTGATTTTCAACTGTTTGCTAGACTTCTCCACCTATGTACCCTGAAGGTATTTAAACTCAGTTTTATCTAACGTAAATTTACTTTATAAATTGCCCCATCCACCCAGATTTGAAACCTTAAAATTATGTGGCCTCTTTAACTTTTGTGTGCCTCTTAGGTCATTAGACACAGAGACACAATATAAAGTTTTTTTATTGCTGTGTGATATCTCCTCTCTGTTTTCACTGCCACTATCCTGGTTTGAAACTTTTAGTGACTATTTTCTCTCACATAGCAAATCTCTGAAAAGGTACAGTTGACAGATTAATCTTCCTAATAATCACCATATGATTCCGTATCTTCACTTGCTTTTCATTGCTTGTATAATATAATTTAATCCCCTTAGTCTATTACTTCACATTCTGGCTTTAGCTCCCACTTATTGTTTCCATGAGCTCTTGGCCCATGTAAGCCGGTTTCTGTTTCCCATATATGATTGGAACTGTTCTGCCTCTGTGCTTCATTCATTCATTCAACAAATATTTATTAATCACCCACATGCCAGGCATTGTTCTAGGTCTTGAGCAACATCAGTGAACAAAGTGACGGAAATCTCATTCCCTCTTTTCATCAACTGCATTCTAGCAGGGAAGGAGGGCAATAATGTAACACACGCTTTATAGTATGGAAAGTGCTATGTGTCCTGGGAAAAGAATACAGTGGGGCAGTGAAGTGTGGTGGCATAGGCCTGTAATCCCAGCAACTCAGGAGGCTGAACAGAAGGATCCCAAGTTCAAGACCAGCCTCAGTGATTTAGCAAGGCCCTAGGTAACTCAGTGAGACCCTGTCTCAAAAAAGAAAGGGCTGGGGCTATAGTTCAGTGGTAAAGTGCCACTGGGTTCAATCCCCATACCAAAAAAATAAATGAAGATGGAGGAGGAGGGGAAGAGAGAGGGGGAGGAAAAGATTAGAGCAGGGCATAGTGGGAATAAGGGGGGCAAGAATGGGGTGGTGGTCAGGATGGGACTCTGCCTTTACTATAGTTTGTTGTTCTTAGATACACTCCCATTTTTTTCTTGTCCAACCTGAATGTTTGGGACCCTATCCTGAGTGACACCTTTACCCTGAGACCTTTCCTTCTCCCCATAGAGACCAACTTCCTCTGAATATTCTTGACTTTCTTCTTTTGTTACCTTTGAATGATGTTAAGTGTTACTTTCCTCCTTGGATTTCAATTATTTGTTCATGGTTTATGTTTTCCTGCTCAGTTCTGAGACCTTTGAGGAAAAGGTTTGTCCTGATTTTTATTGTTTCTTTAAGATGGTAGTTAAAAGCATTGACTTTGGAGTTAAGTTGGCCTGGGTCATGTCCTGGCACCCTCACTTGCTAGCTGTGTGACTTGGGCTACTTACTCAACTGCTGGGCCTCAGGTTTGCTACCCTGTTCCCTCTTTCTGAAGTGGATGGTGTTCAGACATATTTCCTGTGACACTCTCCTTTGTCTTTGTTAACACAGTCTAGTTTGTGTTTGTGTGGATTTACCTGTCTTTCCTAAGTTTTGGGTAATGGACAGCAAGTCCCATTGTCTATCTTTCTCCCCATCTCATCCTCCCTCCTCCCTCTTTGAATGAGTGGGTGTTTGTATGAATACAATGAAAGTGTTTGAAAGACTTTGTGTCTTCTATGAGTATTTAAAATACACAAATATAGGAGGAAATGCACAGTAAACATATGTGACCATTGAATACCAAGGAGTCTTTAGGTACTGCTTCTTAATAATGATAAAAAGGAATATACCTTCTCATGGTTTCTGCTTTGCTTCAAACTGGGAAGTCTGGCTTTTATACTGAACATGCTCCCTCCTTGGTTTCCTTTGGAAGTCTTGTAAGCATTCTGTACTTAACTGTCTTTATATTTATGATTTTAGTAGCATTGATTTTCGTGAGAAGTAGCTGGTAAATTATTATATTTTGTGAATATAAATGCAAGCAAAGTATTTTATAATAGTGGATGGTCAAAGAGGGAAGAAGGAAAGGTTTCCATACTCTTAGCCAATGGCAGCCCTTGAGCATGTAGTCCCTGGAGTGGTGCTTTCCAAGCCTGCCTCTCTGCTCACTGGAAATGCTGACGGATGGGTCCAGGCTTGAAAGAATATGGAACTGTTTTTGAGGGAACACAAAAATTAACCTGTATTCTGTCTAAATTCTTATAATCATGGGTACTTTATAGATTCTAATCTATGTATGATTTCTTAATATAACCATGAGTGCCAGGTTGTACCCTAGTAACCAGGAGTGCATGGTTCAGTACATTTACTGTTGAAAGACTGACATGTAAAAATGTAAAAAAAAAAAAATTGCTCATTTCAGCCAAAGCAAAATGGTTCAGTTTCACCATCCCTAAATTTGATCTATGTTTACATCTGTTTACAAAATCTGAGCATTCCCTCCCCCCCACTGAACTAATGCTTCACTGCTCTCTCCTAATAAAAAAATCAATACATGCATCTAGCACTCATGAGTAACCCTATAATAATAAACCAGAGGACATGCAATTGAAAAAAATAATTTCAGGAAAAAGCTGTTTAGGATTGTGATCAACCAGTCTTTCTTAAAAATAGATGATATACAGTAGTATGAATATATTACTTCACCTAATTTGATTGTCATTGTCTTGAGATATCCTTAACCTTTATTTTAAAAATCTTTATTGAAATGATGTTTTTGGTATTCTTTCCATTCTCACAGTTAATCTAAGGAATTCTAAATTAAGATGTTTTAAAGTCTCTGAATTCAAATTTATAATTTTTTTTCTGACTTTCTTTAATGGACATTTATAATGTGACTATTTATAAAGGAGTATTTGTATTCTAGATCATAGGTTTTGTATTAAATAAGATGAAAATACTGTATGGTAAAATGTATCTTTTTAAAAAATGTATATTTATTTTCCTAGAAAAACACTTTCTTTATTCCTATGCTACCTGCTTTGTCAATTTCCATGTCACAGATTTTTACATTAAAAAATTAAAAGCACTTTTAAAACAGTGAATTCTTTATATTTTGCAAATACATCAATTTCTTATGTAAAGTAGTGAATGTACAAGTCATATTGTTCACTCTTTTACTAATCTTTGATGGTTGTACTTTGATAAATAAATAGATCATCTAAGATTCAATAGGCCAATTGCAGCATATAATAGCTATTCAGAGGCAATTAAACTGCCTTTTTTCATGCCGGCATGTGAGCCGCCCTTTCACAACCTTCAACTTGATTCGTGGTGATTCAAAATTAACTTAAAAGTCTTGTTTGCTGACAGCTTAAAGCTTAATTGACTGAAAGCCAAATAGAGTGTGTTCTGTATTCAGCACTAAGGCTATTGATAAAGCCATGTGTAAATTGTGCATGGTGAAAGACAGCGATTGGGCCTCCTGTTCGTGTATTAGTCCACAACTTAGCATTGCTGCGCAGTCAGAACTGCTTTGTCAAGTCTTTTATCACACCAGGTTAGCTCTCTCTGGAGTTGCTCCAGAAGCAAAGCAGTCTGAGTATTGAGCTTCTGTGATTCCGTGGGGCTGCCATAATTCTGTTACTTATTTGTGGTTTCATTTTTTTTCTTTAATGTAGTATTGGCCTTTCATTTCTGAACAGAACCTCTGGTGGCATATTTCAAAAACCTTCTGATTTTCTGTATTTGTCACTTAAGGAATAAGCAGTCTTTGGTTTGAGGGGTTTTGAAACATATTTTAAGAAAAATAAGTATCATAGAATTGATTTGTCTCTCTTATGAAAATTAAATTTCACCATTTTGAACACTTGATTAGGGTAAGGAATGCGTACCTAATAGCCTCAAGTGTAATGTAACTATTACATTCCAATAACAATTAGATCATTGTACTCTTTCAATACTTTAACACACAAAAAAATTCAGTGATTATCATATCTTATAGGTAAGTGCATTTCTTTCTTTAAATTGAGGTTTAAGAGGATGAGATTGATTATTAATATATGTAAGTATATTCTATAAAATGTCATGGTTATTCCATTTTACAAATGAGCCTAAGTATATCCAGTTGAATAGAAAATCAAAGAAAATTTGCATATGAATTTTCATTAACAAAAAATTCAGAAGCAAAGCTAAAAATGATTCTCAAGAACACTTTACTATTGTCAGCTATTTATGCTCTATATCTTGGAACTCTCTACTTTCAGTGCAAGATTTTGTTCTCATATTGATTCAATAACTTAAAATTGAATCCACCATGTAATGTGTTTTAAAAATATTTCATAAGTAAAATTTATATTGTAATTTTGGTTTTGTGGATTAATTGTATGTGAATGCAAAGAATTATTTCTTCTTATTTTTGTTACTTTAATTTTACACAATCTTCTTTTAAATTCAGCAATGCAGATTCACCATATTTTTGAAAAATTTTCTCCTTTCCATATGTTGTCTATGCTAAATAAATATTCAAAATGTGATGAAATTTAAATAGCCTAGTTTACTTTCTTCCATTTTAGTATAATTTTATTTTTAGAACATTCAAACAAAAATATAAAACCCAGTATCAATAATAATTTTGATAATGTAATAATGATAATGAAAATGTATTTTTTTCATGCAGAAAGTGTAGTTTTCTCTATATTTTTTTAAGCATAAGACTTAGGATTGGATATTGCTATATCTTTTATTGATATTCTGGTAACCATGGCTATCTAATTTTACCTGCCTTCCTATTGATTTCCAATAAAGACCTAGTCTATTCATAAAGAATCAGGATAAGTTGCAACTTAGTTTCAAAATGACTATAATTTGAAATAGTGTGTTACTTCTATATACTTTTCAATAAAATTGTAATCATGCTTCAAAATGTAAAATCCAGAAGAGTACTGGTTTTATTGAAGTTTCACCTATACCCAGTGAGATTTGAGAGTCAAGAATGAATTGCTTTTATTGATCATGTTTTGTATTAACAGTTAATCTAACATATCTTTAAAGGCATGAATTATTTGAAAACAACCTTTTGTTTCTTTTTTATAACATAGTTGTTTGTATATACAAAGCAATTGCATTGTTAGGGCAAATAAAATCCACTTTCTTATTTTTACCATTTAAAAGAGGCAAAATTCAATTGTAAGGATAAAAAATCAATTTTATTTTAAATTAATTAAATGATCATAATGATAAGCAAAACATTTCTTAAATTATAGGAAAGATGGTACAAATAAATATTGATTGTATGGTCAGTAAGAGAGCCTTGGTACAAAATTTGAAAGGGATGATGAAGCCCTTGGCCAGGCCCTGCTCACTTTGGCAGTACTATTTTTTTATGTTAAAAAAATGAGAATCTACTGAGGTCCTGAAAGAGTTCACTTCCTCAAGAAGGGCAAGGCTCAAGGCATTTTCAGAAGTGCCGATTCTATGAATCACATGTTTAAGTCTTAAAGTACATTTTCTGGTAAGTTATAATTGTAAAGTTTTACATTTTTAATTTATCACCAAAGTATATTTTCAAAACTTTTGAGTTTTGGGCCTCTTTTGGGAAAATGAGAATTTATGTTCACAATATTCCTTCTAACTCTGCTTAGTCAGTCCCCTGTTCTTTTGTTACCTACATAGTATACTTTTAAATAAGTATTGTTGTAATTTTACTATCTTTTTGAAATTTTTCAAAAAAAGTTTCTCCTTTTGTAGTGACTACACTAGTACGTTGTTTTTAGTTAACTGATTAATTCAGTGGATCTGTGGGTTTCCCTTAACATTTGAAAAGGAATGGCAGTTTTATATTCCATAGTGCATTGTCAGTTCTAAAAATCTCCATGCTGCATAGAAGGGACAATTTGACCATAAAATGAAGTCTTGTGATGAGATTTGGATTTATGTTAATTTTTAATTTCCAAGTCTTAAATCTTTTATAAATTGAAATATAATGTTGTGATGTTACATTTACCAAACTCTCAGTAGTAGTATACCTGTTCATATCTTAGCAGTTGAAACATTGTTAAGATATTGAGAGAAAAATTTAAAAAGTTATAGATAAAATGGAATAATAATTAGAATGTTAGAAAGTTTCTAAATATTGCAACTTATACAATATATATTTGGAATTTTAAATTACCTAATAACTGAAAGAATACTTTTATTTTGTACTAAGTTTCCTAAATATTCCTAGGAAAATATTACATGTCATCCAGTTAAATAAAATGTTCATATAATGTCATGACTCTCATTTAGGTTGAAATCTATATTAAATAAATTGAAAATGATAAGTTGTAAAACTGTAGATGAGATCATAAATATCTGGTCATATACTTTTATTTGAGCTTTTAAAAATGAAGAACAAATTAATGTCTTGCAGAAATGACATTTTCATTAATATTAGCTTGAAACTAAGATGATTAGTGTAATAGCATACTAGAATTAAGTACAAAGAAAATTAGTTTGACCATCAAATTTATGCATATAGTCCAATAACATTACTAAATAAAAATCATCCTGTGTTATTTATTTAACCTTTCAAGTAATAGATAGAAGATAAATATATCTCAATTTCATCTACTTTATGATTATCAGGTGCCCGTTATAATAGCTATTCAACAATTGAGATGATCATATATTGAAATTGAGTTATGAATTATATTGATAAAAGAAGCATTATTTTAAAGGACATACAGGATCAAAGCCAATATTACCTCTCAATGAATTCTCCATTGTGATTAACTTAGTTTTATTTGACTTGTGTATGATACTGAATAACATGATGCTGAAAGGTAGGAAAAACATTGAATTTTCTTTGCATCCAACAGTCAGGAAGGAGTTGCTTGTAGCACTCTGAGGTGGTGCACTATTATTCAAACAGTCTGATCATTGCATTGATGTCCTGTTTACTAATCATTTGTATCCATTGTACTCTAATTCAGTGGTAAATATGAGTTAATATTTTGGGAGAATTGTTAATAAGATGATGCATAGTTAAACAGAGTGACTGAAACTTCTCTAAGTGCTAATGAGTACTTACTTGGTAGTCTATACTAATGCTTTAGTGGATGCTGAACAAGTTTAGATGTTAAGCTTTTTAGGAAGAGTGAATGATGGCTAATGATTATTTAATGACAGATCTCTGGACTGAAAGGCATTTAGCACTCAAAGTATACTGCAAAGCCTATTTCTCAAAGCTTCAGACAGGTTTATTTGGTCTCACCTTGAATAGAACAGTGCTGTATTGATTTCATTGGTGTGGATTTAAACACACTATCGGCTTAGAATAGCACTAGTATGCAGTAGAAAATGATTGTCTTAACCCTTATGGTGACTTTAGCTATTCTTCCATATTACAATGTGAGCTTCAGAAATGATTATGAATTTATTTCTGATATTTGGAGTTCAATACGTGACTTTGGAAAATATATGTACATGTATACTTATGGTTGACATTAACCTACAGGAAGGTTTAGGTGGAAATAACTAAGACTTAAATTTATATTTTGAATTTTTTTTTTTACCAATATTGTATTTGAAGAAACTTTCCTTGTATGGAAATTGTGAATGTTTCTATGGATAAAATGCTGATTTTATCACTGTTAAATTATTTAGGCATTTGGTGTCTAGTTGATAATATTTATGCTTAGTATTTTCTGTTGTTTTTCTCTCTCCTTCATGTTTTTTTTTGTTTTTGGATTGTCCAGTAGAACATATATATAGCATTAGATACTATAGAACAAAACATTTTAAGACTTTTTCAAGTTATGAATTTCATTTGTTCATTATTTCTTTAGGAAACATTTAAAATTTTAAGAATTTGAAGATACCTAATAAAGATTCGTAGTGTGGAGATAACAGTGAAGATTCTAGAGTCCCATATCGGTGGTATTTCCATGAATGCCCACTCTCTGTGTCCTTCTCCTTGTTACCTTAACACTTAACCCACTTAACCTTCCTTATCTATAAAATATGGGCACTGGTTTGGTTATAAGAGCTCTTTGATCCCTCTTCCTCTAAAATTTCCCCCACACAGTCATCTTGGACCTAGGAGATGTTTTATGTGCTCTGATGCTGACTTGTTTTCTATTTCTTTGCAAATCTTAATGGTATTTCTGATTTGGTCAGAGAATTTGCAAGGTGATTGTGAGCAGCCTATAACCATGTGATTATGGCAAATGTATTAGTAGATGTACGGGGCACTTTAAGCAAGCAGATGGAACTTGTATGAACCCAGTATGTTTTAAAATTATTAAAATCATGGACTTCAGGTTTTCCTGTTGGTATATTTTAAAAGGGGAACCTTTTATCTTTAGCATTTTGAGAGGATTTTTTATAAGTAAATACAGTATTATTTGAGAATTTTGTGGAAATCAAAAGAACTGGTTAAGTATTAGAAAAAGTTATTCACTTTTTTCGTTAATGAGAGTTGTTACATTTAAAAGAAGTTGGAAGTAGGTGTTTAACTCTTGCTTGGATTGTTTTCATGTGCCTGTGTTGAACCTTTTTTTGGGCAGTTTCTGATACTGACATCAGTGGTATCTAGTGGTAATAGTTAAGAGTTTTCAGAAAATTTTATCTTCTCAATTTTACACTTTTTTTTCCCCCTGTCAAGAAGTCTCTGTTTAGTTAGGTACAAAAAGAGCTATCTTTGATATGTGTGCTTATCCAACATCAATAAATATGTATTTTGTAATTTTTTATATATGGGAATAGTTGTCTGTCTTAAAAAATGAATTAAGGTAAGATTCAAAAAATATCTTCTTATAATTTCTAAGTAACCTAATGATTTGAATTAGGTAGAATTTTAAGTTAATAATTATGTTTTATTATGTAGCAGAAATATTGTTTTAAAACTAGCTTTTTAAAATTGCATAACATTAAATTTTTTGTTTATTTCAAGAAAGATAGCTTTTCCAAACCTATGGTGATAACACATCCATGAGTTAGCTATCCCTGTCCCTTATGGGAAAGGCTATGTGAAATTTTAAGACTCAAGCCTCTTTTAGTTTTGTATATGCAAGATAGACAACCCAGATCCAGATTCTAAATGGGACTAATTGATTAATAGGAAATCATATACAGTAGTTACAGGAAAGATAGCATTAGTAAATTTTGATGTCTGTAATACTTATTTGAGAAGACATATAGTAAAGTAAATGAAATTTATAGGTGAAAAGTATGAAAAGTTTTTGCCACTTAACATGTTAACTTGACAAGCTAGTTGTATTTTTCATAAAATAAGGAAATATAAAATAATTTAAAAATCATCTGTACAAATTTCATAAGCACACAACTTACTCCTCTATGTGTAGTTTAACAATGGTAAAAACCCAAATATGTAACACAATTAAAAATGAAAATTCTCTGTATCTGTCTACTTGCAATTCAAGCGTACTACTTCTTCAGGCTCTATGGAGCTACTTAGAAATCTCTGGAAAAATGGGAATTTGTCACTCGACAACATGTACCTTCCTTTGGTTAGAGGCAGATGACATTTGGTGGGAGGGGGTGCGAATAATGAGCACATACTTAACAGTCTGGGGCTGGGCTTTACATTCTCAGTGGCCTTTAGACTTTCAGCATGGATTCCTAGTTTAATTTTATTTACTTGTCCTTTTCTGTTTCAGAGGTTTGCTTTCTTGATCATTAATATAATTAGTAAATTAAAATTTAAAGTTATCTTTGACCTTTTTATTTCTCCTTTCAGTTTATTTCCTGCTCCTTTCTTTTCCTTTTTTGTTTCTCTTAAATTTTTTTTACATTTCTCCTTTAAATTTCTTTTTATTTCTTTAATTGTTAGGAATTATACCATATGTTAACCTCAATTGAGTTTAAAAACTAACAGAATGCTAAAAAAAAAAAAATCTCACTTACCTCTGCTATTGGCTTATGCATGTGTGTGTTTGGGGACTGTCAAGTGTTTGTGATATAACTTGGGTTTGGCCATCACACTTCTACCACAGGAGTATGGCTATTACTTTTCAAGATATTATCTTGACCCTAACTGTTCCATTATTTCTACTTAATACTTTACTAATGGTGGAGAAAGTAGAAAAAAAATAACATGTGAAATAAGGTGATCATTTTTCAAAAGCAGAGATAGCATTATAAAGTAATCTGGGAAAAATAAAAATGAGAAACCCCTTCAAATTGCTGATTTTCTCCCAACAAACCTTTAAAAATGATAACTTTTAGCCAAATCATTATTTTATTATTATGACCAAATGTATAGTAATTCAACAAAAATGAATACTGGAAATACTTCTTATATGTGAACAGATGTTATTTGTTAACTCCTCAGAGGTAGAGCAAGGCAGTTATCCTTTTTGATCTCAGTTTTATGTCACTTAGAAGATGAAAATAATTGCCTAGGTGAGAATATTTTTAAGTACATTCAGTAAGTGATTTGTCATTTTATGAATAAAAATGACCTCGGATGTAACAGTTTATTTCTTACTGTACCGTAACGCACAGGTATAAAATCTTCATAGAGCTGCCCTAACGGTCCATGAAGTATTGTTTCATCTGTTCTGTGTGGTCTTCCTCAGAAACACCCCATGGCTACTCCAGTGGTTTTATAAGTAAATCTCATTGCAGGAGTTATCTTTTGTAGAACAAAAGCTGCATGAGAAAAGATTATAAGAATTATTTGTCATGTTTTCAGATTTATATAATTTTACAAGCAACTTACCACTTTTTGAAATTTGTCTTTCCTCATGAAGAAGCTATAACAATCTTAATGCTACAGCTTCTAACACTTGATATATATATATATATATGTATACATAAATGTATGTTATATATATATATTATTCACCTTTGAAAGATAAATTGAACCAAGAATTGAACATTTTCAAAGATAAGTACTACCTATACAATTTCTGATTACGTGTCTTAAATATTTGCAATTTAAAAAAATTTCAATGTTCTCCCAAATTGAAAATGTTTGCACTAAACCTACAAAGAAAAACATTTAATTTTTTGATGTTTACACAGAGAATAAAGTGAAAAATAAGATAATGCATATTGTGGGGAAAAAAGTATAAAACTGTACCTGTGTGAAGAATAAGAACTTTTTACATGAATTAGTTAAAAATAGGCAAGTTGCTTTCAAAAGTAAGGTTTCTAGTTATCAAAATTATTGATACACTGCTAAGATAGTGATAATATTGAATTATCTTTGAACATCGTTTTAAAGTGGTCAGAGCTGGGCACAATGGCACACACCTGTCATTCCAGTGTTAAAAACGTACTTTGCCTGTGTCACATCTGCCAGCATTGTCCTCACATCTACTAACAGAGCACATGCAATATGCTTCCAATCTGTGTGGCTTTTACTGTTGCTGTCGTGGCACAGTTTACCCCCTCACTTGAAAAGTGACAGGAGAAACAGGCTGTTAATTTGTATGCATGCACACAATAACCCCAGCTGAGACAGGACTCAGGAGGTTGAAACAGGCTTGCAAGTTCAAGACCAGTCTGGGCAACTTAGTGAGACTTTGTCTCAAAGCCAAAAATAAAAAGTGCTGAGGATGTAACTCAGGTAAAGCACCCCTAGGTTAGGTCCCCAGTACCAAATAAACAAATAGGTAAATACATAAATAAATAAATAAAGCGTTCAGATATTTTGCTTTGTTCTGATTTAGTGTGAAATGACTTGGTTATTTTGTCAAATGCATGCACACATGCATAATACCAGTTTGTACAAAGAGATGTTATTTCAGAATGACTTCAGCAGCAGCAGGGGAAAGGAATTATGCATTTGCAGAACCCCTTGTGTTCCAGCAGGGGGCTATCGTGCATGCATACAAATTAACAGCGTGTTTGTTTTACTTCACTTTTCAAGTGAGGGAGCAAACAGTGCAGCAGCAGCATCGGTTGAAAGCTGCATAAATTTGGGAAGCACATTCCACGTGCTCTGTCAGTAGATGTGAGCACAGTGCTGACAGATGTGTCACAGAGCAACTAAATTATGTTTATAATGCAGCAGTGGAAACTCCTACACTGCTAACCTTCTGCACACACACCTGCTTTGGTAATAATGTTAGAATCTGAAAATAAATGCAGAAGTGCTCCACAACAGTCATTTTTAATCAGTCGAATCTTTTTTCTTTAGGAGGTGGAATGAAAAACGTAGAAAACTATACACTGTTTTATTTCCTTCAGGTACCTATTAGCCATATACCCATCTACAGTTGTATATATTTATTTCCTATCAAGATTATTTGTCATATTTTGTAAAAATTACAGAGCTCTAAGTTAGGCCAACGAATGAAAATAACATATAATACTTGTATAAAAGCACTTATTTAGAAAACAAACAATTATATCATTTACAATGGCATAGATCCTCCTTGAGACCTATGAAACCTGGACTCATTACCAGGAAGGTGAGGTCTTTGAGTCCTTTCTCTCACACTGACTTGTCGCTGATCTATACCATTTTGTGATTCCAATTAGCAAATTTATCTTTGAAGTATTTGACAAAGAATTGGGATATATTGGATAAGTGAAATTTGACTAGTGACACTGTAGCATTTTAAAACTCTTTTAAACTAGGTTGTTTTAAAAAATGAATCATTAAAAGATTTGCTTAAAGTTGTTTTTTCCCCCTTCTTGTTAGCAAGCTTATTTGGAAGACTGCTGTTACATATCTGGTAATCTTCAACATTTTTGTGACATTGTACTTTATCGGTCTCAAACAACACTCAGAATAGCAAGTAGATATGGATGATGTTTGGGCCAAACATGTAGAAACAATTTAGACTGTGAAAACTCCTCTAAGGTCCAACATTTTCTTACTATTATTCTAAAACTATAGGCAGCACATTTTAAAATTTCAAAAAGCAATTGTATCTCTTTGCTATATACTAATCTGTATGGGTAAAATTATGTATATGTAATATGTATATAGAGAGACTTAACATTTGATTAGCAGCATATGATGATTATTAAAACATGTCTCAAAAATAAAATATTAATATTCCACTAGGCAACCAGGTATATTAACTTAGTAGTCAGTCAGGAGAAGGGTTATTTTGATGAAAGTACTTCTGAAAGACCATTTGAACTCAACTGTTTTTTAAAATCTAGTTTAAAATGATTTGAAAAAATTTTTAATTATAGATGGACACAATACCTTTACTTAATTTATTTATTTTTATGCGGTGCTGAGGATCGAACCCAGTGCCTCACACATGCTAGGCAAGCGCTCTACCACTGAGCCACAACCCCAGTCCATATGTTTTGATTGGGCAGATTTTACTATCTTAAATTTATCTTTACTTGGTATACAATTTTGTATGTGCTTTTTATCATCAATATCTGCTGAAATTACTACAGCAAGTTTAAAATATCTTTGGAGTTGAGAAAATAGAAATAAATTAAATGCAGATTTTAGAAGGATATATTATTGGTTTGAAAGATAGAAATTTTGTGTGGTTTTATGCAGTGACATTTGTAGAACTTTGAATGATAGTCTGAGACTACTGTAATTGTGTGCAGACATTGTAAATAGTAAATCACATGTCTTAATCTTGGAGGTTATCTTGTCCTCCAGAGTGCCAGTATTACCAAAATTCACTTTTCTAAGTTTACTCTTGTTCTTTAATAATTAATCAAAGGCTAATATTATCAAATACACTTTATTGTACATAAAGCAAGACTCTAAAGAATTGTAATAAAAACTATTTCTAGCTTAATCTAAATTATTTTAAATAATCTCTATGTCTCGACCTTTAATTTTCTGCTATGAGATCTTGCAATTCATTGTTTTTCTTATCCTTTTTTTGTTGTTGTTTAATTAAAACAGTTCTCCCCCACACTTTTTTTTTTTTAAATATCTATAGTCTATTTATTCATTAAAGGTTAGGACTTTTTATTTTATCAAAGTCAGAAGTCATTGTTATTTATAAACATATACTACGTATGTCTTATTAAATACAAATTATTTTCACTTTGCTAGGCAGCACATATTAAAAACTATCTCGTACATATGATTCTAAGGTATTATTAAATATTGAGAATGAAGAAAGCATTTAATATCATTTTATTTTCATTTGCCATGAATAAATAGGTATTTCTGAATTTCTGAAGTACCTTTTTAGGGTACATTGAAATTTATATCAAATTCAAAAAATAGTCACAGCCTTTGGAATGTCGATTGGATTTTATAGCCAGAAATTTCCATCATAAAATTGGTATGCTAAGACCAGTCTTAATAAAATGTATCGGTCTAAAAACACCCTATATTGTGTTTGCATTATGGGATATGTTTTAAATATTGTTGTAACCTCTAAGGGAATTCTGATTGAATTCAAACACGTTATTAATTAATTTTTTTACAAGAAATTTACTTACATATGTCAACTATAAAGTGCATTCTGATACTCAGTCCTAAACAAAGAATCAAATTTTGAAAATCGTTTTGCAGATCAAATCACACAGTTCTTAAAGTATTTTCTCATAGTAGTAAATTGGTGGTACCTGCTTATCTAAGGTTTTAATACCTAATACAATAGCGGAGCCCCATCAATATATGGCTAATTGCAGATATAAAGTATCTGCTGGTAGTCTATCTCTCATAAAACGCCTTTAGCTTTAATTCAAATCTATTGATTCCTATTCCAGTTAAAACTGAAGAACTTAATATGTCTTTTAATCCTTTTATTGTAAGCTAGGATAAAATTAATTTTACCCTAGAACTGCACAAAGCCAATTAACATGATCTTTAGAGTTATTTAGTAAAGTGCTTCAAACTGTTAAATTTATCTTGACCTCTTGGTTGCACTCTCTGACTGCTTTTTAAATGAAGCAATCAATATCTCATAGCCCTTTAAATAGCTTAAACTTCTCAAATATTTTACCTGTGCTCTAGTTAAGCTGTAAGTAAAGTGTTTACTCCTGTTCGTGTAAATCTGGAGTCAATTATGCTAAATCTAAAGACAATTATGTACTTTTGAGGAACACCATATGAATTAAATGGTTGTTTTAATAAAATCAAAGCCTCATATTTTGTTAAAAGTAACCCAATAATGGGGAAACATTATTTTCCCACAGAACCTGCGTTCAGTTGGCAACTTAAAATGTAGAACATTTATGTCCTTTACTATAGCAGGCAGCCTCTGTTTCCCACACAGAGTTGGTTGAAGGTATTAATTTTCTTACTGTGATAGGGTGATCAACCGTCCTGTCAAGAAAATGGATCTCCATGTCACCCTTTAGCATGATTAAATGGAGCCATGTCTCTGTGAAAAAATACCAAATTTTCATGAGACAAATGAAACTGTAGAAAGGTTTACTTTTACAGAATTATTTTATTTGTAATATCTCAGATCTCCTATATGGTTGTTAGTTTATTTGTAGGAAAGTATTGCAGCTAACTACATATTTCTTCTATTATTTAACAGAAAACATAGGCCAAACCAATAACTTAAAGATGTTTCCAAGTTTGAGAATTTAAAGAAATTGCTGTGTTATTTTTTGCACCTGCACTTTATCCATGGACTAATCAGTCAGTGTCTTTTTTAGGACTTCCTTGCCTTTACTTCTTTACTTCTTTCCTTGTTAACAAAGAGCTATCATCCTTTCAGATCTGAATGATGGTAAAAATTACATACCATAGAATTTCAGCTTCCGTAGCGTTAATAGCCAGTTGGGCAGTGTTATTATGAGCCTATGCACATACCAAACTTTAAATTACACCAAGTGATGTACTTGACAGCTAATTAAGATTTCATATTTTGGTCACTTAGCAGAGGGCACCTGTTACAATTCTTTCTATTAGTGTAGGGATAAAATGTGCAAATGGCTGCTTGAAAGTACATTATTAGAACTTTCCAGTCTTAATTCCTTCCCGAGGATTGGGAGTTAAGACAAGATTGAGGTAATTAAACAAAAGGAACATAGAGAAGGTGGGAGGCCAGGGCTGGAGGCGGAGCTCTCCAAATGCCCCTGTTGTTTAATTTCCTACTGGAAGCAGCCCATGTGTGCTTCTGTGCCCCCTCCCCCTTCAAGCAGTGGCCGTTGCAGAGGCTGCAGGCTGGGGTCAATGCCTTGCCTATTGATCAGTATCCCTGCAGTCCCCTGCTCCAGCAGCTGCTTCATTGGCTTCTTTCAGGGCCTGCTTCAGTACATTAGAATAGAAATCCATAACCAGAGCTGTGCTCATCCAAGCAAGGGAAGAAACTAAATTAAATGGTATAAAACAATCTTGGATCAGGAGTTTGTGCCAATTCATCTTGATCTAAGATGTCACACCGGGCTCTCTGTCTGAGCACCTGGGCTAGAGGCAGCCATAGTGAAAATAGATGGAGCTGCGATCATTCATTTGTCAGCTAAGGAGCAAGGCAGCGGTTAGCAATTCCCTTCTGCAGAGGTCAGCTGACAGAACAATCAGTGCAACTGCAGAATAGAGCTTTCCTTTGAACTATTGTTATGGAGCATGCTCTTGCTGAGACATGGGGGGAGGGGCGCTTGGTTTGCTTCCTGTTTCAAGAATACTATGTAAAGAGTAAAATATATAGTACCGCAGTCCGAGAATCTAGATACAGCCCACCGAGCTCTTACTCCTTGCTTCTGTTCTTGTATATAAATAAAGTTGGTCTTAAATACATGTACTGAGGTATAGATTATCAAACTGTTAAATATCACTTTGTCTAGAATTAAGGTCCTTTTCAACACATAGGCAGTGATTATTGATTTTTTTTCTTCTTAGTATGGTTAAGCTTTTCGGTGTTATTTTTTTCCCCCCACTTTAGTTACCTTACCTATCACAGATCAGTGTCAAACTTTGAATCTGTAATAGCATGTAATTGCTAATACTTGTTATTAACATTTCCTCTCTTTAAAAAACAAAAAATTTCATGAAGAGGGAGAAGTGTACACTGTGGCATCATATTAGAAAATATTCTTGGTTCTAATTAAATATTTTTAAACATTTAAATCTAGGGTTTTGGTAAGAAATGTAATCAATGAAATATGATTTATCATGATGTTGGAAGTTATAAAATAATTTTGTAACATTGGAGGAACACCAAGCATTGTGAAGCTGCCTACATGTGATCTAAAATATACTGTACAGAATTATATGATTTAGGAAAATGGGTAATAATTAAAATTTTATATGAAAGAATTAGAGTACTTTTAAGGCTCAATCTCTTCTTGTGGTCTTATTTTAGATTTTGTCTTTTTGTATACCACTTGAAAACCTAGCGATAAATTTCCTGAACTAACTTTAAAAAGTACATGTACAGATTCTATATATCATACAGAAACTGCAGCTGCAGCCACAGCCCATCTTTTTTGCATGATATCCCACCATTTCCTTTTCTTAGACATGAACTAAGTCTTTTTGCCAACATCCAGTTGTCCTAGTGTCATTCATTGAAAACACTATTATTTCTTAAATGTGTGCTTAAGAATGTTTTTCTAATCATATGTCCTTTTTTTGGTATTGATAAGCTTTTAATTTATATTTCTGTTGTGGTTTTTAGGTTGCTTATCGAGTATCCCACAAATGAAAAAAATTTCCACATCTTACGAAGAAAGACGGAAGCAAGCGACAGCTATTGTTTTACTAGGAGTAATAGGAGCTGAATTTGGTGCTGAAATTGAGCCTCCTAAATTGTTGACCAGACCTAGAAGCTCTAGTCAAATTCCTGAAGGCTTTGGTTTGACTAGTGGAGGATCCAACTACTCACTGGCCAGACATACTTGTAAGTTTTTAAATTCCTAATGCTGATCTGTTGCTTTAGAATACATATTATTTGTCAAAAAATTTTTAGAGTATTGAATATAACCCGAGTGTTAGCTCCTCTAGAATGCTTGCAATGAAATTAGAAAGTGGTACAATTTGTTAGGCATGTTGCTCTCTAGTTATAGTTACCCAAACTTCTTTTTAAAAATTAAAACATGATCTTTAAACAATTTTTTAAAAACTTTTTAGTTGTAAATGGACACAATACCTTTATTTTATTTATTTATGTGGTGCTGAGAAGTGAACCCAGCGCCCCGCACATGAGAGGCAAATGATCTACCACTGAGCCACAACCCCAGCATGAAGTATGGTCTTTTAAATGCTTTTCTTAAAATCATGTATTTCTGAACTTTGTGTTTTTGCATTTTTAACACAATTCCTGCCAAAATTAACTTCAAGTTAAAATTTCTAACTTCTAAAATGATTTCTAAACGATGTAACTTTTCTTGAATCTGATTGAAAAGTCAGGGATGGGATGGAATACCAAAAAAAAAAAAAAAAAAGTATGAATGATGGATGATGAATTATTAATTACCTCTATAATTAAAAAAAAATCCCCAAATAGTTGCAGTCTGGACTTCAAAGGGCGGTGTCATCCAGGTGCCCTCAGTTCTGTGCTTGGTATGTGAATGATAGATTAGGGTATTTTGTAATGAGGTCTTTCAGTTCTTTATTTAAGTAAGGTGATGGTATGCCTGCTGAGTAGTGAATTGTGTCCTCTGTAGGCACCAAATGTAATTCCACTAATCACATCACAAGATATTCTTTGTAGAGCACAACTCAGAGTATTCTTTGGGGGTTTTAGCCCAAAACAAGGGGAAAAGGTGCATGTTACTTTGTTAATTATGGCAGCAGAGAACTTCACTGGATCATTGAATCATAGTTTTGCTATGACAGTCATGTTAGTTGCTTTTATTATGCAAGTTCTTCAATTGATTTAATTACCTTTTCTGTTCCTTTCCTAAAAGATTGTGAATTCAGCAAATATTTAGTAGTAATAATCTCTTGCTCTCTATCTGACATTGAGAATCACAGAGTAATAATAGCAGTATCACCACAGTCATTAACAAAGTAACAATTGTACTCAGTACATTCTTTAACTCAGTCCTCATAATAACCCTATAACATGGTTACCTCTATTATCTAAAGCTAGCAGGGCACAGAGAGGTTTAGTTAACTGGTAGAGATTATTCCTCTCACAAACATTTTCATCTTACATTTTTGTTGTTTCATGCTTTCACTAGTATACAAATTGCTATGTTCAGTGGTCTGCTTGAAGAGCGCTTAATGACTAATGGGTGCTATAGCATTATAATTAAAAAACACTTTGTGTTCTATCTTCTCATCTGATTTTCAATACAAGCTTTTATGACTTCTTCAAAGTAGCTCAGCCAAAAAGTGGTAAAATCAGAACTTGAACTCTAGCTGCTTGTGACCTGAAAACCTGTGCCCCTTCCATTCTGTGCCTGGCACATCTCCTTCCCTGTCCTGCAGAGGACTGCATAATGGGGGCCCCCACTTCTCAATTCTATCCTATAACTTTCTTGAGTTCAGATTCACTGCTTTCTATTTGTGAAGCCCTGATTTAATCTCATAACTTCCACAAAGGGTTCTTTAATTAGGCTTACTTATCTGTGTCATTGCAGACAGCCCAAGACATACATTATAGTTCCTTACTTAGAATGTTTTGGTGTTAGAATATTAGAGGATAATAAAACTTAGATGATTTAGTCTGGTGACTTTCAAACTTCTTTGCTTTCAAACATCATCTCCCTAAAAAGTATCAAGAAATGGCTATACTTCACACATTTTTTTGTTGTTGATAGTTGAAACTTTTTAATCATAAGCTTAGACATTTGCAAAAGTTATACTTTTGACCACATTGATGTTTAAACTAGAATTCTTGTTCTTTTTTGTTTATTATTAAGCAGTATATTTTCCTTAACTATTTGATATCCATTATCATCCATTTAAAAAAAATGAACAAACTTTCCTTTAAAAAAAGTGAAAAATCTTACATCCTTTTTATTTTCCTTGAAGAGAAAATTTCTACCCTCACGGATTTAACCTAGGGGCACTTTACAAATTTTAGGGAAGGGGTTCATTTGTAAACTTAATATCCATAAATTAATTCCTTCAACTGTTGAACCTTAAAAATATTTGTGTTTTTAAAACTATTTCTTGAAAAGTTTCAAAATACTCTCATTTGGAGGGGTTGCCGATTTTGAAGATACTGATTTTGTCTAATGTGTTTTATATAACTTATCAATACTAACTTTTGTATTTTATAATTTGTTTTAAGGAAGTGAACATAAATTACTTTCTTTGGCATTTTCCCATAGTCAGGTATAAATATGCATATAAGATATAGGAACATGGTAGACTAATGAATTGCTGATTGAATTGCTAGGTAGATTAATCTATATCACTTTATCCTAGTTAGGTAGACTACCACTGTTACCATCACTTTTATCTCGACCATTATCTTCACACAAAATTCTGGTATTCATTAATTTGCTTCTGGATATCTTTTAACTGTGATTATTCCATTTGCAAATTGTTGCTATTGCAACTCAAAAAAGAGGAAAGGGTTAGGAGAAAAGAGATTTTAAAAACTGTGCCAGACTAGAAATAGAGATATTTCAAAGATGTGCTGAGAATTAATAAAAGAATCAAAGGGCATTAGAACTGCCCTTTTGACTGGGTGCGATGGCACTTGCCTGTAATCCCAGCAGCTGGGGAGGCTGAGGCAGAAGGATCACAAGTTTGAGGCCAGCCTCAGCAAGTTAGCAAGGCCCTAAGAAACAAGACCCTGTCTCAAAATTTTTAAAAATATTGAAAAGGGGTTGGGGAGGTGGCTCAGTAGTTGAACCCCCCTGAGTCCAATCCCTGGCACCAAAAACAAACAAACAAAAAAAAGAACTGCCTTTTTGGTTTGTTAAAAAACAGGGAACTGAACTGCATGTGAAGGAATCCCAAGGTGTGTTTGTGGCATGAGGGAAACCCTGAGCCAACCTGTGGCACTGGGAGGGACTTCCACACCATACGTCCTTGGCTTTCCTCAGCAAGGAAAATAAAGTCACCTGAACATTTTACTGACGCGCTTGCTTATTTATTTATTTATTTATTTTTGGTATTAGGGATTTAACCTAGGGGCGCTTTACCACTAAGCAACATCCCCAGCCTCCCTTTAAAAAAAAAAATTATTTTGAGACAGTATCTCACTAAATTGCTTAAGGCCTCTCTAAGTTGCTGAGGCAAGCCTCAAACTTGTGATCTTCTTAGCCTCTCTAATTGCTGGGATTACAAGCATGTGCCACCACAACCAGCACCTGAACATTTTAAATAGCTAAATGATTCTTTGAGAATTTTGGATTAATGGACTACATATGGAAATGAAAGAAGGCAATGCTTCTTAGCAAATTATATTCATAATTATTTCCTTGAAAGAAAAGATATAGAGATTTTGAGAGGTTTCTAGCAAGCAAGGAGTAGTGTATCAAAATAATGATATAGTACCTATTAGAGCCAATTAAAATATCTTTGATACTTAGTACCTCCTTTCTTATGCTTATCCTGCTTTACTTCAGTAACACAGTATCTCAAAGGTGATCATGGATTGGTTTTTTACTTCCTTCCCATTACTCTATTTTTTTATTCAGTAGTTTAAACTCATTTGTAATAGATTAGCTCCCACAGGGATTTTTGGGACCTTTCTTTTTTGAATTTGGGTGCCTTAATTAAATTTAAAATTTCAGTTTAAATCTTGTACTCCTGATTGGAAGCAGTCAGGTGTCTACTGCCTACTGTGTTTTACTCGGCTCTGTTCAGTCGGTCATGTGTTATATTAACCTGTTATAATGCTCACCAGTCAGAAGCTCAGCATGTGCTGCCATGTGGTATTTGGAATGCATTGCTACCATCACATATTTACTCTTCATGGCATTGTATTGAATGAGGTAATAATTATTATCCTTAGTTTGAGATAAGACCATTAAGATACAATGTTAGATGATCTTTAATTGGCAATGGAGTTAGACATGTAGATAGTGAGTTCTAACCTTCCTCACAGAGCTATTGTGTGAAGACTTATCATTTTTCACGTGGTCAGATCCAAGTTGTCCACATTGACGGGAGGAAAGAATGAGAATGATGCATAATTCAAAAGTCACTTAGTTTTTTAGTACATTTTATATTTAGATTTGAACCTAGGTGAATTTTCTTTAGGACTTAAACTGTACATATATTGAAATCATATATTGAAGACAAAGCTAAAAGAACTCCAAAATTAGCAAGAGGTGTAGACTAGGCTACTCTGTTAACTGGGCCCTGTGGAAGCTAGCCATCCTCTCATAAAATAGTTGACAGAACATATTTTGACTTTGAAGCCCATTTTAGTTTCTGTTTCTGAAGTGAAATACAAAACATCCTAGAAGTTCACTTCCTTCATCTCCTTCCCATTTTTCTCTGAGGAGGGGTGGATATTCCCTTGTTTCCTCTCAAATGAATTCAGTAGAGATCTGTCTTCATTTTTTTTCAAATTCACAAATGAGGCATTAGTAGGATATTTTAGAATACTATTTATAGTTTTAACTTGTAGGTCTTTTGGTTCATTTGTTCATTTGGTCTCTCCTGCTCATTTTATAATTGTAGAATTACACTGGCACATCTGTAGTAAATTCCATTTTGATCTCTCATTAGCTTTTTGACTCTGGGCAAGTGTCATAAGTCATTTCCCTAGGCAGCAGACTTGGAGACAGATTTGTGTGCTGGAGTATTCTTAGGATCAATAGCTTAAAGGGAATGAAGGAAGCAGGATTGAACAGGGGAGAAGTTGATCTGAGTTTTAGTTGCATAGAAAATCTCAGCTAATCTAGTGGAACTCAGGGGCTGGGGTAATCCTTTGGGCTTGTCCTCAACTTGGACTTGGGGCTCAATTTTACTATCCCCATGTCAATCAGTCACTGGATCGAGGTGCCCTGAGAAAGTACTGACTTTGGATAAGACAACTTTCCTTCTCCTGGTGCAAAGCCCATACATAGACTCAGCTGAGACTCACCAGCCACTAATATCCCCCAGACCTTGGGGAAATGAGTTCTTCTGGAGAGGGAGGGGTGGACCGCCTACCCGGCTTGCATGGGAGTGTTTTGCTGCTTTGCGTGTTCCTGTTCTCCTTTCTGTCATAACAGGGAAGGGACCACTATTTATTTAAGGTTCTTTTAATTACAACTCTACACATATCTTTCATTAACTTTCAAGACAGAAATTTTTATCCCACATGTGGCACAATATGAGACCCATTAATGACAGCTCAATTGTGAGCATTTCCCACCAGGCATTTAGCAGTGCCCTTTACATGTGTTATCTTATTTTATCTTCTAGTCCATTCAAATAAGTATTGTTTCTGCTCCTGATTCTCAGATGAAGAAGCAAAGCTTTGCCTGATACTGCCAAACATACTTACTAAAGATTTGTGGAATTGGATTAAACTTCCTTTGTGTAGACAATAAATTAAGGCCTTGGATTTTTTTTTTTTTTTTCAGATTGTAGTACTAAAAAGTACCAAGCTGGACTTGAACACCTGGGTTCTAACTCTGGAACAGTATTTTTGCCATTTCACACAGTTTTCCTATGTCTTAGACACATAGTATTCCCAAGTGCTGCTTCAAGAGAGGAAGCAGTCAGCACGTGCCTTGTCACCTATAAATATGAACATCTGTTGAATCTTTCATTTAGGGATATGCTGATGGTGAGGCAACACAAACACATAGAAGATCCACCTCTCTGAACTGTGGAAGTGGCTTTTATCTGTGGCATGAAATACTTAAATGAGAGAAAATGAATTTTCTCCCATAGTAGACACTTAGAAACACTAATGTGAGGGTTCTTCGGCCGGCTAGGTACATGGCCTTACTGACAGTGCATGGGAGCTGCCAACTTAGGTGCTTCTTGTTTGCTTCTGGGAAAAGGGTCCACAGAATCCTTTAAGTTCTTAATAGGAAGTCACTAAAATAAAAATGGATAAGAATCACTCTAAGAGTTTCTCAAACAATTGCTTATCAGTTATTATAATTTTTTAAAATAACAGAGGGCTATATCCCTCTTGATTAGTTCAGCTACAGTACTACCAAATGGAAGCATCAATTAGCTGCCACCTAAGAGATTTTTTTTTATTTTTATGTACCTGTATTTAGAGTTGTTTTTGTTCTGATGCTGTTTGATTTTGTTTTGTAATAACTTACTTTGTAAAAATAATTTTCCCCTAACTCCCTGTACTTTATAATCATACATATTTTGCCTAATGAATAAGTTAATATAGGTTGAGATTGATTTTTACAATGAATTTATTTCCTAAATTTTATTTAGATATTTAAATTAGAATAAAGTTAAGCCAGATCCCAAATATGTGTTTATGTAATCGTGTGTGTTTTGTTTGTTTTTTGGTGAAGTTGGGGTTCATGCTCAGGGCTTTGCAGGTGCTAGGTAAGTGAGCTACATCTCCCAGTCCCAAATGTCATAGATTTTATCAGCAAGATTAGGACAAAGTCAGTGATAGTTGGAAGTTGTAAAAAAAGTCAAAACAGTGACAAGGAGAGTATCTCTTGCCATCTTCGTTGTGCACAGTCATCCGCTGTGTTGCTGAGCTGCCGCACCTCTTTCCCCTCACATTTCCAACCTGGCCTTCCTGGTACTCAGAAGGAATTGGACTTCCTGTCTGGCTCCTTCCTCTTCTCTTTCCTCTACTTCCTTCTTCTCCTTAACACGCTAGTTTAGCATTCCATTTGTAATTTTACCTTTGAAAATCATCCCAGTTCTGGGCGCCTCTTGCCTTGCCTTGCCATGACACCTTCTGAGTTTAGACAGTGATTCTCCACTCTGGCTAGGCACTCAAGTCACAAGCAGGTTTTTAAAAGGCAGGTGTGTGAGTGATATTCAGGCACCTGGGTTATTTTTAAAGCTTCATATGTAATTTTGATGTGTAGCCAGAAGAGAGAGACTCAATAGAATATGGAATCCCTTATAGTCATTTTAAATTGAGTGTTTTATGGTAGTTCTGATCATTAAACTACTTTAATGCAGGAATGTACATTTTTGTTATATCCTAAAGTGGAAGAGATAATGGGAACTAATCAGAATAAATAAATGACATTTTTACTACTCTCAGAGCTGAGAGTAGCTCAGCCTTCATATTGTAATTTCATGACTCT
The DNA here is from genome assembly GCF_902686445.1 of Sciurus carolinensis. Classification (NCBI taxonomy): domain Eukaryota; kingdom Metazoa; phylum Chordata; class Mammalia; order Rodentia; family Sciuridae; genus Sciurus; species Sciurus carolinensis. The sequence goes on from NC_062227.1 coordinate 63,454,174, forward strand.
GAAACCAGAGTGTGTGGGTTTGATGGTTGCCATCACAACTTAATAGGTGTGTGGTCTTAAATACTTTGTGACCACACAAGTATTTCCTTAACTAGGAAACAGGAATAATCATGACACCTGCCTCAGAGTTATTATGAGGATTAGGTAATCAGTGTGTGTAAAATACTTAGAAAAGTGCCTGACATATAAGTGCTTTATAAATGTTGTCGTTATTGTTTCTAGAATAGGGAAAAGAAATGGCTCTTTAAAAATGTATATGTACTGCTTTTAAAATCTTCCTAAGACCCTTATGAGTAGGTTTTATTACAAACATTTTGTATACGAGTGAACTGATACTCATAAAATTATGTAACTTCCTTAAGGGTTATCTGCCTCGGAAGAGATTTAATCCAGATGTGTTTCCCCCAAAGCTCATGAGTTTCTTTTCCTATTGATTCCCGCTGTTTGTGGAACAGCACTTTAGTTCCCAGAGGGTGTATGTAAAAATACATTTTTCTTTCGCCACATTATTGTTTAAAGAAGACCTTAAGTGTGTTTATAATTTTCATTTATATTTGGATGAATTTCTGTTTACTGCCTTCTCATTTTAACCGCATCAGCATACTAAGTTAAGATCAAATAGAAATTTTGACTTACTTGTCTTTACTTGTAAATAATTTATGTTGCATAACATCTTTATCATTTTAGCTGCATTCTGACACTTGCATTATACACCCTGTCTTGATGATGTAACCTCATCCGTGTTTTCCAAAAATAACTTTAATTTGCTCTCATTTTTTGTTAATTCACTACACTATATGGGCTTTTGGTTCCTGTTCCATGAAACAACTAAGTCGGACAAGGTTATTTCTAAGGTCACTTCCACCTAAAATTATAGAGTTCTATGAAATTATTAATGATATATATTATCCTAATTGTAGAGTACTTATATTTATTGATGCTATTGGAACTTGCCCAGCCTATTTTGATTGTTTTATACCACATATTCCCTATGCTTTTGTATGTTCCAGTAGTCCACGTCTACCCTATATGTTTGAAGCTGTGGACTACTTTAAAGCATTTCCTACTCTCCCTCCTTATGGGTACCTCATTTCAGCCCCCTACGTAACATCTATTTGTAAATCATTTGTTCTCCACACATCTCCAGCTTCATGGACTTTTATTAAAGTAGAATATGGTTGCAGTGTATTCTGTTTAGCACAGATCAACAAACTATGGCTATGAACCAAACCTGGCCTCTTGTATGTTTTTGCAAATTAAGCTTTATTGGAACACAGCCACACCCACACCCATATTTGCATATTATGTAGGACTGTTTCACTATACATCATTAGAGTTGAATAGTTGCTATAGTGATTGTATGGATGACAAAATAAGAAATACTACTATCTAGCTATTTACAGAAAAGAAAAATACAACTGTCATTTGCTGCACATCATTTTAAAAAGTTGTTGGTGTTCTTTTCTTGTCCTTTAATTTCCAAAGGGACTTTAAAATGACTTTAATAAAAAGATTTCAGTATGTAAATATATCCTTGGTAGTTTGAGAACTGTATCCTTATAGGAGTCTTAAGGATATAAAACAAAAGTTTTACAATAGTTTTTGATGTAGAATGTGATGTAACATTGGTATATGACTTTTTTTCAACCACCTAATGTGTATACTAGCTACTTTGATTAAGTTTTTAATTTAATTTAATTTTCAAGTGTCTTGATTCCTTGTCACTGGTGCTTGAGGAAAAGATTTAATGGCAGGCTTTAGCATCATTGTTAGTGAACTCCCCCCCCACACACACACACGCATAACCACACACACATAGGACATTGCTAGTTCTGATTTTTAAATAACCTTGATCTGAGGCTGTCTTAATAGCTCTGCAGAAGAGTTCCTTTGCATTGTATGTTTTAATGTATGTGCTCTCCAGGGTCTCTCTTATTAAAGCATTTAAGCTTCTGTAAGTACAAACAATTTTATATCAGGAAGGGACCATGGAAAACATCTAGTTTAACCTCTTCAAGAACTGGCCAAGTTTTTTAAAAATAATTTTTTAAAAGTTTTTTTTATTTATTTTAATTAATAATACATGACTGTAGAATGCGCTTTGATACATCATACATAATGGAGTATAGTGCTGGCGATATAACCCATCACATAGAGTGCCTGCCTTGCAAACTGGAGACCCAGATTCGAGTCCCCAGCACTGTTAGATTGCGGAAATAACAAACATAATGGAGTATAATTTCTCATTTTTCTGGTTATACATGATGTAGACTCACCAGTCATATAGTTGTATACATACTTAGGGTAATAATGTCTGACTGTTGTTTTAGAAAGCTTTTCTTTATGAAGTGAACAGAGAAAAAATTATGAACTTCTTCAGAGGTTCCCTGCCATGTCCTTAGAAAAGACAGTTTCCAAGACCCTGTTCAGCAGTAGGAGCTAGGTGTACTCATTTCGTTACAGTTTGGTCTGCATGGTCAAATAGTAGGTGCTGGTGGACTTCTTGGTGCTACCCTGTTCGACTGGGCACTGCCAGAGTCTAAGTCCACTAGAGGATTCAAATGCTTATATGAAACCAGTAAGTGCAGAGCTCTCTCCATATACCTCTCATTTAAAATCTTTGCTCTACAGAGCCCTAGGACTACATAGAGATGACTCAGTGGTTGCCTGCACCCTTAACACCTAACTCAGGCAAAGAAGACTGATTTTTTTCAACATTTTTGAGTAAGGCATCACATCATATCTATAAAAAGAAATTGCCAAAAGTAGAGGAAGATTCTTTAAAAAAGTTAACAGACCAACTATGAAAACAAGAAATGATATGTCCTTCAAACATTGTCGATTTTCCCATCCAGTTCTGCTGAATTTGTGGCCTTCTCTGTCTCAGTTCATGATTATTTATATTTCCAGTTTCTTAGATTTATCCCTGATCCCTCACTTTTCCTGACATATCACATATGCTCCATTGAGAAGTCTTATTGGCTGTATCCTGACAATGAATCCAGAATTCTGCAACTTCTCACCACTTTCAATGTTATTGCCAATGGTTGACCACTGTCCTTTCTCCCTTGGGTTACTGGCAAGCATTCCTACTCTGCCCTTATCCCTCATGTAGTGGATGTTTAACTTAACAGCCCTGGTAATGACTCTTAAAATACCCACAGGGTAGATCATAACACCCCTCTGCTCAAAGTGCAGCCAGGGTCTAACAGCCAAAGTCCTCCTTTGTCCTGAAAGATCCTGTATAAATTGACTAGTCTCCTGCCACATTTTCCCCTGCTTCCTTTGCTCCTTTGTAGCTTCTCACACATACTGGGCACTTCTACTAGGAGACTCTTCCTCCTATATCTGTTTGGTCGACTGCTTCACTTCTTTCAAGCCTTTGCCCAAATATCACATTCTTAATGAGACTGTCTATACCATGCTGAATAATCTTACAGCCCACTGCCTTCTCTCCCCAACGTCTAATCCCTTGTATCTTGTTCTGTTCTTTTTTTCCAAAGTACTTATTGCTTTCCAACATTTTACATAACTTACTTATTTATACTGGGTAAGAGCTACCAAGTCAGGAATCTTTGTCTATTTTGTTGACTGAAAGTAATGAATGAAATTACTGGGTACAGACTGAGAACTGACTTAAGAGTAATGACTGAGTAGCGACTGAAGTCATGAGTGAACACTAAGATGATCACACATAAAGTAACTTTGTAGTGTTTTACATATTAACTGAAACTTTTTTTTTTTATTACATAACCTTTGAGATGACTTTGCTAATCTTTTTGAAGGCATATTATCTCTTGACCTGGATACTTATGTCATGGTACATTATCCAACATAAAATGTATACAGATGATCAAAGAAAAAACACTATATGATTATTTCAACAGAAGTAAATATGATATTTTAAAAATTCAGAACCTCTTCCATATAAGGGCTCTTAATAAATGACTGGAAAAAATGCCTCATTAATATGATACAGAACACTAAGTTGAAAGTAAAAATTCCATTATCCTTAACTGTGCCACATTAGATATATTCTAACAAGGAACTTGCAGTGCTATTATTTAGTAAACCAAAATTTTAGCAAATATAGCAAAATAAGAAATAAGAGTTACAGAACTGAGAATGTGACTCAATGGTAGTGCCAGCATGCTCAAGGCCTCAGGTTTGCTCCCCAACAGAAAGGAAGGAAGGAAAGAAGATTTGAATAGGTTATGATTGCCTATTTAGAAACTCAAGCGTGTCCAGGTGGCCAATCAGTAAGATAAATATTAAAGGTCAGTAAATTTTCTATGTAACAGTAACAAAATTCAGAATGCAGCAAATTATCATTTTTGAAAGATGCTTTAAACTAATAAGACTCTAAAAGTCAAGAAGAAAAATATAGACACCCTATTAAATAAACAAACAAGGACTATAGCCAGGCATTTTATTATAGAAGGAATGCAGACGAAAAGACATTTTCAAGTTACCCAATAAAGTAACTAGGAAATAGGAGGCATTTACCAGATACATTTATGTTTTGTTTAAAAGAATATACTTTATAGGGAATGGATTTTCATGTACTTAAAATGATAGATGCTAAAATTTAAGAAACAAGATAGTAAAAAAGATCTCAAAAATTATGGCAACCAAATGATTTCCCCAAGCTACCCATAAACTTAAGAAATACAGAATCATCTATGACATTCTACTGAGAGAAATAAAATAACTTTTAAGTAAGTAAAAGATCATACAGTTCTTAGGTGGATATGATTCCATGTGGTAAATATCTGTTGTTCTCAATACGTACATCTTACAGAAACACAATCAAAATTGCAATACTGTTCTTTTAATAACTAGGCAAAATGATTATAAAATCATCATCCCAGAGATAAATGGAACTTGTGATTTCTTTTATTTACTCAGTCAACACATCTAGTACAGATAATATCAGAGTTGTGATTTTAGGTACTTTACAAATATTAACTAATTTATTCCTCTTTTTAACTCTTTGAGATAGGTAACAATAAAAAAACCAGCTTATGTACTTCTATAGGAATATAAAATACCTAGGGAGGGGCTTGACAAACTATATCTAAGATTTATAGGAAAAAACTTGAGATCTTACTGGAAGAGATTTTAAAAGACCTAAATAAATAGGAAGATACACATTTTTATGAATCACAGCATATAATATCATAAATTTATTTATAGAGTCAACCACACCAAACAAAATTCCAGTAGAATCCTTATTATTGTTTTCATAAGTAAACTTTACACACTGATTTTTAATTGCATATGAGAGAGCAGTGGAGTGAGGAAATCTGTGGCATTGCTAAAGATGATAGCAAGATAACAAGATAGCAGTATTCTATTTACCTCCTATCAAAAACTGTTATGACTTATTAGTCATTCATACAGTGCTGACTTGGTGCAGGAGAGACCACAAGACCCACAAAACAAAATAGCAGAGAGGATCGCATACATATTGGAGAATTTGATTGTCCTTAGATCTAGCATTATAGATCAGTGAAATAAAGGATAAACTGCTTAATACATGGTGTGATTACCATTCACTAATATAAGAAAAATAACAAAATTGGATTCCTAATGTTCATCATCACCAAAAACCTATCCATATGGATTTAAAGACATACATAAAAGACAAAAAAAACTTCCAAAACTTCATAAGCATGATAAAGGGAAATGTGACCTTGGAAAAGGAAAGATTCCATAAACAGCAGATAGAAAGGCAAAATTTCAAACTTCTGTTAATTCAGATTATCTTAAATAAAGTGAGAAGTAAAACCACAAAGAGAGAAAAAAGTATTTATAACACAGATAACTGACACAAGATGGCTAAGCACCTTTGTATAATAAACTTACGGTAAGCAAACGATAAATGCATAGCAGAGAAGTGAATAAAGATTGGGAAAAAGTACTTCTCAGAAAGGAAACATGAGTGACTGATAAAATTGAAAAGGTGCTAAGCCTAAGTATCAGGAAAATGCAAATTAGAAGCACAGAGCACTATCATTGAAAGTAAAATGTGATGAAGATAAGCAATGCAGCAACCAGGCAAGGAGATCCACACATAGAAAGTTTTGTTTGCCAGTCAGGAACTGACAGAGGCCATCACTTGGGAAAAGTGAGAGAGGCGGGAAAAACTTAGCTCTGGGGTATTTTATGGGGCAGTTTGGATGGCTTATATAAGGTCACTTGAGCTGCTTGCATAAGAACTTTCGATGGACTGACAGGACAAGTAAGGGGATGTTCCAGTGGGGTAGTTAATGAGAGGTGGGAAGAGAAAGTTACCTTTTAACTCTTGTTTTCTCTGTAAGTACCCCTCTAGGGTGGGGAAGCAACTTATGGTAAGAATTTAAAATGACTGCATAGATGCTAAGCCTTGGACCTAATACTCATTTCTTACCTGCATCGAATTTTAGTGAGATATTTGAACCAGAACTCTTTTTACACTGGTTGAGTGTAAATTAGTTTAATCACCTCAGAAGACAATTGGGTGCACTTTCTTGTGAGTCTGCCCTGTGTAGAGAAACCCACATGTGAACCAGGAAGCATGTACATGCATGTTCCTAGCAAACAGTTTGAAATAACAAAAACTGGAAACATGCAAATGTGTATTAACTATTGAAGCAGTAGGATGCTGTGCTTAGAAAAGTGAATGGTTAAAGGAAATAGTTCAATAAAGGACCTTGAAATGTATATGGGTCCTGGCTTGTTTGCCAAATATTATAATTATATTATTTTTTTCTCTAATTAGCCTAACTTCATCCATCTGAGTTTTGGCTTACTTCTGGCATGATAAATAAAGGCCTTGCTAGAAGAAAAAAAAAGAATGGAACATTGTCTTTATGAAGTTTAAAAGCATTTAAAATGTAATGATTTATTTTTAGAAAGACAAACATATGTTAAGAAAATAAAAGCCAGGGAATAATTATATAGTTCACTACAATAGTTACTAAGAAGGGTGCTAAGAAAGGAACTGCATTCAGGTAGACCTTCTGAAGGGGCTTCATCATGTTGTAGGGACACTGATAATTCTTTTTTTTTTTAGTTTATTTTTATTGTAAACAAATGGGATACATGTTGTTTCTGTTTGTACATGGAGTAGGACACTGCTATTTCTTTATGTAGTCACATCTTCAGTCTTTAATTTTATGTTTTGAACTGGAAAAAAAAAAGTGAGGAGCATAGAAGTGTGTGCACTTTTACTCAATTTCATAGTAAATGTTACATATTCAAGGGTCTAAAATAACAGTGACCTAGGAAATAATAATGGTTCTTTCAATTACAAATAAGGAAAGGGAAGAAAGAATAAACCTTGATATGCCAGCGTGAACTCATGACTTGTAGTAATCTGAGAGAGACAGAGACACATAGATACATGCAGGTATGCTGGTTAGTGTGTTTACTTGGGTTCCCTAGCTCTGACCAATGAAAGGGTCTAAAAGTAATGACACAAGTAGCAGCGTCCATACCTAGAATTTCTTGGAGAATTGGTTGATTCCAGGGCTGTGGCACATGTGATGTCAAAACATGATTACACAAACGGTATGAATCTACATTGTGTACAACCATAGAAACGAAAAGTTGTGCCCCATTTGTGTACAATGAATCAAAGTGCAGTCTGTAAAAATAAAAAAACATTTTTTTAATTTCTAAAAATAAAATGGAAAAACAACATGAAGGAACCAGCTTTAAAAGGGTAGGCACATGTCACAGGGTCATGGGGCCAACCTCACAGTGCTTCCAATAACCAAACTAGAAAAACTTGAGCAATAAAATAAGTGACATGTTTTATGTAATTATAATCCATAACAATGTAAGGCAGTAAATAAATGTGGAAGAAGAGAGAGCTCTTACCAAAAAATTCCAGTTAATAAATATAGATGGAATGAGGGGAATATAAAATCTCGATCAGGAAAAGACTACAGTAATAATTGTTGCACACAGTATCCACTTATGGATGCTGTGAAATCAGTGTGGTAATACAGCCTTAAAGTATCTTTTCCCAAGATATTTATCAATTTTAAAGGGAAAGTAGATCCCTATACTATAATTGATTACCTTAACCTAGCGATCGGGGTTAATATTGCTAGTAGTCATAGACATGGACATCATATTCCCCCTGAGATGATACACTGGGGAGGGCACAGAATCCCTTCTGTAGCATTTTGGCCAAAAGTACATACCCATATCTAATCAAGAGAAAACTTCAACAATCCCACCCAAGAGACATTCTACAAGGTGACTGACAAGTCATCATCAAAAATGTCGAAGTCCTAGAAGAAGGTGCGTATGAGGAACTGTCACAAAGCAGAGGAGATGAAGAGATATAACTAAACATGACATGAGTTCTTGAAATAGATCTGGGAACACATAAAGAGCACTGGTCAAATTCATATAATGTCTGAATTTAGTGACAGGTATTCTACCAATATTAATTTTCTAATTTTGATAATCATACAGAGGTTATATAAGTTGGCTTTAGAAGAATCTGAGTGAAGGACATGTGAACTCTGTTCATATTTATGCAAATTTTCTGTAATTCTTAAATTATTCCAAAATGGAAATTTTCCTAATTGGTAAAATATAGGTTTATGTTTTATAACTGTATAATACTATATTTTGATGTTAGCTGAGAATATTCAGAATTGGAAATACAATTTAATTTTTTCCATGTCTTCCTCTGCCAATATTTCTTCCTCCTTAATTTCCAAGTGTGTTATCCAATTCATGGATAGAAAATGTAGTCTTTTTTTGTTATAGAGTTAAAAACATAAGCCTAATAATAGTATGTCATTGCATTATTGGGTTTCAGAATACAAAGATTTTCCACACTCACGTTTATTCCATGCCTATTGTTCCACATATTTCTGACCTATAATTCTGTTTTAAAAAGGTGTATTTTTTTGCTGGGTAGTGATACTGGCCAAATTATATTGTTACAGTGTGTGAATGTACAAATATGTAACAACAAATCCCATCATTATATACAACTCTAATGCACCAATTAAAAATTGGGGAAAATAATAGGTGCTTTTTTCCTAAGGTATTACATGAAATAAAGTTGAAACAAAATATCAGAGTAGATGTTTCTATACCATGAATTTTGTTTATTACCAGTTATAAGAAGAAATAAAATCTTTCAGGCTTTTGCCAAGGAAGTTTTAAAAATTCTTATATTAAAATACAATAACAGGCTGGGGATATAACTCAGCTGGTAGAGTGCTTGCCTCGCATGCACAAGGCCCTGGGTTCAATCCTTAGCAACACACACACACACACACACACACACACACACAATGTACGATAAGGTGTTTCTAAGGTATTATCCTAAACTTCAGGCATGTTTTGTTTTACATTTCTAAGTTGTTTTTCTTCTGCATGTGTCCCCTGCAATTAATCATTGTGTTCCTTGAAGGAACATGAAGGAAAGTTGCCTATGGAAATCAGGTCCCCATACAACATACTTCTTATTTATTAACATTTGTTTTATATTTTACTGTTAAAAAAAAGTTCCATGACTGGGGGTGTAACTTAGTAGTAGAGCACTTGCCTAGCATGCATGAGGCCCTGGATTTCACACACACACACACACACACACACACACATATCATTCTAGATTATACAAAATTGATCTCAACTGTTTCTAATGTGAACATATCTAATGCTTTTTGTGATAACAATTTCTGACCATCATGTAAACCTTAAGAATAAATGAGTTTTTAATTTCCATTGAAATAAGTATTGACATATGGATAAAGAAGTCATTTGGGAAATAATCCCTGAGAATTCAATATGTATTTTAAACTTGTGATTTGTGTGTGTGTTGGGGGTTGCATATGTGTGCACACATCAATCTGATGTCTATATATGGTTTATACCCTAAACCTCTAGATTTTCTACTTTAGGCAAATAGGATTAATGTCAGGATTAATAAGTGATCTCTGAGCTGAACTCATTGGACATATATAAAAAATAGACATCATTTGTTTTGCAACTGGCACTTTGAGCATTTTAGTAAATTTTTACTATCAGAAATTTCGTCATGTCATTCATAGATTAAATTGGTCTGGGCACTTTGGAGAATTCTCATAGAGTCTGAAATGTACTACTTCTCCATTTTGTAAAGATATGAAGACAAAGAATCTTCCTGAAGACTGTCAAAGCTATAGTATAGTAGTCTTTACCCAGAGTAGTAAAAGCAGTCCTTTAAAATATCATGATATTGTGTCCTGATATTTTTTGATGTAAGTGGGGAAGAAAGGAGAAACATCAAGAAGCAAAAACTACTACATCTGTTATTTGCACAGGGAAATTTTAAAAGAAAGACTTTCTTAATAGTAGAAAGTGGTTAAATACTATAAAATAAGTCAAAAGAGACTCAAGGATCCAAAAATAGTGGGTGTAAAAATATCAGCTACTAACTTATCTAGGGTGAGATGAAGTAAATAATAAAATGACCAAAGACATGGAAAGAACTTCTTGGAAACTGAAAATAGACTTCTTCAAGGAGGCATAGCTACTACGGGAACTCCCAGCCCATGGGTGATGAAGAAACTTGCCAAAGGACAGAGCCTAAAGTAGCATACTATTGACTGAGAATGTGGGCAGCTGGGCACTGGGATGGGAGCTGGAGTGTTGTTGAGGGGCTCCCACTGGTCCAAACTGGTTCATAGAAGCAGTCTGTCCCAAGGGTTGGCCAGCCAGAGCAGCTCAGGGGAAGTCTGTTTCCCCCTGCAGGGTTACTCTGTCTTGAGCTCTGTTGACAAGCCTATTGTTCCAGTAGCTGGCAGGAGATATTTACAGAGTCCAGCTCTAGTGTTACAGAGAGGGAAACAGAGTGAATTTGGAGATGTTAAAAAATGTTCACTGGACAAGGAGGAATCATTTACTATTATAACTCTAAACTATGGTCTCATAAGATGAGAACTTTCAATCACTACAATTCCATTCTGTCTTTAGTTCTTCAGAATGCTAGTTATGTTCTCCATAAATGTTTTTTGAAATAAATTATTATGTTATTGTCTAAGTTTTGAGCGAGTCATAAAGAAATTGTTCTCTATTTTTTTTTTTTTTTTTTTTTTTTTTGAGAGGTACCCTTATTATAGCTATGTAGTCTTATAGCTACCGGAGGGGATAGGTTAAAACAGAAAGAACTAGGCCAGGCCTCAAAAAAAAAAGAATCCTGCCTGTGTGTGGTAAGCACAACTAACCCCATTTTACATTTACAGATAAATAAATGATGGTTGGCAACTGGTTCCCCAAAATTTGCATTTCAATGGCCTAGTAATGTCCCATCACTTACTTCCTACTTCAGAGGGATGTTAGTGATAAGGAATAATTAATGATTTGTTAACAAGATTCAGATCTTTGATTATAATGTACAATAGATGTACAAATTCTATATTTAACTTTTATTTGCCTTTTAATTGCTATGGATTTCTGGGCCTGCTACTAGGTACTTTATCAGACTGAAGAAATGGTTCCTATAATCTCTTATCCTCAGTCCCAGTGGACATTACAATGTATTTTCTCCAAAATAGAAAAGGCAGACCAGTACCATTACATGTTGTAAAATGTTGCAGTGCCATCCGTTTTAGCAGAGTTGTCAGTTCACTGGGACAGCGTTCGGGAGTTAAGAAAGAATAAAAATGGCAAGCAGAGAATTTATTAGTGTTTTTGTGTTGAATGCTTTACAGAGAGAATACTATTGGCAGGTGGAGAATTCTTTGGACTTTTAAGCACTGGAAAAGAGTTTCAAGCCAAGAGAAGTAATGTATTAAGCCGAAGCTCATTTAAAATTCTACTTTGTCTGACTGACTGTCACATTACAGGGCAGTCTGCTCAGATTGTCTCCAGTGCCGGGTTCTGTGACCTCTCATTGCTTTGTGCAGCAGTTGACCCTACTGGAACATGCCCCTCTGCTTCTGGGAAGAGAATAATTCTGGGCAGAAGCACAAGCCTAAAATATCGATGCAGTCACTCCTAAAGTATAGCAGCATTATATAGTTGTATGCAGTATGTCACTCAGACTATTCTTTGCCCAGAAATCATAATGCTGAACCTATAGGTTGTCAATCAAGTTAATTTTGGTAACTGTAGAGTTTGCTTTTGTGTGCACTTACATAGTATATGTATATATAATTGTGCTTACTCAAAAAATGTAATATTTTAAAAATGCTCAACCAAATGGAAAAGTTACTGCCTTTCTTTAGTACCTCCCTTAAATCATGTGATCCATGGGCACACAAATGGAATCCCCATGTGATTAGTCTCTGTGAATGCATATGATGCAGATGAATTGTTTGTAAGGACTTGTAAGTATCAGGTATTATTAGCTTGTGCCATATAACATTGCAATTTTGAAAGTCAAAGATGGTTAAGTACTGGCAATTTTACACAGCTCAGCCTAATAATGAAGTATCAGCTCAGCTGTGCTAGATTTAAAAGTATACTAAATCATTAAAGCAAATCATATAAGCTAGAGCCCAAATTAACAACAACTGGACAGGAGGCAGACAAAAATATGTTCAAGGAAATAAAAGCTCATGAGTGATTTATTTATGGCTCAGTCCATGCTACAGTAGCATCCGTGAGGTATGATATTGTATTGAGTGAAACTATTTTGGTCAACAGATAACAATCTCTGAACAATGTGTTACGATTATATAAATCCTTGCTGATTAATTCTTTCAAATTTGCTTGTGTTTGCTTTTCCAACACGCCACATAACAGAGTTTTATTCTAAACTCTGTTGTCTTTCTGATTTTAAATATCAAGATGATTGCCAATAGGATATTAGTGCCTAGGGTGGTAGCTATTTGCTTTTATTTTAAACTTAATGAAAATCCTGCCAAAAAATTTAGAAAGCACATTATACACTGTTAAGGTTATACATCTGTTTTTGTGGATGTTGTCAGGGGGTTACTAGAGATTGAACCCAGAGGTGCTGTATCACAGAGTTATATCCTCAGCCCTTTTTATTTTGAGACAGTGTCTTGCTCAGTTGCCTAGGCTGGCCTTGGACTTGTGATCCTCCTGCTTCAGCCTCCCAAGTTGCCCAGATTACAGGTGTGCACTGACTGCTACTTTCATGTCCTGACATTTTCTAAAGATGGTATTTCATTAAGGTCTTTGAATACTATGAATGAAATTGTAATTAGTTTTGTATTATTTTAATAATCTTCATTCTTGTGCTATAATATTCTTTTTTTTTTAGTCAAGTTATATAAAGTGAGTATCCATTAATAAAGCAACAGTCAATTGACATTTGTTTTTCCATTTTTAGTGGAAGTTGCATTTTAGGTTATTCTATCAATTAATGAAAAGGACTAGGACAATAGGTTTCTCCCAGTGCCACCTCACTGGTAATAAGTAGTCATTTTGTTCTATTGTCCACAAATGAAATTACTTAAAAATTTGGTTGTGGGGCTGAGGTTATAGCTCAGTGGTAGAGCACTTGCCTGGTATGTGTGAGGCCCTGGCTTCAATTCCCAGCACCGCATATAAATAAATAAATAAATAAAGGTGCATTGACAACTGAAAATATTTATTTTTTTGCACTTGAATATCTTTTTTTATTATTATTTTATTTAGCTTTTAATTTTTTACAGACTGCATTTTGATTCATTGTACACAAACGGGGTACACATTTCGTTTCTATGGTTGTACACAATGTAGATTCACACCATTGGTGTAATCATACATGTACATAGGGTAATGATGTCTGTCTCATTCCACCATTTTTTCATACCCCCCCAATTTCCTTCTACAAAAGTTGGTTGTGACCTAGTCTGACTCCAGCTAACAGTGATCAACAATTCATCTAAATTAAAATGTGTCATCCAGAGGATTATTTACTGATTTACAGCTTTATATTTAAAGTGCAGTTAATGCAATGCTTATAGAGTTGATGAGATGATAAATTTGCAGAACTGTTTTAGCTTGCATATGAAAATAGTCAACTAATTTTTAATGCAGTGTGTTTTTAAAACCTCTGCCTTTAACATAACTGTTAATCGAAATGTTTTGCCCTTAAATTTAATTAGATTATTTTTCAAAGGTAGCCTGACTTTTGGGGCAATGATGTTTTTTGTAGGCTTTTCATTTCAAAAATACTGTATGATTTTACACTGGACATTATCAGGTTTTTATAACTCCTACCCATGTGGAGGGTAGAGATTGACAGTCATTTCTGCTTTCCTCATGCAGAGACCAAGATAAGGAATGTAGTTCATTACTGACAGAAAGAAAGAACCCAAGGAACTACAGTTTGTTCTCACTTAGAATTACTAGTTGACTCTCTGTAAATCTGTGTTCAAATGCACCATCTTGTTGAGCTAACATCACTTTCAGTTATTCTTTTCTTTATCTTCTTTCTTGAGAATCTCCAGATGAACTACAGAACATTTAAATGTTGTATGTTTTATAGAGCAGTGAGTGGATGGGAAGAGACAAAGCAAATTGAAGTAAATATTAATATAAATATTATGAATACAAATTATTAAAGTGAAGTTGTTTTCAAATACAAGAGCAACAATATATTGATAGTCTCACAGATGTGTCTGTTACTTAGTGTGTAGAAGGCAGAACTTTGCTGAAAACTAAAAGCTAAAATGAAGCCTAATATCTAGGGAATATCTTATTCTCCAAAGAAACAATGGAGGAATTCCTCCATTGTATTAGTTCCCTTTTATGATTATAGATATTTATTAGAAAATGTCTTTCTGACTACTTTTATCTTTTATTTAGAGAGATAAATGTTAGTGCCCTGAAGACTTACAATTCGAGAAATGGGGTCTGTTTTATTTTTAGTGGTAATCATAGCTAGTTGAAATTTTATTTAAATTTATTATGAATTAATCTATATATTACATAATGTTACAGAAGTGCTAAAAATGTCATGTAAAGAGGCAGTACTTTGACACTTAGTAACTCAATCCAAAGCAATTTATATATTATAAGCAAAGTGAAAAGATAATAATAACTGCAATGGATGGAAATAACAACACATCAAATTTGCTTTGATTCAAGGGTTTTAAAATGATATGAGGGGGGAATCACATCCACCTCAACCTCTCTTTTGAATGATCCTAAGGAATTACCTTGTTATTTTAAAAACTGGTAAATAAAGGAAAGTAAGCATTTATAGTTTTTTTTTTTTTAATACATTTGTGCCTCAGTGTTGTCATATGATTGAGGAGAGGAAATTCTCCTTTACAGCAGTAGTCTAGTCAATGAATAAAGAAGAAATGATAAGAGTATCACCATTTCTTCCCACTAATGAATTAGTGAGCCTGGACAGGAGCTCCTAATGTCCTCATAAGGGAGGCAGCCAGTGTTACGCACTTCTCATGAAGTGCATAGAGCATCTAAGAAAGTCAGCAGTTCAGACCTGAATCTGTTCAACCAAGTTATATGAACTCCAGAGGTCAGAACACTTCAAATACTGTCATAGAAACACAAGCAGCAGAATCCAGATTTTAGGGAACTCAGTGAGATAAAAGAACTGCCTGGGAGAGGGTTAAGAGATTTAAGAGACAAATTTGAATTCTAATTGGAAGGGACAAATTTAAATAAGTGAAGGAAAGAACTAAAAAGGAGTGAAAGAGACAGTCAACAGAGAGACAGATAAAAGTGGGGCAGAAAGAACCAATAAAATGTTCAGGATGACTGGTTATTTAATGATTTTTAGAAATTTATCATTTTTTAAATGTGATAATAGTATGGTGTCTATGTTTTTTAAATGTTCCAATCTTTTGGACATATATGCTGTAGTATTTATAGGTGGGATTTGCTATAAAGTAATTCGGGGTGCTTGGGAAGTGGGTGAGGTAGAGTTGAAGCAAGATTGGCCATGAGTGCAGTCAATGCAATGCTTGTAAAGTTGCTCTAGTCAAAATGGCTGAAGTTAGATAATGGATACTGCAAGGTTTATCACATAGCATTCTTCTTTATGCTTTTGTTTATTTTTTTGAAATTTTACATAATGAAAAAAGATGTCCAAAGATAGAACTTCCTATCTGTCTCACAAAATAGTGAACTCAGGCCAGTGGACTGTGTTTAGATTGTGTAGGTCTGTAATAGAGCCAAAATCTGCTTTCATTAAGCTCATCAGGTGATTATAAACATTAGCCAGGATTAGAAATCTCTGAGCCAGGTCATTCTAAGGTCCCTTCTAATTCTGAACTGTCTGAGTCTGTATTTCTTTGAATGGCATAAATAAGAAGTGGTACAGAAACTCAGGTACAATAGTTGGAGTGATCAGCAAGTCTTGGTTTAAAAAAAAAAAAAAAAAAAGTAAAATTTGGTGGAGACCTTGAAGGACAGTTAAAGTGTGGATGGAGGAATGTGAATAGAATCCGTTCATTCATTCCACAAATATTTTTTAGTGTTTCCTTAGTGCCAGACAATGTGTTCAGCATTTAGGTATGACTGTGATCAAGACAGTTACAATGATAATTTTTGAATGTCATTTTTTATGGAGGCTGTATATTATATTAAAGGAAATGCTGGTTTTTGAGACAGGAACTTTGCCTTCTGTAAGTACTATGGTACCACCTCTTTAGTTTGGAGTAAGCCATGATAACCTTTCTGATCCTTGGTCTTCTGATCTGCCTGAGGAAAAGTTTGGATCTTTCTAGCTTTTGACCTTTATAAAAATACGGTGCATAAAGCTGGTTTGTTCTGTATCTTTAAGTATCTTCTTACTCTCTTTGGGCTGCTGTAATAAAATACCTTAGACTGGATAATTTATAAACAACGGAAATGTATTACTCACTGTTTTTAAGGTGGGGAAGTTCAAGACCAAGTGCTAGCAGATTTGGTATATGATGAGGGCCAGTTCCTCATCAATGGCTCTGTTTGCTACATCCCCACATGGTGCAAAGCATGGAACGGGCTTCCTTGGGCCTCTTTTGCAAGGGTGCTCATCCCATTAGTGCCCACAACCTGATCATCCACCAAAAGCCTCACCTCATGAATATCCTGGCCTTGGAGGTTAGGTCTCACCATGTGAATTTTAGGAGGACACACACACTCAGATCATGGCAGCTGTATATATGCACAGTGTTATATGTGAACAAAATGATTTTTTTAACGATCAGTAGCAATGAAATTTACTTGTTTTCATGGAAGGGGTGTGTTTTCTTTTTTTCCTGACTCTCTAATATAGTTTTATAAACATATATTTTAGCTCATACTGATAGATTCTCTCCATAAACTGAAATAGGTCTGATGTTAAGCCCATTTACTGTCTTAGAATAGAATTGATCTTGCTTTCACATTTGATTCACCCTTTACAGATTTCGAGAGGAAGAAAAATAGCATTGCTACCTCAGTTTAACTAGGCCATAGTTAATAGGGGGAAGGCCAGAAAACCAACTGTTGTAATATCTGTCTGCCTTTTTCTGACTCATTTGCATGTTAGTGTATATAGAGCATTCCAATGGACAATTTCAGCCACCCTGGAGGAGCTCCACCACTTTCATACATCTTGCAATAATTCTGCACTTACTGGATTGTTAAAACCCACTTTACAGCTGCTGGATTATCAGGAGAAAACAATGTCATGCATTTCATTTGCAACATCACTCATAAAATTCCTTTGAAGGTAGTACCTTAAGTGTGGAACAGGACAGAGACTGACTCTTAAGCCTGTATTGTGCATAATATGCACAGAGGAGAGGATTACAAGTTAGGTTACCCTCATTCTAGCAAAACAGCAACATGACCTAGAATAAGTTACTTAAGATTTCTGAGAAGCAATTTTCCTCATCCTTAAAATCAAAACTATTATATTCATCACAGGGATGTTTTCAGAGTTGAAGGAAATTCCACATATAAACACCCAGCATAGTACCTGCCACTTCCCAGGCAGTAAACAAATATAATTTCCTTTCTTTCCTCTTTCCTTCCTCCATTAATTCATTTTGTTGAATTTTCTTATTTTTAGTAAAATGCTTAATATATTTAAGTATAAAATTAGGGTGAGCAGTAAATACACCACTTATGGTAACTTCAAAATAATATATGTATTTATTATGTTCATGGATTGAAAACTTGGAATTTATTGGGTTAATCCTATCAACTTAAGAAATGGTCTTATTCCCATCCTATTTATCTGTTAGGTGAAGAAACTAGTACTCTGTTTAAACTACCCAAGATCAAACAGTTATCAAATTGTAGGATTAGAATTAGAATCCAGATCTTAGTTTATAGCCCTTCATAATTATCCATAGATGTCTAGCCACCAGAGAGAGAAGGGTCACTTTTGCCTTCTAATAGAAGGGGGCTAGGAGCAGGGTGTGGAGTGCAGGGACACATCTGAATTACCTAGAGGACTTTAAGATTATGCTTATGGAACTATGTTCCTCTCTCATTTTGATACCTCCATGGTGGCATTGTCAGACATGATTTGGTAATCTGTCATATTCCCTTAAGTATATTGAGATAGAAAAGAAGATAGAAGCTGTTTCTGTATGAGATACTGACCAAGACATGAAATTATTGTAGGACTATATCAAATTAAATCCTTATGTGATGTAAAGCCTTAAAATATTTTGACAACCTTAATTATTTTTCTTTATCACTCCTAGACATTTTAGAAGGACTCAGACATTTTTGTATGTTCTAAGTATAAGAAGTAAATACCATAGTATGTTGTTTCAGTTATGCTTAATCCTCAATGACAGCAGAGTAATAGAAATATATTTCTCATTTTGCTTTACAGTATTATTTCTTTCATCTTATTGAAAACGAAGGCTGTGTTATAGTGCTTTTTAATCTAAATTTGATTATATAAAACAATTAGCTAATGAAAATTAAGGCACATAGAGCTATTTTGCAAATTTAGTGAAAAGGAACTACATTTGAAGGAAAAAATTTTAAATATATTAAAACCGTACACTAGCCAATAAGGTATGAAGCAGCTAATTGCTTCCTGTCCCTTTTGAAATTACTCAACCTGAAAAAAGATAGCACATATTGATTTACTGTGTAGTAAACGTCCCATTGTCTCTCCTGTAACCCCCTGACACACACACCTATGCACACGCCACACTTTCGCACACTGCAGTGGTGGCAGGGAACTGTGTCTCACCATTTCCCTTCCTCAGATTTATGTAATAACAGAATCAGCATGGAATGTCTTCTTCCTTTGTAAAATGAAATGGCATAAAATCATGAAAACACACAGAATGATTGGCAGTGCAATGTTAACTTGAATGCATGACATGTTTGTTTGCTTTAAAGCTTAAAAGAAAAGCAAGTTTCCAAAGGAAAAATAAATATTTCTGATCATAGTATCAATCTATATATATGCACATGTAACATTATATCTGCTTTGTAGACGTGCATATATGGTATTAGAAAAGCAATGTCAAAACAATATATTTTGATAATTCGGGTAAGTTACTATGATGATTATGCAAATCAATTTGTACTCTCTAGTATAGTATTTTGATTTATTTTAGGAATGATCCACTAAACTAGAAAATGGGAATTTTATTCATATAATATATTGTGTTTTACTTTTGTATAGATTTTTCTCCCACTATTTGTGATTTTTCTATAAGCATCTGATTTTTTTTCCCAACAGACTTTGAAATGCTGCTTTTAATTGTCCTAAAGGAAAATCAGTAAAATTAGCAAAAGGTTCAGAAAGAAACAGATTTATACAGCAAGCTGCTCTGAAAGGCAATTGCATGTAAATGTATAGATTTCAGAAATATAGTAGTATGTGAACATTTTTTTTTTTGTCTTAAATAAATACAGATTACCAGCCAAGATTCTTAATTGTAATCTTGGTTGCTTCTATAGCTCAGACAGTTGTCATATTATAGTATCTTGTACTTTATCTTGGAAGGATCACAGCATCTTTATTTATAGGAAAGAGTATATTGTGATTAAAAGGACGTTTTCTTTGTCATAGTCTACGTTATTAATTTATTGCTGTGTATCTTTTGTTAAAAAGATACATATATCCCCAAATATTTCTTTGAAAACCTGTTTGTTCCCCATCTTGTTTAACATAATGCCTATCCCTGTTTGGGATTTTCATGGTGCTTCCTAGATGACTCTCTTGTAAAGCCCCTTGCCCCCTTTCTGTGGGAAGGCTGCTGTTTACTGGCGAGTTCCCATTAACATAGCCACCACTCCTGGGTTAGATAATGGACTCAAAGGTTAAGAGCAGAGGATCTCAACAGCTCCAATCAGCAGGGCTTTTCCAGGGCTAATTACCTCTTTACTGCGCTGACTCTAATGTGACATGTTTATTGCCTTAACTAACAACTCATTAGCTTAGTTGATGTTTTTGTCAATATTAATTCGTTCATTTAAGCCAAGTCAAAGCTTAAACAAAGATGTCCAGACTGAGAAACGGGCAGCAGAGTGACTTTTGTTTGCTCATCTTTTTTTTCCCCCTTACTCAATTTCAATAAAATAAATGTGTAGAAAGGAAACATTTTAAAGTGATCAAATTGAGAATGTTGGTATTTGTCCATTTCCCAGCATGTAGAACAATTTCAAGTTTACTTCTCCTGTGCTTATTCTAGTCTCCCTATCACAGATGACTTACTATGTAGTGTCTACTAAGGGTGTACTATTGCTGCTCTTTGACTATATATCTGTAAAGGGTTAACATCCAGCAATTCTTTATTCCAGTTAATGCTTTACTGTGGTTATTAGAAAAGGGATCAAGTAATTTTTCATGTGGTTTTAATTTTCACTGAACTATCTGTAAAATTACTTTGAGATTTATCTTTTAATGATAGCTTAACTTACTTAATTAGCTGTGTGAATTATTTAAAAGAAGAGGCAGTTATGAAATTATAATGAAGTATTTCATTTATTTTCAGTTTTTCTGCCTTACTTTTGGTTAACATCAGTGGTATTTCTTGGAGAAGGTCATTGTTTTGGTTCATGTGCTTCTTAATAATAATTAACTTGTTACTATTGTAGAGTAGCAAAATAGCTAAGTGTATGCCTTGAACTGAGTAGTAAGTTGATTACTTTGGGCAGGTACATCAGCATCTTCAGAGCTGAAATCCATTTGGCAAGTCCGCTCTCACAGGATGTTTAATGGTGTAGGGACAGCTAGGAAGGGTGCAAGTGTTTTCCTATCAAAATCAAGTATGAGGAAGCTGCACTGTTAAGGGGGTTCCATCCCCAGAAAGGCCACCTGTGCTTTGAAGTCAGAGACTCACTCTTTTGCCTTGTTTCTGTGAGGTGATCAGGTTCAAAAAAGGCTATAGAAGCTGTGCATAGGACGTGGAATGCTACATTTAGTGAGAAATGCACATCACATAAGCCAGAGATTCTCATATCTATCTCATCCATCATTCTCTACCTACAGAAGGTTACGTGGACATTGAATTACTATCAGCAGTCACAAGAAATCACTGTCACAGAAAAGAAAATACTTTAATCTGTATAATTGTATACATTCTTTACTAAAAGCACTGACTGCATTTACCTTCCTTGTTCTTTCCTAAATTGGCCTCAGGCTTTTTTCTCTCCCTACTGTCACCTTTCCAATAGGCCTACCAGTGACTTACACAGTGCCAAATCCAATTAGCAATTCTGAGCTTTCATGTCAGTCTCCTGGTAGCATATGGTAATTTTAGCTAGGCTAAAACTTGCAGTTTCACTTGGTTTCTATGACATCGTCCTCTCCTGCAGTTCTCCTGACTCAACAGCCACTTGTGCTCAGTCTTGTTATTTCTCTTTCCAATCTGTAAATGTTCTTTCATACCTACATTGATTGTCTAGGTGTCACATCCAGTCCCATGACCCCAATGACATCTGCACATGGATGATTTCCAAATGTTTAATTCTATCCCTGGTGTTGATACCCATCTCCATACTCTCATGTCTAATGACTTAGCTGACTTCCAGCCTTTGATGTTGGGTATGTACATCCAAATTGAAATGTCCCAAACTAAACTTAATTGCTGTCCTACACTTAAAAACAAACCAAGAAGCTTCCTTCTCTCTGTTGTTACTCATTTTAGTAAAGGTCACTGCTATTCACGTAGTTGTTGATGCCAGAATTCTTGGAATCATACTTCTTCTTTCTGTCATGACATATCCCATCCCTAAACAAATCCTGTGTGTTCTATCCATTAAAACATTTTTGTTTTTTTTTTTTTTTTTTTAAATCCAGAATTGACCTAATTCTTACTACTTCATCACTACTCTTGTAACTTAAGCCCTCATTATCCCTGCCTGAGCCAGGCTCCCTGATTCATGCTTGCCCCCAGCACAGCCTGTCGTGTGCATAGCACCTGGCTACTTTCTACGTGGAGAGCAGACCCAGCCACTCTCTTCCATGTGCCCTTCCACAGGTTCCTCATCACACTCAAAGTAAACCCTGTGTTCAGAAGGCCCCACACAGTCCATTTGGTGGCTACCTTCATGACCTCATGTCCTACCCCTCTCCCCTTCACTCACTGCCAGGCAGCCTTGAGGGACGTTTTGCCATTCTGTAGATGTCTCAGGCAGGCTCCTTCCTCAGGACCTTTTGTGCTTCTCCCACAGTTGTCCACGTGCTTCTCTAATTCCATTCAGAAGTCACCTTCTGCAGAGACCTTCCTGCTCTATCACTTTCTATGCTCTTACACCTGCTTTATTTTTCTTCACGGAACTTAGTACTATGAACATATCTATATGCATTTGTTTGGTTTTTATGTCCCAACTAGAACATAATCTTCATAGGATCACAGATTTTGTTGACCTGGGCTTAAGTCAGTGCCTGGCACAGAGCTTTTACTCAGTAAGTCCTCGGTGAATAAAAGATTCATTCAGCTAATAGGTGCCGGAGTTGGAATGGAAGCCCTAGTATTTGCCCCTGTCTCTTCCCCATCCCCTTCCTCTCTCCCACCTGCCCCTCTGTCTCTCTCATTCATACCATTCACTAGTCCTCAACCTTCTGGGAAGAAGGTATAGAAGTATTTGGATTATTCACTGTTTAGTAGATTATAGATTTTCTAAACACTTCTTTGACCTAATAAACATCTACTTGTATTATTTTGCTTCTTAGTTGCTGACCCCCAGACTATAAAACAATCAGCACTTTTTATCTTTCTTAGGCAGAAAAAGGTTGTATGCATAAGCAATATCCTTTTGTTTATTTATAGGAAGGTCAGGCTATCTCATATTTTAGTCTGCCATCCAAAATGCATTATATCAAAAGCAAAATGACGGTAAATTTCCCTGTGTTATACAACTTAGTTTGGAATTCAAGAGAACAGGAACAAAATGTGTTTGGAATCAGAGAATTTGGATTTGGTACTTTCCTGGTTATAGTACAGGAAATTGCTAATTACTTTTGAGTTAGTACTCTTTTGATTAAGCTAACACTAGACTAATGGGTTTTTAAAATATCTGTGATAAATTAATTCCCCAATTTACCAAAGTTCCTTTATGGTTTTTATTAAAAGAAATGATGACTCATTGTTTATGCTATATAGGAAGTAAAAAGTTTCAAAAGTTTTAATAATTGCATTGATTCCAAGCACCTAGTTACAGAAATGTTTTTTTAATTATTCCATTTTATGTTAACAATATGTACTACATTGGAATTATTTGTAATCAAATCAAGTACCTGTATAAAGCAAAGGAATAGAATTCTAGATGGCACTCTGCCATCCTTTTCTTTGATGGACATTAGCAAGTGGGAAAAGGCCTCATTCACTTGGTTACAATTTGAAATAAGTGGCCAATCATTATTAATTCATTTTGCACTCATTGTAATGGCATAAATCATCATAAATTCATTTGGTTTAAAGTGCATATAATATGTTCTCCCATTGGAATGTCCTTGTAATTGAGCTATTAATTAAAGTATTTTTTTAATATGACCTTTTTGCCTTTCTCTACTATTTAGAGCCAAGAATGGTTAGGGACCATTTCTTCATTCATGATTTTCTTCTAAGTATGAGGAATGAGATTGTCATAACTAGGCCTGTTGACTGGTATAGGAGTAACCAAAGCCCAAGAAAATGGTTATGTATATTTTCTACTAGCAGTACAGCAGTAATAGTTATGGATGATCTCTGAGGGATCTATGAAATACTTCCTGAAATTTTAATAATTCCAGTAAGAAAATTTCCTTGATACATATGGTTTGATTCTAGCTTGTTTTAATTTCTAATTCTTACTGTTCTAATTTCTAATTCTTAAAACTCCTTCTGACTGATGATTTTCCATCAGCATTGTTGCCATAAAATCCAAGTTTCCTTGCCTCTGGCAAGGATGTGCTCTGAAATCAAGGCCTTCTTCCCCTGTTATGCAGTTCTTCCTTATATCCCTCCTTCCTAGCCTCTTTAGTTACCCAGTGCTTGGCGCTTCTTCTGTCAGGGGTACTGATTGCTAATAAGCTATGACAGCTGGTTCTAGAATCTACATGTAGGGTAACCACAGGATTCCTATGCAACCTTCAAGCTTTCGGGGAAGATTGAGTGGGAAAACCTAGGCAAAAAAATAATATTAAGGAAATAAAATTACAAAATGAAAGACTAGAAAAAAGTGTCACTGATTTTATAACTTTAAAATGGTATTTTCTTATTTAGTCTATTCTGCATTAATAGAAACAGGAAAAATACTGATGTATGTTTATGCTTTAGTGGGATCTAAGAAACCCATTGTGAGAAAACAAAGATGTGAGGCACCTCTGATATTCTGTTAGTGTATGTAAGTGGCAGTTGATGGTGCATGTATGAGTGAGTATGTGTATAAGTGTGTGTGTGTGTGTGAGTGAAGTCTGTGTTGTGTGTGTCTACTGTTGTGTATTCAGCACAAATGCGGTGGAGAGCTAAAGGCACTATTGTCAGGTTCAGTCCTTGTTCTTGCACTAGGAATACAAGAGGGAAAGGTAAAATAGCAACATAAAACTGTTACTATTCAACAAAAATACTGAAAATGATCCATGATACTTGCAGAAATATATAACTATAGTTATTTATGGTTAATAGAGTTCTCATATAATATTCAATACATGTGTATGTTAATAAGTTGAGTCCTGCGCTTTGTGATAAGGATAAATAAATGCTCCAGAATACAAATTCATTAAGTAATCCTAAGTAATAACATTAGAGCACAAATGCCCATTTGTGTGTTATGTTGGGGTTTGTAAGTTGATCTTTTAAAAGAGCTAGCCATCATAGCTAGCCAGATACAAAAGAAATTTTAGGCATTGGCATTTTTTATTGGTCAGTTCATGATCAGACATTCATCTTGCCAACCAGCAGGTTAGCCATACTGTCATGCTGCCAGCTTTTTAACCACAGCTTACATAGGCTTCATTTTGCTATCTTTGTCTCAATGCTTTTCTCATTTTTTAGCTTTTTGCTTTTAGATCAAAATGTAAATATTTTCTTTGCTCCTTTGTAGCACTTTTAAAAAAATGGTGAGATTAAAGTCGATACCCTTTTAAAAAATGAAAAACTTGAGATAAAATGCTTGAGATAAAATAAAATATGAGCTATTGTTATTACTCTTGACTGCATGACAACAGAATTAGTTTCTCAACAGCCAGAGGGTCTAAGTTAATTGTGATTTATCCAATGCTGGGTTTTAGTGCTTCTGCTTTTTAAAGGACTTTGTTTTGTTTTGATTTGTTTTTCTCTGTTGTTTTTGTAGATCATTTTGCATTTGGCTAGACAGACAGAGGTAGTGGTGGTGACAAGCTACACACTAAATTCTCACTCTGCAGCTGCCACAGTATCTGTGCGGCTCACCTCTCATAGGTTGGAAAGACAATAATTTGATAACTTAGCCTTGAGTGTGGCCCCAGATTGACCAGAATAATGCTGAATTCCACCCTTTAATAAGTTGAATTAGGAGCCCCTTGGCACTTGAAGTCAAGATTCAGTGACCAACCAGTAAGTAATAGTACTTCCTAGTCATGACTTTTGATGAAATAAGATACTTTTTTAGTTCCCCAGGAAAGTAAATTTATTACAAAGAGCACTGATTCAGTCAGGTGAATATTATGGGCCAGTAAAATTTCAAAAAAGAAAATTTGAGGGTATTTAGTAGTATTTCTATTTTTTTATTTTGCTTGATACAAACATTAGAAAATATTTTGCATATAATTTTATTCAAAAACCCTTTTATTCAAAAGGATAATAACATAATCTCACCAAAAAAGGATTAAGACTGTAATCTCAGAATAAACACTCCTTTAAATTGAATAAATACACTTTTATAAAAAAGATTTGCCACATTGTTTGTATCTCCTATTTCTGCATGGAACCATGGAAACTGCTATGGACCAGGACAGGTTTGTAGGAGACTCTTGGGAATTTCTGAACTGTGGATAATGTTGTTGACTGTGCTAGACACATATAACGTAAAGTAATTTCAGTATTTGCCAAATAGCAATATGTATTAAATACTTACGGAATATAAAAATGTGTATTAAATCTTAGACCAAATAGAAAAGCATGTTCTTAAAATTTCTTGTGGCCCAGGGAACTTACCTGTTTAACAGAGTTTAAAGGTAAATAAATAAAATTAGCATTAAACAATAGAATAAATGGCAAATAATAGTATATTACTATTTGTTACAAGTGTGGACTTGATTTGCTGTCTTAAAAGGTGAGGGCTAGGATTGTAGCTCAGTGGCAAGTGTGTGTTTAGCATGTGCAAGGCCCTGGGTTCAACCCCAACACCAAAACAAAATCAAATCATATGTGTGTGCACACATGAGGACACATACACGCACGAACACACACACACAGAGTAAAGCAAAAAGCAGGTGTTTTATTTTATCATACACACACACACACACACACACACACACAAAGCAAAGCGAAAAGCAGGTGTTTTATTCTAACATAAGCAGGAAAAATGTGACAGAAATTCAGAAATTGCCAGCAACTTACATAGGTTTCTGCCCTTCCACATGAACAATATCTCAGCAATATCCCCACTAATGAACTCCTTCCTTGAAATTGAGGAAATACTGTATAATTCTGACCAAGGAAGTATAATCAGACTTCAAAGCAGTACTTAACTAGCACATGTCCTTTGTTCCTTTACCCTTCTTTCTCTTCCTGTCTGTAAAATGGTGCTGTGCTGGATAAGGAATTTGTTGTTTTGTGGCCATAATGCAACTAAGTGAAAACCAAGACAATTATAGGGCCTCTGGTGTGTTTGTCTTTAGCTGTTGGACCAATGACAAAAACTTCTTTGTGTGAGAAAAGATAAAACATGTAATTGATTTAATCTTCCATTTTTGGGAGACACTGGTAACTGAAGCAAAAATCAATTCAGAAGGAGCAGACAGACTTCATAGCTTGTAGAGGATGAAGTTCTGAATCTGTAGTTGAGTACAGAATCATGAATTCAGCATGACTCCATGTGCTTGAGTGTTCAGAGATGCATACTGGTCATTGCACATGGTCTGGGCCACAGAAACTGGACTCCTTATTGGGCCTGCAGCTCACCATTTGCCTCCTGTGGTTCTCAGCTCTCTCTCCTAAAACATAGAAACAGAGCAGATCGTTCTGAAGTCCCTTTAATTCAGAAATTCTATTATTCCAATTAATCCCATTTCACCAGGGATGAGATCAGAATTGAAAAGGAATTGGGTCTTGTGCCTTTCCAATCACAAGATAACTCAAGTATTGATCTACAATGAAAATCATCTGTTTGCTTAAAACTTTCCAATGGTTTCCTGTTATCCCTACAGTAAACAAACTCCTTAGTATGACTCTAGTAACTTTTTGCCTCATACCTACTGCTATACTTAATCCCCCTTGCCCTCTTCTCTGCCTTGCCCTATACTTCCAATCCCCATATACAGTTTTCAGCCATGTTGATATGTATAGCCTTTGATCTGGCCACATTCTCTCCCACTTCCTGTTCTTCCACATGCTATTCCCTCTGCCTAGAATATTCTTTTCTGTTCTCCTCTCCTTTATTTTTCTAATTCCTGATTATTCTTCAGGTTTGGGCATGGCGGTTACCTCCCCTCGAAGCCTTTTTGTACCCCTAAACATGGAGCTAAGTGCTTCTGTTAAGTTCTCTCTTAAGAACTTATGCTTATAAACATTATAAGATTGTTCATAATATATTCAAATGGTCTGTTAACTCCCCTGTCTTTGAATTATAATTAATTTCTTTAAGAAACTGTCTTACTCCCTTTTGTTTTGTGCATTTGGTGTAGTATAACAATATTCAATAAATAACTATTATGCAATGAATGAATGGGTTGGGACCAAATTGTGGAAAGTCTTGAATGAATGTCAGGCCAGTCACCTGAATGTTTTGATGCTGTCATAGGAGAGCCTTTTAGGAAGAGCTCAATCATGGTGGCAGATGATAACATCATTCTCTACCTTGCTTACTCAAGGAAATGCTATGGAACAGTGGAGAATTTACATAAAATAAGTAAATATGTATTTTTGCACAAAATTAGAATCCACCTTATACAAATTAAAATAGACAACTTCTGGGAGTGGGAGTTCAGCTCAGTGGTAGAGCATGTGTTTAGTAAGTGTAAGGACCTGGGTTCAATCCCCAATACAAAACACACATACACATAAAAAAAAAAAAATCTTAATTGGGTGGCAAATATTTTTAAAAATTTGCAAAATTTTTAAAGCATAAAATTCTGCCATGAAACTTTCTATCACTAGGCAGGATACTATCATTATCTTTATTTTAGCTTTTACATCACTTTGGTTCATCTTGCAGAGATGCAGTTATAAGCTAGAAAACCCCAAAAGAGAGAGTACAAAATAAGTTGACCTCTACTCACTCACGCTATCCATCTATCTATTGTGGTCGTTACATTTATGAAGTTATAAGATTATTAAGTTTGAGGTCAATTTGTCAGAGTTTGAATCCTGTCTCCCAACTCCTATGATCTGTGTCATATGACCATATTTTAAGGGGTAATTTCATAGTATCAGCATGAATATCTGATGAAGTACGAAATCAGGCATCTTCATTTGTTCCTTCGAATATCATTGTTATTGCTGGCAGCCATAGTCACATGCATCCTGAAAATCAACATGGCTAACAAAGCAAAGGGTCTAACTAAAAAATCCTTTGTAACTTCTGTAATTTTTATAACAGAGTAAGTTATCAGAGACAGATATGGAATTTTATCATTTGTATATCTTCATAATTCTGAATTAGCTTGTTAGAAAAAAAAGCATACTCTTACTTCTAGATGTAAAATCTGTGTGTGAAGTTGACCATTTTTCTCTCTTCTCCTTTGATGCCCTCCACATGGCCTATGTGAGCTGTGAAAGCTGCCCCAC
Source organism: Sciurus carolinensis (assembly GCF_902686445.1). Lineage (NCBI taxonomy): Eukaryota > Metazoa > Chordata > Mammalia > Rodentia > Sciuridae > Sciurus > Sciurus carolinensis. Next base: position 63,483,456 of record NC_062227.1, read on the forward strand.
CAAAGCAGTCAGGATCGTTGCTTTATGTTATCTGGAGACTATAATTTGAACTACGGAAGGAGAGATGCTGTAGGAGAATTTTGCTTATGAGATCATTGAGAGGAATAGAAAATGATTTAAGGAAGGGCAGCAGTGCTCCTGAGATCCCATATTTCCAGCTGAGCCGTGATCCTCACCACCCATCGTGGGTCATGCTGTGTAGGGGAGCAGCAAGGCAATCCAATGGGCCACTGCAAGGCCAGGGGTCTTCCGGAGGACACTTGCTGAATTCCCATTTTTGTCATTTCATAAGAGGGCCAGTGATCACATCCCCTAGGCCGTCCTTCCCATTTCCTCAGAACAGTGATGGAAAATACCAAGAAGTCAGCCACTTACTATTTATTTTGGCTCTCAGGAAAAAATTGTCAGAGTGGTGAGGAAGCTGCCTCCAGAGTTCCTACCACAGAGGCCCTTAGAAGCCAGCAAGGTCCCTCGCATTGCCAGAATGTTCCTACCTGTAATGAATACTGAGATGGTAGAGTGCAGTGAAGGAAAATGATGATTGAAAGGCTATAAAACATTGTACTCAGGAAACCTTACTTCCCCTATGCCATATTACTTACTAAGAATACTCCTCCAGGGAGCCCTAGCGCTTAGATTGGAAGCCATTGCTGCTGGTGCTTCAGGATGTCTGTAGAGAACAGCAGTTGGGGTTTCTCTGTAGCTCTTACAACTTCCTGGAAATAAACAGGAAAGTGGTACATTTCTTGACATTTTGTAATATTCTGACAAACTGGGGCAGGGAGCCACGTTAGAAATACACAGGACAAGTGGATCTATTTTCTATTTTAAGTCCACAGTGAATGCAAAACACAGGGTTTGGTGGCTTAGAGATACAAAGTTACATGAAACACAGTTCCTACTCTCATGGAGGTGACAGGCTTACTGAGAAAAGGGGAAAGGCACAGAAATGCTCATGTTTTAAAATATCAAAAGGTGAGGAGCATACAAGAAAGAACTGGAAGAAAAATGAGAACAGTGATTCACTTCTTTTTAAAGGAGTTTTTTAATTCTTTTTATCCAAAAGCAAAACAGGAGGCTTTGCATATGACATTTATGTGATTAAAAATGAGTGTAAAAGTTATAGATACACATGTAAAGTATGAATTTTGAAATGTTTCCTCAAAGAGACCTTTTATCTGTACCTGAGTTGTTAACCCAAGGTCATGGCCTCCTTGAAATTTTGTATGGAATTTGGTGGCTATGTATATATGTAGTAGTTTCCTGGGAAAAGGACTGATGGCTTTGGTAGATTCTTAAAGGGTTCTATGAGAAGAAAATCAAATCCACCAATTGATAGTATGTCTCTGTAGATTCTTGGCCTTATAGTACCCTTCCCTGCTTTTCACCTCCACTTTACCCCTTCTCACTTACCTGTTGACTCCAAGATAAACGATTAAATGCTGTTATTTGTTGGACAAACTAAAGTTTACACGCCATATTCTTAGTTTGGAAAACATACAAGTTCAGCGTGTTGTTATAATGAGTGCTGCCTGCCATATTTCAAATGCTTACCAGATGCGAAGGAAGCTGGCTGGGTGAGTAGCTCCTACACCAGCCCCCTACAGGGATGCTCCCTTCACCCATCTTGCTGTCTTCTCTTCAGTCTGAAGCCCCTGCTCCCTTCCTCAATATGCTGTCATGTTCCCTGATTTGTGAAGTTTTCTCTCTTACCCTCAAAATACAAACAAAGGCCTCTTCTGAATTACATTTTGTTTTCCATAATCCCTAGTTTTTTTTTTTTTTTTTTCTTTTTGAATGTCAACTGTCAGCATAATCTTCAACATAAAATATACAATTAAAATCTAAGGCTGGGCGCAGTGACTCATGCCTATAATCCCAGTGACTCTGGAGTCTAAGGCAGGAAGACCCTGAGTTCAAAGCCCGCTTCAGCAACTCAACAAGACCCTCTCTCTAAATAAAATACAAAAAAAGGGGTGTGTGACTGATGTGGCTCAGTGATTAAGCGCCCTAGGTCCAATCCCTGGTACCTCCCCTCCCCGCAAAAAACTAGGTCATTTCATCAGATTTAGAGCAGTATTGTGATTGTACTATTTTAAAATTTGTTTAGTAAACTTATACGAAGAACTTACTGTGTGCTCATATCATTGTCTTGTATTGGTACTCAGCAGGAGAATGTGGAGGAACAGATTCCCAAGAGGGAAGCATTTTGAGCTTCACACCTTGCTTTTGCCATTCCTGTCCCCTCATTGCCTATAATGAGAGGAAAGTTGTTAACTGGTGGGAAGCAGTTTACATATGAGCTGCATTAGCTGCATCAGGAAGGTTAAGACATACCATATTACCTTATTTGAAACCATCTCCATTTTGCAGAATGCTGAGTAAGAAGAAACATTGTTTGGAATTTAGGATCACTCATAATATTTAGAAGTTACATATGCATATTTACATATAATTATGTAATTAAATACTTTAGTCTTAGCTTTTGAAAGTATATAGCTGAACAAACTGTAAGCTCAAAATCTCTTATAATTTTATTGTTTACAACTGTTTGGGTTAAAAAAAAGCTGGTTTATATTTTGAAAGTTTGCTTCAAAGAAAACATCACAAAAATATAGTTACTTTACTGCTCTGCATTTTATTTTGTGATTTCAGGCAAGGCTTTGACATTTCTTCTGCTACAGCCGCCGAGCCCCAAACTTCCTCCACACAGCACTATCCGTCGAACAGCCATTGACCTGATCGGGCGAGGATTCACAGTTTGGGAGCCTTACATGGATGTGTCTGCTGTTCTGATGGGACTTCTGGAACTCTGTGCTGATGCAGAGAAACAACTTGCCAAGTATGTGCTGAATTCCAGTGAATTCAGTGAATTTAATTTATTGTTGTTTGGGGGGATATTTTGGTGGAGGTCATCAATTATCCTTCATAAATTATATGTGTTCATAGACATTATCTGAATGTATGCAATTTTGGATATTGACAATGAAAAGGAAGCATGTTTCTGCAATTTAATACAACTGAGATTTAGCCTTGAGTTAGTGACTGATCTGTAATATAGTTTTCAAATTTTGTTTATTTTACCTGGAGACATTCCTAGCTAACAATAGCATAAACACATTGTTTATAAGAAAAATGATATACACCCTTGATACTTGATCAGAAATGCTTTACTCAGACATAGCCAAACAGTTTGAAGAATTAGTCCTCCACACTCATGTTAATTTTAAAATCAGCTTCATTGGAGTTTCATTTGCACCCAGTAAAGGACTAGACATAAAGAGGTTGCAGCGATCCAGGGAAGCAATGATCAGAGCAGAGTCAAAGTGGGAAATGATTGGAGCTGGTTGTCAGAATGAGTGGGAACACAGCTGGTGTGCTCAGAGTGATGGAGTGAAAGTTCTGGTAGAGGTGGAGATTAGTGTCGACTTGAGAACTCAGCCTCCTGAGGCCTGGGAGGGTTTTTTCCTCTCTCTTTCTTTTGTTTGATTTGTTTTTGGTTGTGTGTATATGTGTATTGTATACAACTTGAAATTTGCCATCAAGTACATTTACATCACCATGGTCTAGACTGTTCCCAAGTCATACCAAGTAGACACCCATGCTCATTAAGCAGTCTTTCCCCATTCTCCTACCACCAGCCCCTGGTAGTCACTACTCTGCTTTCTATGAATTAGTTTATTCTAGACATTTCACATAAATGCAACCTAGGGTCTTTTGTGACTGACTTCTTTCACTAGCACAGTATTTACATAGTCCATCTGTGTTGTAGCATGTATCATTACCTTTTTCTTTTTGAATGAATACCTTTTTCTTTTTGAATCATTACCTTATTCTTTTCTTTATGAATGAGTAACATTCCATCTATAGTTGTACCACCTAATGTTTGTTTGTCATGGCATATGGCTTATTTTTACCTTTTGGCTATTGCAAATAGAGTTGTTGTGAACATTTACATGTAAGAATTTCTTTGAACACCTGTTTTCATTTGTAAGAGAATTACTAAGTGTTAGCTTCTGGTTGCTGTGACTGAAATGCCTGATAAAAACAACTTAGAGGAGGAAAAGTTTTTTTGGCTCGTGGTTTCACAGGTGTCAGTCCATCGTAGGCCAGATCCAAGGCAAAAACATTATGACTTAAAGGAGGAATGAAGGAAAGCTGCTCAGCTTTTGGCAGCCAGGAAGCAGAAGGTGGGGTGAGATAAACCCTTCTAGGGCATGCCACCAGGATCTAATTCCTCCAGCTAGGCCAGCTCTCAGTGGATTAATCCACCAACGAGGTTACTGCCCTCACCACCTAACCAAGTCCTCCTTCTGAACCTTACTGCACTTGGGACCGTGCTTTCAACACATGAGCTTTTGGGGACATTCCAGATCCAAACTGCAACACTGGGCTATATGATAATTCTATTTCACTGTTTGAAGAGCCACCAGCCTGTTTTTCACATTGATGACAACATTGACATCCCACCAGCATTGTACAAGAGTTCCATTTTCTCCTCCTCTTCACCAACATGTTTTTCTTTACAGTGTAGTCACTCTAGTGGGTATGAAGTGGTAGGAATTCTGGAACTGCCCCATGGTGCCCTCCCTTCATGAAAATGTTACCACCTCTTTAATTTTCTCAGTGAATGACATTTCGTTCTTGTCATCATTAATCTTTTTTGAAAAACTAGAGTAATCTTCATGGTTACCTTTCTCTGCCCCACAGATGTCTTAGGTGCCAGCATGCTTTGGGCCTGTAGTTTTTCTGCTGACTGCTCTATGCTCAGAGAATGTAGGCCAGATAAGCAACCAAAGGCAGCTAGCATGGAACGCTGTGACTTTGTCTGTAGAGTGGTCATTCCCTGCCCAATATTCCAAGAGTGACTGGTAGGAGGAGGATATTGATTTCAATTTTAGGCAGCTGCCTTCCCTCTTTACCTTCTATCATACTGCCATGCTTTTTAATTTTCACCTTTAGGTGGAGCTGGTTAAAGTACCTCTCTCATAAGATTGATGATAGAAGAGTTTATATCTACAGAGTGCTTAGAAGAGTAGTTAACTCATCTTGAGAGATTAAATGGATGCTATGGTATGGTGGTAGTATAAGTGATGAAGCTGTGGTATGGACCCAGTGTTCAACAGATCGGGAGCCGTTGAACCCATTTCTAGAATGAGCAGTTTGGAAGAATGGTTGACAGTTTATTTCTGGGTACAGGAGTCTGGATGATTCTCAGTTGACTTTAAAGATTGAAAGGGAGTGTGAACCCATGCTTTGTGCCAATAGTGCAGCGTATCTGACCTTTGTGCAAAACTCTGGAACATATCTACAACCCTTGGTCTCCCCCCTGGCATAGTTGCCACACAGGCCCTCTGGGAAGACCACAGCGCTGGCCCCAGTGACCTCCACTCTTCCAGTTTATTTTGAGAAGCCTTTGGCATGTTCTGATTGTCTAGAATTTTCCTTGGCCCTGCATAGCTTATTTTCAGATCTGAGCTAAACACAGTTTCAATAGTATGTACATTTTTTTGTTACCTGGAAGGAGAAGTGAGAGGTTTTTATCTTAATTTAGTATGTACAATTTTCATTTTTAAATAATTTTACATTAGGCTTATGTCAGCAAAATAAAGATGCACTTATATTTTACCTGCATGTATATGTCTACAGACACAAATGCTGTAGTTTTCAGTGGTAATTTAAATCTTGCTATTACATCCTTCCTGTCATGAAGATTAGTATGACTTTCTATACACAGCTCTGAATAAATGAATGTATCAGCATGTAGCCTTGAGGAGTCCAATGTAATTTTCATCATGATAAATTGCATAATAAGCAAGAAAATGTTTGCTTATTAATCTATAACAAGATTTAGATTGAAAATGGCCTGTTACTTCCATGACACACTCGGTACCAGCTGCGGAGGCTGCGGAGGACTGAGATGGGGAGCCGTGGAGCAGGACGTGCACCGGGCTAAGCGTGCATCCTGCCCTCGTGGTGCCCTGCCACGCTGCCCCTTTTTGTGCCTGATTTACTGTGTACACAATATCCATGCCCAGCTGCCTCACTTCTGTCTGTGATGTTAAGCTTGCTGTATGAATAAGCTTCTGTGGTAGGCTGCTGCTTTTAAATTTCAGTTCATATTTATGGAAAGAGAAAAAAGGAGCAAATGTTTTCTTCTTCATTCCCCTTCTTGGGAGTTTATGAGGATGGGTTTGGGAGAGGGACATCTAACCCAGGGCCCATTCTGGAGAACACATAACACAGCAGGGTTCCTTTCGACCTCTCTCCCAGGTAAGGATATCCAACTTAAAATTTTTACACCTAAAATCACAACATCAACAGTTGTTTTCTAATGTTTTTAGCTATTTTGCCAGAATTTAAATGCTTACTAATCAAGGAAGCACTCTTTGCATAACTAATATGTGAAAGGGACAATGTTAGGTATTTGTAGCTATAAAGTAGAATCAAAGATCCTTTCTCCAAGGTGCAAAAGAGATAAGTTCTGTCCAAAGATAACCATATGAGTGGAAGGGATGGAATCCAGGGCCTGGTGGAATGAATCATAGCTGGGTAACCAGAAGGTATGCAATGAGAAGTTCTGCTTGAAATTTTCATTTGAATGATTATGACTGAGGCAGGGGAAGAAGGATGTGCAAAAGAAGAGAGGTAGGAAGGCACAGGCATGCCCAAAGCTGATGAGCAGCTCCTTAAAACCATAGCAAGTAAAGTAAGTGTTGTTTTCCACTAATTTGATTGATTAATTCCTTGCCAAAGAAACTTTAGAGGGATGCTTCCGTCTAAAACTGACAGTCTCCTTCCCAGTTGTCTTTGAATATTATTAGGGTCAGAGAAAGGATTGGTTTGAGCATTTGCTTTAGAAGCAGATTGTTACAGAGTTTTCTTTGCTTTTAGCACCTACATAGTACCTAGCCGTGCAAGGGTTCTGGGATTCTGGGTATAGTCCTCAATACTGAACACTTGCTACCCATGATTTCTGTGTTGTGTAAGTCACAAACATGCTCATCTAGTTACAGAGAAGCTCAAGAAAATAGGGTTACCTCCATTTTCACATGAGGAAAATAATGAAGCTGAGAGAAAAGTCATCTTCTTTCCACAGTAACTTCGTAGTCACTGAAAACTGCAGGGTTCAAATCCAGGTCCAACTGACTCTAAACACCAGTGCTCATAGCACTAAAATATCCTGCAGTCAGTCTCAACACCACCCCCAGAATTAAAACAGCTTATTCAAAGGATATAAAATTGGTCAAGTCAAAATTTTCAGTGTACTTTCAGAATTTAATATATTTAATGAAATTGTCTTCATCAAGGATTTTGTGTCTTCTAAAAATCAAAAACCTTATTTGAATACCAATAAACTCCTTGGGTGCTTGGGCCCTGTAGTAGATGTTCATTCTTATTTATCCATAACATCTGGCAAGTGATTTGCATATATTAAACTTTTAATAAAGCCATGGTATTCTATAAATTTAAATCTCCTTCCACAGCACGTGATTACAACACCCTCAGTATGCTGTCAGGTAAAAAGAAGGTACAGCAAGATTATGTGACTTGTCTGAGGTCACACTTGTATCCTAAAAGCTTATACTGTCACTCGGGTCTCCCACCTGCCATTTTGTTACTCTTGTACCATGTGCTTATACCACCCTTTGTATGTAAATGATCACAAGTAAAATCTCATATGAGGGATTTTTTAAATGAGTGAGGATGGACTATCCATTCATGATGAATGGGTTAGTAGAAAATGAGGCTGCACTTAACTGAAAACATAGTTTTGAGAAAAACAGAAACATACAGTAGTATGTTTTTATAAATCCAAAATTTGTTGTATCTGAGTGGTTGTGTACATATTATAAAATGTTAGAAATAGTAGAAAATTCTACTTTATAAATGAGCAGAATATCCTTGTGCCCTTGGAAATCTACAGCTATGTCTGTCTTCGTTCTCTGTGATTTTGACTCCATTTGCGTAGTTCACGGTGTAGGGCTTTTATTGTGAGTGAGGACAGTGAAACAGTGCTGGCCCAGTTGTTTAAGGGGCCAGTTTCTCATTGCATACTGTCACAACTGAAGGACATTGGTGAATGACAGAAAACCTATTGCTTTTATGGGATCGTCATGGCTTACCAAATGTTAAGGGAGAGACATAGTTGCTAGAAACCGCGCATGCTTTGGAATACAGATAAGTGCCATACATTAGAAAGATTTCTTTTGAACAGTATAGAGTTGAAGGGAATAATTCAATCTTTTAACACAAATTCAACCATGTTTTTTTTTTTAATTGGAGGGTGACGTGTGAAAAAAGGAATCCAAATGCTAGCATGCTTCAGGATTCAACAGGTAGACTATTCTTGTTCCCATGGGATTTATTTATAATCTGAGGAAGCCATTTAAGTTAATCATGTTAGCATAGCTCTCATGCACTGCAATAAATACATCTAAAAGATGGACATTTGGAGGAGAAAGAATTTCTACCTTTGGATTTAAGAAATGAATTCTACCTATGAGTTATGAAATTAAGGCCCAACTTGACTGAGGAATTGAAGATTCCTTATTAAGTTGAGGACATATACTTACCTGTTTTACCAAGAAGGGGTAGGATAAAAATCCCAAATGTTATGTAATTAAGTATGCATTGTCCAGATAACATTGGTCTTCTTTGTTTTTGGTGGGGAGTGTTTTCAGTTATCCGTATGGCTGGGCAAGATTTGCAGGCTATTTGATGAATGTTTAAGTGTTCTTCCCTCTGAATATTTCCTTATATTATTCCTTTGTTTGACAAATGGTGAAGTCTTACAATTTTAGATGGTGACATTTGACTGAAGTGTTCTTACATGTGACTTTCCAAATGCTTTTACCACAATGGAATGAACCCAGAACAGGATTAATGAGCAGTCATGTGAAGAGTGAGCTCAACCTGAGTGGACTCCTTTCTATTTCATGTTTTTTATTTATAATATCTATCATCTCTGGTATTTCATATTGGATGTGTACACTGAAATGCTGAGCAAATATAGTCTGTCATGTCCAATTTTTTAAGAATAAAAACCAAAACCAAAGGCCCATCGCATAAGCCTACAAAACAAATGATCTGTGTAACAGCCACATAAGCAGGATCAGAAGAAAAGTGTGTGCTCCCTAGTTCACATAGATTCCAGAACGAGACAGAAAGCCCTTGCTTTCCACCCTCTCATCCTCTGACCCTTCATTCAGGTAGAATCCCACATTAAAATATAGCACACACACAGTGCAGACTTGACTTTAAAGATGACTACGTGTAGATTTAGACTTTGTCTGTTGGGACTACCAGATCAATTACTTTGACTTCATTGCCTGGTCAATTCAGTCCAATAACTGGCTTAAGCGATTTTCTTTTCTCCTGCTAAATTTGCCAGCTGGCTTCATTTAGTGCATAACTATTGAGCTTCCTCTGTTTCCAAGGGCTGTACTAGGCACTTTGGGGGGATACACAGGATTAGAAAGCATGCTTACAATCTGCACAGAGTCATAATACAAGACTAATTCTGAAGGCCTGGCAGGATGGGATTCGGAACTAAGGGCCCCTAATAAACAACGGGCTTTGTTGTTGTTGTTCGTTTCAGTAGAAATCACTGAATGCTGAAGCAATTGCAGAATACTGTGTGGGGAAGCCAGGAATTGATCAGAAGGGAGGGAGGAGAGTGCACCAGTGGGAGAGGGGCAGAGGAGCAGTATTAGCAAACCCTGGAGTCAGTAAAAGAACAGAATTTTTTCAAGACCAACTTTGAAATAGACTAGCCTGATACTGAGAAGATTGAGTTAAAAATTAATGAACTAGATTTTGAAAGGCCTAAGAGTTTAGGATTTTTCAAAATTCAAGCCAAGGAGTTCGGATTTTTCTTAGAGTAATGGGAAGCAACTGAAGATTTTTAAAGCAGGGAAACCATGAAATAAAGTTGAGGCTCTGTTGAGTAGAGGAGAGACGCAGCTTTCTCTTCCTTCCTGGGCCTTGGCAGCCTGTCAGCTCTCATACTCACGGCCCCTCCCACTTTTGCACTGTGGGTGCCCTCAAGGTCACTGCAGCACCATGGCGTCATCACAGTAGACCTTTACACATCCTGTGCTCAGGCGGCCAAGTGCTGACGGAGGAAGTAGCTCAAGTACACACCTTGATGCCTCTCCAGGTGAGTTTCCCAGCTTCCCCTGAACTCAGTGGCACCGTGTTCACATGCCTTTGGTTCCCTGCCTCCTGTAGTGCTTTATAGCTTATCATCCAGATCCTGCCACTCCACCGTGAAATTTACCCCCCTTTTACCATAAGAAGTTTACTGATTCCCCCAATTCAAAGGTCCTTTGCTGAGATAGAAGGCAGTCTGCAGCTAGGCCTTTCATTTGAAGCCAGTGACCTACCATTAGTGGACTCATTTTTCCTTCACTTCTGTTTAGGAGACCTCTTTGCTCAGAAGCAGCGTTCTGTTGTCCATATGATACAGGTGCTCCCATGCTTGCTTTCTGCCCCTCCCTCCCTCTCTATCTCCCCTTCCCACTAAACATTTGTCCTCTATGCAAAGACAGAGAAGTGGTAGACTTAGCAACGGGTGGTGAGTTTCTTAGATCCTCTCTAAGTGTATAGAACTCTGGTTTCTAGCTACACAGATCAGGAACTTCTCTGGACTCTACAAGTATTCTCTAACTCTTATCTCACAGAAGCCACCCCTTTCTCTTAGCACCTAGGGAGCTAGAGGAGGGTAGATAGGCCACGAAGTATACAGCAGGAATGACCCTCTCCCCATAATTTTATTCTTGCATATAAACTAGCTCTTTCCACAGCCATATCACGAAGTTTTTTTTGTTTGTTTGTTTTTTGTTTCTTGTTTTTTGTTTTTTTGGTACCAGGGATTGAGCTCAGGGCACTTAACCACTAAGCACATCCCCAGCCCTACTTTGTATTTCATTTAGAGATAGGGTCTCATTGAGTTTTGCTGAGGCTGGCTTTGAACTCTGGATCCCCCTGCCTCGGCCTCCTGAGTCACTGGGATTTCAGGCATGTGCCATCGCTTCTGGCAACATATGTATTATGTTTCAGTTACGACCCTCAGCAGTTCACAAGCTCAGAATAGTAGTGTATTACCTAGTCTACACCTACAGATTCTATCATTTTTGTATCCTCACATAAGACTTCTTATTCAACTGAATTTGACTTTTTGAGGACTTTGTATATCCCAGTTCTGTTACTTAATGTGATTGTTTTCCTTTACAACTTTATGTCCACACCACGGATAAGAGTACATCCTGTATCTTCATTCAAACCACTGTTGATATTGAATAAAACAGCTGAAGTCCCAAGTATTAACATATCACTAGACACCTCTCAGGGATGCAACTTAACTATTCATCTAAAGCTGCTGAGTTCAGTCGTGTTACCAACCCATCAATCCAATCGACCATAGTATCGTTGTGCCCTTCCAAAGGTCAGCTATCCTGAAAGACATTGCATTAATCCCCCCTTATCTGCACAGGATATGTTCCAAGTCCTCTAGTTAATGCCTAAAGAGTGGTTCCAAACCCTGTACATGCTGTTTTTTATATATACATTCCTGTGATAAAGTTTAAATTATAAATTAGGCACAGTGAGATTAAAAGCAATAGCTGATAATAAAATAGAACAATTATAACAATATGCTGAAATAAAAGTTATGTGAATGTGGACTCTCAAAATGTCTTATTGGACTGTACTCTTGTAATGCAGTGCCTATGTGAAAAGTGGATTGAGGTGAATGATGGAGGCACTGTGACTTAGCTTTCAGCTACTATGAAAGGATTATCTGAACATAAGCACTGCCACATGATGACACTGATAACCAATGTGACTACTAATGGGTAGGTAGCATATATTACATGGATGCTCTGGACAGAGGGATAATTCACATCCTGGGCAAGATGTAATAGGAAAGTGTGAGATTTCATCAAGCTGTTCAGAATGTCATGCAATTTAAAACTCATTAATTACCTTTGGAATTTTCCATTTAATATTTTTGGAAAGGGAATACAAAATAATAGATAAGCGAGGAACATAGTATACTACTGCCTTGGTTTCTCATTTAACTTCTCTGGACCTGATTTCTCATTTGTAAAGTGACTTTATCAACTATGTCCTATGGACATTCTAGGACAACTACAAAAGGTCATGAAATAGCACAAGCAAGCCTGGTTTCAGTCCTAGACCCTAGTTTCTCTGTCAAGTTCTTTTTCTTCCACATCATGCCTTTCAGATGTGGGTTGGGATGCACAAGAGATAGGCATTCCTTTTCCCTGACCGACCGCTTGTTGGGATATTGTCTGAGTAATCTTTTCCAACTCCAGCATTTTGTGATTTTTCTCAATCTTACAGAATTTTATTTGAATTTGTTCAGAATTATTCAGTTGACATACCATTTTGGTTTGTCTCAGCCTTTCAAATATAACCAGCCCATCTTTATCCAATTGATTAAAGAAAGAGAACATCATAGGATAACTAAAAATTTAGTTTTCGAGTTTTTAAACAACCTAAAATATGGATAGTAATTATTAAGCATTTTGGCCCAAGCACTACTCACCCGCATAGTACACATTTCCTTTGCTGAATTTTCAATAGTAAAGTTTAATCCAAAAAAAGAAATTGGCTAACTGCCCATCCTGCTGAACACCTCTTTCAGCCCTGCTGGGACCCAAGGGCACAAGGCTTTTGGGGGAGCAAGTATAACCCATTTATTTGTTATTCAGTTTGTGTGCACATGTATGTGCATGCGTATGTGTATGTGTGTGTGTATGTGTGTGCATTCTCTCAGCTCACATTTTTCTTTTCTTGGTAAATATCAAAGAAAGACTCCTCCCTGAATTCCTGCTTTGCATTTATCTTCATTTGGAAAACAAGATGAAAGACAGTTACATATTATCAAAGATTTAAGCTGTATAACAGTTATGAAAAAATTATCAGCAGAATTTTCTAGGATTAATTTAGCTCTTTAACAGTGATGACAATGCCTATGTTATCTTTATTTACAAATAAAAGCTCAAAGATAGGGACACTTATAAACTTGCTGAGACTATTTAGTAAACATAATCCAGCTGATGCATGAAGCACAAAGACATATAATTGGAGTAGGATGCATTAAGATGCATCTTCATATGCATATTTAAATATGAAAACTATTTAGCTAGAGAAACTATAACTGACTCATATTAACAAAACTCCTGTCCTTAACAGTTAATATCCTGATCACATGCCACATTTTACTTTAAAGTCTTAATACTTTTCACAGTGGTTTATATGTAATATGAAGTATGCTTGGAAGTAAGACTATCATTGTTACCTTTCAAGTGGGAAACGAATACGGCATCCTATCCACCAAGAACCTTGCACCCTCAGTTTGGAAGGGTTTATTTCATTGAAAACAAAGTGTTATAAGTAGCCTGGACAGTGTCATGTCATCTGTTCTTGTATAAGGAGAATTAGTATCAGTTAATTTAATTTTTACATCAGTACTAAAGAAACTGTCATCAGAGCACGCCAATTAGTAGACTGGTTCTAAAAGTACTAAGTGTGGGGTAAACAGTAGTACTAAGGCTATTTCAAACTAAGAATAAACACAAACTAAAGGTAATTTTGTCATTCTCAGTTCTTCTGAATTTCTAGATAAGAATGAACTTTGCTTCCTGTCACAGATGCAGCCTAAAATAGTCTTTTAACTTGATCTTATAAATAAATTATCACCTTTAACTTTGTTTTAGGCCAAAATTTGAAAATACCCAACTTGATATTCATTCTTGCCTTTTTTTTGAGCTTTGTGATATGTATTCAGTACTAGTTCTTGATAATTTGTTAACAAGGCATTTTTTAACACTTTGGACAGATGCGCATACTGTTTTCAATCTTCACGGTTAATTATTCGATTTTGTATTGATGCCAGAACACCCTGACTCCTAATCACTGCTCATTGTTGCAAGTCCATTATATTCTAACTGTTTGAGTGCTCCCATTGACCTTGAACTGACATTATAAGCTGTGTCTAATCTTTTCACTCTATATTTCTAATGCTTCTTTTCTTTTTTCCTTTTTTCTGATCCCTGTTTAGCATCACAATGGGGCTGCCTCTGAGCCCAGCAGCTGACTCCGCCCGCTCTGCAAGGCATGCCCTCTCTCTCATTGCCACTGCCAGACCACCCGCCTTCATCACCACTATAGCCAAAGAGGTGAGGGGAGTCCACAGTGTGCTGCAGCTTCCCATTTAGAGGAATTATCTGACACTGTAAACTGAGGATTGGTACCCGCAAATAATCCTTCCAGCTTGTTCTAAAACAAAGCAAGTTAATGATTAGTACTGAAATGAATACATGCGTGTTTGTGCATGCACTCAGAATTCCACAGCTGTGCATTCATTACTTGTGCTGTAGTATTCACTTCTGTTCTCAAAGCTAATTCACTTGCAAATATTTGACAATAGTTTTTCAATCTGAAATATAGCAGGGATATGCAAATTAAAGCCTATTAAAGGTATTCACATTTTTCAAGTGTAAGTACCTACTTGTAATCAAACTAAACTTCTTTTTTAGCACTGGTTCTCCAACTGTAAACAAAAAATGTAAGTCATAAACGTGCTAATTGTTTTTCCTATTACATGTCACAGATAAAGACTTGAATGCCGATTGATTCCCACATTCTTAGTGTTCTAACTAATTGCCCACATCTAACTGAAAAACTAGTAAAGAACAATGAACCAATTATAGGATCTTTCCTGTAGGTCTTAGTGATGGGGAGAAAAAGGAAAGGATGATAAGCTCCTAAATTTTTTTAAAGGTTTGTTCCATTTCCACATGAATAATGTGCAGACGGGGTGTCCATAGGGCATGGACTCTTTCTGAGTTATTTTTCCTGTAGCTATGATGAATTTTTAAAATATGGAATAAATACCTGAGTCTACTCTGATAACCTGAGACCCATTGGGCCTGTGTCTGCCCCACAGCAATCCTTAATAGGCATGCTGTAGGTATTTGTGATGTAAAGGTAGCTAGAAGGGAGGAAAGAAGGTCCTAATAGCAATTTGTATAGGTGATTATGAGGCAGTGGAACTATAAATTCACATCAAAAATAAATTTATGGACTACAAGTATATGTTTTTCTGAAAGTACATAGTGTTATAGTAAGGGTCCACTACATTTAAATTACACATATGTATATATTTGGAACAAAATATTTATAATGTATGTATATATAAATAGTTTTTAAAAATTTTTTGTTAGTTGTTGATGGACCTTTATTTTTATTTATTTATATACAGTGCTAAGAATTGAACTCAGTGCACGCTACCTCTGAGCTACAACCTCAGCCCAAATAAAGAGTTTTATTAGCGTTGAAAATCTTTTACAGTTTTTCCTATTCATGGAGTACACATAGGTAGTTATATTGAATAAGCTTTACATTAATCTGACAGGTCCTTATATTAATTGTGGATTCAAACTTAATTTGTACCATATACTTATGACTCTTGTTAATTGAACTGTTAGAATACCCATGCTTTGTATTCCCTCTTTTCTACTTTTGATTGGAAAGATTTTAAAATATTTTGATGTAACAGTCTACATTGATTACCTTTTAAAACCAAGTTTTCCACTTCACTTTTTATTCATAGCTTATTCAAGTAAAATATTAAGTTTTTCTCATTAATACTGCCCCCTACCCTGTCCCTGTACTCACTGCTACATGGATAGTCTAGGGTTAGTTCAGAACCTGTTAATGTTATGTCTCCTCTGGACTGGATAACTTACAATTTGTATGGGAAAAATCACCCTTGGATATGTTATTTGCTTTGTTCGTTTTGATTTCCCAATTTGATGATGAAGCACGTAAAATAGTGTCTGGGACACAGTGTTATATAAATATTATTTACCATTACTACTTGAGATCAAGGATCATATCTTATCCTTCTGGGTATTTGGGAACTACACTGTATACTTCAGTACCAAATATACTAAATCCATAAATATTCAATCTTCAGTCTTTTTTCTTAAATGTCATAGTAATATTGTACTTATATCTCAAATAGTACTCAAGAACATATTGAATTTTATTAAACAATATTTATTGAATTATTATACTGAATATTTATTTGTGATCAGAAGTATTTCCTGAAGCATCCCATGATTTGCTTTTGTGGACTTTTTTTTGTCTCTGTAGTATTAGTAAGTGAAAAATAAGTCAGAAATGCAAAACTATATTGTTATATTTACAGCATGGAAATATTTTTATAGGTACACAGACATACAGCTCTTGCAGCAAATACCCAATCACAGCAGATATGCACACTACAACCCTTGCGCGAGCTAAAGGGGAAATCTGAGAGTCATTGAAATTCTCATCGAAAAGATGCCTACAGATGTTGTGGATCTCTTGTGGAGGTAAGAACTGTCCTGTTTTAAGTGATATGACAATATCCTAAATTAAATATTCCAGCGTATTAATACACTTTGGTACCTTTGTTTCCAGAATCTCTAAAGTAAAGAGAGAAAAGATTGTGGGGGCAGGGTAGGGGAGGCGAGACAGAGAGGAGATAACTAAAATGAATTAACTTTTGTGACATTTCTAGAGGCCTTAATTAAATTTCCTCAAAAATCAAAATGAGTGCATGTCCGTTTCCCACTCACATGGAATTGGTCTGTAGTAATTTTTTTAAAGGTTACATAAATTCTCCTTGACCTTATTAAAGCAAGTTTGTATAATGTGCTTGAATGAAAGCTATCTAACTTGTACATAAACATGAGTTGACCTTCAAAGTTAATAAATCTATTCTGTTTACTTCACTGTCTTTAAATTTTTATCACAGTAAGACAAAGGATAGCTTGTAGTATATGAATGTTTAAAAGTAACTACTTTTGTTTTAAAGTAATTACTAAAATCAAACTATTTAGAATTTTCATGGGCAAATGGGGCCCTAATGTAATCTTTAACATTTTGAAAATTAAGCCCCTAAAGTTAATTTTGATCTGTTCCTTTTCCTCTAAAGGTTATGGACATCATTATGTACTGCCTGGAAGGATCTTTAGTAAAAGAAAGGTCTTCAAGAGTGTTTTCCAGCTATCTGCAGGTAATATGCCTTTGGTAGGATGCAAAATAAGTAATTTTCCAGTACAAAAATAAAATTTAGTAGGACTGTTTACAGAGGTGAATTGGAGGTCTTACCCTTAGAAGCCAATCATTAATTAATATCTGCTTACCTTCTACAATGATTTAGATAGCTTTAGACAAAAATGCAAATATAGTAGAACCAGCTATATGAAATTGGGTGGAGAAGATATTTTGCTCACACGTAATAGGTGAACGAGAGATGGCATGCCCGAATGAGTCTGTATTCTTCCATCCATTACTCCAGTGTGTTGTATCATTACAAAATAGGGTCAGGACGTTTCTGCCATTAGGGAAGAAGCTGTACTTTCAGCCCAAAAGAAATATGTCACCTTTTCACTGGTGAATTTTATTTAATATAATGGTCAATATTTACATTGTATCCGATTAATTTAGGTGTTTTCCTTATGAGAAAACAATAAAACTTTCTAAACAGTGTTAACTATGTTAAGTGTAACTCTAAGTATTACATATATTTTATGTATCATTTAATTGTTATGAAATGATTGTTTTAGTGTCAAAATGTAGTGACATTTTTTTAAGTGTGGATCTCAAAATGTTTTATAGTTTGAGACACATTTTGTTTAAATTTTTTTTACCTTCATGTAAGCAGCAGAAGCAGTATTTAAATCTGTTGAAAATAAATGTTTTTGTAGAAAACAGGACCACCTGTTACTAGTAGTTACATGACATTTTCTTTTCATAACAAGTTTATTGATACCCTTTCTTACATTTGCTAGCTGCTTTGTAGTGTAAAGTTTTGTTGCAGATGATAGTTTCCTGAGAACAGTAACATTATATGGTACCACTTTCTGTCTTGTGTATTTCTTGGTATTTCAGCAAGTGTTTGCTGAATTGATTGTACTCCATAAACCTTCCCATATATTTTTCTATGTTTGCAGTAGACCATTTTATCTAAGTCTCTTTATTTTGCAGTTTCTGACTTTTCTACCACCTAAAAGTTAAAACACAAACACAGATTTTTAAAAAAATTATGTTGTAGCATACATGTGTACAGATGAAAATTTTCTTATGATATAGATTAGACAGATTAGAATACAGTAAATTTTTTGCAATTAATTCTGGATTATGTTCTTGTTTAAAACATTTTGAAATCTTTTGTGTGATTGATTTTTAAGAATACATACAGCTGTTATTTTCCCAGTTGATTATTCTCTGAAGAAATGTCTAAGTGGAAATGTACGTTTGTCTGTCACTTAGAGGAGATGTTGAGGAACAGTTGGATTAGGGCCACCTCACTGAATGTTAACAGTGTTTCTTGTAGCAGCAGCTACTATGTAAATAAGCCTCCTGGGGTTAAGGTGAGTAAATGGCATGGTGTTTAAAGGGCCCGTCGTTCCCCTGGGCAGCCAACCTGCCTCTTCCCCAAGCGGCATCCTCATGTGCTGCATAGCCACTTTTGTTGGCTCTTGTCTGTTAATGGAGAAGGAAGGATCCTGCTGGAATGCTGCGGAGGCATGTATCTAAGCTAATGCTAAGTACATGCGTGGTTTCCAATTTGTCAGAAAGCAATTGTCTTTTGTTTATTAATTAATGACATTTATTGACTACCTACTGTGTATCACGTGCTAGCTAGGCCCCGCATAAGCAATGGTGATTCAGATGATATCTTCAAGGGCCATAGGGTCTACTAGGGAGGTAATTATATAGACGGATGGTTTTAGGTTCTGGGCTATATGCTAGAGTAGAGTATCTGCCAGGAACTGAGTTGGGCAATAAAGGAGTGCCTAACTCGGCACATGGGAAAGCTGAGAAAGTTTCATAGAGGAGAAGACAAACAAAATAATATCTGTGAGAAAGGCTATAATAAAAGCAGTTGCCAAATGGAAAAAGGGATGTGTCCTCTGAGGGAATTGGGGTGATGACTGTAGCGGGAGTGTGGTGGGTTCTGGGAAAGCTTCAGAGCAGAGTTTGATGAGGTGGATTTTGCAGAGTAGGCAGGAGTCTGTCTTCTTGGACTGCAGGGAGAACCAGACCAGCAAACGTTGGGAGACACAAAAGTGTACAGAGAGTTCAGGAAATGCCCTGTGGTAGGGCATCTAGAAGGTAGGTAGAGGATGGAAGTCAGGTTTAGTGCCCAACTATAGAACTTTGAATTTCGTACAAAGGAGCTTGATTGGTATCTGATAGATAATAAGAAGTCAGGAAAGTTTTAAACAAAAATGTATAATCCTTTTACCAAACATAGTTGACTGGATATAAGCTTGTAAAAGATCAGATTTATAACAGTAATTGTGTTAGATATTATTAAGGCTGTGAATTGAAAAACCATACAGGCCATACATTTGTTTTTAAAACCTCGGTATGGTTTTGTATCCCCCCTCCTTTTCCTTTCTTTTACCCTTTCATAAAGGCGCTGTGGGTCTTAGCTTAGACTTGTTTCTATAATACTGTATGCTGCTATTCAGTTGCTGTGGTTGAGAGATCAAAAATGGTGTTAGTGCTGTTTTTAGATGAGTGACATTTGTGAAAGTACCTGGCAGAATGCTTTTAGATGTTCAGAAAATATTAGTTTCCTGTGGGTTTCTCTATCTTAATATAATTTGAAAAGCCAAAATGTATATAAAATCAGTTGATAATATTTTGTATGTATAAAAATTACATGATGACAATATCTTTGAATGTCAGAAAAACAAAATGTCTGTTTTCCTCTGCTCTCAAGCCACAGTCAACACATGGGACTTCTGTGACCCTGTAATGTGTGGAGATTTCTCCCCACCTGCAGGCAAGCAGTTCTGGGTGTCCTCTAATTCAATTCAGTTTTAACTGTACATGGAGATAGTGTCAAATCCTAGAGGTTGAAGACTCAATCCCCAAAACATCCCTCTACTCACCCTTTAGATGCCAGTCATGAGCCCTGGATTGTTTTACCTGTGCTTCTGATCAACTGACTGTAAATTGGGGTTTCCATAGTTCCTTCCTTTGATTTGATAATTTGTTCAAGCAGCTCACAGAAACTCAGGAAAATACTTATATGTTTAACAGTTTAACATAAAGGCTATTCCAAAAGGATACAGATGAAGAGATGCATAGGGCAAGGTATGGAAGAAGGGGTGTGAAGCTTCCATTCCTGATTGTTAATAGACTGGGCAGGGAAATCCAGCAAGTCCTGTCTATTCAGATTCTTGTTAGCCTCTCTGAGCAACATTCATTCCTCATGGTGTGGAATAGGACCCCCTCTGGAATAAGGGAGGCCTTATGACCCACTATCAGACAAGGTGGGGTCAGAAGTTTTATTTTTGGCCAATTCCAAATAGAAAGGAAGAGGAAGATTAGATATTTTTATGACCCACTTAGGAGAGGGAGTTATGAGCCGAGAACCATGGACAAGAACCAAAATAAATAAATAAATATCATGATATCACATTATTACCTTCACATCTATGGAAAATTGAATAATTTTAGTCAATGTTATAAATGTGATCTTCACAACTGAAGTTGTATTAATTCAATTAAGAGATAATGTAGTGTCCTGAAGTCACTAGATACTTAAAAATAGAATGTTAACTAACTTTTTATCTGAGTCCCAAAATGAAATAAAATCAGACTAAATAATACTTAGCTGGGTTTTCTTTATTTTCTTTTTTTTTTTTTTTTTTTTTTTTTTTTTTAATCTTTACTGTGGGCTTGTGATTTTGATGTGCATCTAGATTTATAGTTTCAGGTTCAGGATTTTAAAACTTAAGTGAGGTGGTTTCTTTATGATTTTCTTTGTTTTAATAGTTAATTCTCAGATTTCCATTTTATTGTTATTCTGAAAAATCTCTAGTTTATTAATTACTATGTAAAGACTGACTATGTGATTTAATGGGTTGTGCATTCTTCACCCAGTCATATTGTTAACTGAAATTTTGTTCATCAACATCTTCATTCAAAATGTATTTAAAGCTATAAATTGTTAGTTAATTGAAAGGATTGATATAAAAAGTTTAGTTTCTAAAATTTCGTTCATATAATAACTTTTCTGATAATTATTAAAACTTCTAGTAATATCATTTGTTTGAAAACAGAAACGGATTATAATACATGCCAGTACAATTTGTTAGACATTATTTCTGCATCACTGACCGAAACTCACTTGCTGATGTTAAAACAGGTAGCAATGCATAATTAATAAAAAAATACAATTGTCTTTTTCATTATATAGCACTTCATAGGTTACTAAATGTTTCTCAAAACATTCTCCTATTCTCAAAATTTTTAAGAAGGGCATTTTATAGATTTAAAATTTGGGCGAAAATTAGATTTTGATATGTATTAGTCAAGTGACTAATAAAGTTTCAACTCCAAGATAAAATCTAAACCTTATTTATAGTCTGTTGCTTTGGCTGTCCAACTTTTAGTCTGAAAGTACATATGTACATATGTGTGACTCTATCCATGTGTGCATACATACATACTTACATGCATATATTTGTACCCCAGCCACTTGCCTTATTCCACAAACTTTTTAACTTTGAAAGTTAATATAAAATAGAGGAAATGGAAGCAAGGGACAGAAGAATAGAAAGGAAAGATGAGACCAATATGAGGTTAGAAGGCCCATGTATTTGCCAAATCTGAACCTCCACACTTGTCTTTAAACCTAGGAGGAGCCAGTGTATAAAGCAGAACAGAAATGAGTCACACTGTTGATATGACAGAAAGTGAACAGTTGCTCAAGAGAAATGTAACTTTTGTAGAAGTAAGATCAATGTGAAATTGTAGGTTCATATAAAGAAGACATTAAATGTGTCATTGATAGGTAGAGATTCTGTGATTCTCAAGAACATGATAGAAAGGAGCTAGGTATTAAAGTACATTTACTGTCTCTTATTTGATAAACTGAGGACACACATAGCAAGGTAAAATTTAAAAATATTATGAGAAATTGCTTCCCATTAGACACTATGGGAAATAATGATCTTGGATTATTATTCCCAGACCACTTGCAAGAGAATGACCTGTTTTTAGGCTGCACTGAGGGCCCCTGCATCAAACTATCCTGAGGCCTGGGAAACTGCACTTAGCAGCCTCAGTGGTAATTCTGAGACACACTAAAGTTTAAAAACAAGCACTCTAGCAATCCAAAATCAAGAAAAACAAAACTCCCGTCACTGTTCTTTGTGACCATGTTCTCTTATGTCACACTTTGGACCCTGGAATGCTTTTCATTTATATATTGAACATACTCTGAATCCCTTCAGCTCATGTAATTCCAGCCAGGTATTCTTGGTTTTTAAGACTTGCCCTTAGTACTGCAGAAGTTCTGCTGGGGACTTTAAAATATATATACTCTGCTTATTCCTCTTAATAGTCTACTTTATATCCCTAGATAGAGTTAAACCAGCAGACAGCTGCATGTTTTGCCCAGATTGACTGATTTCCTCCAGTTACCTCCCCGCGTGTCCATTCAGATTATGCCTGCAGTTTGCACTGGGCACCTTGCAGGAGAGCAGAGAAAGCCACCAGCCTGCAGAGTGTGGGGCTGTTAATACATTGTTGACTGTCCTATGAAGGCTTTAGATATCTCTATTAAATCTGATGACCGCCATTTTCTGTTTATTTTGTCCCAAGTAACCTAGATTGTTTTCTGGGTTTTTGTTTTCCATATAATCAATATTAATTTAAAATTTTTTCTTTAGACATTAGGCAAATTCTCTGCTTAATTTTAGTACATTATGGTTTAAATCTCCCATACTATATACCTCATAATATTTCCACTCCTATTTTCCTTTACTTTTTACTCTATTTTATTCTGTAAATTTCCATAAGTTCCTTATGAGGTATGTATATGTGACGTATGTGTATTTTGAATATGTACATGTGAAATATACAGTTTTAATTTTATTTCAAAAGCCATGAAATGAAAAGTAGTCATTATAAACATAATATCAGTTATGGTTATTTTCTAAAAATATAAACTTTCTGTAATAACTGAAAAATTCTAGCTCTTCCTGGAATAGTTTATATAACTGTAGATATTTTTCTATAATATATCACCCAATAAAAGATATAAAAATCACATAAAACTAACTACTGTATAAACTTTATAGTCACAGTCTTAAATATTTCCTAATAATTCACATTTTAGTTCTAGGGATATTATTAATAACTTAGTGGCACCTATTAATAATGTAAGAAAATAACTTAGATTTCACTGCCCTTGAGAGAATATTGCATGCATATCTTTCAAAGCAAAATTATACAAAATAGTTCTACTGTCAGATTTTTCATCACCATCACAAATAAGACTTTATTATTATACAGGAATTAAACTGCATCCTTTTTAGAACACAGATATGGCATGTCAGAAACGACTTCCTGTAGATTCTTTGACACCTCATTGGCCTTTGCTTTACCTTCATCAGTCTCTGAGATGATCTTCAGAAGACATCACCAAGTACTCTAGATAATTACTATAGAGACAGAATGACAGAGGGTTCTGAGTAATACACATTTAATTGCCTGGAATATAAATAATACAGCATCCTCAGTTAAAAATACCCTAGACAATAAGACAGTAGAATGAACTCTTCAAGGCTTGAAGGAGAAACATCACTGGAGTTTCATCAGAGTTTGTTGTTAAAATTGGTTAAGTGTTGCTAGGTTTCTGAACTTGAGTCCCCTTGTGAAGCTTGTCACCCAGCAGATCATCCAGCATGCCATCCTTGACTCAGTTTGATGTTTGTTCCCCTCTTGGTCGTTATACCGACACTGGCTCACTTTTTGCCACTCTTTTTTGATTCGGTAGCCTGACACATGAAATGTATGTGACTGCACTTTTGGCATACTTTACGCAGATGATACCTACATGAAAGTACTCACAGCACACACAGATTCCAAAGGAGTGCGTAGTATTCATGTTGCAAAAGTATTCTTTACTGAGGACAGAATATAGAGATTTAAGGTCTTGTAAACTACTTTTCATTAGCAATGAAGATAGGGTTTGGGAACGTTGCTTAGTGGGAGAGAACATGCGTAGCATGCATAGTACCCTGGGTTTGATCCCTGCACCAAAAAAGAAAGGAGAGGGAAGGAGAGAGAGAAAGAGGGAGAGAGAGGGAAAGAGAAACAAAATACTTCTGCCAGTGTGACATAAAAGTTTAAGACTTTTTTATTATGTTCTTCAGGACTGGTAGTGGAATAATGCACAACCAGAAAAAGGATTAAGGATTTTTAAAATGAAGTACAAATTAATGGGAAAATAAGATTACATTTAAATAAGCTCATATTTGTGACTTCGAGTCACTTAGGATTGCAGAGTCATACATTATAAGTAGTTTGAGGAAGAAGACTTTGGTTTCATTTCTTTCCCAGTGCCCTATAGCAACTTGTAGAGGCCTCCATCTGGCCGAAGATCATATGCCCCAGGATTCCCTTGGTCCCTATGCCTAATACTCATGTTGTTTTAGGTTGAGGCAATTTATTTGATGTGTAACTTAAAGTGATTTAATTTTTATGCTTTTTAAAGACTTGACAAATAAATTCACAAGTGCAAAAGAAATCCTTTTTTAGGCTGTCCCAATTTTTAGTTTAGAAAATATGAACTCTCAACATAGGCACTCGATAACAGTGGTTGAATAATAATACCAGCTTTTAGCTCCATTTGTTTTGTTCTTAATTTGTTTTAATAGAAGTCACCAGTTATTGCATCTAAAGAATAACCTTGCTGGGCTGGGGTCATAGCTCAGTGGTAGAGCGCTTGCCTAGCATGTGTGAGGCACTGGGTTCAATCCTCAGCCCCACATATAAATAAATGAATAAAATAAAGGAAAAAAAAGAATAACCTTGCTGCATTATTTTCATAGAATTGCAAGTTGGATCTGCAAATTTTGGATCTGAAAAGGACCTTTTGTAAAATCACCTACTCCCATCCTTCCTTTTATGAACAGGCTAACCAAAGACTTTTTTGTGCTGACAGTCAGACCAATGTGAAACTCAGCTCTACTGAACAGATCTCACACCTGCTGTGTGTTCTGCAGGGTGAGGTGGGCACCCCCACCCAGGCATGTGCATGTCAGGGGACACACCGAGTTGTGCCTACCCATCAGAAAATGACTATTGATAGGTCCAAGTCCAGGCTCTTCCTCTCTCGTTCCATCCTCTCTCACCTCCTCTTGGACCTTACTCTTTAGAAAACCTTTCTCTCACTTTTATTCAAGAATTCTTTGTGGCAGCTCTTTCTCAGCCCAGGAGCATGCTTATTATCTCTCATTTAAAAACCCTTCTTTCTGTCTGCATCTTCTCTCCCTACTGTCAGTCTCTTATCTCCCCTCTTCCAAGAAAAGGAGTCTGTACTCTGTCTACTTTGTTGTCTTTCCTTCTGTCTTTATCTGCTGGAGACTGACTCTTGCCTCTAATAATTTGCTAATCTCTCCCTCCCTTTCTTTCTCTCTGTCTCTTGTGCACACACTTACTCTCTCTTTCCAAATCTAACAATTTTTTTATTTCTACATGCTTTTCACTCTTTAGGGGAGTGGTTCTCTTTTTGGTCTCAGGACCTCATAAACTTGGAACAACCTAAAGAGATTGTGTTTGTAAAGTTTCTACCTATAGATTTTTTAGTGTATTAGAAATTAAACATGAGCAATTTAAAAAGTAATTCTGGATTAATTTAAAATAACAATAATAGACTTGCTTCATGTTAATAGAAAACATTTTTATGACAAATAATTACTTTCCAAGACAAAAAATAAATAAATCACAAGAAAAGTAGCATTGTTTCATTTTCATAGAATCCTTTAATGACTGGTTTAGTAGAAGTCAAGTGGAATTTCATACCTAAGTATGTTTTTAATTTGTTGCAGCATGTAGTTTTGGTTGAATTATATGGTGAAAATTTGGCCTCACAAAAAATATCTAATTGAAAAAAGGAAGGATGGTTTAATAGTCTTTTCAGATAATGTCACATCTTTAGCACTACACCAAAACTCAACATGTGGTTGTTTTTAAAGATTAGTTCCATTGGAATCTGCAATCACATGAGCTTTTCAGACTGTTACATTAAATACATTGCTGTATAATACACTTTGACTCTTTCACCCATGCATAATTTTGTAATATTTTGTACTGGTCTTTGAAAATACCATGCTACCCTCCACGAGCATCCATGAAAAGCTCTTTAAACCCTGACCTTTTAGGTTTTTATGGAGACTTCATTGGGCGGGTATGATTGAAGCATGGACAACCATGTAGAAAGGTGATTGGACACAAAGGTTGTTATCTAATGCTTATAGACTGGGAAAGCCTGTGAGGCTGTGGGTGGAGCACTCATCGTGGTAGAAGGCTTGCCCAGCATGCGTGCAGCCTCACTGGTGCTAGGTAAGTGCACTGTCATAGAGCTTCATCCCCAGACCTTGACCTGTGGACTTGGAGTGATAATGCTGTGTCAGTGGAGGTTCAGTTATTACAGCAGAGGTGCCACTCTGGAGCAGGATGTCGAGAGTCTGTGAGGCTTTGTTTTTGTGGAAGAAGGGGGTGTCCAAACTGTACTTCATGCTTAGTTTTATTGTGACCCTAAAACTGCTCTAAGAAATAAAGCATTTTTAAAAATAAAAGTGTATCATCCACTCAGTATTCTGAGTCAAAAGTGTAGATGAAGTATAGAATTCAAGTAATCAGTATGAATTTCATTGATATTTAATGTTGGACCATTGTTTAGTTTTTATTTTTAATGAGTCAGTATGTCATTTTTAATCACTAAATGTAAAATTTTAATTAATTGCTTAGTCCATTATGGATTATAGCATTCAATTATTTCAAACAACATTAGATGGTGTTTATTTTTAGAATTGAAAGTTAATATGAACAAATATTTTAGTTGACTGATTTTTAATATATAAAAACCAAATCTCAGTACCAAGTTTCAAAATAAGAAAAAAAAAAATCACTCAAGAAATAGGAATGAAAAAAGTGGAATTCAAGTGATTTAATAAAGTTAAAGGATTTTTAAGTACTCCTTTGACTTTTCTTCAAAATTCCTGAAAGTATTTTAGAATCCATTTGTTTATTCCACAGACATTAATGTGCATCTGTCTTGTGTGCCTTGCTGGGCCTGTGCAGGCTGCTGGGTGACATCGGGATAGTCAGGCAGTCTCTGCCCTCATGGGCCTTGAACTGGGCTTGGTAGAGATAGAGAGGTAAAATCAGCAAAATATCACAAAAACTAGGTAAAAGGATGCCCAGAACAGAGGACCAGATGCTGTGATGGAAGGACAGAAAGGAAGAAGTAAGGAATTGTGCAGAGGAGAGAAAAGGAGAACTGGCAATGATTCCGCAGAGTTTTAAAAGATGAGTCGCATAGGCATTTTTCAGACACACAGGTCCTTATTTCAAAATCTATGCTTATTTAAAAATTATGTCAGATATTCTTTTACATTGCATATTTCACTTCCAAAAAAGAAGAGATTTTCTGTAGATAGAAAGCAATCTGTACATAGAACTGAGTAGTACATTTAATGACTTGACTACTTTGACTTCTCAGTAGATATTGAAGATGTAAGTAGTGGCAAGGAGGGAACTAACTTTTAAAGGTCTTGGAGCAAAAAAAAAAAAAAAAGAAAAAAAAATTCCTACTTTTTCTTCAAATGGACAAATCCCCCAACTTTTAGTAGTGTTGACATTGAACTTGAAGTGTTTTGTAATTGTTCTCCTGGATTTGACAGGTTAGCTGTGAATTGACCTTCAGCGGAAGGCATGTTAGTATGTTTTTACATATAAAATGTGTTTTATATCAAAACATCCTTCACCTGTGCCCTATAATTAAAATATGCTTACTAATTTTTGTTTGCATCAAAGTATACTAGAACTGTGGTGTCCCATACAACCATAATAAAGATTAGGTCAGTCCACTCCTACTCATGTGGAAAAAATGTTGTAGAAGAGACTTTTAAAGAGGGACTAGCCAAGTTGCAGAGGAGTACATAAAATGAAATCCCTTTTTAAAAAGAAAACTATGTGTAAGTATAGATGTTCATGCATGTACATGTATACATCCAAAGAGGAAAAAAAAGTCTGGGAAAACGTACCCCAAAATGGTTCTGGTGGTTATCTGGGAGAGGGTGGTGATGCATTAATGGGTAACTTCCACTTTTAACTGTTTTATATAATTTGTGGGGTTTTTTTCTCAGTGTGTGTACATTCCTGTAAATATATATAAACACACATGCACATATGTTTGTGTGTATGTATATGTGTATTAAAATTCAAATGAAAGAACTAAAAAGCCATAATTAATAAAATATTAAAGCTATAACATAGATAAGATAAAAAAAAAGTCGAGGTAAGATAAGTATTTATACTTTTCAACTGAATTAAAAAAGTCTAATCCAGACAGAGGAGTTAGAAGTTTATATTTTCAGAGATGGTGTACCTTTTCTTAAACTTTGTTATTATGTAGACAGACTGATTGATTTTGCTTTTCAAGTGAAAAGCTGAATCAGCCTTGTTCACCCTAAATGGGCACTTAAAGTTCAGCAAGGAAATGCACATGGTCTGCTTTTCAACACTGCATGAGCTCATTTTTTAAGAAACTCCTCCAAACCTGTGGTTTTTCTTATCCCGTATGTTGATGACAATAATGCAATATAAACAGCTTCTAACCTAACTTCCAGTAAAATCCTTAAACTTGTAACCATTTTACAGTATACTTTTGATAATAATTGTGAATGTTACTCTTGTATTCACAAGTAGAAGTCCCTTTAAAATCATTCTAATTTGTTTACCTATTCCTAAAACCTTCCCAACAGATGACTGTCTCTCATTATTAAAGTTCTTCATATTAAAATAAAACAAAATGGGGATGGGGGGTGTAGCTCAATGGTAGAGCACTTGATTTAAAATGCTGTAGAGAACTAAAATCTATATTACTTGTATTAGCAAATTTAGATTAAAACTAAAATTATTTGTACTTTTTATCAGGTTATACTTAAAAATCACAAGTATTTAAAATATATAAAATTAAAATATTTGGGGTATTTGTTTTCCCCAATTTATTAGCTTGTTATTAGCACTTATTTGCCCTAGGAAAATAGCATATTAACTACATCTTATTTATTCTTTCTGTAGTATATATATTCAGAGGTGCAGATGACAATGATGATGATAGCTAATAAGATTAATGTGTGTTTATCATAGAAAAGAGCTTACCATGTGCCAGACACTGTTCTGAATACTTTGCTAATATGAGCTCATTTTAAGTTCCAGTTATTAATGTTGATTAATAAGTACTGTTGTTATTCCCATTTTATAGATGAGGAAACCAAAACATAGATAATTTAAGCAATTTGCATATGTTTACATAATTAGTGCAGAATCAGGTGAGACCCATTTCCCATCTATTATGCCATACAACCTAGACATGCATGATATTTTTCCTTGCAGAAATTTCTACTCTATGGACATTCTCAGAAGCATTTCCAGTTCTTCCCTCAACTCCCAGGCTATAGTGTGCTATGCTAAGTGATTTTTTTTTATTCCCCAGAAAGAAAGGAATTCACATATTAACCATTCAACAGAATGGTCAATATTTTTTACTATTCATAGTATGCAAAATCCTGACTGGAAAATAGTAACTCTCAAATGGAATTCCCTATGCTATCACCATCCCAGACTGAGGGATCTTTCATTTGGTCTTTTTAACTGGTGCTCTCCACTGGAATAAAGCACTTCTAGTTATTACAGAAAGTTTATATTTTTAGAAAATAACCATAACTGATATTATGTTTATAATGACTACTTTTCATTTCATGGCTTTTGAAATAAAATTAAAACTGTATATTTCACATGTACATATTCAAAATACACATACGTCACATATACATACCTCATAAGGAACTTATGGAAATTTATAGAATAAAATAGAGTAAAAAGTAAAGGAAAATAGGAGTGGAAATATTATGAGGTATATAGTATGGGAGATTTAAACCATAATTTACTAAAATTAAGCATACCTCCAGAACTAACAGCTCCCCCTGACTGATGCCTGGAATTCTGGAAGGTAACTATGAACGTGTTCTGTGAAGTGTTTTAGTGCCCCCTTGATGGGCAGCTGTGGCATCACTGAGGGCTGCTGACCAATGCTGTGATGACCTACTCCTCATTCTGTTAGGCTGAACTCTTTTTTTTTTTTTTTTTTATTGTAAACAAATGGGATACATGTTGTTTCTCTGTCTGTACATGGCGTAAAGGCATACCATTTGTGTAATCATAAATTTACATAGGGTAATGTTGTTTGATTCATTCTGCCATTTTTTCCCTTCCCCCCCACCCCTCCCACCCCTCCCCTCCATCTATACAGTCCTTTCTTCCTCCATCCCTGCCCCCCTCCCTAAACCCAACTCCAACCCCAACACTAACCCTTCCCACCCCCCATTATGTGTCATCATTCACTTATTAGCGATATCATTCTTCCTTTGGTTTTTTGAGATTGGCTTATCTCACTTAGCATGATATTCTCCAATTTCATCCATTTGCCTGCAAATGCCATAATTTTATCATTCTTTATGGCTGAGTAATATTCCATTGTATATATATACCACATTTTCTTTATCCATTCATCAATTGAAGGACATCTAGGTTGGTTCCACAATCTGGCTATTGTGAACTGAGCAGCTATGAACATTGATGTGGCTGTATCTCTGTAATATGCTGATTTTAAGTCCTTTGTATATAGGCCAAGGAGTGGGATAGCTGGGTCAAATGGTGGTTCCATTCCAAGTTTTCTAAGGAATCTCCACACTGCTTTCCAGAGTGGCTGCACTAATTTGCAGCCCCACCAGCAATGTAAGAGTGTACCTTTCTCCCCACATCCTCGCCAACACCTGTTGTTGCTTGTATTCTTGATAATCGCCATTCTAATTGGGGTGAGATGGAATCTTAGGGTGGTTTTGATTTGCATTTCTCTTATTACTAGAGATGTTGAACATTTTTCCATATGTTTGTTGATTGCTTGTAGATCTTCTTCTGTGAAGTGTCTATTCATTTCTTTAGCCCATTTGTCAATTGGATTATTTACATTCTTGGTGTAGAGTTTTTTGAGTTCTTTATAGATTCTGGAGATTAGCGCTCTATCTGAAGTATGATTGGCAAAGATTTTCTCCCACTCTGTAGGCTCTTTCTTCCCATTGCTGATAGTTTCCTTTGCTGAGAGAAAGCTTTTTAGTTTGAATCTATCCCAGTTATTAATTCTTGCTTTTATTTCTTGTGCTATGGGAGTCCTGTTGAGGAAGTCTGGTCCTAAACTGACATGTTGAAGCTCTGGACCTACTTTTTCTTCTATAAGATGCAAGGTCTCTGGTCTGATTCCAAGATCCTTAATCCATTTTGAGTTTAGTTTCGTGCATGGTGAGAGATATGGGTTTAGTTTCATTCTGTTGCATATGGATTTCCAATTCTCCCAGCACCATTTGTTGAAGAGGCTATCTTTTCTCCGTTGCATATTTTTGGCCCCTTTGTCTAGTATGAGAAAATTGTATTTATTTGGGTTTGTGTCCATGTCCTCTATTCTGTACCATTGATCCACCTTTCTATTTTGGTACCAATACCATGCCGTTTTTGTTACTATTGCTTTGTAGTAGAGTTGAAGATCTGGTCTTGCGATACCCCCTGCTTCACTCTTTCTGCCAAGGATTGCTTTAGCTATTCTGGGTTTTTTCTTCTTCCAGATGAATTTCATAATTGCTTGCTCTATTTCTGTAAGGTACATCATTGGGATTTTAATTGGAATTACATTGAATCTGAACTCTTCACATGCATGGCACTCATCTTGTACTCTCCAGCCAAAGGGATTGAGGCAGTTGGTAGTCACTGGTATTTTCTTTTGATCAGAGTAAATGATATATTGTTCCCGTACAGAAGTCCTGTCATTCTTCTGTGTAAAACCAGATTGCCTGTGGTTTGAGCTCAAATCCTTCTCCATGGTATATTGGGAACACATCATGGATATTTCTCTCCCTAGCTAGTATTCATGATGAAAAAAGGATGTGGTGTATTGTTGATTAGATTTTCAATAAGTCTTTTTGAATATTAATAATGAATCCTGCATATACATCTTGCACTGTGTAACCAAGTGAATCAATCTAAAAAGTTATTTCATGCAAATAAGAACAAAAAAAAATACTATTTATTTTCCCTCCTTTTGGCAAAAAAGTAGGAAACCTGATAATATCTAATGTGGTAATTTTTTTGTGAGGATCTAAGGAAATTTGGCATTGTTTCATATTTAAAATGTGCATTTTCTTTGATCCTACTCTGGTGAATCCATCCTACAAAAATAACCACCTAGGTATACAGGGATTCATGTACAAATATAATCTAACCACCTATCAGAAAACAAATGAATTCAGGTGTGATAAGAATGACCTGAGATCCATATGAGAGGCCTGAGATGAGAG
Organism: Sciurus carolinensis; assembly: GCF_902686445.1. Lineage (NCBI taxonomy): Eukaryota > Metazoa > Chordata > Mammalia > Rodentia > Sciuridae > Sciurus > Sciurus carolinensis. Next base: position 63,515,987 of record NC_062227.1, read on the forward strand.
AACATGTCTCATGAAATCCTGAGGAAAGAATACTGCATTGTAGAATAATTGTTATACTATGATACCATTTATGTATTAAGTTAGAAAAAACTCTTCAAAGGTCCTCCAAATTCCTAACAGCAGTTACTTTGTGTGTGAAAGGGAAGATGTGCTTTCTTTCTTTTTTATAAGTAATTATTATTACTATTTAAACAGGGTGACCCTAGAAACAGAGACCCCAGTGAAGTAAGGCCATAAGCAGTGGAGATACTGGCCCAATGAGATTTTTCAACAGAGGGTGCAGCACATGTCACCCCTATAAAGTAGGAACCATGTGAACATATCCGAGAAAGTGCAAGGTGATTCCTATGCATAGTGACCCAAAGGAAGAGGAGATAAAGCCTGAGTGGTGTTGGGGCTTTGAAGGATAGGGGTGAACAGCAGAGAGAGGGGTTGGAATTCATGGCTGCATGTGGACAGCAGTGGAGGCGTGGAAATCAGTGACTTTAAACTGTTCACCTGAGACCACATCAGCCCTAGCACCAACTCCAGGAAGAGAGATGTATTACCTCATCAACCCAGTCAGCTTTACTCTCCCACTTACTTGAGTGCTAATGTTCTCAGATTTCCTTTTAGCCACCAAGTAGAGGAGAGCTCTGAATCTAACTTTAACATAACAAAAGGATTCTGGCCAGCCTATTGTCTATGAAATGCTACCCAAGTGACAAATTATCATCATGGGGAATTGGAGACTAACCATTTCCAGAAGGCTTAGCACACATAAACCCTTACTCTACGACCCCAAAACTTAGAGGAATTTAAGACTTTACCTGGGAATTAAGTCAAGACTAGCCTAATCATAAAAAAGCTATGATGGACCCTCCTTTTCAATCCATTGATACCTTCAAGGATGGGGACAGTTAATGCATGTCTCACCATCCTTAGTCTCATCAGCCCCCAAATGGAAAACTGGCTCCAGGAAGAACTCTCCTATAGGGGTATGGTGGGCCATGGAATCCTCTGCAGTGATTGACCCACTGTAGCCAGTTCCCAGAGTAAACCTTGTGAAATGACTGCATACATGCCACAGATTTCTTCTGATAAGAGAGCCAGGTATAAAAAGTTTAATTGAAATCCCAAGATAAAAACAGGCCATGAGACCTTCGCTGTCCAGAATTCTTTAAGATATTGTTTAGGAGTCTTAGTCTAGTAGTAAATTGCAAAGAATGAAAAATGCAGACCTATAATATATGGTCCTTTCAGGCAGACTAAAGATTTGATACCAAGAATAGATTTGATCTTTTTTCTCCCATAAATAATAATGTTTGAAGTGATATAGAAGGATGAGGTTGATATCCAGAGCATAGAAAATGGGAAATGTAACAAAAACTTTTTAGAATCTGACTTGAATAAGATTTTGTCCACACAACTGTATTTTACCAATGTTTTGTTTAGTAAAGTGTTATTTTAAGGGTGATTATATATTCAGTTTTGCAGAAGGATTGTGGCAGTACAGCTGTTAAATCTGTGCAAATAATAGATAAAGCACTGCTGCAAATTTTATTTTCCTGTGGCCCTTTGCCTACACAGAACAAATATTTGTTAAAACATTTGTCAGATATTAAATTCCATGTTACTCTAATAGAATATAATTACATGTGGTATATTTTTACAGGCAGAGATGTGATATTGACATGAAAGTAGATTCAATGATAACTAATACTTAGACCACTGTAGTTATTGAATAACAAAACAGTAAATGTTTTTAAACTCTTCTAAATCATTTTCATTTTCAAATATAACAACTTTAGATTTTTAATGCAGATTCCCACTCTCTATTAAGGTACACTAATATGAGGTTTTCTATAGGAAAAGTTTAGAGAAACGAACTTTTTACTAACCATTTAATAGTGAGGAAAACTTCATAGGTTTCAGGAACTTTCATATCCTTCCTTCCCTCAAACCAGTGTAACACGAGGGCAGTGCTATTCCTGAACACAACCCTGCAGGGCAATCTAAAGTAGCGTCTTCCATGGGACTGAAAGGGAAGCCTTGACCTTCCATTACAGGGAAAAAGTTGGTCATTGGGTGAGGTTTGGGCATGGGACAAAAATACTGTTTCATCCATTACTTGGTAATATGTAACAAACAAAAAGTCTTAAAACCAATAGTTTGTTTTCCAGATTTACAAAATATGTATAAATGTCACGTCTGTAAATACCAAAATGGCTCTATCAGAATGCTGCTATTCACATGTTCAAACCTGTCTCTCTCAGCCTCTCTCATATAATTTCAGAAATTTCGCATGCCTTAGTAGTCTTTTACTCTACATTTACTTTAAGAAAGCATTTAGACAAATGGTATTTTTTCCTATCATGTTTTACCTCCCCCTCCTCCCTTTCAAAACAATAAAAAAGTTAGTTTGGTCATATGGAACCAAAGGGGGAAATGACAAGAAATGTTTTCAAGAATTGACGCAAAATTCTCATAAATATTTAGGATAGGCTGCTTGTTCACCTTGACAGCACACACAGCCCACAGAACTGGGTAATGTGATGTATATTTAAAACTCTTTGCATATATAAAATCATACCTGATTTATACTGCTAATAATTTTTACTCTTACATTCAGATCCTACCTATAGGAACTTGAAGTCAGTATGACAAAGCATAAATCAGGTGCTGCTTAATACAGCACCTGACTAGGAAATTAGTCTGGAAAAAGGAAAAATAAATGATAAAATGATAAAACAACCTCTTATAACCTTCAAAATTTCTTCCTAAATCCTATTTTTATGCAGTATAAAATAAATATCAAATACTTTATTCATACCACCTATAACCATATTTATCATTTAGATAAACTGGTAATTGTGGAAAATCTAGAGAATTTGCAAGGTAACTTTTTCCCCAGTGGATAGCTTTCTGATTTTATTCTACATTACTAATGAAAACTTTAGACAGAATATTTATGTAGCCTTTTGTGATTATTCTGCTAGAAAGTATATTTTACTACTGAATAATGTTAATAACCCATGAAAATGAAATGAAATTGAATACATATCCTTTTCAAATTTTTTCTGAGTTCTATTCAAATGAAAATATTTGCATAAGTCATTGTAAAACTGGATTTTCAGAATTAATCTTAGTTTGTATTTGACTCTTATTGTTGAAAAATTCAAGAGTGTTTATAAAGTTGTTTTCTATTGAAGATAATTAACAGGCCTAAATGATATTCTGCATCCATTTTCTTTCAAATGATTTCTATGAATCACTAAAAGGAAACATTCTTGAAAAATCTTAACATACTTATCATAGATATGTTTCTTTATATATATATTATCAGAGGTGGCTTTAATCTCTGAAATGTGATGCTGTCCATTTCCACGTGCAGGTCATCTCACCTGGCTTTTTTGTTTTTGTTGTGAAAATGTTCAATTCAGGTTCTACATGGTCAGCTATTACGAGCGGAATCACAGAATAGCAGTGGGAGCACGCCATGGTTCAGTGGCCCTGTACGACATTCGGACTGGAAAATGTCAGGTAAATAAATCATCGTGACTTCCTCTCCATAAAGTGTGGAAGTTATTGAAAGGAGAGAGAGACTAGCACTTCACCAGTTGACGTGCTGAGCTGCTGGAACGTTATGGATAATGCTAAAGGGATCAATAGTTTAATGAAGGACTCAAAGAATATAGAGCCCCACTGTCTTTATTCACTGGGACTGAAAGGCCGCCACAGATGGGTTTGTGATAGAGCCCAGAATCAGGTGGCACTGCTCTCAAACAACTTTGCAGTACATCTCTCCTTTTCTAAACAAAGTTTTCTGGGTTCCTTATTTTTGTCATGTGTTTTCTGAAACAAGTTTGATGATGTGGTTATGATATAATGGTTGAACAAAAATTTATTCTCTAAGTAAAATGATTTATTTACATGGTAACAAGAGTTTCTTTAATTGTAAGAGCAATCTAGTTAGAGTTCATAAAAAGAAAAAAATTTTTCACTTAGTAAAGCTCTATTAAAAATAATGTTCTCTTTGAAATAATGATACTACTTTTTATACTCTTATAACACTTTTTATGCTTTTATAACATATTACTCTTTATTGAAAATTCATCTTGATTTTGATTTTGATCACCTTATTCTCAAAATATACTGGTTAGTTAGGCAGGGCTAGTCTAGCCCCACTTTAGAGATGGGAACTGAAGCTCAGAGCTTTAATAGCTTGGTCCCAGAGGCACGTTAGTGGCTAAGGGTAAATCCAGGACTAAGCACCATTGAGATGACAAAAGTATAGCATTCATTGATAAATAGTGCCAAAACAGCCTCTCCTGTTTCTGCTCCTCCTCCCCTTCCTCCTCCTATTCCTCCTCTTCCTCCTCCTATTCCTCCTCTTCCTCCTTCTCCTCTTCCTCCTCTTTTTCCTTCTCCTCCTACTCCTTTTCCTTTTTATTGATCCTTTTTAGTTATATATGACATTAGGAGTCATTTTGACACGATTATAAAAACACAAAACATAACTTCTTATGTTTCATTGTATCATTTATTAATGCTGATATATTCACCTGTCTTGTAGTATTAGGAATTTCCAGAAGGAGTATGAAAAAATTAATGAGGATGTGGCTAAAAATTTAGACTGTCTCTTAAATGCGATAAACTATTCATTAATCCTCCAAAGCTTTCCTGTCAGCTTTCAATGAAATAGTTCTAAGAGATGGTAACAGGTGTCGGAGGTAAAGCGTTCAGCAGTTGGATAAGTTTGGGAGATCTATTTGAATGTTAAGTACATTTCTATGTTCAGGCCCCTGAATCCTGAGTTTGTCATGTGTGAACATGCTTCATTTGCCATACTTATTGAACTGTTGGATTGTGTTGATATGTGTAAACCCCCCACCCCATGACCATATTCCTTTACTCTGGGCTGTCACTGAGAGCATTGAAACCACTCTGAATGCTTGTTTAAAAATTAAGTTACATTTTATTTATAATAATCTTTCAGAAGAGAGATTCTTCAAAGGGCATTTTCAGAATCTCTTGAGACAGATTTTTTTTTTTTCTTTTTAAACTTGATTTTAAAAATGGATATGTAAAAATATAAAAGTTATATGTATGGATGGAGTACCACGTGATGTTTCTATACAGGTATATATTGTGTAATGTTTAAATTAGGTTAAACATCTTTATCCCCTCAAACACTGATTATTTCTTTGTGGTAAAAACATTCAAATTCCTTTCTTCTAGCTTTTTAACACAGTACATTGTTACCTCTAGTCACCTTAGTGTCCAGTAGCACACCAGAGCTTTTTATTTCTATTGAACTATGATTTAGTACCCATTGATCAACCTTCCCCATTTTTCCCCTGCCCTCTACTCTCTGCAGCCTCTGGTAACCACCTGTTTTTAAGACAGTTTGAAAAACTGGAGTTTATTACTTCTAGTGGACTTGAGAGAAATAAACCACAAACATCTGCAAGGTAAAGATGGAAAGAAAAAAATAACAGGAGACCTTGTAAAGCTTCTTCAAAAATGAACTGAAGAAATCCTAGAGAGGATTCTTCATGATCAGATAAAATGCAGTTGCCACCAGCAGACAGCCAAGCGAGCAGTGTGAGTGCAGTGAGCTAAACAAAGGTGAGCGGGAGGACAGCAAGTGGCACCAGTGACAAAGGACCACAGTGTGCTGACACGCTGTTGCTTTCCACTTCTCTTCCTACTAAGTGTCTCAGTGATGAACTTGGTAATGTACTGAAAAAGTTAATCTTTTGAACACCTTCTTCTTTTCAACTGGTTTACTTGAGATACACTTCCCAAAGCCATTCTTTCTTGAAAGGAATTTGAAATACCATATTTTCTGAATGTTATTTTAGTGTCTCCATGATTTTTTTCTACTTCATCTTCTTGATTTTAGTAGCTAAAATTATCATTAGTGTTGCAGGGGTGAATAGCCTTCACCTTCCTGTTTTGTATAGTGGTGAAAGGAAAACCTACCGTCTTCTCTCATCACTCTGTGAAAACACAGCTCAATCTCTGAAATATGTCTTAACTACTCTTGCCAGCTGTCATTTATGTATCATTTATATCCAGTGACAGTGAACCCTTAAGAGAGTCTCTTACTTCTCTTATTAATGTTGTAAGATTTGAGGTGAGTGAACATCTGAAACAGCATACAGGGTAGGTAACGCGTTTAGAAATGATGTTTTAAGGGGTGAATCATAGGATCATTTTGAACTAGGAGTGCAGTAAAGCATTTCTTGAAAAATCCTTTGGAATCAATTACAGGGACAGTGGGGTAATTTTTCTAGCATAAGCAAAGACAGAGATATAACATAAAAAGTTTAGAAGGGATATTTAGAAAATACCTGGTTATAAGATGTAGAGTTCCAGTGGGTGAAAATATAAAGTGTAATGCCCTAAAGGGTCAGATAGGTCTCTTGCTAAAGAATAAAAGAAAAATTAAGCACCTTTCTCTTACCTTTTGACTTTGACTTCTATTTTTAAAAAAGAAAAATCAATTCTCTTGATCTGTTCCTCCCAGACTCTTAAGAGGAGATTATACAAAGCCATAGGATGAATATGGCATATCTGTCTGGAACATGAATTTTATACAAGTCAAGGGTTGTAGAAATATGGTCCAAATCTGGCCTGTTGCCTGTTCTAATAAATAAAGTTTTATTGGAACACAGCCACACTCATTCGATTATGCCTTGCCTACTACAATGGCAAAATTGAGTAGTTGGCAACTGGCAAAGAACCTTTGTGATCTGCAAGCTTAAAGATTTCCTATCAGTCCCTTTATAGAAAAGGTTCACTGACCTCTAACTAAGATGGTTGAGGAAGAAGAGTTAAATAATTTAACTAAAAGTGATTTAGAACATTATAGTATAATGTCAAGAATAATTAGAATAGTAAGAATGTTTAGAAAGATGTGTGGGTTTGAATTCCATCTCCACCACTAATTCGCTTTATAACCTTGAGAAAGTCTCCTAACTTCTCTGAGCTGAAATGTCCTCATCTGTAAAGGGATAATAGAAATAGTATCTATTATTGGGATAAGTGTTAAAGAATAATTATTGAAACACTATTCAAGATGGTAAGGCAGACTTTATCAAGGAGGACTGTGCTGATAGGTCTGAACCCACTGCAACAGGGTGTTGCAAAGCAGGAGAAGGACTGGACTCTACCTTTCACAAGAAGCAGGGTGGGGTTCATAGGTAGAAAGTTACTAAGAGGAAGCAACTTACTTGGTAAGTTTTTGTGACTGAGTGTATGACAGAGGTGGTCAAATACCAAGAGTGGGGGATTTTCTCTAAACTGACTTAGGGGATTCTTGTTCAAACTGAATTCAGCAAGAAGGGCAAAGAGGGAACCCCAAGCTGAGGCCTACTCAGGCAGAGGACTCAAAGGAGCCTAACTCAAGTCTCTACCAGAAGTAAATAAGGTAATTTGCATAAATAATTGACACAATGGTTATCTTGTAGTTAGTATTCTGTAAATGTGGCTATTATTACATTAAAATAAATTTGGAAATATACTACATTATAATTAAATTTCATTAATGTTAGGAAACTTAAGAAAAACTCAAGTATAGACCCTGGTGCTAAGAACTCCCTCTCCTGACTTGGAAGCACTTTGGTGGCAAGTGGCAGCAGCAGCGTGAGGCCACATGTGGGTTTCTTTTCCAAAGGCTGCCCTACCTGTGCTGTCACTGTCTCTACTGACTACGGCAGTCAGAAACAGATGGAAGTCAATAGTTAAAATTCTGCTGTGCTGCTGACTTCAAAACCACTAAACAATTTAGGAACATACCTGACTCAAGTTTCACTTAAAAAAAAAAATCTAGCTCCTCTATGAAACACTTAAATTTTGTTGCCAAGTAGTACTCTTGCTAAGCAGGCAGATTAGAGCCCATGGCTCCCTTAGAGCTCTACAAATATGTATTTGGTTAAATCAAGAATGAAAATCCTCTCTGGTTTGGCAAAACATGATCTCCTATCTCACTGATGTCCAATCCTTTTTGAATCCATCATTTGTAATAACTGCTCACTGTGCCAGGTTCCCTTAGGCTCACGTTAGCTAGTTTTCCTATGAAGTTTGCACCGTGTCACTTGGAGGTGCCTAATCCACTTTGGTAAATCTAGGCACTCATTTTCTTACCATGCTTTGGCAAAGCACTACAAAACAGCAGTGATGTTTGAGAGATAAAAGTAAACCTGAAGCCTTCTCTATATCTGAAATTATTTTTTAAAAAACTTTATTACTGAAAAGTTTAAGTAAATGCCTTGGCAAACCTGTTCTTAAAATCCCATAATATCTAGTGTCTGGTACATAGAAGATGTACAATGAAATACATTGTTGATCAGATTTTTTAAATCCTGACTCTTTAAGGTAAAAAAATATGTTAAGAACTGTAATGTGATATGATAAATGAAAACAAAATGTGTCTAAATTATATAAAAATATCAATTTGTGCTGGGGAAATAGCTCAGTTGGTAGAGTGCTTGCCTCGCATGCACAAGGCCCTGGGTTCAATCCCCAGCACCACAAAAGAAAAAAAAAATCAGTTTGTTATAGTTTTATTTCAGTATGTTAGAAACACTCATCAAATTGCTTTTCTTTAGGGAGAATATTTTTTTAGAAATAGCATAGAGTCATGACAGATATATTTCTGTAGTAGACCACAGCCAGGCCTGCCCTGGGCCAGATAATGAAGCAAAAAAAAAAAAAAGAAGAAGCAAAGTTGATTTTATGTGTAGAACTGTGGCATCTGTGGCCTAGCTATAATCCCTCACAGAAAGGACATTGAATTCTGTAATGTTGATGTGTGCCCCATAGCACAGCCTGATGTATACCAAAGCAGCGATCCTACAGCTTGAGCTCCTGTGGCCTTGAAGATTACTCCATGAGGGATGAATGCACTGACCTCTGACCTTCACATGTACCTCAATGAGTAAAGCGTCGGCAGCGGGATACTGAATCCTTTTAGTTATACCCTTATCCCCTGAATATCCTCTGCCTGCTTCTTTGATAATTCAGTAGTTACAGAAGTGAAATCAACCCTGAACTCCGTCCACATCTGTTTTCACCAATCTGTCAACTCTGACTTATCCAAACCTGGCTCACTTTCACTTTTCAGCCAACAAGATGTCACCTGTAGTCCACAGGGTCACTATATCTGCTAAGCATGTACTTAAACTCAAGAGAAGACCAAAACAGCCACAACCACCTTCAAGTACATGTGAGAGATGAGCAAGAGTACCTTAATGTTTTTTTTTTTTTTTTTTTTCTTAAATACAAAGTCATTTTGAGGACTGGTTTTCTCATCTTTTTAGATGTCTTAATTGTCTCAAATTCAGGGTATCATGTCAGAAAATATTTCTGTCTACCAACATCCCTTCCAAACTACCTTTTTTCTGTTAATGGCATGATAATATGATGACACCACAATCACCCTGCTTTTCCTTCACCCATCTGTATCTGTTACTGAGTTTAACTTTTCCTTAGAGAAGCTTGGAATCTGCCTCTTTCCCCTGCAAATACCCTAAATTGGAACCTTGGCCTGTTCAAGGTGTTTGAGCTTCTAGTTTTGATCATCATGCATATATACCCCTTTCCTTCTTTGATCTTCATTTTATTCAATAACAACCACTTCTTCTGTTGTAACCTGCCCTGGTGCTCTTGCAGTTTACTTAGAAAATATTCAGAAATATCGCTTGGATAATTTCTTGGAACCACAGTCAGAATTTCAGGAGATGTCCTGAATTACAATTACAATTACATGTGTCTAGATTGTAGCAAAACTCTCACCTTGCCAAGAATATACCATGTACTCAGGTGAAGCACTTCTGATGAGTAAAAATGCTGAAGCATTCTTGTTAAGTTAATGATTATTGCCTCTATTTTCATTGAGGTTTTGATTAAAATTTATTTTGATTATCCTTTGAATTTCCTATGCCTCTTGTATCCACTATTTCTTATGCAGAACAATTATAATTGTTTCTGACATGCTGATCTTAATATTATCTCTAAATTTATTTCCTTATTTCCTAGTAGAGCACCTACAAATAGATTCTGAAACCAGACTACCTGGATTCACATCCTTGCTCAGCTTATTAGCTTTGTGGCTTTGAGCAAAGAATTTAAAAATTCTCTGTATTTGAGTTTCTTCATCTATAAAATGAACATAATAACAATTGACTCATTGAGTTATAAAGATTAGAAGTGCTCAAAAATGCTCAAAAAGTGTTAACCATCACAATTATTAGGTAGCTGTTGGTTTAATAGGACAAAATCAGTCAGTCCCATCCTTGTCCCTTCCTGCTGCCTTATATCCTGCTTCATACCCCGTAGATCTATTATCATTTCTTATGTTTTTTATAATTCTTTCCCCAAGACTATTTGAATTACTCTTTTAAGTAGGGCCAGTAATAGATCTGTTAAATAATTAGCAAATTTCAAGATTTCAGACCTACTGATCTGTCCTTAATTATCTACGTTTAGTAATTATCTTTCTTTCCTGATTTTTTCTCATAACATCAATCTCTTTTCTTACTACTCTTTTGTTCTTCAATGGTTTTTTGAAATCATTATATTACTTCTAATATTACTTCAATATTAGAATCTTTCTGAGTAATTAAAATTTTTAAACAAACTTTCTCTTTTAAAACAGTTTCAACTTTACAGCAAAATTGAGTAGAACATATATACCCAGAGAATTCCCATATACCCTCTGCACCCACATATGTGTACCCTCCCCTGTTATCAGCATCTTCCCACTGAGTAGTACATTGGTAATATAGAAAAGTTCAGACAAGCTCAGACATACTCAGGGTGGCATGGCCATACATGGTAATGTTCAGGCTTCTCCTCTAAAAGTTTGATAGTTGAGTCTGTTGAAACAAACTGGTAATAGACAGTATTAGTGGGGGAAAAAGCATACAGGTTTATTAACATGCACATGTATATGAGCCATACAAAATATGAAACTCACAGAGGAGCCAGGTGGTTGAGGTTTAAATACTATTTCCTAAGAGAAGAGGGAAAATGGGGGACTGTAGACATTTTTAATTGGGTAAGTTATTTAGGGGGGAAATGAGCCTGGAGAATAGACAGTGGTCAGGGACAGTATTCCTCTGGCTGTAGGTGTGACTGCCTGACCTTCAGTCTTCTGTGTGATATGAGTTCAATCTTCCTTGGATAGTGAAATTTCCGTGAGAGTATTTGAAGGCAAATGTGTTCCTCTTAGGAGGATCTGGTTTTTAGGTAAACAAGGGAACCACAGGGAAAGCCCTCCTCTGTATTTGCTTCTCCCAGTGTGTTCTCAGTGGGAAGTTCAAAGCAGCAGATTTGGAGGCATCATTTTCTGAGCCCCACTGAAAATGAGTCTCAGAAACACATCCTCACCAGAATCGTTAGTTTGCATTGGAGTTTATTGGTGTGGAAGAGTCTATAGGTTTGAACAAGTGCATCATAACATGTATCTGCCATTACTCTATCATGCAGAGTAGTTTCACTGCCCTAAAAATTTTGATTTATATAACTTTTAATGTGTATCTTATTATTTTTAGTGTAAATTTCTGCACATGTGATGACCAGAATGCTCTGAAACTGTTTCCAAACATGTTTTATGAGTATTAATTTCTTCATGCCCTTCCTAATATTTCTGGGAATAACAGGATGACTTTTGAGCTATGGTTATTCTCAAAAAAGTGAAACTCCAAAGTTGGCCTATTTTGCCTCCTGTATTTGTCATCTTGGATAACAGACTGTTTCTTCATTTATTCATGATTTAATATCCATTTTGTCTATTTTTTTAAAAAGTATGATGATGGCTCTTCTCTATGCCAAGAACTATATTATATATTGAACCATATTATATGCAAAAGATGACAAAATCCATGAGTGTATCCCTTACTGACACAGTCTGGTATGGAAGATAATCCTAAACCCCCAACTGAAGTAATATAACGAGCTCTGAAGGAGGACAACCTGGAAGAGCACAGGAGGGGCACTGTCCCAGATTCCTGTGGGACACTGGGGAGTTGCTCAGGCAGGGCTCCCTAATGGGGAGGGCATCTGAATAACAGCAAGGAATCAAGCAAAGAGGGGGAAGGGCAGGGACAGTGTTCCAGGCAGACAGTACAACCTGTGCAAAGTCTGGAAGACCAGGAAGCACAGGGAAGGCCCTCTTGTCAGATGCTACAGAAACGTTTTCCCTTGTACGTGGGAACGTTCGTGCTACAGCAACTTTCACATTGGCTTTATACTGGGAATTGCACAAATCTTGCATGAGAAACAATTATTCCAATACATAAGTAGAGACATTTCTTGTTTGTGACTTATTAAATGCTGAATTTAAGTTACATCGCATTAGCAAAGTGTTAAAGACATAACTGAATGCTGACATTCTGTTAACTAAAATACTGTTTTTAGGGAAAGGACTTGGCAAATATAGAAGTGTTTTCACTATGGGATTTAAAGTGTTTTATGAAAATAAATTACTGTAGTTTTCTGTAATACCTTTAATTCTGGAAAGCACTCTAAAGTACTACGTATCAAAAAAAAGCTAATATTCAAGATTAAACAGAAATGTCAGCAAACATAGTCATATTAATAGAAGTTTGGAAAACAATGTGTTCTTCTCTCTAAAAATAACAAAGATTTTACTTCTAGTTAGGAGGAGCAATGGACCTTAGGGATCTTGTGGACAGTAAGATTGATGTTTCTTTAAGGCAGAGTTTTAAGCTCCAGGCACAGTTTTCACTGAGCAGAAGTCTATAACGCTTATACATCAAGGGCACTTATGCGGTGATTGCAAAAATTGCAGTGAGGATTGACTACAGTACTTAGTCAGACAGTGACATTTTAGGTATTTTCTTCCTGCCTCTTTTCAGCAGCTGGTTTTATGGCAGGTGCTTCCTGTGACATTCTGGAGCAACAACCAGAAATATGGCATCAGGGGTGATAATAAGATGAATGGTTGGAGAAGACAATGGCTTCCTGACACTGTTGAGGAATTACCTAACAAGCCTCCAGTTTTAAAAGTGAACTGCTATTTAGAGAGGAACCTCCAGGAAAAGGCACAGATATCCGAAACAGTGCTTGAAATCAGACCATCATTTATTCTGAAAGTTTTAAAATTTTAGAATATTTTTAACTGTGCAGAGAATTTTTATGTTATTTATTCCATTGCTTATTGAGCACTTCTTGTATTGGTGTGATGCTTTGAATGTCAGTATTCAAGACTGTTGCACTGAAAAAGAAAATTAAATCCTTCATAACACCTACAAGTGGAAACACATAAAGCAGAAGTTCTGTATTTATAACTAATAAATTGTAAAAAGCATTTTAATATTTTTATAGGCAAAAAATTCTTTTCATATTCAAAATTCATATCACTTCAATTACATTTCTCAGTGCCATTTATTCTCCCACCTAGCCATTATCTTTTCCCCCCTCAACACATAAAAAAGAAAGTTTAAATGTATATATGTGTGCATATGTATATTTTTTCCACAGATATAGTTTACAAAATTAGGAAATATTAATTAGGGAAGTATAGTCATCCATTAGCACTCATGGGGGATGGTTCTGGAACCTCCCCAGAGTTATGAAAATCCACACATGTTCAAGTCCCTTCTGTAAAGTGATGTAGTATTTGCATATAGCCTATACAATTCTCCCAATACTTTAAATTATCTCTAGAATACTCATAGTAATCATAAATGATATGTAAAAAGTTGTTATACTGTATTATCGAGGACATAACGACAGGGAAAAAAGCCTTCATATGTTCAGTACAGATACAGTTTTTATGTTTGGAGTATGTTCATTCCACAATTGGTTGAACCCATCAGTGCAGAACCCACTGATAGGGAGGCCAATTGTATATTGAATTCATGCTGGAGTCACCATCTTTCATTTTTTATATCCATTCTCAATATGGAAGGGACTTAAAACAGGCCTCATATAATAATTCAATAAATATGACTCTTAAGTACTCTAAAACATATATAATGAGGACATGAGTCCATTTCAGATAGGTTGTATGAAGATGTTGATGTCCACTTAAAGCATCCTTTAAGATCTGGCAGGTTCTATCTCTGGAGGAGCTGAATGGACCTCTGGATGGAGCTGAAGTCCGGTGGGGCAAGAGGCACACATACGGTACCTAAAAGCCCTGGATCCCACATAGTCAACCCCATAATTTGTTCAGTTAGTCAAAAATGTTGCTCAGGTGTGGAATCATATAAAATGGTATATATCATAGACATAGATAATTTTATTTCTCATCTCTTCTGATATGGGACCAAAGACTTTTCTTTCCATATGATTTTAGTTCTTTCTTGCTAAAGCACACCAGTTTCTGTTTCTTTAAGTGGACTGAGATATTAAGCATATTTACAAAGCGATGTCAGAGTATAATTCTAGACTTTGATGCTTTTCCTGGTCTTTTGCAGTTGTCTCACTTAAGCCTAATGTCGTGTGTATATGTGTGTCTTTTTAAAAGCCCTCTTGTCATTTTGCAGTGTAATTTTATGATATTTAATCCAACTACATTAACATTGGCAAGTTCAACTAGCCTTAGCTCTGGTTGACTACAGGCCATAGAGTTCAACTGGCAAGAGCATTAGTGAGTGGACTTTCCAGAGAGAAACCTGCCAACCACCGGCATTCCTCACGTGTGGGACACCAGTTAGGGTATTCAACAGAGGGAAGAGAGAACCTCAGTTCTCTACCCAGGGTGGGTAGAGATCCTGTCATGCTGCCTCCAAGACAAGATTCCTGGAAGCATGAAACGGTCTTATGAAGTGCAGGTGGGAGTGACTGCTTGTGTGGGCAAGGTATTCACCATCTGGACACAGAGAAGAAACAAGTACAGTAGAGTGTCCCAGTGCTGCAGTGAATGTCAGGCCACCCAGGAGCAAAGGGTGAATCCAGTGAACACAAGGGACAGGAGCAGGAAGAGGTTCATAAGGAACATGTTGTTTGGGCTGATCCTTGAGCAGATTTCCTGTGGGCACACATGGAGGAAGAAGACTTTTCAGGAAGAGGATGAGTGTCAACAGAAGCTCAGAAACATTTAGCAGGTGGTACCTTCCAGAAACTGCAAGGTTTTGGTTCCAATGGAGTGTGATAGAGCAGGAGGGATGAAGCCTAATAGGTAGGAGGGTGAGACCATGGCAGGCCTTCCCTGTCAGAGGCTTCCATCTGGAGTCTCAGGGTCAGCAATGACAAGCTCTCATCCCTACAGAGACCAAGTAAGTAGCACAAATTATTAAGATAAACTTTCTTGGTTTATTTCACTTTTGATAGGACCATCTAAGAAATGTTTCCCTTTTTAGTTGTGTCTGTAACACAACAGTTAAAGCCTTTAAAAATGCAGCTGGTAGTGTGCTTTAGTGTTGGGGCAGAACTGGGAGAGGTGGGGATTGCAGCAAACTGCAGAGTACATGCTGTATGGAGAGACCAGCCAGATCCTCACCTTCAGTGCTGTGTGCAAACGTTGACTTTTGTTGCCTCCCTCTGATTTTTCCAGATAGTTCAAAAGTTTGGATTTTTATTTTCAAATCTCCCAATTTTTAAGTGTTGGTGACTGATTTCAAAAGTTTATAAACTGATAATATACTGAGTGTATAGTTTTGCATTCAGCGATTTGGAGAGTTTTAAGCAGGGGAGCAACAGGATGAGGTACTGCCATTTTGGAAGGTCACTGGCGACGCTGTGTAGGATGAAATGAAGTAGGCTTTCTCTTGGAGGCTTTGTAACAATCCAGACAGCAGTTGAGCAGGACCCAGTGAGCATCTGTGGTGGCTGAAGTGAGAATCATGACCAAGTAGATTCAGTTGAGCCTTAATGCATGCTGAGTATACACACAAATCAGTACCATAATGAAGAAGTAAAAGCAGTATTCTCTGAGAACAGTGATAAAATAATGGACTGTAAACTGAGGAAAGACTAACATGTAAAAGAAAAAAATTAGTTGTAGGAGGAAATTTTAAAAATACAAATTGTAGAATTATTTGGAAAGATTCATTTCTTAGCATATTTCTTCTGCAAAGGATTAGAAGCCACAGAAGAGGACTTAAATCAAAGACTTTATTATTTCATGCAATAAAACAGCCAGAGATAGCTAGTCAAGTGAGCAGTTTGCTGTTCATCATATAACCTAGTCTTCCTGGGGAACTCTGTTTCATTGGGCTCTTAGGTTGGGTTGCCTCAGGGTAGCTACCACCAAATCAGCAACCTGTACAAAGGATACCATCCTGAGGCAGAAAGAGAAAGTTTTAAAAGTAAATACACCCTTTGAGAAACCCATTCTTTTATCTCCTTGACCCAAATGGCATCCCTTACCCATTTTTAAAGCAGTTAATAATGGAATTATCAATGGGATGGAATTATCAGGATTGATTAATCAAGATTCCCTTCTGAGACATGAGAAGACCTCATCTTCCCTGATCACAGGGGTTGGCCTGCAGAAGGCAACCACACTTGCCTTCCCACGGGAACTTGGTGGCCCAGCACCCTGCTGCACTGAGAACAGGCTGGCCCTGCAGGCCTCACCCTGCCATGTCCCTCCTGTCCAACTGATGGTGTGCCTGCCTCCGAGCAAGCTGTGAAGCAGCCACACTTGAGGACAAAGTAGATACTCGGAAACAATTTGCTTTCATTCCTTTGAAGGTTCATTTATGCAGTTCTGCCATTCCTTAAAGTGACATCTTAATCTAGAATATTTACTAATGCAGAGCAAGGTATCAGGGACATAGTTTACTTTCAAAGGAATGACAGAAGCAAGCAAACATCTCTATAAAGGCCACCACACCAAATTAAATGCTTCTTTCTTGCATGTACTGAAAGCAGTCCTTTGTAATGGCGAGAAAGCCAACTCCCACTCACTTCTTGAATTTCTCTGGGTGAGAGTCCTGGCATATGGCATTGTTACTATGTTGCTGAAATTTATGTAAATGTGTTGTCAGAGATGAATTAAAACTTATAGTTGTAAATCTACAAGGACAGAGCTATAACTCACACAGATTTATTACTTATAGACACGTATATCAAACCTCTGGAATTATTGCCTCTACACCAGACAGAGGTTAAAGAAGAAGGTAACAACTTACATGCCATTATACAGATACAGCAGTTTGTCATTCATTGGTTGGGGATGAATACAAAATACAAGCATGTGGAATGTCCTTCACCTAAACACAATCTAATCTGAAAATTTCAGCAAGAATGCTGTTAAAAGTATTTTCAAAGAGTACCAAATAAGGAGTCAGGAAATTTAGTATTAGATTCATTTATTTTAGTTACTTAACTTTTCTGAGCCTGGTTTTATTAGTTATAAGACAATTTACTAGTTATAAGAACTGTCAACATACTCAGTGTGGCTTTTGTGAGGTAATCATGCATGCATTCATTCAACAAACATTTGTTGAATGCCTGCTATATATCAGGCACAAAATTATTTTTTTAGACTGAAAGAAATAATTTAATCCGATATCATTTTTTTTCCCCCTTGTAAAACAAGAAAATGAGACCAGAAAGGTAAGGTATTTTATGGAAGTATATGAAAGGGCTTTTGAAAATTGCAAAGTCCATTCAAGGGGAAATAATCATTAATTGTAATACAAAACCAATATCTCCTTTATATGATGATTTATGTGTGTTTAATACTCCATGAATATTTCCATCTGTCTAAGAGTTTCTTTTATATTAATTCACTGGGTATTGTCATTTAGCATTGTTCTTTCCAAATCAAGTGACATATCAGAATCATGTAGGAAATGTCCAGATTTTCTCCTGCCTTATGCCTTCAAAGTCAAAATCCTGGAGACAAACCCAGGCACCTGCATTTTTATAAAGTGCCCCTGGTAATTCAGAGGCAGACTAGAGGTCAGAAACTCTAGGTTTACTGAATAAAATAGCAAACTACATGAAGAAAAAAATAACATGCAAATTGTTGTGAATTAATATTTAAGTTATTGAAGTCTTTGAAATTAAATAATTTAAAAATAAGGAAAAATATCTTCCTTCTATCTGAATCATATAGACCGAAATGGAGCCCTAGCATGAGTGGCATTATTGCCCACTTTGGTATTGTCATTGTGAAAGCTTTGTGATAACAACATTGCAGAAGGTTTAGAAGGGAGAAAAATCCATCATAGCTCTCACGTGCAAAGATTTTGTACTTATACATTACTCAGTTGCTCACATAGGTAATCATAGACATTTTTAAATTACCCCTATATGAGTGTTAGAATATTACCTAAAAATCACAACATTTTAGTTAAGAATTTTTCAGTTACTCCTTCCTGTGCAGAAACCTTCTTTATGCCCCGAGCTGGTGGGAGGCGAGGATCCCTAGGCATTTTCACCTCACAGGAGGATTTTCCTGTGGGTTGCAGTAACCTTCCCGCCCAGAGCCTCTGCCAGCACTGCTGGGAACACACACAGCCTCCTTTTCTTGCCTCATTCCTTCCGGTGCCTTTTCAGTTCTTCAAATTACAACAGGAGGGAGCTTTTATCAGATAAAATCACTAATAGAAAATGTGCTCACAGAAGTCACCGATATCTGCTCACTGCCTTGTAGTTTTGTCTGTCAGTGGGACTTTTTCTCCAATTACTCAGATGCAGCACAGAATTTGAGATTTTCAAGTCTCTGGATCTCTAACACAATTTGGTAGGATCTTTTCTCTTGCTGTAGCATCCATTCAAATAATTTATTAATTTAATAAGTATTAAGTATTAAAATGATATTTTTCTATTGAAGCAGTGTGAGGAAATTAATGCTTCCTCTGTAAACAGGAGGACATTTTTGGTTGCCTTGCATTTCCAAGCTCCAAAGCCAGTGAAATTTCCAGGACATGAGCCACTTCCATACTTGGGGAAAAGAACAAGTGTTTGGCTCGTTTTCCATACCCCTAATGATATCCTAAAAGAAATTAGGCACCAAGGATATTTACAGAAGAGCAACAAGACACACTCCCCAACCAGCAGCCAGAGCCTTTTCCTGCTAAACCCTGGAGTCTTCAAAGATCTCTGTTAAGTCTCCTCTACCCACAGGCTGGTTGAGCACACATGCTCTAGAGCAGATGGGGGCGTTCAGGTTAGCCTCCATTGGAGAGCTCTTTCCTGGCTTAAGGTCACGATGAGACGTGGAGGCACTCCGGGGTTTTCCCCAGGTACTCCCATTTCAGAGATACAGACTGTTCAGGATTTCTGAGCTATCCTCTTTTCCCCAGCCTTTTTTAACATGAAGGGCATCTTGTAATGGCTCTCTCTGGGAGCTGCTGTTCCCCATCTGTGAGTTGCGGCTAGCACCCCAGACTGCTTTAGCACCCCAGAAGTTCTGACAGCGGCCCTGAGTAGAAGCCCAGGGCTTAATGGAGTGTGATTTTGCAAGATGGGCTCACTCATCCACTCTTATTTGTTCAACAGATGTCAGTGTGGCTTCTGTGCCCGGCACTGAGGTAAAATGATGAGCAAAGCAGGCAATTCTTCCTACCCTTGTAAGTTGTACGCTAAAGAGAGAGTCAAGCAAATAATCATCCAAATAAGTATATTATTATGTTTTTTGATAAATACTGTACAGTGTGATCACTGTATAAAACAAGAGAGAACTAAGAGGATGTTGTATAAAACAAGGAGAACTAAGAGGATGATGTCATACCATTATAAGAAAGTGACGTTTCACTTGCAGCTATGTAAATGAGTAAGCACTAAGGAGTCCTCAAGGGGATAAGGTTGAAGAGTTTTCAAAGGACTGAGGAAAGAAAGATGTTCAGCATTTGAGGAACCACATGTAGTGACTGGAGGATAGAGGGTCAGAGACAAGACCGGACGGATGGGCCAGAGTCCGGCAGAGGCCCATGCAAGTCACAATGGGGAGTTTTGATGTGATCCTCAAGGCAGCAAGGGACCATTAAGGGTTTTAAGCAAGTGACATGGCCTGATGTGACCTTTTTTGAAAGATTATGCTTGCTGATGTATGGGGAATGGATTGGAAGAGGACAAAAGTAGAAATGGGGAGACCAGTTAGAGGCTATTTCAGAAGTCTTCCAGACCAGAGAGAATAAGAGCCTACACTGGTAAGCGGAAGGTAGAAATAGACCAATTTGGGATAAATTCTAGAGGCAAAATTGGCTGAACTTTAGAGGTATTTCGTATACTAATTAAGAATGTGAGGTGCTGAGAATCATTCTAAGGTTCTTGGCATGAGCAACTAACTAGATAAGAAACAGGAAGAGGAACAGATCTGCCCAATTAGAAATATTAGAATATTAATAGTTCAATTTTTGATGTTAACTTTGATATACCTCATAAACACTCATGCCAGGTGCCGCATATGTAACTGTTACACAGCTCTGGAGCACAGGCAGCATGTCAGGGTTAAAAGTAAAAATTTAGACATCATAGGTTTTGAGGTATTTGGAGCCAAGGCAGCAAATAGATATAAGTGAGAAGAAAAGAGGGCTGGGGCAAAGCCCTACCTCAACACCTCCAACATTTAGAGATGGAATGGGAGAGATGCTTCTGGCAAAAATGTGAGAATGGACGGTTTGAGGACATGGAGAAACTCAGGAGACTGTGCTGTCTTACATATCAAGAGAGGAGTGTCTTATGGAGGAAGTGCTTCAAAAAGGTCTCATGAAATAAAAATTAAGAGCAGTCTATTAGATTTGCCAACAGAAGTTTGTTGGTGACTTTAATAGTAGTCTCAGTGCAATAAGGGGTAGAAGCCTGGCAGCAGGGGAGCCAGTGGAAAGGCAGGTGGTGTAGACCACTCTTTAAAGATGCTTGGCTGGAAAAACAGGAGACAGAAGAGAGTCTTGCATTTAAAGATGCATCTTTTTAAACATGCTGTAAAGTATTGGCTGCTGGAGAGTACCTGACCCATGGCTTACCAAGGTAATGCCAGCAGCAATAGGAAAAGGTTTAAAAGAACAGGTGTAATAAATATTGCTTTAGATTTGCCATGAAAAATACACTCCTGCATGTTGTCTGCATATTGATGTATGTTACATTATTATTCTGAACCGTTTTAATATCAATTTAATGTCAACTCAAAGAATCCAGGAGGCATTAAGGTTTATGCTAATTAGAGTAAAAAAGAGGCCATTGAGATAGACTTTTGAAATCACAGATTAAGACCAAGAGCAGTATCCCAAGTTTGTCAAAAGGCCATACCTGACTTTAATAAGGGGCATTTGTCCAGGGTACTTTAAAATATGTATTAATTTGGTGGATTTCTAAAGCACTCAGCTTCTGAGTATTCATAAAAGAAATTGCTCAATAATCCTATGCTTATAGGATTAAGGGGCGTGTCTTCTTTTTGCTGGGAATGGAGAGTTACTTGTTTCCTGACAAAAGCATTCTTTTCATATTAGCCAAAAAGGTCTTAACATTGATGAACACATTTTTAAAGGCTTTTACCTAATTTTGTGTGTGTGTGTTTGTGTGTGCATGAAAAAGAGAGATGTTGGAACCATATGCTTATGAATTCCCACCAAAGGAACACAGGTAGCCTCGAGAACTTGAGCCATTTTCATATGGTTTAGGAATCTCACCAACAGAAGGGCTTCCCTCTCACTTTAAACCTTTCCCATAAAGCAAATAGAGAGCTGTTTACAGCAGCCTTTGTCTGGCTTTGGCATTGATTTTAAATCACCTGGATTGATCATGTGGTTATGGGACTTTAAAAAATCCCACCAAACAACAAAGCCTCTAAACTCAATTAGAATTGAGGGGTTTTTAATCTGCTAACATGATGTCCATAGGAACACATTCCAGATCATCCTTAACTTGTGTTCACAGTAAGTGGGAAAAGGCGCCATCCTCACATGTGGTATCCGGGGTTCTGTGGCTGCTGCCTACATGCATAGAAATGCTCCTAGTTTTCAAAACGAGGAAGCTTCCAAAATCCATGTCTATCTTAGAGTGTTTGACTGCAGAGGCAGTTTCCTCGGCCAGTGAGAGGACAACATGCAGATCAAGCAGCTGTCATGTCACACAGTCCTCAGCTGCAGGACAACAGCAGGACTCAGCAGGCTGATCTCAACCAGATTTGACAAAGAGGTGGAAGGTCTAAAATTAAATAGGTCAACACAAATTCCCTAATAATAGGTAGATATGAAGGGACAACAAGGGATCCCATAGGAAAAGTGCTTTTTAAAGACGACTGATATTATTGCATTTCATTTCAGACTTCCCATCATTAGTGACATCTAAGTCTGAACTATCTTATTTCATAATGAAACAGTTCCTATTTTTCACTGATTATTCTTTAGATTATTTCTATAACAGTGCTGTTTTAATAAAGCAAAGATTTATAAAACTTCAAGGTTTATTTAAAAAATTTTTTTTCAAATTAGTTTTAGAGTTTCCTCTCTTAAGTGCAGTTATTTTTCTGTGACTCGCTATAGACCTCAATTGTGTTGTCATGGTAACCAGATAATATAATATAACTTTTCAAAAAAAAAAAAAAAAGCCTGGTTTTAACTACACTGCACCAACCTCCTAGTCATAAATGTGCAGTTCAGAGTGGATGATTTATACTCAGTTTCTCTCCTAAAGTTTAAGTTTACTTTATAGACATCAGATTTCAATAATTAAACACACAGAAGCCCTGTCTTCTCCTAATAGTAAAACACAATAAGCATCAAAAAGGAATTATTTTTCATTCTTGTTCCTATTGTTCAAAAACCTGTCCCCAGAATAATTATAATTTTACAGCATTCTTATGATAGCACCTGATAATTACATAGAGCCAATTTCCTCAATACCTCTAAATTGTCAGTGCATAAAAAAGAAATAAGATAGTCTGTTATTACCAGTCTGAACAAACAGATAACGTGCTTATAAAATGCAGTTAAAATGCTATAAAAGATCAGTGCTTTGTTTCCTAAATTCACTCATGTGCTATTTTACATAATTGCAATTTTTTTCTTTTTTAATATTCTTTGGATACTATTAACAGTGGGAACACATTGCAATCATTCTGTAACATTCTGTTGGAGACAGGTACTTCAAGCTTGAGCTAGGATACATTTTAATGGTTAAAATATTATGTTCTAGGTTTGGAAAAACACTTGAATTTTGAAAACTAAGAATTAAATCTTGAAGTATTTTCTACTCTTCTTTATTTCTTCAGGTACACTTTCTTCATGTTTCAAGAAAGATGGCTTTACGTAGCAACTTAGAAATAGCACCTAATGATTAACAGGATGATGGATGTGATGAATCACCTTTTTCTTGAGAAATAATAAATCAACATATTCCTACCCATAAATTTTTACTGAAAAAATGTGAAATATTAGCATCATATATTTAACAAGGTGTCAGACACAAAAACTGTCGGCAAAAATGTTGCTCTCAGATCTAGTAGACTACATTAAAATGTTGTTTCTCTTTTAGAAACAAAGTAACTCAAATATAATTTACAATTTCTAAATTTTAATACCATTTTCTTCTTATTTTCCCTTCTGATGATAATAAGCCCAGCATGATCTGTTTGAGTATTCTCAATTCTAGATCCACAGTTAAGAAGGCACAGTCCCCATGTAGAATGACTTACAAAACTGTTGTTAAACTTCAGTTGTAGGATTATAAACCGACATGTTCCGTAAGCCCACGTTTTCCCGTTTTGTATTTAAACACCTCTGTCCTGGCCCATGCATATGTAGCTCTTTTCCCTTGCTCTGCCATTATTTTTAGGTAGACTTTATATTGAATTCTGTTTGGATTTTTTTTGGAAGCCTAGTTGAAGGATGGATTTGTGATTACATTAAAAGGTTAGTTGATTGTTAGTTGCCCAGCAAGTTGGCTTTATTTTCATCTGGGGGTGTTTTCCTACAGTCACCATGGTGTATTGTGGGAAGTGGAGCAGGGCAGTGTCCTTCCCCTGGCTGTATTGATTTGCCCTTCAGCTGTGTGCAGCGCAGAGAGAACCTCAGGCCTTGTTGTTGATTATCTACACAGTGTCTCTGGGAGCATTATTGACCCATTGCCGCTGACTGCCTGTGGCTCTTGATTTTTCACACCGTCTCCATGACACTCATAATAAAACATACTATCTTATTGCTACTCAGCTCTGGGAGCCAACTGCTTCAGCCTCCGAACATCACAGTGTTTCTGGAGAACATTTATTATACGTAGGGTAAAGTGTTGTAGCAATTTTAGGATTCCGTCTTGTGCAATTACAATGGCTACCTTTATAGCAAAATACCACACACACTATTGTATTTGTGTTGCCTTTAAAAAGCCAATGCTAGCTTTGTGTATGCTGTCAACATGAAATTTTGCATGATTAATATAAGATTAATTTTAAAATGCTAAACTAATGAAAAGAATCATCTGCATTAGTGTTTGACACATTCCTATAATATTTTCAAAACTAAATTTTAAAATATGTTAAAAAGGCTTATGCCGTAATTTGTTACAACAGTGTATATTTTTTATAGTAAATAATAGGTTTGGGGTAAATTTCTGATTGTATTTGATTAGCATGTTTTGAGTTTGCTGTTGTCAAAATGTCTTCCAAGATACATTTTAACTTCTGATACAGTATCAAGTTACATGATATCAGGTAAAGTCTTAGTTATCTTGAAGGATCTGTTTTCTTTTTAAACCATAATTAGTAGAGAGTGGGTTTCTTTGAGCATGTATCTTTTTGTTTTATATTGGAGGTTTTCTATCTTTTATTAATATCATATTATTATAAACTCATTACTTCCCATTCCAATACATTTCCCAGTTCACAATTAGCATTAATAATTCTTTTGTTTCCTAGGCATTGATTGGTTAGATAGTGTTTCAAAAGGAGCTCTGAGGTCCCTAGAAACAAGATTTATTCTTGTTTAAATATTTTAATACATTAACTTTTATCACTTTATCAAAGGTAATATAACTCAAAATAAAGAGCAGTCACTCTATTCTTATGTCAGACATTTTTCCAGAAATAAGTCAGTCAAAGCAAGAGTCACAAGCAGTAACATTACTGGTTATTTTTTTACTGAAGTTAATTTAGAATGTTTTCATTAATCAGAACAAACATTTCTTTAACAAACCTATTTGAATAAATTCAGTCTTTGAGAACTGTAACAGAGCTTTATTAGCATGTACTCAACTTCATGAATTCCCTGAACTCTGTCCTGCTTCCAGAAAGCCTGCTGTAATACTGGTGGCAGTATGTCCAAAGGATTTGTAGCTTACCATCTGAAAATTTTAAAGTCTGACAGTTTTCATCTGTGAGCTTTGCTATTTGAAAGAAAACGGGGGGGGAGAAAGGGATCTTGCCTTTAAACCATCATGTTATCAAACTACCAATAATTTTTAGCATTTAATAACAATATTCCTTTTTGTTGGTTTATGGTTTCAATTTTCATGTTTTACTAAATTTTAGAGGGTGGGTTTTATGTTTAAGGGATGCATCATTTTCTGAATGTATTCTTTTAAGAATATCAATCTATGATAGAATTGGAATGTTTTAATGGAAACTTTCAGCAAGTGTTGCTTTGGGACTGGGGTGATGCCTAGTGTATCTTCAGGACAAATCTGCTCAAGTCCCAAGCACTACAGTTGTCTCCAGCTTGGAGCTAGTTATTTCTCAGCTAATTTACTTTGAGTTTATGTCCACTTGATATAAATTTAAAAATCGAAGTAAAGACACTCCACTTGTCATTCCCCAAATCCAGCTCATTCCTTTAAATTAAAAAATTAAATCCCTTCCCATTATTTTTTATGTACGACCCTGCAGTGGTGGTATGAGATGAGGGTAGATGCCATCAAACACCTCTACCTCAAGCTGAGCCTTTTCAAGTCTAGTTACACAGGATTAAGCAACAGTTCAATAACCTCTGGGAAAAGTAGCAGGGTACATTTTACCCATTGTTATGCAAACATTGTTCTTTCAGGGTTGACCTTTACTTACTTATATGGATTTAGCACCCACAGTAGTCAGGTTCTGAATTCTCTGTCTGAATTGAGTATCAAGTTTACAATAACCATGTACACAATTGTTTTGAACCCTCCCACCTGATGGTTTTTGGTAGCATAGGATTTGTGTTCCACTTAAGCCTAAGTATTTCAGTGTGTCTTTGGACATTCAGAAGCACTTTAAAGTGTACACAAGTCTTCCTCTAACTGAGGTATAGTTATCAGGTATTGCAAAGGTTAAGCCTTATCATCTGCACCAAAAAAAAAAAAAAAAAAAAGGTGAGGTTTCATCAAAAACTTCCATCCTCACAACCTTTCGACCACAATTTGATGATTATTATTGATTATTTCACAGCCTTTCACTCACGCTCTGCCACTGCGGCCAGCCCTGATATACAGATAGGGCTGTAGTCCAGCTGAAATAAGACTCCATCTTGATAATGGACTGAGATGAGATACTGTTATTTGATAAAGATAATTGATGTTTCACAGTGAATTGAAAAGCAGCTTCAAGTGCACCATATCTGGAGCTATATTCAGTCCGCAAATATGGCAGTTATTTGTAAAAATAGAACAAAAGCACTGAAGTTAAATATTCAGACATGGCTTTTTTAGGACATTTTGATGCTAAGATTTTTTTTCTTTTCATTTGGTTATTTTAAGGTCTAGTGCAGAAAAAAAATATAAGGGAGGGTTTATCATTTTATTTTTAAACTTGGACTTCAGATTACTTTGTTAAAATCTTGCATGACATGGGTGTTATTGATCAGTCCCCTTGCAGATGTAATACCTAAATCCTGTGTTTGGATTTGATGAATCACTGTCATGCATAAGCTGGGCATCTTAAGTCAAAGTTAGATTTCATGTTATCATTAATTTCTTAAGCAGTTTACATACTATATGAAAACAATTTAAATTATTGATCATAAACATCATGTCTCCTGGCAAATGTAATTCAGATAATCTGAATCCAGATTGGGTTTCTCCTCATTTATTATTAACAAATTTTTCTAAAAATAATCTGTAACTCACTGTATGTGTCTGTTGATCGTGCATCTTCAGCCACCAGGTTTAAGTTGATTAAGGTATCATTCATCTTAGGTCCTGTTCATCCGATTTCTTTTAGTCTTATCACCTTCGTAACCCCTAATTAAGCAATAAGGCTTGACAGGGAGTATGGTTATCATGAGATAATGACACCCCAAGTGTGTTGTGAGGCACAAGGTTCAGCTGAGTGCTTCTAAACCTCTAGGGGTGTGATTATCTCATGATAAACATGCCATGTCGCCGCTCATTGATACCATTGCTGCATGCACACACCACTAGAGTTGAGGGAAAATTGACATTTCCTTGTTCACCTTCTCTTTATAAACTAAAGTTTGAATCTATAAGCTTTTATTTTATTGTTTAAATGGTATCAGTTGAACTTGCCAGTGCATCTTTGAAAAATGTAAACTTTTTTTTTAAAGGTTAAGCTTCCTCAGAACAAGACCTTATAGAAGGCAAATACATTTTTTTGCTAATATAATTTTGCAACAGTTAATAGACCCATTCTAATAGATGGCAAAAAATTAGGCATTGCCATAACTCAGAAAAAAAATGTACGTGTGCTTTCATGCAAGTGATGTTAGCAAATTGTTAAAAGTTCTGTAGCAAATATTAATCATATTTTGGGGAAATCCTTTATAACACTTGCAACTGCCACTTTTAAAAAGAGTGTGAGGGTGAGGATACTAGTTTTTTAACTTTTTTGTTTATATTCTTTGTGAATTAATATTTCAGGGAAGAATAATTTGCATTTCCTATGTTGGCTTTAATTTGATATTTTAAGGGAAAGTTTGATTATGTACAATAATTTTGGCCTAACTGTTCATAGAAAGAACAAAAACACCTTTAGGTGGCAAACACCTCCAGAGTGTGTGTGTTGTTGTTGTTGTTATTGCTGCTGCTGCTGTTTAGGCAAATCAAAAGCAAATAGGAAAACATGACCAATATTTGAATGCTCTCTACATGAAGTTCATGGTGTCTTCTACAGCAACACTATATGCTAGAAAATATTTTGTTATTTGCTGTCCATTATGGTAGTCTATAGTCACATGTAGCCAGTGAGCCTGAGGAACTGA
Source organism: Sciurus carolinensis (assembly GCF_902686445.1). NCBI lineage: Eukaryota > Metazoa > Chordata > Mammalia > Rodentia > Sciuridae > Sciurus > Sciurus carolinensis. Next base: position 63,544,021 of record NC_062227.1, read on the forward strand.
ATATTTTAATGTATTTAATCTTAATTTACATTTAAATATGTACACATATATATATGACTAGTGACTAACAGTGAATAGCCTACTTGTAAAAACAAAAAATCCTTGCAGGTCAATTTTTTTAAAACTCCTCTTGCAAAATTACTGAGAAATGAATATCTTTGTGACTTAAAATAATATCTCCCAAGCAATTAGACCATTTTATGGTTTTATGTTTTAATGTTCAAATAAGATCTGAAAAATCTATCAACTATTTATAAAGACTTAAAATTCTCCTTAGTGGAACTTCAACCATTGTGTCTTTATTTCATATTCAATTTTTCAGAAGTTCCTGTCCCAAGTAGTTAGGTATTTATTGTATGCTAAAACTATTAGTTTAGTTATGAAATTAAAATAATAACTAGCTTGGCAAAATGAAACACACTAGGAAGAATTATTATCAACCCAAAAAATCCGGGGCTTTTGATACCTGTCTGTTAAACAACTTACAATACATGATTACTCCATGAAGTTTAATTTCTAGCAGGGAGAACTTATTGTTCTTTTGAAAAGGTGTAGTGCCCAAGCTTCCCTTCTTTTCTATAGGTACAGCTCCCTACTTTGAAAAGGTCCAGAAGTTTATTTAAACCTCAGAGGCTTTGTTGCTATTCCTAGCTTGTCACTTAGGTGGTTGGTTTGTTCATTCTTAAAACAGTTTTTGATTTTAAGCTAAAATACTTACCACAGCCCAGTCCATAATGTCCTCTAAATGAGCCAACAAGACCTGTAAAATTCATGTCTTTCTTTAAGTGGAAGGTAAACATTTTTTAAAACATCAGCTGATTTATGACTCATCTGTTATTTTTTATTTGCATTAATTTTATTTTTAATAATATTAGGCTGTCTAGGCAGAAAACTGTGAGCAGAATTTCCAGTATATAAAAGCATATGATTTGTATTGACTCTGTAGAACCAAAAGGCATATGAGCTCAAGACCCAAGGAGTCCCCTTTCAGCACAGAACTGTACCACCAGTGTGGCCAGTGAGCCTGTGTTTGAAGCACAGTTCTGATGGAGGTCCACAGGAGAGTGTCCATGGAAGCTGCTGCCAATGTCATCCAGAGGGACAGCACCCTTTCTCATGTGCCTGCTGCACTGCGAGAACCAGGGGTCCTCAGCTGTGGGTCAGAGCCCATTGGGAAGTCCTGTGCTTTTGTAGATCCTCCGTGAGAAGCACCACCTCTAGTACCTCCACATTTAACTTAAAAGCTTCCCCCTGCCCTGACACAGAATAATAGCAAGTCATATTAAAAGCAAGTGTCTATAGATGAGATCATGTCATTTCTACGATTTTCTTCAAAACAAAAGATAGGTCTGAATGGAGCAAAATTAACCATGATTTGATAATTATTAAAGCTAGTTGAAGAGTACATAGAGGTTAATTATACTGTTCTGTTTACTTTTGTACAGTTTGCAATTTTTGGTGATGATTTTAAAATGCAAATATGTAAATACTGATTTAATGTATGTGCTGATTTCATTACTGAGAACATTTAAATTTAGTGAAATTTACTGATGCCATAGTTTTCTACAGTAACCTCCTATTTACTGCTCTAGCCTCATCTTTACCTGCATCTCTATGCTCAGGCCATATTGGCTGAGTCTCTTTTTTTATTCTGATCTCAGCTTTTCTCTCTCATCCCTGGGCTTTTGCACATTCTATTTCCTCAGTCATGATCTCTCTTCTTTCCACTTCTCATATCATGTCGCTTTTACCTAACTACTGTCCTCACTCGTGCCTAAGCCCAACAGTCACTTAGTACTTTACTAGTACACTAAACTCTATTATTGGGTACTATATGGATTCTTTTATATTTTTTTATTGTAAACAAATGGGGTGCATCTTGTTTCTCTGGTTGTACATGAAGTAGAGGCATACCATTTGTGTAGTCATACATTTACATAGGGTAATAGTTTTTGATTCATTCTGTTATTTTTTCCTTCCCCCTACCTCTCCCACCCCTCTTTTCCCTCTGTACAGTCCTCCTTCCTCCATTCTTGCCTCCCTCCCACCCCCATTAGTTATCATCATCTGCTTATCAGCGAGATCATTTGTCCTTTGGCTTTTTGAGATTGGCTTATCTCACTTATGATATTCTCCAATGTCATCCATTTGCCTGCAAATGCCATAATTTTATTATTATTTCTGGCTGAGTAATATTCCATTGTGTATATATACCACAGTTTCTTTATCCACTCATCAATCGAAGGGCATCTAGGTTGGTTCCACAGTCTGGCTATTGTGAATTGAGCATCTATGAACATTGATGTGGCTGCATCACTGTAGTGTGCTGATTTTAAGTCCTTTGGGTATAGGCCAAGGAGTGGGATAACTGAGTCAAATGGTGGTCATGGATTCTTATTCTAGTCAGTTCCCATTCAGATCTAGTTGCTTACCTCCTGGTCTCCTGAGATGCAAATCAGGGCACTTGCCTTTGTCATCTGTGGATGGAACACAGGAACACTGCATCTCTTTTCACTTGCCACTCTGTCCCACCTCCTACATTTTGTGAATAGTTGGGGAGAAACTGGTCAGATGAGATTTGGATTGACCTTGAAGAGGGCGAGGAACCTGACCTGAAAGAGGCCTACCCCACTAGTTTTGGGGGAGAAAACTAAAAAATTTAGACATTGTGTGGGCCAAACAAAACAGTCCATAGATATGAATAGAAGCAAAAGTGATTATCAGGTAGAAAGGAAAAAGACTCTGTTCTTTGCTGAACTCTCACTAATTTATACCTTTATTTGAAACAACAGCACAAGGTGTTATTTAAAATGTGAACACAATACCCTGCTTTAGAATGTTATTCCCAAGATCTCTAAGAAGAACACACTATTAGCAGAGAGTATTCGTAAGTTAAATATCTTTATTAGAATTTGTGTATAATTTAATGAAATGTTCAGACTATTCATGCCTTTCAAAAATACCATCATTTTTGTTAAAAATATATTTTGTTCATTTTTAACATTTTCCATTTCTTCTTCTATTTAATCATATTAACCAATTAAAATTGAAAATATGAGGCCTGCTTAGTGTAATGTAACCTCAAGCCCATGCAGTTTAATTTTATAAAGTAATCATAATGAAAAAGAATAATTTGCTAATCAAATAACAACTTCCTTTTTCCTTACCTATCTTGATTAAGACAGCTGGTCTTCTGTAATCACTCTGTCAGCCTAAGACTTCATTCCAAGCTAGACATGTCAGTAGCAAAATGCATTAATGTGAATGCTTTAGACCTGGGAAGGTGGGTGTATCTGCTTTCTTTGTGGAACTAGCAACAGTACACAGCAACTCAGCATTTTAAAAATTAAAATCTGTCTATAGAAAGAAACTGTAGAATATCTTTATAATGTTGTCTTTGTAGAATGCCTCTTCAAAAACTGAGGCATCTAAAAAATGTTAGTGTCAAGATAGATGTGGGATCACACAGGGACTTTACGTGCAGAGGTTATTCCCAAAGGAGTAATGTTCTTATGATGGTTTTTAAATTAAAAATAAAACTTGAATTTTGTTTACAAGTAGAAAATAATACATTTCTAAGAATTTTGAGCATACTTGCAGTAAACTCTGAAAAAGTCTTAGGTCCTAAATAGGAGTACAAATTGAAAGTTTAAGGTTAGAGCCAAATGGCACATAGATGGGAAGGGAGAACTATGGATAATGGATAATAATTACTTGGCATCATGAAATGCAAGCAAACAACAGCAAGGCAGAACAGACTTTTCTCTTGCTGCATTGTCTTCTCCAGTCCTGTCCTGTGATTCGAATATTTGATCCCAGCCTCTCAGTAGGTGAGGCAGGAGGATCGCAAATTCAACAGCCTCAGCAGCTTAGCAAGGCCCTGAGCATCTTAAGACCCTGCCTCAAAACAAAACAAAGCAAAACAAAAACAAAAATAAAAAAACAGACTGGGAATGTGGCTCAGTGGTTAAGCGCCCCTGGGTTCAATCCCTAGTACCAAATGCTAGACAGATACATAGACAGACAGATAGATAGAATATTTGATAGCAAGAATATGGAATTCAGAAAAGAAAACAGTATTTATCAAGTTTCTACTTCATACTTAGCTTTTCTCAAAAAAACTATTTGGCAAGTGGATGCCAAGGTTGACATAGTAATCAATTTAAATTTTTTCTTTTATTTTCTATTGGCATGAAGCCATTTGCTATCATGAGATGAGGCTGCCTGGAAAAATAGTAAAGTTGCTGACCACTCTGAAGCCACATCATCCAGGACTGTGATTTTAAATTTTTATTATCGTAAAAAGTGTGACGTCATGTCTAGGGTAAAGGCTCTTAAAAAATTGAGTTTGTATCAAAAGAAATGTAGAAATGTATCTCATTTACCTCCATCTCCCTGGATAGGCCCTTTCAGCTTTTAACTCTGTAAATGCTCCTTTTTAAGTGTGTTAGTGAAGCACTTTTGTTCAGCCTGTCAGAAGGAGCTTCTGTCTAGGGAAGAGGGTGGGATGGGGGGGCGGTTTGTGTGTTTTCCCTATTCACCCTAATTTATAGGAAACCCTTTCATAGGACTGGTATTTTCCTGTAAAGTGATCAGTTATCTCCCAGGATAATCTTCAGATTACTGGATACATAACTGGCAGGAATCAGGCAAATAAATTGTTGTCAGTCAGTTGTATGGCAAGCGCCTGGGGAGTCCGACTCTTCCTTGCTGGTATGCCTCAGACTTTGTGTGGTTGATTAAAATGGAACAAATATGACCGCTCACCCATTGCTATTTAAAGAGACATTTCAGGGTGCTCTGCATGTGCCTCTATAGAAGTAGATGGAAATCCATGGAAACACATGAATTTCAATATGTTTACAGCATTTTAGTTTCTTCTTTTTCAATACTTTGTTAATTTTTGATCATTTGTGTGATTTCAAGGAATTTGCTTGCTTAAGTCCTGGTAATGTTTTCCTTTTTTATGTTTTCCCTGAACAATTTTAATTATGAACTCAAGGACCCCTGACTGCATGTTTGATTTGCAAGTCTTCCAAACTCTGGAAAGCATAACTTCTCTTCATTCTAGCATCCTCAAAGTTCTAGGCTTCACATCAAGGAAGGGGATTTTATCACTCAACACAAGCTGAATTGTGTTAAGCTTCTAGGAGGTGACTGCAATTTGTTAATACATTCAGCAAGTATTTCAGGGAGCAGTAGTGCATTTCTCAGGTGAATCAAATCTCAAAGTGTTATTAAAATTGCTAAAACAATTTAGGTTTCTTTTAGCTGCTCATCAAATACCTGTCATGTTGAAATAATTGAAGCTAGATTGTAAGAGATAAAAATAACTTTCTTTTGAAATTCATACTTCTATATTTTCTGAGCCTGTTATAAAGCTCAGGGTTAGTTAGACTCTAAAGGCCACGACTGTTTTACCTGCCTGTAGTTTTAGGGTAAATGAAGATGGAAGGGGACTGAACAAACTGCTCTTGGTAAAATTCTGCCAATTACTCACAAACACACTTATGCCTGAATTCAGAGGAGTTCCTTTTCAAAATGGTTGCTCCCTGGGTCCCAGGCAAAAATTAGGTGAAGGTATAAAATTTGCAATTTTGTTTAAACATGTTAGAAATGATTACAGAATGTGTAGCCCCTGCTTCAGGGGTGGGGAATTAACTGGCAGCCAGAACCACATACTATTGGAACTAGATCTACCATACATTTAAAAAGTATATTTTAAGCATAACTCGTGCAGTCTATAGTTAGCACTACTGAGATTATTTGAAGTCACAGCTTTCTTTGAAGTCATATCCATATTTGTCTAGTTTTGAACCATGCTTGCTTCTTCCCGAACTCAGGTTTCTCTCTTTTAGTCTCCACCTTCAACCATTCACCTCAAACTCCTAAAATATGGTGCTTTATACCAGATAATGTTACATCTGGGATTTCCTGAGAACTGCTAGGACCCACTCGGATGACCCTAGTCTCCAATGTCTCACCCCACCACACCTCCCGCCTGAACTGAGTGCCCAGGTTGAGCCAGAGCATCTGCTCCTGAACTGGGTGCCATGTTCACATGCCTGTGGTTTTCTTTGCCAAGCACTGTCATGGAGGCAGAACGGATCTGCAAGTGAAAAGATATTTTGTCCAGTGTATCATACGTATAGACTCAGCTCCACAGAGCAGGCTGTTGGAATTAGGGCACATTTGGGAGCTGAGCCACTCACTGCTTTTGAGGCTTAATGATTTCACGTGAAAGCGTAGAGCAGTAATTTGAGTGGACTGCCAAAGGGGCCAGAGCGTCAGCACGTCCCACTTTTTAAAGTGTGACCAGATGTATTTAATAGGAAGCTGACTGTGATTCCTTCCCACCTCATTCATTCACCCATGTATAAGATAATTCCCATAATACAAATTGATTGAGAATGTTTCTGCTTTTAAGGAGCTGGGCACCAAACATCTACTCTTTGCATGAGGGCTAGCCAGGGCTGACCATGCTCTTTTTCTTTTTTTCAGGTTAACTTAAATTAAAAGAAAAAAAAAAAAAAGATTAGATCCTATGAACACAGTTATCTTTTGTGCATTTAGATACAGAGAGAAGAAATAAGGACTTCTCCCAAATGCTGAAGCTTTCAGAGACTTTCTCATGGCTCACACATTACTGAAAACACTTCAAAATTAAATTTTCAGAAAGAAAATTAAAATAGCATTATAACCAGATTTACCAGAGATTAAAATACTTAATATGGAAATATAAAATCTGTAGTCATTTTAACAATTAGAAGCAACCAAGAAAATACAAGCTAGTATACAAATAAAATAGGCCACTTGGTAGATTAGGAAATTATGAACTAGCAATGTGGCTCAGGAATTGAGCACCCCTAGGTTCAACCCTGGTATCCCCCACCCACCAAAAAAGGAAGCTATGTGGAATTGAATGATGCTGTGGTAAAAATTTATTTTCCCTTTAACTTTGAAACACTTGGTTCAATAGGGAGGAAAACCCCCAAGGGACTCCGGAATGCCCATACCCGAAAGGGGGTGACAGGAGAGCCTGGCTCCTTTCTTCCTCTAGCTGTAGTCAGTGCACAGTGGGGCCTCGAGGTCAGGTCTTCCATGAGGAGCAGGATGTTCTCCATCTTGCTGTAAATATTTCTAAATCTTTTTAGCTGGTGATGGTCAGATAAGTTTTTTAAATTTAAAGACTTCTTTAATATTTCCCTTGAGAAGAAGAAAAGAGTATCTGATGTTCCATAGAATTTGCCTGCAAATATACTAAAAGAAAAGAAACTAGGTCTTTTCCAGACTTAATGCCAAAAGAATAACATTTCTTAACCAGAAAGAACGTCACATGAACTTAATGTTAGCAAAAGTTATAGAATTTAAATATTTGATTTCTTGAGCGTTTTATAAGAAATTGTGACTTGCATTGACCTAAAAAAAAAATCAAATTTAAAACAAACCTGGATAAACAATGAATTGTTCAGAGGAAAGGAAGCAATTACTTTTTAGAAACAACATATATCCTTCTCCATGGTCTCTGGCAGAGTGTTTTCAAGTATGATTTGATCAATAACCTCACAGTAGTGGCAGATATAGAAAAAGAATAAATGTTTATCACACTTGTAAACATCTGAGGCAAAGCCGAAGTGTTTGCTGGAAAGACAACATCCATTCTTGAATTTCCCCAAGGGTCAAATCTGGGGGGCATTTGCTATCATACTTGTAAGGTTGGGTATTAATGACTAAAGCCAGAAGTTACACTAACAATGCATTTTTATTATAAATATCTGTGTGTTGTTTCCTGGCAAAGTGAAATGAGGAGTGGGTGTTCAATCGTCCAAAGGGCATTTTGTTTCTGTGTGGACAGATAAGACAGACCTTGGCGACCAGAGGGAGGTGGAGAAAAGCTGCTTATTGGGGACTTCTTACAAACAATTGAACAAACTAACAAACATAACCAAGCCTTTAAAAATCATCCTACTCCTTATAAAAAATATTTCTTACTTAATGCATTATAGGATGTGTTTTGGCACCAAGATTAATCTCTAGATTTCAGTTTTTTCAGAAGAAAAATGAATAAATTACTTAGATTATCAGCAGATGATCAACTAGCTCCTGCCAACAGTAGGCCTCAGCATGTGTAGAGCACTAGCTAAGAAGGTTGAGGAAGGAGCTCAACCTTCCTCCTTTCCAGTTTGCTTGTTCTTCCTTAATTAAGGGACCTTGTCTCCCTTAATTAAATAATAAATATATGTGCATCTCTGTGTGCAACTCACCCTCTTCCTGGTGCTAGTCTTACAGGGCCATTTTCCCTGATAATCTATATGGAAAGGATAAGAGCAAGGCAGAAGTGCCCCTTCATATTGTGTTGCTTTCCTTACATTCCGTGGAAAACAAAGGAGTGACGCAAAGTCCAGGGGTACCTTTGAGCATCCTGAACCTTCTGGCAGGACAATGCTAATGTCACTTCTCAAAAGAGATGTGTTGTCAAAGCCCCCAGGTGTAAGCCGTAAAGACTTAGGTATCCTGAATTTTGTGACCCTGACTCCCCATGTGGACCTGTGAGATACTGGATTTCAGTGCAGGTTCCTTGGGAGCTGTGCTTTTCCCTGGGCAAAGTCAGCTGTTGCCATTTCTCTGAGTGCATGCATATTTAACCCTGCAGTTGTAGGCATGATGCAGATTTTTAGTGGGTTCTGCTAAATAAAATTGGATAGAAGACCTTCCTAAAATATGAGAAACAAAATGATCTACAGGAAAAAGTTGAATTCTATCAGCAGACTCAAAACTAATGACTTTGAACTAGTCATTTAACTTCCATATTTTTTTACTGTGCTGCTTACTGTTTATAGTGCCTCCCACATAGAATTCTGTTAAGTGAGTCGGTCAACAAATGATGCATGCAGTAACTGTGAAAATCTTTGTAAAATGTCATTATACAAAAGCAAGTCACCAATAAATAAAATTTACTAAATTGTATAAATAGAAAGACATCTTGCCAGTGTGGTAGAGGACACTTATAATTCCAGCAACTCAGAAGGCTTGAGGCAGGAGAATTGCAAGTTCAAAACCAGCCTCAGCAACTCAGCAAGGCCCTATCTCAAAATAAAAAGTAAAAAACAGGTGGGGATGTGGCTCATCGGTGAACATCCCTTGGGAGGGTTCAATCCCTGATACCAAAAAAAAAAAAAAAAGAAAGGCAGACATCTTTCTTGTTAAGGAGTAGTATTTTCTGTGGATTTGAATGTGATTTAAATGTTCATTTACAACAAAGAGAGTATTCTATTTAAAATGAGAAAATTTTTTTAAAATTTAGAAGCATCGAATATTTGAGAAATTATAGACCTTATTTTTTATTGTTCCTTGTTCTTGATAGCATATTACAGCACTTAATAGCTGTAAAAAAAAAAAAAAAAGTAAGCTCTTAGCAACAATTTCCCAACTACCAGTGTGAATAATGTGTCATAGGGAGGGATAATTTATCTCAGGATTTCCGGTATCTGGAGATGACCTCTGCACAAACAAGTCAGTTATGAGAATATTCATAGAGTTATACTGGAAAGCACAGTATAAAGAATTTTGCAGAGAATGTCAGTGAGCCAAAATCCTGACAATACGTAGTGAGATTTTATAGCAAATAATAGCAGAGTTCCAAGTCCTTCCATGTTCCACAAAATCTATCTAATCTCTTTGTTTATATATATTAAAGAAGAAACCTAATGAAGAATTTAGCTTTGTGAGATTTTTTAATATAAAAAATAGAAAAGCATTTGTTGAATAGGTAGAGATATTAGAAATAAAAATTTAGTATTGAATAAGCATTAGGAAAAAATATGTATGAAATGGTGATGATGGGTTGTACATTAAGTTTCAGTTGGGCAGAAAGAGAAATTTATAGAATTCTTCTTTTAAGACACTTATTCCAGGGTGTCTAAAATAACAGAAAAGGGAAGTAGAAACTTTTTCCACCTTTCTCCATGGGGTCAGCCCTGAATTAGTCTGGGCCATCCAAGTCCTTGAAAGATACCTAGAAAAAAATGACTTGGAAAATGAAAAAGTGTTCAGAAAAATGATGTAGACCAGGGGAGGAAAAACTTATCAAGGGAAGATTTTCTTGGTGTTGACAGCCAAGAAGAGATACAGATACATTATGGCAGAGAAAACAATCAAGGACAGATAACCAAGACTAATGAGGAACATTTAATGCCTATATACTATCATCTTATACAATAAATTCCACAGTACCAGAAGGGCAGAAGGAGGGATGGCAAGAAAAATAGAGACGTGCAGGTAACCACGCGGTAGGACAGAAGCAGGACTGGCAGAAGCCTTCCCCAGACAACAGTCCTGCCATGGCCTTGCCAAGGCATTTCTCTGAACAGAAGGGGTCTCTGTTTTCTGGCTCCTCTGAGCTTCTCTCTCTCCCTTTGTCTAAATTCCCTCTACTTCACCTGCACTTGGGGCAGAATTCCCTGTAGGAAATTCCTCCCTTCTGGACCTGCAGTAGTGCTGGAGCTGCTGGCAGACCCGGACTTCCTGTCCCTGGAGCAGTCCGGACAGGAAGCACTGGGTGTATTGCGACACTTAGTCCTGTGGGAAGAGACTTGGTATGGAAGCATTTAGAGAGAACGTCAGGAAACTAAAATCTTGACGATAGACTCCTTTTCTTCATAAAGTTGTTTTAAGGAGATTGGTTAGTAGTTTTATTTAATTAACTAGAACTACATTTACATTTTTCAGAACCAAGACAAAATTAATTCAATAACCAAGAAGAGAAGGCTTAATAAATAGTTCTCCTGCTGTTTTTTAATGATTTCACCGATTCTGTGTGATTTCATTTCCTGTTTCTTAATAAAGAAGGTGTCAGTGAAGAAAGATACAAAAATATTAACTTTTCTCTTCCTTCATTGAATATCATTTTTGGTTTCTGTGCCCCTTTATTGGTGCTGCTTTAATTGTATGTGCCTTATTCTTCTATAGTCAGATTTATTTTTCCTACTGGATCCTACTTATTTTATTTTTAATGGCTTTGTAATCCTTCCTTTTTGGAAGAGGATTAGCTTGTTAGAAGTTGGTAAGCTAATAGCAGCTATTTAACTATCCATACTTACAAGCCCACAGTGGCAAGGAAGACCCTTTTAGAACTGTGCCTCAACGCACACTTGAAGTATGTGAGTTTAACACTTTTCTTAAAGTTTTATTGTTCTGGAAAATGTTCTAAAATTTTCTTCATATAAAAGCTTGATTGTTCAAGCACTGTGGTTTTTTTCTCAACTTGCTTAATATGTAAAAGGATAATTAAAATGGTAGTCATAGTTGTAGTTTCTAATACATTCTTGGATGTTGGCCTCCCTGAGAACATTATTTCATATAGCTGAAAAATTACCTATCTTTTTGGACTTTGTAAAGACAGTTTGTGTAAATTTTTAAAAGATCGACTTCATAGGATTATGGTAGCTAATTTATTGTGAGAATTAAATATAAACACATCAGGCTCCAAACTAATGCAGAGGTAAGAACTAGTATGACAGAGACAGCTGGAGCAGATAGGAGCAGAGGCAACCAATCTCACTATGCTGTTTATTAAATATGGATCTTAATACATTTCTAGTATAGAATCTAATGCATAGAAATTTATATTTATAGATCACGAAATTTTTAAAATATATTTCTAGATCTTAACCTTTTGAATTGAATGCAATCTAGTGGATAATAAGATGTAACTTGAGGTTTAGGGCTTGAAAATAGAAATTAAGAATGGTTTGGACAAGTGATCCTGAATGATATCCAATATTATACATTAAGCAAAAATATACAACTGTGACTTGTGGCAGACACAAATCTACTAGAGACTGATAAACCAGAATTCAAGGAAGAAAACTCTTCCAGCTGACTTACAGGAAAGGGCCCTTGCTGAGAAATGGTGAGTTGCGGTTGAGGTTCCCTGAGGGACAGTGTGGGAGCACTCTCCACGGAGACCTGAAGAAAACTCGAGAGGCGTCCCAGGAAACAGCCTTTCAGCATGTGCTGTAAGGAGTCGGCCTTTTGCATGTCCATTTCTCAGTGCTTCCAGGCAGTAGCAACAAAGCATCTCGCAACTCCCTCTGTTCTAATATGTCTGTTTTTCTATACGTATTTGTAACTGCTTTAATGAGGCACAATGTACACATAATAACAAACTCACTGCTCATACATGCATAGTCATATGAATAATAACCAAATGTGTACAGTCATGTCACCACTACCAAGTCAGTCAGGACCTGAATATATCCACCACTCCTAAAATTGCCCTCTGCCCCTGGCAACTGATCTTTCTTGCACAGAGGCTTTGCCTTATTTAGAATTTTATAAAAGTAGGATCATACAGTATATAAGTTTTCGTCTCTGACTTATTAAACTTAGCTTCATGTTTCTATTCATCCACTAACCTATATTTCAACCTATTTCTTTGCTAATAACTAATAACATACTTCTAGATACAGAATCCCAAATATGCACCCTAACTGGAAAACTGGATCCATTTACACTGGAACAGAAATTGTTTAGACATATTAAATAAAGAAAAGACATCTATTTATTGGACTAGTCATTATTTGGAGTTTATTTCTGTACATTATTGTTATTCTTTGGGATTTCATTCCTTTTGTCTTTCCCCTTCTATGGTGCTTTCTAGTATCTTTATTTTTTAATTAAAAGGAAAACTTTCGTTTTTAATACTTTGTGATAATTTCACAGCTCTTGTAATGATGTACTATGCCATGAAGTCTCTCAAACCAGGACTAGAAATCATTGGGTTAGAAAATTCTTACATGAAAAAAATTAAACACAACTTAAACTTCTGACTGTACTAGAGTTTTCTTTATGGATATGAATGTATCTATAATACAAGTAAATTAAGTAAATGAATGCATTTCTGCCTTCTAGAAAAGTGGAAAAACTGTGTATTGAGACTAATTAATTATCATAAAAATACAGGACAGGAGTCCATTTTTTTCCATAGAAAACTTAAACTGTATACTTTCTTCTTAAAAACTAGTAACCAAGAGCATGTTCTACAGTGTGTCTCTAAATTGTTTATCTGTGTCCTGAAGCACAATTATTGAACTAGAAAAAAAGATGAAATGGGATACAGAAGTCATACACAAAAAGTATTGCTTCCAAAATATCTCTTCCCGCTAATAGACTCAGAAAGCAAGGTAACTTATTGGCTGTCACATTTAGTGATATAATATTTAGAATATATAATCATGCCTTTTACAAATATGTGTACAATGTTCTGTAACACTTGAATAGCTGCAGCTGTCATCTCATTTTTTTCTGGATTAAGTTTGGTCAAGAAAGAAGCTGCCTCATTTTCTAGTTGTCATTTGCCCAGGAAGTAAAAGCAAATTGTAATGAGGGAATCACAGCAGGAGAGCCTCCTAACAAATGAGAGGCATATATTGACTGGCAGCCAGCATGCCATTTCAGTGATAAATGTATTTTTATACACTGCTGTTCAAGGTCATTCACTGTTGTCCTTGAATGTGCAGCCATCAAAAGTCATGCAATTCACATTCTAAACAGTTCTAATAATCAGTGCAAAGAGGCCTTAAAAAAAACAGTCATTAATTGTATATATTATTTAGGTAAGTAAAACATTTACAGTTTTACTGCAATTTTATCTTGCTGTTGTTGAAAATTGATGAGAAATCAAAGAAAGTATAAATGTATGAGACATTTGTGAGTTGAATTTGTATAGATTTATTATAGTGCTCTCAAGAGCCAAGCCTGAACATGGATGAACTTCAGTAATTAGCCTGTCTGTGTTTTGTGGTTCTTCAGTGTTTAATATTTGTAAGAACTTTTAGAACCTAAGAATTCCAAAACAAAACTATTTTTATTTTAAGACTTCTATATATTTGATTTGAGATTTTTTTTTCTTTTTCGTGTGCTAGGGATGGAAGCCAGGGCCTCGTTCATACTAAGCCCATACTCTGCAACTAACTACACCCCCAGACCAAGACTTCTGTATGTTTGAAACATAGAGTGGATACTAAAAATACAGAAAGAACATTTTGCTTTTTATCCCCAAATTAAAAGAAAGTATTTATTTTCACAAACTTTAAGCATGTTTGTTAACACTTTAATAAGTACTCTGTAATTATTCAGAGAATGAGTTATTCACTGTTTTTATTCAAAAGGGAACCATACTTACCTAATATAAATAACCCAAAACCAGTTTTTAAAATCTCCATAAATACAACAAAATGTTTAATTATTAATCTGGAATTAAATATCTTAAAAGTTAAATCATGTGGAAAATAAGGTAGTTTGGATCACACAATGTCTTTCAGTAATTTTTTTTAAAAAATATTCTTGCTGGGCTTAAGGGTCCTTCTCACACTACGACTTCACAGTGAGTCTCCATTCACTGAAAAATCCCAGGACCCTTCCTTTTCTGTCTTCAACCTGATAATGCCACCCACCCTTATGTCTCACCACTTTATCCCCTGACCATGAATCCTAACCATTCTGGAGGGTTTTTAGTTTTTTTGACAACTTACAAGCTGTCTTTCCTCTGGGCCTTTGCTTTTCTAAGCCTGCTGTCCCTCACTTTACCCCAGCACATATGTGTGCACACACCCCTCATCTCACATATTCATTCATATCCAAAAAATCAGCAAAACTTCCTACTGGCCTACACAGATAACCCACAAATTTAATTTCTATCTGAGGTGTGTGTAGGGAGGTAGGTGAACATCTCCCTGGCTGTAGCATAGAACTTTGGGAGAATCTGATGATGGGAAGTCAGTCAAGACAGTTAACCCCATCCTTTTCTGTGACATGCCATAGACTCCCAGTAGCCTAATAACACAAGATGCCCCTGTATATCTAGAGGTGTTAGAAGTTTCTGGTGCCTGCAGTAGCTTATTAAATTCTGGCATCTGACTTGGACCTTGAAGTGCTTTTTTCCATTGAACCTGTTATAAATGGTGCTTAGGAGATTGAACAGGCACAATAAATTCTCAGACATTAAGAATTCTATAGACTTGTGGAATCTGGCCTAGAAATCTAACTACTATATGTGACATTGTTTCTGTAGATAAATGTGTTCAGAGTTCCAAACAACTGAATTTTAAACTTTAGGTCCTCTTGCTTAGTGCCTACTTCAATAGAAACCCTGTGACTTACTGCAGGTAAAATATCCCCAGTAGCATGATTAAAACAAAATTACCAAACTGCATATGAAAGGGAAAGGAGTGACATAATCCATACATAGAACCACAAATAGAAGGATTTCTTGTGCTTAAAGTATTTAAAGTATTCTTATATCTAAAGTAAAGCTGTATTTATCTTTAAAAGAGCACCCACTCTTTATTATTTTACAGAAATGATTAATCTGTGTCTTTTCTAAGCTATAAAATCAACTTAATATGTGTTAAATGATGTTTTCTAAAGTACAGTTTAGGGGAGGCATACATTCACTGTGTAATATTACACTTACTGTGGTAATATTAGAGTATTCATTTTTTTTTGAGTATTCATTTTAACATTTAAGATGATCTGACAACTGTGAATCTCATTCAGAACAAATGAAGTATTTTTACAAAAAACTAAAATAGTACAGAGGAATACAAAATTGTTCATTGTTCAGAAAAACTGATAAACCTTGTGATTTCAAAGACAAGCTAATGGAAGGTCTGAAAGAATATGAATCAGTTTTATTATAGGTACTTCAAAAACAGTGGGTAGGATTGCAGGTAATTTTTAGCTTATTTTTTTGTGTTTTTTCCTTTATTTTTTCAAAATTAAATAAAAGTCATGCTTCTGCTACAAATTATCTTTATCAATGTAAAGTTCATACATATAAAGCTATGAACCCTTCAGAAGTGTGTCCAGACTTCTTTCTTCATATTTACTCCTAAAAGGGAAACCTTATGTTAAATGGAGAGCTTTTGGTTGAGTTTTGCATGTTTTGTCCCAAAAGTGAATAACACTAGCAGGCATAGTGTTAAACTGTGCCTTTAACAGTATCTATAGCAAGTCATGAAATGTTCCTTAAGACACACATCTGTGGGCTACACACACAATACAATCATAAGCAGATTGCTAACAAAGTGCATCTGAGCTATAAGCAAGCAGACAACCTCACAGGAGTCCTGGCTGCTGGGAGAGAACTTAAGTTCAAACATCAAAGCAGTTGTCTCCCTTAAGGGCTGTAGTTACTTGGACAGCCTCTCAGGGGTAGAGAGGGCAACAAGTGGGCTAGTGTTATTGATTTTCACCTTGTGTTACCAAAACATTCTTCATTGACAAATATTAATTGCTTATTAAGTGCTAAAGAGTTTGATGGTCCAAATATTGAATTTTATAATGAATTGGCCCTTTAGTTTTGCTCATCATTTGGCAATATGATTGCATTAAAGATACAGAGGTTTAAGCCAACACATCTCCTACTTTTAAGAGCATTAAGTAGACATTCCTCTGGAGTTTAGTCTCAGTGATAGGATGTTTAATTCACTCTCTTTTGCACTGAAGTAATGCTGGCTTAAATATGAAGGTTATGGCTAGAATCCATCGCAAAGTATCCAATATGTCTTACATTGATTTTAGTTTATAAATCAGTGAAAATTTTATCCAAACAAAATTGGTGACGTGATAATTAATATGGACTTTAATAAATCATTAATTTGGTTAAAATATTTTTTTTATTTTAGAAGGCATCTGCAGATCAAAGTGAGTTAATATACAAGCATATGTATGTATATACAGGCAAAGTTAATTTTAATTGCTTTCTGTTGTTTTTCCTCACTTTTAATAATAACTTTTTTCTTTCTATAATTGCACTTGGGAAAGTCTTAAGTGTATTGTCTAATGACCTTTCTAAATATCATAATTTGTGAATAACTGATGAAATTTAAATGAAATTAAAATTGGAGAAATTAAACTGTCATTTTGATGGTTTACTAGCTTTGGTAAGTTTTCAAAATAATTCAAATATATGTTTTTGATCCTAGAAATTTGACTTTTTGATCATTTATTTTCTGATCTCTGAGCCTATCAATTACTAGTTGATAAAAGGTTATTTAAAATTTAAAATATTATCAAACTTTGAGGTAATTTCATTCCTAATGACCTTCCTTGCAAAATTCTTCCTACTTAAAAAGTAATTTGTATCAGAAAAAATGAGAAATTACACTCCATTTATTTTTGATCTATCAAAATGTATAAATGCATTCTACTGTCATGTACAACTATACAATTAGAACAAATTTTTAAAAAATTTAAAAAAGATTCCATCTACAAAGTCGAGTGCCAGAAAATGCCCAAAAAAAGTGATTTGCACGTTGGAAACAACTTTACAATCTTTTATTTAAATATAAAACCAGGCATGGTGACGTGTGCCGCAGTCCCAGCTACTCAGGAAGCTAAGGCAGAAAGATTGCCTGAGCCCAGGAGTTCAAGACCACCGTGGGGAACAGTGAGGGCCACATCCCAGCCCCAGTTCAAAAAAATGAAACAAACAAACAAAAAATCCCTAAGATTTCAAATCTATAGTTTGTAAACCGATGTAGCTTTCTTTTCTGTCCCCAGATGCTGTTAGTGTCCCCTGTCGTCTTCTCCTTGTCCTCTTGTCTTTCTGTTGCCTGTGCTTTATGGATTCTCTCAAACACCTTTATTTGATCCATTAGCAAAAGTGCCTGGAGAGACAGCTGTGGACTAGGAGCAGTGCTGAGCACAGGGCCTGCACCTTCAGTGTCCACCCATGGACTAAACACTGGCAATGGCCAGGCACGGTGGCGCATGCCAGCAGCGCCGGAGGCTGAGGCAAGAGGATCACAAGTTCAAAACCAGCCTCAGCAATTTAGCAAGGCCTTAAGCAACTTAGGGAGACCCTGTCACAAAATAAAAAAATAAATAAAAATGGGCTGGGGATGTGACTGAGTGGTTAAGCGCCCAGGGTTCACTTAGAGAGAGAGAAAGAAAGGAAACAAAGGACTGCTGGATCTGGTTCTCTTCTCCTAAACCTTTCCTGAGCTTCATCTTTCTAACTCTCATAATTTTAACTCCTGCTTGGAGACTCTACCTTAATATCTACATGTCCCAAACTAAGCTCATTATTTACTTGACAACTTTCCAGGCCCCTTACGCCCCCAGGTCCATGTTGTCTTTCCAGTTGCCTTCCCTGTCCAGGGAGAATTGTCACCATGTACTCAGTTGTCCTCTCCTTCCTCTCCAGTTCCTCATTAGGCTCCTAATTTATCTATTTTTCTAGTTTCTTTTCCATGCACCCTTTGCCAGAATTTGCTTTAAACTAGTCTGATCTTACCTGAAAGCTTTAGAAAAATCACCGTTGACTGCGAACTAAGTCCAGATCTTTGAGCACCATTAAAGGCAGTTCACAGCCTGGTCCTCACTGTCTTTGTCCTCATTTCCAAGCCCACCTCCCTGACTCCCACACTTCCTTAGGTGGAGTGCTCAGGAGTACTGACTGATTATCACATCTTCACTCTGCACGTGCTAGTTTAGATTCACCTATCTGCTTAGAGTGTCTTCCACTTCTTGTCCTTCTGGCCAACTTCTGACCCAAATACAACCCTCTCCCTGGGTGTGGTGGTACACACCTGCAATCTCAGCTACTCAGTAGGCTAAGGCAGGAGAATGGCAAGTTGGAGGCCAACCTGGGTGACTTGGGTAAACCCTGTCTCAAAATAAAAAACGAACAGAGCTGGAGATGTAACTCAGTGGTAAAGTGTGCCTGTGTTCAATCCTCAGTATGGCAAAAACAAACCAACATTCCATGTCTTGTTCTGGTATCTCCTACCCCTGAACAGAAATTATTGTCTGTTCATCTGCCTTTCTGTTTCTCTGACACTTTAAATGTGTTTCTGTTGTGCTACCACATTTACAATAGTTGTGTGTTTCTATTATGCTATTTATTACATAACATAATAGTTGCTTACCGCCAACTTGTCTGTCTACTCTCCTAGATTCACTGGCAGGGATCATATCTCATTTGTGTACTCTGATATCTACCACATGGCCTGGAGCATAACAAACCCTCAAAACATTTTTAACTACATTTGTCCTAAAAATACTCCCATGAGGGAGGGAAGGCAGACATTACCCCTGTTTTACAAATAAGCAAACCAGAAAACATTGCCCATTCATAAAACTAGCAAAGACATGTTATAATAATACCAGGCAAATGTGGAGTAGTCCTAAGAATAAGTCAGAGGACTGAGAAATAATGTCAGTGTTATTTCCCATGGTAACTGCTCTGTGATATTTGCAAATGCAATTGTTACATAAAGAACTATGTGCTATTGCATTATTTATGAATGTTACTATTTTAATACTAAGAAAAACTTGGATATTATATGTAAACTAGGAGATTAATTTGATATTGTTATATTTTATAACTTGACAGTTCTTGAGAACAGAAATTAACCATGTAATATAGAACAATAGTAAGTAGGTTATATATTAGGCTAATCTGAATTTTGGTCTTAGTAAGTTGAAGAAGCATAATAAGCCACACATAAAAGTGTCAGATTCCTAAACCTTATTATGTATTAGTGAATATGCCCTGCCACTTCCAATATAAATATAAGCCAAAAGATATGGTAACTCTGGTTAATGTAAGTTTGAATTTTAAAATTGTATATGATACCTTAGTTTTAATAGTTTTAAATCATTTCTCTTTAAGGAATGGTGAAAATATTAAATCCCTTTGAATGTGTTTTTGAAGAATATAACTTCTGTAGCTTTAGTACAGTCTGCATAGGACAATTTTGTGCCACCGGATGTGACACTAACCAAGAGAGGGGGTGAGGTGGGAAGGAACTGTGTGCAGGCCTGTGTGCTGCTCCCATCAAGCTGTCCTCTGGTGGCCTTACCTAGCTCAGAACTCACAGGAAAGCGGAGGCGTCACAGCGGACATGCACTCAGGTGTGTGATTGCTGTCCGTGAGCGAGTGTGGCACATCTGCCAGAGCCCTGCCAGAGGAGTCACGCAGTGTTTGAGAGTTAGAGGGGTAGTCAGATGGGTAGTTCATGCTCCTGAGGAGCTCTGTGTACAGCAGGGGTTTACCTTGTCAGATGTATTACCTTTAACAGGGTTTTCTCCTGTCTTCTTTTTAAAAATGGCCACTTTTTAGTCTTTTTCTTTCTTCAGGAATCTTTTGAATATTCACAGGATTTTCATAGTCCAAGAATCCAAAAATGAAACTTTGTTCATTTTAAGACTTCCAGTGTATGTTTGAATAGGCTCCTATTAAAATACTGAAAGAAAAATTTGCTTTTGTATCTGCCCAAATATGAAAACGTATTTTCTGTTAATTTTAAGCATATGTAAGTTACACTTTTATAAGTGTTTTATAATTATTTCATACCAGCAGTGTGAACAGTTAATAATAATTTATTCAATATCCGTTTATTTAAATCCGAACCACATTTATCTAAATCACATTAGCATTCAGTGTTTGAACATCCATGAATAATCTTTAAATACAGCTCTATAATTATATTTTAAATGTTGGGTTATGTGGAAAAATGTTATTTTAAATAATGTCCTTAACTGGATTTTTTTCTTATGTTGTCATTATTGAGTTGGAGAGTCTCATAATGTGAATATTCTGTTATCATCTTATTAGCCAAAAATTGGTGACAATCGTTTTATATAATAAGTTGGAAAGTTGTGATGTTTGGGACTTATGGCAAACCTAATTTTTGAAATGTGTTCTATAAAATTCATCTTTTCAACAAAGGACTTCACATGTATAGTTTGACTGGATGTTGTATAATTATGTCATCCTGAAAATATTTGGTCTAATAAAGCAAGAGGTGTGTGTGTGTGTGTGTGTGTGTGTGTGTGTGTGTACACTTAGGTCTCAATTATCTGCAGCAAGAAAAGGAAGAAGAAGGAGACTAGACATTAATGGATGAGTTAATGACTATTTTATGGAACATTTCTTCTTTGAAAGTTTCTCGGTTGAATAGAAGGGGAAAATTAAAAATTGCTAAAACCAGCACATGTCTCTTTTAAGAGGTGACATGATGCCTACAACATTTGAAAATTGAAGATTTTCATTCTCTATTTGTTTATTCATGTACTTTTCTTTTAAAAATTAATTTTTATAATTTATAATTATTTTACTGAAAATACAAGTTTCAATACTGTAAAAATGTGAAATTACTAGTAATGCCTAATTAAAAAAGTAAAACAGTACTGAACATTTATGTTGATGCTCCCTATTCCTAAATAATGGGGGGAATATAACCCGCCACAAAAGAAATTTCCAAACTGTTACTTGTGTCATAAGGATTATCATTATATAGGTACTGAAAAGCTCTTAAACTTGTCAGTGTCTGTTTGTCCCCAAACAACATTTAAATAACTTTTAGTAACTGAAAATGGACAATAAATACTGTAGCCATTTTAAGGAATAAAGAGAGTCTGTTAACTTGAGGCATTATATCTTACAATAAACTTAAGGTATCTCACTTTATTATATTTATCCTTAAATCTGTTTTCCATTAAGATGTTAAAATGATATGGAATTTACTTGTTTTTCTCCATATACATATATATATTTTTTTTCCAATTGGATGGTGGTAGAAAGTAATTCATCGAGTAGATCCAATGCCTCTTAGAGAGATGAACAACTCATTTTCAGTCCTCAAATTTTTGTTCAGTCATTGTACAACTGTCAAATGGGCAGATCTAGACATATGTGCTTAGACTGAAGGAGATAACAGGGCCAAGGAGAAAAGCCAGGATCTCGTGAAACCTCAAGAGATTTAGGATTCTGTTTACTATGTACTTTCATTTTTGTCCATACTTTGAGTTTCTATATTTTGTGTTCCCAGTGAAAAGAGCAGGCTCCTAATTTTACACTTAACCCTTTCTTTAACATGTATATTTATGGTGCCTATAGATAGGTTTTTTTGGGACACAGACAAGCTAATGGGAAAATGAAAACCTTCAGGCACTGAGGACCAGCAAAGGAGGCTGCCAGTGAGGGAGATGGAGCCACAACCCCCACTGGGCTAGGTGTCTAAGAAGCATCATGACATTATCCTCCTTCCTGGCTAAAGGAGAATGTCAGGGCACCTCTGTTTTCACGGTTTAAAGCCCTGGAGCTGG
Organism: Sciurus carolinensis; assembly: GCF_902686445.1. Taxonomy (NCBI): domain Eukaryota; kingdom Metazoa; phylum Chordata; class Mammalia; order Rodentia; family Sciuridae; genus Sciurus; species Sciurus carolinensis. The sequence goes on from NC_062227.1 coordinate 63,566,140, forward strand.
ATCAAGGAAGATTTTTCCCTCATCTGTCATTGTTACATGGGCCAGGGGTTCCTGCCTCTTCCACATGAGTGTAGCACTGCTAGGTGCCTGAGCTTCCTTGGGAGACTGGGCTTCCTCTGGGCCAGGCCCCTCAGGATGGCAGGGCAAAGAGGACACAGTGGACAGGACAGCTCCAGCGTGTGAAGGGAGATTGGGATGCACCGGGGGCATTCTCCTGGGTATGGAAACCCCTTTGTGCCACCTGGGGTTGCCAGTCTAGGGGTTTGTGAGGCTGGTTGCGTAGGGCTTGCAGGGTGGGGCTGGCTGACTGTGACTGTCCAAGACATAGGAACAGACTCTTCCACCACAGGCTCTTGCTCAATAGTCCAGCTGCCTGGGCTGAGGCTACACTGAATCTCTGAGCACCGGTAGACATCCCTCAAATTCTTCATTTACACATACAAAAAATCACTTAGGAATGTTAATGTGTAATGTATATAATGCCAGCTACATGAAAATCCAGTGTTTTAGTCAGGTTTTTCATTGCTATTACCAAAAGACCTGACAAGAACAACATGGAAAAGGAAAAGTTTATTTGGGGCTCACAGTCTGAGTCAATAGATAGCCAACTTCATTGCTCTGGGCCCCAGATAAGGCACGGTGGAGGAAAGCAGCTCAGAAGCAGCTCAGGACTTGGTCACCAGGAAGCAGACAGAGTGCTCTGTTCATCAGGGACATATAAATCCCAGAGGCACATCCCCAGTGACCTACCTCCTCAAGGCACACCCTATACTTACCACCCAGTTAATCTATATTAGTGGTTAACCCTAATCCACTGACTAGGTTATAACTCTCATTATCTAATCACCTTACCTCTGAACATTCTTGCATTGTCTCACACGTGAGCTCTTGAGGGACACCACTTATCCAAAACTGAAGTGGAAGACTGGTAGTTAATTCTTTTGCCTTTACCTGATATTCTGTTAGACAACAGACTGGAGCCCAGACTGCTGGATTCTAATCAAAACTTATTATTATACCTCCCTGTGCCTAGATGCCTCATCTATAAATTGGAAGAAATAGTCTTTTCTATGGATAGATAAGGATTAAGAAGTTTATGAAAAATTGCTTAGAATAGTGCCTTGCACTTAATATGTGCTACAGAAGTTTGATTCCTTATTATAGTTTTAGATTCCCTATAATGCCTAGCCCATATAAATACCCTTCACTACTCAGTTTTAAAACTTATCATAAGGATGGCAAAAACTCTTTGGTAGTTGACCCTTGCTAAACCCATGTTTTTGTTTTAAAGCATTAGTTATGTGATGCATTGTATCAACAACAACAATGAGATAGGAGCACCCAGGTGATATGATGTAAGTGTTGATAATTGGTAAGTGAGAGAAATAAACAGGAACAGGAGAGGACTGAGGAGCGATAAGCAAACGGATGTATGTGTTTAATGAAAATAAGCAGCCAAAACACAAGGTTAGCGTGAATGGCCTTTGGGGAGGGCAGTAGGAAAGGACGTGTAGCAGGGGTTGACATTCTGTAATTGTCCATGTCTACTCTGAGCCTCTGTCCCTGAGGGCTCAGCTGTCCATATCTCAGTCCCCTAAAATTAACTGGGAACATTTTGAATGTCAACCATCTGCATGCCAACAGCTCCACCAACTTTTCCTTTTCCTTTTCAAGGATTTGTAGTAAATTATCTTCTAATGATAACCATCAGCCATGATTGCCATTTTCTGATAAAGTAAGCATGGGGCTGGACTGCCTGCATGGCCTTAGGAGAAACACAATACAATAACATCCAGTTCCTCTTCAGTACTGTCTGGTTTGAAATTTCACATTTTTAGATGGAGTTGAATAAGGTGACCTAGGATACCATCCAGCTCAAGAGGACGTGATTCGAAAGTTTAAGGAAAAGCAACCAAAATTATTTAAAAGTTGGAAAATGAGACTGGAAAGGTTATGCTCACCAGAATATCTTTTTAATCCTAAAAATAAAGAAGTGGAAAGGGGGCATGTTGCTGAAACAGCCCTCAAGTCTGTCAGAGACTGGTGCACCGAAAGTGCTGAGCAGCACTTAGTTCTCATCGCTACTGAGGATATAGAACAAGAGAAAGCAAGCCCAAGCTCAGCATTGGGGATTTTGATTTGATATCGGGAAAATTTCCTGACAGCACACATTGTTAAACACTCAGAAGGGTCCTTAGGGGAGGTTTTGGAAACTTCTCTAGAGTTATTTGAAAACAGAATAGATTTTCATCTGTCTGACCTGCTTAAAGGCAGCCACAGCCATACGCAGGAAGGATGGGTGACCTTTCCAGGCTCTTGGCAGCATCGTGTGGTCCTGGGAGCCTGCACACAGGCAGGCTTGCAAAGGCTTAGTGCATGGCGATAATTAAATTTCACTTGAGCCCTTTAATCGGCCATAGATGAGATTATCTATTTTTTAACGGTGTTATTATCTGCGTAAATTATTTGCTGAACCTATAATTTGTTTCCTTGAACAGATGAACCTTAAATATCCAATAATATTTTCACAAATTGGTTGCTTGGGAGAAAAGAAAGAGGTACTTTTTTTTCTTGAATGTAATTAATTCTTAACTTTTGAACTCTCTTGAAATGGCTCTCTTTTGATAAGCCTTTCCCTTGCCTAACAAACAAAGCTGTCAGACAGAGCGATGTCTTTGTCTTCTCTCTGCCATGAGCAGTTACCTCCCTGCCAGCCAGCCATGAAATCTGTGGCCTGGATTGGGATGTCAGGAAGGCATGCAAATCAGGATTGGCTGGCTGACTTGGGCTGCTGAGAATACGTAGGAAATCGCAAATTATGTAGTCAGGGCTGAGGGTGGAGGTAAGCAAGCCCTAAGCCTCTCGTGGCTTTTGGTTGTCATTTAAGTGGGACCAGCACTAGGAAAATGCTGGCAACTGTAGGTCCTAGGAATTGCCTCTCCTTTTCAGGGCTCCTTCCTTGTTCCCTGGCCACTCACTTTGCTAAGCATCTGGCCCTCTCCAGTACACAAATGGACACTTCATTCTGGCTCACCCTAAACTCAGGGCATCTGCCTTGCTTGCCCCTGATGAAAGCATGTTCGTCCTATTTGCTCTCTGTAGAGCACATTCTAGGGAAAATGCCTCTGCTGAAGGCATAGTTGTGTTTTTAGAGATTTCAGAGGACATGTGCAGCCAACTGGGGACATGTTTTCAGCTCAGCAGACCTTTCAAGTGCGCCTCAAATTGCACCTGCCTAATTTAATCTAAAGTCAGCCATGCTGCTCCCAGAGAAGGCCCTTGATCAAAATTGCCACTTCCCTCTCGACCCCTACAGACCTTGGGACTGGCAAGACTCACTCCATGTTCTTTCTTTCTTTTTTTTTTTTTTTTCAGTTTATTTTAATATTATACAAAATACATGGGTCAGTGCTTAATAAATCTTTCCCTTGTGATGATATTATGATAGCAAAATTTTACCTACTTTTGGAAACCTTTTCTTCAATTTATGTTTGAAGTAACAAAATTTTTGGTTCGTTAGGGTTTTTTCTCCTCCCCTTAAAAAAATAATAAGACCTGCAAATATATATTAAATATTCTCTTTAATCCACCTTTTAAAATGAATCTAATAGAGTCATACATTTTGGTTTTCAGTTTCAAACTTGTTGTTTGGAAGATGAGTATCAGGAAGGAACTCCAAGAAGAGATAGATGGTATGCTGAGGAATTTCAAAGAGAATATTCTAGATAGTTATGGCTTCTGTTGACACTGACCAAACCATTTTAGAAATTCTGGTCTGTTTTCTTCACACTGTACAATAGGTTAATTATATTTCTTTGCAGAGCACACTGGAAAGTACCTGTTAAAAACTGGTATGTCAGTATAAATATTGCTCATTATTAATCTTGCCTCTCAGACCCTTTCCTTTCATTAGACAAGGGGTTAGGGTGTTTAACTGTTCAGCTCTCTGTCTCCTGCTAGGAATAATTGCTTGATTTCTCTCATTGTTCATAGCACTTCCTGAATTAGATTAATTTCTTTATGTTCTGTCTCTGTCTTTTTATGACAGAAATTCCTTTGACTAAAAATACAGCAAGACATGATACCATTTGCATACAAAAGGTTGATCAAACCTCTTTTTATTTTGAAACCTGTCATTTTGAAAATGGCCTTTAGGGTTTAGCATTTGAGACCCAAACCACTGGGTCTGCCTCATCACAGAGCACTTTAAAGTTTGTTGTGATCCCTACACAGTTGTGCGTCTAATGCCAGAGTGAAGGTTAAAGTCAGTTTGGGTGGTGCCTGCACAAATCTTAGAAGTTCAGAGTCTGAACAAAGACAATGGCAGCATTTCCATTACATTGAGGACTGAAGCACCTCTCAGACTGAGATGGTAATGAACTCACCAGATGTACCAAGCCATTAACATAGCAAGCTTCCCCACTCTGCCACGAGTGGTACTTGCTTCTTAAGAGACAAGAGACCTGTCTATCAACTATAGTTAGTGCTCTCTGGATTCAAAAGACAGCCCTGTGGGGCATCCAGCAGTATCATTGTGTGTGTGTGTGTGTGTGTGTGTGTGTGTCACAGGCACACACATGCATCTGATCATCTCCCTTTGTCCAAAACAGACTTTACAGAAATTTACAAAATCAAACTCAGTATGTATCTGAACTCAACAACAGCAGATGAAAACAGTGATGATTAGCAAAATTAGTAGAAAGTATTTATTACTCGGAGTGGAGTGAACATAAATTTAGTTCTGAATTTCCGGTACAGAAGCAAAGCAAAACGCACGTTAGATTATGTAATTGCTGTTGCATGATAAAAGAAAGCAACAAAATTTATCTGAAAAGAGAAAAACTTTCCTGGTAGAAAATTGCAGGATAAATCCATTTCACTGTCTCATCTGTTAGAGACACTAGGTAACAAACAAGCAGTGCCTTCAACTGATGTAGGAGGATCCTTATGTGTGTTCTAAACACCAGTCCTTGTAGAAGGTGAAGACAGAGTGTGAAATAGTGAAGAAGACATGAAGGAGCAGGTGGGTCGCAGCATGTCAGGTTTTCTGCTTTACCACAGGGCTACCTTGGAGAGCCTCACAGGAAAGTCATAGTGACGCGCTCATTTGGTTATGACATTTGGGCTTGCTGGTTTATAGTCAACTCTCTCTGGCATTCTTAAATGAAGTGCAACTGGTTGCTAATCTGAAAGAGGCAGATCTTGTATTCTGCTTTAAATATTAGAAATTTTAGAGATCAATTCTCCAGGAAGATCAGGCAACTTTCAGAGTTGAAATTTGATGGATTTCCAAAGTGGCCAGTTTGTCTTAATAGAACTTTTCATCTGCTCACAATTTTAGATGGATGCTAGGATTCCAGAACATGCAAGAAACTATTTTGAATCAAATAGTCATAAAAGGGTCATATTCAGTGCCATGAGGGACCAGACTAGAGACCTGTGAGCCAGGCAGTCTGTTGCACAGGACTTCTCTTACGTCTTGCTGGGCTCGGAGTGAAGAGCAAATGCTTAGACTGAGTGACCATCTCCACTTAGCCCTGGCTGATGCTGCAGCAGGTGAACAGAGGCCTAGTTTTGCCTAATCATCCAGTTTTTCAGAAGAGGCTAAAAATATGGCTTTTGTGTGAGTTCTGATGAATTAGAAATGTGGGCTTAAATTTTTTTAAGAAACATTTATGCAGGCCAAACCAAACACATCTACAGTCTAGTTTCAGCTCAAGGCCTTCCCAATCAACTCTCTTAATCAAAAACTAGATTCAGATTGGCCCAGTAGAATTTCAGATACTTTGCAGAACTGACTATTGATTTTAAAAAACAAAAATGAGCTCATTACACCGGGCCAGTAAGTGGGAATGGCCAGTTTTTCCCATTTAATTGGTTGGGGTCCTCCTCCCACTCCACCCAGAATAACTTTCATTCTAGGGTACTTGAAGTGACGCTGGTTTTCTGATTCAGTAGGCATACCGTTACTTAATTTTAGCTTATCTGTGGGTCAGCACCATGGATAGGTACCATACATGTTTAATAAAATGTCATGGTCTGAAATCTGTTTCTAAGCAACCTTTTATGCTGGATGATGCTGATTTGGGGATAAATGATTCAGGCACTATGGGGGGGGGTGAAAGGATCTTTAAACAGTATACTCAAGTAATTTAGTTATGTGATTTTTTTTCCCATTTGTCCATTTCTAAGCAAGCAGGAGAAACAAAAATGTCAATAGTATTTATCGAATGCTTATTATGCACAATGCATTGTGCAGAATGCTATTTATATATTATCTTTTTTAATTTTCACAAAGCTCTTTGAGGTGGATATAATCATTATCATTGCCATTCTCCCCACATCGTAGACTGGGTACTCTGAAGCTAGGTACCTTTAGCAAGTGTGGTCCTAAGTTCCTCAGTTAATAGTTGTGTAATGGAACCCAGATTCAAACCCAGAGAGTGTGACTCACATCAGTGCCCTCTGCCTGCCCAAGCCCAAGTCTGGAGTACAAGCATGACATTTTTTTCTCTGAGTGTTGAAAAACATGTTATTTCAGATTCCACAGTGTCTTGAAAATCAAGTGACAGGAAAGAACAGGTTGCAAAGGGCATTAAGGAATGCACCCTTGCCTCTCTCCTCAATTTCTCATTTCAATCTTCAGATATGAATTATGAATAATTCTTACTGAAATTTACAGTATATGTGGACTGACTCATAGCAAATCTGATGCTTCCAGTAATACTCGGGTTTCACAATTCTTCATCAGAAATTACAGATGGATACAAACCCTGTGATCCTGTCTAGTTTAAGAGCACACATTTCCCTTTCCTTTCTAGACAAAGGGAGGGAAAGCAGCCGACAGCTTGAAAGCCAGACTGGGTATTGGTTAATGTAGTAGAGGTATGGTTTTTAACAGTTGAATGTAGGGAATTTAATTCAATATTGTGCCAATTTTCTTGGTGTACAACGTTTTCTGTAATTATTAATATCAGACTTGAGTGTATTATTTTTTATTAGTAAAAACCTTTTAGCAAAGACCTAGTCTAAAATACAATCTCCTTTTTATTATTCATGGTTAAATCAATGATAGCTATTGGCAAAGGTTCAAAACTATCCATGTTAACTTGTTTTTAATAGTGCTTGATTTATATGTACGCCCAAATCTCCAACACATGCGTGTATCTGTATTTACTAATTGCAGCTATATGCATTTAAACATGGTATTATTGGTGGAAAATCAAGCATAAAACATGAAAAATGTGTGATTACTAAGGAGTTGAAATTATAGTCTCTCCTTCCAGCACAGGGATATCATGATGCAGCTTTGATTGTTTTTTCATTTCAGAGAAGCAAGTTTCCTGGTTAATTTTGGTGATCAGTTTCCCTTTCTAATTAATTACAAAATTCTTCCTTCTAATGGACACAAATTAATTAAAACATTGGTTTGCTTATTAGTATGTGCTTTTTCTTTGGGCTCTTACTGTCCCTCCCAACTAGAAGTCATGTCTACTCCTCAGAACAAGATTGAAGTCCTTGGATATATAACCAGAGAATGTCGGTCACTTCCTATTTTTTTAACTCAATTTTATAAACAAAGAACATCATAGCATCTAATATCTGAAACATCGCTTGTTCAAAATTGATTGCATTTGCATGTGTCCTTGGAATGTATCTTGCATGTGTTCTGTGGAATGTATTCCATTAATGATCTATGAACTTTATTTTAGACAATCCATGGACACAAGGGACCAATCACTGCAGTGGCCTTTGCTCCTGATGGGCGATATCTTGCCACCTACTCCAACACTGACAGTCACATTTCTTTCTGGCAGGTAAGAGTATATGTTATGGGGTCTTGAAGCATAAGCTGCACGATGTGCCTTGGTGGGAACACCTTCCTAAGGAGCCCACCTGTGAGCCCTGCTCCCTGTCCCTCCTCCCTTCCTCCAGCAAATGGCAACTGTTTATTGATTGCTGATTACATGTCAGACACTTGTGCACAGGGCACTGAGGACACAGTTAGCAATCTGGAAAGAGGGGCATCTGCTGTCACAGAGCTTTCAGCATGGAGACCCGGGAATAAGCAGGCACTCGCAGTGCGGGGGAGAGTCTGAGCATGAGGTGGGGGAAGGCTTTCCAGAGGAAGCCGCATCCATGCTGAGTTGCGCAGGATGCTGAGGAAGGGGCGGGGTGGGAGAGCTCAGGCGCAGTCGCCAGGAAGCAAGGACATGGCATGTCACAGGGCAGGCCCAGCCTGAAAGGAGCTGTCTGAGGCTTGGAACTCACACAAAAGTGTTCTAACCAGGTCGTTGGGTCTGTGACTCTGATGGGGCACAGGACACAAGACAAAAAGGGGTTTTCTGAGTATTCACTTTATGCCCCCTTTATATGTTCTCACTTTTGTTTGGATAATAAATTCCTCACATTTAATGCTCTTCATTCCCTCACTCTTCAAAAAATTATTAAAAACCTGTATATCTCTGGCAGTTCATGAGAATGCCCATATTTAGTTCTGATTTGAGTGAATACTGATTTTGTGATTAGTATTCACTAATTTAAGTGAACACTAATTTTTACACTAGAATGTGTTTCATCCTCTGTGCTTAAGTCTCATCCATCTGCTTTTTAATGATCTTTCTCTTTTAGTGCTGATAGTTTAAAAAAAATTAAATACCACGAAGGCCCCCCAAAGAGTTAAGATTTTGCCAGTGTAATGCAAGTTATATTTTATAAGATTCTGTGTACTGCTTTGAAAGCTAAAAAATAAAATAAAAGTTTAAACAAGGAAGGCTTCAGCACAATTTGATGCTGGTTTTAAAAAATCAATAGCTAATAAAATGTAAAACGGATACAATAAATTGCTTAATTAACAACATGCTATTAAAGCGTGACAACTTCCAAATCTGTCACAGACTTCTACTTTTTATCTAATTTAGTTTTCCAGTTTATTTTCTCATTATCCTTTCTTCCAGAATATATCTCCAGCATCTTAATTAGCTCATATTAAACTCCTTTCGTCAGAGATCTCACCCAGGCAGCATTCTCCCCAGTGGGTAACCTCAGGACTGGCATTTTGCTAAAATGCCACTGTGAGTCCTCTTGGTGTCATAAACTGAACCTGTGCCAGAAACTGGACTCTTGGAACAGTCGTTCTTTTACTGATGTTCTTATCTACTCGTGTGCACAGTGGTCTCTGTGCCAATGTTTTCCTTTATTTCCTGTTCCCTTGGAGTCTTGTAGGAGAGCTGGTATTCATTCAGCCTTGCCTGGGCGTCCAAGTGCAGGGTGCTGGCCTGCCCTCTAAGATACAGAGGTCAGCAAGTCACAGGCCCTGCTTCCAGGAGCTTCTGTTCTGTCTGGGCTTTCTTCTTTGAAATAAACAGACTAAACCTTTCCCTTTCAGTCCAATTTTTTTTCTGCTAAGGAAATATAATCTGTGATTTAAAGGATTACCTCCAAAATTAGCCAGATTTGACACTTATTACAGTATTTTCCTGAAATTTCCATGTGGTAATTTTTCTTCTTCCCCTTCTGTAGATCTTTAAGATTTGATTTAAATGTGTTTGTTCATCTTTTCCTTGAGAACTCTTTCCATCACAGTCTCTGTCCAGCACGTTGGTGGGATTGTGGTTAGCCTCCTCTCTCAACCTAGAGGTCAAGATCATTCACAAGTTATCTGTTTGAGAGCCCTCTGCCTCTCCAGTCTCTCTCTGTAGTACCCACTGTTGTCCCTGGACTTTATCAAGTCCAGTTAAGCCCAGGTGCCTGTACCTGTGGGTCTGTGCACAGGAGGTGCAGCGCATTTCGTCAGTCCACAAGCTCTGTCTGGTGTCACCTGCACATGGCAGAGTGCCAGAGCAACCAGAGCAACACACACATCCTTCTTGCCTCTAAAATCAATGTCCGAATTTAAGATGTAGCCCATTCCTCGGATGCTTAAATTATACCCAGTTCAGTCTTAAAAATTAAATGGAAGGTACAGGAACAGATGATTTCAGCTTTATCAAGAAAATATAATGAAACCTCCCCCAGAAGTGCAGTGGTTTTTTGTTTGAATTAAGACGAACCCAGAAAGCAGAAAGCAGTGTTGGATCTACTGCTGCTCTCCACAGATGAGCTTGACTGATTTATCTAGATACATGTTATTTATTTCTAATGATGTATGTGAATACTTTTATATTATTCCAGTAAGTGTACTGTAATACATTTTGAAAACTTAATGAAGTCTTATTAATACAGAGCCTGACTAAAGCTATCAACTATTAAAATCTTTGCTGAGAAGTGAGTGTTAATGAGAAATATTGGTTGGATAATTACTCAAGTGAGACTTAGTAAAAGGTTTGTGTACAGCATTACTTTATATAAAGGAAAGCATTAAAACATTTCCTGTTTTGATGAATTGTATCTGTCTGTGTTTCTGTGTTCTGAAAATAATCTCCACAGAACTGGTTTTCTACAGCATGTTTCTGAAGGGAGGGGAAGGCCAAAGTGCCATGTTACTTTACATACTCAGCTATTGAATAATGTAATTCAGCAGTCTTTCAAACCCTTTGATTCTCTCATATCATTTTCCTACAATTTGAATCCTTCATTTCTGTGTATTTGTTGATATTTAAGCAAGGGAAAATTGGTGATGAAATTTTTTTTTTTGGTAGAGGGGATTGAACCCAGGGTGCTTAACCACTGAGCCACATCCTCAGCCCTTTTTTATTTTTATTTAGAGACAGGGTCTCGCTGAGCTTCTAAGTGCCTCGCTAAGTTGCTGAGGCTGCCTTTGAACTCTTGAGCCTCCTGCCTCAGCTTCCAGAGTCACTGTGATTACAGACGTGTGCCACTGCACCCGGCTATGAAATATATTTGTAATTCTCTTACCTCAATTTACCACCACCATCCAGCAAATAAATATCCTCTTTTGGAAATGCTATAAAAAATTTGATTGACATTGGCTTCATTTATTCTTATTTACTCCATCATACAGTAGGATAATCCTGTTCAGCCATTTTAAAAGAATGAAATAAATCTAGAGTCATTAATATGCAAAGATTGACCTCAACATTTTATTGAATGAAAGAGCAGATTGCAAAACTACCTTTTAACATGAGTCTGTCGTGAGCATGATGTCCTCATCCCTTCAGTGGGTCAGTCCTGGACCTTATAGAACCCTGTTCTGAGGCAGAAAGACTGTTTAACACTAGGGACAACATTTATCAAAGTAGGAATGACTCATGCTATAAGATATAATAATGGCGTTTTCTTGAAATCTTTCCATCTAGAGAGCTCTCATATGATATTTAATTCCTCTCCCCATGTACCCTCAACCTGTTTCTTGTATGTGGTTGGATTTCAAGGAAAGAATTTAAAGTAGGGAAGCATCTGAGCATGTTACATACCTTTGCATTTTGAACCACCAGCAGAAATCAAGCTTCATACATATTTTCATAGAAAATCCATGATAAATGAAAAATACTTTGTAGTTACTTATCAACTGAGAAATTAGATTTTTTTTGAAAGCACAGTTTGCCTGTTGATGCCAGTTAATTTTAACCAGCAATTTTCTGGATCATTTGGATCTGTTCTGTAAGAGGACTAAATTATATACTATTACTTTTTATAGCCATGAGACCTATCAAATCAAGCTCACTATTATTATTTACATAAGGCTTTGATTTTTCACTTTTTTGGGAGAGATTTTGGAAACAGGAGAGAAGGAAATGAGGAAAGAGGCTTTTGGAAGGATGACAGTGAGGTGCCTCCTGAATGTGAACTGAACTTCCACAGAAAGAGTTAACGATAACCATACATTTGGTTTTAAAATGTGACCTCGTACACTAGTGATTTTTTTTCACCTCTGTGTTGTGTTCGGCACTATTATTAATGCAGGAAAATCAGTAACATTAGTCATCTTAAAAGGGTTATTACTCAAGATGATTTAAATTGTGAAAATGTCAGTGGAGCCTGCACGCACTCTGCTAGAGATGCCATGATTTACGCCCTCTGACACCATCCTGCTGCTGAGAAAGGCTGGAAAAAGGAATGGCTTGTATTTTGCTCTGATCCAAATGCAGAGCATGATATCAGCAATAACACATCTTAAATGTCCTAGGATTCGCTAGGGTTTCATTATCAACCATTTGTATAAGCTGGACCATGATCTACACACTTCCCCCAAATCCCTAGCATCCTTCCCATGTAGATGGAGTCTTTACCAGCAAGAAGAGGCGGAAATGAAAACTAGTGCAAAGAAAAAAATGTTATTTCCGAGGCTTCTTTCCTGATTTTCAGGATGCTTTCCATGTGATTTATGATAGCACAAATGATGCATTTGCAAACAGTTTAAGAAATATTTAGAATCTAAAGAAACTTTCAGACTCAGTTGCTCCAAAAACAGTTCACTTAGATAACTGCCATTCAAGAGTTAGAATTTTGACCTGAATGTGTAGTTGTTCATGATTTATAATTTCCATGTTATTTTTCATTAATGTGAATGGAAGAAGAAAACTATAGTTTAAACCAAATCTAGAAAAACTGCTTTTTGCAGAAATCACCAATTGATAAAAAGGAAATGTCCATCAATTGTGGAGGGTAAACTCTCCACTATTAGCAAAACAATGAGATGAAGTTGATTGTTTCTTCTTTCAAATTATGTAAGTAAAGACTTTCCAGAGCCTGTTTTCGAAAAACAGGTGAAGAATGAAGGTGTTGGCGAAGGGATGGGGTTAGGTTTCATGTTCAAATTCAGTAATCTGTGACTCATCTACAACTTCGATTGTCTTCATTTTTTGAACTAATTATAGACCCTGAAACCTGTCTCTATTGACTCATCCTTCAGGAGATGCAGCTAACATGTATTGTCAAAGAATACAAAGGTCTTCAGTTTAAAATATCCACGACTTCCAAATATTATCTTATTGAAGCATTTTATTAACACCTGTAATTTAGCTTCCTTCCTGAAGATCGATGGACTCTACTGCTGAACAAGTTCTACCCACAAAGTAAAATTTCTCTAGACTTAACATGTTTACAGTACCAGCATCAGAACAGTTTCAAATCCACCAGAAGAAGAGCTTAGAGGTTAAGAATATGAGTTCTTAGATGAATGTGAATAGCCATTAGGGAGTAGAAAGTGGCCAGAAGAGATGAACCAGTCTCTTTGGGAGGGAAAGGGAGAGGGTTCTTTAACTGACACTTGTGCTCTTCTGTCCCTGTCCCTCCAGATGAATACGTCACTATTGGGAAGCATCGGCATGCTGAACTCGGCCCCTCAACTGCGCTGCATTAAAACCTACCAGGTGCCCCCCGTGCAGCCGGCGTCTCCCGGCTCCCACAATGCCCTCAGACTGGCCCGGCTCATCTGGACTTCTAACCGCAATGTCATCCTCATGGCGCACGACGGGAAGGAGCACCGCTTCATGGTCTAGCGCTATCTGCTGCCCTAACTGCATTTTGGTTCTCTCAGTTCTCTAGGCCGATGTTGCTCTGTCCTTATGGCGATCATTCCTTGGTGCCAGCCCACCCCAGTGACATCCAGGGGCGTGGCCGGGTCTGTGTCACTTGTGCATGCTTCTTGGGGGCAGACTCCTGCACGGGCCTCCTATTGATTCAGAGGCATGCACACACCACTCAACAGGATGTGGCCATTCTGTCACTAGGTGGTTTTTCCCTGCCAGAGATGGGAGGGGAAAGCCAGCAGTTCCTGGGAACGCTCTTGTTGCTCAGTGCAACAGAAGCCTGAAAATCAATAACCACTGTGATTGCACTCCCAGCCCGATCAGCCTTCCCAGCCATCGAAGCCAGCCCCGAGTTCTGCTTAAATCTGGCCATTCTGATGCTGGCGTTGAGGTGATGTGGCAGTCCTCATTATTGAAATTATTCCCTTTGGATTTCCTAAAATATACTGTTGTTTACCAAAAAGATTCTGTGTTTACATGTTTTTTTCCACTGGTAATTGCTAGGGAATTACTCAATTAATTTCCTAGGAATTAGCCACCACCTTCTTCAGTGACACCTAGTTGATTTGAGATGAATGAAAAAATATTTAAATTTTTTTCCTGGTGTAGAAATACATTTTCCAGACACCTAGCTTTCTATAGTGCTTATTTCCTGCTGAAATAATGGTGAATGTAGTAGTTTAAAATAAAAAATCATCACTATTTATAATCTAGCTAATATAATATCCAGTCACTGTAACTAATCTTTTGAAGGAACTCTTGTGATAATGAAGCAAGTTTGGAATCATAGCATAAACCTAAAATGAAGACTCTACTCCATCCTGCTCTATATTTTTTGTTCAGGAAAGAGATTGCTTCTTCCTTCCAGAAACATCACAACCGCCATGTGTATGACATGTCAGTTATCATGCAAGAATTACAAGTCAGCATTCCAACTACTGATCAGTGAATGGAAAACTAAGGAGGGATTTCTTTTAGACAAGTATACTTGAAAATTAATATCAAAGGCACAAATGTTTAGGAATGGGGTTTCTGGGTTGGTTTGAAAAGACATTGCAGCAACTATGTTCTTGAGACTCTGAAGGAAGCTTTATGCTGGTCTGACTTACTGTAATGAAAAAGCCCATCAGTTAATATTTTATATGAATTGCTCCTAACAACTTTTATTGATATATTGTTTGGGGCAGTGGTTGGTTGGTTGGTTGGTTGGTTGGTTGACTGGCTGTCTGGTTGTTGATTGGTTTGTTAGTTAGGCAAAATGGTTTATTAAAGGAAAAATACAAAACAGTTTATTAAATTCAGAGAAAATATGCAAAGTTTACAGAGGAACCGGAATAATAATGGAAGCACTTAATCTAAAAGGCATAGGTTGTTTCTGTAATTTACAGAAACATAGGATCAAGGTCCAGAGACAAATATATCTGTTATTTTACTAAAACAGATTTTTAAAGAACATAGTAAAAAATTAAACCCACTAGAACATACCTTTCATATTGATATGAAATGCGATCTCCATTGATGGCAAATATGTACTATTCCTTGGTTTTAGATGTGGGGTGTTCTTTCAAAAGTGAATATATGCTACATGCATGTACATCATATTCATAATGATTATATTTGTAGTTTCCAAGAAAGAAACCATGAACTACACAGTGTAGACTTTGTGTGGTGAACGTGCCGTTGTGTTTGTGGTAGAGAAATGTGGGGAAAACTAAAAGGCACACTGTGTTTTTCCAGTGGGTTTCTGAGTCTGCTCTGTACTCAGCACATGTTTTTTATGAACTTAAATGCAAATTAATTTATTCTACACTACAAAACTATTTGGAATGATGAGATAAGCGTAAACCTTAGGGGGAAAAATTGTTTTAACAACGTTCTATGCATCAGAAAAAAGGTGTGTGACTAGTAGGCAGGCCACCACCCTGCACAGATGGTACCCACCATGGAGACTGAGGACAAAACTGGGAGAACCCAGGGACCAAAACCCCTGGTCCAGGGGACAGCTAGCCTCTCCACATCCCACGCACCCAGACCCTGGCTGTGATCAGCCAGTAGAACGTGAGGACTGTGAAACCCCGTGGGGGTTATGTTGCCGATCAGATGACATCTCTAACTGCTGAACTGATATTTACATTCTTGTTAACATAATGCTCGCCTTCGCTATTTGACACCCACAGTCCCAAACTTCATCCCAGCTTGTTTCTCAGCTCCGAGGTAAACTTCGTATTGTCACCCAGTGTACACTGTTAGTGTTTTATTGATTTTGTTAGCGCTGCTTTTGGACCTGTCCTTGTAAATGTAGAGACATATGTGGCTCCATTGGTAATTTACAAGCAAAAGATGACATGACGTGACATCTGTATGAAAATGTCGTACTGACTGAACTTACTATGTACAGCAAGTGAATTAAAATGTCTGCCTTCCAAGACATTTCTGGATGATTCCACCTATTAGATTCTGTATGTGCTGAATGTTCCTGTGTACATAATGTGTGTTAAATAAAACTGAATTGTACTGAAGATTGTTTTACTGATATTGTTGCTTTTTCCGATGTTTACCCTTCTTAAACATTCTCAGTTGAAATCCACGTGCTTTCCTCACTGTTGCATTTCTGATGACTTATTTCACTGGAGAGCTGGCTTCCGCAAAGACAGACTTGTTTCTCAGGAAGACAGAACAGTGGAGAAGGAAGCCTCCCCGACACTGCCCCAGGGGAAGGCAGCCAGAGAGAGAAACTCAACAGTGCCCTCTGTGGCTTGGGCAAGGAAATTGCATGCATGCTGCTTTATCTCCAACCCAAGTGACTCCCAGATTGTTAATTGTACCAAATTGTATCTTGTCAGACCTGACAGCATAGGTTGGCTGTCTCATGGGACCTGGCTGACAATCTTTAAGTTTATTTCATTTAATTCTCAGTTTGAAGATGAGTTGAATCCCTAAGGTAAAAAGTATATAATTGGCTTTCAGAAAAAACAAAAATCACAAAATAGGTCCTCATTGCTCACAGAGCATGACGTATAAGTAGAAAATGGACTTTTTTTTAATGCTTTCAGATAAGAATACAGAACAATTGGAATTCAGTCAACCATCATGTAAGGTATATTCTTTTGTAGGAATTAGAGAAACATTAAAGAGTTGACTGTAGCATCTTGGGCCCAGTCAAATGCTCAGTGATGGCCCTAGAATTGTTTTAACACATCCTGATGACTTAAATTTATCTTTATAGGAAAATAAGAGCAGTAGCAGTTCTATATGATTGGTGATCACATAAACTGATCAAATGTGGAAAGGGCATGACATTAATAGGAAGGTAAAGCCAAGCAGTGCTGAGTGAACTTTCACCTTTCACCCCTTCGCCTGACTGACAGAGCTGAGTGTTGAAGAAAATCAATACTTTGGAGCCAGGAGGGAAATATTTCCACCCTCTAACTAGAGAATGTATTTTGACAAGGCCAAGATAATCCAAGCTGCACAGGAGAAAGAGAAAAGAAGACTCATTTTTAAAACCTTGACACTTCAAGGTGTTTTTGTGCAATGGTTTAGAGATCGTCAATACATACAAATACCAAAGGTCAAAAATAAAAGCCAGAAGAATTTCAAAAATTAGATGTTCCAGTTCGTTTTGTTGTTTACAAACTAAAAAAAGACTACAAAAGGGTTTGTGCTTGTAATTGTCATTTAGATGAACGAGCTCACAACGGTGTGTTTCGAGGTTTTCATCCCTCTTTAACGATACCTTAAATTTTAGAGAAAACACTGTGAATATCACCTGCCGACAATGTAGTCAGACTTGGTGGTGTCCATGTTTTTTTGGACATGAATTGGTTTTTGAGTGATGATATCATTTTGCCTCCCCATCTTGAAATTTGGTTGTGTAATTCATGTTGATCCTGCTGCGTTGACATCATAAACCTTAGGCCCTCTTCACAGTTGGTTCAATCGTTGACCTGAGAAAAGAGGTCATGTTCCTCTAGAGCTCAAATTGTTTCTCCTTTCCCATGTCCCTTTAAGCACAATACTTATAAATGTATCCTAATTGGGACTTTTTTAGGTGAGAAGCTTGAGCACCTCCAAGAAAAAGATAAGCGGCTCACTCCATTCTCACCAGCAAGACTGGATTGTTCCTTCTGTGAACACACGCCTCCAACCAACAGATATGAATTGTTTTCTTTCCTACAGATAAAAGAACAAAGAAGTCGAGATTGTGTCCATACCGTCAGACAAGATCAGAAGCACAAAGGAAATTTTCAGGTATAATAAAGTGATCCTCATAGGCATGCCCAGTGAAAACACTTATTGAAATTATAGAGAAAATCTCATATGCCCTCTTTCTCATTAATAAATTCCACTATTCTGAGGAGATTGCTCAGGCTGGAGGTTTTAGTCTACTTTTTGCTTCAAAAGGAAAATGCAGCCAGCCAACACTCCTCAGTATTCTGAGATTTCTCAGAGAAAGCCAAGAATATGTCATGCAAAATTTGTAGTAGAAATCAAATGAATATCTGCTAAATTTGTTAAATTCATGAACTTGCACCTGTAAAGTGCTTGGAAGTGCACCACCTAGTAAGCACTCAATAAAATGCAAGCTCATGTTTTTAGTAGACATTTTACATGAAGAGCAAGTATAAACAAGGTTGCCCATGTCCTTTGGAAAACATGGTTGACTCTGTTGTGTGCTGTGTTTTCATCTCTATCTGTACTCTAGTATAGGTCTGGACAACTTATCCAAAGGAGAGCCTCTGTGGTTCTGCTCATATTCATCAGACTTTGTCAGATTGCTCTGTGCTGCCATCTTGCTTCTCCCCAAAATCTATAGACATGAAGAGATGTGCAAACATGCCGATTGATGAGACAGCTTGAATTACAGCTGAAGTTACAACCAATTCCTCAAAAATAAAGTAGATCAACATATTTCACTTAGGATTCACATTAGAATCAGTGATGATTTTGAGCTACTTAATGAGTGTCTTGCAAAAAGCCATCATGATTGAACAAGACTCTGGACAGAGTGTTAACAGAGTGGGTTTCATGGAATCATCAAAGCAAGGGAAATCAAATATGAAGGTTCTGTTGCCAATAACTTATTTTGACTAGGGTCAAAATGACTTAACACTTAAGTTTACCCAAATAAGAAATGCATTCTCTAAAACTTGACAAACTTTAAGTTTTAGTGAAAATGTGTGAATAATGTACAGATCTGGCAGTGAAATGTTATTTTTATCCAATAAGATAGTATTGATTGAACTTTAGCATGTGACAAGCAAATGTTCTGTATTTTCCTCTTGTTGATGAGCTCACCATCTAACACTATGGAATAAGTGCTAAAAACAGATGGGTGAAGAGCTAAAAGGGGGACAAGAGAGTGATCAATTATGATAGGACAGTGGCAAATTAGGCATCCCAGAGATGAATTATTTGGGCTGGGCCTTGAAGAATAAAAAGAAATTAATTAGGAAGATGGGAATGTTTTGAGGCAGAAATTTATGGAAGCCCAAATCTTTGCGTGATCTGAATGGGTCTAAACTACACCAGACCTATAACTTGAAGGACATTGGTAGGTACTGCCCAGGGTCCAGACAGCTCTTTAGTTGCAGCTTTAACTGCAACTGAGGGAAATCAGACTCCCATATCAAAGGACATTTGAGATTTACATGGCAAAGATGCTAATTAAATATTTTTCTGAATTCTAGTTCCACATTTCATTTTTTTAAAGCTCTTTTTATTTTAAAAATAAAGTGTACATCCTTCTTATCCCAGTGTGTGCAGGCACAGCAAGGTGGATGCCTTTCCCTGTACTGGCCAGATCCTCCCACCCTAGGATGGAAGCAGTTATTCCCCCAGCCTCTAGGAGCGTTGGCTTCGAACAACTCCCTACTGAGTCCTTCTCTGGAGATTTCTTCTCAGCCAAAGAACTGTCTTACCAAACATCACACTCCCTTTCTTGGGGGTGACCATATCCCAAAATGGACTAGGAGTGGATATAAGGACCCTCTCAACTCCAGAACTTTCCAAAGGCCACTGAAACCTTCATTGAATGATTCATGTCTCAGCCTCTCCTTCCCTCCAGTCCTGTTTCCCTCCCTTGCAGCTATTGATCCTGAGAACACTGCTCCATGAACTTCCTGTAGGCAGATCTCTTGCATAGTCTGATCCCAGAGAACAAAACCCATGACAGTTGGTACCAGGTGTGGTTCCCGAAAACAGCTTCTAAAATAGGACTCGGGGAGTTGGGTCGCCCCCGGACCCACAGCAAGAGGAGCCCATCAGTGGTGGGAGGTGATCATGGATAGTCTCTGGCACACGGGAGCTATATGATTGTCAAAACCTTCATTGACGATGGCCTGGGATGGCATACTGATGGAAGGAGGTTGCTGGAGGGCACAAGGTAGCAGGCTTCTGAGAAGCACAGGAAATAGAAATTATAAGGACAATGGATGTTGGTGACTGTTCTGGGTGCACTGAAAAAAGACAATAAAATGTGGAGGATGATTAATCACCAACTAAAGGCTGAATGTGAAATCCAGAGAGACTCTTTGGCAATGTCTAAGGAGAACTTCATCTCCAGCCAAAGATAATCCAAGGATGGGGCCCAGGACTTGCACTGATAAGCAGAGCTCCCGGGGAGGTAGAACAGCCTCCAAAGGTCTGCTGCCCCAGGTAGGTCAAGTGGGACCTGGTTGCTGAAATGCTGGGTCTGCTAAGGGAGCAACAGAACCATTTCTCAAAAGAGTCCACTAATATTTCTAAGTTTCCCCTAGAATCTTGGAATAGTTGCCCCTATAATGTATTAGAAGCAAGCGAGGGGCTGGGGTTGTGGCTCAGTGGCACTGCACTTGCCTAGCATGTGTGAGGCACTGGGTTCGATCTTCAGCACCACATATAAATAAACAAATAAAATAAACGTATAAAAATTTTTCAAAGAGGCAAGGGAGTCCCAGTGGGGCCAAGCATGACTGTAGTGGATGCTGTGATGTGCATTCTTCCCCCCAGAGACTGGGTGGCTGGCAGCTGGCACCTTTCAGCTGAGTCCTTCTCCAGGAACTGCTTGGACTGAAGAGAACCATGCTCTCCTCAAGGTCACACCCTTCTTCCTAATGACAGCTGTATCCAGTCATTGGTCATGGGGTACAAAGATTCCACCCTCCTTACCTCAGTGTGGGACACCTCTGAAGGGCCACCCAGCATCCCAGCTCCCAGTGGGTTTGGAGAGAGTTGGGTATCACAGTCCAGCTCCTCTCTCTCCCTATTTTTGCTTCTTTCACATGGTCTGGATCTCAGTAGCACTTCCCAATACATATCCTTCCAGAAAATATGAAATCTCCTCAGCGTCTCCTTCCCAGGAAACGAACCTGCAAGTTTCAAGTGTGGCTCTGCCACTTACAAGCCAATTAGCTGTCCCCAGGTCCCGGTTACTTACATCTCCTTATGCCCATTTCTTCATCTGCAAAATGGGAATGATGATCTTACCTACTTCCTTGCCCTATTGTAAGGATGAAAACAGAAAAGAGTTAATACACATAGAGCCCTTAGAATATGTTGCACATGGTAAATATCCAGTGCCTGCTCACTGTACTAACTACTCTTGCCCTCTTAAGGGATAATTGTGAGATTTTTCAGGTTTTTATCTCATGCTTCTGTGTTATAGGAAGATAAACTTTTCCATTAATTATTTTCCAGTATGTCTTTCTTCAACCAGATAAAAGTTCTCCCTTTTAAAAAAATGAGCAGGAAAGTCACAAGGAAATGGACATTTCTGAACACTTACTTTGTGCCAGGCAGTATCCTAGGTCATTCATTGCTTTGCTTAATTCTTACTCCAAAAAGCCATGAATCATCTCCATAAAGAAAACTGCAGATCATGTAGATAGATGGCCAGGATCACATAGCTAATAAGAGGCAAGTCTACTATTGAACCTCAGACTCTTTACCTGCTCTCTTTACTCTTGCTCTGTTCTTCTAGTGTCCTTTGTGATAGGAGATGAGGATTGTAGAATAGAAAATTGTTTGGCAAAGCCATTGTTTCCCTTTGGATTTTTATCCATTGTATCAAATTTTTAAAGAAGTGAAATTATGTTGATTCTCATTTGGGAACAATTAGGCTAGTTTACCATGAAATAGTTGTGTTAAAATGTGAACTTTAAAATGTTCTACATCCCAGGAGTGATTATATTGTAACTGAGGAATGGGGTTTTCTCTCTTTGGAATGTTTGTCTTTCAGAAAGTAGACTTGGACTCGCAGCCATCAGCCCTCATTTTCATTGACTACTCAGTAGCCTGTGTGCTGCTGGCCATGACCCCATACCCAGCCGCTCTCTCCCTCTGCCTCCATGGGTGGCCATGTCTCTCTGATCTCTTTTCAGGGTTGCTTTCCCTGGCACCTCCTCTTCATTTGAATGCTGTTCTCTGTGGAGCCATTTTTTAAAATAAGTTGAAAATCAGTGATATACATAAAATATACTCCACAACTTAAGAGTATAAAAATAGAATCGGGGGGGGGGGGGCTGGGGAGATAGCTCAGTTGGTAGAGTAATTGCCTTGCAAGCACAAGGCCCTGGGTTCGATCCCCAGCACCGCCAAAAAAAAAAAAAAAAAAAAAAAATAGAATCAGTGGTAGAGCGCTTGCCTAGCATGTGTGAGGCACTGGGTTCGATTCTCAGCACCGCATATAAATACATGAATAAAATAAAGGTCTATCAACATTTAAAAAAATTAAAAAAAAAAATAGAATCAGAAACCAAATGTCTAGAGTTCACCCCCGAGGTGACTTGAACTCCCATCTAGACAGGAGTATGACAAATCTTATTTACTCCACTTGGTCAGCACTGCTGACCAAGGAGGAAGAGCTCCTCCTGCCAGGACAGGGGCCAACGCAGCATTCATGGTCACATAGGGGTTTACACGGCCTTAGCTCCTCTCTCTCTGATTATCTTATTCTGAGAATATTAAAATGAATAAGAATTTTGTTTTTTTGGTACCAGGAATTGAACCCAGGATGCTTTACCACTGAGTCACATCCCCAGCCCTTTTTATTTATTTATTTAGAGACAGGGTCTCACTTGCATCAGAACTTTCCAAAGCAAACCAGAGCAGACCACCCACTCGCAATCCTTAGTGTCAGCTTTGGCACTGTAGCACATTTCCTAGTTCCATGATATACTAATCTCAGGTCTCCTTTCTGACAAGGAAAGGGGTCCTTTTGAGAGTCCACATATGCTCTGAGACACCTGAAGCATTTTAAATACATAATTTCATTTAAACCTCTGGGTAAGTCTATGAGTTAGGCTGCCTTCTACAGGTTAGAGCATGGATCCAGGTTAAGTAACTGGCCTAAGGTCACACCAGCTAGTTAAGTGGTAGAGCTAGGATTAAAATCCAAAGTGCTCTTTCCTCTCCATCAATGGACAATGTCTTCAAGGCCAGTTTTATAGTAGCTGGAGAGACATGCTTTATTCTCATATTGACCTCAATAAAAAACCAAGGACCTCAAAATTCAATCTTCATTTATTTATTCCACAATGACTTATTGAGTGCCTATTATTTTCCAAGCATTTCTAGAGAGGACTAAATTAATAGAGCCCAGGCACTCACATCATTTATGCATCTCAAAATCTCTCCAGCTCACATGGTGCATTTTGTGAAGCCCATTGTACATATTGCTTGTGTGTGCACACACGAAGTCCCTGCTTCTGATGGTTGAGCCCAGGATGATTCTCATGACCACACTCAGTCACATGCCCCCTCTGTGCACCCTGGCACTGGGCTCATTGGCCTCCCTGGTGGCCCAGGACTCTGTGGGCTTACTTAACTGCTTCCAGCTGTTTCCCTGGATCCTGGCTGCCAGAGCCCTGCAGATGCCTCACTTCTTTTCTCTTTTCTTTCCTCTTCTAGTCCTTGTCACCAGAGGCTTCTTCCCCGAATATGTGACCTGAGCCTGAAGGATACCCTGGGAGCACAAAGGAAGAAGGACAGAGAAAGGAAACGAGGGTGTGGCCTGGGAATGAGGAACAGTTAGACACTAACACAAACATCCATCCAAACATACACATCTGGCAGATGCCACTGAAAATCAAGCTCATTCATCCTTTTGGTAAATACCTAGTGAGCATTTCCCACGTGCCGGGTAGGAAGCTGGGCACTGGGATTGCAGAGGTGAAGCACTGATCCTGCCACCTGGCTTCATGGGACTTACGCTATAAGATCAAATAACTCAGAGGAGGTGGGCAAAGCCAACAGGGAGTCTCTGAGGGTAGAAAAGGAACCAGACACATGAGGAGCAACTGGAAACAGCAGTCTCTAGGCAAGGAAATACATGGACTCAAGGTCCCTGAGGCAGTGGGGAGTGCAGCTGCAGGTAGCAGGCTGGACCTTGTCCCATGAACCAGGAATCTCATAGTGTTCAAATGTATACATGGGGACTCAGGCGTCATTTGAAAGTCATACATTGAGAGTCTGATATGATTTAGCTAAAAAACACTCAGCTCCTCTATGGAGAGTGAATTGGGAATGGTTTGAGAGAGTGGCAAAAATGGAAGCAGAGGAGGCTATTATGTGTGACAAGATGACCACAGACAGAATGGTCTAGAACAGCAGATATTCATTACTTTATAGCCTCTTTGGACTGGGAATCCAGGCTTGGCCTAGTGCAGAGCCTCCTCCTTAGGTCTCTCTGAGGCTGCAGTGGAGTTGTTGGCTGGGCTGGGCTCACATCTGAGACTTGCATGGGAGAGAATTCACTCCCAAGCTCCTGTCATTGTTGGCAGAATTCACCTTCTTCTGCTTGTAGAACTGAGGCCTAATTTTCTCACTGGCACTGTGGCACTTCCTGACACTGCCACACCACAGAGATGGATGGTGGCTGCACTTTGATGGATAAATAGGAGTTTCCTGGAGTGGAAGAAGATTTAAAGGACACATGACAGAAGGCACAGTGGAGTCAGGGTAGATGGCATTTTCAAGGTGCAGCAAATGTAGCCAGTTGCTTCCCAGAGTCATTTCCCCTCGATCCCTGAGACTAAGCCTGGGTTTGGTTCTGCTAACATACCATGTGACCATGCTTAGGTTGAGATTCTCTCACTGGCCTTGGAGACTAGAACGTCTAAGCCAATGATGCTGATCCAATTCCTAGTTGTGGTTAGGTAAGGCTTCAGTGCCGCTCTAGCCAGGGAGATGGTAGGGCTAAGTTTGGGAAGGAGGTGCTATAGGAAAGGTGCTCCTTCCATATAAAGAAAGAGATTCAAGTAGTAGTTTCTATATGGTAAGTATCTGATATCCAGGACCACAGGAACTATCTTGGACCCCTGCTGGGACCCACCAAAGGCCTGAGCCAACCCACTGAGAATGCAGAGAGGAGAAAGATGGAGGACACCCCTGGGCTCCAGGAGTAGCCAGCACTGCAGCGGCTCACCCCCACCTCCTTGTCATAGGATGGTCAGCTTCCCCAGCCGTTAAGCCACTTGCAGGCAGTGTTTGAAACAATCTGGGCAGCGTTGAGTGACATAGCAGGAAATGAAGCCAGGCTGGAGTGAGATTTTCCCTGACAGGTCTGGGCAGCTCGTTTTAGAGAGACAATGATCCCATTTCTTGGCTAAACCTGGTGGTAGGGTGAATAATAGTTTAGAAAATAGAAAGAAATGTGGCAAGGAGGCCAGTTGGAGATGGTGACAAGACTAAAAAGAGATGCTGAGAACTCGAACTGTAGCAGGTGTAAGGACACCAAGAAGAGCCAAGGAACACTTTGGACAGATGCTTGAAGAGTCAATGAGCTTCACTTCCGGAAAGAGGGAGAGACCTGAGATTCCCCAGAGGCAGAAACTAGTGCCCAACAGCATCTCCCCACCCAGCTCGCTCTCCATTGCTGGAAAATACTATCCATGGTCACAACCCGATTGCTGTGCTCTCGCTCTTCCCGTCGCCTGTGGGAATCTTTCTGCAGCAAATTCCCATTCACATCATCCCACATAATAGCCTGGCTGCTGTGGGGAAATCAGATTCAATTTACACCATTTGGACTTGCAGAGTCTTGATTAGGAACATATCCCCAGGAGTGGGAACCACTTGTACAAACCGTATGCACGTGACCCTCTAAACACCACCACCCCACCCGACAAACCATGGGGTGAGAGGTAGGCAGAAGTGCTTCTGATGTATTGATTAAAAACTTGGCCAAAAAATAGAAAGCGAGAGTCTCACGTTGGACCAGATTCGTGAGACAAAGGCACGGAAGAGCAGTGCAGCCGTGTTCCGCCTCCCAGGACCCTTCGTGTGCTGCTGTTGATAAGATGCAGTGTTAGATAACCAGGGCCTGGGCGTGAGGGAGTGGAGCCTACAGTCCTCGTGCTGGAAACCTGCTTAGAATGACGCCCCCCACCTTATTAAGGTAGTTACTGTTAACCCTCCTGGCAAAAGAATTTCAGTCTTTTCTTTAATAGACCAGTATTACAAAGAAAAAAAATATATATATATATAGTGTTCAGTTATGTTTTGAATTTTATCAATAAAAAAGTATGTGAATTTGTTTTCTGTTTGGTTATTCAAGTACCTGTTTAATATTCTTGATTTTGCCTCTTGACCCACAGAGCCTGAAATATTTATTATCTGACCCTTTTCAGGAAATAAACAGCTGTTTTAGTTCATTTGGGCTGCTATAAAAAATTATAAACTGGGTGAATTACAAACAAAATAAATGCATTTCTTATAATTTTGAAGGCTTGGAAATCCAAGATCAAGGCTCTGGTAGATTCAGTCTCTGGTGGGCCTGCTTTCTGGTCATGGAAGACATCTTTTCACTGTCCTAACATGGCAGAAGGACAAGGCAGCTCGATGGGTCTATCCCATTCAGAGTCCTCATGACCTAATCACAACTCAGAGGCCCTACCTCCAGACCCATCACAGTGGCAGGTTTCAACATGAATCGGAGGGAACCTGAAACATTTGGACCATACCAATGACCTATGGCTGAGCAACAGCCATGCCATTCAAGGAATGGTCCAGCCACCGGCAGCTCAACATCCCTGGGAGCTGATAGAAATGCAGAATCCCAGTCAATCCAGACCTCCTGGGTCAGACTCTGCCTTTTGACAAGCTGTCTGGGTGACTCCTGTGCACCCTAAGTTTGAGAAGCACTTCGTTATGTCCATGTGCCATCTCACAGGGATTGTTGGTGTTTCATCAGGCTCTAGGTAGGGCTGAGGCTGGAGTGGGCATCACCCTTCAGTATACATCCCAAGCGGAAAGCCTGACCTCTCACCCTGGGGTTCACTGGGTATGCTGCTTCCCCAGGAAATGCCCAGAAGCTGGGCATCAAAAGCTTGGCAGGCAGGAGGCCCAGAGTCCAGCCCTGACTCTAAATGCAACCTGGTAACCCCTTGGCGGGTTCCCATCTGTTGGGTGGGGGGATATGAAGAGCTGACCTCACAAGTCCAGTAAGGTCTTATGCTAGGGTTTGTTTTTACTGTGTTTCTGTTTGTGCTTGGGGAGTGGCAGGTGATTGGATCTGTGAACATGGCAGGTTTGTTGGAATAGGCAGAAGGGGAGCCACAGTCACTTCCAGTGGACGGTGTTGTGTTGGGACGCAAGATTCGGGATGTTTCATTTTATGGAGAACATATTTTGTAAAGTTCTCTTTCTAGTCATGTTTTGTTCACATGATAGGTGATTCTTGGGGCATCAGGTATGGAGAAAACTCTGTTTTGCTGGCCTGGATGGCGTGAGTGGTTTTCTAACCTGATCCCTAGAATGAGGATGTTCAGCTCTTCTGGACGGATCCCCTGAGCACTCAGCACTCAGGAGCCACCAGGGACGCAGCTGAGAACCAGCAGACGTGGCTCCTCCCCATGGAGCTTTCATTACAGCAGGTAAGACAGACGTTGAGTGATAGTTACAGCAAGAGGGTAAAGGGGTGGAAGCAGGTTCCAGGCCCAGGGAAAGCATGTCCCAAGGCTTCATGCCAGGAGAGAGTCGGGCTCTGTTGAGAGGAAGGATCAGAGGCCAGCACATCTGAGCAAAGGCAGAGTGAGTGGGAAGAGAGGGACCAAAGGGGAGTAGGATGTGGACGTGGTTCCTAAGAGGGGAGAGGCCATGCAAGGCTCCCGCAGGGCTGCGGTGGGCTGTTCAGCAGGGAGGGCCAGGATTAGATTTGTGTTCTGAAGAAAGCATTGGCTGACTTGTGGGCTTGGAGAAGAGGACGGGACATGGGGAGCCCAACCAGGAGTCTGCTGCAACAGTCCTGAGAGAGAGACCCTAGTGAAGCAGCTCCTTCCAGGAAAGGGCCAGGGAAGGCAGCAGGGTGAGCCAGAGACCAGGATGGAAAAGCACCACCACCACCACCACACTTCAACCTAAGTGGTTGAACTAGTCACCCTGAGGACCCTGCCGCTGAATGCCATGGGCAGTCACTCCACCTCTCTGACCTTCCTTTCTTTTCTTGAAAAACAAAGATGGTCAACTAGATAATATCTACACGTGGTGACCATGTAGCTTATGGTCCTAATTGTAACAATCCTGAAGGTGAAGGGGAATAATTAATCATCACCCCAGGACAGCAGGCAGAATCCAAGTTAGTCCTGGAAAAGTCAGGACGAAATTTCCTGAAAACCTGGCCTCAAAACCCAAGTGTCCTCCAGGGCTCTGTTTCTCAAGAGTTCTTTCACAGATTGGGAGCTGAAGTCAACGCACCAGTAACTAGAATTGTGTGGATCCAAAGACCGCGTGCACTGAGCCCTGGCTGGCTGAGAGCACTGTAGACGGTGTCTCGTGCTTCCCAGTGAGCTGTTCAGCTCTGTCTGTGGTAGAAGGACGCTCTGACTTAGCCTTGGAAGGGTGGGCTCACTAGTGAACACAGGGGCTGGTCAGGCCTGGGTCTCTCTCTCTGATGGTTGATGGTACTGTGTGTGCTCTAGAGTCGTGGCTTAGGCCCAAGTGCTGTTAGTGAGGACTTCTAACACTGGCTATTATCTTTAGCCAGTTCATCTCAGTTGGAAAGGCATATGGAAGTTGGAAATATGAGATTCAGATTCAAATCTCAGGTTGACATAGCATTATGAGTTGGTGACCTTGGACATGGGTTTCACCGGGATGAGTCCTCATTTCCTTGCCAGTGAATATAGATAATGCCAACTATTTGAGAGTTTGTAAACAGGATAAAGTCAAGTTAATAATATGGAAGTATTCAGTATATTGTGACTTAAAAAAAAAAACAAAACTCTTTATTTTGAAATAATTTTTGACTTACAAGCAGGTTGCAAAGAGTATTCCAGGGCTGGGGAGATAGCTCAGTCGGTAGAGTG
Organism: Sciurus carolinensis; assembly: GCF_902686445.1. Taxonomy (NCBI): domain Eukaryota; kingdom Metazoa; phylum Chordata; class Mammalia; order Rodentia; family Sciuridae; genus Sciurus; species Sciurus carolinensis. Next base: position 63,594,857 of record NC_062227.1, read on the forward strand.
CTTGCCTTGCAAACACAAGGCCCTGGGTTCAATCCCCAGCACCGCAAAAAAAAAAAAAAAAAAAAAAAATTTCCATACATCCTTACTCAGCATCCTCAAATGTTAATGTTATCAGACACAATCATAGTTCAATAATCAAATCTAGTAAATTAACATTGAACAATATAATTAAACTAAGCTACAGCCCTAAAATTTTACCAAATATTACAGTGTGAATGTCCTTTGTTTTGTCCAGGACACAGGATGGTATCCTGATTTCATTGGGTCTGCTGCCAATTGAGATTCTTGCAAATCCTTGACAGGGCCTCAGTCTTTCTTTGTCATTTATTAACTTGACACTTGGAAGAATACAGGTTAGTTATTTTGTAAACTGTCCCAAAATTTTGTTTGCTTGATGTTTCCTCATAATTCAATTTGATTGCATTTTTGCAATAAGAGCACAACAGTGAAGCCGGCTCCTTCTCAGAGGACTGTATACGGGGTGTCTGGTGGCTGTGTGTCATTCTGGGTGATTTTCTTCTTTGTATTTCATAAGTATCTTGTGGGAGGTGGCTTGAGATTATGCAAGGATACAATTTCCCATCATACTTTTGCCTACTAATTTCAGCAGCATTGATGATTCTTGCCTTTGAAAATCAAAATGGTGGTAGCTTTCTGGGACACTATGTGATAAGGATTGTGAGGTCAGCTTACAAGACAGTGTGCCTGGTGTGAGGAGGTGAGGAGAGCAAGACAGGTGCCATATTGGTAATGCCAGGGGAGCCCCATCTCTTTTGACAGAGAGCCCTTACCTATCAGGTTCCTTTGGGACTACTTAATTCCTCTGAATGGCTGAGCACCAAGTCATCTGATCTGCATTGTTGGTAACCACGGTCGCAGGACATTTCCACAAGATAGGGCCGTTGGTGTCAGGCTTCAGATTAGCAGAGCTAGGGCCATACTTGTCTCCTCCCATCTTCCTGTCCCAATATTAATATCTCTGCCAAGATCAGCATAGGAGCCAGTTGCTTGCTGTGGTCCAGGAAATCTTCCCAGGGGAGGCGGCTGCTGGGTCTTGAAGGGTGGGGAGAAGTTCACTGGTGGGAACAGAAGGCAGATGGAAGGGCATTATTGCTTTGACAGAACGTGCTCTTTCCTTCATAAGCGTTATTCATTTTTCTGGGCTTCCCATTAAATCAATTTCTTATTGCTGCTGTAAAAAATTATTCCAACTTAGTGGCTTAGGGCAACACAAATTTATATCTTATTAGCTTCAGAGATAAGAAATCCAAGATCATTTTCACTGTACTAAGTTAGCGTGGGAGGGTGTGTTCCCTGGTGAGGTTCTGATATGGGGGCTCTCCTCTCACCTCTTCCAGCTTCTTCAGTCTGCTGCACTTTTTGGCTCATGGCCCCGTCCTTCATCTTCAAAGCCAGTGGCGTAGCATCCTCTCCCTCTGATTCTGCTTTTATCTTCACATCGCCTTCTTGGTATAGCTAACCCTCCTACCTCTGTTAGGTCTCCTGGGATAACACAAGATAATCTTGCTATCTCAAGATCCTTAAATCAATCATATCTGCAAAATCCCTGTTCCTGTGCAAGGTTCTGTCCTCATAGGTTCTGGCGATGAGGATGTGGACTCTCAGAGTTCCTCACTGAGTTGACCACATCCACCATGGCCCACATTGTCTTGAGCAGCTACGTTAATGTTTGATGCTGTAACAGAGGATGCAAATGATAATGACCGAAACACAAGAAAGGTGTTTAACTCCCTCTCACAGACAAGTCCAGGAATGCAGTCCAGGACAAAGATACTCTTCCAGACCCCCTTAACATCAGGGACATTCAATCTTGAGGCTCTGTCATTCTCTCACCGTGAAACGGCCTCATGGCCTGATGTGGCTGTTCCCACTCTCACCATCGTATCTGAATTCCAGGAAGACAGATGAGAAAAAGTACTTTCCTCCCTTTAAAAGCCAAACCTATGTGTAGCTGGTATCAAATTCACTGACATCCTGCTACTCGTGGCTGCACTGTGCTACAAGGAAGTTCAGGAAGCAAAATCTTTAACTAGAGCCATGTGTCTAAGATGTGACTACAGAGGAGGAAGGGGACCAAGAGTTGGTCTCGCCAGGAAAAATAAGAAGTCAGTGATGGCTTCTGCCTGCGTTGATGGACACAGGAATAGACCAATCCAAGATGTGCGGTATATGTCGTGCATTAGGCTTACCCAGCCTGAAGGTAGAGGTTCTCCTCGGAGAGGGATAGATAGGCAGAGACAGCAATCACATCCCAGGATGAACCTGCTGCAGCCAGTAGACACCAACTCAGCCTGGGGAGCAGCCAAGTAGAAAGAGCTGGCCCTCTGGCGCCAAGTAGACCCACTTGTGTTTGGGTCTTTCCACTTGATAGATACACGAACTGCTCTGGGTCTGTTTCTTATTAACTAAGGAATGACAAACTGATGCTGGAGCTGGTATGAAGAGTCAATGAAACAGCGTTGTGAATAGCCTAGCCCAGGGCCTGGCACAGAGTTAGTGCCCGCACAGCGTAACTAGGTGTAATGCCACCCCTCCTCCGTGTAGCTGCAGCGTTCCACATACTACAGGAGATGTGTGATTCATATCCTCTCGCCAGGGCCCCACAGAGCAGAAGGTCTTTGAGAAACGGCAGGATGATTCGACTCTGTTATCCTGCTATAATTTTTGTGTTTGGAAATTCGTTAAGAATTCATTTTGATGAATCCCAAATGCATGCACCATGAAAAACAATTAGCATTAAAAGTGTAAAAGAAGGAAATCAATAAATAGATTCATTTTTAAACTGTAATAATTTATTTGCTTCCTGACTTTTGGGAAATACTGCATCTTCGGGTGACGCATCAACCATTAAATAGCCCAACTGTGATGATTTGTGAAAGGAAGTTGATTTCTAGGAGGCAGAGCTAGCCAGCAAGGGCAGACACCAAGGGGAGCAGCCCTAGGTGACCGCACAGCTCAGTGCAGCTCCTCAGGTGTGTCTCATCCTCTGGCACCACCCAAATGCAGCACGGCAGGTGGTAAAAATCCATCGGACCAACACACCAAAGATGGGGAGGGCGAATCGCCCTAAGAAACAGCAGCCACTCACAGCTGGAGGGGGTGAGGGTTTGCTTAACAAATGGGGGCGAAGGGGTCACAAGTGAAAGAGCAGCCTGTGATCTTGCAGCCCTCCGTGGGATGTCCCGGGGGCAGGAGTAGGTACAGAAATGAGTGACTTCACACAGCAGCACCAAGGGCAAAGCAGGATGGACAGACAGACCATGTGGCCAGGAGAACTGGAGGCCACCTGCCAGGCTGCGGGCTGAGAGCTGCCTGGCTTGGAGGATGGCTGCAGATGGCCAGCAGGCCTCCTCCCACCAGGCCCTGGGCTGGGGGCCGGCACAGATTACATTTTAAGGTGATAGTCATCTTTGACCTTTGGGACCTCCAGGGCCACTGGTCATCCATCTTAGAGCCGCTGACCAGCAACCTCTGGGCTATTTTTATGGCTAGCAAACACTGCCCATTGATTGAATTGATTGAGATCTGCAGCTGGTTCGTGGGGAAGGGATGCCAGCCTCGCAGCCTGGGGTTTGCAGCTTCATGTGCTGCTATTGTCTTCAACTCTCTCCTCTTCCCACCTCCAGCACAGAATGTGTGGAAATGGCACACACACAGATACGCACCTTGAATACAAACAGCACACGGAACCAGGAGCCCGAAATATAGAAACAAATAAAACCATATCTTGGATTTTTCTTTCTTTCTTTCTTTCTTTTTTAAAAAAAAAAGCCTATCTGGTTGATTTTACAATATGTCACCTGGCTAAGAGGAACAAGGGTTTCCATAATTCCCTTTCGGGTGTGGTGTGGGTGAAATCTGTGCAGGCAACTGAGGCAGAAGGGAAGCAGAGCCGGGCTCGGTCTGCAGGGTCGGTGCAGGCACAGTGCAGTTGAGGCCGCCTCCTTTGAAGGAGGCCTCCCCACCTGCCTCCGTGGAGAAGAGTCAAGACTATTGACCAGCCCCAGCAGCCGGGGGAGGTCAAATCCCTGCCGTGGGTTCTTTATCCTATATCACTCCTGGTGGTTCCATCTCTTTGACTGAGCATAGGAAGAGATTTTCACATGCATTTCCCCACACTTCAGCCTCCAGGACTGAGGATACCCAGGCTGCCATAGGAGGGTCCACTGTGCCAAGCAGATATATGCAAACCCCAGTCCCGGCAGAAAGGGTGGGCCGTGACTGGCCATCTATCCTGTACCCCATACCGTTTCAAAGTCTCCATCTCTTCTCCAAACACGGGAGTGATTCCCTCCTGGAAGATTTCTCCATCAAGGACTTTGAAAGCAGATGAATGTGTTCTAGAAGTAGCACTTTGCTTGTCACTCTGAGCCCATGTGGGACAACAAGAATGAGAAAGGAAGGGCCCCCAGTGCCATCAGGAGAGGAGCCTGGCCTCTGGGGTGAAGCCAGGAGACAATACAGGCCCCTGGAAGCGTGTGCCGATGGCCTCCTCTCTCCCCTGACTTCATCACCTGCTGTGTGGGAAGGAAGGGCGCCTTGTCTAGATCCGCAACCCAGATCTCCCAGCAACACTCCCAGTAGGCCCTGGGCGCAGGGCTCACTGCACAGCCTGCAGAAGGCTCACTAAGTGTCTGCTCACAGAAAAACCCTCTGCAGTGATTGGCAGGTGCCACTGTACGGTCTCTGGAGGTGACTTTTCTGAAGGAATCCATTTTTTTCTGAATTGGAAAAAAGGAATCTCAGATCTCCCCACCTCCTGTTGCAGCCCAGGCTCTCAAGGTAAGAGAGGCTCTCCGGGCCTGGAGGGATGGGGCAGAGTGAGGGCGGCTGGCCAGGCCTGGGAAGCCCTTTAAGGGGATCACGGGGCTGGGGGCTGGAGGCTCCATGAGCCCTAGGTTAGGGACATGCAGGCCAGCCTCTGGGGTCGTCACACAAGACATCCAGAGATCAGCCCCAGCTTGAAGAAGGGAACTTTCAGTTCAAGCTTTAGATCTAATGCCAGGTGGAGGACAGACTCCTGAGGATCAGCTCCTACAAAACGAAACAAAACATGAGATGACTTTCAAAGCCATTTTCTTGGTGGGAAATTAGGCAAATTGACTGGGTGGGTTGGCACTGGGCAGGGGTCAAAAAAGACCCCAAAATCTGATGGAATATGGGGTTCCAAGCTGCTTTCCACCAGGTCCCATCCCATCCCACTATCCAACCACCTCCTGTTCCACCTGATTCTAGTCTCCTGGCTCTGAGATGACCAGGAGTCTCAGTGGCAGAACCATAGTCACTTGGAGCTGGACAGGTGTGGGTCAAATCCCAGCTCCACCTGTTTCTAGCTAGGGAGACCTGGGGCATCAGTTACCCTCACTTTTCCCTTCTGTAAAATGGGTAGATTTATCTACCACGGGGCTTAGAAGAAATATCCATGCTACAGTGCTAAATACTTGCCACTTATCCCTGAACTGCCTCTGGTCACGACCACAGCACTGTTGACATTTTGGGTGGATCATTCTTAACTGTGAATTTTGTAAGATGTTTAGCTGCATCCCTAGCTTCTACCCACTAGATGCCAGTAGCACCCCCCAGTTATGACAACCAAAAATGTCCCCAGACATTGCCGCATACCCCATGGGGTACAAAAGTGTGCCAACTGAGGCCCAGCAAGTCCCAGGGGATAACCTGGGACTTACAAGCTTCTAGAACTTGCACAAATCTTTCCCCATCTGTAAATGTGTATGACAGTAACACGATGGTGGAATCACGGGGCGACTGTGATGTGACCGTATTTGTAAGTCAGGTGTTATTGGAATCTGAGGCTTCATCACCACCTGGAACAGTGGCCTCTGAGGACAGGAATTTTGTTTGGCCCATTTGTTCATTGCAGTCCTGAGCTGCGGCAGCCAGGTAAATGGAGGAAATGGGCGCTGAAGGGGACTGAGGATTCCGTGTTCGACCCCCAGGCCTGGTGAAATGGGCTGCAGGCCCATGGCTCCTTCAGCTCGAAAGTCAATAAAATTGATTTGTCCATGGCTCTGTGACCCCTGAAGCAAGGCTGTCACCGACGATGGTCTCACACTAGCGTGTGCATGAATCCTATCCCGGGGCTCTGAGAGGCTCAGGAGCCCGCACTGGGACAGGTTTCCCCTATAAGCTTACTCAGCTGCTCAGCCACTGCAGGACTTAGGGTCTCTGCAGGTGTCCAGGAGAGGGCCCCCCAGGGATGAGCTGACCTCCCAGCAGGCTCAGCTGCCCCACTTCTCCCGGGGGGCGGTGGGTGCCACCGGTGGGCGGAGCCCAATGCCATGCACCACAGGCCAGTGCCTAGGGCTCGCCCCTGTGGCTGGACAGCTTCCTCTGTGTGGAGGACATGCTTTCTGGTTTGCTGAATTTGTTGTATTGGTTTTGAGAAAACAGAGCCCCAGGGCCATCGTGTGTTTAGGAACAAAGGCTCTGCTGTGGAGGCCGCAAGGAGAGGGCTTTGGGTCCGAGATACTCAGCTACAGTGGCCCCTCAGGCTCCACTGTCCCTGTCTGATCCTCTTTGCAAATCAAGCTTTACTAAGGCAGAGTCCTGGCCTATAAGGACCTCAGTAAATTCTGGTTTTAAATACAGTTCTGGAACCTTGTTAGTGATCTCTAGATTTCCCCTAAATCCTCAGTTTCATGTAAAATCCTGACTATTTAAACCTGCTAAGGAGACAACTCAGCCAGATTTTAAGGCCCCAGAGACTCAAAAGGCCCTGGAGCCTCCCCGAGCCTCCTTAGTTCTGCTCCTTGAGCAGAAACTGCCCAAGCTCCATGGGAACACACCTCCGAGGACACCAGTTTAAGAATGCTACTGATTTTTTTTCTTACTCAAAAGCCCTAATTAAACTAATTTGGCTTCTTAACAGCTTAATTTGCAACTACTGTTTTGCCCCAAGACTTACTTAGGGTTCAAAAACAATCAGCTGCGGCCCCCCCAACAGCAGCTGTGAATGGCTTCCCCCCACCTCCACATGCACACAAGTCCAAGCTGTTCTCCGGGCTGCAGATGAGCTGGTGGGTGGAAACCCCACGTGGAATCAGGGCAGCAGCCTGGGCAGCCGTGACTCACTGTGCTGAGGGATTGACCCCTCCAGGATTAAGGTTCAGCTCCCAGACCCTCTGATTTCCAGGCCTTCTCCTTAACCAACACCTGTTTGCCGGAAGCTGGTCGTTCCCAGCGGCAACTGCCTCCTGATTTTCCACTTTATTATTGTCTTGACTCAGTAACAGTCTTTCTCAGCATTGCTGGAAGTTTCCAGAATCCAGTGGGCCTAAAAGGGGGCTCTTGGATTGCCCCGTCCCTCTCTGATTTTGTTGCCTAAACTCCATGGCAAAATAGAAGGGGATTAAGGGTCTGGGCTTGGTCACCATACTTGGGGATGGGGGTTTAAGGGGCCCTGATGAGAAGTACTTCCTACCCTGGTCCCCACTCGGTTGTCCTGTCTGTGTCCAGCCCCTGGCCTGGGCACTTGGTGTGGCTCTTTCCCAATGGCAGCACAGAACATTGAGCCTCTTCTCCCTCCTTGTTCTCTGCCTCCCACGATATTCCATTTGTCCTCTGTCCCCTCAGCCTGTGGGATCTGACTGAACACAGAGTGCCCCAGAGGACTGACCAGCCAACCTACTGCTCTCTCCAGACACCCCACTGCTATCCCCACAGGTGAGGTGACTATGGCTGATTCACAAGGAGGTTGCTGCTCACCCCAGCCCCAGGTCTTCTTCATACGAGATGTGATGATGTTCCCTGACACCCCTAGCAGTCACCTGTGCTATAGTTTGGGTAGAAATGAATCCTTTATAACATATATCCTGTTAGCTCAGTCTATAATGGAAATGGTCAAGATAGTTTTCAATCCTGATTTTTATTTACCAAAGAATTGGTCATCCATATGCTATTTATTTATTCACTTATATAAATTATGGGAAAATATACAGAACATAAAATGTAACTTTTATTTGTTCTAATTAGTTATACATGACAGTAGAAGGTTTTTGACAAATCATACATAAATGGAGTGTAATTTCTCATTCTTCTGGTTGTACATGATGTAGAATCACACTGGTCAAGTAGTCATATATGCACATAGGGTAATAATGCCAAAATGGAGCTCCTTAAGCATTTAAAAAAATATTTAGTTGTAGATGAACACAATACCTCCATTTTATTTATTTTTATGTGGTGCTGAGGATCGAACCCAGTGCCCCCCCCACACTAAACCAGCATTCCACCACTGAGCCACAACCCCAGCCCACCTTAAGGTAAGCATTTTTAAGGGTACAGTGATCTAGCCACCTTCACATTGTTGTGTAACTATAATCTCCAGAACTCTCTGCAGTTGCAAAATTGAAACTTTGTACCCGTTAAACACTAACTCTCCATTCCTCCTTCCCAGTAACTTCTGTTCTACTTTGTGTCTCTGAATTTGTCCACTCTGTGTACCTCATATAAGAGAAATCCTTTCATGACTGGCTTCTTTCACTTGATGTAGGTCCTCAAGGTTCACCTGTGTTGTACAGTGTGTCAGAACTTTCTTCCGTCCTAGACTGGATAGTACCCATCACACGTGCACACCACATTTTGCCTCTCTATTAATTCGACAGTGGATCCTAGACTTACTCTCACCTTTTTGCCTAGTGTGGACACTGCTGCTGTGAACATGTTTTTGCAAATATCTCTTTGAGGCCTTGATTTCAGTTCTTTCAGGTGTACACCTAGAAATGGAACTGCTGGATCACATGGGATTTGTAGTTTTTGTTTTTTGAGGGGCTCCGTGCTGTTGCCGTAGTGGCTGCATTGTACATTCCCACCCCTAGTGCACAGGGGTTCGCATTTCTCCAACATGGGCTATTCTGGTTTTTTGTTTGAGTTTAGTGTCTATCGTAGTGAGTATTAAGTGCTGTTCACTGTGACCATGATTTGCATTCATCTGACGCGTAGTGATGTTGAACATCTATTGATATATTGTTGGCCATCTGTATCTCTTCTTTGAAGAGATGTCTGTTGAAGCTTTGTGTCCGTTTATGAATCATGTCGTTAGTTTATGAATCATGTCGTTAGTTTATGAATCATGTCGTTAGTTTTCTATTGTATTCACCTTCTCTTGTTCATCCAAGTCTTTGATGAAAATGCAGGACTGGTGTGGCCTGAGACAGAGCCCGGGGCCACAGCAGAAAAACAAAGCCTCGCTCTGGTTTCCTGGAGTTGGCAGCCATCATTCACCAACGCAGACACCCTGGTGGGGCTCCGGGTCTGTGTGTGTTCCCTCATGACTCAGGATGGAAGACTCCAAGTGGCCCGGTTCTCTGGAGACCGCGCACTCTCTCAGGCTTTCTCTCCACTTGACTGTGATTGGTTTGCTCTGGTCAGGCTGGGGGAGGAGAAAAGGGGGGTGACTTCCCCTGTGTCCTTAGCCCTGAGACAAGAGTGGGGTTAGCATCTGCGACCTCTGCAAGGTGTCTGGGTCGCCTTGAAGAAGATGCTTCATCTTTCTATGCTTTGTTGCTTTCTTTATAAAATAGGATAACTGTCCTGGATCCTCCCTCACAGGCTGGCTGAGAGACTAGGATGATTATTAGGGAAGTGGACAGGAGTCTCACACCTGAGGAGTTGGAGCTCATTGACATTGAACTTCTTCCTCCAACCGTATACAGAGGGGTGCTTGCTGCCCTGCATGTTTTATCAGGATTTTGAAGTCTCTTCTTTGGCACTTTCTGCTTTCCCTGGCTGACACCTGAGCCTGGGCGTGCCTCTCCTGGAGCCGCTTTGCTCCTCCCCACCTCAGCCCACTAGATAGCTTGCAGGCTGCTTTGGGGATGTTTTCTCTTGGCTTCCTCAGGAGTATTTGTGGGTAGAGTGACAGTGGTACCTTTAAAAGGTTTCCCACTCTCCCTGGCTGAGTCTCTGTCTTTGTGGGAAGGCAACATTTTTCTCACACTGGAAAGAACTAGTCTTCTGGAAGCCAAATGCCCATGTCCACCTCTGCCCAACTTTCCAGTTACCATAAAATTTAAAGTGAAATGAATCACTCCCACAATCCCTGTTTCTTTCACTCTCCTGGCCCTTTCCGCCTTGTTGGGCAGAAATGGGTCCAGAGAAGGGAGGAGTCAGGAGAAGGTGCTAGAAAGATCAGTTGAAGCTGGAGCAGCCACAGAGGGTTCTAAGCAGAACTTTGGAAGAATTATCTCCCAAGTAAGGAAGGAAGAGGAGGCGGGAGGGGAACTGACAGACCCTATGGCTGGCTAGAGGTGGCTGATGGGGGAAAGTTGGGAGGGTAGGACAGTCCTGAGACCCAGGAGGATGGAAATGCTGTTGACACTGGGCAGCTGAGCTGGCCATGATGGTGGGGCACGTGGAGCAAAGGGTGATGGGAAACAAGGGGTTCATGGTATTTTTTGCAATTTTTATCAAGATAAAATTCATGTAAAACACTCCCAATTTTAAAGTGTACAATTCATTGGGTTTTAGCACATTTCCAATGCAGGGTAACCATCACCACTGTCCAGCTCCAGAAATAGTTCTCCCTTCCACCCCCGCAGAACCAGCACCTGTTGGCAGGCACTCCTAACTCTCCCTCCCTCCCGCCTCCAGCCCACGGCAACCACTAGTCTCTCTGATTTGTCCGTTGTGGACACTGCACATGGACAGAGGCCACTTGGCATCACGTTTTCAAGGATCATCCATGTAGCAGCATGCAGAACTTCATTCTGTTTTCTACGAAACCGACCCATAAACACAAATTTGTGACCCAAACTTCCTATTTTCCCAGGGATCAATAGAACCTTCCACTCCAATCCCAGAGAAGCACAAGAGCAGCAGCCTGACCTGCAAACCTCCTGCCCTCCAGGGAAAGACCTCTAGCTCCTGCTGTGGAGTCTGGCCTCAGCCCTTGCCTTTCCTGACAGTCGGGTCCAAGGGTAGGATCAGAAGGGTTACCTGGAGGGACAGAGACGAGGTAGGCAAGATTGCCAGGAAGCCGCTGCCCTGAGACAGGATACCAAACGGGACGAGGGTCAGGAAGCACACAGGGACCCGGGACAGGTCTGGCACTGTAGTTCTACAGGCAGACAACCTACCCAGCCGAGGCAGACATCTGCCATGGGGGGGGGGGGCAGTTCAGGTGGGCCGCGATGGCAGCCACGGGGCCTGTGATGGGTATGATTTTAGAGTGGAATCTAACTTAGGTGGGCATGTGCTCACTGCCTGCCAGTCTTGGGTGGGTTCAGACAACAGAGGAGGACCCTTAGGGGAAGCCCACAAAAACTAAAGCAGGCAACATCCTTGTAAATCATAGCTTGGGGTGGCAGAGCAATAAAAGGCTCCAGGGAGCATCTCATTCAACCTCTGGGTTTCATGCAGGAGAAATCAATGCCCCCGGAGACCCGTGCATTGTCCACCAGACACCATTGACCAGAGGCCAAGTGCCAGTCTGAAGCTCTCCACTCCACCAGGGTTTTCAGCATCGCCAACCACAGTGTTCCCTCTACATGACAAATATTTCGTAATGCCATCTTTACTATCTTAGTATTACATTTATAGATAATATAACCTGCCTATATACATAATAAAAAATCAATATAATGCCCTACATGTAATCTAAGGGAGACTACAAGGGAAGTCATTTATAACGAAGTAGTTCAATAAGTAAATACGCAGGCACAACTGCACTGGAATGATTGTCGCGGCTGCAGAGGCAGACAGATGGAAACCTGTTAGGCCGGTGACTTCAATATCCTAAGTGTTGTTGCTGTGGACTGTGGTATTTTTCTGAAAGGCAAATGACTCTTGGTAAAGTTGCAGCCAATACAAATTACACTGTCTCTTCGGCAGGGAAACTGGAGCCCAAGTTTGAGCCTGGACTACTGGCCCCTGACAGTAGTCAGGGTGGGGAGGTGGGAGTGGCAGTGGGGTGGAGAGAGCGACACGGGCCAGGTGCTGCTGGGCTGCTGCTGGACACACTGGGAGGTAAGGGAGCAGACAAGGCCACACAGCAGGGTCCCCGGGGAAACCCACTTCAGAAGAGTCCACAGGGGGCGGGCAGCGGGTCCCATGGTCCACAGTTCGTTCCGTGAGGAAGAAGCACTGCTGCTTATGTCATTTTGTGCCTTAGGCGACTGCCCAGGAAGCCAGACTGCAGTCCTTCCAGAGTGACCTCTCTGAAACCAACAGAAAAATCCTGCACCTCAGGGAACAGGGTGCATGCTGGTTGACTTGGCCAGTGGAACCCCCAGGCCTTGCAGAGGCAGGTGGACCAGCAGGCTGAGGGTATGGGAGGCAGGTGCAGCTGGGAACCTGGGCGCCATCCAGTTGCATCTGGTACAACGTGGTAGTGGCATTGCTAGGAGACTCGGTTATGCTAGAGACTTAACAACATTGTGCTTATGTGTTTTAAGGAAAAAAGTTATTTCAAATTCAAATCATTTAAAAAGACCATTTGGAATCCATTCCAATGCCTAGCAGAATTTCTATCTGATAGTCGTGCGGAACACAGGACAATCATTAATTCTGTGAGACTTCCCCATAGATTATAGGACAATGATAACTGATGTTGCCTAAGTTCCAAGCACTGGATCTTTGTAAGAATTCCAAAGCCCCCAGGTGCAGATTAACTCACCACATGTGCACAATCATCTTAGGGGGCAGGTACTATTATTATCCCCATTTTATAGATGAGGAAACTGAGGTCAGAGGCATTCACATGATTAGTGATAGTACAGGGATTGGAAGACAGGCTTCTGGCTCACCGTAGCCCCAGGCTTCATTCTCTAAATGCCAGTGGTGTCTCCCCGCATCACTGTGATAACGAAAACACTTCCAGCTACCTGCTGCACACACACACACTCATTTACCTTAGGACCTGACACACTATTCATGGACACACGGTCTCCAGGGAGCAGTCACTAGTCACTTGGGTCACAGCTACGAACTCCAGGTTTACTGACCCTGAGCAAGATGGAGGATGAGGTGGGGTGGAGGATGGATGAATCGAAGAACTTGACACCCCTGAGGAGTCACGTCATTGTTCTTCTAGACAGTGAGACAGGCTGGGCTGTCGGACTGAAGCAGAAGCTGAAGATTTTCAGGAATTTTAACTGTCATCACCCAGACTCTGGTCTGGCACCAGAAAAAATAAAAAAGAGAAACCAAAACCTAAAACCAAACTGATCTCCTGCTTCTGTCTTCTTACAACTGAGTCATGGCGCTCTGTGGCCGATGCCACCCGGCTGTCATCAGGCCCATGCTGCTCCTTGGGAGTCAGTTGGATCCCATCTGAATCTAGATTCCAAACACACCCGCTGCCAGAGCACGGCGGGCGATTGTGGCTGTGCAGAGCCCTGGGGGTGGGTTTCTCCTCACAGAGCTTCTGACAGGCATCTGCACGGGGAAATCTAGCTCCCAGCCTCCTGGTGGGTGGTCTCAGATCTTCCAAACCACCAGGCAAGTGGTGCCCAGGCCAGTGGAAGCAGGGGTGGGGGATGGGGGATGGAGCAGGAAAGTTACCAAATAAGCTCTGGAATCTGCAGCTGTTGCAGCCTCTGGTTCTGATAGAGAGGGGTCCTGCTTTGTTCTGGGACCAGAGTTGCCTTCTGTTTTCCAAACCAGTCAATACGTCATCTGAGATGGTCACCCTCTTAGTCCTGTGGTAAGTAAAGGAAGAATAATAATGATAATGTCTGTCCCGTATCAGGCACCTACTATGTCCTGTGCAAAGTGCTTGTACCCACCCTGCAAGTATGCATATTTATCATCAGCTATACCCATTTCACAGATGGGAAAACTGAGGCAAAGTGATATGCCCATAGTCATACCATCCAGCATCAACTTCTGGGGATCTGTTTTTAACCCTTGGTTGGAGCTTCAGGACTCCTCTCCTACCTAACTCCCAGCTTTCTTCAACAGACAGGGCACAGAATATCAAGTTGGGCAGCCAGTGCTTAAGACTGATGGTCACAGTCCTTTTGAGTTGATCAACCTGTTGGGGCATGTGGCCTCATGCTCCCTGACCTACCCTGTACCTGGGGCAGACACTGCAGAGGGATCCTGGGCTCTGTTTCCTGCTGAGACCAAACAGGGTTTCAGGACTCCAGCATTATTTGGAGGGTGCCAGAGCATGTGAGTCCCTCGTGGCACTGTCCCCAGCTGACTTTTGCTTTCTTCCACTCCACTGTGGGCCTTTGGGTCTCCTTGACCTCCTTTATTCCTGAGTTCAGTCCTGGGCCCTCCCCCCAGTCTAGTTGGTCTTGGCACCTGCTCCTCTTCCTTCTCTGGACCCTGAGTCTCCACGATGCACCAACACCACCCCTGCCCTGGAAGAACAGATTTGGCCTCTCTTGAATTTCCTTGACAGTGGACACACAAGGTGAGATGGTTGATGATATATGCCAAATAAAGAGCATCCATTCTCAGGGTCAAATGAGCACTGTTTAATTTCATGCCAACTCGTGATGACATCTTTCTAGAACAGGAAAAAAGGAAAAGAAAAAGAAAAAAAGAGAGTAGGTTTCCATTTAGAATCAATATGTCCCTATGTATTTGCCCCTGAAATTCTGGCAGTAAGGAATTCCAGGCCTCAGTGGTGGACTCGGGCCCTCTCTTCCTGCTCTTGGTGGCAGTGGGGTCCCTGGGAGGCAAGGACCACCGTCAGCCCTGGCCCAGGTGTGCTGGGTGTCGGCACATGTGCCACATCCCCAGCTACGCCCAGACCCTGCGGTGCGCCGTGCACCGCTGCCCAGGAGCCCGAGAGCCCCCGCAGCCCTTTGTCACTTGATGCCCAATGTGCATTCTCCAGTGGGCACAGCAGGCGACCCTGCGGCAGGGCCTCTGCCGGATCCTGGGATTATGGGCCTGCCTGCAGCGGCAGATGGTAGCGCTTAGAGCTAAACGGCACTCGGCTGCTTTGAACATCTTGAAAAGATTTCTTTAGAAGTTAAACTTGGCCTGGGAGTGACAATATGGTTCAGTCTGTGGCTTTGAAAAGGCCTCGGGTGTGGCGGGGTGGGGGCGGTGCAGGTTTCCCCGCCTCCCTTGGCTCCTGTTCTCCGAGACCTGTTTTTCACGTGTCTCGGCAGCTCCTGTGTTTCCGCTCCACTGTTCCGGAGTCCCACTTGCTTCTGGTGCCGGTGCTGCAGGAAGCCCACGGTAGCCGTGCTAGGCTGCCTTTAGATCCCCTGGGCAGCAACACAGGCCCGCATCTTTTTGGAACCCATGAGTCAGGGCCTGTCTGTGACCGGGCTGTTTTTCTCTTGCCCCTGCTTCAGTCCATTGAGGGATTGCTGAGGTAGGAGTTTGGGTCCCAAACCCTTTGGCACCAGCCTGGACCAACTGACAGCTTCCTGAAACCTGGAGCGCCTGGCTGATTGCCCTGGAATAATACCCTCCAAATCGCCATCCTAGGTTTGTCCTTATTTAACAAATCCTTCCAGGGACAAAGGGTTTGATCATCTCTGGGCTCAGATAGCATCTCCCCTTCCCCACCCCACCATTTTCCTGCATCTTGATTTGGCCACTCTAGACTCCATCAGGGAAGACCCAACCTGCCTTACAAGGAAGCCCCCAGGAGAGTCCTGCCAGGGAGCGTGGTCTTTAAATTGGCAGAAAAGAAGCACGGTGCTGGGCTCCTGGCCAGGCTGGCCACTGTCTCTCGCAGGAGCTTCAGCAGCAGGAGCAGGCTGCATTGCCCATTCATGAGACGTCAGGTGGTCTACAGATGGGAACACTGGTTATTGATTTTTACTAGCCTGCTAAAACCGAAAGGAAAAAATCCTTCTTAAAAGCTCCGGGTGAAGCTTTGTTTCCTAAATGATGATTCCGAGGCTCCAAGTTTGTCAAAGGCAAATTTAAAATATTGGGGCTGCTGGAGATATAATAAAATGAAATCTTCTTACAGCCATTAACTTCAGAGAGGAGCAGATCTCTGCTCAGCTAGGGGGCTGCGGGGGAGGGGGCGAGCCCTGCTGCGGGGGCGGGGAAAGGGAGCCAAGAACAAAACCCGCAGCTCCGCCCCTGCCCGCTCCTCTGATAAGATCTGATACGGATTTGAAGAAATGAAGGGCACTGAATTGACAACAGTTCCCTGGCTTAGCCTGATGGGCCAAATGCACTGACTTTACAATGGGAAAAAATTGGGGGGTCAGGCTGATGAGCTCTGGGGGAGAAGCTGGAGAGAGGAGGCCCCGATTGCCTCAGCCCAGTACCTTATCTAGACCTTGTTTTCTTATCTGTCTCCCTGAGAGCTCTTGTCTCCCCAGCAGTGAGGAATCCCCTGCCCTGCGCACTTACCGACGTGGTTACATCTGCTGTACTTCCGGGGGCTTGCCGGGACTTCTGCAGTTCTTGGTGCCTTCTTGCAGGTCGTATGTGCCCACTGGGTGGTTTTTCTAGGAATGTTTCCCATTAGGTAAAGCCTCTCAGGAAGATGCCCCAGTAAGTCCACCAAAGGGCATGTCCCATGAGGTGGCTCTTAGAAATGAGTGTTCTGCTTTTTGACTGAGCCACTATATCCTTAGTGTGTGTGAATGTGTATGAATGCATGTGATGAGTATGCACAGATGTGTACATGCATGTGCATGTATTTGTATGTATGTGTGCATAAGTGTGCACATGTGTGTGTGTGCATGTGTGTGCGAGGATCTCTGTCTGCCTGTTGAATTGAGGTGGGAGTGCCATTTTCTGGTGCTGACTCCCTTCCAAACTGCACAGTGTCACTGCGGCATTGTAGAAAATACATCGATCGATTGATTGACTTTTTGAAATTAAAAGAGCAAGGAGCTGGGAGTCATGAGCCCTGGGATCTGACCAATGGATCGATCAACAGATAGCTATTGAGCCTAGGAAAGCACTGGTCTTTGTACCATAGAGGATTCAGAGAAACAAATAATATATTCTCTCCCCAGAGTAACAAAAGTGTGCAGTTTCTATTGGGCCCTCAGACTGTAGGTCCTAAAAGCAGAGATCTTTGGGGTTGGAGAGGAATTTGGGAATCTCCTAGCTCCAATCTCTTACTTTGTGGAAGAGAACACCGAGACTCAGGGAGTTGAACAGACTCATGTCAGCATCCACGGGCAGGTCCTGAATTCTAGCCTGTGCTTGTTGACCTGCTTGTCAACTCTGCCTTTCCTAACAGATACCAAACCTGGACTCCACTCTCAAATTGCCAGTGGACCCAGGGCAAGTCAGACCTACCCATCTTCAGGCTTTCTCTTTGTTGCATGGGTGGGGCAATTGCTCACAAGGGCTGGGAAACTCAGCAAAAATGACCTTGGACACTTCCTTTCATCCATACATAGCCAGGGTCATTTGTACAATGATCACACAGCAACTAACAGTTATCCAGGAATAATTCAATTCCAGGTGCCTTGCTGAGAGCCCTATCTTCATCATTTATTTTAACTCTTGGAATAGCTTCATGAAGTAAATACTAGTGAGGACACTAAAACTCAGAGTGGAGACATGTCTTGCCCTTGGACACACTGTACACTGATGGTGTCAGGATTTGCACATGAACACCAGGTCCAGGGGTCAAAGTGTAAAAACTTCAGCAACCTAAGTTGTGTTTGTTTGCATGGTTCCCAAGGACTTTCTGGTATTTATTTAGTGCTAAAACCACTGACAATTTCAATGTGGATGTAGACAGAATATGGGCCAGCACTACTTTATAAAGCTGAGATTGGGTACCTAGACTGATACAGGAACTGACCCTGTTTCATTAAGAGCTGGCCATGTCGCAGACTTCTAAGCATATGGGGAAAGGGGCTATAATTAAGTCTGTGGAACAGCAGGCTAACCCAGAATGCTAGATTATCAGGCTTGTGGTTTGAGGGAATTCTCCTTCTCATCTCCCAGAAAGACAAGTGGTTTTCAAAATGATTATTTTTTTCCCATTTTAGACATTAAAAAAACAAATTGATTCTAATTGCCTATCACATGCCTTGCACACAATTTCAGGTGAAAATCAAATTCCTTTCTTTTGTGGTGATGAGGTCTGCTTATGGTCAGAGGGGTTGACTTTCAGACACCAGGCAATCCGTCCGGAAGATGCCCATATACATGCCACTTCCCCCGCTGTAGTTTTGGAGGAAGCATGACATCAAGATTTAGTTCGATGTTGGACATGCTTTTGGTTTGTCTTGACCTTTTCAGGAATAATGCAGCATTACCTACAAAGAAATATTCCTAGAAAGAGCAAAAGGAGATCAGCTGATCTTTGAGCAAACTGGTTTTGCTCAGGCTCCATTTTGAGCAAAGAATAACAGAGGCCCTAGAAATTTCAAGGGCAACCTTTTGTACACCCTTCTCTTCTCTACCCCTGCCCCTTTAATGAGGCTGTTTGGTTAGTCTCTGACGGTAACCACGGTAACCAGCCTGATCAGAAAGGACACTTCTTGGTCCCATCTCTATAAGAGGATGGACACTCGGCAAGGGTTAACCCCAGAGGGGACTCCGGTGACCAGTGGTGCAGAATCTCCGTTTCCAGAGCTATTAGGGCCAAGTGACAACTGAAAGGCTGGAAGTGTCACCGAGAGACAGAGGAGGAGCCAGCGCTGTGGATAGGTTTTTAACACTTTGGCGAACACTTGAGTCCCGAGGCTGTGTGGCCATTGGCGCGGCAGCTATTGTTGGCAATTGTTTTCGCTCATTGATTTACATGAATGCATAGTGTAGCTGGCTTCCCAGGCACCTCGTTCCTGTCAAGGGGTTGTTTTTGTTCCTGGGAATTCTTGAGGGAATGTGGGAGGATGAAACATCCCAGGAGTGCACCTCCAAGCCCATCGGTTGGCAGGAGTGGGGGGCAGCAGTCTGTATTCTCCCAGACCAGGGGACAGGCTGCGTCCTCCTCCTGGCCTGTTCGCACGCAGGCCCCATGGCTTTGGGTGGCCTTTCGCAGCCTCTGCAGCACCGACATTTTGGGTAAATGTGTCTTTGTTGTGAGGGGTGCGGAAAGCACTGCTGTGCAGGGATCCTCCCAGGCTGGGCATCTACATACCATGGCAATCCTTCCCCCAGTCCCAACAAACGCAAATGTCCTCAGACATTGACAGATGTCCCGTGGGGACAAAATCACCCTGAGTTGAAAACTACTGGCTCAGGATAGCTGGAGAATCAACTTCCCTAGACTTGCTACATGCAGAGGGTGTGTGGGGGGGGGCATGTTCCCAGAGTTCAGGTCCCTGGAGATGCAAAGGCGTGTGGGGTTGGGAACGAGGATGAAGTTGGGCCAGAGTCACCCTCCAGAAGACAGTCAGGTTCGCCGGCCCTCTGTAAATCCCCCAGTGACCCAGCGCCTCACTGCTAGGATCTCATGCAGTTCCCACTCCAGCCCCAGTGCAGAGTGACACTCACTTTTGTCTTTTTGCAAACGAGGAAACTGAGGTCAAGAGAAGTTAAGCAGTTTGTCTGAGGTCAAGTTTGCCTAGTTAGAAGCACAACAGGGATTCAAACCTGGGTTTTGCTGGCACCACTGGATATTTAAGAGTTCCAAGAAGTCAGGAGGACCCCTGCTCCCACACATGACCCCCGCTGGCTTTTATTATCTCTTCTGCAGCAGTGCCCACTGTCAGGGATGCCTCTGGCCTGCTGTCTGCGTGACAATGCTCAGCACGAGAACAAAGAATGACGCTGCTTAGCCGCACCTGACTTGGGCAATGTTCACCCTTTCCTGGAGGCACACCAAGAACCTTCCTTGGGGACACAAGGCAGAACCTGGTGAGTCCCAGGTGGCACTGACCTTCCCAGCCCCAGTACTTCCTCAGCCTGCCACATCACCCTGGGAAAAGCGTGGCTTTGTGCAGGGGACCCACACCAGTGCGCTGCCTGTACCCTCCCCCACACGATGTTTACTAAACAAAGCTGCTGCACAGATTCAGGGCCTCCAGGGAGTGTGGCAAGGTGGAAGGGCAGGGGTCAAGGAGCAGGGTCAAAGGGCTGAGGCCCTGGGGAAAACGGGAGATTAAACATCCTCCTTTTCAAATAGGGAGGTTTGGATAATTAATTGGTCCCCGAACATGAAAGCTCTCACTGATTGTCCTGGGTAGCAGCCACTGGGTCTCGCTCCTCATGCTTTCTGCCCTGAGCCCTTTCTGTAGCACCCAGGCATGCTCGGGCCCCAGGGAGGCTTTGCTGGCCCTGTCCCCACACAGTCCTGTCCTGGTTGGTTCAGCAGAAGTTGGTGTCCCACGCAGAGGGTGGACCCCTGAGGGACTTGACCTGGGAGAGCCAGGAGAATTGTCCAGGGGTTTGCCCCCATGCTGGGGTCACTCTGGAATCCCTGCTCAGATTGGCTCCTTCCCAACTGCTGTATGGGAAATATCAGGGTAACCAGTGCTTAGGGGGTGATAGCTTGCCTGTGGGAAAGTGAGAGATTTGTTCCTTGAAGTCTTTAAAAATTCCCCTTCAAGCCCAACCCCCACCCCTGCTTGGACAAGCACCACAAGCATGAAGACACACCAGTCCATCCACAGGGATTCACCAGCTGCCCCAGGGATCTTGCTCATCAGTGTGACCCCATTTTACAGATATGAGAAGGCAGAGGCTTCTTAGGAACATGACAGTGGAGCTGGGTCTCTGTCCCAGGGTTCCTGCCTGCATTTCTGTCTCTCTCTGGGGGTGGGGGAGACCCTGAGCAGGCAACTTCTCTACCCTGGAGAGCAACGTGCTAGGTCCTGGGAGCAGTCATTTAGGGCAGGACAGTGCTGGGCCAAGGCCACCTCTTGCAGAGTCAGGATCCCACAGAAAAGTCTTAAGAGGCCTGTGCTGGTGACACCTTGGTCAAGGATGGAGCAGAAGATGAGGGGACCGGCACCAGGTGGGGGTGGCTGGGGCGCGTCCTGAGCGGCTGCTAAGTGCCCTAGAAATGAAGCTTAAAGGGCTCTTAGCTTCCTTTTCTTCTTTCCTGAAAGAATCAATCATGGAGCTCTGCCTTTGTGTGTGCGACGGGCCTGCTGTGAAGTACACTTAAGAATCAAGTTTTCTAGAATTCTATAAATCATTATTCTAGCCTTCTCCCCGCCCCCTTCAAAATCATTCATCTGATGAAATATTTAGCGATGGGCTGTCTGGTGTGCGGAGCCGTAGGCCAGTGTGAGGGGTGGTGGGTGGGGAGCCTGCAGGGGTGTCCCTGCGGCCTCCTTCTCTGCTTCCCGTGGACTGTTGCCACAGTGGCCTTTTGGTCCCCTGATCTCTGTGTTTAGGTGGCAGAAACCAAGTCACACAGTGAGGGTTCCTTAGCCCCTCTTATGGGGCTGCAGAGAGGACAAAGGAAGTCCCTGGAGGGGCCTGAAGGAGCAGGTTGCCAACTCCCCTGGGGCTGCAGTGAGGCCAGTGGTGGGGGAGGGGTGGTCGTGTGCACAGGGCAGGGAGGCAGCTGGGGATGGAGGAAGAATGAGACCTCAGAGGTTCCTGCAGCCATCAGCCCTGTGGGCTCACTCAGCAAGGGTCCTGGGAGAGCAGTGGTGAGCGCAGGGTCTCAGCGTGTCTCGTGGATTGTGAGCTGGGCAGGGGAGATGGAAAGTACTGAGCTTTCCATGGATTCAGTTCCTTGGCAGTGAGGAGTTGGGCCTGCTGCCTCAACCCTGGCCAGGGCTGGAAGTTCTGGCACTTTCTAGAATTTTCCACCCCTTACCCCCTATACACAGCACCCTGACACATGACAGCACTGACTTAATAGCCACAGTGAATGTCCCTGAAAGGCAAGGCCTGATTGATTCGCAGTGGTTGATCTGTTTAATGTCCCTTCTCCCCAAGCGCCCATCTCGCCCACAGAGGTGCTACATTACCTCGCAGGCCTGGCTGCTGGCTGCTGACACCCTACGCCTGGAGGATGCTTGGGGAGGTTATAGGTGCAACAAGCAAAATGAAAATCCATAGTTTTTAAACCTTTATGAATTGAGAATGTAAACCTGGAAAATGGATCTGGAGTTACTAATGGACAATTGGTCTGCCTAACCCATCCATCCTCTAGACTCCCGGCTGAGGCCATTCACATTACGCCTGGCTTCTGAAAGCAGAGCCCCCCTGCCCACCACCTCTTATCCTTCCCTCCCCACCTCTCAGGATAAAAAGAGAAAAAATGCAGGCATAGGAAACAGACCTGCAGGGACCCACCAACCAGACCCCCCTACACACCAACACCATGTGCCTAGGTGAGACCCCAGGAAGGTGCTGGCAGGTGGGAGTGACAGTGGCTTTAGAGATGGGTCCAGAGTTTCAGCCCAGTGTCTGTCAATGGGCAAAACAGAAAGTCTCCATCCCTACCTCCAAATGCAGGCGCGGATCCAGATCCAGCATGAAGCCCCCTCATACTAAGATTCCCTTCCCACCATGCGTGTGCACCTAGCTGTACTATGGAGTGGGAAGGACACAGGGCCCTGGGTACCCTCTGGTGCCAGCCATCTGCACATACTGAGTATGCTGCTCTCTCAGGCTTGGGAACACACTGTCCCCTCTGCTGTGCCATGAGCCACTCCCCTCCGAGAGGCCTCTCCTGGCAATGCTCCTATTTGAAGTGGCCCAATCCTGTCTACTTTCTTTTCTCTGCAGCGGTAGTTGCAATCAAACAAACCCTATCTTTTGCCTATTTGTTGGTTGAACACCTGACACTCCTCACTAGGATATGAGTCCAAGAGGGCAGGGATTATTGTGTTTTGGTTGCTATTTTTTTCCAAGCACCTAGAGAAGTGCCTGGCACAGAGTAGGTGAATAATAAATATGTGTTGAATGAATAAATTAATGAAAGGACATCTTGTGGACTGATGCTCTTCCTCATTTGAAGTCCAGCACTTTAGCTCTACCCATAAGAGGGGCAGGATCTCCTTTTGCTCTAGAAACTACCTCCTGGACTGCCTTCCAGTTCTTCCTTCTCTCACCCAGTTCTGCTTCATTCACGTGCTGAGTGGCAGCAGTTCACTGTCATGCCAACACCTTTGTCTGCTCTCTTTTCTTGTAGGCCAAAGTCCGCTAATTCAGTGAAGATATTTGGTGCCCTCTTTCCTATGGTCCCTGTCTTTCAACAATTGTCCCCTTTCACCCCACTGAGAATACGTGCCCACAATTGATGCTGAGACAGAGTTCCCTAACAGACAGCAGTGGCCTTTCCCTGCGGCAATAGCAGGAGCCACCCCTCACCCCTGCCAACATGGAAATAAGGAGACTAGCTCAGCCCCCTGAGATTAAACTCTGAACTCAACCCGTGATTGATGAGAGCAGAGGCACAGCCTTGAGAAGCAGAAAAAGCACAAAAGAAGTGATCAATAAATGGTAGTTTCCTTCTGCTTTGGTATTTGTGTCCCCCCCACCAAAAATTCATATTTTAAAACCTAATCTCCAATGAAATGGTATTAAGAGTTGGTGTCTGTAGAGAGGTGATTAAGGGCAGTTGTTCCCTTATAAAGTTGGCTTTAGGAAGCTCATTTGCCTTCTGTCATCTGAGGATATAGTAGGCACCATCTATGAGGAATAGGGTCTGTACCAAACACCACATCTTCTGGCACGTTTTAGTCTCCAGAACTGTTAGTAATAAGATTCTATTGTCTCTAGTTGCTCAGTCTAAGGTATTACATTTTAGCATCCCGAATGGACTAAGACTCCTTTATTTTTTAAAGATTCCTCTTTAGTTTTCACTGCATAAGTCTTGGGAAATATTAAATCCGATTATGTATCAGTCAGGTTGAGCTAGGTCATGCTGCAGTAACAAAAGGATATTTTTTGATTCTGCTGTGGTAATGAAGGCTTATTTCTTCTTCATACTACTTGTTCCCCCTGGATGAGGAACTTTATCTTTCTCTTTACTTTGTGATGCAGGCTGATAGAAGAACCACTATCTAACATTCCCTGCTGCAAAGAGAAAGAGGACATATCAGGAATTATCACTTTCTTAAATCTCCTACTCAGAAGTGACACATGTATTCCCATTGGGTTTTGGCTTGAGCAAGTCACACGGCCACATATAACTTCAATGGAAAGGGAAGTGCAGTTTTTCCATGTGCCTGGAGCACGAACCAGAAATATTTGCAGGATAGCACTGACTACCTCAGGTGAGAGTTCTTCTGCGGGGGGCACATTGAACCACTGCCAATGCTTTTCACATGAAGACTTTGTGAATTTGTCTCTGCTTTCAGGCTAGGCCTGCTGGAGAAACCCAGAAGATTTTTCAGATTCTGTTTGGGTCCCTCCATACCTACTCTGAATGTAGCTCTGGTTCTTCACCTCTCACAGCTGCCCTGATGACTCCAGAGCCCAGAATCTTGTGATACAGCTGCATCGGGATTGTTGACTTTGGATGGAGTCAGATCAGCAGACCAGTCCGTACTTCCTACCACTCACCTGAGCTCTGCTCTAGGGTGCAGACCCCTGTAGAGTGAAGAGAGGGGCAGGAGACCAGGGCTGTAACCCTGTACCCACTTCCTCCAGTGCTGAACCAGAAAGAACTGATTCTGCATGCATTGTCATAGGACTGGCTTTAGGGGCTCAGGGCCCAGGAAAGGCAGCAAATGCCTTCTAAGTGTCAGACTTGGCTTTTGAGCTTTGCCTCTTTTCCTCTTTGTTAAAAAAGAAAAGACTGCCATGGTACATCATTTCAATAACCCCCTTTTCTGTAGATCAAACTGTCTGGTTCTTCCATCTTTTCAATGCTTGCCAACCTTAGATGAACCCAATTATCTTCTGGCATTCAAGGAGCTGAGGACTGTTGGATAGTCTCTCAGTGGAGCAGACTGATACCACTACAATTTACAAACTCCAAACTCAAATGAGCCCTCGAAGCACCCAGCAGTCCTGTGATGTTTCTCAGTGGATGCTCACACTTTCACTCTCTGAAATCACTTGTTCAGAATGCTGTCATTTCTTTCACCCTTTCAAATGCTCCTACACTCACCTTCCTGACAGTAACTCCTCAACATTTTTATTTTGGAGGAAACTCTGAAATAGTTTGCAGGTCTTAGGTAACTACTGCAAAAAAATTATTTAATCTACTGCTTGTGGTACATTAGCATGATCAGTCAATTGAAGTTATTATAGCCCAATAAAATTGTCAGTGCACTGTTGAGTAGTGCAAACACAGAAATGGCAGAGGTCCACAGATGCTTTGGGGATGTCAAGTTCCTTTTAAGTCAACCTTTTAATAAGGGAAGTGAGAATACAGCAGATGAATAAGATGCATGTGCAGGGCAAACGTGTCTTGGAAGGTACCTTTTCTAAACTGTTAATGATACGAAAGCCCCAGTAGAATCTGTTTCCTGACAAGAAAGACTTCTGGTGGCTTTAAACCCCTTAGCATTTCAAAATGCAGACAGGAGGAAGCACCATGGGTGACATCAGACTTGGGAAGTTCATATAAGAGTTACCATGTGGGAATGCAATAATAGTTTCAAAATTAAAAATGGAACACCATTCCTTCCTCACATAAGAAACAGTTCATGGGGGATTTTTAAAAATTGTAAATGCGTTCTATGTGACTCTCTCTCCCCTTTTTTCTTCATCTACATTACAGAAAAGTTATACAATGTGGCAGAGATTCCTTGATTGATCTGAAATGTTAAAAAAGCAAGATAAAAAAAAAACTATATTGCTGTATGATTCAGATATCAATTGAGTCACCAATCTAAGGTGTACAGTTCCATGGCTTCCAACATATTCATAGAGTTGTGCCTCCATCACCCTCATTAGTTTTAGAACATTTTCATTACCCTCAAGAGAAACCTGTATCTTTTAGATGTCACCTCCTAATTTCTTCATCTTCTATTCACTAATCTATTTTCTGTCTCTATAGATTTATTTATTCTGGGTGTTTCCTATAAGCAGAATCATACCATAAATGGTCTTTTGTGAATGGCATGATGTGTTCAAGGTTCATTCATGAATTGGTACTGTGTTTCTTCTTATTGATAAATAATGCTCCATGAAAATAAGACATGTTCTAATGAGTTTTAAAAAACCTAAATATGAGAAGGAAAAAGAGTTCAATGGTTAAGAAAAGAAGGCTACAGGCATTTTAATGCCATCCTGAAGTCTTCAGTTTGTAGGTTGACCCGCAAATATCATGGCTTCCAGAAAGGATTCATGGAAAATTAAAAAGAAGCATTTGGCTCAGTCTTGTTGATAAGATGGGAGCCAGGGTGGTACAATAGAGGAACCACAGGAATTTGTTTAGTATCATGTTTAATTAATATGTTTAGCTTTATTTATTTATTTATTTGGAGAAGAAAATAAAAAATATTTAATCATTAATTTTCTTAGGACTGGTTGACTGACCACCATGACTTCACCTGTCCCCAGAGGCAACATATCTCAGTGTTGAAGGGAGTGGTCTTTGGAACACTGACACACAAATATGAAGTCATACAAGTAAATCCATAATGCTACTGTTTGACAGTGTTGGAAAAAGTTCATGTGTTGAAATCTAACCCCTAATGCAATAGTGTTAAGAGATGGGACTTGTAAGAAGCAATCAGGTGAAGCCTCTTCCCTCATGGATGGGTTATCATTATTGCAAGAGTGTGTTTGTATATGAGGGAGCTTGGCCCCTTCTTGCTCTAAAGTGCTCTCTTCCTCTTGGGCCTTCCACCATGAGATGATGCAGCCAGAAGGCCCTTGCTAAATGCCAGTGTTGGACCTTGCAGTCTCCAGAACTGCAAGGAAATAAATTTGTTTTTTTTATAAATTCACTAGGCTTTGTCTATTTTGTCCTATAACATCACAAAATAGACCAAGATGTGTAATCTCTTTGCACATGTCAATACTCTTGTTGTCTGCATACTGAGGGCATATTGCATACTGAAGCCCAGACTCCCCAACTGCACAATATGTCTGTGCCCACCTGAGCTGTAGAAAATGACCATGTTATTACACGCAGCCCAGAGTCAACAAATAAGAGACTTAGAGCAGTGGTAACTGTTGATGAAGCAGTTGCTCTCAAACCTTTGCTAAGTATGAGCCTCAAGGGTGATCGCAATAATGATCTCAATTCTTCACCCTTTACTGCAGTTGTACCCTTTGCCATGTGGATTTGAGCATCCTCCCCCTGCACTGCAGGCAGGTGTGACTTCCCCACCCTTTACCACTGGACTCAGCCATGTGACTTGCTTTGACCAATTGAAAGTCAGCAGATGCAGGAGCAAGCCAGTTGAACTTCAGTGCCTGGATGAACCCAGCCAAGATCAGAAGACAGTCAGCTGAAACTGAGTGGGGAGCTATTAGCAGTTCCACAGAACCTCAGAGTTGGTCCTTTACTTATTCCAGACATTTGCACCTGAGCAAGTGCTTATTATTATTGAATTCCATTGAAGCATTGTGGTTATCAGTCACCAGTATAAGGTGATACAGAACCTTCACAAAATCATTTTTAAGTTTACTGAATAACTAACTCATTTTTACTACACATTCTAACATCTGTATTCTCCTTGCCTTCTACAACCCAACATGGATTTCTGATTCTCTCCAACCTCATGTAATGCTCTAGTTCCTCCTGTGATCTGCCCACAGGCTCTTCTCTCCTGTTTTATATGCCAGTGGTTCATTACACTAATTTGCCCTCCCAATCTCTCATTCCTTCATTATACAGTATGAAAAAGAGAGCAAGAAAACGAAGAACACAGAGCGTCAGTGAATCGACTGTTCAGCTGGAAGATTGAGATATGGGATGAATGAATGAACTAGAAAATGGAAAACATCGATTGCTTTACATTTTCATCTGCTTCACTTTCATCATAGAGTGCCCTCACACTGTGGCAGGACAATCATTAACCTGTCTTAAGTACTCCCGGAGAACATCTCAGTGATTGCTCTCATTAAAGGGTATTAACAAAGGCTGCACAGCCGAGGGCAGGACATCCAGGAAGAAGGAGGCAGAGGAAGAGGGAGTGTGAGGCTTCCTGCCACAGCCAGCTGGGGCCACCGGCATCTTCACAAATGAAACTGTAAATGCCCAATGTCACACTCAAATTCAGAATGACACCAGGAGCTGACGGCTGCCTTGCACAAGGTCAACTGTTTCCAGATGAACTTCTGTCCTGTACCCTGAGAAAGAGGACAGAAACAAGAGACTGAACTCAATCAACAGAAAAGGAAGGGCAGGGAAGGGAGTGACTAAGCGAGGAAAGGGAAGACTAAGAACACTTCTGAGCCTTTGGTTGGAAAAAGAGGTGCGTCCTGCCTTTGGAGACCTGGCCAGGCTCACTCTGCTTCCTCCAGACTTCCATCTGGCTGTCACTGGGGGCAACCAGGCTAGGTGAGTTCTGTTTCATACAGAAGTCTCTGTACCAGGTACTCATGTGATGCTAAGAGCTGTGGAGCTGCTCATTGCCTGACTCACATAGGGAAGCAGAAAAAATGGGGGAGAAGGGAGAGAGAAAGAAATGAAGAATGGGAAGAGAGAATGCAAGCTGGAGAGGTTCCTGCATTGGAACCTGCATTGGTTCCTATACCAGATTCCAGTCCCTCAGTCTTCCAGTCCCTGGAAGGACCAGGGTCAACTTCACCCTTGGTTGGGTTCCAAGAGCCATGCTGCATCCTTATAATGACCTCCCCTTCCCTGTTGCTCCTATTTTGAGTTGTTTTTGCTGTCCCAATTAGAACCTCAGTTCAGACAAGGGACGTTGGAATCCAATTCATCTTCCAGTTAGCTATTTTACTGTCTTTTAAGATTCTTTTCCATTTGTCTCCAACTCCACTTTCAGAGCTCAAAATACTGAGATTCCACTCTCCCAATGCTACCTCGTTGTAGAGTAGGCAGTACAACTCAGAAGTGGAATCTGTTAATACTGAAGGAAAGAAAATATTAGGGTGAATTAGTAAAAATAAAATTCCTCTGGACAGTGCAATTATGAAAGAATGTGTAAGTTGATGCAGGCTTCCACAGACACAGACGGGCAGGGCTGAACTGCAGGGTAGTTTGCAATCTTCCAACAGGAGGACTGAGGGATAACTAAGGACACTATTCAAGTATGACCAAGTTGATGAAGACTTGACTAAAGGTGCTGTCCATGTACTACCTAGGATTGCCCAGGCAATGAGGTTCATACCTCATGACGATGATTCTATGAGGAAGTTCTTACAGAAATAAAGTCAAGAGTAAGAAGAAGAAGTAGAGGCCAAGTAGTAACGTGTCCCAGTAGGACCACCAGGGGGCAGGTTGGAGTGGGGGGGCAATAGAAGACACAGAAACAAACCCACACAGATACAGTCATCTGATCCTTCATGAAGGCATCAAAAACACAAATTGGGGAAAAGATAGCATTTTTTAAATAAATGATATTGGGAAAACTGGATATACATATGTAGAAGAATGAAACTAGGTCCCTATCTCTCACCCTGCCTAAAAGTCAACTCAAAATGGATCAAAGACCTAGGAGGAATTAAAAGAGAAACATTGCAGCTCCTAGAAGAGAACACAGGGGCAACACTCCAACATATAGGCACAGTTAACAATGTCCTAAATAGACTCCTAAAGATCAGGAAATAATACCAAGAATTAATAAATGGGATGGCATCAAATTAAAAAACCTCTGCACAACAAAGAAACAAGAACCTAAAAAGAGAGCCTATGGAATGGGAGAAAAATCTTTGGCAGCTATTCCTTTAACAGGATTAATATAAAGAACTCAAAAATCTTAACACCAAAAAAAGCAAATAACTCAATCAATAGATGAACTAAATAAACACCTCTCAAAAGAAGAAATACAAATGGTCAGCAAATAAATGAAAAAATGTTCACCATCTTTAGCAATAAGGGAAATGCAAATCAAAACGGCACAGATTTCATCTTACTCCAGTTAGAATGACAGTCATCAAAAATACAAATAATAAATGTATACAAGGGTGTGGGGAAAAAGGAGCTCTTATACAACGCTGGAGAGATTGCAAATTAGTACAAACACTATGAAAATCAGTATGGAGGTTCCTCAAAAGACTGGAATGGAACCACCACATGACCCAGCTATACCAATCCTCAGTATTTATAAAAAAAATTCAAGTCCATATACTATAGTGATACATGTATACCCATGTTTATAGCAGCATAATTCATAACTGCCAAGTCATAGAATCAGCCTGGTGTGTCTTTCAACAGATAAATGGATAAAGAAAATATGGCATGTAAACACAGTGGAATTTTATTTAACCATAAAAAGAATGAAATTATGTCATTTGCAGGAAAATGAATGGAACTGGACAACATCATGTTAAGTGAAATAAGACAGACTCAGCAAGTCAAGGGTCATATGTATTCTCTTGTGTGGAAACTAGAGAGAGAAAAGGATAAAAGGGGATCTCATCAAAATAGAAGGAAGACAAGTAAGGAAGAGGAAAGGGGTCAGGGGAGGGAGGAGGAAAGGGCAAAGGAAGCTACTGGGAATTGACCAAATTTATGTTATATGACATACAAATATGTCACAATGAATCCACTAGTATGTATAGTTATAATTCACCAAAAAAAGAAGTGAAGACTGAATACTGTAAAAATGTGTTACAGTCTGTTTGCCAGCAAGACAGAAAAGAAATCCACAAATACATACACAAGAAAAATATCTACTAGTTAAGATGTTTGTGGAGAATGGATACAGGGCCACGCAATTACAGCAGGAGGCTATCTGAGATTAGATGGTTAGGGTGTCTGATTTTGTTCCCCAAATATTTTCATTCACAATAAATTTATAAGAGCACTAAGAGCTCTACCTCATGACCAATTTTGAGAACTGCTACAGCAGGGACTCTAAAGGAATGCTAGACCAGATCTAGTCACCAGGGCACTGACCTTCAGGAGAGAGAATCAGAAAGCACTCATGAGCTCTACTGGTTCCTTCTATAATTGACTCCTTCAAACCTGCTTGCGTCTATCCTCCTCACTGAACCTTGTTGGAACTAGCCCCTTGATTCTGTAAATGTAGTTGGGGATCCCCACTGGTAAACTCCTTCCCTTAGAGTCCAGATACATCCTCTCCTGTGCTCCTTTGTATAGATGTGCCAAGTCACATAGTGTAGGTGAACTAAGATAAGTTGCATGTGCATAACAGCTAACTTTAAATCTTGCAAAAGGTGGAAAATGACTTCAGGAATCAAGGAATTAAAGAAATTCCAAATCATTTTGGAGAAAGATGACACGCTTATCACTGTCCTTCACTTGCATTGCTTTTGTATTTTCAGAATTTTCTTTACTTGTATTTTGAAAAATAAATATGCTTCTTCTCTTCAACTCCCTTCTTACTAAAGGTTTTCCTGGTGGAAGTAGAAGAAGTGTCCAGAGAATGGACTTCTTGGAAGATAATGACATTTGTCCAGGGTCATTCACACTTCTGGCCTGGGAGTGACAGCTGCAAGAAGCTGGAAGGTGAAAGCCACTGACCAGGGTCAGTTAGAAACAGGGCCAAACAGTTGAGGTCTCCTTCATCCTATTTGCTGGGGTGGGGGAAGGGGAGAGAGGAGATGGCCAGCCCCATCTCCTTTGTTCAAGTGACTGCAGGATTGTCTAGGGGTGAAGGGAAGGAAGGGGGGCAATGTCAAAGACTAGGAGTTTCCTCCAAGCTGGAAACACCTTGATTCAGAAAGAACTTACCCAAATGGCTCTTAGGAACCTGGCTCTGATGCAGTGGTGTCAGAGGTTGTAAGTCCTCACTACTGCCGGAGTATGGTCTGGGACCAGTGGCCCTGGCATCACCTGGGAGCTGCGGAACAGTGCAGAGTACCATCAGATACACCCCAGAGCCACTGGTCGCGTGTCTTCATAAGCCCCCAGGTGAGCCTCCAGGTGAGTCCCTAGGTGACCACCCAGGTGAGTATTGTGCACACCAGCACTTAAGAGGCACTCTCATGGGAGTCTCTGCAAATTACACTGAAGAAACCCACCCAAAGACCCTCAGAGTTTAACTATAGGATGCTCACCCATTCTGGTTATGTGTGAGTTGTGCACTTGTGGGAGTGTGCACAGAACAAAGAGGCTACTATGGTAGGGCAGGTGGTTCAAGGATTGGGTGACATTCACAGTGTGAAGGAAACCAAGTCTCATGGAGAATTTGTCCCTCACCATAGCATGAAGGACAGGATCACTAATCCATTAGGGACCCACACAGCATCTTCTTGTGACCTCCCTGCTGCCCCCCCCACCCTGCCATTGTGCTTCTGTAGCCCCCTACCCACCCGCCTTTACTCTTCTCCTAATCTGTCCTCCAATTGTTCTTGCTTTCCTGGAATTGTGCCTATTTCTTAATGAGACAAAATCTGGAGGTGGAAGGAAGGGGGAAATGGCAAAGAAGCAGCCCAGATTAATGATATTTCACCTGCCACTGTTTAGTCACATGCCCTGGGCGGGGTGGTGCAGCCAGGTGCAGATCAAGAGAGAGAAAGTGGAAGGACTCATTAGAATTTGTTCCTCATGCTCACCAGGGAGGGCACAACATGGCACACAGAGTAATTCAGGTGTCATCTCCAGAGGAGGTTGGGAACCTAGGGGTGAGCAGGTTTAGCACTGGCTAGTGTGAGTTGTTTTGGTGAACTTGGGGGCCTATGGGCTGCCCTTGGTCATCTGGTACCTGACCCTGGGTGATTAGGGCAGAGTCAGAGACCAGTAAAGGGCGTGGTTAGAATGTGAGCTTAATCAACTGCTCAAGAAGAGGAACTGACCTGCCTCCAGCCAAGGCCTCAAAACCGGGTCAAGACAGTACTTTAAAAATTACAGTACAGTCAGGCCACATATTAAGTGTGATCCCACATTATCTCATCCAATCCTACCAAATACATAAGGTGGTGCCTGTTCATTTCAGTTTTTTATTACTGTATCACCAACTACCCCAGCCTCAATGGCATAGAACAGCAAACCTTTATGATGCTGGCTAGTTCCACGGGCAGGAGGCTGTGAGGATGGCTCTTATCTGCACTGTGAGGTTGAGAATTCAACTGGGGTGACTTACATGACTGGAAATGATTCAAGCAGCTAAGCTGAGAGCTGGCGCTGGAGTGTCCACCTATAAAAGGGCCAGGTGGGCTTGCAGAATGAGGTGCTTAGCTGGGACTGTCCACTGGAGTGCTGGCATGTGGCCTCTCTAGCGTGTTGGTCTCAGTATGGTCAGACTTCTTGCATGAAGGTTGAGAGCTTGAAGGATGAGTGCTCCCACCTCCAGAGTGGTAGCTGTGTGTTTTATGACTGAGCCTCAGAAGTCACATAGTTCTCCTCCATTCAAATCCCTTGGTGGAAGTCAACACGAGCCTGTTCTCTTAAGTGGGGACACAGGTTCCCTTTGCCCAAGGTGGTAATGTCAAAGACTTTGTGACCATGATTTAACACCATCAATGCGGTCAGGTTACCTGCCAATGTCAGACTTTAGTAGTGAGTATGTGAATATTAGCCTTGATGGGTTTAGAGTGCCTTGGCTTTCCACGACAGGCATCCAAAAGGCCTATTTCAAATGCTCAGTTGAAGAGGCTTCTCTGCTCTATTCTAGGAATCTCACTTACACCTTTCTAGTCTGAACGGGTTTTCTTTCTGGCATTCAGAACCTGCTAACCATGGCTGGGGATGTAACTCAGGGATAGAGCACTTGCCCAGCATGTGGTACCATCATTAGTACCACAAAAATAAACAAAAAACTTGCAGAACAGTGAGAAGCTGAGGGACATCAGTGGATTATGGACTTTTGCTATTACTATTTGCCTCATAGATTCCCTCTGCTAAATCTAGTTTAATCCCACATGTTGCTATTGAGCGTACACATAGGTACAATAGCACCATGGATGAAAGCAAGAACAGAGTCTAATTGCCTGTTTGAAATCCTCCCTCTGTCCCTTCCCAGCTATGCAAAGATTACTCCAAGTTATTTTAAACCTTTGGCACCTCAGTTTTCTCATCTGTACAGTGGGGGTAGTGCAGTGATCCTATAAAACAGTAAGACCACTAGAGAAATACATGTAAAGGACCTGGACAGTGCTTGGCCACAAAGTAAGCTTGATGTTGGTGTTGGCTAGTGCTGTTCTGGGTGACAGAGGTTCTGTTCCTCCCTGCTCTGCAGGTCTGCACATGTCTGCCAGGTGGAAGTAAGGTAAACAAGTAACAATCCCACCATGTGGGAGTTGAAATGCAGCTGCAGACAGCTATGAGAGCAAAGCAGAGGGAGGTAGAAAAACTGAATATTGAACAAATTGTAAAACCACAAACCCAGGTGTATTAGGAGGCAGGGACTTTGCTCAGCCCTCTAATCTTTGAAATCTATGCTCAATAGCCCTGATTCCAGAGTGGGAATTTTATAATCATATTTCAACTCCAGAGATTGCTGAATATATTCTTTTATAAAAACAGAGATTCGCTTACAAGTCCACCTGAGGGCTGAAGTCTCTGGATTCCCTTTCTAGACCACAAGGCTCACACTGCAGGCTAGTGTGCACTTGGATTTAGTTACACAGCCTTGCCTGGCTCTGGAGGTGATGCTTGTGTGTCCCTATCGATACTGGCTTCCCGAGCAAAGAACTCTGTGGTATTCATTCTTATTGCTTCCAGCTAAACAAAGTTCATGACTGTCATACAGTTTTTGAGAACTTCAGACTGCCTTTTGTAACCACAGAGAAATACTTCCATGGAAAAACCCACAGATCAAGCACACTGGACATGTATGGGTTGCAAATGGCCTCAGGATATTATCTAGGGTTGAAGTTCTTGACTTGCTTTCCTTCCTCTTCCTAGTGCCCACCACAATCCCTGGCACATAATGAAGATTTCATAAAAATTATTTGAGCAAGTCAATAAGTGAACTAGGAAGGTATGTGGTTGATGTTACCAAGTTGAAGTGTAAATTCTGAGACCAAGGTCTGGGTGAAATAAGTTCAACAAATAGTAGCAAGACCAGGAATGCATATCCAGGACAAGTTGCCATCTCAGTGAGGAGACTCAGAGATCAGAAATGTGGGGGAGACATTCATGTTCAGAATCACATGCAATTAGATATTCTGGGCTGCAAATAACAAATTCTCATTCAAACTGGTATAAACAGTGAGTAATGTAGGGGTTCCCATGGCTGAAAGTTTAGGAATGATGGAGCCAGCAGCTCAGTTGGACCCAGTGACCCAATTTCTTTGTTATCAGTGACCCAATTTCTTTGATTCTCTTTCTCTGCCCTTGGGGTTGATGTCACCTAAAGGTGGCTTCCCTCATAGTAGCCAGTAACAATGGGGGCCTCATAGGTCTTTGTTCAAATCCAGAAAGCATAGAACAAAAGTCCTGGCATTTTGGCTCTTAAGATCACCTTGAAGGAAGCAACTACCATGACCAGGGTAGTGTCAAGTGGTGGGTAAATTACACTTCATTAACTAAGCCAATCCCTGTGGCCAGGGGAAGGGGGTCAGGTGGGTCTGGATGCTGGGGAGGCAAACACAGTGCCCAGAGGGAGAGGATCACTCGGCCACGTCTTCTCCTCTGAACCTCCATCACTGATCTGTCCTCCTATGGTTGCTTCTTGAAATCATTTATATAGTTTGGGGTCAAGAAGATTGAGTTGAATTTATTATGTTCCTGTACTAAAATTTCTCTCTTTGCTTTCTAAAGCCCTACTACTTTCTTAGTCATGTGACCTGAACTTTGTGTGCTTAGAGTGTCCTAGATCTTCAGAGGAGAGGGATCTCAAGATATTGATGGGATTCTAAACTTTTAAAGTGTTCATTGTCTTTAGAGCATCCTGGGAAGCAGGCTTCATTCTCATTATATAGGAGGAAATGGTGGCTTGGTCACTCAAGTGAACAAAGTAAGATCAGATGCAAAGTCCATCTCATTCAAGTTCAAACTCATCTTGCTTAGAACTGTATTGCTTCTCATTAGGCTGTGGAGTGAGTTCAGCTTAGTGGGAGCTGGTGCTATAAACACTTGCCAACAACACATGATGTCACTAGCAAAGACGTGTTTGAAGGATAGTGAACACAGATGCAGAAACATCTATGTCTGGGTTGAATGCCAGGGCTGGTCTGGTGGTCCTCAGTAAGGTGACCAAGTATGTAGAATTTCCCTTTGCACTTTCTTCTCTGGCTTTCCCTTTGGCCCAAGGTCTCCCAGGGACTCCTAGCCCATCCTGTCACAAGCAGTTCTGAGATCCCCAACCATGGTCTTACCTGCATTTCTATCTTTGGAAGCTCTCTTCACCCTCAGGTCCATTCTTTTAGGGCCTTGTCAGGGGACTGAAGCTAACAAATGTATAAAGGTAGGTGCTAAAATGTTTTTTTGACATTCCTGAACCACGTGTTTGCATTTTGCAAAAGCAGTTGAACAGAGCAGTGATTGACAGCATAGATGTCAGTGGAAGCTCCCAGGTAACACATATGCAAGTGTTCTCACCCCCAACCAGGCTCTCTTCTCATGCTGGACAATCCTGCCATGTAGGCATGTGGGGATGGACAGGGTGCGGGGTGGAGAAAGAAGACATCCTAGGAAGGGGACATTCCTGTTGAGGAGAAGGGGAAGGAAAACTAAGCCTCCCCTGAGGCAAAACTGACAATAAGATCCAATTAGGCAAAGCACAAATACACACACACTCTTGCATATACACACCGAACCCCCCTCACACTGGAAATTGCTACCAGGCACAGTGTGAAGGCCCTTTTTGCAAAAAGGAAATGAAAAGATTGTCCCCAGGAAATAGGCACTCTTGTGCCCACTTATACCTGTGCCAGGGAGTACAACCATTTGCAAGGAGGGGAGAGGAAGCTAAATGTCAATCATGAGGAAATTGAAGGTAGTTCTAAAACACAACTGTTTCAGGATGAAATCAGAAGAGCAAGGAGTGGTAGAGGAGGGGGATGGAGGAAAATGGAAGGTGGGAGATGGGGGAATGAGAGAGCAGGGTGAGCAGGGAAAGAGAATGAAGAGAAGGGAAGAAATGAAAAGAGGAGAGGAGAATGTCGAGGTTTCACCAGGAGAGGTTGGGGCTCTGTCTTGCTCTCAAATGCCCTGAACTGCCACCTGCTTTTAGCACTCTGGTGCTTTCTCTCTGTGTCCCTTCTTCTGCACCCTCACATTATGCTTTTTTGGTTGCTCTGACATGGGCAAAGCCTCACTCTTCTCAGAACCCTCTGCTCCCAGAAGGTTTTGAGCTCTGATTATCACCTAGCTCTTCATCTCCTCTCCCTTTCTCCTTGGCCAGATTTCCCATCAGCAGGGTCAAGCCTTGTGCAGCTTCCTCAAGGGATGTTTTCTAATTCTGGAAAGTTTTCACCAGGGATTCCTTATCTTCTTCTTTTTATTTGTTCTTCTTAGATATACATGACAGTAGAGTGTATTTTTACATATTATACATACATGTAGTACAACTTCCCATCCTTGTGGTTGTGCATGATGTGGGTTTTCACTGGTCACATATTCACTTATGAACAGAGGTATGTGATGTCTTCTTGATTTTCAAAATGAGGAAGCAGGAGCGGGTACAAAGGGGAAGACCCAGGAGTCAGAACCTGGAGCTCCACAAAAGATTCTGCCACTAAGAGCTCAGTGACCTTGGCAGCCTTTTTATGAGAGGAGGAGACCAGAACTTCAGGCCCTTCCAGTGCCAACAGGCATGATTCAGAGAAGTAGCAGACTCTTGCAATTTGACTAAGCAAGATCAAATCTTGGTATTTGCTGACTTGCTGCATTTCCTGAGGGAAACCAATTAGCCCTTCTTCGGGTTTCTCCTCCTGTCTTAAATTTTGGCACTGGGAAGAATTTAATGTTGAGACACCCACTTATGAGAATTTCTTTTTAAAAGTGCAAAGTAGCATTTTCTTCACAAATAAGGCACCTGGGTCAAAGCAGCAAGCTGTGTGGTGACTTCCACTTAGCTAGACAAACACGAAGGTTTTGGATGGCTATAAACCCTCAAATTACACACAGGCAAATCCGCCAGTTGATGCAATGCAGTCTGTGATGAGGAACCTCATACAAGCCCCCCTGAGTTCCCATGCTCAGTTTTGCTCTTTCTGGGTCATTTCTGCATATTGCCCAGGCTGGGATGCCCTTCATGATGGCCACTGACAAGCACATGTGCTGGTGGAAACTAGAGTCTGAAGGTTTCTTGGTTGCTCTGATAGGCATTGAAAAGATGTCAGCCTTCAGTTAGAAGTGAAATCTGAGGCTTTGGTTTCCTGCAGAGAGCAAAAGGAGAAGGCAGAAATGTTGAGGCTAAGAAGTCAGACAGTGGGAAACAAGACAGAGTGATTCATGGGGGCAAAGAGAGCCTGGGAGCAGTGATAAGAGAAGGAACAAAACCACACATGCAGGCTTATAAAATCAAAGGAAAATGATTTGTGAGATTTCATGAGGCAAGGATGGACACATGCTTTGACCTCTGGCCAAGTCCTCTCAGGAGGACTTGGCATCTGGGTTGTTCTGCAGGAAGGTCTTTGCTCATAATGCAGAAAACCCACAACATGGATGAATTACTTGAAACACAATTAAATTACTTAAAATATATTTTGGAGGAGCCGGTTCTTTCCTTTCACCTTTTCTTTCTTAGAAAAGACTTCTAGATTTTTTTTTTTTTACCTGATATCCCCAGTGACCAGTGCAATTCCCTGCAGGCACTGAACAGATCTGTGTGGACCCAAAGTCAAATTGTGAAATTAACAAAGCCAGTCTTTGCTCTCTGCCTCTCTTTTCTGAGACTATCTCCCTACCATGTTTTCAGTGCTACATCCTCCATCTTTACTTTTACCACCTTCTCTCTCTCCCAAAGTCCTCACGAGTACCATCCTTTTATAATGGGTTTTTATCTGGCAAAATCATTAATACGGTGAAGTCCCTGTGCTACTCCCTCCAAGGGATTAAATTAGTAGTCACAATGCTTTTGACATAAGTTGCAACTTATTTACCGTAATTCTGGCAATATGAAGTAAACTTTTTCTCCACCCTTGTGGTAAGGCCTACTAAGTACAAAATCTGTGGGAAAAGTCATATTTGTGCCCCTTCTGGGCATCAGAACGACTTCTTTAGGAGACGACCCAGCTTGGTCGTTTGAATTCTAGCTGTGTGCTGTGGTGCACGTTTATTAACCTTTTAGAATCTCGTTTCCTTAGCTGAAAAACAGAGATAAAGAAAAGAAGGTCCCTATAGAGTTTCTGTTGGGTTGAGGTAAAGTCCAGCACAAAGCCAAGTTTGATTCCAGGGTGCTCTTCTGGACTCTCTGGGAATGTTAGATTATAAATAGTGCATACAAGTGTGTTGTCTTTCTAATAGAAACTCATCTGGTCCCAAGGTTTTTGAATAAGGAAGTATGGACCCATGAAGCAATACCCATCATGTGAAGGAGTAATTACTTTACATACTCTAAATGTCCTTTCATCCGCTTTCCACCTCTCTGTTTTTAAAATGCTCCCTTCTCCCCTTTTCTGAGAACCTGAGGCACATACATTTAGAGACAGAGGGTGGATTTCCCAAGTGTAGGTCAATGGACAGGCATCAGCCAGGTTGCACTAGAACCACCTGGGGAACTTAAAAGCACATGTCCAGGTTCAGAGGATTTTAATTAAAAGAGTCTGAGGTAGGTTTTACAATTTATATGCATTAAAAGTCCTTCACATGACTGTTAGCAAAGCAGGTTTGGAAATAACTGATCCAGTACACAGTGGCAATAAGTCATTGTGTTTGTACTAGCATTTGATCTTATGAGAGCTTCTATTATTTATTAAGTAGAATTCATTAAAACTTCATCAAGATTGCTCTTGTCCTATAAACCAATCTTCTGTCATTTAGAAATAGATAATGGGGCCGACACCTACTCTCCCTCTTCCTCTTTTCATAAGACCATAGCCCTATTGGATTAGGACCCTACTTTTAACATCTCATCTAACCTTAGTTACCTCCTAAAAGTTCTATCTCCAAATATTGTCATATTGAGGATTAAGGCTTCAATAGATTAATTTTGGAGGAAAATAATTTAGGCAACAGCTGACTAAAAAGTTTCAGTCATTTTTTACTGTCACTACAAAATTCAAAGCTTGAAAGATACCTTGATCTCTGCTATATAGAGAAATAGGCGATAAGAAAAGGGGAAAAATAATGTATCTGATACCCAAGTGAAGCAGATTGAGAAACATAGATTGAGAGTTGTCTTCATATTTTCATATTCCTGATACCAACTGTTCCTGAATCCCAGATAAATCTTTGCCCTTCTAGGGTCTTGGTTGTTCTGTGAGGTTCCTCTCGATAGATGTCTCATTTTCCAGGTCAAGTTGGTTTCTTCCATTTTTAACCCAAAGGTTGACCATATAATTTCCCCAAGATCAAAATAGGTTTTTAATAAAAGAATAACTGAAAATAAAAATAGGATTTTCAAAATGTAATTTCATCTGTGATTATCAAGCAAACCTCAACAGACCTCCTGGAATTTGGATATCAATCCGGAGCTGAGAAGATCATGTTACAGGACACACTGTGGGTATACACCTGGGCTGTGAACCATTAAATCAATTTGGTGTGTCCCGACCCCCCCAATCTACAGACACTGAGGACAGACTCCAACACTTTTTACAATACCAAGTTCAGCAAGTTTGTCCTAATTCATTCATGATTTTTTCAAAATACCTCCCACAATACTAATCATATTTCCTTTTGAGACCTGTATCTGCCTTGCTGACTTACAGACACATATTGTTCTCTTGGCTTTACAGATATCACTCAAGAGCTTTACCTCAGAAACACTTCCCTCCAGACATTTTTGCTCTGAACCATCTTTGCATGTCATACCTTGGATAAGTCCTAGTTTGGGTAACCTGAGACACGGTGTTGAGCTGTGGCCAATGGTATGATAAAGCTAACTTGCACTAACTCACTGGAACTTTTAACTTCATATGAAGCAGTGTCCCATGGGAAACATGAAGTCAATCATTATGGGTATACTACTTATCATGGAGATTAGAGATTGGGAAACCCTAAAAATCTTGCTTTTATTTTCTGGAGAGCCATTTATTAAACATTTCCCAGCACATCACAAACTATCATCCCCTTGATTTGATAGTCCCTTCTCTGGATTGAAAAAAAAAAAAAAGATGACCAACTTCCCTATGTCCAAGTAAGTATTTATGAAGATTTATAAATTCTAATAATTATTTTACTTTATATTT
Organism: Sciurus carolinensis; assembly: GCF_902686445.1. Taxonomy (NCBI): domain Eukaryota; kingdom Metazoa; phylum Chordata; class Mammalia; order Rodentia; family Sciuridae; genus Sciurus; species Sciurus carolinensis. Next base: position 63,635,945 of record NC_062227.1, read on the forward strand.
TGACCACCAAAGCCAATCAGGTATGTTAAGAAAAATACTTAACTGCTTTTCCCAGAGTGTACAGTTACTGCTGTTGCTAATATCAGCACCAAGGACAGCGCCAGCAAATCTTGGAAGTGGCCACAATTACAAGGACCAACAATACCACAAAGTTAAGGATCAGGACTTAATATTGGGTTGAAAATGAGAGAATGGTAAGGAATCTATGATGGAGAAACAAATAAATTAATATCTACTAATATCCAGGGTCTCCGCTGAGACGTATAGGACTGGAGTGCCAGGATAAAAGCAGAGACCAACCACCATGGATATAAACAAAAATGAGATATAAACTTTGACAGAACAATTCAAGAAGGTAGAGAGAGAGAGAGAGAGAGAGAGAGAGAGAGAAATCAGGTGAAATGTTAATGCTTTGAAATATGAAGTAGGTTGTCAGAAAATAGCTGAATCACAAGAAGTGAGAGGATGAGTGAGAGAAATTAGAATAAACAAGAGCCAGTAGCAGCACCAAGGTGGTCTATGCCCTGGGCAGAGAGCACAGTGTGATGGGTGCACCAGACAGGACTTGTCTTGGCTCTGCTTCTGACTGACTGAGTGACCTTGGTCAGACCCTTCATCCTCTCTAAACCTTGGCATTCTCATCTGTGAAATGAAGACATTGAACCACATGATCACTGTGTTCCTCTAGTTCTATGACTCTGGAGTATTTTGTCCAAGGTGGGAAAATTATTCTAGATTTTAAGGGAGTTGGAGTGGATGTTGGGAAAGGAAATCCTTTGACTAGAGTAGAAATTAAAATGAGGTTCATCGAGGTTTGGTTTTGACATTTTGTTGAGATAATGAATGGAGATAGGCTTTTGTAGAGAAAAACAAAAACACCAGCAACCTGAAGGGACTCAAACTCAAACCAGGGCTGTCCCTAGCTGACCATTCATTACATGACTTAGAGCTGAGACACAATGATTGCACTGTTTACCTGTTAATGCCTTGGCATCAACCAGAAACTAGTTCTACCTTTTCAATTACTTTGTGATTAGGTGTTGCTTATGTACCAACTTTTAAATCTAAGGTTTATCCCAAGTATCCAGGGGAAGAAAGGGCATTCTTAGACATATACAGCCCAGACACACACCTTAGTGAGAAACTCAGGAAATATGCATAAGGAGAAATATCTTCAGCTAAAGATCTTTGAATTATGAATCAAAAAATGGGTCAGTTAATTATTAGAATTACTGGAAAAATAAAGCTGAATTTCAGAATTCTTTATTATTGGAGTTTGTACAATTGATGATCATAAAAATCATTTAGGCAATAAATAAATGACATCAAGTGCAACTCTTTCTTTTAAGAGTCATCACACTACCAGTGAGTGATAGGTTAGAATCAAATATCACCTTTTGTGCAGTCTGAGCACAGGGGCAGGTAATCTGTTCTGAGGAGTTCATGCACTGATGTATGATCTAACCCGTGGTCTGGAACATGAGCAGACTTTTAAGGAGATTTGGTGACGGCACTGAAGATGCCACTCAGCACAGAGATCTACATAAAGGATTATTTTAGCCCCTGATAAATCAGAGTCTAACTGTGCCAAAGGACAGGGACACATGTCTGGAGAACATATCCCAGGTCACTTGTTGACTGGTTTCTAGACATCAATTTTATACAAAGCATATAGAATTTTCCTGAAACACTTGTCTAATTTAAAGCTGACTGCTTGAGCATGCAGAAATTCAGAGTGTAATGTGGGATCAATGCCATGGTCCATAAGTGGAACCATGATTCTTGGTGCTTCCCTCTTAATGACTGTATCAGTTTAGCAGCAAGAGATTGTGCTGATCCCAACTTCTATTATAAAATTACCCACGAGAAACATTCCTGTTTCCAAAAAATTTGGTTATAATCTGATCTTTAAATCATCATAAAACATTAATTCTTAGAACTCAGAGGAACCTAGAAATATCATCTGTTCTGACTATTGATAAAATAGTGACATGAATATATAAATGTCTCTAGGAGAATTGAGTTGTCCTGAGATAGCTGCAAGTACTTGCAGATAGTAAAAATAATTAGCAAATGCGGATCCCATCATGCATGGGAGGTGAAGGATTGCAATTTGAGTTTGTCTTCTCTCTTTTGTTCATTAGCATCCTCTCATTCTTCTGCCTCCATCCTCTCTCTTGCTCTTTGTCCTGGGCACTACATAATTAGTGGCCACACAGCTTGGCACATGCTCTAGTTAATGAAGGTAGAGAACATATGCACTAATTTTCCTGTGCTGCTTAGCAGAGGGCTTTGTACTCAGGAGTTGCCTGATCATGGTGGGCATGATACCCCTTTCCTCCTCCAAGCCCATGCAGTCGAGACGCGTGGTTACTGCAGAAGCTGTGCCAGGAATCACCCTTGCACTCTGATTTCTCCAGTACCTCAGTTTCCCTGATCAGAACTTTCTTCAATTTCAATTTTCCTTTGAATCTTTTGGATTTTGCTGACTCATCAACTAAGTGCTGAAGTACAGGTGCTAGTAAGTCCCTTAAAGGACCTGTTTAAACTTTGTAGAACTTCATCATTTGCTTGTCATGATTCCAAAAGGGAACTGACAGTAAATAGTGTGTGACAGGAAGTAATGAATTTTCCCTGACCATGAAATATGGTTTTCACCAAAGACTCTACTGAGTTGTTGCTGGATAAGATGGGGGTGGGGAAGGGGGAATTTAACTAGATGTCATTGGTACCAAAGAATAAGCCACTTTGTATAGTGACACTCATGTTATGGTGTCAGTTGGTACAGGGTTTTTCAGTGATTCATAGGATGAAGAAATGGTCACAATTCAAAGCTGTCATTATGAGAATATTCAATGCTGTATCAATAGCACACTAGTCATCTGCTTTAATAGGATGCAAACAACCTTGTCAGGTAGCAGATAAGCTGGGCTGTGAGTCAAGCTGTCATACTCCAAGACAATTGAACTGATTTGTGTTTGCATTCTCATTTTGCCTCTAATATGGGCGGAATTTTTTTTTTAAAGAATGCTTGTCTATTTCTCCCATCTACAATGGACTATCTACTGTGTCCCACAGTTTTCTGGGTTTTGTGAGTTTTGACTAGGAGCTAAGTATGGACACGTCTCACCAGATAGTCCTACCAGAAGTTTGCATCCTAGCTTCAGTGACTCCAGCAATCCACAGTGCACTGCTAAAACTTTATAGCAAGCTCCCTGGGTAGGGTGGGGGGAGCCCAGATTTGTAGCATTTAGTGATCTCCATGGTGTAAATACCCCCATCAGTGCCAGTTTCAAGTTACCACCATGGTGTCGCCTTACCTGAAGCCAGGCAGAGATCCTCCATTTGGACTGGTACCAGCCATTTCCAGCACAGTACTGGCAGCAATCCCAAAACAATCCATAGAGAGGTGTCCTTGTAAATTGGGGATGGAAATGCCATCCTGGTCCCCTGACAGTTTTGAGTTCAGAATGGGAATATCTGTGCACAAGTCTTTCTTTCAGTGCCTCAGGGACAGGTATTACTTACATACAGCAAGCTAGAGCCTGAGTAGCTCTGTTAATTAGAATAACTTTATATTTTAGTATCTTAAAGCGGACACTTTTGAGATAGAATGAGGACTTATTGACAATTATACTAGGACAACTAAAACTGTGCCTGGACAAACCTGGACAATGTGGTTACACTTTCCATGAAGGCAAAGTATGAATAAAGAAGGGGGAAAACAATTGGATCCGTTCAAAGCCTCCACGTATTGTGCACTCCTGTGCTTAGTTGCTGCCCTTCTGAGAGAATTGTGCTGAGGTCCCCATTCAGACTGGGACTGCAGCCAGCCTGGGAGGGGCAGGGTCTGCATTGCTCATAAAACTGAGTATGCTTTCAGTCTTATAGCTTCTCTCAATGCATATTTCCAACATTGCAAATGTCCCTTTCTGTCCAAGCACTTGTGTCAGCAGCTAAATACTTCTCTTGTTGGTCCCATTCCAGTTTCCTGATATTCTCATAAAAAGTAAAAAATATATATGATTCTAAGGGAGAAAGAAAGAATCCAGTAAATAATCCGCTAGTCTCACCACACTAAATTTGCTTCTAGTTCTTGCTGACGAGTGTGCAGATATGATTATTGATGGAGTTGTAATCAGTGTGTGCAAACTATTCGGTGTTTTGCTTGTTAGTATTTAACATTATTTCATATACTCATTTCCATATATTGACATGAACCTCATGCTTATTATTTTTTATGGCAACATAGTACTCCATCATGTTGCCATGCTCTAATTTCACATCCTGCTCTCCAAAGACAAAATGTCCTGGCTTCCTGCAAACTAGTTGTCACGAGGCAGGCCAGTAGGGAGGGCTCCAGCTGGTTCACACTGTGGAACTCAGAGCACAACAGTGTGTGGGAAATCAAGAGTTATCAGCAACTGGTACTTTCATTTTGGGAAGTGAATCTCTAATAGGTCACTGTGACATGTGCAGGCAGAGGTGGGGACACTGAGACAAGGGTCAAGGTCAGTGTTAACACTTTATAGCCTTCTGCTTTATAACCTTCAGCTCTTCTAAGCCCCAGGCACCACAATGAGCCACACATCAATAAGCTCATTTAACCAATGGGCAACTAACATTATGTAGCCATTGAGGCAACTTCTAAGTGATGTGTAAGAAAAACATAGGCATTTTAATTATGCAGAAAAGGAGAAAATCTGCCAATTTTTGCATGGTTGCTGAAGGACATCTTGCAGCCTAGGTCTTTAAAGGTCATAAGAACTACAGTAGGCAATTCTTCCCCAGAGGTGCCAGCCCTTGGTCTGAGGTCTTGGTTTAGGGCCTAGGGTTTATAGTTCATGTCCTCCTCATTTCAAGTCCAGGCCCAGATTAGGCTATTGATTTGAATGAGTGTTGCTTCGGTTCCTGGGGAAGATCAATAAATAGTAAAAAGGAAGAGGGTTACATTTAAGTGAAACCTTTGGCCTTGAACCTAAGACTGAGTTAGTTAAATCTGATTATCTTCTTGTGGGGGTTAAATTCTCATCTTTTGTGCAGTGAACTTGCTTATTTGGGGAAATCTAAAGAGAGGTCTGATTCACCCCCCTTGTGCTTGTTGTATGGCAGCCTTTGTTCTAAGCATGTTAGGTGTATCAACTCGTTAATCCTCACTATAATTGTGCAAGGTATGCAAAAGTATTACCTCCACTTTATCAATGAGGAAACTGAGGCACAGAGAGGTTAAGTATTTTGTTGAAGTCAGAAAGTTGGCATGTGGCAAATCTAGGATTTGAACACATGGTTTGGCTCCAGGGTCTATGCCACACTCTTCTACAACTGTCTTCTAATGAAATTTCAGTCCTTCATCCAGTGGTGGGCCGAGTCTCCTTCCATCTGTGGCCTCCTTCTGTCCCAGGCCAGACCAGGCCATCTCAGCCTCAGAGGAAGAGCCACAGACAGGATGGGCTAATCCCATCTATCTGAGCCTTGTGGGTTGAACAATAGAAAACACAGCTAAAACGATTAACCCCAATTTTGCCTCTAATTTCCTTCCTAAGTAGATTTCCCCCTCCTGATGAAATCCATCTCAATCTGGTGGGGGTGGGCAGGTGAACTGATTTGGTATCAGAAAATCTCACATGTCTGCAGGGAAAAATATAGGGAGGGATTACACTCTCCAAATATGGTGGGGAACCACAGCTCCTCTCATGGTCTATCTATCATTCCATCTATCTATCATTCTATCTCTCTATCTATCCATCTACTCATCCATCTAGCTATCTATCATCTTTGCAGGAGGTTGATAATAACAGTATTGAGGCCACTGATCAGGATGCTGCCTGGCACGTATTCCGCCACAGCCCTGTTTATGGCCATCATAAAATGTCTGTGGATAGTCCAACAGCTGATTTTCCAGAGTCTTTTTCTACTGTCTGAAAGATCAGAAAAAAATCTATCAGCTGGAGAAATTAAGCCATTTTTCTTCAGGGGAGAGAAATGGAGAAGCAGACTTTCCACATTAAAATGCTACAGTGGATTCCAGATGAATGAAAAATTGGTCTGCATAGTAATGAGACCAGAGGAGATTTGGAAGGTTAGTAACTGGTTCCTGGCAGAGGCCCCAGGGTGAAAACCACATAAAACCTGGTGGGGTTAGGCAAACTTGGCTCTTGGGACTTCTATTCTGGGGAGCTCGTCCCAAGACATCATCTGGTTTACTTGCCCGGCCATTTATTTTTCTGAAAGGCTAGCTGTCGGAGAGATGCGATGGCTGGGCTCCTCCTCCAATTACAGTCCTTTGTTCCTTTGGTGCTGTGAACCAGAAGTTTGACAGAAGCCCTATTGCTCCTCAAAACTCACATAGGCTATGTCTATCAGAAAGAGGTGTTCACCCTTCAGTGGGTGTGGAGCCTGTTACAGACAGAGGACATCACCCAGCTTCAAGAGATTAACCCAGATATGGTCCAGGTATAGTGTTATGAGCAGCTGGAAACCAAATCAAGGTCTATCTTTGGGCCTTAACAAATAGGTGCAGCTGCTTGGATGACAGTAAGCAAGTTAGCAGGAAGCCACAGAAGCAAGAGAATTTACTTAAGGATGCTTACTCAGTTCCCACCCTTGCTAGGGATGAGTTTCCAGTGGGGTCTGGATGCCTGACCTTCCTGACTTGACCTGGAGTTCCTGGCTTACGAAGGCCATTTCTCACTCATGTGGGCTCTGGGGATAGAAGCTATCTTGTCTTGTCACAGCCTTTTTGGGATGAGTCTTCAACCTACAGCCAGTTTTCACTTCCCAGTAAAGTGACCCTCCATTGTAAGAGAAAAAAGATTGCTCTGGCAACCTAAATGGAAACCTTCCCTTTTAGGTGGTGATACTGGTTACTCAATTGCTCAAAGTGTGAGTTTGGTCATTGATAAGGTAGAGAGGGCAATGCCTATCCTGCAAAGATGCTATATCTACCTCATAGATGCTCAATAAATAGCAGCTGCTATTTTATTATTATTGCCTAGTCTGAGTTCAGGGATCTTGGATTTCTGTTATTCCCAAACATTGCCTGATGCACGGTATATATAATTCTATCATGATTTTCATTTATTTATTTATGTCAGTTTCATTTCAGACAGGCTTATGTACTCTTGCCCCATGGTTTTCCTAAAGGGTAACTATTCATGGATGAAGCCATTTCAAGTTTTTTTTTTTTTTTTTTTTTCACAAAGCACCTAATGATAGCAAGAATGCCTGTGTGTATTGTGGTTGGGGCCATACACATAGCAAGGAAGAACATGCATTTGATTTTTTCCCTTAAAGTTCATGTAAAATTTGAAGAATATTCTATAACATAATAAATTTATTTAGAAAAAAATAAAAATTTGGTGCTGCTGGAAGATACGTGATGATGAACCATGACCTGGAGTGGGGATTCCCAGCCCTGCTCCCAGGACCCGCTGCCTCAGACTCAGCGGGACACAAACATGAATCAGCTGCTCAGACCACACTAAATTCTGACCACGTGTCTGGGCTAGACCCTGAAAATTTAGATTTTAGAAAGTGTCCCTATGCAATTCTGACTTGAAGCTAGATTTAGGACCCATGGTGTAATGAGGACCCCTAGTCTTTGCCAGAGAACCTGTAGAGAGAGAGGCAGATCCTCAAAGGTGTGGGGCATTCTCAGCCCTCCTCCAAGGCACTGCATGGGGTTGGCAGGAGCAGAAGCATGCATAGAGGGGCGTGGAAGACCCACACTCAGACAAACAGAAGGGTTGGAGTAGGGGAGACCCATCAGTTGGGACTTTTGACAGTGGTTTCTGTATCTCTGCCTTTGCCTTAGAATGCTCTGGACTTGTCTTAGTCCTTTCAGTCTGCTATAACAAAACGTCTTAGACTGAGTAATTTCTTTCTCACAGTTCTGGAGGCTGGGAAGTCCAAGATCAAGGTGCCAGCAGGTTTGGTGTTTGCCAAGGTCTCCCTCTGAGCTTCATAGATGGCACCCTGTGACTGTGTTCTCACTTGGTGGAAAGGGCAAGGGAGCTCCCTTCAACTTTTTTATAATCCCTAATCACTCATGATTTAATCACATCCCCAAAGTCCCACTTCTTAATTCTGTCACACTGGGGATTAAGTTTCAACACGTGACCTTTTAGGAGCACCAATATTCATACTGCAGCAATACTGAAGTCAAATTTGATCCAAGGTTTGACTTCTTATGAACCTGAACATGCTTAAGGGACCAAAAGGCACCCAGGCTGAACTCGGACCGTGCCACCCTGCCCTGTCCACCCACAGCTGATCTGAACTGAACTAAACTTGGCATTTGAGTCAGGCCCAGCACAGGCTGGTCAAAAAAATGACTGTAGGCCATCATAGCATGTGGCATTGTGCTCTGACTATGGGGGCAAGGGCGCCTCGATGTCTTTGGCTCTTGATAGACAAAGCTCTGGAAGTTTCTTTAGACTCTGTGTCGAGGACAGCACTTCCCATAATCTAGACCACTGACTATGGATGCATTGCCCAGAGCTTTATGCTTCCTGGCTCCCTCAGGTGCACCCTCCCATCTCCCAGTCCCCACGAGGCAGTGGCCCTGAGTACTGGCTGCATCTTCTCCCTGCTGTCAGATGAAGAGGAGAGGGCAGTCACAGACAGGCTGGCCAGGAGCTTGCCACTTCAGGTTTTCCAGTTTGCCGACCAGCCAGGCCCCAGGCCTGGATTTCTGCTGAGGCAGGTGAACCCCTGGGACTTGACCTCTGCCCCCTTGTCCCTCGGCAGGGCCAGTTGTCAAGGAGATGACAGGATTGGATTCCGAGTTAAGGGAACCAATCTTGTCTTTCTAATTTTATCTTCACTCTCTCTTCCTCCTGCTGTCCCTTCCTCCCTTTCTCATCCTTTATCTTTTTTGTTTGCTTTTATTGTTTGCAGCCATTAAAAGAATGGTGATCATTTTCTAAATTGTGACCGAAGCGTTATTTTATTAAAGCAAGATCTTCTGTGGGCTTTAGGACATCTCTGCTGTAGGTTTTATTTTACATATAATAAACTCAGAGTTGCCATAGGTTACTGACAGCTTGAAGCACTTTGACAAATTCACCTGCAGTTACCATAACATCTTAGGAAGACTTTATTACTTCCAATTGTCTGGTGTAAAAATTAAAAATCAGAAGGCAATGTCCACAGCTGAACAGTGACTGGGCTGTGCTTATGTCCCATTTAGAGCTGGCTAGGTCTTAGTAAGTCTGGCTGTGCCTGGGCCTCTGAAGCATCCCACCTCTGGGGATGGGGTAATATACTCAGTGAGCTGCAAACAGCTGGGCTTTGAGCTCATTTTCATGCCTTATTCAGACGATGCCGATGCCGATGCAGATGATGCTCAGCTTCTGGGATATGACATCATCTGCACCATTTGTCAAAAGCTGTCAACATTTCAGGACAAATCTGGCAATGGTACTTCTTGTTTGTCCTTTCAACACCCACTCATTCTTGTTCACTTTAGGACAATACAAATATGCAGTATTTCTAAAACTCCACTCATCAGGGATTTTAGAAACTTGCAAGGAAATGAAACAAAAACTCAGTGGGGTAGACTTACCTTCTTCTTGGTGGATGATGTGGGGATCAAATTCACATTGCCAGAGTCCTTTTCTGTTCATCTGATATCTACAAAAAGTATTCTAGAATGAACTCCATCCCATCCATTGTCTTTCCATTGTGTAACCCAGAGATGTTTGTGTTTGAAGCCCTGAGTATGAAAAATGACTTTTACATGAAAAAAATTAAGCTTATTTGTGTTTGTGTGGAAGGGTGAAAGGGATACCTACAATTCTCAAGTCATTGGAGGGTGAGAACAGGGATATTCTGTTTCACTCCCCAACTTTGGGGTTATAGTTTCTCTTTCTTTTGATCTGGGGGCCATTGGGACTATTGAGCACTTGAAAGGTGACAGGCCAAGGTGAGATGTGATATATATAACCTTGATTTTGAAAGCAGTATGAAAAAAGAAGGTAAGATAGTTCAGTAAGTTTTAAATTGACTGCATGTTGAAATGATGTTTGAATATATTAACCCATAAAATATACTATTAAAATTAATTTCACAACCAAAATATCCTTTGATAGGTAAATATATATTTATAAACTGGAGTGTATTTATACCACAGGCTATCACTCAGGGCTAAAAAGAAATAGGTTATCAAGCCATAAAAAGATAGAAGAAATCTTAAATGCATATTCCTATGTGAAAGAAGTCAATCTGAAAATGTTACATACTGGAAGATTCTGATTTTGTAATAACTTGGGAAAAGGCAGAGCTATGGACATAATGAAAGATCAGTGGTTGCCAGGGTCTGGGGATCCAGGAAGGAGAAAGGGATGAACACATGGAGCAGAGGGGATTTTTCAGGGTGGAGAAACTATTCTGTATAATATTATGATGGTGATATATGGCAATAATACCTGTGTCAAAACCCACAGAACATGTAACACTAAGAGGGAACCCTAATATAAAGGATGGGGTTTAGTTAATGAGAGTGTATGGATATTGGTCCACCAAATGTGACAAATGTACCACAGTAATATGGCAGATGAGTGTGGGCGTGGGGGCAGGGAGGGAGTGGGGAACTTATTGCCTAACTTTCCACAAATCTAAAACTGCTAAAAAGAAAGATAAAGTCCATCACTTTAAAAATGAATTTTACTTGCTTCTTTGTACTTTTAAAAAGTGTGGTTAGTAGAAGAATTAAAATGATGCATGTGGCTGATGTTGGTGGCTTGGGTTTCCATTTCTACTGGAGGGAGTACTCAGACCTGCCACTTTGGACAGGTGCTTGACTAGGAAGCACTGCTAGTTCAGCGGCAGGACTGATCACTTACAAGGTGAAATCAGAATTAACTAAGGCCCAGAAATCTCCAGAGTGGATGGACTCTGATTTTTCTGTAGCTCAGCTTGGGGAGGGATGGAATTGCCAGGGCAGTGGGGTCGTGAGCTCCCTCCTGCCTGCTGCCTGGGCTGCTCTGGGGTCTGGAGTGGTCCCTGTGAGTCAAGGTGAGACAGGTTATTCAGCCTATCCCACTGCACCCTACCCTCACACACAAGCTTTGGGACAGAAACAGTGCCCCCTGCTCCCTGACCCTCAGCTTACAGTGCTTCTGGAAGGGCAGATGGGCTGCTGCACAGGGCCTGAGCAGGGTCACTTGATGGGAGTCACCCAGTGATTCCAGTCCACCAAGGCACCCCAAGGGGATATGCTTTCCTGTCCTACTACGGTTGGGTAGTCCCAGTCTCTGGTGGGGCGTCCAATGCCTGACTCCACTTGGTGAGCAAATCTTGAGTGCCCACTGGGTCCCTGAGGGACAGAAATCCCTGAGTGGCTGCAATATGCAGTGGTAGCTGCCCTCTTTGATTGCCTACAATTTGGCATAGAAGTCTGTGAGTGGTCGTTTTTTATAAATCCTAAAGTAAGAGTAGAAACAACCTTAAAGTGGCACCCAAGGCACAGTCACCTGCTGAACCAGAGGTTAAGCCAGGGTGATTTTCTGAGGAAAGGTGAGTCTCTGAGACTTGCCACTCCCCTGCTGCTCACTCTGCAACCGAAAGGTGCACACTGGGCACCCCATGGACAGTCTGTTGCCCTTAATCAAGGCAGTGGTGGGTGTTCAGGTGTGGAATGGGGCAGCCTCCTGCTTACATGGTTTGCTTAAAGCCCCTCTTATTCTACAAATACCTTCCTTTATTTATTTTTCTTGAAATTATGAAATATTCCAAATACACAGAAAAGCACAGAGAATACTCCCAGGCACTTGCACCTGCATGTAACAACCATTAATGTTTTACATAAGGCTTCCAGACAGTTTTTAAGGACATAAACCTTTATAGATGGATGGCGCCATGGCCACCTAGCCCCATCCTTTGCCTCCTCTCCACACCTAGAGGGAGCCTGTGTCCTGACATACCTTCATGTGTCATCTATGACATAGCCAGAACTCATATGTATTGTAGCTTTTACCAATGTCCAAGGCATATCTATTGGATGCTTCATGTGCAGCAGTCTTGGTGCTGGACAGTGAGGATGGAGCCATGGAAAACAGACTCTCAACACCGAGCTTAAATTCTAATTAGGAAGACAAAGGAAAAGCAAGAAAATATGAACGTGCTGAGGGAAAGGAAAGACAGGAAAAAGCTAATCAGGGGTACTGCTGCCGCCCTCCTGGGCTGGGCCAGCCCTCAAGGTCTGGTTCATCCTTGTGGCTCTAGCCTTCTCCTCTGGGAGCTTGTTTCTCTGTGGGGTCCCCTTGCCCTGGGTGGTGGCCACATGCAGATAGAGAAGTTTTTCATTTACTTCTGGGGACACCAGGACTTCACTGGTTTGTGACTAGTTTTGTGTAGATATCTTGACTTGAAATTTGGCTTTCAGGTGGGTAATTTGCATTTGGATGTCATCTCTATGGGAAATGGATTTGAGATATCAATGTCAATGCTACTTGGGAGGCTTTGTTTCCCCATGGTATCCCAGACAGGTGGCATCTTCTTTGCTGCATCCCTGAACCATTGAGAAAGATCTTCCAGTCTTTTCATTGCTTAATCCCTGATTCCAGGAAGCCTCAGCCCTAGGTCCTGTGCCATGTTCCTGCCAGTCATAAGAGCCACTTCCAGAGTCAGTATCCCCCTGGGCTCTCCAGCACTTGTTGGTTCCATTTTGTAGTCTCCTATATCTCTGTCACTTGAGGAGTTTCCTTTTTTTCTCTTTCAGTGAGGCTATAAATTTAAAACATTTTTTGGTTATATTTTATCTAGCATTTCTGTGCATTTGGAGCAGGAGGGGGGGTCCATGTCAGCACTGACCGCTTTGCTGCCAGGAATACAAACCTTGTCTTTATCGACTTGTCTCAGTCCTTTAAATCTTCCCTGTCTCCTCTAACATTGTGCTCACAAGCACAGAACCTACAGCCAGATACACAGGGTGCAAATTCTGGCTCCAATACTTACTAAATGTAGACCTGAAGAAAATTAATTAACGTTGGTTTCCTTATCTGTTAAGTGAGGACAATCACTTGTAATACTGTAATTACTGACCTCTTTTCATTGTTGGAGAGAGTAAATGAACTTTTGATAAAATACTTTGAATTGAGTACCACATAAGTACTACCTACTATTAGTTTTAGTGTAAGGTCTTTGTTAGTTTCATATTAATAAAACATTCAGCCCTTATATAATAAACCCACTGAGTTGTCACCATGTATCCATCTTCCAGTATGTTTTCATTTATTTAATTTTACTTCATTGTCATTTCAGGGAAGAGAGATGAGGAACCTGTATGAATGGAAGGCTGGAGACTAGTTTGTCCAGGGGTGGCCAGGAAAGGAAGAGATCTTGCCACCACAGGGCTTGTATTTCTTTGATTAAAATTTTAACTGGGTCACTCAGGTGTTCAGGTTAACCAACCACCTTGCCATCACTTATCCAAAGTAAATGACATTTTTTATGGCAATTTTTTTTTCTTTTTTTATTATTTGTTTATTTTTACAGACCACATTTTGATTCATTGTACTCAAATGGGGTACAACTTTTCATTTCTATGGTTGTGCACGATGTAGATTCATACCATTCGTGTAATCATACGTGAACACAGGGTAATGATGTCTGTCTCAGTCCACCATCTTTCATACTCCTGCTCCCTCCCCTCTCATTTCCTTCTACGAAATCCAAAGTTCCTCCTTTAATGTTTGATTAAAATTTAAAATGTAAAAACTGTGTCTCACCCAGCATGCACCAGGCCCTGGGTTTGATCCCCAGCACCACACACACACACACACACACACACACACACACACACACACAAAATGGTGTTTCAGATTTTGCTTCTTTCCTGTGCTTTTGAGAAAGGGATTTCTTTTTACTGGAGTCTTTGGGCCTTGTTTTGCTTGTATATTTTACTGACACGAATGTCACTTCCCACTAGATGGTGTCTAGGAGACGTTTTACCTGTTCCTGTGGGATGTGAATGTGGTTGGCAAGGGTCTTTTCCTGGCATTGTGAACTAAGTGCTCCAGCTCCAGAGGCTGGACTTCCCTTGCCTTGCTGTAAACCAGTTGGATGTGTCGAACTGCAAAGATGTGGCTGCAGATAAGATTCTCCAGAAAGCCTGGACTCTTGGCCCCGGGCCTGGTGATGATGTTGGTAAATAAGAATAATTTGACACAGAGGCTGCCATTCTGTGCTTGGTGGAAAGCCAGGACAGGCTAGGAGAGACTTTCTTCCTCCAATAACAAGTATTCACGGAGTACCTACTGCAGGTAGAACATTGGCACCCCAAGGAAACTGCTGTTTCCAGTGTCCTAGACATCCTTCTAGAATTATTCTGTAGAGGCAGATACACAGAGTCTTAGATATACATAGACACACAGACACACACATACACTTTGCAAAATTGGCAGCATACTACACTCACTGTTGTGTCTTTTGCACAACATTTTATCTTGTTGATCTTTCATATCAGTACATATTTTTCACTATAGCTGCTTGATTCTTTTTAACAATTTCATAGTATTCTACTGCATGGGCTTACTATAATATATATCAACAATTCCCTACTCATGAACATTTATGTTGTTTCTAATCATTAATAATTACAAAAAATGCTGCAGCTATACTCTTGTATACACATTGTTTCACAGATTTGAGAATATATACAGATATGAGAATATATCAGCAGGATAACTTGCTAGGAAAGTTATGTCCTCCCTTTTGAAAAAAAATGCACATATATCCTTTCTGTAGGTAGCGAGAAGTTGAAATGCACTCTATTAAATGAACAAATGGAATATGAGTCCACAGTGCAGCCAAGAACACTGGCCTGGGTATGGAATCCCAGGATCTTTATTTCACTCAGTTAACTTGCTGGGTGATGTTGGGCCAGTCTTTTAATTCTCTGAATCACAGTAGTTTCTTTGTTTATGAAATAGATGTTTGCATCATTCAAGACTGAGGGAAAAGCATCCAGGAACCCAAGCACCACTCCTGAAGTCCAGTGTGGCTTTCTCCCTCCATCCCTAGGCTTCTCCTTGCCTAGCTATGTGAGGTCTTGCTTTTAGCTTCAAGTATGTTCTGCCAGGGAAGCACACACCAGAGTCAGGTTCCATTTTGTAAGAATATGCATTGCAGTAAAATAGACCTGGAGAGTGGGGAGTCCACCTTGGGCTTCTGCCCCAGCTGCATGACGTTGGGAAGTCCCCTCTCTTGCAAAACTCATTCCGTTGCTGAGTGGATAGAGTCAGAGTGAGGTTTTGGAGTTCCAAAGAAGAACAAAGTCCCCTTCCCATCTTTCACATATGAGACATTCTTCAAGAAAAATATGTCTTTGCTATGTTTGGTTTTCCAACTGACTGAGTCCCTCTAAACTTCCTTCCTGTGGTCAGTGTTTGCTTGGGAAGGTTGTAGACTGGCTGTGGAACCCAGGTAGACAGAGGAGGGAGAATTGCTGGTGGAAAAGAATAGGCTAATCCCCAGAGGGCCATTGGGTCAGGCTATGGTGCGGTTGTGATAGGTAACCATTTACTACCTGAAGTAAGCCCTGAGCTTTTTTCTGAGGTTGTTTTACTCAGAAAAGACTGACCAAGTGCAGCTTCCAGTGTGAGAGCTGAGCAATTTGGAACAGTGCCAGGGACTGGAGTTCCTTGATCCTTCAGTGATCAGCATTAATGACCAGTGGTAAAAGAAGGAGAACTTAGTTAATGAAAGACTACTGTTGGCCATAGTAAACACAACCTTAATTAATGAACTTCGCTAATAGTTTCTTGCTATAAATATTTTAGCTTCAGTTCAGGCCTGAGCCCAAAGGGATTACCAAGGAAGGGGTTAGACGGCATGTACACAGAGAAAGGAGCAGGGTCTTAGCAAGAGGATTTAAATTTTTTTTTATTTGTTCTACTTAGTTATACATGACAGTAGAATGCATTTATGTGTTTTGATAAATCATACGTAAATGGAGTATAATTTCTCATTTTTCAGATTGTACATGTTTTAGGATCACATCAGTCATGCAGTCATATATGTACAGGAGGTAATAATGTCTGTTTCACTCTACTATCCTTCCTACCCTCCTCCCCCTCCCTTCACTGCCCTCTACCTAATCTAAAATAAATCTATTCTTCCCTTGTGCCCCTCCACCTCATCATGAATTAGCATCCCCATATCAGAGAAAACATTCAGTCTTTGGTTTTTTGGGTTTGACTTATTTCACTTAGCATGATATTCTCCTGCTCCATTGATTTATCAGCAAATGCCATAATTTCATTCTTCTTTAAAGCTGAGTAATATCCCATTGTGTCTATGTACCACATTTTCTTTATCCATTCAACTGTTGGAGAACACCTAGGTTGGTTCCATAGTTTAGTTATGGTGAGTTGAGCTGCCATAAACATTGATGTGACAGTGTCACTGTAGTATGCTGATTTTAAGTTCTTTGGGTATAAATGGAGGAGTGGGATTTGAGTGAGTGAGATTTTACCAAGCTGGAAAATGTGGATGAATAGAAATGACAGTTGTATGGAAGTGTCTTGCCTCACTCAGGTTAAGTCTCATCTTTTAACTGAATTTTGCTTCATCCTTGAACTGATTTGTAATCATGGCCATTCTTGTTTTCCTGAATGTTCAGGCTAGGGAGAACTCTACAGGCTAGGAAAGGAGCTTAGTTGGTTCTTGAAGTTAGGTGCACTTTCCACCTTTAAGCATCTGAAGTAGAATGCTCCCTGGGACTGGGCCCCGCCTGGCAGACTGCTGGCAGGATGGCCGCCATCTTGGTTGCATCCTATTCAAATCATGAAGTCAAGTGGGCTTGCTCATTGCTTGGCAGTGTCACCTTGCTGTTTGACTTCACTTGACAGTGGGCATCATGGACAACCCAAAGGCCTTCATCTGCCAAACCTGCTCTGTGTTCAGCTAGTATCTAATTTTATAGCTTGGTCCTTTTAAATCAGCTCTGAGTACTCAAATGGCCTTGCTCTACTCCACAGGTATCTGTGAGGGATGAGGAAACATTTATCTTCTCTCCTTCACATTTCCACATAGCAGAGAAGAATTAGAGAGAACTCTAGTCTGATCTCTACCTCCTCTATGCTGTTTGGTGGGATCAGCTGTAGTCCATTTGCATTAGGCCACTTTCTCCCGAGGCAGGATCACTCCACTGAACTGTAGGTGACATGGGCCCACCTTTCCTGCTCTCCCCTAGTTCTTTCTACTCCCTGCTGCATGGTGCTTCCTTTTCTAGTTCCCAATATCTCTGCTCAATCCCGAGAACATCAATTCAAGTTGGGTTGGCAGATAGAAGGTCCTATGGGCCTTCCCAGACCAGCTTTCTTGGAGTTTTAAACTTTAGATTAAGTAGCTAGTACTTTGATCCTTTTTAGGCAATTTGGATACAGCTCTCGGTAGGCAGAACCTAGAAGGAAGGAAGAACTAAACACAGGACCTCCTCCCTTCCAGTAAACATCAAGCAATACGATGCCATTTCTCACTTGCCTGTTCTGTTGTGAATCTCCAGAACCATCTTTGTTTAACTCACTCTGATATCTTCCTGGCTGCAGCCACCAGGAAAATGACCTCTGCTTTATAAACCCTACTTCCTCTCTAAGGAAACCTCCCTTACCTCTTTGGACCAAGGACCTCTTCTAGGCCCATGTACTGGACATTGGTGCCAAGTCAGCATTTACAACAGCACAAGAGTGACACCTTTCTTCTTTCCATTTGCTTGTGCTTCCAGAGCAAAAGGCACCAGCAAGCATCCATATTCTGGTCACTAGGGGCGTGCCATCAGTGCTGCAATGCTGAGTTCATCACTGTCCTGCTGGACTAGGGAAATGCTGGCGCCTCCGTGTGTTTCATGTACTTGAAGGAGCAGGTGACTCAACCTGGGAAATCTGTGGCTGACAGTGCCATCGGGCCACAGCCTGCCCTGTGGTGACCCTTTCCTCTGTTTCTGCAGACACAAAGGGAGTGTCCCCAGAGACTGCTGTCAACTCCAGCAGCCACCACATGAAACCAGGTTCTGGTTTCTGGTTTTGCTGAGGAGATTAACCCTGCCTCAGTGCTGTGGCCAGGGGAAGGTTTTCAGGGACCAGACGATGCCTTTCTTTTTGTCCCCCTTTTCCAGTTCTTTCTACCTTTCCCTGACTTTGTTCTTTGTTAGAAAGGTCCAGAGTGACAGAATGGTGGTTACTGTTGTATAAGGCGTGTAATTTTGACCCCTTCTGCTCCTTAAAAAAAAAAAAAAAAAAAAATCAATATGCCTTTTGAGTCTCTGTGGAGAGTGTTTTATAGGCTCCCTTCTGAGCAGCCCAATCTGTAAAAGCTGATATTATCTGATGACCCTTGTCATACTTACACAATTTTCGTTTTACAAAATATTTCCAGAACCTCCTGTCCCCTGTTACTGGGACTTTACTGCACATGTTTGCTTTGTGACATGCAAGTATAGTATATCTTATCTATCCAGCTTGGAAGGAAAATCTCCCCCTTTGCATACCCAAGGGCACTGGGGTATGACGAAGGTCATTGACTGACACAAAGGCCTCTAGTGGGATGGGAGCATGAAGTGTCCAGGCATGTTAAATGCAAGACAATGAGCTCAGATGTCAGCATGATGTGGAGTTAGAGAAAAGTTCATCAGCTGGAGAAGGTCTGACACCTGTTGTGGGTCCCAACCTTCAGCAGTGTCACCCAAAGACAGGAAGCACCTATGTTGGCCCTGCCTACTGTACATCTCACATCACAGGAGGAGAAATGAACACTCCCCACCTAACAGCAAAGTTCCAGAGCTAGGAAAGAAGTCAGAGGTCCCAAAATCCAGATGTGGTGAACTGGTGGCCAGATGGGTCCACATAGTAGACAGGTCTTTTAATACCTGGTCTGCTTGACTATCTTTTTTGGTTTGTTTCTTGGTTTGTTTATTATTTCTTGTCAATATTTAAACATCAGGAGGCTTCAAATAAAAGTAAAGTTTGAGAATTTTCTTGAAAAATCAGAATCTCTGGCAACTTCAGGATCTATTCCTACTCAGGAACAATGGAGAGACGGCAGCCCCCTTTCACTCTCGGGAGGCTGAGGTCCCCATCTAGTTGCCTCACTTATTTATGATGCATCCGGATACTGAAGCACCTGGGTCTGTGTCTTCTGTCTAATTTTGGTCCTCCCCCATTTCCTACATGAAGAAAGAGGAAACGGGAGGGTGAAATGACTTCCAAGACAGCAGGGACTAAGAAGCAGAGCTCTCTCGAGACCTGGGTTTCTTCCACCAGGCCAGTGTAGTTGTTCATGTTTTCAAAGGTCCATGTCTCAAGTTTTCAGCTCAAGTGGGCTCTAGAACTGGCTCTTCACTCCTAAAGTTGTCCCCAGACACTGGGAGAAGGCACATCTCCGGCTTCTGTGTTTTTTCCCCCCCAGATATTATTTTTTTCCCATGCTTTCAGAGAGTAATGCTACGAGTTTGTTATCTTTTTATCTGGTCTGTGAGAAAAGTTAAAGGGAGTCTGTCCTTCTGGTCAAGGTGAAAAGAAGCTAGGTAGCCATTTGAAGCTGGATGCAGGAATGCAGATCTCCAGTAAAGGTAAATGTATGGGTAATTGTGAGGCTGGTATGACTGCAATTTTGGTTTGTAAATATACTTTTTACTTTCTACATGATTTTTAAAAGTAGTTGTAATTTATAATGGAAAATGTTGTAGACCAGAGAAAAACCACACAGAATGAAACCAAACACTCATAATTCTATCATCCAGAGAGAGTTGCTGACCAAAACTTACTGGCCATTTTCACATGTGATTGGGAGCCTATTCTATGAACTCTTCAGTTCCTGTCTAATAACTATATCAGAACTATTTTCCCATGTCACTAAATGTTCCCTAGGGCTATTAAGGCTTCCATAGCTGAGTAGCTGATTGGCTTGTATGGGGTGCTATTAGCTATATTGGAAGGATGGGCCATCACGGGCAGCATTGTGACCCTGGTCTCTCCTTCTCCCATTCTATAGCACCTACCCCAGATCTCATTTTAAAAATTTTATATGGTGTTTTGAAATCTTTCAGTATCATGACTTTAAAGACCTAACTGTGAATTCTCTTGTTCTCATCTATATGCCCCCCAGCCGGCATATAGGGAATCCCCAGGAAAGGTTCTCTGCCCACCGAGTTCCCCTAATTGCTGGGTCAATTACACCCCACTTTGTCCTCAACTTAATGTGGTTTACCCAGCTGCTAGTCTGTGACATTATTCAAACATGACAGTCACCTTCCTACAGACCAGGGCACCTCACCCCTGGGTACTACAAAGCCTGCATCCCCGTGGTCCCTGATGGCTGACATTGCTCCAGAACACAGTTCCTGGGTGAACCTGCATGGTATGCCATGTCCTCTGCCCTGGGCTGTGACTATACACAATTAATAAATTGCTGTTGATCTCATCCAGTCTTGGTAACGTGTGTTTGGCTGTCCTGGAACCTTAGAGTAGGAATCTCTCCAACAATAAGGGAAAGGAAGGTGGACAAGACCCCACTGCCCTGCTCTTTGCGCTATTAATACAAGGCTTTCAACAAGGGTCGAAAGTTTATTCCTTCTAAGGTGAAGCTTTTAAGAAGTTTCTAAGTCTCATATGTTGGGGGTGCTGCATTTTTATAGGAATCAACATTTGATTAAAGTCAGAGAGCTAAAGATTCTAGTAGGGCCTTGGAGTGGAGTGGAGGAGACGAGAAATCTCAACTCAGGGGTGTCATGTGTTTCCCGCATCTACTGGTTGACTGGCACTTGGTGTCTTCACTCTGTACACATGCAGCCCTGAGCCAGGCAGAGAGGAAACATCTTGGTTCTCACCTGCACACCAGCCCCTTCTGCCTTGTTAGTCCTGACAGATGTGACAAATGCCTTCCTCTGTGCCATGTGGACTTCAGACTGCTATACCTGCAACAGTCACATGACTGCTTTTGTTCCCCTAGGCTGCAAATCCAGACACTGGAACCCAGTACTTTTCTTTATAATTTCAGCTTCTGACACCCAGTAGGCACTTCTGGTTGTTTGTTGAGAGCCCCTAGTACGGTGGCTGTGATTTGCACAACTAGCACACAGGCATGAATGCATCCAAATCCAAGCTACCGGCCAAGGCACTCTCTGTGGCAAGCCAGTGGGGCCAGGGCTTCTCCAAGACCGTCCAGAACTTGGTGGTTGGTTTGCTTTTAGATCATCCTTGAACCATCCTCCAAAACTTATTTTTTCTTTTGTTATCATGTCAAATTTTCTGCCCAAATGATTCTTAACATATTCTTTAGTCATAAAGTTTTAATATTAAAGATGTCATAATTCTCTGAACCTGTAAAAATGCTTCTTTAGACATTGAATTGTTATTGGTATCTGGCCAAATAGCCATAGGTAAAACCCACTCTCAAGGATGAAAAATTGCCACCATTAAAAATAATCCAAAAGAATATTCAAAAAGCAATGGAAGAGATTCCAAAAGATATATTAAATGAGATGTCATTGGAAAAGGAAAGTGATTTGAACAATTCTTTTCTTTGAAATGAACAAAAAAGAAATCAGTCTTGTTACCCTATGCCTCAGGGAACAGGGAAAGGAAGGAGAGGGTCATAGAATCTAACAATGCAGTGTTCAGAAATGGAGGGACCAAAGATGGCTTACATGCCAATTATTATCCTACATTATCTGATTCTTAATTTCTTCCACTTATTGTTAGACAAACAACTCTTTGAGGGGTCTTGGTTTGGCCCCAATGTGAATGATGTGTGATACAAATACCTTCTTTCATTAGACTTTTCCCAGGAGTGGTAGGTGTGATCACACAGGCAAAGCTGTGTGTATCCCTAGACCAGGACTGTGGTTACCGCAAAGTGGGCCCAGGGATGGAGCAGATGATCTAGCGGAGGTGATAAGACTACAGAAAAGCAGGAGCAGCCTTAGAGAAGCACCAAGGACTGAGGGGAGGTTACTCCCTTGGGTGGTTCTCAGGAAGGAGGAAACAGTGATTCCTATGGGTTGTGACAGTGAGGGATCCCTGGGAATGTGTGGACGGAAGAGAGTGCAGAGAGAAAAGGGCCATGTCAACAGAGGGAGTGGGCCGAATTACTTACCAGTTACACGGCTCAACCAGAAACGCACTCAATCAAGAGCTGGTTTGTGGACAGTTTACTTATCCAGCTTCCCACGTTTCCTTCTGGGTCGGAAAGAGCATCGTGCGGTCTCATCTAGTGTTTCTCATCTTCTGTGCAACCGGCCTGGGGGGCCGTAGGTTCCTTTGCCCCTCAGTTTCTCCTCTATTAGGAAGGGGAAGAACACATGACTGGCATACCTCACTAGGCTGCCCTGGAGATGGAATGCTATATTCTGCGAGGAAAAAAATATCATTTATTCATTCGTTTGTTCAACCAAACAACCGTATATGTATCCTTTTGGGCTTCCATCCAGAGCACAGGGGGAAAGACATGGATATGGGGTTTCCAGCACATCAAGAGCTATGATGGGCTGTATGAAGAGAGAGCTGGAGAATGATGACTGGAGACGGAGCTGGGCTTTGGAAATGCCTTCTTGGCCCCTACACTGCTGGTAATTCTATCTTTTCTCTCTTTTCATTAATGGCTAAAAGGATAACATCTTGATACGGACAGAGAGGCATCTCCTGCAGGCAAGTCAGTGAGCAGAGGAGTCCACACAGCCGCCTCTGGGTGTGCATGGCCCGGCTGTCCTGAGCAGCCCTCCCCTGTCACATGGCTCGCCGATTGCCCTTCCCTCTTTTGCAGACCCAAACTGAACAAAGACAGCGGTTTGTGGCTTGTCATGTCTCTGGGCAAAATGGAAGAGCAAAGGAATCTGAAGGGTAAACACACTTCGCCTCCACACTGGGGTCATTCCTGGCTGGATGAGCCCAAAACTCCTGAGAATGAGCTGCTTTTTTCAGGAGGATCCCAGAATGGAGCCTCCCGCTGACCTCTTCTGGGTTGATACTGGTCAAAAGACCTGGTTGCTTTGTCTGAGTTCACATCCCTCCACTTCTTACCTGGGCTCTTGGGGCAGGACAGTTGCTAGGAGCCCTGACAGGAAGATTAGGAAGAGGTGAAGAGGTGAGGTCGGGCAGTGTTTACTCTCCCAGGTCCCTGCACCACCCAGGATGAATGCAGAGACGGCCGATAAGGTTAATCGCGCAACAGGCTACTTGCTTACAGGGACATGGCTACAATTCTATGAAACCCTAAGAATGGTGTTTGATAAAGAGAGAAATCATGTGTTGGTTTTCACTGTTAATTCCTTCAGAAAAATCAGGCCTTTCCAGGAGATGGCTTGATATTGTCTGTAAACACAATTAGTCTGGGGTCCCTGCCACATGGTAGTAAAGATGCCTTTAAAAAAAAACAGGAGGAAGATTAAATGATTACATTAGTAGAGCAAATATGTCTGATAAAGTTTTATGAGCTCTCCTTCCAAGAAAGGGGCTCCACAAAAGCAGCATTTTATTATCCTTGTTCCAAGGCTCAGGGAAATGCTGTCTCCCTTATTTAACTTGGTGGTTTGTGACCATATTCTATTAATAGAATATATATATATATATATATGCATATATATATATATATAAATTAATATATTCTATTAATGACTTTTCTCCTTTTAAATTATTACTTTTCAAAAAAATTCAGACCAAGCAACATATGGTTATTAACATTTAATGCTGAATATTTAAATATGTTCTCTTACACTGTGTATCCTTCTCTACTAGGAAATAGCTTAAAATTTCTTTTGTAATATAGCAAAACTGTATCAGAGAAAAGGAGACATTAAAATATGGATATAATGTGATCTCCTGCTCAGATCATGTGATTTCCTTGTGTGTAAGATTTTAAGAGGTGATTCACTGACTCAGGGACTAGGAGTAGAGTTGATGGGTGGGCTAAACCATGCTCTGGACACCACCATTACCTTTTCCATAAGCATAACCCTTATGTAAAATGGGAACTTATGGTCCAGATGTCGTAGGCGTTAGGCCTCACAGCTAGGTGTTCAGGCAGGCAGGTAGTTGGTGTATGTAACATCACATTGCTCTCACTATTTAGGCTTAATCAATGCAATCACACTGACTTTTTACATGTGCCCATCTCCAATAGAAGAAAACAAAATTATGGGAGTCCCAGGCTAGTGCTAATCACTGTCAATCAAGGGGCAAACATCCTAAAGGAAATGTCTTTGTTGTGTTCCATTTTGCAGAATAATGAGACAGAGTTTGGAAGGTTAGGGAGGGGATGGTTCTAGGTTTTCTAGACTTTTGTCCTAATAATTGTTCTAATAATTGGGAGGGAAATATAATGACTAGAATGTTATTGTTCTTTATATCTAAAAGGTATATATAAACAGCCCCAAAGGCTTATTACATTGAGTCATCACGTCAACTCTGCTTAATTGCATTAATTACCTATTGATGTATAACAAATGACCCCAAAACTGAATGGCTTAAAGCAACAATTAACATTTATTATCTCACACAGATTTTTTTGGGTCAGGAGCTTAGGAGTGGCTTAACTGGGTAGTTCAAGTTCACAGACTCTCATTAGGTCAGATAACGGCTGGCACTGCAGTCATCTGAAGACTGGACTAGGGCTGGAGGACCTGATTTCAAGATGACAAACTCTAGTGACTTACTGGCTGGGTGAGGTGCCTCAGGTCTTTACCACTTTGGCCCCATAGGGCTGCTGAATTCCTTATGGCATGGCGGCTAGCTTCTCCCAGAGTTAATGGAAGTCGGGAGAAGTTGAAATGCCTTTTATGACCTAGCCTCAGAAGTCACACTCCATCATATACAATACCCATTGCTCATGTAGGTCAGCCTTACCTGGGAAAGGACTACACAGAGATGGGAATACCAAGAGGTGAGAATCACTGGAGACCATCTTGGAGGGAGGCTACCATATTAACTTATCTGAATCTTCACCCTTTCTTCTCCCTGTTGTAGCAATATTTTCAAAAGTTCTTCTGTGGTTTTCCTTAAGATGTTAATAGGCATTTGGCAAAAACCACTACCTACTTCTACATCACCGTTACCACATACAACGTTTACCACCGCTACTGACAACAATCTTCTGTGGTTAAAAAAAATGTGTCAAACTACAATCAGAGTCATAATTCACTTGACATCATACAAGCTCTAAAGTGCACTACTGTTAGATATCTTTATATTTGATCCAGTATTTCTTAAACTCCTTTGACCTTGAATTCACTTTTAAGAAGTATTTGGTAATGGCTCCCAAAATGCAATAATCAAAAAGGTACAATTTGGGGAACACCCTTCTGGAGTTGTTCTAAATTAGACTCATCTGTCTTCACGTTTTCCAAGGTTTCTATGACTCTACGGCATTTGTGAAGATTCTAGCAGAGTGAGAGGAGATCTGCTACTGAAGTCACCTGCTTTTGCCCATTGATGACTTGGTTTCAGTATGAATCCTTCCCTAGTTCCAGCAACCATAGGACTCCAGGCAAAGTCATAAAAAAGATTGGGGCACCATCCTGCCAGTCATTTTGTACCATGAGTGTTTTCATCTTGGTTGTTACATCAAGATGAATTTCTTCTTAATAAGGAAAAGAGAACATTATGTTCCAATCTTCCAATCTTAGGTTTTAGGGAAGAACAGCAACTGGTCAAGCACACAGACTCTAAAGCCCTCCCTTTGTAGCCCTGCTGCACCATGTGTGATCTGAGTAAGCTTGGGCAAGTCCCTTTAGCTTTTTTATGGCTCAGTTTCTTTATCTGCAAAATGAGAACAATAATAAAACTTACTACAGAGTTGTGAAGAGCAAATGATTTGAAGCTTATAAAGTTCTCAGCCCAGTATCTGGTCCTAATGAGCACTTGATAAACATGAACTCCTGTTGCAAGGGAAGGGGGTTATTTGAAAAGCTGGTGACTCTAGGGTCCCTATCAAAAAAAAAAAAAAAAAAAAGAGGCAAAAAAATTCTATATCTTTGAGTTGCCAGAATAATAAGAAAGCAAGTGAGAAAGAGACTTCACTAGAAAAGAATTCAGAAAAAAATAAATAGATAAAAGAAAAGGAAGAGGAATTCAAGAGGCATGGACGGCCTGGCACCAGTTTTCTGTGATTTGGTGACTTCATCAGCAAATAGAAATGGTGCAACCTGATTATTGAGTTGCAGAGTTAAGATAAGCCATTCTGGAGCCTCATATGATAGTTAAAGAGACAGAGAGTCACAGAGGATAAACATGCTGCCAAGATCCCCTGGATTATCAGACACAAAACCAGGCTCCTGGTGCTGGACTCTGACTCATTTTATGTGAGTAAAAGATGGCTTATGTGAATTTTAAAAATTTGTTGTAAAGGTAAAATTTTCCTGATAATACAGAACCTAAAGCATTATTCTGAGTTGATGCTGTGCACTGTATCTGACATTCAAATTCTCACAAATATCATGTACCCATTATGTCACAGCAATTGATAGGACAGATATCTATGAGGATGGAGTTAGAGCCCAATGTTCCTAAAACATGAGGAAAATCTGATTCTCTGTGCTGTTAGGGTGACACTGTGTGGTTTGTTTTTTTCTTAAATCAACCTCACTGACATATCAATTACATACCATGAGATGTGGATTTTTTAAAAAATATTTTTAATTGTAGATGAACACAATACCTTTATTTTATTTATTTAGTTTTATGTGGTGCTGAGGATCGAACCCAGAGCCTCAAGTGTGCAAGGCAAGCACTCCATCTCTGAGCCCCAGCCTCGGCCCCTGAAATGTAGATTTTAATTGTATGGTTTGGTGAGTTTAGGAAAATGTACACACCCAGGCAACCACCACTCAGTTAAGAATCAGAACCTTGCCAACACCCCAGAAATCTCCCCCATATGCCTTTGCAGTCAGTCACCTGCCTCTGCACCCACCCCCCATGCTCCCAGCTCCCCATGCTCGCATTCAGTTTCAGGCATCCACAGTCGAAACGGGTCTGGCTTGGTCCTCGCAGGTGTCGGTGCCCTGGGGAAGAAAGGGTGGAAACAGCCTCTGCCACCCAGGAGCCGCTTAGGAGATGGACAGAGGAAGCAAACTGAATCACAGGTCCCCTCACGTGTCATCAAGGCTCAAAATGACAAGGGACAAGGTGATTTGGTAAGTCTAGAGATCATAGGCCAATGTGGTCAGGGGTCCCCCGGTCTGAGGAGGAAGATGGCAGGGGCTCAGTGGGGGAAGGGAGGGCAGGCAGTCCCAGAGGAGGTGGGATGGCCAGGGGCTGGCTTCCACATTTGCTATCCTTTCATGGACCCTAGAAGAAGTCCTTGGCTAGAGGGGAGATGCAGAACTCCTGCTGGGCAGCTACAGAAGACAACTGAAGTCTGGGAAAGGAAGACCAGGCTGCTTCCATAATTATTGCATAATATAGCATATGTTGCATTAACATACATTATTTACTAAATAAATGTAGGTTTAAAAAAATGTCGGACTATGATCCTGCTGCCCTTTTGCTTTTGAAAATGGCCTTGGTGCCTCTCAGCCCTTGG
The DNA here is from genome assembly GCF_902686445.1 of Sciurus carolinensis. Lineage (NCBI taxonomy): Eukaryota > Metazoa > Chordata > Mammalia > Rodentia > Sciuridae > Sciurus > Sciurus carolinensis. Next base: position 63,663,458 of record NC_062227.1, read on the forward strand.
CCAGCTCTCCGGGGCTTTGAGGAGCCCCAGAGCGGGAGCGTTTGCCAAGCCTCTAATGACAGGGGCCCATTAGAGCACATGGCTGGATTCCTGGAACCACCGAATAGATGAAGAAATGGAACTGGAGAATTAGCTTGATGCATGCCTGCCAAGGAGGGACACATGTCCCTGCAACGGTGGCTCCCTAGAGGGCGGGGTGGATGGGAAAGATGTGACGAGGTCATTATGGCAGCACTGCCAACAGCAGCCACGCTCCCAGCATCCCTCCCTCCCAAATTCCCTCTGCCCCACACCCACTCTGGGCAGCTCAGGAATTCCTGTGGCCATCAGGGTTCAGGTTGTCCAGAGCAAGTGCTACAAAAGAAAGAAAAGAAAGGGAGGGGCAGGATGGGCGACCACAAACACGATGGAGAACTACCAGACAGAACTACCAGTCAGACACAGCTCCCGGATCCGTGAGGTGCTCGGAAGAGGGATGAGATCGGTTAGTATCTCAAGTAGGTGTGAAGTGATAAGAGCCCTGTCATGGGCTGAGTTTTGGTCTCCCCAAATCCATCTGTTGACATCCTAACTATCAGTACCCCAGAATGGGACTGTATTAAGAGACAGGTAATAACAGAAGTAACCAGTTAAAGTGAGGTGTTCAGGGAGGGCCCTAATTAAATATGAGTGGTATCCTTATAAAAAGCAGAAATATGGGTTCAGAGATATGCATGGGAGAAGATGTGACATGAAGACGCAGGGAGAAGACACCATCTGCAAGCCGGGGAGAGGGACCTGGAACAGTCTTCCCTCCCAGCACTCAGAGGGAACTGACTCTGCCAAGACCTTGCTCTGGGACTTCTAGTCTCCAGAACTGTGAGGAAATCCACTTCTGTTGTGTAAGCCACTGGTCGGGGTACTTTGGTGTAACAGCCCTAGGTATCTAATTTGGGCCCTAGCAGAGAACACTGAAGGGTCCTCTAGAGCAGAATTCTGGGTTGAAGAAGGTTGTGTTCCTGAACCAAGGAATGTCTAGGCTGGGACCTAAATGGAAAAGAGTGGAGAGGAGAAGAGGTGGGGTGGAGGGAGGAGGGAGGAAGGCACATCTGGGCAGGTCAGCCATAAGTCCATGGAACTGGGGACACCAAGCTGGATATTGAACCAGAGCCTAAAGGTGGGCATCAAGTGCCAAGCTAAGACACAAGGCAAGAATGAAAACCGTGTGCACACTACACAGCATGGGGCTCTGGAAATAAATGTCCCTGGACTTCTACTGGCAACTTCCTCCAGATTCCCATCTGCAATCAAAGTCGTAAACCCAGGTCACTGACCTTGTCTGCACATTTGCCATTGCAGATCAAGAGCACTCTTTTTCTTTTTTTTTTTTTTTTACTTCAGTGACTGATGTGGGTCTTTTGGAAATCAGGTTAATTGTCAACAATAAGGTAAGTTCCTACGGCAAGACTGAGGGTGGGGTTGTCAGCACCCTGTGTCACCCCAATCTCAGTTCAGACTGAGAACTGAAGATAAAGTCCCCTAACCCTGTGCTGATGTGGGTCTGACCCTGGAGGGTGGTTGGGCTCCGATGCCCACAGACAAGGTGTGGTGACTGACAGCCTATCATCAGTAATCAGCTTGACACGGAGTCAGTCAGATTAGGGCGTGAGGTAACTGGCTGAGAACTTTGAATTTTAGTTCATTGGTGTCCAAACAATAGAAAACTTTTCTGAATAGAAACAAGCCAAAGTATTTGACTTTAAAAATCCTTTCTGGGAGCATGTTGGGAAGGTGTGTTGTTGGGGAGTGTGGGGCCCTGGTTAAAGCTGGTGGGTGAGATCTATCTCCATTAAGATGCAGAGTGAGGCATCCTGGGTGCTGGAGGACAGTACTTGCTTGGCAAATGAGTGGGAGCAGAAGACTGTTCAAATTTAAGTTTGGGCTTGCAGCGTTTGCTTCTCAGGAAGGTCACAGGAAAATGAACAATGAACTTTCTCAGGGCCAATTTCTGGACAATGGATTCTGTCTTATTGTCCAGAGAAAGGCAGGGACTATTCTCCAACATTTTGTATGCTGTCAAGAGTGAGGATAAATCCAAGAACACTTTTAAATACTGGGTTTCAATTGCTTCCTCCTTCCCTGGGCAGATATATGGTCTTCTGGTATGATTTAGTGCCCAAGCCTCAGGGACTGTTCTGCTTCTACAGGTTAGAGATGCACCTTTCCAATTATTTTTGTGTTCTCTATTGAAGACTGGCTTCAGACCCCTGTAGGGGGACACTCAGGGCAGATAATTTTCTTAGGGAAAGAACCGAGAGACCTGGACCACTGCTGGCCTGGTTCCCTACTGTTTCCAGGTTTGGGGAGAAGGCCTGCATAATAGCAGCAATAATAATTGCCTTCATTGTGCTTGAAGGGGTGGATGTGCTCATTGCTTATACTTGGTCTCCTCTTGGTTCTAACCAATTAGGGAGATAAATTGGATCAAAGGTTCAATGATATTACCTGAAGTGTTGGGCTCTCTGGTAAAACGGGACATCAAGAGCTTCTAACAGGCTCTCCAGTCTGAATGTGCATATTGAGCAACTTGCCCCCTAGAAAGAGGGAGATGACCTCCCTGAGGTAGGGACCAGGAGGGGAGGAGGGCAGCAAACTCCAGATAAAGTAGCCAGGTGTGAACACTAGCAAGATACATCCACATTTCTTATGGGGACTCTGCACCTAGCAAATTTAAGTCAGTGGATTTACCTAGTTCTCTTTAATCTCACAAAGCAGATAAGTCATTCTTCCTTGGATTGGAGTGGCATGTGATAAGTGAATATTGCTCTCTTCTGGGTATGGAGCAAAGTAAATGTACCTACAAAGCACAGGCTCATAGGCATGCCCCTGTAAGAACTGTGAAACTGGTGAGTACCCTCTATGCACCAGGTGCTTGGGTCAGGTTAGTACATATAGTTCATTATTGACTTTGGGTAGTTTTGCTTTCTGACAAGGAATCAGAAACAATGGATTTACCAGTTGCTCTAAATAGTCACTGACCTCCCTAGGTCAGACTTTGGGCTAGCAAAGTGCTTTCACCCTGTACAGTCAGCAGGGTCCATGACTGGCCACAGGTTGAGTCTACTCTGGGTATTAGGAATCAGGAGTCTGGGGAAGAGAGTAATTTTCTGTAGCTTAGTATTCTAGGCACCTGGTTCATGTGATTGGTCCAAGGATGGGTATAGATTCAAGTTTGACCAGGAGACATGCTCTTGGGATTCTTGCTGGAGTTCCTCTTTCTCAAATCTGTCAGTAGAAGTCACTAACTGTGTGGTTAACACACCTCCCAGGAATGTTGGGACGACCCTTGTGGAGATATCCAACCTGGGAGGAAACCAGAGGGAATGAGAGATCAGGCTCCAATGACTGTTCCAGCACCTGGACCCCACCCCTGAGCACGTGAGTCTGGTCAAGTGAGTCTGTACCTCTCCCCTCCTTTTTTGAGCTGGGTTTCTACTGTGTACAATCAGAAAAGTCTTGGTTAATAGCAGGAGGGAGCACTGAAGATATGGGAAGAGGTGATAGTGGAAAATACCGAGGTTTTGTCTGTAGAGATGTCACAGAAAGTATTTCAAAAATATAACCATCCTGAGTTGTACCTTAAACAATGGTATGCAGTGCCCAGGAAAATCAATACCGATAAGGACGACTGGTGTGACCTGAGTGTGTGTGGTGTCACGGGCAGGAAGTTGGTGTGGACTGTGTGATTGTGAGCAGGTGTGATGAGAGTTAGGCTGTGTGCATGTGCATCTGTGTGTGTAGTTGGGGTAGAAGGTGCTGGTGAGAATCAGTAATGGGCTTGGTTTGGCCGACAGGCAGCTGTCAGCCAAAGGCGCTTCCAGTTGTAATTGAGAAATGGCAGTGAGCTATCTCTCCCGGAGCGGGATGATAGTAATTAATTGTTCATTGATCCTGCAGGTCAGCTAGAGGTCAGTGAAGTTACTCCAGTGGCCTGCTAGTTCACCAGGCAGCCAGGAGCAGTGGTTTGAGACCTCAATGGGAACTGTCCTGTGCCCTCAACCCTGACGTCAGGTGATGGGATAATTATGGTAACCTTAATGTCTATTATTACAAATAATACACAAGTGAGCCATTCAGAAAAACCATGTCAGCATACTATTTAAGATGGGAGGAGGAGACGGAGCGGGAGGAGGAGAAATGCGTTCGGCAGTGGGCATTTTTAGCACAAAATAGAGCACTACAATATGACTGTTACCACCCCTGCCATCGAAAGCTTAGGTAAATGTCCACCTGGGTATGAGACTGTCCCTGGAGAACTCCATAGATCTCACCCTGATCCAGATAAGCAACTCCAGTTTAAGACAGGGAATCTCTTACATGAGCTGAAGGACACACAGAGCTAGTGAATAAAATATGACTGAGCTCCAGCCCCAGTTCTTCTAGAAAGTCTTTCCAGTCTTCCACAATCTCCCAGCTTCTAGGTGTGCTCTGACACGTGACAGGGAGACCCACCTTTCATCCTTGCCGTCTTCATTCAACAAACAGGTGTGGTGTTGCTCCTCGTGCCAGGAACTGTGCTGGGTGCTCATGTCACATCTGTGTTCATGTTACATCTCTGGAGCCTGTATACATCCTGAATTATCTTCCCTGTGTCTCTCATTTCCAACTAGACTGTAAACTTTAAAAACTGACCACTTTGAGTATCTTAAACAACAGCCCTGGCCAGTGTTTACTGAGTGTTATATTGGATTAGGCATGTAGTAAGCTCCACAGTGCCTGGTAGAGGGTCACACAAATACTTGTCCCGCTAAACATACTGCTTGATGAGAGAAATGAATGCTAATTGTTGGGCTGATCATAGGGGTGGTGAGAGTTGCTGTGATGAAGTCTTGGTAGACTTGCTGTTTGTTCCCATCTCACTGTGGTTGTCCCTTCTAGCAATTTCTATTTGTATGTTAGTGGTTAAAGGGCAAGATTATGGATAGGGTCTTGTGTGAATTTTCTGGGTGAAATATGCTATTTCATAGTTATGCTGGGGCTCATAGAACAACTTTAGAGGCAGTACCCATTTTAACACAGGCAAGAGAGTATTGGGAGAAATCATGGATCTGCTTTTCTTTTGAAGTGCTGAGTTTTCTTTCTGTGCACCTGCACTTCTCTGTTGGACAGAGCTGGACAGTCACCCTTTGAAGTTCTTAGTGATGAATGTTGGCATCAGTTGGAGATGCCAACTGATCAACACCTCCATTGTAGGGTCATCAGTGACCACCAAATCTAAAGGACGCTGTGGAACTCAGTGGGGCATTTGACCCCATGGTCTTCTTGATATGAGCTCTGTTGCAGGTGATCATTCAAGATTCCCATCTCTTTAGCTGCTGTTCTCAGTTCCTTTATGGGCTCTCCAGGAATTCCTCCAAGCCACTCATTGCAATTGCCACCTATATTCTCCATTTCCAGAGAGAGGGAAAGGGAGAGAGGTCTGTCAGGCCTCTTGTCCTCACTTCTTTGGATTTTGTAGGCAGATGTCTCCATTGAAATACCCCCCTATATACCTCAATCTCAGTAAAATAAAAGTGGAATGCACTGTCACATGCTCTGTTTTCCATCTTCATCTCTGTGCCTGTTGTCCATTTAATAAGCAGGACCTCCATCCATACTGCCCCAGTGAGAAACCTGGAGTCAACCTTCACCCTCTCCTTTCCTTCACCCCTCACTCAGTCAGTCCCCAAATCCTGGAAGAGTCTATTTTTCAAGTATCTTTTGTATTACTATTACCCTCTTCACCTGCTTGGCCTCCAGTGTAATGCCCTCCACCATCTCCTCCCCTGCTCCTTGAAATGTTTGCCTGGGTGATCTCCAGTCGTCCCTCCTGCTTACCCCTCATTCATTCCCATTCCACTCTTGGAGGCCTTTTAGGAAATGCAGATTGTATCCCTGTCCTCTTTAAACTCCATCAGAGTTCCTACAAATCTCTAGAAGGTCAAGCCCCTGGCATGGTTTATGAGGCTTACAATCCTTGGGTCCTTGGTCCCCTCTGCTGCCCCAAATTCTGTCATGCCACTCAGCAGTTCTGGGTGTCTGGTGCTATGTGCATCACCTTGAAAGAAATGCCATTGAGCCCATTCCACTTGAAGACCCAGCCCTGGAAAAGTTGCCCATAAGCTCTGCCTGCATGTCCACAACCAGGCAGGGCCAGTCTCCTCGCTCTGGGCCCCCACAGGTCCCAAAGGTCTGCCAACGCTGCAGTAGCAACTGGGACGTAGGAAGCACTTCCCACATGGGGACCATGCACTGAGGGCCTGCTGTCCCTTATCACAATTCATCTGCCCTACCTAATGAGGGAGTCCCACCTCTGTTCTCTTTTATACCTGGGAAACCAAGACATCAGGGATCAGGCACCACTCAAGTGGCAGGGCTGAACCTGAGCCCATGTCCCAGCACAGAGTCCACACTTGTTACCTTGTCACACTGAGCCGTGGCTGCTTAGAGGTCTGTGTCCCTATTTAAATGTGAGATTTCTTGAGGATAGGGATTTGCATTGCTTCCCCGCACCCCACTGTCCTTCACCCCTATGCATGGCATCTCACAGGAGCACAGCAATTTGTGGACTGAAACTACTTTTGGACCTGTCATTTCCAGAATTTGATTTCTCAGATTATGGCTTTTATAATCTAAAACATGCAAAAAATAATTTTGTACCTGCTATCTATCTATGTGTCCAAAGAAGGACTTTCTTACCCCTGTAGGTGTTTATCTATAATGTTTACCTGTGAGTAATGTCTGTCAAATAATTTTCAAAATTTTGAGTCCTGAAGGCAAAAGGGTTGGCCAGAGACCATGTCTCTTTGAAAATGTCCCTTCCTCTCTCAGGTACCAGGCTATTTTTTAAAAATTAGCTTCTGAATATGAACAAGCCAGCTCTTTAAAGTTTAATGTCCCAGCCATTTTAATTGTTTCTTCCAAAGTACAAAAGAGCAGCCGGGCCACATTGGCACTAATCACTTGCCAACTTTCCTTTTTGCAAAAACAGCTAAGCTCTTTCTGAGATTGAAAATCACTATCTGAGACCCCATCTTGGCACCTACCTTTGCACTAACATAAAAGGAGCCTAATTTCTGCTTTTAGGAAATGTGTTGCAGAAGAGATTCTTGTTTTTTTAATAATGTAATAAAGTATAATAAAAATTTAAAAGTTTTCCTGTCCCTTTCCCCTTCTCCATTTAATGGGGTTACCATAGAAAATATAGGACATTCATTGTCTTAATTTTATTTCCATTGCTATAACAAAATACCTGAGACTTGGTATTTTGCAAAGAAAAGAGGTTCCTTTAGCTCATAGTTTGGGAAACCGAAAATTCAAGATTAGGTGGTCTCATTGATTTGAGCTGTGGTGGGAGTCTTCTTGGCAGATGGTATCATGGCAAGAATGTATGTGAAAGAGAAAGTTCACAAGGCAAGACAGGAATGGAGAGGGGTCATGCTTGCTCTTTTATAAAAATCCTTTCTTGAAAACTTTCTGGGTTCCCATGGGAATGATATTAATCCCTACAGAAGGCATCACCCCCAGTGAACCTCCTACTAGGATCCACTTCTTAAAGGTTCACCACTTCTCACATTGCCTTACTAGGGACCAAGCTTCCAACCTGTGAAACTCTGAGGAGCATACTCAAACCATGTGCAAACCACAGTACTCAGTGAGTCTGGACTTCAGAGAAACAACAAATCCTTTCTTAGAGAACATACTGTCTTTTGCCATATTTAGAGCATACTTACCTTTTTAAAATTCGTATTTACTGGTTTGCTATGCTCTAATTTGCTAAATCTGGAGAACTTAGTGTGGGCACTTCCTCTTTCCTCCACATGAGTGTGGAAATGGTAACCTATTATGAGAGAACAATATTCTGAAAATGATTAAGGGAACAAATAAATCCTATCACTTGAGATATCAGATCTTGTGCATACCCACAAATATACATACATGCACTGATAAATATGGTTATGGTTCCTGATAAATAATTCCTTTCTTGCAATCCAAAAGGATGAATGAATGACATTTCTGGAGTCCTACACATTCCTATCAATAAATTTGAAGGGTTTATTGAACATGTACGTTTTGGGAGAACTTGGGAATCCAAAGGGCAAGGTGGCCTGTCCCCGTCTCTGGGGTCTCAATTGAACTTTCATGAAGCAAAAAAGAAAATGAATTATAGCTGTGATCCCAGTTATGAATGAAAAGATTTTCAGAGAAGGGATAGAGCAGTAGCAACCAGTGAGGTAGAGACAGACAGAGAGAGTGAGAGAGACAGAGGTGTGTGTTTCTCTTTAAGCTGCAGAGTACCCCTTCCACTCCTCCTCCTCTCTCCCACTCCAGATCTCAGAGCTGGGTGGGTCCTGGGAGCACCATTTGGTCCTGGGTCTGAAATCGATTCTTTTTTGGGTTGCAGGGCAGAAGCAGCAGGCAGGTGCTCGCCTGTCACTTCCAAGTCTTTTATAGACTCTGACAGCAGCGCTGTCTCCCTGTCTTTTGTCTTTTGTATTCTGTTTGTGTTCAGACTCTAATCCACCTGGGTAATGACATGAAGGGGCCCACAGGGGAGGACCTGCACATGGCTGTGTGCCAGCAGGACAATCCTCACAGGAAACTGTGACATGGCCTCCCTGTCCCATGGGCTTCCCTTTTTCATTTACCTGGTGCTCTTGGAGGGAAAGCTTCCTGGACCCACCACCTAGGAGTCACCCAGGGCATGCAGGGAATCCTGGGTGGGGAGATACAGCACCTTCAAGGGCAAGGGGTCTTCATCAAAGTCACTAGCCTTTTGGGGGAAATGAGTTTCTAGATGGACAGGCAGTGTGGGATGAGAGCTGCAGATGTTAGTGCATGTGGCTTCACAGCAGATAGCAAACCTCAGGGCTGAGATGGGCAGGGGTCTTTGAAGAAGGAAAGGCTTGAGTAGGACTTTGGAAGAAAGCTGGTGCTTCACTCAGCTTTTCTCCACTGGCCACAATACCTGACAGAACAATTTAGATGAGGGAAAGTTTATCTGGGGTTCAGGTTTCAGAGGTCTCAGTCTGTAGATGGCCGATTTCATAGTTGTGGGTCCCAGGTGAGGAAGAACATCATGGTGGAATCATGTGGCAGAGGAAGTCAGCTCAGGATGTGGCAGCCAGGAAGGAGAGAGAAAGCTTCACTCACCAGGGACAAACTATAATCCCAAAGGCAGGTCCCCAGTGACCTACTTCCTTCAGTCACATTCTACCTGCTTATAGCTACCACCCCATTAATCCATATCAGTGGACTAAGCCATTTATTGGATTAAACCTCTCAATCTATTCACTTCACCTCTAAAATTCTTGTATTGTCTCACATGAGGTTTGCAGGGACACCTCACAGCTAAACCTTAACAGCTGGGATGCAGATGAGACAGGCAGGAATAGTGCTCAGTAAGGCAGCCCATGGGAAGGAAGAGGGGAGAGGAGAGGAACAGGCAAGAGCAGCTGAAGTCAGGGAGTGGACAGCTGTGGGGCCTTTACACTCCACTCTGAATGCTCCCCAATAGAGGAAGTGGGTGCATCTGTCATTGAGGGCTTCTCAGCATCACCTGGAGGATGGAACGTGTTGAAATGCACATCACTGGACCAACCCCTAGCGTTTTCAACGCAGCAGGTCTGGGACGGGGCCCCAGAATTCACACTTCCTACACGTTCCCAGGGCTGCTGGTCCAAGGAACACACTTTGAGAACCTCTGTGTATCTGGCATCACCCTGAGGACCAGAAACACTCCCTCCTCATCTATTTGCTCCCCACTTTCCTAGAGATCACTGTTTTCCAGACTCTTATTAAACATAATAGATGATATTGGTTCATTACTTACTTTCATTTTATTTGTTCAGCAGGTAGAGGAGGAAGAGAACTTGTATCTAGTCTCTACCTACTCAGTCTTTGGATCATTTCTTGGATGCTATTTCTACTCCTAGTCCAAGTCTATTCTATTAACAGAAAATTACAAATATCCAGCAGATCTAAAATATTCACACTAGCCTTTCCTCCTCTGTGCCCCTCCAGTGAATGGGACAATTGGTGAATGGGGACACCAGATTTGGGCACTATTCTTAATGAAGAGTGTTCAACAGGTTCTTCCTGCTCCCCAGCCTTGGGAATGACTGGAAATCAGTGAACTCCAGATAGGAAGAGCAAGATGGGTTCAATTAGTGTGGGAACTGTAGAGCTGTCATTGGTTGTGGGTGAACTTGGATAGAACAGACAGGTTCTATGACTAAAAACTAAGTCACTCAGTGCAGATCTCCCCAGACAGAGAGGGCAGGGAGCACAGTACAGAGCTGTGTTGTTGAATGGCGAGAACCTCTTGAAAAGGTGCCTGTTCAGTGATGTTTTAATTGCATATTTCTTGCTGCTTCCTCTAATCTATTAAAATTTATTTATGTCATAAAGACTATCATGTCAATTTATTACCTAAAAGTTGTTGAACAAATGATGCTAAGGTTTGGATATGGTTAGAGGATGCTTCCCAGAAGTTTAGGTGCTGGAAGCTTGGTCCTCGGTGTGGCAGTGCTGAGGAATGGAATGTTTAAGAGCTGGGGTGGGGCCTACTGCAAGGTAATGACTTCACGTGGGTGCAGCCCTCAGAAGGTATTAATACAATTCTTGTGGGACCCCAGTTAGTTCCTGAGACTGGGTTGTTCTAAAAAGCAGAAAATGGCCTCTGAATTTCTCTAGTTTCCTATCTCACCATGTGATCTCTTCCTCTCACCAGAACTCCCACTATGATGCTATCCATCTTGTGATGTAGACAGAACACCCTTATCAGAGCCCATAAGGTGCTGGTGCCATGTTCTTGAGAAAAATAAACTTCTTTTCTTCATAAAGTATCCAACCTTGGGTACTTTGTTACAGGAACATAAAACAGACTGGTAGTAGAGAAAAGACTGCTGTAAGACCACATCTCTTCTATTTTGGGCAACATAGAGGAGCAGTCTTCCTACCTTTCATAGTAAAACTTTTGAGCTGGAGTGTATGGTCTAGAAACCACCCACTGGGGCTGCAAATGGACAGAGCTCATCTGACCTATGTGAGGATAACTAATAAGAAGGAAGAAGCGTTACAAGAAGCAGTAGTAGAAGAGAGGTGAACAGATCTCTGAGAGACATCAGGAGTACCAAAGACTAAAGTCGGAAGGGGCTGGCAACCCATAGAGTCAGCTTGAGGTCAGTTCACCCAGCACTCCACTCTCAGACCACAGTCACGACACTGACCAAGGCAAGATAGGACAGTTGATTGCCTAGCTCTAAAGGGTTGCCATCAACCCTCCTCAACCTGACCAATCAGAAGAGAAGAAGCCACCACCCCAAGCGCTCAGTCATTTCACATGCACAGTGCACGGTGAGTGCTTCAGCTCCTGCCAAGATGGTTCTCTCCCTCTTGCCCTCTTCTTCCTTCACTTGTTGCTCTTGATCTGATTTCAGAAGCCAGGCAGTCTCCCACTGTCTCTCAGGGTTACTAGCAGGACTGGGCTTGGGAAGCTTCTGTTTGCTTTAGGGCTGCAATTGATTGTTTCTGTGTTTCTGGATCTTGCCGCTCTTGCACGGACCCTCTTTTTATTCTCTTCACGGACTGTAGATGGAACATGAACTGAATACCAATGGCAGGGAACCACTCTCATTCTCAAACGGGAAGAGCCCTCTGCTGAGAGGCCAGAGATCTGAGCTCTGGTCATTGTCATTTGTGCAACCCTGCATTTGGTTGGCCTGAGGCAGCTCACGCAGGCTCCATGGGCCTCAGTGTCCTTATCTTTCTGAAATGCTCACCTGTGGCTTCACACCAAAGACGGAAACCGTCTTCAGACTCCACTGTGGAAATCTCCTACCATGATGTGGAAGCCCGAGGTCAATCCTCGACTCTCCCTTAGGAGCACATGTGGATTTCTTAAGTTGGTTCATTGTATCGTGATCCTGAAGAGATAAGATTGTGATAACTAGTGGCTGGGTTAATAGCTCTGCAACCTCCTGGGACACCACAGCGTGGGGGTGAGTGGGGTCGCTGGAGGGATCAGGGGCCAGGAAGCACCAGAGACCCAGCTGAGGAAGGAGGTGCTGGCTGGCTGGTGAATTCAGTGCCTCTCCCTTTTCCCTGTGGCCCCACCTGGAACTACCTCTTCCCTGTGTCAGAGATTCGTCTGCCCCATGAAATGCCTTGGCTCAGAAATGTTCCTAGTTTATATTAGTCAGCAAACTTAAACAATTATTCTTTGGTTAACCTATACCATGTAGCTTATTATAAATAAGTATAGGACTTCCTTTTCTTGTTTTTGAAGATTGAAAATAGGTTGTAAACTCTGGCCTTGAGCCCCTCCTGAGCCTGGAAGGATGAATTTCTAGACTAAAAGCAGGAAGAGGGCTCAAGAGTTAAGGTCAGCTCTCCAGCTTCCTGCCCCAGTGTCAGCTCATGGAGAGGGGATTTGTGCAAGGCCACTGTGCAGGTCCCTCTAGGCAGCCGGCTTCCAGAGCCCGCCCACTTAGGCTCTTCCTACCTCCACCAGTCTTGGCACGCAGCTCATCTCCCCAGATCACATAGGCTAATTGCTTGTAACAAAACTTGGCCTTAGAAATGTCAGGCATAATGGCAAGGGGGAGGAGGAAGAAGAAGGGAATCAAAAACAACAAGAGGAATTTGGCAGAAGCCACTGCAGAGCCAGCAGCCTCGGGGCTTGCGGGGCCAGCAGGGTTATTAACTGCTCTGGATTTAGAAGGTCACCACCTTGCACCGGCAGTTGCTCCAGCCCGGTAGCCCCCAGGTAGCAGCTGTCATGAGAACACCTTGGAAAGGGCAGGGAAGTGTCAGCTGGCCCCACAGCACTTCCCAGCAGCTCCGAGGCCTGGCCAGGGCCTGCCCTCTTCCAAATGCCAGGGTAAAACATTTATTAAGCTAGTTCCTTTCAGTCCGCTGGGCCCATCGCTGACAGAAGGCAGGCCCCTTCAGAGGCTCGGCCTTGACTCAGGGAGGCCACAGAGACCTTCCCGCCTCTCGCCCCCTGCTGCAGCAGCTTTGGGTGGGGCCGAGCTGGAAGCTGTGAAATGACAAGCATGACCTTGACGTTTCCCCCAAAACCCTATTTTCAGTACCTTAGAGGTTTGTGTTTTTAGAGTTCTTGTTTTCACAGTCCCCCCAAAATCAGATCAGGCTGATCTGCACTAAAGCAATAATGATGGGGTTTCTGGAGTACTCAGAGTCGTCAGTAGAAAGGTCTGGCCAAGGGCACTGCCCCAGCTGGAGTGATGCGGGCTCCCCAGTCCAGCCTGTGTCCCCAAGCGGGGCAGAGTGTGTGTGTGTGGAGCAGGGAGGGGTTTCTGACCCTCAGTGTCTAAACGTCAAAGCCCGTTACTTGGGATGTCAGCTCCTCGCCCTTTTGCCGAGGTCTGTTGTGTCCGGATCTTGGCACACAGCTAAACCTACGGGGCATATACTCAGGGTCCCAGGCAGACCATGTGGAAGTTAAAAGCCAGACTGCCTGGGTTGTCTCCCTGCCTCTGCCTCCTGCTAGCAGGCAAGCCACTTCATCTCTCTGGACCTCAGTTTCCTCACCTGTAAAATGAAGAGTATGAAACTACCTCATCTGGCTACTGCGAAGATTAAATAAGTCTATACAAAAAACAGACGCAGTCCCTGGCATGTGGTGAATTTGATACGATTTTGTTTGAATATACTTTGCCAATTTTCTGTTTGAAATATTTGTACTGCTGCTGGTAAGGGTCGTTCTCCTTTCCCTAAAAGCTAACTCTTAGGAGAGGATCAGGTTGTATGGCTTCAGCCAGTGAGGATTTATTGAGCATCTACTACATGGTCTTCACTTTAGCACTTAGGAAATTGAACAAGACCCACGTGCATGCCATTATTTGTGCTTCTTCAAAGAAAACAGGGTTTGTACTTGGGTTTTCCAGCAAGTCCATGTTCAGAGCTCTGTGGGCAGCAGATGGTGCCAAGGGTCACAGAGCAGGGGAATGTGAAAAGCTCAGACCTGGCTGATGTCAGGGGCCATTTGCTGTCATTGCAACTGTGCTGTTTTGGTTGTTTTTAGAAGAGTGAAAGAGACTTCACAGGTACATCAGCTAAATCCAACACGCAGACATCGTCTGAATCTTTGAATAAACCAACCATAAGATCACATTCTAAAGGTGGCGGGGAAGGTTCCATCACAGACGGGTTGTTAGGTTGGAGCGTGGTACCAGGTGTTTCAAGTCTCTCGTGACTGGAGACACACACAAGTGCTTACAGACGACCTGATATAGTATCTGGAATTTACCTGAAAATACTTCAGAGGAGTGTTGGGGGTAAGAATGTAAATAAAACCAGATTGACCCAACATGGCTAATGGTTGAAGCTGGTGACACGAGAGGGGATTTTGTGTCTGTTTGAGAATTTCCACAATAAAAAGCTAAGACAGAATCAGTGCAGATGCAGGGATCCTGGCTCGGGCAAGGCCTTGAGCTCACAGATGTGCAGTTCCCCTGTGCCTTGTTTCTGTGGCCTCAGCCTGTCCTTCTCTGTGTCCTTGCCTTGGAGAAAGCACACTGAAGCTGGGGGCTTCAGAGACTGAGAATTCAGTTTGAAGGAGGCCTGTGCGGAAAACATGGAAGCCCAGAGAATCCACCCTTCAGACTCATCTACCCAACCAACCGGTCGCTGATGCCGTTTCCCCCTGGTCCTCTGATCTGGTTACTGCCACGACTTTCAGGGCCCAGGAATTGCTTTTCTCAGCCTCAGGCACAGGCGAGGAGGCTTCTACCATCCTGAAGGGCCCCTGCGTCCCTCAGAGCCTGGGCTGTGCCATTTCAGGACAGGCCCGCCCAGGCCTGTCCACGCCATCACATCAGGGAAGCTGAGCTTGAGGGATCCTTCCCTGGGAGGTCACTGTCACTTTCCAGCTGCTCCCAGGCTGATTCAGATGCTGGCTGCCATGGTGTGGTTGTGGTTTGACCCATCCAAATTCACACGGAAATGTAATTGCCAGGGTGATGTATTGAGTGGTGGTGGGGCCTTTGTGAGAGTCCATTAGGTCCTGGGGGCTCCCCTCATGAAGGGATTGGTGTTGTCCCCATGGCCGTGGGTTGTTCTAAAGCAAATATGGCTTCCTCTGCTGGCTTTCTTGCTTCCTTTGTCATGTGATCTCTCTCATGGGCCCCTGAGCTCTTCCAGTTTTTCTCCATGTGAGGACCAGCATGTGGCCCTCACCGATAGCTGAGTAGATGCCAGTACCATGTTCTTAGACTTCTAGAACCATGAGCTGAATAACCTCTTTCCTTTACAGATCACCTTCTGTTATAGCAAGAGAAAACAGACGAAGACTCTGGGTCACCCTCCCAAAACATCTCCAGAACATCACCAACGTTCCCCGGCTACCTTCCCCACCCATCACCTCCATGCCCCCTCCCTGCCCCTACTTTTCTGAGCCTGCCCCATAGCTCCATTTCAGACCTGGAAGAGTGGGTAGCATTGACATTAGTAAGAGCAAACTAGCCCTGACTGGGTGGAGCGGGCAATGAATGGGTCAGAGCAGGAACTCTAGGATTCAGAGGTAGCTCTTCTGTGACCAGGTTTGAATCAGCCTGGACAATTCCTTTCATCTCTTTTGAATCCAGATGTTCTCATTTGAAGGGCTGTATTGGAAGGGAGCCTCTAGTTCAGAAAGTCAAGTCTTTTTTTCTTTCTGAGAATAATTGGCATGTTCCTTCTTAGCAAGAGACCACCGAATGGATGCTAATGGTCACACCACCCACCAAGACCCTGCCTCTCCATGCAGCACTCCAGGGAATGATCGCAGTGTCTCCCAAAGGGGCAGACCGCAGACTCCTGAGGAGCCATCCTAGCCGCCATGAGTTCTTACCCCTGCAGTCCTCCGGGAGTGGGAGATGAATGGTGGCCTTATTAAAACCACTGCTGGTGCCCCTGAGAGGACGAGATGTGATTTTTGTCAGGTTTGTGAGAGCCTGCATTCTAGAACCTTCCAAGCAATCCTCATGAGGTCAGCGAACTGATCGGCAAGCTCTGGTCAAGCATGCCACTTTCCAGTCAGTGAGCTGTGTTTCTGGCCATCTTTTCCCATTTGTAATTCTGGTTTCTCTTATCACACTGGCTCCAAGTGGAGGAGGGAGTGTGACAGGAGGGAGTCAAAGTTGTCCCACTAGAGTCTTTCCCAAGCAGCAGCTGGCACTCTGGCCTTGGGTATGGGTCTCCTGGGTGCAGGGCATGTCATGTGGTGGTTAAGGCGAGGGCTCTGGAGCCCCTTCTAGCTCAGCTGCTGACCAACTATATGACAGAACCTGTTGTTTAAACTTTCTGGACCTCAATTCCTCCATTTATGAAGGGGGATAATAATGTCCCTTACTTAGAAAGAGTTTTGTTTTTGTTTTTATTTTTGGTAAGAGTTGAAGGAGTCAATCTCTCAGACAAGTGCTTGCCATTTAATAAGGGCTTGATAACTATCAGTTGTGGTCATGGCTATTCAAATTGCTGCCACCCACTAATTGGCACTGGTGGGCGGGAGTCCAGGGTGGGGTGTGGAGATATTGCATGGTGGGGGAAGAGAGGGAGGAGTCTCCATTATTTTATTGGATCACAGTTCCACGCAGCACTCTGGGAAGCAGCTCAGTCTCAGTTTTGCTTTGGAGGATGGTCCCTCATCCTCTCCTTGGCCAGGAGCCTGTGACTGAGTCAAGGGCAGACAGGCAATTTCCGCCTCTGAAGCGGGTCCCTCACCTAGCTGCTGCCAGCTAACTTCCTCCCTGTGAAAGTAACTCAGGAAAACTTCCTGGAGGTAGATTCACATCTTTGATCACCTCCTTGGCTGAGTGGCTAGTCTGAACCTCCATTTGGCCAGGGGCCGGTCCACTGTGCAAGACAGAGGCCCAGAGCCTGCCCCAGCCTCAAGGCCCACGGGACCTGGCTGTGCTCAGCCTCCTCAGCTCTCCCTTTCCACCCCAGGCTATACCAAGCCCTCTTGCCTCAGAGGCTGCTCTTCCTGGAGCTTGGACCCCTCTCTCCGCCCACAGGTGCCCAGGTACACACACGGGACTCCCTTCCCAGCACCCTGCAGGTCTGTGCTCAGATGTCACCTACTCCAACAGGAGCCTGCTGATTTCTCTGTTTAAAACAACCCACTGGTCTTTTCTCTGCCTCTTGGTCTTCAATGCACTAACTTGGCACCACATTATGTATTCGTTCAAGTTTTTTCGATCTGAGACACATGAGGACACATGAGCTATTTGTAACCTCTGGCGACCCACCACACTGTCATTAGTAGCCTGCAGATCCCTCTTCAGAATGAGGACTTAAAAACACATCAGGTACAACACATAATGTTACAAAGGAAACAAACTAGATTGAAATATGGTTATTGAAATACAAAAGAATTCACAAATTATGAGACAGATATGTATTTCTTCATTAACAAATAAAGTAAAAGTATCTAAAAGTGAAATACTGACTTCCTAATTTTGAAGTAATGCTCCTCCCCGACCCCTTTCTTTCTTTCTTTGATACGGGGGCTTGCCCCAGTCCTATTTTGTTACACCAGGGATTGAACCTAGGGGCAGTCAAGTACTGAGCCACATCTCAGGACATTTTATATTTTATTTTAGACAGGGTCTCCCTAAATTGCTAGGTGCCTTGCTAAATTGCTGCTACTGACTTTGAACTTGCGATCCTCCTTCCTCAGCCTCCTGAGCTGCTGGGATTACAGGTATGTGCCACTGCACCAGGCTCTATTTTTAAAATTTTGATTCAAAGTCTTACTAAGTTACCCAAACTGGCCTGCAATTTGCGATCCTCCTGGAGCCTCAGATTCTCATTGTTTGGGGGTTATAGGTTGCATCTGGCTTAGAGTAATGTTATTTTTTAATAAATATTTCTAGATATTTGTAGTAACTGTAATGTGATAGGAAAATCTTTATTTCTATTGATGATAAAGCCACAGGTACAAAGTGCGGTTTGTTGCCTACACTTGTAATAGAAGGAAATGATGAAAAATATTAAATTTTAATTAGTTTGGTGAAAATCAAGATGCATTTTTTTCCCCATCCTCATTCACAGATTCTCTTGAGTTCTTAACCTCAGGTAGTACTCTGGCCACAGACATCGTTTTCTCCTCTGTTAGCACTGAAAAGCATGTCTGGTATATTGCAGGGCTCAATGAGAAATTCCGGAATAAGCAAATGCCTCTGTTACAACCTAGTAGTTAAAGGGTTCAACTGTGTCCCTAGCCTTTTACTCACATTTTAATAATAAAATGGTAACCACAGCTTCTACTCAGTGATTGCTGCAATGTGCTAGACACTGCTTCATGAACATTGGCTCATTTAATTCTTCCAACAAGGAACCCTGAGGTAGTTCTATTTGCACTCTTATTCTTTGATTACAGAAACTCAGTCGGACAGTTTAAGCAATCTGTTCAGGGCCACACAGCAGGTATGAGAACTCAGATCTGAGTTGGAGCCTGTGTTCTTGGATGTTAAATAGGTTTCTTCTGGTGTGTCAGCCTTGGGTTCTGGCCCTCATTTCCAACAGGCCCTGACCTGGTCACCTTCCTTGGCTGAGGTGCTGACCAGCACTTATTCACCTTCATCTTCTCAGCCTACCTATGACGCCTAAGGTCTGGGGGATCTTAGTCGTTCACCCAGCATCACATGCCTGCCTCTAAGCTAAAGACCACCAGGCTGGTATCTCCAGGCTGACTACTCTTCTGCTTTCTGAATCTCAACATCCACCTTCCCACTGGACAGCTTCCTGCATATTCTTCAAGTCACCGTGTGCTAGTGGGAAGGTCACTTTCTCCCTGAGGACTTTCCTGCCCACCTCCCATCCCTGTTGTCTCTATACATTCACTTCCCCTGAGGTGTATAACCTTGTTCATACACACACACCCCTCTCTACCTCCTGGAAGCTCTTTGAGAATAGGTACTATGTCTAGTTTGTCTCTAAATCCCTGGGACCTAGAACAATAGCTGGCATGGAGCTGACTGTGGTGTTTGTTCAATGAGTGAATAGACAAGTGAATGGATAAATGAATGAATGAATATACACCAACCACAACTGACATTTGCTGTTGTGCTTCTTTTTTGTTACACATAACCAAGTGTCTAGTACCATTAAATGACCCAGGGGAAATGGATTCTGAAGATTCAAAAACAGGGTTCTCCTTTATTTCCAAACCTTAAGTCAATCTGCAGTAGAAATATATAGAACCAGATCACAATAGGGTACCATATCTATTTGCTTTGGTTCCTCAAATCAATTCAAACCCCGTTAATACTAAATTTCATTTGTTGTTGTTGTTGTTTTTTTAGAACATTAACAGATATATTATTAAGCTGTGGGGCCATCCATAATTGGTCATCTCTCTGTGAATTAAATTTTATAAAGGAAAAGTAAGAGCAAAGAATAATCAGATTTCCTATTTATGCAGGGCAACCAAGTGAAATTATATTTACTTTCTAAATATAGATTATTTTCTTAAGAATCAAGCATTTATTTTAATCTCAAGTGATCTCAATAGATCTTATGTAGAATTAACAGATAAATTCCAGGTAACAGTATTATACATTTAATAAATTTAGCATGTATTGAATGATGTTTGAGTGAAAGGCACTGAGCTGGGTCCTGGAGGGAAACAAAGATGGGTGGAACATCTTTTCTTCCCTCAAAAGGAGTTTGTGAGAAAAAGAAGTGTGTGAGTCTTGGGGAGAGGGCTGAATGAAGCTGCTTTTAGAACCTGTGCTTCAAGACACCAAATTGAAGCTTTGAGGCAATTTGAAGTCTTGGCTTAGTGACATGGCTAATGGTGGAGAGGCCTATTGGGTCTGAAAAGAAAGATGTGGGATAAAAGGCTACATTAAAACCACCCTGTCTTTATTAATTTCCTGCTATGAAGGGCATGAATGGACCCCAATTGTCAAATGTCACAAACAAACTGTGATGCGCATCCTCGTATGGGAACTCTCTGCATAAGTACCCAAGATTGCTGCATCACCAGAAACGACTCTATGTGTCTCCACAGTTCCTCGGATTTGACATAGGCCAATGATTCCTAGCAGGGGACAGTCCCTGCCCCTCTGCCCAGTGGTCATTTGGCAATGTCTGTAGACATTCTAATTATCATGATTGGAGAATCTAATGGGTGGAGACCAATGCTGCTGCTAAATATCCTACAAGGCACAGGACAGTCCCCATAATGAAGAATGATCTGGCCCAAAATGTAAATATATTGAGGTTGAGAAATCCTTGTCTAGGTCCCTTAATTTGTCCATGCTCCTTTCCATGACATGTAGGTAGATGGATACTACGGGTCTCCTGAAAGAAGTGTGTGTGTGTGTGTGTGTGTGTGTGTGTGATATAGTCAATTGAATAGTGTCCTCCCTTCCCAAATTCATGTCCAACAAGAACCTCAGAATGTGATCATATTTGGAAATGGGGTCTTTGCTGGTGGAATTAGTTCAGGATCTCAAGAAGAAATCATCCTGAATTTAGGATAATCTTAAGTTGAGTGAAGGGTGTCCTTAGAAGAGGACACTGAGATAATGCACAGGCAGGAAGTCTGTGTGAAAACAGAGGCAGAGTTTGGAGTGATGCTGCCACAAGCAAGGTGCCAGGAGTCACTGAAAGCTGAAAGAGGCAAGAGGGATTGTCCCCTAGAGCTTGGAAAGACAGCATGGCCCTGCCAGCACCTTGATTTGGAACTTCTCCAGAATTTTGAGAGAATACAGGAGTGGTTTGTTGATGGCAGTCCTCAGAAACTAGTGCAAGGTATAGATATTTCTGTTGGGCAAACGTTTTATCTTTGCCCCCCTGACATTCCTTTTTCTTTGGGCAATAGCATCCCGACTTCTGCACTGCTTGAACAACCTTTAATGTTGCTGTTAGAAACGTGTGTAGTGTTCTTCTTAATAGGAACACTGTATGACCACGGCAGTAATAGGACTTGCCAAAGCCAGGAAGGGAGTCTCTTTGCTTAATTGGATTTGGAGTCTTGAGTTTTACAAGTTTCCAGGATCACAGAATATTTTAACTGAAATTGTTTTAGAGATTATGCTGATGTTTTTACAGATAAAAACCTGGAGAAAGAAGATAAACACTGGCAACCTAGATCATTAGAAATATAATTTATCTCAAGGATCCTTTAAATAAACACTTTTTGATTGCACATCTAAAATAAAATCTATTCAGAAAAATATTTCTACATAGCTATTTGGGGATTCATCTATTATGTAAAGAAAGATGAACTCATATATTCAAATGAGAATTAAAGGGAAATATTAAAAATCTACTTGTTTTGGTCAACATCCCCTTTCTGTGATGTCTGTGGCTGGTTTATGATTCCCCCAGTGCTCTTAGAAATCCCTCAATAAATGAGGTTGACACTTCTCCATTGTTTGCTCTTCCTCTCTTCTCTGGTCAACCCTCTTTGAGCAGGTGCCTGCACCATCCATCAGCAAAAATGAAAATAGCTCAATGGATATATCACAGTTCTGCAGAGTCCACCATGCAGATTTGGGGATCCATGTGTTCTTGGTGTATAAGTAGGTGGTTGTGCTTCATTTTCCTGTCTTACCCACACTCATCCACATGAGGTGTTGGCAAGAGTCTCTGCTCTTGTGTTATTCCCTCATCTCCCTGACCCCTCTAGCATTGCGAAGGGGAAGCAGCAGCATCTGTCTCATCTGCTGTAATGAGGGAATAAGATGTACCAGCCAAATCCCTCCATCCCTTCTCCCCCACCCTTCCTTAACATGAAGATATTTGATACTCTCTTGGGCAGATCTGAGAACAGACATAAGTAACACCAAAGTCACTATTCCCCTGCCCCACATTCTTCTGAAGTATGACCTTTAGATTCTGAACAGGCTGCTGCATGATTGTGTCCTGGTCCTTGGGCTGGCCAGCCTGAGGGAGGGGATGGCAATATAACTAAGCCTGCATCCCCATAGTTAAGTTAACCTCTGCAACCCTCTTTGGAACTCAGGGGGATTTATGAAATGGCCTAAAACAGTCACAGAGCTAAATAAGCCCCACAAGGACATGGATTTCAAACATGTGTGAAGGAATCTCAATAAAATATTAACCATTAAGGAACTAAGACAACCCTCACAGAGGAGTTTCCCTGTACTCAAATGCCCTGTTTCTCTGATTGGTGATATGTGGACACAGGATCAGAAATCTTTAGATAATAAGGTGACTCAACTTCTCCATCTTGTTTGAAAGAACGCAAGACTAGCAAGGTAAAAGTGCTCCTTCAAAATGACACAAATTGTTGCAGTGGGGCCCAAGGCAGGCATTCTCAGTGTGGAGGTGTTAAAAGATTGTTCCCATGTTCTTTGATACGCCTTCCATAGAGAATGGATCTTTGTCTCCTTTCTTTGAACCTGGGTTCTGTGATTGATCAATAGAATGTGTCAGAACCAACACTATAGCAGTTTCCCAGCGTAGGGCTGTAAGACACTGGCAGTTGCCATTTCGTGTCTCTTCACTCATACTTTCAGAACCCAACCACAAGGCTCGAGGAAGCCCAGGCAGCCCACAGATAATTCCACAAGACCAGGAATGGAGATCCCTGGCATTCAGTTCTTGCTCATCTACCTGCCAACGTCCAGTAGCAATCACCAACCATCTTGGAAGTGGATCCTTCAGCTCCACTCCACCCCAGTCATAACTGGTATTCCCTAGAGAAAAGATGGGCCTTCCCTGTAAGCTCTGCTCTAATGGAAGATTGGTGGAGTTGAATAAATATTTGTTTTTAGTCATCTGGTGGTCTTAACCCACTGTTTTGGGGTGATTTGTTACACAGCAATAGATGACTACAATCCTCCCTAATACACTTCCAATTACACTATCAATGAGCATGTCTTTGGGAATGGGAGGTAAGGCACTGAGGAAAGTCCTGTATCAATAATCCTCAAACTTGGCCTGAGAGGCTTTGAAAATGCACATCACCTGGCTATTTCAGTGGATCTGGGGTAGGTCTTATAACTGCATTTTTAGCATGTGCCATAGTAGTCCAAGGATATTGTATGGCCACTGGTTAATTAAATTATAATTATTCTAATAAAAGAGCAAACTCATGGGCCAAAAATGCTTTGGGAAAATTACAGCCCTTCTTCTGATCAACCTTCTCTCCCACTTTTATCCTTTTGTTGCTTGAAAGAGACTGTAAGCAAGCCTTCTACAAAGAAGGACAACATATAATGCCAATCCAATCATATGAGCTAAAGCCCCATGTATCTGGAAGTAAAAGACCACTTTCCTTAAAGTTCTTTCATTCAAAATCCGCATGTTCAGAGCTGCTGGCCCATGACTCTGGCCTGTGTCCTCCTGACTACCCATCACTTTCCCCTGGACAGTATGTCATAGTGGTAAAAACATAGTCCTCAGCATAAAGAAAGCCTGGTTCAAAACCTGAGGCCTCTCATTGAGTATGTGACCTTTAGCAAATGACTTCATTTTTCTTAGTCTCTGTAAGATGATGATAATCATATTGCCCATCACATAGGATTGCTGTGGAAATTAAATGACTAATAACTAGGTACTCAGTGTAATGCCTGGCACGTTGTAAGGGTTCAATAAATAGTATGTCTCACAACTTGTCCAGCAAACGATAAAGGGGAGGGACCAGGATACATGTCATTCATTGCCTACATTTATACCAAAAGACCAGGAAATGGACAAACTCAGTAGTATCCACTGCTGAGAACCAGAGTCAAATCTCTGGGGCACATTTAAAAAAATACAGATGCCCAGACCTGGTCTCACCAATTCTGATTCAGTAGATGCATGTAAGTCCAAGAATATAGGCAAATACTTCTGAAGAACCATCAGGTTTGGGACCTGGTGGAGCATTCAGAGTTCTTTGTTCCTAAAGATGCTGAATCCTTTAGACAGCAAAAGTATCTGTAAAATATTGTTCTGTTCCAACAGATTTCTAGGTGTCTTATGCACTCCACCTACTGAAATGAGTTCTGCTGACAAACTCGAACAACAGTTCACTACAGGTTAGTCCTGTTTTAAACTTCCAAAGGCGGCAGGACTCTAGTCTGTCCAGGGCACAGCCTTGGGGAGGGAGGAGGACCAGAACCCTGGCTGTCCTAATCTCCCAATTTTCCTATCAGCCACTTCCACACCTAACCCAGTGTTTGCTCACAGAATGGAAGATGTCACTCCCAGAGATTTTAATTAATCGTCTTCCTATTTTTTTTTCCTTTTGGGTCAGACTCCTAAGTGTCTATCATGTTGACAGCCCTCTGGGGAGTCTTTTGTTCTGAATAGGTGAAAAATTGTACCCACAAAAAGAGTTCCCCATCCGATCAATTCTCTCTAACAACTTTATTGATTAGCTGCAGGAACATTTTTCATTTATTAATTATGAAGAAGATGTTTCAGAGATTTCTTAAAGTTAACTATTGTGATTTTTAAAAATATTACTGAGTTAACATTGACTGACTTGACTCAAACTACTTAACAGCACTCAGAGCGTAAAAGCAGGGATTTAGAGTCCTAGCAAGGGAGGCTCTCGGTGCCTGTGAGCTCAGGCAGCAGTCTGAATCTTCATTTGGGGCTGATTAATTGATTACTTGAAAAAAAATGGCTTGTCCTTTTCAATAATGTGTTAGCATCAAAATATCATCCCATTATGATGTCCAGGCTAGTGATGGTTAATTAATTAATTGCTGCCAGTTAAAAACAATGTTCGACCCAGGTAAATCTTTCACTTATTAAAATCAATTTTGGTAATGGCTTTGCAAGGGGATTTGGGAGTGGAGTCAGGAATGTTGACTGACTCCTCCTTCCCCCCACTTCTCTCCCTTCCTCCTTCCTCTTCCCCTCTCCGGCTCCTCAGTTCCATTCCCTACTGACCCTGGCGGTGCAGGTGTCTGTTAGAGCCTCATTCAGCAGAGCAGAGCTCCCTGGGCTGTGGATATTCTCTGTAGGTTGCAGACTGGCTGTTTGTTCCTGAGCTGCTCAAAAGAAAGCAGTCTGACAGTGGACATCCTTGCCCCTTGCCAGCTGGATTCCCAAGACTTCCTGAAGAGGAGGGCTGGACTGCCGGGAAGTGAGGCAATTTCATCAGTAGACCAAATTCTTACTCCTCAATCCCCAGTGGCCTCCCCAGCCCTGTTCTTCACCAAGCACATTCCAGACAGCGTCCATGGCAGGGAGCCCCACTCTTGGGTGAAAGAAGGAATGCACACTGTAATTCAACTTTTGTCCTCAGGATGCACAGATTGGCCTGGGTGGATGCGGTTGTGTGTTGGGTACAAATAACTAAGGGCCCTTCCGAAGACTACAGAAGCAGTCTTCTTACAGTTCTGGCAGAGTTAAGGGGGATCTGGGAGGAAAACTGGTGGTGGATGGGTGGAAAGATCAAGATAGGAGACCCACCTCACTCCAAGCACCTCAGAGGGAAAATGGGTTTGAGTAAAGATAAAAGGGAGGTATTCCCCAAAAGAAATAGGAGAGGGCAAAATGAATGGGACTAAGGAGCCCTGTGAAAATGAAGAGAAGGAAACAGAACAGAACAAAACAACAACGAAACCCCTGGGGCTACTCAGGGAGCCCAGGGCAGTGTGTGGGTGTCAGAGGAGCAGACTGCCAGTAGGGTGCAGAAGGGCCGGGGCAAAGGGAATCTGCCTTTCCAAGAGCTAAATAGAATAGCAACAGCTTTAAACTTGGTGTTTGGTGTAAGATAAATGGGGGAAGCAGGGAGGGCCCAGACTTGAGAAGATGGATGAGGGATTACTGAGCAACTGGGTTCTGTAGAAAGAATCAGCCTTCCCAGTGGTGGGGAAAGCTCAGCCGAGGAGATGGTGAAGGATAAGGGAGCATGCACCAAGTGACATGGGCTGATGTCTTTACAAAAATTGCACCCCCAGCCCTTAAATACAACCTAAGTAGCAGTAAGTACTGCTTTGCTAAGAAATTGAGACGTGAGGATATGAAAATAGGTATTGGTAAGTCCTTATTCTCAAATAAAAAGATAGGTTAGATTCTGGATCACAACCTGCCATCATGCATGCATAGCTCCTCAGTAAAATTCCAGAAGAGATTTTCAGAAGAAAGATTGGGAGCTCCTAGAAAAGAAAGCCATAGTTCTTTGTGGGTAACATGAAATTGCTAATAACAAGCCAAACTAACCACATTTCATTTCATTTCTGACTTGTGTACCAAATGTATGACATAATTGCTGATCATCCTCAGTCTAGCAAAGCCACTGGATTGATCTTGTCTGACATTCTTTTGAACACATTTGTAAAATCTGAGTTGAATTCCTGCAGATAGTTTGAATCACTACCAATGAGGATTCTTACTGCAAGAATCTCAATTATTGAACCAAGGGAGGAGTTTAGTTTAGCTCTGTTCCTAATAGTACCTTGTTCAACATTTTTTCTAAAAGAAGTGAATGAAGGTACAGAAAACATACTTATCAGATTTCCAAATATGACTCATGTCTGGGAGGGATAGATAACACAGCAAAAGAACAAATCAATATTCAAAGTTATTCTGTTAGGTTGGAATATGGAAATAGGCCAAGAGTATAACAGGAATAAACATAAAATCTGAGCTCAGGGTTACAAAAAATCAATAGCACAGCACTGGGGAAATATGACTTGGTAGTCGTTGACATAAAAAAATGGCTGGGCTTTTTATGATCATAAGATCAGGAAAACAAACAGCATACTATGAACCCTAAGAAAGCTAATGGAGTGTTAGACTCTGTTTTAGTTTGTATACTCTCAGAAGCAGAAGTGAAGGTAAGAATTCCAGAACAAGCAATTCACTGGGGAGATGACCCCAGGAAGCCTCCTATATGGAATGGTGGAAGTGAGACAGCAAAGGAGTCAACAACTGTGACAACAACCATTATCAAGCCAGTGACCATGACGGTAGCAGAAGCATGAGGCCACTGGACAGCTCAGAGAAAGGTATGGGATACGAATCTCAGGGTTATCCCAGCCGAGAGGGAGAGAGTTGTGGCATTTACACTCCAACTCACTTTGTTGTTGGCTGAAGGTTCCTCTGGGGAGTACTGGTTCTTGGCACCTCTGACTATGCACAAAGTGGGCTCCAGTAGTAGAGGAAGCCCTCAGGCAAGACATACAGTGCTCACAGATAAAAGTCAGTCTTGAAGACACCAGAATGGTCACTACTGACGTCTGCTATAGTTTCCAAGTTACAGAGAAAACGTGTCCAATGTAATTATCTGACATACTTTATGAGACTATGGGTGCCACATTCAAGAAAAACCTTGAAAAACTGAAGTGCTTCTGAGAGCAAAGGCACAAGATGAAAAGGAGTTTGATAACCATGTCATCTGAAGATAGAACTAAGGAGTCCCAGTTTGTAAAAGGAAAACAGGAGCAGCAGATATCTTTGTGAATCTCATCTTGGGTGTCTAACAGATGTCTTCGACTTCTGATGTCCAAATGGGAATTCAGTTTTCTCCCTTCAAAACTGGAGTACTGTGAAAAAAATTGTAGATAAATACAGAAAATACCATATGACACCTATAGCTGCCTCCAAATGGTGAGGTTCCTGTTCTAGAGAGATGGTGGGAAAGGAGAGGGGAATAAATGTAAGGACCACAACCCAAATGCTAAAACGTTTGCACACACACACACACACACACACACACACACGGAGAAGTGAGTTTAAGGATTTAGACTAGATTTTGATATTGAAGCAATTGGTTGAAAGACCATACGAACTTGAACAAATTCTTAATCTGAGACTATGAAAGAGCAAAAAGATTCATTTTTAAAAACTAAATAGAACATTATATATGAACAACAAATAAGAAATTATTTACTACTTATGTGAGCATATATTAAATGAACAGGCAGCCTTACAAATAGATTAATATATAAATAAAGATGTATTTGACTGTTAGTTGTTCACTCATACTTATGTGGCAAATTATAGCTGGATATGACAATACTGTGGTTTTGATATTACTACTGAATTCTCCCAGTTGGTAAAAATAAGGTATGGGACACCCACACTACCAACCATTCATTTGAAAAACTCTCTATTGATTGGAATAATCCTCAAAACCATTTTCTCACAATAAGCAGGGTCTACCCCTTACTACACGTTTTAGTCAGCTTTTGTTTTTGCTACTGTGACCAAAAGATCTGACAAGAACAATTAGAAGAGGAAAAGTCCAGCATCCTGCATTCCTACAGATCCAGCACTGTGTGGTCTGCCACCTCTTGAGCAGTAGCTAAGTCTGCAGGAACCATGGTTACAGTAGCTTCGGAGTACATGGGTGGCTGAGCATGGTAAAAAAACTTTCTAGGCCCCCCTGTGCAAGCACAGTGTCCCACTGATCTCTGTGCAAGGGGATTTTTACTTTTATGTTATTGAGACTGAGATGGGTGTGATCTTGCCAATTTCTGAGATGTCCTAAAGCCATTCTTCCTATTATCTCTGGGCAAAGTATTTAGCAGTATCTCTTTAGTGGCTGTATTGTCTTTAATAATCACACCTTCCTTAAACCAAATTTTACTTGCAATTTTCTGGTCAAATTGAAAGTTTTTAAATTCTTTCTGCCTTGCTTTCTGCTCCTGTTTATCACAATAAACTTGACTAAAAGCTTCCAGAAACATCTATGCCACTGTCTGAATACTATACTGCCTAGAAATCTCTCCCACCAGATTAAGAAGTCCATTGCCTTTAAATTCAACCTCACAGGAAGTCTCAGGACAAGGGAAAATGCAGACAACTTCTTAACCAGTATGTAACATGAATGGCCTTTAGTTCAATTTCCAATAGAGTCGTCCTTCCCCTCTGAAACCTCATGAGCCCTGTCTTTACTGTCCATAGTCCTATTGGCATTCTGGTCTTCTGAACTCCCACCAGAATTACCCATTAAGGTCCACTTTTTACAGTCTAAAGCTTTTCCAGCTTTCATTGCTAAACTTTCCAGGCTTCCTCCGATAAATTCCAAAAAAACTCCAAAAGCTTCTGAACCACATGGTCAGGTTAGTCACAGCAATGACCCCACCTCTCAGTACCAATTTTTATTTTGGTCAGCTTTTTTTCATTATTGTGACCAAAAGACCTGACAAGAATAATTAGAGAAGGAAAAGTTTATTTGGGGGGTTCATGGTTTCAGAAGTCTTAGTCCATAGACAGCAGACTCCATTTGTTGGGGCTTGAGGTGAGGCAGAACATCATGGTAGAAGTGTGTGTCAAAGGAAAGCAACTGGGGACATGGCACTAGGAAGGAGAGTAAGAGGAGGTGGGTAAGAGAATGTGCTCACTCTTCTCTCTGACAAAATATGAACCCCAAAGTCACACCCCCAATGACCCACTTCCTCCAGCCATACCCTACCTGCCTACAGTTACCACCCAGTTAATCCCGATCAGGGGATTTAGGCACTGATTATGTTAAGGTTCTCCTAACTCAATTATTTTACCTCTAAAATTTATTGCATTGTCTCACACATGAGTTTTTGGAGCCACCTAATCTCTAACTCATAACACCACACATGCTGGCCCAGTGTTACCCTCAGTTTCAACACTAAGTTCTCAAGGACACTTGCTTTTGTTTCATTGTTCCTGGATCTTGGTCAGGCTATTTACTAACCATGCAACCTTGAAAACCCTTTTTTCATTTCTCAGTATTCTGGTTTCCCCAAAATGCCTTTCTATAGGATTGCTGTAGGGAACAAGCTAGAAAAGGAATGAGTTTGGGGAATTTAGAATTTTATTTTCTTTTGAGTTGGTCTGGAGAGAATAAAAACCAAAGCAGTTGTAGAAAGACATATTTATTTTTATTTTCATTTAATATTCTGGTTTGGGACAAAATATTTATTCCCATAATACCTACATCCCCTGAGACCATTCAGGATGCAATGACCTGATCAACAAAATGAACATGTATATATCAGAACAAAAGTGGGATAACAATATAGGAATGAAGAAAGCATCACATCCAAAACACCTTGGTTGTACAATTTGGGAAGGAATTCCACGTCAGTGAGAAGGGAAGCTATAAACTCTCCTCTTGGCTTCTCCAAAAGGCTTCTCATGACTCTCAGGATTCCACAGCAAATTGAGAGATACAGTGTGAAAAGCAGATAGAGGAAAGATTTCCTCCAAAATAAGGGAGAACAGATAGGATGCAGAAAACTCCAATTCAAGTCCAGAAAAATAAAATAAAATAAAATAAAATTCAAGTCAAATATCTATCTGTGACAAGAGAAGTTGTTACTGTACAAATCTAAGAAACTGAAGTTAATTTTGAGACAAGGTGAAAAAATTGACATAAAAATTTTAATGAGAGCTTCATTGGTTTATCTGTTTCTATTAATATGTTCTAGAGACAAGATAGAAAAATTTGTCCTCCTTCCTTCTTGCCAGCTGTCTGACCTGCAAGAGGTTGGCAGTCTTGGTAGCCCAGTGGTTTGGACTCTGTGGAAGAGTAACAATATCTTGTACCTGAACAAGTCTTTCCTGGTTGCAAAGCACTTTCTTATCAAGTATCTTAATTGATCTCCACATCACTGTTAGAAGCATATTATGAGGAAACTTGGGTTCTGCGAAGGCCACACTTTTCTCTTTAAGTATCTCACTCCTGACCCACCTCGACATGGAAACTTCCATCCCTAAAGTATCATTATTTTGGCAAAGATATCTCTGTAATTTCTATACTAAGACAAAAATATCTCTAGGATAATTGTTACATTGACGGCATTATTGCCAGTGAAGATGAGTTAATAGGACCCTTAGGAGATGGGAGGCAAGACAATACATACCTGTCTGAAATCCAGGGAGTAGAACACTGTTAAGTAAAAGGGAATCCAGGCAAAGTGCCTAGAGAAAACTCTGGGGAGTCAGACAGCATTTTAAAGGCAAGAAATGACTTAAATAAAATGGTAGAAAGACTGTAAGACAGATGTCACCTACATGGTGGTTTTATCTGGAGACGGTCAATATCATAAAAATTGTGATAGGTCTTGTGCTTCAATATGGTGGGCCAGCTCAGAGAGGTGAAGAGTTGGCTTCAAATGAAGTAGGAAAAGAACCTGGAAGGACTGAGATGACCATTAAAAGTCAGACAGCATTGGAAAGGAAGCTCAAGAAGTTTAAATCTAGGCAAAGAAGGGTATCCAAAGATTCAGAGAACAAGACCATACAGAGGAAAAAACAAACAAAACAAAAACTTTTCACTCTCTTGAATTGCAGAAGTCTGAGTCTCAGAGGCTGGGAGGGGTCTCACAGGGAGCCTATTGGATAGGTAAAGGTCAGTGAACTGGTGAGATCCATTAAAATGTTTCTGGAGCATCTAGTCCTAGGAAATCAGAGAACCAGGTTAGAAATTTGGAACATAAATGTACTGAGATCTGAGCTCTGTTTCCCAGGTTGCCAGGGATTATAAACTTGACTCAGAGAGGATAGCAAACCAGAGTTAAAAAGAATAGCATACCTGTTGACCTACCATTCCACTTCTCTGAATTTTTTTCCATAGATATCCTCATATGTGTGGGACATGACATATATAGACGAATACTCACTGTGCTGTTGTCAGTAGCAGCCAAAGGTGGAAAATAGCCTAAATATTTCATCATAGAAGATGGCTGAAATAAATTATGGCAAACTCATGCAATGGAGAATCAACTGTAGAACTTTCTACACTTATTTGGGACAATTTTTAAGACACCTTTTCCTCAAAATAAGTAAAAATCAAAATGGAATAAACAGTGAGGTAGTATTTATATTTCTTTTTCTGAAACATGTCTGGAATCCTTTGGGGGATGAGATCTGAGTGGCTGGTTGATAAAGTGGGAAGAAAATATTTCTCAATAATCTTTGTGTAACTCTGGAGATTTATGTTTATGTGTATTACCTATTTTAGAAAATATAGATCTAGAAGGATGATATGACAGGAACAGGAAACCAAATTCCAAGATAAGTTACTGAAGATGAGAGCCCAAGCAGAGACTGAAGGGTGGGACATGGCCCAGAACTGGTTCAGTGCATTTGTGGCTGTGAGTTCCCAGCCTGGGTCTGGGTGGGTGTAGCTGGGCCCAGACTATGAGTTCAGAGAGGGGACAGATGACTAAACAGTTCCTCAAGCATCTTCCTGCCATGAAGTCTTCTTGGAGTCTTAGTTCTATAAGGGAATCTTAGGGCCATTCAGTCTGGTGGTTTCAAAATACCAGTGGGTAATTTGTCTGAGGCCAGAATCATCAAGAACCTTGATTCAGATTCAGATTTGTAGCCCACCCCAGACTCCTGGATCTGAAAGTCTCAGGAGGAAGTGGGAAACTGTGTTCTGGGGTTCTGATGTCAATCTGGCTGAACTTGACCATCCATCTCTCACAGTGGAAGGGGATTTCCAAGAGAGGAGATGCTCGTGTGGTGCCTCTGTGGTTCTGGGAAAGTACCTAAAACAAGGCAGTGCAGAGTACAATGCAAGGGCAGCTAGGAGCCACATGGGCCTATGCTTGAACCCAGGCCTGCCATCTATTGCTTATGTCTTTGAAGATGACCTAATACTGCTATTCCTTGACCTACTTGCTTCTTACATGGGTTTAATAATGTCTACCTTCAGGTTTAATTGAAGTAAGGTAAAATACCTGCAGTGCCCAGCTGTTACCAGTACTGTTCTATCACTGCTGTTGAAACTTACTAGGAAGGTAAGGATCTTGCAAAAAAGATAAAGGACTGTTGTCAAAGGAAGAGCAAGAAACTAATGAAATGACTTTGGCAGCATTCATTACAACATCAAAGGGGAGCTCCAGCAAAAGTGGTCTGGAACTGTGACCTGTTTGCTGCAATGATTATAATCCTATGACCACTTGAGTCACTTAGACTTCAGTCCTGGTGAGCACTTAGTGCTCAAAATCCCTCACAATATAGCCTATTAGGCTTGTAGTGGGATTGCCTTGGGCTTATGCAATGAGCCACACTAGGAAGAAAACCAGATGGGTTCTGGATCACTAGAGTCAGTGTTTTTTGTCCCATTTAGTGGGGCTCCTGACCAGTTTGCTTTTCTAGGGTTACAGAATGGAAGCTGGAGGTATTCATTTGATCCTCTTTCCCTCACATGCCTAACTCCATTAATGATTATAAAGGCACATTCCCAGCACATTTAGTGGGTTTGGACTTCTAGAGAATCATTCCAATTTCTCATTATGCCTGGCTGGTTGGCAGAGGCCCTAAAAGACAGAAGACAGGAAGTCTGGAGAGGTTTAGAAGCTCATCTCATTCTCTCTTTTGTAAGCAGGGTTATATTTTGCCCAAAGGCCAAGCTACAAGCACAGATTTCTTCAGATCCTAAACTTTGAAGAGAGGCTTTATGCACAGTGTGGTAGTTTAGTTATAGCTGTATTTTCAAAAATTTCTATGTCTACCTTTGCAGCAGTTGAAGGGGTAGACCAATGGCTGAGGAGCTCCCTAAATCTGATATCACATCCAACTGAAGCTTTTGAATTCCTATTATGTTTCTCCTCAGGGCTACCCAGGATTAGTTTTATTTATTTTCCCCAGAATGTAAATACCTTAGTCTTGGAGTCTCTATATTAAAATCAAGGAGGAAAGAAAAGTAGGAAAACAAATGTAGGGAGACACAGTGAAAAACTGATTCGTGAGAAGCACAGGCAGTGGTCAGTCATAGGTGAGGGGATGGGTGTAGGGAGCGGCTGAGCAAAGCCTTGGTGGTTCTGTCTACTCTCCTTTGATAAAGAGGAAGAAACTGAGGTTTGGAGAGCCCGGGGATTCTCTGGTTAATCAAGAGCCAGAATCCAAGACTGGGCAGGGGAAGGAGAATCAACATGAAAGAGTGAGTGCTTAAGTTTGTTGGGAAACTCATCCCTCGGATTGATTCAAATGTAGTTTCTAAAATATTTTTACATACAAGGATTATTTTCTATTGCTAAGCAGCAAATTAAACCCAAACTAAGCAACTTGAGACAGCAAACAATTAGTACCTCTGTTTTTGTGGGTCAGGACTCTGACACAGCTTAGCTAGATGCTTGTGGCTCCAGAATTCTCCCAAGATGTCAATCAAGAATCAGCTGAGGCTGTGGTCACATCCAAAGGCTCATCTGGAGAAGGGTCTACTTCCACATTCACTCATGTGGTTCTTGGCAAGATTAATTTCCTCGTGGGTTATTGGAGTGAGGACCTCAATTCTTTTCTGGTTGTTGGCCAGAGGTTCCTAGAGTTCCTTGAAAGAGTGCTCAGTTTTTTAAAAAAATAATTTTTATTTTATTTTTTTGACATGGATAGAACTTTATTTCATTCACTTAGTTATATGCGATGCTGAGAATTGAACCCAGTGCCTCACACATGCTAGGCAAGTGCTCTACCTGTGAGCCAGAACCCCAGCCCGAGTGCTCTGTTTTTATATCCTACTTTCATAAGTGAAATCCCATAAACTCTGCTATACTCTCTTCTCTAGAATCAAGACACTAAAACCAGCCAACAGTCAGGAGGAGGGTCTGGTACCAGGGCATGAATACCAATAGGTGAGCATCACTGAGAATTATCTTGGAGAATGTCTACCAGCAATTCATATTTTAGCAGAAAATTAGAAAATGCAAATGTACTCCATTCCATACACAATTTTACCATGAAGATCATAGCTACTTGCATATTCTTTTGTGAACATTTTTTATACAGATATTTTGTTTTAAAAAGATGGTTCAAACTATACCTACTCTGGTAATATGCTCTCTTAGCCCAGAAATATATCACAAATGGATGTCAATAAACAGTGTTCTATATCATGGATAGAACTGAGTAGAACTTGAGAGAAATAGGTTAAAGAAAAAATTTAAAAAGCACAGCATAATATCAAGTTGATGCCAAAGAGGGAGTATTCACTGGAGCAAGTAAGAAGTTTACCTTGAGTATATCAACAGAGCTTAGGTAGGCCAAAGCATTCCAGCCCAGTAGGAGATGGGATATCATTCAATAGCACATGAAAACAGCAAATTACACAGGCACTTCTAGGTTATATATAAATAAGCTGTGCCAGTTGTGCTGTACTGATGGCCAGCTCGTCAGCGTTAATTTGAGTCTTTGAATCACTTCATGCATATTGCCGAAGCTCCCTGGGTTCAAAAGTGTGACACAAATAAGAAAGACTGACTACCACTGGAATAAGGTGGCAGAACCAATACACTGAGGTGAGGGGAAGGAAGATCCAACAGGTTTCTTGGCCCCATCCAAAAGGGCTGAAAATAGATAAGTAAACTCAGTGGTTCTCAGCTAGGTTTGAAGATGGCAGCTGACTGGGTAGTTCTGCTGCCTGAATCGCACTCAAAGAGATTCTGGTTTAATTGGTCTGGGGTGGGCGTTTTAAGAGCTCCCTGGGTGGTTATAAAGTGTAGCCAAGGTTGAGAACTACTGAGCCAACTACAAGGTATTGACTTGGTTGGGATGTGAGGGCTTGGGAGGAGTGAATTCAGCTTTACCTCAATTTCCTTTGCAGGCTACTAAGTTTGAGGAGTACTGGTGAAAATCCCACTGCTTTAGAAAGAAGTAGTTGTTGATGGTAGCAATGGACTGAAAACAGGCATAGGAGAATTTCAGCTGAGTAGAAGAACAGATTTTCCCACATTGGTGCCTTCTGGAAGGGCCCTCTAATTTCCCAGTCTCATCCCTTCAGTAATTTAAAACTGAACTTAAAGCTAGGAACATGTACACCATCTATTCTATGTTGGCATGTGTCTTAGTTTGTGCTTCTATTAAAAAAAATAGCATAGACTGGGTAACTTATAAAAACAGAAATTTATTTCTCACAGCTTTAGAGATTGGGAAATCCAGGATCAAGGCCCTGACAAGTTAGATTGTCTGGCACCTCATCTCTGCATTACCTGGATGGGAAGGAACACTGTCCTCACACACTGCAGGGTGAAGGGCAAGCTAACCAAGTATTGTTTGAAGCCTCTTTTATAAAGACCTTAACCCCATTCACAAAACAGGAGTCCTCCTGGCTTAATCACTTTTCTAAGACTCTCCTCTTAATTCTACCATGTTGGCACCACCTGAGTTTTGGAGGGAACGCACTGCAGCGTGGCTCAAGTCAAGTCACCGTGTGGGCCTTTCTCATCTTTCTTTAATGTATTTTACATAGAGACTCAGGATTACCCTCCAGCCAAATGATACTGATGGAACTTGTCCACGCTCCTAGCCTTTTGATTTCTTATTCCCCTGTCCCCTTTTCAGAGTTTCAAGGACTGGCTCTCTGATGCTTTCTTCACCCTGACCTCACTTACCTAGATGGCATAGAAGATGATAAGTTTCATCACGGGTCATCAAAATGTACTTATTCATATCCCACTTCTTTAGTCCTCATAAATGATTTCAAGCTAGTGGGTTGAGGCACGACAGTAACTTAGTGAATTAATGTGGCCCACTGTCTTCTGAAGACCAGGTGCTTCACCAGAGGATGGTATTAGTTGAGGAAGGCCATGTGGTGGGACAGGACCTGGCAGAGAGTTGTGAGAGACAAGCAAGGCTTTTAATATGCTTCAGATCACAAGAGGAGATTTGTTTGCCTAGGGTCAGTTGAAATTGAAAAAGGAAAAATAGGGAAAAACTGTGTGTATAGGAGTTGTGTAGGGGACAATACTAGAAAGAAACAAAGCTGGAAAGAGATATTTAGCTGTGGTTAGAATTTCTTTATTACTTTGAGGGGAAAAGAGTTTAAGTATTTCCTTTAACAAGTGCACAGCATACAGATCTGTGGGCTGACGTTGAAAATGAAATCCTTGAAGAAATGCAAGTGTGGGATTTTGGCAGGATGTGTGTGTATGTGACATGGTGTGAGTGTGTGTGTGTGTGTGTTTATGTGTGTGTGTGTGTTGGAGCAGAACATATCTTCTGCTCCAAATCAAATAGGTAAAGAAATATGGTAAATATTATATGCCCTTTAAATAACCAGCTCAGGAGACTCAGGAAAAGCACTGAAACATGGAGAAGAGCAGCAAGATGGCGGTGTCACCAGGGCCTACAAATTGGGGAGGGAAGAGGGGTAGGGAAAGGAGAGGGAGTGAAGGGAGAAGAGAACAAATCACAGCAGAAGAAAGTGGCTGATCGTGTAGGCACAGGGCAGAAAGATCAGACAGGCTTTCATGAAATTTTACCAGAAGTATTTTTCATTTACATTACCCAAAAGAAAAACCAGGAAAATACCATTCCCGATGGACTAAGAGGGCAAGCAGGTAACAGAAGGATTCAAAATAGCAGAGGTTTTAATGTGTATTTTTTACTTCTGTCTTTATCAAAAGATGTTGCATTTTGATGCAAGGTCTGTGGGTTACACTCAGAGAGTAACCACAAGCAGACATTTTGTCTCGCAGGGAACCAGTTCTCAATAATTCTCATGATTTCTGGACCCCCTTTCAGCCCTCCCCCTGGCTAATGTACAGTAGAACATTTCTTTTTTGTGCCTTCCTTTGTGTTTAACCCTTGGGCTGTTATCCAGGCATGGAGTCCCTGTCCCACCCCATGTGACATGAAGAGGGCCAGCAGACATAAAATAGACCCAAATATCCTTTGCAAAAAGCTGCCTGAATCTAAACCAGCAGGGACTTCCAGCACTCAGGTGAATGGACATGGGGACTTGGCAGGGAGCATTGGGCAGGAACCAGCAACTATTCTGAGCATTCACAGAGAAGGGGCATTACCTCAGAGGCTTCACAAAGAGCAAGAATGATGTCCATCTTTTAGGAAGCAGAAAAAGATGACCACATACCTTAGAGCCCAATAAGCTTAACCTGGCTTCTGGGGAAGATGCTAGAACAAATCATGAAGCAATCAATGTGCAGTCAGCCAGAAGCTTGGGGGAAGGCCTGGGGAGCTTATGGACACAGCCGTGTAAGGAGTAAATCAAGTCGGACCAATTTAATTTCCTTCTATGATAGAGTGACAGGCTATGTAGATAAGGTAGAAGCAATAGATGTAATCGACCTGAATCCTCAGCAAGGCATTTGCTTGTGCCCCATGTGACGGACTCAGTGACAAGCCACTTGCTACAGTTCAGGCCAAGGGTCATCAACCCCAGAGCTCTTACACAGGATGGCAGGGGGTCCAGTTCCTGTCACACATTCCACCTCTCTGCTCCATCGCTGCAGTGAGTTAGGATCATCCTCTCACCATTCTATTTAACAAATGTTTGCTTTGTGCCTGTTGGTTTTATGTACTGTTGGCACTTAATAAACGCTTAGTGAATGAACGAATGCTTAGGCATGTGACAGCAACGTTAGGAGACTGGCACAGGGAGATTTGCCCCAACCCAGCCCCTCCACTGCCAACAGATAAATCCCCAGCAATATGCTCCCCCATCCATTCAAAATGCCAGAATCCACTCTTGTATTTATGCAAAACTGAGGTTGGGTTTATGCAGAGTTGGAAGCAGGATTTGCTTCCTAATGTTTGTTGTTTTCTAAAAATCAAGAGAAAGGGGGAGAGAGAAAGAGAGTCTTCACATTACACATCTTTATCTACAGCCTAGATGACAGAATTTTAATAAGGCCAACTATCCACCGGTCACACAGAAAGGGCCGAGTTGAACAAAGCACATAAAACAGGCTGGTGCAAGGACCACACGCGAAAACAAGACTCAAGAGTGACACTGAGTTACTCAGGCACAGAGTGAGTCTTTGTCAAGATTGTAGGTCAGGCTAGACCCCCAGCTGGCAGAAACCAACGGGCTTCAATGAATGGCACCATGCAAATGTCACCAGGGCAGGGAGTCAATGTCCCTCAGTAGCCCACAGAGAAGACCTCAAGGGGTTTCCAGTCCCATTTCTTTGGAAGGATGAAGAAAATGGGAAGGAGCACAGAAGAAAAAAAAAACTGAAGTGATTAAATGGATGGTGAACTATCTGAGGAGCTAAGGCAGTCACACTAAAGGGAAGGCTGTCAGGTGTGTGACACCTGTCGTCAAGGATGGAGAAGCAGAGTGGGCACAGATGATCATTTTCCATCTCCCTCTGGGTAAGGAAAAAGGAGATAGAGGATTTTAAGTTTGTCTTTTTTCAAGATAAGACTTTAAAATTAAGAGTGCTGAAAGACATCAAAATATAGCAGGGCCCAGCCCTAATCCTTCCCATCCCCAAGTCTTGCTTTCTGAGCAGCCAATTCTTAAAACTCTTCTAGCTGTTTCTTCAGTTATTTACCTTCAAATAATATGCTTTGGCTGCTTTTCTTGCTTTTATTGATTTTTCATATTGCCTATTGATTTTCATTATGGGACAAGGTAATTTTACCTCTTAGCTTCAGCCTCTTTTCCACTGTCCCACCCTCCCTAAGTAGCTGCATCATGATGGCTAGCCAAGTCAACACTCAGTGTTGTGATTTGGTAGCTGCTGGTTGCTGCTGAGCCATGTAGTGTGCTGCAATTGCTTTTCCTTGTTGTGTCTAGCTCTGAAATGAATAACTGTCTCTTTTATTTGTTTTTGGATTTGGGAACTTCTTGCTTAGTTTTCTGTGTAGCTATCATTTATTCTTTCTTCACTCTCCAACAGGATCGTAAATCTCCCTGTATTCCCTCCACTTGGGAAAAATAATCTCTGAGCTTTATTTTCCTCTTCAAGACACCACTTCTGGAAGTCTTTGTCTTCCTGCTGCAAAATGGATTGGGTCACATACTTGGCTTGCTGCCCGGCTGTCATTCGAGGGCCACTAGCTGTTGATGTCCTTTTCCCTCTTTTGTATTACTTTACTTTGATTGCCATAACAAAGTGCCACAAATAAGTGGCTTAAACAACAGAAATTCATTGCCTCACAGTTGTGGAGGCTGGAGGGAGGGTGGAGACTCAGATGTCTGGGTCGTGTTCCCTCGGAAGGTGATAGGAAAGGATCTGGGCCAGGCCCCTTTCCCAACTCCTGGTGGTGCCCTGGCATGTGATAGTGTCACTCCAGTCTTCACACTGTGTAGGCCTGTGTCTTCACATGACATTTACTTTTTGAAACACTGGTTTATTAGATTAGGGTCCACCCTACTCCAGGACGATGTCATCTTAACTAATTACATCTGCAACAACTCTATTTCCAAATAAAATCACAGTCCGAGGTTGCCCCAGGAAGAATTGAATTCAGAGATGCAACCCAAGGATCAGGAAACTGTTCTAACTCGTCTCCACCTCAATAGTCACTTGTTTCCCACAAAGCTGGAGGCTGCTCTGGAAACCTCCTAACCTTGCCTGCCAGCAGAGAAGCAGCCCACAGCATCAGGCAGAAGACCTCCACCTCCCTTCCACTTTCCCAAGTGCTTCTCACTGATGCAACCAAATTCTCTTCTCATTCGCTGCAAAGAAACCTGGGAGGCATAGGCTTTAGTTTTCCAAGTCTTGGAGTATAGAAAGCCAGAATGCAAAGAGGTGAACTTGGAATTCAATGCCAAAGCACCTCATCAGAGACTGGTGTGATCCTGATCTTTTAGAAGTGAGAGAAATAACAGATTAAGTGCCTTTCATTTGGGGGTGGGTTTCTTAAATGTTATTAAGGATGATCTTTTCTCTGGACCTTTTAGTTTACACAAAGAAGAAACCCTCGATCTCCAGTCAGGGTTATAAGCTGCTTACAAGCATTTGGGGAGCTGGAAAGGCCAACTGTAGGTATGGGGTCCAGCTCATGCTGCCTCCCTCTACTTGAAGTCCTTAAATTAAGAGTCCTGGTTTTTAACCTAAAAAGTCACATTAATCTAACAATTAACTCCACAATAAATCTTAGTTTCTTTTAATATAAAAATATTGTCTGCTAAATCTTTGGGTGAGATAATGCTCCAGAAAAATGTCTCATGCTTAATTTTTATTTTAAAAACTGCCCCCTGATACAGGGTACAGAAGCCTCCACCCCAGGGTATATGTCTCCTTCAGTTTGAGAAATACAGACTTGGGTTATTTTTCTAATATTCTAGGATCCTACACCTATTTTTCTCTTCTAAGTAGGAAGGTAAAAATGAAAAACAACAAAGGAAAGGAAAAGAAGCTGGAGGAGGAATGACCTGCCTCCTCTTTTAAAAATAAATCATAGCAGGAAAAAGCAGGAGTGGAAAATTCAGAACAGTGATCAATACTTAGAGAAAAGAAACCAAAAGGCCATGTTTTATTGCATGATCCATGTACTGTGAGCAAGAAAGTAGCTGGCTGTGAACAAGGTTTCCAGGGCCAGGAGGAGGTAAAGACGAACCCTCTTTTCAATGAAAGGAGCCAGTCAGAGCCTGCTGAAAGTAAAGTCAGTGCTTCTGAAAAATGCCATATCCTGTTCTGGGAAGCCCCCAGCCTACACTTTTACTGCATGGACACCAGACACATCCAAGATAGCTACCATGTGGATGAGTGTCAGGTGTGGCAAAATCAGTTGGCATAGACCCACACAAGCCAGTGACCAATGGCTCCAGCCCAAAACAATAGCCTCCTCATTGAACCACTTCCCTCCCCAAGGTCTAGATCAAGTCCCACTCCCTGCTCCGGCCCTCACAGACAGACTCCTTCTCTGAAAGGGCAAAAGTCACAGCACTAGGGCTCTATTTTCTTGTGTGTGTCTCCGGCTAAGCCTTAAAGTCACACTGCACTTCCCCCATTCCTTACCACCCATCACCTAGCTAGCTGTGGGGACACAGCTCATGACCAGCCCATACCGTTCCCTCACATGGTGCACCTAACCTCAGGGGAAAACCATTTCCTCCAAGTTCCCAGAGAGTAAGATAACAAATAAAAGGCATAGTAATACTTATAATTTAACCAAGGCTACCAGACATCTAAACTCCTTTTAATCATTATAAAGTAACACCTGTTTGTTTTGGAAAATTTGGAACACACAGAAAATTATTTTTTGAGTCACATGTATTTCAGTGTATTTCCTGCCAGTGCAAGTAGGCACACATTTTTAAGGAAATTGGAATCATACCACCGAGTTTTCTATGTTTCTTTTTCCGATGTTGTTTACGGGGACATTTTTAATGTTGTTAAATATCTTTCACAAGTGTAAGTTTCCATGGTTGCTAAGCATGCTGCCATTTGGATGTGCCCTACTTGTGTTGCCCTAGTGTTGGACATTCCAGACATTTCTTGATCCCAAGGGATCCCTGGAGACCTCACCTTCTGCTATAACCTCCAGGTCTATGCTCTGTCATTTAGGTCCATGATGTGTCTGCACAAAGCATTCTCAGATCTTTACCTTGACCAGCCTCTCTACCAAGCCCCCACCTGCCCCTCTCTCTTCCTCCCTTTGTTCTCAGCCCTAAGAGAAGAAGCTGTTC
Source organism: Sciurus carolinensis (assembly GCF_902686445.1). Classification (NCBI taxonomy): domain Eukaryota; kingdom Metazoa; phylum Chordata; class Mammalia; order Rodentia; family Sciuridae; genus Sciurus; species Sciurus carolinensis. The sequence continues at coordinate 63,705,714 of NC_062227.1, forward strand.
CTTAGGAGTCTCACCATACTCCTCTGTCCCAACAGTCAGACTCTTACCCACACTACTGTACCCAGTCAGTCTTCCCAAAGGCTCCAGGGACTCAGGCACCCTAGGGTTAAAGCCCACTTCTCAGTTTTGTCTTTCTTGCCCTCTTTTCAGTATTAGATCTTCGTTCATGCCCTCCTTTCTGGACTCCTACCCTCCCTTGCTGCCATCTTTCTTCCTTTCATTTTCATCTCCGCTCCCAAATGAGCATGCACTCTAGTCCTTGTCCTCAACTCTCTTTTCTCTTCTTGACCAGCCTTGTCACATCATGGGGGTTGGGGGGTTTGACAGTGAAAGCAGTCATTCCTGCTTAGAAACTAGGACTTTGACCATTTTCTCTGGAACTAGCAACAGGATAGGAATCCCCTACATGGTATGGGTAGCCCAAACTCACTTATCCTCTCCAAGAAGCCTAAACTGAAGCCTTCAGACCCTCTTCCGTCTTGGGTACTATTGTGCTTTAGATATGAAATATTCCCCCAAAGATCATGTGTTAGACAATGCAAGAGAGTTGAGAGGTGAAATGATTGGGTTATGAGAACCTTAATATAGACAGTGCATTAATCGAGTTGAATGGGTAGTAACTGTAGATAGGCAGGGTGTTTCTGGAGGAGGTAAGTCATTGTGGGCGTGGCTTTGGGGTTTATATTTTGTCCCTGGTGAGTGGAGGTCTCTCTCTGTTTCCCTGTTACCATGCCCTGAGCTGCTTTCCTCCACTTGCCCTCTGTCTTGATATCCTGCCTAACCTCAGGCCCTGAGGCATGGAGTTGACTGTCTTTGGATTGAGACCTCTGAGACCAGGAGCGACAATAAACTTTTTCTCCTCTAAAACCAAAGGAGATGAGGATGAAGTCATCAATGTTTAAAATTCTTCTCCAACCTCAGAAGTTTGCTTCCTGACACACATGGAGCTACAGCTGCTTGAGCTGGAGAAAACAAAGAGCTGTGCATTCTCAAATTTTCTTTTGCTTTCCATTATCCCTGCTGTTGTTTAGAAAGGAAGTGGGGGTGTGGGGAGAGAGGAGTTTATTTCAGTGGACATGATTTTAAGATGCTGAAAAATGAGTACCACTGGCTAGTATTAAATTAAGCACAAAACTCCAGTGATGTCTCAGTACTTAAATCATTGGCTGCATTAGCTGGGCAGAAAGCATTAGGACATTTCTGTAATAGGTGAGCTGGAAATTGTGGGAAAACATCTCAGGGTTAGCCTCAGGATTAGCGAAGTGGGGAAAATGATACACCTTGCTTTCTGTGTGCATAGGGCCGGCCCTCAGCCAGTTGCTGAAGTCGGTGAGGGTCTTCTAGCCTGCCTTCGTGGATCCCTCGCCCTCTTTGATGTTCATCCCTCCCATTGTTGTCTCCCCAAAAGCCATATAAATTCAGAAGCCCCAAGTTCTAAGAGACCATTCTCCCAATCCTTGGTTTCTTTGGTAAGTACTGGGCCGATTAATTTAACTTTGGATTTCCAGGCCCCTTCCATGCTGTGAAATGAGGAAGGGACAGGTTTGAATCACCTGAACACTTTCCTCCAGGATATGGAGCTGAATGGCACAATTAACTCTGAGACAAGCACCTTGTCCTCCTACCGTTCCATACTTTCCTTCAAGGAACAGCTTCCTGAGGCTGTAAATAGCTGGTTTCCTCTGCCAGACAAAAGAAAGAGTTCTTGTCTAATTCTAATCTTGTCCACTGATGCCTGCCAAAGTCTTTAATGAACATTCTGGAGTTCTCAGTATTCTCTTGGAAATGCTAATAGAGCAGCTGGTGGGACAAGTGATGGGGTAGGATGTCATGAATTTCCTTTTGAAACTTGGGGAGGCAAAGATGGCCTCCCTCCTGATACCCCACCTCCAAGTCAGAGAAGACTCTGACCTCTGACCATTTTTGCTAGTGAGTGGAGTTTGGAAGGCAGATTATACCTTCTCTGTCTGCATCTCACTTGTGTTTTCACATCCTCTGGGGGGAAATGCAAACATCTCTGAATGCCTAGGCCCCCACCCTGATCAATTATATCAGAATAGCTGCAATTGGAACCCAGGTGTCTGCATTTTTGGAACTTCCTATGTGAGCCAAGATTGAGAACCACCCTCAAGGGTTCCAACATTGCCTCTGTTTTGAGACCCTGCTTCCAAACAGTTGGCACCTGAGTTTTAGAAATCAGCTTTCTCCTGTAGCTTCCATCTCCTGAGTGTGGATGTTGTCCTCAACAAATACTTCATTTATTCAAGAAAGATTCATTGTCTCTTCTGTATGTCCAGATGTGGGCATATAAAATCATTGATCACATCCAGTCCTGGCAGTGAACTGGAGAGACAAGACACATCAACATGAAAGTTTAAATAGTAAAGAAGGAAGTAAGTAGTATCTCATGACATTTTGCTGCAGCCACATGTCAAGTGTACAACTTATACAGAGTTTTAGAAGAAAGAGCAGTTGTTGGACACAGTGGCGCACGCTTGTAATCCAGCAACTCTGGAGGCTGAGGAGGAAGATCATAAGTTCAAGTCCTGTCTCAGTAACTCAGCAAGGCCCTAAGCAACTTAGTGAGACCCTGTCCCAAAATTTAAAAAAATAAAAAAGGGTTAGGGGCATAGCTCATTGGTAAAGCACCCGTGGGTTCCATTCCCAGTCCAAAAAAAAAAAAAAAAAAAAAAAAAAAAAAAAGATAAAGAAAGGAAAGTAAAAGATAGAGCAGTTATTGGAATGATCCCAGGAGGTGTCAGTAAAGATATGGGTCTTGAAGACATGGAAGATTTAAGTAGTGGAAAGAGAGATAAGGGGGAAGACAGAGGCCTGGTGATAACTCTCCCAGATAGGCAAAGAGGTTCAGACAAGCCTCCATGCTAGGCTTCACAGTGTCACGGTCCTCTTCACTTCTGGAATATGCTGTCAATTTAGAGCTAGGGTATCTAGCTCTCACCTCCTGTCTGAGAATCCAGAGACACTTGGAAAGAAAATTGCACTGCGGGTTAGGAGACCAGATAGGATGGACAATTCTCAGTCCCTCTGGTCCTTGGTCTCTTAAATTTGAGGTAGGAACTAAGAAACCTTTACTGTACTCTTTCCAACTGAAATTTTCTAATTCAGGTTCCGAGACAGTGAAACACAGACTCTACCTTTAAAATAAACTTTAATGGGGTTAAATTTACATACAATAAAATGCACTTCAGTGAACACTTTGATGAATTTCGACAAGGGTATATACCCATGACATCACCACCACAACCAATGTGGAGGACATTTCCATCACCCTGAAGTCTCTCCCTGCCTTTCTAGTCAATTGTCACTTCCTGCTACTCCAGCCTCTGGTCACCATTGATCCACTTTCTGTCACTATCAGATTTATTTCTCCTAGAGCTTAATAAATGTAATCACATAGTCTTTTGTGTTTGGATTTTTTCGTTTAGCATATGTTTCAAAATCCATTCACCATCACCAGATTGAACAGGAGGGAGTGTTAGGGAAGGGAATGGGAAAGATAGTAAAATGAATCAGATGTAACATTCCTGTTCATATATGAATACATGACCAATGTAATTCCATATCACACACAACCACAAATATGGGCAGTTATACTTCATGTATGTGTGATATGTCAAAATACATTCTACCATTATGAATGATTTAAAAGAACAAATAAAAATTTAAAGAAAAAAAATCATTTATCAGTATATATTAGTCCATTCCTTTATAATGCTGAAGAACATTCCACTGAATGAATATACCACACTTATTTATACAAATTTTCTGCTGATGAGTTCTTGGGTTGTTCATAGTTTGAGCTATTTTGAATAAAGGTGCTATGAATTTCTATGTATAATTCTATGTGTAGACATGTGTTTTCATTGCTCTTGAGGAAACATCTAAGAATGGAACTATTTGTGTGGCTGTCTGATATATATATATATATATATATATATATATATATCAGACAACATACATATAAACACATAAAAATGCAAACATATAAAACATATATACATATACATATAACATATATATGTATATAACATATATATACATATATATAACATACATATATATATTTAACATTATTAAATATTGCCAAATTGTTTTCTTAAGTGGCTATTTCATTTTGCATTCCCAGCATTAATGAAGGAGTGTTCCGTTTGCTCTTTGTCATTGCCAACACTTGGTATTGTCACTCTTTTTAATTTCAGCTCTCCACATTCTGTTTTGGTCATAGATTGTGGGCTATGTCTACAGAGAAAGGGACTGAGGTGCCCTTGGAGCATTTAGTGGGACCCCAATATCATGCTGTTTGGATCCAGGACTGGTTCAGCCTCATGAAACATGTGACCTGGTGCTCTTTCAGGTTCAAATGTGCTGGTTGGTTTCACTAGAAGCCAAGAGCAACTGAGCCTGATAAGTTGACTCAAGCTTCGCCACCCTCAATGATTCAGCCTGATTCCACAGTGCCAGCAACCCAGTCAATGCCTCTTAGGCTCTCCAAGGACTGATGACACATTTGTAATGAAGAGAGGCTTCCTTTGAGTTCCAGGATGTTTTTCTTCCCACTCTTGCCAACCCTTTTATTTTGTAACATGCTTTAATGAGGGAGGATAAGAAGAGAAAATGAGTGCCAGATGTATCTGGAATGGGCCTGAACAATAATTACATTCTGCAGTGAAGTTAAAGAAATGCTGCATTCTGTGTGCTTCTGAAAGGGTTGGCAGGAAAGAAATGTGTGTCCCTGAAAACATTATTCAAGGAGCACAGCTCAAAATTCTAGCAGGAAAAGATGCCTAAAGCACCCAAATAAAATCAGAGTTTAACACACCCTTGTCTTTTGCAAAAGAAAAAAAAATAATTAAAGCTTAACAGAGTGTGAACATTCAGACTTGTCTCACAATGGATTTCTCCCCACACTGGATTCTAAAACTATAAGGGAAGATGATGTGATACAACCAACCTTCTGGGAGAATTTGAATGGGTGAATATGGGTCAGATGTCTCCCTAGAACTCAGAGATTGTAGGTCTCTAGGTAGGCGGCTGGATCTTCCTCAACCATGCCATACCTTGTGTACTACTAAAGACAAAGAGCTGGAGCTGAATTTGAGCTGTACCTCTGGTCTTGGAGGGTGACTACCAGATGGCACAGAGCTGTTGACATTCCCAGAGAAAACTAGTGTACCATCTGATCCAGATGCAAGTGTATCCTCTGCCTTAACAGTTCTATATTTCTTCTCTATTCCTCCAAGGCATCAACTTTATGTGTGGGCAGCAGAAGCCAACTTGAAGTGTCCACTGGCTGCTGCCCAGCCCCCTTCATGCAGCAGTCTTATCTCTGCCCTGACACTTTGTGTGGACAAAACATCCCCTGAAACTATGGATTCAGCTTCCAGGACTTGGCATTTCTTAGGAGTGACATGGAAATGTCCCCTCCCCACAACCAATGCCCTTAGATCCCTATAGAGATATTAAGGTCTATGCCCCCCAATGAAAAGCAGAAAACACATTTTTTTTTTTAAAATAAGGAACACTTCACAAATTTGTGGTCATTCTTGTGCAGGGGTCATGCTGATCTTCTCTGTATTGTTGCAATTTTAGTATATGTGCTGCCAAAGCAAGCACCAGAAAACACATTTTTAAGGACCTATTCAGTATCAGATTTTCTGAGTTCAAATTGTATGACTTTTTTTTTATTATAAACAAATGGGATACATATTGTTTCTCTATTTGTACATGGAGTCAAGGCATATCATTTGTGTAATCATAAATTTACATAGGGTAATATTGTTTGATTCATTCTGTTATTTTTTTCCCTCCCCCCCACTCCTCCCACCCCTCTTTTCCCTCTATACAGTCCTTCCTTCCTCCATTCTTATCACCCTTATCCGTAACCCTAAACCTACCCTTAACCCTAACGCTAACCTCTCCCACCCCCCATTATATGTCCTCATCCGCTTATCAGCGAGATCATTCGTCCTTTAGTTTTTTGAGATTGACTTATCTCACTTAGCATGATATTCTCCAATTTCATCCATTTGCCTGCAAATGCCATAATTTTATCATTCTTCATGGTGGAGTAATATTCCATTGTATATATATGCCACAGTTTCTTTATCCATTCACCAACTGAAGGGCATCTAGGTTGGTTCCACAATCTGGCTATGGTGATTGAGCAGCAATGAACATTGATGTGACTGTATCTCTGTAGTATGCTGATTTTAAGTCCTTTGGGTATAGGCCAAGGAGTGGGATAGCTGGGTCAAATGGTGGTTCCATTCCAAGCTTTCTGAGGAATCTCCATACTGCTTTCCAGAGTGGCTGCACTAATTTGCAACCCCACCAGCAATGTATGAGTGTACCTTTTTCCCCACATCCTCGCCCACACCTGTTGTTGCTTGTGTTCTTGATAATTGCCATTCTAATTGGGGTGAGATGGAATCTTAGGGTAGTTTTGATTTGCATTTCTCTTATTACTAGAGATGTTGAACATTTTTTCATATATCTGTTTATTGCTTGTACATCTTCTTCTGTGAAGTGTCTGTTCATTTCCTTAGCCCATTTGTTGATTGGATTATTTGTATTCTTGGTGTAGAGTTTTTTGAGTTCTTTATATATTCTGGAAATTAATGCTCTATATGAAGTATGAGTGGCAAAGATATTCTCCCACTCCGTAGGCTCTCTCTTCACATTGCTGATAGTTTCCTTTGCTGAGAGAAAGCTTTTTAGTTTGAATCTATCCCAGTTGTTGATTCTTGCTTTTATTTCCTGTGCTATGGGAGTTCTGTTAAGGAAGTCTGATCCTAAGCCAACAAGTTGAAGGTTTGGACCTACTTTTTCTTCTATAAGATGCAGGGTCTCTGGTCTGATTCCAAGGTCCTTGATCCATTTTGAGTTGACTTTTGTGCAGGGTGAGAGATAGGGGTTTAATTTCATTCTGTTGCATATGGTTTTCCAGTTTTCCCAGCACCATTTGTTGAAGAGGTTATCTTTTCTCCATTGCATATTTTTGGCCCCTTTGTCTAGTATGAGAAAATTGTATTTATTTGGGTTTGTGTCCATGTCCTCTATTCTGTACCATTGATCTACCTGTCTATTTTGGTACCAATACCATGCCGTTTTTGTTACTATTGCTTTGTAATAGAGTTGAAGATCTGGTATTGCGATACCCCCTGCTTCGCTCTTTCTACTGAGGATTGCTTTAGCTATTCTGGGTTTCTTATTCTTCCAGATGAATTTCATAATTGCTTGCTCTATTTCTGCAAGGTACATCATTGGGATTTTAATTGGAATTGCATTGAATCTGTATAGCACATTAGGTAGTATGGTCATTTTGACAATATTAATTCTGCCTATCCAAGAACATGGGAGATCTTTCCATCTTCTAAGGTTTTCTTTAATTTCTTTCTTAGTATTCTGTAGTTCTCATTGTAGAGGTCTTTCACCTCTTTTGTGAGATTGATTCCCAAGTGTTTTATTTTTTTCAATGCTATTGTGAATGGGGTAGTTTTCCTAATTTTTCTTTCTGAAGATTCATCACTTATGTATAAAAATGCATTGGATTTATGAGCATTGATCTTGTAACCTGCTACTTTGCTGAATTCACTTATGAGTTCTAAAAGTTTTCTGGTGGAATTTCCAGGTTTCTCTAAATATATAATCATGTCATCAGCGAACAGGGATAGTTTGAGATCGTCTTTTCCAATTCATATCCCTTTAATTTCTTTGGTTTGTCTAATTGCTCTGGCTAGAGTCTCAAGGACCATGTTGAATAGAAGTGATGAAAGAGGGCATCCCTGCCTTGTTCCAGTTTTTAAGGGGAATGCTTTCAGTTTTTCACCATTTAGAATGATATTGGCCATGGGCTTAGCATAGATGGCCTTTACAATGTTAAGGAATGTTCCCACTACCCCAATTTTTTCTAGTGTTTTGAGCATGAAGGGATGCTGTATTTTATCAAATGCTTTTTCAGCATCTATTGAAATAATCATGTGATTCTTAACTTTAAGTCTATTGATATGGTGAATGATATTTATTGATTTCTGGATGTTGAACCAACCTTGCATCCCTGGGATAAAACCCACTTGATCGTGGGCACTATCTTTTTAATATATTTTTGTATGTGATTTGCTAAAATTTTGTTGAGAATTTTTGCATCGATGTTCATTAAGGATATTGGTCTGAAATTTTCTTTCCTCGATGTGTCTCTGTCTGGTTTAGGTATCAGGGTGATATTGGCTTCATAGAATGAGTTTGGGAGGGTTCCCTCCTCTTCTATTTCATGGAATACTTTGAAGAGTATTGGAATGAGCTCTTCTTTAATGGTTTTGTAGAACTCAGCTGAGAACCCATCTGGTCCCGGACTTTTCTTTGTTGGTAGGCTTTTGATGACCTCTTCTATTTCATTGCTTGAAATTGATTTATTTAAGTTGTGTATGTCCTCCTCGTTCAGTTTAGGTAATTCATATGTCTCTAGAAACTTGTTGATGTCTTTGAGGTTTTCTGTTTTGTTGGAGTATAGATTTTCAAAATAGCTTCTAATTATGTTTTGTATTTCACTCATGCCTGTTGTGATATTTCCTTATTCATTCCGAATTTTAGTAATTTGAGTTTTCTCCCTCTTTCTCTTTGTTAGTGTGGCTAAGGGTTTATCAATTTTGTTTATTTTTTCAAAGAACCAACTATTTGTTTTGTTAATTTTTCTGATTGTTTCTTTTGTTCCAATTTCATTGATTTCAGCTCTGAGCTTAACTATTTCCTGTCTTCTACTACTTTTGGTGTTGGTCTGCTCTTCTTTTTCTAGGGCTTTGAGCTGTAGTGTTAAGTCGTTTGTTGATTTCTACTTCTTTTGTTGAATGCGCCCCATGAAATAAATCTTCCTCTAAGTACTGCTTTCATAGTGTCCCAGAGATTTTGATATGATGTATCTTTGCTCTCGTTTACTTCTAAGAATTTTTTAATTTCCCTCCTTTTGTCTTCTGTTATCCATTCATCATATAATAGTGTATTATTTAATCTCCAGGTATTGGAGAAGTTACTGTTTTTTATTCTGTCACTTATTTCTAATTTCAATCCATTATGATCTGATAGAGTACAAGGTAGTATCTCTATCTTCTTGTATTTGCTAGCAGTAGCTTTGTGGCATAAAATATGGTGTATTTTAGAGAAGGATCCATGTGCTGCTGAGAAGAAAGTGTATTCATTCTTTGTTGGATGGTATATTCTATATATGTTGGTTAAGTCTAAATTGTTGATTGTGTTATTGAGATCTATGGTTTCTTTATTCAATTTTTGTTTGGAAGATCTATCCAGTGGTGAGAGAGGTGTGTTAAAATCACCTAGTATTATTGTGTTGTGGTCTATTTGATTTCTGGAACTGAGAAGGATTTGTTTAATGTACATTGATGAGCCAATGTTTGGGGCATAGATATTTATGATTGTTATGTCTTGCTGATTTATGCTTCCCTTAAGCAGTATGTAATGTCCTTCTTTATCCCTTCTGACTGGTTTTGGCTTGAAGTCCACATTATCTGAAATTAGGATGGATACTCCAGCTTTTTTGCTGTGTCCATGTGCATGGTATGTTTTTTCCCATCCTTTCACCTTTAGTCTATGAGTATCTCTTTCTATGAGATGAGTCTCTTGCAGGCAGCATATTGTTGGATTTTTCTTTATAATCCAATCTGCCAGTCTATGTCTTTTGATTGATGAGTTCAGGTCATTAACATTCAGGGTTATTATTGTGATATGATTTGTATTCCCAGTCATTTGACTCATTTTTGTTTTTTGACATGATTTGGTTTCTCCTTTATTTGGCTATTCCTTTAGGCTAGTCCCTCCCGTTGCTGATTTGCATCGTTGTTTTTCATCTCTTCCTCATGGAATATTTTGCTGAGAATGTTCTGTAATGCTGGCTTTCTTTTTGTAAATTCCTTTAGCTTTTGTTTATCATGGAAGGATCTTATTTCATCGCCAAATCTGAAAGTAAGTTTTGCTGGGTATAAGATTCTTGGTTGGCATCCGTTTTCTTTCAGGGCTTGGTAAATGTTGTTCCAGGCCCTCCTAGCTTTTAGGGTCTGGATGGAAAAATCTGCTGATATTCTTATTGGTTTCCCTCTGAATGTAATTTGATTCTTTCCTCTCGCGGCCTTTAAAATTCTGTCTTTATTTTGTATGTTAGGTATTTTCATAATAATGTGCCTTGGTGTGGGTCTGTTGAAATTTTGTATATTTGGAGTCCTATAAGTCTCTTGAACCTGGTTTTCCATTTCATTCTTCAGATTTGGGAAATTTTCTGATATTATTTCATCGAATAAATTGTTCATTCCTTTGGTTTGTTTCTCTAAGCCTTCCTCAATCCCAATAATTCTTAAATTTGGCCTTTTTATGATATCCCATAATTCTTGTAGATTCTGTTCAAGATTTCTTACCAACTTCTCTGTTTGGTCAACTTTGTTTTCAAGATTAAATATTTTGCCTTCAATGTCTGAGGTTCTGTCTTCTAGGTGTTCTATCCTATTGGTTATGCTTTCTATGGAGTTTTTAACTTGGTTTATTGTTTCCTTCATTTCAAGGATTTCTTGTTTTTTTTTTTCAATATCTCTAACTCTTTATTGAAATGATCTCTTGCTTCCTGTATTTGCTCTTTTAACTGTTGATTGGTGCGATCATTTAATGCCTGCATTTGCTCTTTCATCTCCTCCTTCAATGCCTGCATTTGCTCTTTCATCTCCTCATTTGCTTTCCTGATTGTTTTAATTATGTACATTCTGAACTCCTTTTCTGACATTTCTTCTGCTGTGCTGTCATTGGGTTTTATTGATATAGTATCTAGGTTTGTTTGGGACATTTTCTTCCCTTGTTTTCTCATATTGGTCAGATGTCAGTGGGACTCTGAGATATTGCAGATTTCCTCTATTGGCTTATAGTGTCCCTGTAGATTTCCAGTGTATCACCTCCCAGCCTTCAGTAGCCTGAAGTCTTGGAGGAACTTGATACTGCAGTGCTTCCAAAGAAAGCTGCCCCTTGCCCGCTACTGGTTCCAGGGCTTGAAGTTGGCTCTGTGTGGAAAGGCTCTCACTGGGCAGTCTGCTCCGAGAAGCTGGCTGTGAAAGGGGCCTGCCGCCGGAGGGAGCAGGGCTGCTTGGGGAAGTCCCTGGCTGCCCTGTCCTGGTCCCTGAAGTTGCCTGCAGGCCGGAGCTCGCCGCTGGCTCAGGGACTTGGAGCTGGTTCTGTGCAGAAAGGCTTTCACTGGGGGGCCTGCTCCAAGAAGCTGGAGAAGCTGGCCGTGGGGGAGGAGCCCACTGCCGGAGTGAGCAGGGCTACATGGGGAAGACTCTAGCTGCCCTGCCCTGCTCTGATAAGCCGCCTCTATCCGGGCCTGCCACCCAGGCCAAGCTTCACCCGGTGGGGGAGACTCACCCCGTGGGTCTATTTTAGTCCGAGTCTCTCAGTGCCTCCCCTTCTTGAATCCTGGGTTCTGGAGTGACAGGAGATGCAGTCACCCTCTAGTCCGTCATCTTGGATCGCCCCCTTGTATGACTTTTGTATTAGGATTTCATAAGGAAACATAACTAGTAATAGGTATATGTACTACATGTGTATTACAAGAAATTGACTGACATGATTATGAAGCTGAAAAATCCCCAAGTCTGCAGTACAAAGTCTTAACAACCAGCAGAGCCCAAGGTAAAAATTCCAGTCAGTATGAAGGCGGGACATCAAGAGAATGGACTCTCTCTGGCTCGACCTCTGGTTCTATTGAGGCCTTCAATGGATTGGGTGACACCTCCCTTCCCATGACAGTCTGTTTTCTCAGTCTACTGATTCAGAGGTTAATCTCATCTAGAGGTACACCCCACTCCTAATGCACACCCAAAATAATGTTCAAAGATCAGGCCATCCCAACACCAGTCAAGATGACATCTAAAATTAACCTTCACAACCTTGAACAAAGTTATTTCATCTCTCTGTGCCTCAGTTTTCTCATCTTTGAAATAGGCACGACCATGGCAACTTTCTTTCCACCTGATTGGTGAGAAGTTTAAGGAGGTCAAATATACAAAATAGCTAATGAATGCTTGGAATGTTATCAGTACCTGAGCTCCCAGGGAGGGGAGAAGTAGGAAAGGAGAGAGTGGGAAGTAGATAAGCACTTCCTGGGCTAACTTACATCACCTTAAATGTTTTTCCACCTGTGACTTTGGTGCCCCTTCTCTCCTTATTCTCTTTCTCCTTGAGAGCAGCTCTAACATCTACATGTAAAAATGGCACCAGAGATTCCTCTGTGCAACATTTGCTTTACCTCCACTTTTTGCTACCTTTCTTCATTAAAGATCCAAGTGTTCCACTCAGACTTTCTGATTAGACCAAGACAGAGAGAGAACTGGGAAGGTAGGTCATGGGGGCCTTGTGGTCTGCAGCATGGATATTTGATATTGTGAGCATGGAATGACTGCCTCCCAAACCATCTCATTGCCATTGACAAAACAAGGAGCCCAAAGGCATTTCCCCATGCTCTTGGACCTGCCGTGCTTATTCAATGACATGGCATGAAACATCCCCATGAAGAAAGTGATGCAGTAGTATTGCAAGCTGGGGATGGTGCATCTGATGCAAGCCAGAGAAGCAAGAGGAAGCAGTGGAGGAAATGGTTTATGTGAAAGAGGTCTCCCCTTTACACACAAATATCTAAAAACTATTAATTTGGGGCAGCAGCAAGGAGAAAATACATGAAAGGGAAATTGATTTCTATTTAAATGGTATGTTTTCATCACCTTTCTTCAGCGTCCAAGCATTCATCTTTGAGTACCTGTGTTAATTGATTTCAAATGCAATTCAAAGAAATCACTGTAGAATAATAAATCTCAGGGCAAAAGGCTAAAGGAGGGAACTTGAACAAGAAAAGGATGTAACATGTGGCATTTAAAAGGTGTGTCTGTGTCATCCTGGGGTGAACTGGGAACCATACTCTGAAGGGAGGTGGGAAAGTCTAGGCACAGGAGCCTCTTCGTTGTTTGTGTAATGGATACATCCTTGCAGAGAGTGTCAACTTCTGGGCACAGCTGGGGCTCAGGCAGCCGATCCCCATGCATGCCGTGAGACTCTCCAAAGGAGAAAGGTGCTCATGGGACTCTACTCCCTCTTCTTTGCTGTCCTGTTGGCTTCTTTCCCCTGGGTCCCCACAGGCCTGGTCTTGACAAGTCTCTTCCTAAACTTGATGTCCATTTTTCCCTAGGTGGCCACCACTTTGGAAGGCATGTGGTTGAGCGAGCCCTTGGCAGGTATGACATATTTGTACTAGAGACTCAGAACCCTGCAGTGCCCAGAGGAATGAATTTCACAATGGTGGGAATCCAAGCTCTATGGTTGGCCACAGGGGGCAAGTCGATCCTTTGGATTTTATCCAGGTGATCCCCTATGGGTGCCTGGTCACCTGTGCTAGAGTCTTACCACTGATCATCCCTGGGAGGGCTAGAAGAGGGGGCTTAAGAATGGGGCTGCAAGACTGTATAGGGAAAAAGGGCTCCATGAGGCTCTTACTCAGTGGCCATGTAGCAGCCTTTAACGTTCTGCTCCTGGGCAGAAATAGAGCAGATAAGAAGGAGAACCGCAAATCCATCAAAATGCCTTACGCAAAGAACCTGAACAATCAAAAAAGTAGAAGTAACCTGCCCACTCCTGAAAATAATTTATGAAAGCAAGACCCAATCTCTGAGCATTGGGTCAGCAGGTGACGTAACTTAGAAGGAAAGAGCAGATGGTGTGGTAAACCTGCAGAAACCCAGAGGATCTGGAATTGGAGACTGACTATGTCCTGGTGGGCTTGTGCAATAGCTGGCTGCCATGTTCATATAAGGCACAATGCCATTTGCATCAGCATCAAATCTTTATAATTACCCACTCAGCATTCCTGGAACTCAGTGGTGGCAGAACTACTCTCAGAGTAGGACAGAACTGTCTCCAAGGGTTTTTCTGTACACGATTGAGAGCAGGAGTTTATTTCTGAGAGTTAACAGTTCTATCCAGAATGGATCTACTTAACCCAGAAGCAACATCTGTATAGGATCAAAACACAAAGACATTTCAGTCAGTTTGGGCATAAAAGCAGTTAATCCAAATTTCCAATGCATAGACGAAGTGTCCCAAGACAGACTGAACTACTAATGGACCTGATGGTTTATGTTTTGGATAGATACCACTTCATTCTTTATGGCAAGTATTTCAGTTGTCATGTAAATATATTTTAAAATAAAATAATCATCTCTGTATCATACAACATGAAATAAACTGGGTCCTCATGGCCTACATCTCTCCCCTTGCTATCCCATTCATTCATTCACTCATTCTTCATTCATTCATTCACGATCTCTACCCTCATGGAGTTCACTGTTTGGTAGCAGAAGGTAAACATTAAGCAGTTAAGCCTGTCTCCTTGTGTTGTAGGGATATGATAAGAGAGATTTAGAGCACAAGTCCCAGCCCACTGACAAAGCAAAGTCTTTATTTGCACCCAGCTTGTCAAGCTTGTGGTCTCTGTTTCCCTCAGTCTCCCACCTGCCAACCGCCCATGTGGCCTATTGATTTCTGACCTGCCGTGATGTAAAATGACATGTCGTGATATCATTTGCTAGAATGCTGACAAAGGTAAAAGAAAAGCCCTCTGGCTCATGCCGAGAGTTCCTTCTCCCATACCCGCTGTCCACTGCAGTAGCAAAGACACCCCACGGAGGGAGGAAGATAAATAAAATTTCCATCAGACCCATTGATCTCCCCTCCAAGCAGTTTAGTGGGAAGATGGAGAAGCAGCAGGGAAAAGCCCACTTACCCTTTGCTCTTTGACTCACTTACGAGCTGTGGCATCCCTAAGTAAATGTGGGGCTAGCTGAAGCCATACTCCCTGCTTGACAGTCCCTTGGTGACAAATCCCTTAATCTGTAGCCCCAAAACAGAGAGATGGAGATGATCTGAATAGAGAAGAGCAGGTATCAGAGGCAGGACTTGGAAGTATCCACTGGCGACAGGGGAGGGGATGAGGCTGGTGTGGTGTGTGCAGCTTCTCCCTGCTGAGCCTTGCAGGGGAGGTGCGACTCACAGACTCACAGACAAACTCCTGCCGGGTGAGCCCGGAACAATGGCTCATCCTCCTCCTAGCAAAGACCAGCAGGCACCAGGGAATGTCTACCAGTCTTCCCTCTGCATTGTGCAAAGTACAGCTTCTCTTAAAATGAAAACTAACCTTTCTCCTGCCTGCCGAGAGTGTGTTCTGTCGCCTCTTTCTTTCACTCCAGGGTCTGCGCAGGAAGGATGGCCAAGCTCTGAGCTTGTGTCCTTGGCTTCCAGTTCAGAATTTTATCACTCTTTACAAACCTCCAGGGGGAAAATACTCTGCCACACTATATAACACCTGAGAGGAATTGGGGGATGGGGAGGGCAGGTTCTATTCTTACCTGAGGGCAGGGAGCAACCTGGACCAAATGTCATTGGGTTCCACAGGGGCCTCTGTGAGCAATCAGGACTGGCCCTCACAGACAGGAAAGGGCTTTGACCTTTTTCCATTTAAGGACTCCGCCCCAATCTGGGTAGCCTCTCTTCCCTCCTCCCTTGCAAAATCTCCTCTCCTCTTGCCCCCATGGCCACCACAGTATCCTGGAACCTGATCTCAGATCTCTCGTTTGTCCTCTACCAGGCCACCATCAAAGGGCAAACTGTTTGAACTATACTCCAAGACTTGAGATGCAGGGAGGAAGTTTAACCAAGGGATGGGGACTGTCTTGTGATGCCAGAGGACATTTTGGGAGGTCTGGGCCTTTTGGTGGTGCTAGAAACACACGAAGTAGCTGATCACTTGTGAGCATCTGGTCTGATGGCCCTAACTGTGTGAAATATTGCTGTAGTTGAAACCTGCAGGGCTCCTCACTGCTTGTCCCTAGTGAGGCAAGTGAGCATACTTGCAACCAATGGTAGAAAGTAGCAGAATGGTGCCCCCTCATTGTAGGTAGCCACAACATGGTTCCCAAAGCTTACCATTGGTGCAGAAAACCCCCATAGTAAGCTTCCTCTTGTGGCGAAACTTTTAGAGATTTGCACACAGTTCTCCACTGCCCCCATGGCTGCTCTTCCTTGGGCTCAGCCTCCTAATCCTTCCATTGGTCTTAAGGTCCTGTTTACCTCAGGTTTGCCTCAGCTGTCACAGTTAGGACCAAATGATCCCAACATGCTAGCAGAGCTCATTTCAGGTGCAAGTCAAGGAAACCAAGGAGCTGGTCTCTCAATCTCATTCATCTAGGGACACTATGGTTCCTATTTTGAGGATTTGGTAGCCATCCAAGTGGTACTTTCTTCTCCTTTGATGCAGTCATATCTTCAATGTCATCCAATTCAATTACTTCAACAGGTATTTGCTGGGCATTTATTATATGTTAGGCTCTGAGATGACAGTTACAAATAATCTGATCTGGTCCCTGCACCTCATGGAATAATTCATATAGAAGATGAAAGGGGACGGAGGTGGGGAAACAGAACCTTCTGATACAATGTGATAAGGACATTGACTTGGAAAGCGGAGGTTGCAGAAGGGCTTCAGGGCTCCTGGTGGAGGTCAGTGAGCAAGAAGTGATGTCCAATCTAAAACCTAGAGTGTGAGCTGGAGTTAGCAGGCAAAGGGAAGCGGAGAAAGAAGGCAGAGCAGAAGGCTACAGTAAGAAGCAAGAACATGGCAAAGCACCAGAGCCAAGAGAGAGCCGGGCAGAGCGTGAGGACCTGCAGAACGTTTAGGGTGGCTAGAGCTTGGACATGGGAGGGGGCAGGGAGGGGGCGGGGGAAAGCCTAGAGAGATCAAGGGGTGCAAACCACAGAGGCCTCGGAGGCTGACTGAGGGGTTGGGCTTCATCTCTCCCGGGGCACTGAGAGACTAAGGGGAAGCTTCCAAATTAGGGAGCAATGGACTTAGGTCTGTACCTGAGAAACATCTTTCTGGCTGAAATAAGAAGAGGGACTTGGTGTTGGGTGGATGGGCAAGAGAGCTGGTTGAAAGCTCCTGCAGAGCCAGGCAAGAGATGCATTAAGAGGACTGGGGGAGATAGAGACAAGGAGGAGATGGAAAAGCAACTGAGAGGACAGTTGATATTCTCATTGAGACTTGAAACAGGGAACCAGAGACATGAGAATGTGGAGTGAGAGGATGTCTCTCAACTGTTAGACTAGATGCTGGTGGACCAGGCCCTCTGGGCCAGGCCAGGAGATTTTATAGACACTGAACTCCTTGTCATCAGATAGTGCTCTCACTTTGTGTCCTCAGCACCGGTCACTTAATACTTGGGTGAAAAGTGTTTATTACAAGCATACGTGAATGAATGAATGAATGCTTTAATAAATGAATTTAAGAGTCTGTAACTTCAAAGTTCTTATAATCTTATTGCAAGGCAAGATTATCCCACATCAAACAATTAAAGAACAGCACAAGATGGAACCTAATTAAGTTCTAAATCATCTAGTTCAGACTATATTGCCAGAGTTTCAGAGAAGGGAAAGATCAATGTGGGCTGGAGGAGTTAAGGATGGCTTAAATATAATTCCCTGACATTACAGTACTGTGGAAACAACTGTGCTGGTCTTAACACTAAAAAGATGAAAGCCAACAAGTAGAGCCTCATCTACCCAGCGCTGTATGGCAGACCACCATGATGTAGGGAACTGAATTAATAACATTGGCCTTGGGGGTTAGCACTGTTCAAGTGGACTTATCCTTGTACAATTAGCAATGGGCTCTGATCTAATTAATTCTCTTTGCATCAGTTTTCTAAGGTTTTTTTTTTATTGAGGTAAAATCCACTTAACATGGAACAATCATTTTAAAGTATAAATTTAATACATTTACATTGTTGTGCATCTTTCACATCATAAGGGAAATCCAGTTTTTCCTAGTAAATGCAGTGTGACAGACTGAATAGAACCCTAGAAAATAGGGCCTTGGGTTCTGTCTGAGGTCTATGAGTTAGTAGCTCAGATTTGACTCTGAGCAAGTCACCAGTGATTTTTTAACCTCAGTTTCATCATTTATAAATTGAAGGAGTTTGACCAAGATGATACCCAAGAAGTCGCTAGCTTGACATTACCAAAACTAAGTACAGTATTCTTTACCTTTGAGGACAATTAACATAAACATAGATTTATAGATTGATTATAGTTTGCAAAAATCACAGTAAATATGTGGGGGGGGGGCGACTGGCTGCATGTATGTGTTTAGGGGCAGGGATGGGAGGAAGGGACAAGTAGCTGAGGCTAAGGTGGGAATGATGTCTCAGGAGAGCAGAGCTGAGGGAGATAAACTAGAGGGATTTTTTGTCCAATTGTATATGTTAATGTTTAAGTCCTTACTGGACTTCTTCCAGAATTGCATGAGATTCTGCCAGTGAATTGTTTTCTAAATAATTTCATATAAAATTCTTTCTTTGTCTTCCTGCCCTCAATCTTTAATTAGTACTTATATCAACTTCTCCTTGAATACCTCAGAAAAGTAACATAGCCCAGCTCTCCAAATAATTTCAAATTCAAGGCCTTATCTTTGAAGCAAATGCTTAGAATCTTAAAACTAATGGAATAAAAGAGGGGCGATCAAGTACGAAGTCTCCTGGGTTCATGAGGAGTCTTCTTAAATTCAGCTACTACTTAGAAATAATCCTGGGCTGTTATGGCTAATTTTTGTGTCAACTTGCCTGGGCTAACAGAGGCCCATGGAGCTGCTGCAACATTATTTCTGGGTGTGTCTGTGAGGGTGTTTCTGGAAGAGATGAGCATTTAAGTCAGTAGACTCAGTAAAGATTTGCTTTTACCAATGTGGGTGGACATCCTTCAATCTGTTGAGTGCCTGAATAGAACAAGAAGGTGGAAGAAGGGAAAATTTGCTATTTCTTCTTCAGCAGGGACATCCATCTTCTTTTTCCTTCTCACCCCATCCAGCCCCATGATTTCCAGGCCTCCAGATTTGGACTGAATTATGACCTACAGGTGGCAGATTGTGGAACATCTCAGTCTCCATAACCATGTAAGTAAATTCCTACAATAAATCTCCAAAAGAAAAAAGAATATGTATATATAGCCTGCTGCTCTGGAGAACTCTGATAAATACACTTGCCAAAAATTGAAACTACAGATTTGAAAGACTATCTCAAGATAGAACTACTTCTACACGCTGATTCAGGTAAAAATACCAAAGATAGATCTGACACTCTTGACCTAGGAGCCACATGAGCCATTATTTCAATGGTCCTCAAAATTATAAGAGCAAAAAGTACAACTGAAAGATAGAATGAATGCTTACATAGGTGATTGATAGGACAAATTCTGGTATAAGACTGCCTGTGTTTGAATTTCAGTTTGTCCACTTAACTGGATTATTTAGGGTGGCTTAGCCTGCTTTGTGATAGTCAACCCAGGCTAAATTATGCTGCAGTAACAAACATTCCCCAAACCTCAGTAACATAAATAAACAAAAGTTTTATTTCTCACTTACCCCAGCTCTTTACTCTGATACCCATACTGAGGAAGCAGCCCTTATCTGAGACCTGCTGATCCTGACTTTTTAAATCATTTCTTTGATAACTGGTAATGAACACATTTTCATAGATTTATTGGCCATCTGTATTTCTTCTCTTATGAACATAACTCTTTTTCAAATACATGTGGAAAATGTTGTGATTTAAAAAGAAATTCATGTGAAGCCACTCAAAATGGTCACAAGTATTAAATTATACAGTTTTGGTCAGATTTTTTGTCACTGCGACCAAAAAAACCTGACAAGAACAATTTTAGAGGAGGAAAAGTTTATTTGGGGTTCCTGGTTTCAGAGGTCTCGGGCCACAGATGGTCAACTCCATTGCTCTGGGTCCAAGATGAGGCAGAACATCAAGGTGGAAGGGCATGGCAGAGGAAAGCATCTCAGGTCATGGCCGCAAGGAAGCTGAGAGAGTTCCACTCACCAAGGACAAAATGTAAACCCCAAAGGCACACCACCCCAGCGGCCCAGTTCTTCCAGTCACACCCTACCTGCCTACAGTAACCACCCAGTTAATCCCTATCAGGAGATTAATGCCCTGATTAGGTTAAGGCTCTCATAACCCAATCATTTCACCTCTAAACTTTCTTGCATTGTCTCACACATGAGCTTTGAGGGAACACCTCATATCCAAACCTTAACGTGTAAAAAGTAATTAATGTGAATTTTGTTAGATTCAATAATGGCATTATAGTTATGTGAGTAATTGTCCATATTCTTATAAGTTCCTGCTGATGTGCATAGGAATAAAGTGACCTGATACATGTATACACAAGAAAAGGAAACAAAGACATGAAATAATGTTGGTAATCGCTGAATCTGAATGACCAACACAGAGTTCATTGTTTTGATGACTCTAGTTTTAAAAAATATTCTACTAAAAAATCTAGTACAAGCCAGGCGAGGTGGCCCATACATGTAATCCCAGCAACTCGGGAGACTGAGGCAGGAGCATCCCAAGTTCAGAGGCAGGAAGATTGCAAGTTCAAAGTCAGGCTCAGCAGCTTAGCAAGGCCTTATGCAACTTAGTGAAACCCTGTCTCAAAACAAATAAATAAGTAAATAAATAAATAAATAAATAAATAAAAAGGGTTGGGGATGTTGCTCAGTGGTTAAGCACCCTGGGTTCAAGTCCTGGTTACCCACTCCACCCCTGCCACAAAAAAATTCTGGTACAAAAAGTTACAAAAATCCTAAAGGAATGAATTATCAAAAGTGAATTTACCTGTGTGACAGCAGCAACCCAGATCAAGAAATGGAACATTACCAGCACCTCAAATTCTCCTTTATGCCTCTTTCCCAAAGATAAGCATTGTAGGATAGTTTTGCCAATTTTTGAGTTTTATATAATTGGAATTACACAATATATACTTTTGTTTCTGTTTTCTTTCCCACAAAATGTCTGTGAGTGCCATTGTGTGACTGTGGTTCTTGTTTATTCGTTGTCATCCGGCTCTGGTACTCCACTGGAGAGTTACATTCTAATTCACTCTAGCATGCCAATGTTGATGGGCATTTGGGTTTTAGGGCTAATGCAAATAATGCTGCTGTGAACATTCTTGTATTTATATCTTGTTGCATATGTATGTTCATGTCTGTTGGGTTTTCCATATATTAGCCTTTTATTGCTGCATGATAAATTGCCACAAATTTAGCAATTTAAACAACACCTATTTGTTAGCTCCCGTTTTGGTAGAGCAGAAGGTGGCATGGTGTCACTGGGTTTTTTTTTACTCAGGATATTACAAGGCTGAACATTGTCAACTGGAATTAATTCTTCAGTCTCTGGGGAAAATCCACTTCTGAGTTTATTTTTGTTGCTGGCAGAATTCAATTCCTTGTCATAGGATTGAGGTCTCCGTTTTCTAACTGACTGGCAGCTGGGGTGGCTCTCCATAACTGGTGGCCTCCCCCATTCCTTGCCACCTTGGGTTTGTCACTCTTGAAGCCAGCAATGGCGAGTTGAATCCTGCTTTGAATCTCTGCTGCTGCCATCAGATCAAACGCTCTGCTCAGGTGATGGGATCAATGCCGCCTGGATAACCTCTTCCTCAAGGTCAACTGATTAGTAACCCAAATTACATCTTCGAAATCCCTTTGCCATGTGAGGCAACATAATCACAGATGTAGGTCATGATAGCCTGTCACAATCTTAGTCACTGTCTTAGGGTAGGAAATCTTGGGGTTTCCACTCTAGGATTCTGCCTACTTTAGGGTATATACCTTAGAACAGAATTGCTACAACGTAAGGTGCACTTGTGGTTCAGAGACAGAAAATTACGTCAAAAGATTTTTTTTTTCCAAATTGGTTACACCAAGCTATCCTCCAACTAGCAGCTCTAGAATTCTCATTTCTCCCTATCCTTGCCAAGGCTTGGTATGGTCGGTTTGTAATTTTTGCTTTCCTGGTTAGTACACAGTGGCGTCACATAGTGGATTTAATTTGCATTTCTATGATGACTTTGAGTGCATCTTTATGTTTACTGGCCATTCGAATTCATCCCTTGTGCACAAGGGTCTTGTCCATCTACCATTGGGTTACCTGCCTTTTTCTTGTTGTTTGTGAGACTATCTTTAAATATTCTAGATATTAGCTCTTTATAAGAGTTGCAAATATTTAAACTGTGATTTGCCTAGTCATTCTTAAGGCTGTCT
The DNA here is from genome assembly GCF_902686445.1 of Sciurus carolinensis. Taxonomy (NCBI): domain Eukaryota; kingdom Metazoa; phylum Chordata; class Mammalia; order Rodentia; family Sciuridae; genus Sciurus; species Sciurus carolinensis. Next base: position 63,727,933 of record NC_062227.1, read on the forward strand.
TTTGATGAGCAAAATTTCTAAATTATAATGTAATCTAATTTATTGATATTTTATTTTGTAGTTAGGACCCTTTGTATCATCCTGCTTTAGAAATCTTCACTTACCCTAAAATCACGAAACTATTTTTTTGTTATCTTCTGGAGGACTTTTTGTTTCACAATTATGTGTGTAAACTACCTGAAATTGATGTTTTTTGCTTAGTGTCAAGGTTTATGCTTTTCCCATTTGAATATCCTGCACCATTTATTTTTAAATGATATCCTTTCCTCCTGGGTTACTGTGCCATCTTTTTAAAAACAGCAGTGTCTGTGAATGTGTGAATTTGCTTCTGAACTTCTTATTCTGTTATTTTGGTCTATTTGCCTGTCCTTTTGGCAATTACACTATCTTAATTATTGTAGCTTTATAAGTCTTGGTATCTAGCAATAGAAGTTTCCACTTTTTCTTCTTTAAGTGTTCAGTTCTTACAAGGGCTAATATATGCTTGGTTCACACTTACTTTGAAGGTTTAGCCTTTTGGGTCTAAATTCTGAACATGAGGTGGGGCTTAACGGCCTCCACATACTTGCTATGCTCTGAACCCCAACTTTTATATACCAGCCTTGGATTTTTTTCAGCTTCTTAGCCTCTGTCTTTTTGGAAATAAGAAGAGGTCAAACTTGCCCTTCATTCCCTGGTACCATTCTAGACCTTATTCTCTTGGATCTCAGCATCATGATCTTCAATGCCCCATTCAAACTGAGGTATTTTAAATTTTGTTGAGTTTCTCTAGTTCTAAGTGAGCACTTTAGTCTGAATTATCTATCCAGCTTGCTATTACCAAAGGCAAAACTCCTTGTTCTTTTTAATGATCAAGTACATTCACATATGTTCATAAAAAAAGTACAAAAAAAGTGCTCTCAAGTCCCCAATCACTGGGGTCATTGCATAACTTCTGAATCATTTGATAAATGTGACTGATCACTGATGAGGAGCCAACAAAATGTCCAGTGGCTGGCAGAGGTCTGCTTTGCACCCAGGAGATGCCAACTTCTCCCAACTCTAGAACAGAGGTGCCTTGGAAACCAATTCAAAATCTTGGGGCCACACAGGAGGTGGAACAACCCACACCCACAAGTCCCGTATTCCCCAACCCAGACAAGTGAAGCAAGTTAGTGCTGAGTTCATGAAAGAAAGGAGAGAAGGAGAAAGCTCAACTGACTACATTTTTTACTTTTCAAGGCACATCTTTGAGAAGCACCTTATATAAACATGCATGTCATACAGGGTCTTTGATGTTCTTTTGAGTAGGCTTTTGAGTGCAGAAAAGACTTCTGGTTTTAGACATGAGATTTTCAAACTTATTAGTATGGAATGCTAACATTTAATGAGTTCTTATTATATGGCAGGAACTATTCTAGGGTGACATGCATTTATTATCTTATTTAGGGCTCTGTTAATACCCTGTTAACGTCAGCTCTGCCTCTGTACATGAGGAGGCTGCGGCACAGCCAGGTTGATATACCTACCGAGGATCAGACAGCAATTAAAGAGCCAGGCTGAGTTTTCAGCCCTGGCAAACTGACTTCAGCAACCAAGGTCTTAACCACTCCACCCTGCTGTTTCTCTTTAGAGAGTCAAATTTTAAAACTTACATCTTCCTTAAGCTTTTAACTTATATATCTCATTATTCTACAAGCCTAACAAATTCTAACAACCACTAAGGGCACCTTTGATTCAGGGTTGGTTCCATTTATTAATGTGGTTAATTAAATTCCTTGAAACATTTTAATCTGTAGTCATAAATTTAATATATTTTGTTTCCTTTTTAAGTACCCCCTTTGATAAATGAAATCTTCCCAAATACTCAAATTCTTATAAATCTAATAAACTAAACTTATGAATATGGTGAACTCTAAGATCTCTTTGGAAATAAGCAGAGACTCCTAAATGCTCTAATGTGGAGTGTTAATTTTGTAAGATTTCCTCCTCAGATCACAAGTGTCATAAATCACTCAGTTCACATTTTAAATTAATATCACAAAACTGAACTGTTACTACACAAGATGATTCTCTTAAACCTCACAAACTAAAGATACTTAATAAAGACAAAATTCTCTAATCCAACAAAACCAATGTTGTTTTTGGCTTGGTTCTTTTAAGCATTTATAATTTTAATTTATATTTTTAAATGCTTATGTATTGTTTAAATGTTTAAATATTGATATATTATTTTATTAAATTATTTAGCACATTTTTATTTTTTATTTTTGAAACACTCTTGGGGTTAAAATCAATTGTACTGTAAGGAAACAATTTTGTTTTCCTGAATAGATTCAGACATTACCTTCCAGATTTTATTTTCCTCTGCTAGTTGAGGTTTTTTAAATGACAAAGGCATTAACCATAATTTGACAAGATTCTTGTCTGCAACCCATGATTCATACTAAAGCCACGTTTACAGGCACTATGTTATGATTTTCCAAACTCAAGGATCAGGATGGTCACTTAGCTCTGCTCCCACCTGCCTTCCCCAGTCCTGGGTTAGGAGTTTAGCTAATTTTTAAGTCACAGTGTCTGTAACTTCTCTTCAGGTAGCCACATACGTGATTGGGTTCAAGAATCTATTTGCCACCCCATTCCATTCAGATTTATTTTTTTTATTCTTCTTTGTTAGGACTATGCAATTTGTATGGATATTAATATAATAACTGATTGGGGTTGTGACTGGGGTTGTGGCTCAGTGGTAGAGCACTTGTCTAGCATCTGTGAGGCACTGGGTTCAATTATCAGCACACATATAAATAAATGAATAAAATAAATGTCTATCAACATCTAAAAATATATATGTATATAATAACTGATTGAATTCTGCCCATCTCCTTTGTATTGTTGGACTTCTAACTTCTTCCGGCAATAGTCACACCATGTACACAACACTAACCCACATATCCACAGCATTTTTAGGCCCACCTGGCATCAGAGACAATCTATTGGCCAACTTTGAACATTCAAGAGGCATAAAACTAAACACTTGCCTAGGTGAGTTATAAGAAGGTTGAATAAGAACATTTGCACAAGGTGAATGTTGTGGCGTTTGCTAAGGAAACATGTTGGATTGAAGGTTTGAAACACATTTCCAGATGAGCTTGGGGATTGTCAGTGAGTCGGTGGCAAAATGTCCACCTTCATGTCCACTTCACCAGGAAAATATGCCCCCCTTTTTTATTTTAGGATTAAAAAAAAAAATGTCAGGGATTCTGAAGTTCGTTCCCTTTTCCTCCAGACTCAAGGCTTAAGCCCCTTGTACTCGAATTATCATAAAGCCTCAGTAATTGCTTGAACATGTTAATTTATCCTGCAACTCTCTGGTTTTATCTGACTGTATTTAAAGGATTTAAGGGGTGACAGGGAACAGATGAAGAGAGGGTGTTCGGTCTGTAAATGGGAGAAGTCTGAGTTCAGAGATAGATGTGTTGGGACTCAATTTGCTTGCAGTGATGAGACAAGATGGCCACTCACATGGCTGGTGTCCAGAATGCCCTGAGGGCCCCTCCTTTCTTTCCTCCAGCCTCTCCTCTCTAATCCCTCCTCCAGGAGCATAGTCTCTCCCTCCTTCCCTCCTCTCTGCTCCCTCACCTACCCTACCTGAACCCTCCCTCAAGACTAACCTTGCCAGAGAGGTAGATCACCACATCTCCACCCCACAATCTTATTATTGTTGCTACAGTCAGAGCCAGGAGCGGTTTGAATGCACATATTGATAATCACAGCTGGGACTGCATAAGCAGAATAAAACCAGTAAAATTAAGAGCTAGTGGACAGTCAGAGACCATGGAAAACCCATCGATTGTTGCTGCTGTTGCTGCGACTTCTTTCCGAATGGCAGAAGGAGCACAGAAGAGCTGAGCTCTGGGTAATTTCTAGCAAACAATGTGCTGTAGTGTATTATTTGTTGGTCCTGAAAATCGAAGTGGAACCCCCAGCTCCCTGTAGAACATGCTTCGTTAGTGTGGAACAAAGGGCTATTGCTGGCCGGGTACAGCAGTGCCATTCTGTACGAGGCATAGTGGGGGGAATGGGGAGGCAACAGGTGCAAAAGAAGCTCAGGATGCTGTGCCCATCAAGTTCCTACGTCAGAGGGGCCCCGAGACAGAGGAGACCCACACACCTTCTTAGTGTAGACCTGGCATAGTTAGGTCAAAGATGCCATCCCATACTAGCTAGCTGTTGGTCCCAGAGTTCTCAGTTTTCTTCCTGCTTCTATCACAGAGTTCTTAGGAAGATCAAATATGCTAAAATGATACAAAATCATCTATTTCGTATGCGTTCTATGATTTTAGAGATTCGCCCAGCATCATGATGGGGCATGTATCACGGAGAGCCTGGCCAGGTCCCAGAGGAAACTGGTGGCATATTCCACCAGGGTACCTAGAAAAAAGATCGATGAAGGGACAGTTACAAAATGTGCGTGGAGTAAAAGAAAACCAGTAAAGGATGACAAAGCATCCTGAGTTAACACAGTGGAGAGAAGTTCCCTGCTAGGTCTATAAGGATTAAAGGAGGAAGCAGGTTCCAGAACTTGGAGAGAACTGGAGCTGCAGTTGTGGAAGAGGACTGTCTCACAAAAGCTGGTGGTGGCCATCGTTAGGAGAACACAGCCACTCTAAAGAGCCCATGCAAGGAGTAAGTGACAGTGACAATGAAGAGTGAATACCTTGACCTGGCTCTCCCCTGTGCCTCTCATCTCCTGGCAGAGCTTGCCAACACAACTGAGAGTCAGAGGACAAAGAAGCCCATTCCAGTCCTTCCAGGTCAGCATTCTGGGCCAGAATGACTGAAGAGGTTTGATTCTGGAAATGTGGGGCACAGTGCTACTCCTCTATGCCCCCAGGAAACCCCTGGAATTTTCTATATTTTTCAGTACATATCCACTCATATTCTATTTGTCCACATTAGACCCTTGGAAACAGGAGCCATAACTGCTCCACTGGATTCAACACATAATAAGTAGTTGGAAAGTTTGGAGCTGTGGTGTTGGTCCAGCAACAAGGTCATGCAGGCATCTCTGTGATTCTCTGGGTCTTTCCTTCATGCATGTCACTTCACAATGATATATAATCCAGGCATCTCATCATTCTATCCTCAGTGTTCAACACAGTCTCTGGAACCCAAAGGATACTTAATAAGTTAGGAGTGATGGAAAGAATCAGTTAATGATGATCTGAACACTCACTGAAGATAGTCAAGTGGAGTCTGCTTCCTTGTCTGTGAACACTGACAGCCCTCTTAGGGTACTTTCTGAACAGACCACACATTCAGGAACCTTCAAGCGACACAGCACATGTCCTCTGGTGTCTCCGTCCTGGGCACTCCATTGTGCCCCTCAGATCCCTAGAGCACATCTTCAATGTGACATCTGAACTCAGTCTCTGCTGTCTCCATATCCACCTGGAACTCTTGGAGAACAGGCCCCATCCTGTCCCTTGCTTGTCATTCTCTTGTCCCACGGAGCCATAAATAAACCCAATCCCCTTCTTACAGATGAGAAACCATCTCAAGATTCTCATGTTCTAGGCCAGCTGATTTTTCAAGATCCTCCTACAGAGCATACACTCAAGGGCTTCAGCCTGGAGAAAAGGAAAAAAGCTGCCTGCTCCTCTGGTCTCCCACCCTCAGCCTTCTCCACCATCCCACAGCCAGCTGCTCAGAGTACAAGCCCTTTAAGAAAATCTTGATTTAAAAAGGGAAAGACAGAAGGGAAAAGGAGGAGGAGGAGACAGAGAAGGAGAAAGAGAAGGGGAAAGAGTGGGAAGAGAAAAAAGAAGAAAGGAGAAGAAAGAGGAGGAGAAAGAGGGAATCAGAAGAAGAAATCATGACCTCAAGCTCCTAGAGTTGATCTAGAGGAGCCCACGCATGTGTGCCCACACTCTAGTTCCTTGGTCACCAGCCATATTAGCCAGATTCCTCTGGTTGGCATAGACAGAAACAAAAGTCTCCTGCCCCTCTTCCAGGGTTTTCTAGATACTGTCCAGGGTTTTAAAGAATTATGGAAACCAGGCCTTCTCTTCAAAGAGTTCACAGAATTCTTCAAGGGGCACTGGGGAGAGGTGATAGGTAGAGTTAGAGTCACCAAAGGCATTTCTCTGGAGCCACAGGCATGCTTTCTTTGAACCACAAAGACATTTTTCAACAACAACAACGAAAATGAGTTACTGTGTTAATAAGTTGCAAGATTCACCCCCGAGTAAAAAACTCAAAATAAAAATGTTTGAACAAGACAAAAATGTATTTCAATCTCATATTAAATTGAGACTAGTTAGCACAGTCCTCCATGGCATCGGGAACCAGGCTCCACTGTTTCGTTGGTCTGTCATTCCTAGTGTGTTTATTCTGTCCGTGGATTCCACAATGGTCACCAGCATGTCTGCATACCAGCCAATAGCAATGGGGGTGAGGGGAGGGAAGGCAGGGAACAGTCCCACTTTAAAGGGTCAGACAGGGGAATGTGCACGTATTTTCACTGTCATTCTATTGGTTGCAATTTAGTCACATGGAAAACCTTAGCTGCATAGGACCCTGGGAAATGCAGTCTTTAATCTCAGTGGCCTTCTTGCCCAACTAAAAAGTATTTTACTCTGAAAGAATGAGAAAATCTTTTAAGGGATAATTAGCAGCTTCTACTATGATAGTCAAAATATTAAAACTGGGATATTTTATGTAAAAACATATACTTTTAAACTTCCCTTTAAAAACTTAGAGGATCTGACCATCCTGGGAGATATCTTTTCAGGGTAAGAATCAATTGAATTGATAGAGGCTAAGTCCCTTCCAATGGGTCTGGTTTTCCCCAGTTCTTACCTGGGACAGCCCAGCATGATAAAGTGACAATTTGGGTTAAATCCAACCCCAAGAAATTAATCTTTTTCTAACATTCCCTGTTCCACCAAATGATCCACCCTCACTACCACCACCACTACCACCACAGTTAGTACTATAAGATCAACAGTGTTTTGAACAAATATTAACTCACAGGATTCACTTGTTCACTTATTCGGCACACATTACACAAGAACTTGTTACATGATAGTACCCAAATTAGTCCAGGAAGACAAAGATGAATACAACATAGATCTTGTCTTCAGAAAGCTTTTAGTTTGTTGAAATGTTTGTATTTTTTCTTCCTCTTTTTGCAGAGTATTTTAAAAATAGATTCATTCTTCCATTAAACTCATCATGGTGAGCTCAACACCATGGTAAGAATTGTCAGAGAGATATCAATGTCATATAAGAACCAATCACTATTATTGTTTGTGTTCTTGATAATAGCCATTCTAACTGGTGTGAGATGAAATCTTAGAGTTGTTTTAATTTGCATTTCTCTAGTTACTAGAGATTTTGAACACTTTTTATATGTTTATTAATTGCCTGTATATCTTCTGTAAAGTGTCTGTCCAGTTCCTTGGCCCATTTATTGATTGGGTTCTTTGTATTTTTGGTGTAAAGTTTTGTAAGTTCTTTATAAATTTTGGAGATTAGTGCTCTATCTGAAGCGAGTGTGGAAAAGATAGATGTTGGTGTGGATGTGGGGAAAAAGGAACACTTGTACATTGCTGGTGGAGTTGCAAATTGGTCAGCCACTCTGGAAAGCAATGTGGAGATTCCTCAGAAAACTTGGAATGGACCCACCATTTGACCCAGCCATTCTACTCCTCAGTTTATACCTAAAGGACTTAAAATCAGCATACTACAGTAATGCAGTCACATCAATGTTTATAGCAGCTCAATTCACAATAGCTAGATTGTGGAACCAACCTAGATGCCCTTCAACAGATGAATGGATAAAGAAACTCTGGTATATATACACAATGGAATATTATTGAGTCATAAAGAAGAAGAATATTATGGCATTTGTAGATAAATGGATGAAATTGGAATATCATGCTAAGTGAAATAAACCAAGCCCAAAAACCAAAAGGCCAAATGTTTTCTCTGATAAGTGGATGATGATACATAATGGGGCGGGGGTGAGGGTAGGAGAAAAATTTAGGAACTTTAGATTATGTAGAGGGAAATGAGAGGGAGAAGGGGGCAGAGATATGAAAGATGGTGGAATGAGACAGACATCATTACCCTGTGTACATGTATGATTACACAAATGGTGTGAATCTACATCATGCACCATCATAGAAACAAAATGATGTACCCCATTTGTGTACAATGAGTCAAAATGCAGTCTGTAAGAATAAAAAACAAATAAAAAAGAACCAATCATTGCTGAGAAACAAGAGAATAAATTAATACAATGGAAATAATCAGTTATGAAAAGTTTCATTATGGGAATTTGGGAAAGGTTCATTTTGCCATATTTGTGCCCACTTTTCCTGGATGTATGTTTTCTCTATGGAGAGCAACATGTGGTTTTATGACTGAGAAACCATGCTTTTCTCCAAAATACATAGCATGTTTCTGCAATTCAAGGAGACAGAAAGCAACACTTCCCTAGAAGTTCCATTTGTTTTGTGTTGATGATCTGAGTCACTGTCATTGGGATTGGAAGAGCCAACCATAGCATGTCAATCTGTAGATCACCACCTGACAAGCATGTTGGGACTAGAATTTCAATTTTGACTCCATCACTAAGTAAAATCTGCATCTGACCTGTAAGGGAGCTTGGAGCAGGTGCAAGAGGAAGGACCACATTTGCTCTGATTCCTTTGGCATGGACTGGGAGAGATGAAAAACTGGCAGAGCTAGTCTCACCTCACCCCTGGGGGATTCTCTGAGAGGATTCTACTATTTAGTTTGCTTTGGAGTCACATAGATCTGAGTTTGAATCTTTTCTTTACAACAAAAAATAGGAGACTTTGATGATAGAACGTAATCTTTCTAAAATACAGCTACTTTCTCTTTAAAATGAAGATGACGTTTATTAACAACACAAGATTGTTGGGAGAACTCACTGATTCATTTAACATATTTTTGAGCACCTACCATGCTTTAGGGACTATGTTCGAACACTAGTAAAATTGTCACAAATTCCTGTTTTCATGCAATTTATATTCCGGAAGATAAACTAAGTGACCACATGTGTCACTACACATGTGTCATACTATTTGTTGCATTAGAATAGTATTATAATAGAAGCCAGCAGACTTTCCACTGTAACCGAGGAGCATCAAATTCCCTGTGATGTCCATGGAACCAAGGAGAAAAGCTATAGTCCCAGGGCGCAAAGGAAAAATATTCTATCCCAATTCACCCTTAGATTCTACTCACTCAAGAGGGCTTACAGTTTCCAAGAAGACACTGAAGCATTGCTCAAGAACAGACATCCAGTACGTATTATGGAAGGAAGGAAAAGAGAAAGGGAAATACTTAACCCATGTGCACAAAATGCCAATGGTGAAACTTCAGGCCCTAAAATATTTTCAGAAGTAAAACTTTCAGTGGAAGGAAGGCTCAGTAGTCCCCTCAGGTCACAATCAGAAAGATGTAGACTCCCTCTCCCTCCAGGTAAAGCTGCACCTGCTTTGAAACCTTTTTGTTTTTAGGAGAATGCAAGGGAAGCTTCTTCTACCCTCAGGGAAGTTAAACTCTCTCTCTATCCTATAACCTCCATTCCAGAAAGGCAAACCCACTGAGTGGCAGCATCTTTGCTTTACCTGGGACACCTACATGATAAACTGGGTCAGCAACTATTGAAAATGGAAAAGTACTCAGCAGTGATTTTCTTGATAGACTCCTGGGCTGCCTCCCCCACATGCTGTGGGTGCAGGTGGAAGAGGGGAGAGGAAGTTTTGTTCAGAACACCTCTTCTCTGCCAGGCAGAACAGGGAGAACATGAATAAGCACATGTGCCTAGTGCAGCAACGGAGGAAAAGGATGAACCGTGGTAGCCTGAGGCCCCATACCTACCAGCCAAGGATTTCTAGGAAAACCAAGCCCACAGTAAGCAAGGTCACTAAGCAGCTAGCAGGGTATCAAGTGAGTCTTGTTGTATTTCAGTACAGGCAGGGTAAGAGTCAGTAGCCCTGTGGTTGATTAGCTCTCAGCCACCTTGGCAGGCAGGAAAGAAGGTCTAGAAAATTCAAATGACTTAACACAGCTAAAAAAGGATGAAACAAGGAGGACTTTGTGTCTTCACTCACAGCTTGGGGTTATTGCTAAGACCCGCCCCCCCCCCGCATTTTTGCTTGGTTTGAGCTTAAATTTTTTCTTTAATATATTAGTTTATGAAGGTTTCATTGATTATCATAAGATAAATGATGTCACTTTGAAAAACATTTTCTCTCTTTCATCATTTTAAATAAAGGGGACGATACATCAAAAGGCAAAAACTCTCCTTGGGTTTGGGTTCGTTCTGTGCCCATATATTTTGTGGAATAGATTTTTTTCAACTCACTGGAAAGAGACCCAGAATAGGAAAGAAAAGTGTAAGGGTTTCCTCTGCTCTTCTTGCCAATTTCCTTGAAGTTGAAAATCCATCTTGCCTGGCCAGTGTGGGCTCATTGCCAAATTGGGCTGCTGTCTCCCAATTCTCCTACTTATTTAGCTTTTTGGATGGCCTCCAGACCTGGCTCAGAAAGGGCCACCAAGGGGTTGTAATGAGTTTTTCCTAGGGCTTATTCAGGGGACCCCGGGACTAAGCCAGCTATGCCCATGGCTCCAGGAATAAATCCCCCTTTCTACCATCAAGTCCATCTGCCTGTGGCTAGTCCACATGGCCAGTTGTCTACTTGACCTCTCCCACTAAAGTTCATGGCCAATGTCAGACTCTTGGGGTGGGGGAGAGGTTGAGGTCAACCTTCCCTTATTGAAGCATCATTTCATATTTGAATGCCCATCAGCCTTTTGATTGTGATTATTGGGGAAATGGCATCTATGGTGACGATGTAAAACGCCCCTCAAGGCAGACTTCAGCCCGGATCAGCTTCCTGTATCCACACTCAGGACCTGGCCTCCATGGCGGAGGGATCAGTGCCCTGCACTTGGGAGCAGGAAACCAGCTGTGCCCCTGATCTGCCCATGACTTAACGTGTAAACCGGGCAAGTAGTTCATGCTCCGAGCTCTACAAAGAGCTGTGGAGAGGACAAGATGGAACTGTGATTTCCCAACCATGGAAGATTTTAGAAAACAGACGCCAGATAAACAAGACTGGGGTTTGAGTGGGAAGCAAGCAGTGCTTTGTGGGGCAAGAAGAGCCCTTCTTGCCCCCAGAGTCATCCAGCTCAGTGTGGGTCTCATCTTCACAGGAAGTCCTTCAGTGGGCAGATCCGACAATACTGCATTCACTGTGTCACTTCCCTGGTCTATGACTTCCTGATTCCATGTTCAAGGCCTGCACAAGCGGACCTGGCCTGGTCAACCACTACTCTCCTACAGCACAAACCAACCTTTCCATGTAGACCGGCCTGCACACAGTCCCGGAGCAGATTCCTTTTTCCCCACCGTTTTCCCTTGTGTCCCTCCTTCTCTGGGTCTAGATTCCCTCTCAAAGCTTTTTAGGGCATTTTCTCTCTCCAGCCCAATCTCTGCATGCCTCCCTCCCCCAAGAGAAGCACCGATCACTCCCACTCACTAGGCAAAAAGTGTGCACTGTCCTTGTGTTGGGGTCTTTTGAGTTGTTATTCAATTTTTGGGCGAAGACTGAACTTTTTCTGAGTTTTTATCTTGTTTCTGCAAGTAGTTTGGGAGCTCCTCAGGGGGCAGGAACTGTGTCTAATTCATCTTTGTATCCCCTGGCAGACAGTAGGTGTTCAATCGATGTGCACCGGGTGATCAATATGAAAATCATTCTAGCTCCAGAACTTTGTTAGGCTCCAAATAAACCTTAAAAAGCACAAAATAGTCCCACTCGTTGGCCTAGTTGAGAACTCTCGTGGCCTGTGGTTACAGACTTGGAAAAGAACCCTGTACCCCAATTTACCCCACATCCCCAAATCCCTAAAACAACTGTAAGTAATTCCTTACGACTAACACAGAATCAGAAAGGTGAAGTCAGGAAACTAGTCTCAATTCCTGCCTGCTTTCATCTACTCCAACACTGCTATTCACACATGCCTCCATGTAGCTTAATAATTGCTAACTTTATTGAGTGTCTATTGAGTGCTCAGTGTTATTCTTAGACTTTCCCCTATGCCAACTCTTTGGAATGGGCTCTATTTTTCACTTTTCAGATACTTTAAATGACAGCAACATCATAGCTCAGAACCACTTAGCTAGTGGAAGCATGATTTGATCCGCCCCGAGAGGTCTTATTCTAAAATCCCCCATTTTAAAACTATCGTAAACTGCAAGGTGGATTCTTCATCAGGGGAATGAGGACATTCCAATCTGTGGGGCTTGCCTCATCTTAGGTTCCTGAAGCAGGATGCAAAGAGAGAAAAACTCTCACACCCACTGACACAAGTTAATCAACTCGTTTAGAGGGTAGAGCACAACCTTATCTGTGCCACACCATTAAGGGTGAATGACATGCTCACGTGGTATTGTGGAAAGGTCACCATTGACCAACAATAGTGGATGCATAGCATTTATTCCTTTGCTCATTCAGACAGCAAGTGTTTATTGAGTGTCTCCTACATTCCAGGCACCTGGGAGTAAAAAATAATCAACCCTTGGCCTTGAGGAGCTTCCTAGCTAGAGAGAGAATATAAAAACACACAGTCACAGACCTGAGTCCTGGAGGGGGCCAAATCTGCAGAAATGGGATGAGGGAGAAAGCCATCAGCTTCAGGGAGGTGGGGAGACTCTCTGTAGCCTGCTCTTCACTCTCCCAGATGTTCCTGCATGTGCATCCCTGACGCCTGCTTGCATCTTCCACCTCCCCACCCTCTTCCATTATGCTGACAGGTCCCACCACGCTCTTGAGAGAAGGGAAGTTTGACTGACAACCCAGCTTAGAAGCACTGGGAACTGCCACAGAGATAGGATGGCAGCTCTGAACTTTCTGGAGAGAGCAAAAGGTGTAGGAGAGAAAGAAAGAAAGAAAGAAGAGAGCAGGGACAGGAGAGAATGTGGTCAAAGGACCACTTACCGGGAATACCCCAGGCAGCATCTCTCTGGCTCTTGGGCTCTCTGTAGTACACACTCTGGGGTTACTTCTGGAAACAAACTCAGTGCACACACACACACACACACACACACACACACACATCAGAGCCCCATACTGCCTCACTAATCTCAGTGTTCTTTATCTTGTCTTCATCATACATTTGGCAAAATGGTCCAAACCCCAGCTGAAGGATGACTGGGAGCTTATCTGACTTTAGGACATCTGGAACCCATAGGCTGTCATGGGTTCCTTAGTCTCTTGGAGACTAAGTTAATTCAGCATAGCCAAATTTGTGATGATAGAGGAAAGAACAGATCAATTAAATTGTTCTTATATTCTCGATGAATGAGTGACTAAATGAATCTTTATTGGGGCACTCCTATTTCCTAGGCCTGTGCAGGAATGTTTTCACTCATTTTTATCCTCACACTGACTTTATGAAGTAAGGATTGTTATCTTCATTTTGATGACAAAGATCCTAAAGATCAGAGAGGATATGTGATTTTCAGAGATAATACAAAAATGTTGGTAAGTAGCCAAACTGGACATTAGTGGATTCTCCATTCTTCCATAGATGATTGTTGACATCATGTCCTCTTGCTGATGGTAGGCTTATGTGAGTGGTATGAAAAATAGGAGACGTGGCCTTCACTTGAAGGGCTCACAGATTAGTGGATATAATATGCCTTTCAGATACAATGGGCGTGGAGGGTGAATAAATCCATCCATAACAGAGTCTACCAAGGAGCATACCATATGGATACAGGAAGGAGGGCTGGGTTACTGCCCAGTGTCTTGACAAAGGCTCTGCGGAGGCAGCAAGGTCTAATTTCAGAAGGACTGGAGGTTTCTTAACAAGCGCTAGGTTGGTCTGATGCAGGTCTATCAGAATGAGCAATGGAGGAACAAAACAGAAAGACCAGGAACAGAGCAAGCATAGAAATAATCCACTCTATGCCAAAGGTGGCATTTTAAGTAAGTAGACACAGAACGACTCGTCAAAAAAGAGTTTGGGGACAACTGGCATTGGGTAGAAGGAAAAGCTACATCCTGGCTTCATATAGAACAAAAAGGCAAATTCCAGAGGAAATAAGAATTTATGTGAAAACGATTCTAGAAGAACTAGAAGAAAACGTAGCTGAATATTAGAAAACCTGTTTTCTAACCATGTTTGCAAGGGAAGGTTTATAAATAGAATAACAGATAAATTTAATTCAATGAAAATTTTCAATATCTATAAATAAAACCAAATACCATTAAACTTTAAGTGATAAACAATGAACTGGGGAAAACCTCTGAGATATTTACAAGAGACAGACATTAGTATTTTAATATATAGGATACACTTATGATCAATAAGAAAAGAAGCTTCAATTTTTAAAAAATTGGCAAAGGATATTTGTGATTCCCAAATAAAAAATGTAAAAGGCCAATAGGCCTATGAAAAAATGTTCAAACTCACTAAATATTTTAAAGACAAATTAAGATTTTAAGCCAAAAGAGTGTTTTTGTGTTATTTCATTATAGTTTTTAGGCAGTAAAGATATTTATATAGTTCCAAAGTGAAAAATGCAGAATACAATCAAAGGTCTTCCTCCCATCCCAATCTCCCATGGGCCTAGAACTCACCATACCCAAACAGGTAACTCTCATGAATGCCTCGCGGTATACCTTCCTGAGTTTCTTTTTATGTATACAAGAAAAATGTCTGTATGCATTATCATTCATGATTTTCATCCTTTTAGATAAAACAAAGCATACTGTATAGTATGTGACTTTATACCTTGCTTGTTTCTTTTAACAATATGCATTAGAGAGTTTTTCATAAGAGTGTATTAAGATCTTCTTCCTTATTTATCATTAAATAATTTTTCATTGTATAGGTATAATAATTTACTTAGATGGTTTCCAATATTTTAGTCTCATAAAGAATACTACAATTAAGAACTTAAACATGGATGTCATTTCTCAAGTGTGCCAGGGTATCTGCAGGATGGATTCCAAGAAGTGAAATGACTGGGATCAGGGACCTATGCATTTTTAATTCTAAAAGATGTTGCCAAATTGTCTTCTATAAGAGTGTTTTCAATTTACACATCCATCTAAGTGTACGAGTGTGCCTGTTTCTCCACAGTCTTGCCAGCAGGGTGTTATCAAACTTCTGGAATTTACCAAATGGATGGGTGAAGAGTGGTAGCTTAGGATACTTTGCATTTCTCCTGTTTAAGTGAGTTTGGATATCTTTACCTACATTAAACAGTCATTTTTTCCCTTTTTCTAATGAGTGTATGCTTACATACATTATTTCTTTAAAACAGAAAACCCAGGGAACATAAATGCCCAAGTTTCCAGACATAGACTAAGTAGGAATAAAAATTGATAACAATCTTTTTTGGGGGGGTGGGTACCAGGGATTGAACTCAGGGGCACTAGGTCATTGAGTCAACTCCCAGCCCCATTTTGTATTTTATTTAGAGACAGGATCTCACTGAGTTGCTTAACACTTTGCTTTTGCTGAGACTGGCTTTGAACTCTTGATCCTCCTGTCTCAGCCTTGCAAGCTGCTGGGATTATAGGCATGCACCACATTGCCTGGCTGATACAAACTTTTTTTAAAGGATCATTTTTTGACCTATATCAAAGTCCTTTACATGTGAATATTCTTTAATCAAGAAATTTCCCACAATCTAACTATTGTGAATTGAGCTGCTATAAACATTGATGTGGCTGTATCACTGTAGTATGCTAATTTTAAGTCCTTTAGGTATAAACCGAGGAGTGGGATAACTGGATCAAAGGTGGGTCCATTCCAAGTTTTCTGAGGATTCTCCACACTGCTTTCCAGGGTGGCTGCACCAATCTGCAACTCCACCAGTAATGTAAAAGTGTGCCTTTTGCCCTACACTCATGCTAACATCTATTATTGCTTGTTTTCTTGATAACACCATTCTAATTGGAGTAAGATGAAGTCTTAGAGTTTTTTTAATTTGAATTTCTCTAATTACTAGAGATGTTGAACACTTTTTCACATATTTATTAATCGCCTGTGTATCTTCTTATGTAAAGTGTCTGTCCAGTTCCTTGGCCCACTTATTGTTTGGGTTCTTTGTATTTTTGCTGTAAAGTTTTATAAGTTCTTTGGGTACTATGAATCAAAATGCAGTCTGTAAAAATAAAAACAACAAAAAAAGAAATTTCCCTTGTAGAAATTCATTATAAAAAGAACCATAGATATACAAAAATATACATGTACAAGGATGTCCATCAAAGCATTGCTTATAATGTTAGAAAACTAAACTCTGTGACTCTCTGGGTCTCTTGGGTTTTACCCATTTCTTCTTTCTCTCTGCACCTTTTTCCTGCTTCTTTCTTCAGACTGGTTTTTCTGAAGCCTGTCAGTCAACCACTGATCATTGCCTCAAAATGTCTGCCTCATCTATATCACCCTCAGGAGTGAAGAAAATCAGCATCGGCTTACAGTTTTACTGTTGTTAAACAAGCTGTTTTACTGTTACCAACAAGCTGGTGTTGGTAACTGAGTCAATTACTCTGAATCTCAACCTCAAATTGCTGAGAAAGGGATTTTTATTGTTTTAGAAGAACCCTGGGTTTGGCTTTTGGTCTAGAAAATTACAGCCTTTGGGGGAATGGGTGCCATGCTTTACTAGTAATATTTGAAAAAGAGACACTTCTTGTCCAGCACGACTTAAAGTAGAGCAGAGCCCTGGCAGGTAGGACTTCGGAGTACCAGAAGATGCATCAATCTATTGTTTCCATCTAAGGTGCTGCCAGGACCCCAGAGCTGGTAAGAAGGGTCCAACTCCCAGAAGCTTAAGGAAGCAAAACTTGTCCAGGGGGTTACAGATTTTATTTATCATATTACAATTACTATTTGTTCAGTAGGTTGACATCTCAAGGATAAAGGTTGTCAAACTAAGCTATTTTAGTGATTTTAGTGGTTGAACTGGTAGCCACTTCTTGAGAAGAGGGAAGGAAAGCACCTCATTCACAGTATATATACTTCCAGAGATAGAGCACTTTTCAGGGCTTTGAGAGCATGTGCACATGCAAAGCCTCCATGCCAGTCTCTCTCTCTCTCTCTCTCTCTCTCTCTCTCTCTCTCTCTCTCTCTCTCTCTCTCTCTGTGTGTGTGTGTGTGTGTGTGTGTGCATGTGTGTGCAAGCACATGAAGAAAAAGCTTGCATAGTTTCTTTGCTGGAGGAGAAAGGGCTCTGTCAAGTTGAGGATTTTCTAGTAGTTTGACCTAAGCCCAGGGAACAGATTCAAGAGCCATTTCAAAGTTAGAAGACTTGAATGATTTGATGAGGTGGGCGAGGTAAGAGAGAATCTGCTCAGGGATTTCTAGCTAGGGAACTTGATTGAGCTGTGCTAGTATGGACTGATGGATCCATGCTAGTCCAGAGAAGGAAGGAAAGAGGCAGAAATCAATATAATTGGTTCAAGATCACACTGATCTGGAGATAATATAGGTAGGTCTACAGTTACTACAGATCTGAAGATCCAAAGTGAATCTAGCAGTGAAATTTCAATGTTGGAGCATTCTGGGTCAGGTTCCCCCAAAAGAGAATCTGAGACACAAGACATGGGTGCAGTAGTTAGTTGGCAGGGGATGACAGAAAGCTGAGTGAAGAAAAGGGGAGAGAGAGATAGGAAAGAAGAAAAGTCAGTAAGGTTATGAATCTAGTTGCTTATTGAAGTGGACAAATGGAGCTTGGTCTCACTGGAGATTCTCTTTCAGATTCCATGGAAGGATAAGAAGGTGGAGCATTTAGCCACTGACTCAGCTTCCCATTAGCTAAGGGTTGCACCCAGGAAGTATTAGCTCCTCCATACTTCCTGTCCTCAAGCAGACCCTTCCACAGCTTCAGAAAAAGTCCTGAGGCAGGAAAATAGAGAGACACCACAAGCATCCTCGTGTGTACACAGAGCCACTTAGCCTGATGGCACTGAAGTCCAATGGGTTAAGAGACATGGCACATCACCCGTGGCGCGCCTGCTGTGGCAGTCAGGGGGATTGGGCACCATGGGGTAGATGAGATTTGTACGTCTAGAAAGAAGAGAAGACGTGTAAGCACAGAACCTAAGGACCCAGAAGAAATGACAGGGGGGACCAGGAAGAAAGGGGACAGCAGCCAAGGGAGGCATGAGTATGAAGAAGGAGAGGTCAGTGGTACAAATGCTGTGGAGTTCAAATGGATTGAGGGCATCAATAACCTTGGTGGTGGCAGTGGAGGTAAAGTCTCCATTGCCATTGGAGACAAGTAGATGCTTTTGTGGAGGGAGTAGAAAGCATAGCCACTCTTTCAAGAACTTTGTCTTCAAAGGGAAGAAGAGATAGGTTGGAAATGTGGGGGTGGGAGCAGTGGGTATGCTGGTGAATTTTAACAACTGACTCTCCAGAAGCAAAAACGAAGTCCTTCTTTGTGGCATTGTCTGATGTTCATAAGGTAAATACTCCTACCATGGTAGATCTCAAGCTATCAATGTGATGTCAACCATCTTGCAAAATTCCTGAAATTATGACCATCAGCTCTCATGTGCTGGTGAGTTGACTCCAGCACACCATTTGGTGGGAGATTAAAGAGTCTTACTGTTTTCGTTATTGTTAATAAGGAAAATTTTTAATTGAGGGGATCAAGCTGGTGGAGGAGAGATTGGAAGATATGGGAGGAAGAATATGTTTAACATGATTGGAACCAAGCCCAGGGAGAAGCTGGAGGGCACAGAATAAGGAGCAAAATGATTGCTTTGGAATGGAGTAGAGTCATGATGGAAGTTTATGAAGTTTGGAGGTAGATGATGGAGGCATTGATGAAGTGAACTGCATACTTTAGGGACAGGAGAGTTCATTTTTAACAGATACCTTCTGCTGAGCATCCAGGCAGGTGATGGGAGTTGGGAGCACATACAACTTGAAGCTCCAGTGTAAAGAAGGTACATTTGGGAAGCTGCAGAACTGGTTGTGAGAACCAGCTCTGTATCTTACCCACTGAGCCTCAGTTTTCCTCATCAATAAAAACTTGGATAAAATGTTTACTTCAAGAGATTCTCACAAGGACTAAAGAGGTAAGTATGTGATCATGATATAATAGCATGCTGATAGAACCGCAGCCAGACACTGTGAGTACTGAACTCTGTGCCAGGCACAGCACTTTCCATGACCCCCTCGTCTAATAAGCCAGCAACCTCAGGAGGTGAGGATGAGAAAACTACTTCAGAATGGTCAAGTAACTTTTTTGACCAGGTTGAGCTAGTACCCATTAGAGCCAGAATCTGAACTTCAGCAGTCTGGCACCTGTATTAACTGCAGCACAAAATTGCATACCACACTTCCTGGCACATGGAAGCAGTGGCATAACAATTTTGTCCCATGCAGAAAGACAGCAGAGTTTAGAAAAGCTAACAAACAGCTCAGGAAAGGTATTCAACTAGAGATGAATAAAAGGATCATTTCACAGTATTCACAGGTGAGATCAGAAATCATAAACAAGTTCTGGTGCCCATCGGCACAATCTATAAGTATTTGTCAAGTCAAATGAGATACAAGCTTCTTCCCTGTGAGTCGGTCTTTACTAAAATAGTTGGAGAGGTTAGGAGGGCCCTGGGTGGGACTGTGGGATGGGGAGGCCAGGGAAGACACAGAGAGGTGGAGTTGGAAATTTCCATTCTTCTCCACTGTATCAGGCCCCACCTATAAGGTTGGTTGGAGGACAAGCAGAGGGCTCCATGGACATGCAGCCCAATAGAGTCACAATCTAACCTATACCTGCACCCAAGTCAACATTACCAAGATGTATCTCCAAAGAATTGATGGTCTTGGGTATCTTTCCTTCTTATTCAGTTTAGAATTCAGGGGGAAAGAGAGGCAATTCTTAAGCGTTCTGCAGACTTGAAGAAGAAACCTTGATGCTGACCCTGAATGGCTATCCCCTAGCTCTGCAAAGATAACATGGTGGCTGGGCTACAGCCAGTCAGCCCTATTTATCTTTTAAATTGATGTGAGCCTTGGTAACATGACTGGTCACTCTAGGCAGCTTCTTATAAGACATGGAAGCAAGAGAGAACAGAGCGCAGACATATGACCTGGACTTTCTGCTTCCTTGAGAAACTCACTACTTCCCACATGAGAAGGCAGGAAGAGAACCCAGAAAGCTACCTGACTTCAGAGCAGCTACCAAAGTTTTGGAGGATGCAATTTAATTTATTTGCTCAGACTTCTGATATATGGAGGCGAGTATTTCATCGAAGAGCAACTGTCAGAAGAAAAAAAAAAAGTCAATAGCCTGTAGCTTTGCCCTCTGAGGACAACACCCATCCTTGGCCCCACTTTCATGGTAGGGGTCAGATGAGCTTCCTGGCCTGCCCAGGGATTTGAGTGTTGGGAGTTACTTCTCATCTCCTGAAACAAAGAGGTTGCAGACAGGTCCAGAAGTTGTGAGTATGACAAAGTGTCTCATATTTCTAAATGAAAAAGTGATACTTCATCTTTCTAATGACAGAGAGCTTGGAGGTGGCTTATAATAATATATGCCTTTTTTAATGCCCAGCTTGTCATCTCAGGGCAATCTCTCTATGAAGGATGGAGCAGCAGACAAAAGGTTAATAGAGCATCAGGCCTTTTTTAATTGAAAAAGTGACTGAGGGACCCCACAGTTGACTGAGTGGTAATAGTATTACAGACTGTAAGTATGTTCCAGAGACTTACTATGCATTTGTGGATTGGGTAACAGACATCTAACTATATCACAAAGCCTCAACAGGAACTGGAGTCCATTCCCAAGGAGGTTAAAAAGTCATACATGGTATTTTTCAAAAAAAAAGATATATATTTTTAAAAATCTATATCCTTCCTATTTTATTTTTCTTAATTTACTGTTACCTCTGAGAAATGAAAATATTATGTGTTGGCCCAATTTGTATCATTTCTTTTGTTGCCAATGTGTCTGACCCAAATTTAACCAGATTTTCAGTGCTCATTCTGGGCAAATTATTATTTGTTTATTTTTATGCTTGGTAAATAGAAAAAAATTATAAAGAGTGCTCTCTGAAAAGATCCTGTGTGAAACAGAAATATCAGTAATTTTTGACCAGTTGAGGACATAAAAATGAGATAATTGTTGAGGAAGTGCTCTCAGGGTGTAGATGAGAACTTCCCCTTCAACTTGTCTTCAGAACTACATTTTTTCACATGAGAATTTTCAGAATCCTCCAGGGCACTTGAAATTTGCAGCTGGTTGAGTCATGTGGTACACGGGGTTGCACTCATGAATGGGTGGATCTGAGAAAGATTTAGCCGGAAGTTGATTGGGAGCTGCCATTTAATGCTGGGTCTTCCACACATGACTTTTCAAGGAGTCCATTCAGAGAAAGACTTGGTGAATTGGCCAGGCAATAGGAGAGTTAGCAATGGAGTCAAAAGGGCCAATTCAGGAGGGCCCAGTACCCTCACATCCATATTTTTGTGCCTCTCTTGCTGACAATTTCACTGGTGGAGAGAGATGGGGTGAAGAAATAGATGCCACAAACATTAGGCACCTCCTCCTGAATATAAGACCCAGGATAAGGCAGAGGATGGACTGGTGAGCAGAGAGAGAATTTCCCAGCTCACGAGAGTCCAGCAGCTACTGACAGAATCACTTCTGGGTCTTTCCAAGCCTCAAAGCAGTTTTCCAATCTGAGTTACCAGAAGGTGTGTGCTAAGCCATCCTCTTACATAAGAAAAGAAACCCTTCTAGTATACTACTGCTTAGGAGTGGAGTGAGAATTTATTTACAGTCATGGTGACTCAAAATTTGTCTGGTAGCCAAATTACACAGGTGGTGCACAGATTACACAAGAGCTAATCAGGAGGCTGAGGTAGGAGGATCACAAGTTTGGAGCCAGCCCAGGGAACTTAGAGAGACCCTGTGTCAATTTAAAAAAAAAAAGGCTCTAAATACCAGTCTAGAAAGATAATTTTGTCCAAGGACTGCGCTGGATCTGAAAGGGACATGGGTCATCTAGTAATGACCAATGTCACCAAATATGACCTTGTAACCCAGCCCTTTTGTGAGGGTTCAGCAGCTCTTATAAGAGACAGATCTGCTCTGTTGTTATTCCACCTTTATTTCATGGAAATACCACAATGTTCAAAGGTAAAAAAAAAATTTTTTTGCCTTCCTGCTTTAAAACAACCAAGGAGTTTTTATACTCTGTTCTTCTCAGACCCTGAGAATTCCAAAAGTAATATGGGAGTGGAGAAGGGCATTTCAGTGGAGTAAGTCCTCCACTGTTCAGAACAGACAAGAACGGCATGGGCACTTCTGAGTCACTTAATGAGGGGTTAATGGGGGCTAATTTTGAGAATGCACCTTCTGGAAATGTTTCCTTTGGAGAACTCACGACAGCACCTTAGCTCCTCTGTGCCGAGATGATAGCTCCCAGACCACTGTCTGCTCAGGGATCTCAGGGAAATGATATGCACATGGACCCAACAGAAAACATAAAAATAATAAATGAAACTAATAATGCAAAAAGCACTGAGAAATAATAGTCCCTTCTGACATGAGCAGCGTTGGATGCCTTGGGGAAAGAAGGCTGGAATATTCAATGAAAGATGTAA
Source organism: Sciurus carolinensis (assembly GCF_902686445.1). NCBI lineage: Eukaryota > Metazoa > Chordata > Mammalia > Rodentia > Sciuridae > Sciurus > Sciurus carolinensis. Next base: position 63,750,592 of record NC_062227.1, read on the forward strand.
ATTGTTGAAATTGGAGCCATAAATTTTGCCTTGGAAGAAGAGGGAGCCAACAGCACTGTTCACTGGGAACCAAGCTCCCAGGAGCTGGTTTGCTGTTCGGGTTCAATCCAAAGAAGGGAGCCTTCCATCTCTACTTCCCCAGAGAGGAAGGGCTCAGGAGCAGGAGCGGTGGGGAGGGCGAGGGGACACAGATCAGCAGGACTTGCAATCTGATGTCCTCTTTAAATTGAATGTGCTGTTTGGAGGGGTGGGGGCTGCAGGAGGCGGGGGGCTGGCACCACCAGCAACTCCTTGTTAAATCTTCCTGTTCTCAGCCAAGGCCTCATGTCACTGCCCCCTTCTCCCCTGAGATGGCCAACCAAGGAAATAATGCCACAGTGGTCAAGTGGGAAATCTTGACAAGGACGAACAGAAAAACCTAATGAGGCAAACCTGCCCAAATTTGATCAAAACGTATTTCCAAGTGAGCACAGGGCCACAGGATGGAAACGTGAAGATGTTTGATCTGTTCTGCTCTAAAAAGGACAGACAGGAGTGAGAGGAAGGACCATCTTAAGGGGTGGCTTGTTGGTGTTAGTTGTTTGTCTCTGTTGAAGATTTTCTGATCTGAGTCAAGATACTGACTTTGTTCAGTTGGTCATTTTTAACCCGGAGCTCCTTGGGCTCACTCAGACCTTCTCTAGGCTGCAGCAATCCAGGAAAATCGAATCTCAGCAAATTCCATGCTGAGGCAACTTGACCACACTACCACCCTTGGAACCCTGCCTGTACTCAGCTCCCCCACCACTCAACAAATGGAAAATGGAGGCCTCAGAGCTCTAAGGTCAGTTGCAGAGGCCCTTTGTCCCTGACCAACATCGGCCCTCAGAACTGCTCCCTCCATCCATCTGAAATGGGAAGGATAAGAGCAGTGGAGGATGGGCAATACACCAGGACACAGCAGACATCCAACCCTAAGTGCACATCAGGTATCACTCAGGGGACAGACCCAGGGTCCCGTCCTATGCCACCAGCTCCATACATGGTCTTTGTTTATTCATTTCTTATTTATTCAGTAAACCTTTACTAAGCACCAACTACATGCCAGACACAGGGGCTACAGTAGTAAGTGAAGCAGGCATGGCTGATGTCCTTGTGGGGTTTTGTGCAATAAGCTCCTAATACACTTTGAACACTTGGCCACGTGGGAGGAGATAAGAGCCTGGACTGTGAAGCTCTCCATCCAGTGGGGAGATTGGGCTTCACAAGTGAAGGAAAAATCCGAAGGCAGCATCTCCCTGTGACTTGACCCAGGTAAGCAGTGCAGCTGGGGCCAGGAGCTTGGTCCCCAGCTCCAAGTCTGCTGCTCCATATGACTGCAGAATAAGGGGAAGCACTACCTAAAATGCTTTCTCCTGGGGGCACTGGTTGCTGCAGCTTTTACCTCCTCTGTGACCTCACCGACACCCTACATCCCAAAGAATCCTTATGGACCAGCAGGTGGAGTCCCTGCAAGTGTTGTCACCGCACCACCTCAGCATAAACCAGCCGTTAAGTTTCCTTGGGCTGCAGTAACCAAGTGCCACAACACGGTGGCTTAAAACAACAGAAATACACTCCCTCCAATTTAGAGGGTGAAAGTCGAAAAATCAAGGTGTGGCAGGAACCGACTCTGACTAGTCCTTGCCTCTTCCAGCTTCTGGTGCAAGCCTTGATCCTTGGCATTCCTTGCCTGCAGATGATCTCTCCCATCTCTGCCTCCTCACTATATCTCATCCTCCCTCTTTTCCCAAAGACACCAGTCATGTTGGATTTAGGACCCATCCTACTCCAGAATGACCTCATCTTAACTAATGCCCTCTGCAGCAGCCCTACTTCCAAATAAGTCATATTCTGGAGTACTGGGGTTTAGGACCTCAGTATATATTTTGAGGGGACACAGTTAAAGCCGTAACACCAGAGCACATGAATAGAATCACCAAGAGTTCTTCAAAGAAGCTTCCAGAAAAAGATGTGCTGTAAGGGAGAAGAGAAAGCAGACCACTGTGTACCAGAAGACACCTTCAATCAATGTTTACTAAATGATTCTTCCCAATCTCCTGATATCCTCACCCCAGACATCACTGTACCTCTTTGAAAATTCACAATGGCAGTTAAATCTCTTGAAGACCCTGAGTTTCACAAAATCCCCACTCATTTCATCCCCCAATATTTATTCTACCCATAGTCTTTGATAGACACCATGCCATGCTAGCACTCTGGGACCTACAGAATTTTTTAAAAATGTGTTTGTCCAAAATAATGGTAGTAAAGATAAAATAAGAAAACAGCTGGCCTTTGGCATGCTGAATTTTTGCTCCTGTTTTCTCCTTTCTGGGAGGTGAGTTGAAATTCTGGTGATGCGTGTATTTGATCCAGCACCCTTCGAGAGTATGGGTATAGAACAGGTTGTTCAGCTGGAAGTGAGCTCCCACTCAGATATGGGATTCTCTGATTGTCAGCATCTATGCCTGAGCAGTCAAAGTGGTAATCACTACTCATATGGAGCTATTTAAATTGAATGTTTAATTAAAATTAGATAAAAGCATAAATTCAGTTCTTCAGTCATACTAGCTGCATTTCAGGTGCTTAGAAACAGATGGGGCTAAACCATTAGGCAGTACATAGATTATTTCCATCACTATGGAAAGTTCTGTAAGACAGCACTGGTCAGTGCAGTAACTTGAGCACAGAGGAAAACATCATTGCTTTGTAAAAGTAAAGTGGTTCCCACAAACGTGCTTGCACACTTTTGGAAGAAAGTAAAAAAAAGAAGCCAGGATAGTTCTCAGAACATCAAGGCAGCATGGAAGCAATTATCCCTAGAGATGAGTGGGAATGTGATTTGGGCACCTGTGAAGGTCCTGGACTCAGCCTTTGGGAACATCACTGGTCCACTGTGTAACCATTGTGCCTGGTGGAAAGTGTGAAATGTCACGCTTGAGGGCACCTCTAGCTGCAGTGGGCCTGCAGAACCAAAAGTCAGTCTCGGCCCTGGCTCTAGGATCAGGAGAATCTTTATGGAGAAATGGACCTGACAGGTGAGGTGGCGTTCCGACGGCACAGATGAGGCGAGAACAGTGCATGCAGAGGAACTGCCAGAGAAACACCTGCTATCCTCCCGAGATGCAAAGAAACAAGGGGGAGTGGCATTTCACTTCTTGACTTTCCAGATGCATTGAATTAAAAACAACTCCTAATATAAATCATCTATACTGACACATACATAAGGCACATAGAAGCTACAAACTTGGTGAGAATCCTCGGTGGGGTCTGTTTCGCAGTGGTGCACATTTTGAAGCGCTGTTAACAGCCTTCAGTTCTACCAGCTCTTTCTCAAAGGCTGTGGGCATTAGCTGGCAGGACATCGCTTCTTCAGACCTCTGTGCAGTTCACCCCGACTAAAAGGGTAATTCTAACATTTGGCAGAGCAGCCATGTACTGTATGTTTTATAAAAGCCATGCATGTGCTAAATGTCTACTGGTGACTGTGAACTGAAGGTGACATTTCCTTGATCATCACCCACTCCCACCCCACCCACCTATTTATTTATTTATTCACTCATTCATTTTTACCGTACTAAGGATTAAACCCACTGAGAGGGCACCCTACCACTGAGCTATATCCCCAGTCCCCACTTTTTAAAAATGTTGAGTCAGAGTCTCATTAGGTTGTTCAGGCTGGCCTTGAACTTGCAATCCTCCTTCCTCAGTCTCCCAAGTTGCTGGGATTACAAGTGTGCAACACCACACCCAGCACCACCCACTCCCTTTTGAAGCCCAAGTCCTGCCTGAGGATTTCAGTGACCTCCTCTGAGAGCTACGGGCACCTCCCCCACCACTCATGGTCCCCTGCCATCTCTGGGACATGGGGATCCAAGCTTCCTAGTCCTTTATCAATGTCCCTGAGGCATCCTTTTTCACCAAGCACTTCTTGAATGTTTTGGACTCTGCGTAAGATCTGGAGAACAGTCTCTTGGAAGGGTGCTTGGCACATCATTCCCCATTTTATTTTACCCCCACCTGTGATCTCTACACTCCACCCCCAACCTGGTTCCTAGTTCCTCTCTGATCCTTTCCAGGGCAATATCTGTCTTCCTCTGCAGCCTGGACACAGGTACCCAGTTGCTGAGGGTTGGCCCCAGGGATCCTGGAGGACCATCAAGCCATTCTTTCCCAGCAGAGGCTCTGTCTTGTACCAGTAAGAAGAAAAGAAAGTGTTCTTTCTCTCCATATATATCAGTATCTCCCATCATCTTCTCACCAGCCTACGGGCAGGCACAATTCTTGCTCTCATTTTGCAAAGGAAGAAACTGAGGCTCAGAGAGGTTATGTATGAGACTGAGGTTATAGAGCAGGAAGGTAGTGGGGCCAGCGCACAAAGGCAGACTCAGCCAAAGCCTGAGACTGACTCTCACCCCCTGCCTGAATGGATCAGGACCTTGTTCTCAGGCTGCCACAAGGGGAATGGGACAAAATACAATCAAGGGGAATGGGAACAAAACACAGTGGGGTTTGTCAAAGCTATTTCCAAGTTTAAAGAACTGGGAAAAGAGAACCCTCTGGAAGACATGCAAGATGCCACGTGTCAAGAGTTCTAATGAGCCTTGAGGCTCTGCTGTGCACATCTGGGCTGTATGTGTTGCAGACCAGGAATGAGGGATTTATTCCATCCATGAGTCAGAGTCAGAGAATAACTCTTATTATTTAACATTGATTAATTGTCCCTCTGTGCTCCACCCCCACCCTGCAAACCTCTCCACAGAGTTCTAAGAAAATCATTACACTTCAAGGGCTGCATGGGCCTTGACATCCTGGGTACAGGAGCTGTGCAGAGAGCCCTTCAAGAAAAGCCAGGTCTGAGTGGCCATGTAAGGGGACCACACGAATGAGATGGCCCAGCCCATAGCAGGATGCTCATGGCCCAGCTGCCCCAATTCTGCCCAGAGCAGAATGCCCAGAGCTCACTGAGGAGACCCAAGTAGAGGGACAGAAATCATACACTCCTCTTCCTTACAGAGAAACCAAGCAGGCTCTGACTGTCTTCCACATTGAGGATGTTGGGAAATGCATAAATATTGCATAATTACTAATCAGGAGGGGTGGCCCTCCAGGGGTAATTACGGCAGCCTGCCTCGGCCATGTTGGTGCAGTCCTGATTAAAGGGAACGTGGGAGAGGGAGCTGCAGCAGTGAATTTTCATCCTGACATCCAATAACGCTCCCTGACCCTTTGTATATTGTCCTCCCCAGAGGTCAAAAGTATGAATAAATTATGCTTCTGACAACCTTGACATGGAGCAGAGGTGGGATGGAGAGCTCTCTGGGAAAAAAAGGAAAAAAGAAAGACCTGACATTACATTTGTGATCACAGAGAATAAAGGAAAATCCATATCCTAATTTTGCTAAATTTAGGCTTGACGGGAAGAACAGAGAATAACCTTTGACGTCATGTTTATTCAGAAGGCCAGGGGCTCTCGGAGCTCACAGCCGAGGTGTGTACTCCGTCATTCCACGGAAGTCCGGGAGCTGCTGGAGCTCATTGACAATTCTTATTGATTAGAAACTATCAACCCGGGGACAGTGCCATCCAAAGGAGTTGGCTGCAAAACAATATCGTTAAATAGTTTGTGGGGGTGCCTCCAGTTAGGAAAAATGTCTGTCCAGAGCATGGGACCATCCGTCATGTGTGGGGATCCACATTTACAGAGAAAACTGAGCCAAGGCCATCGTCCTGAAATCTGCTAAGCTGGGAATTTATAACAGTTCAGCACAGGAAGGTTGTCTCCTGGTTTAGGTTCTGTCAATGTGGATGGGGGAGGAGTGGAAATCAAGGCCTGGAAGGAGAGGAGGGAGTTACTCAGGTGTCCTTGGGAGGCCGTCTTTGGGATGAAGGGGAGAGGTCAATGTGAAGAGACCACCCATCCATCCATCCCAGCCTGGAGCCTCTTGGCCTCGAGTTCAGAGAACCAGCACTGGGGACATAAAATTTACCAGATTTGTCATTAAAGCAGCTGGAAACATGTTCAGGCAGGAGCCCTATATCACTCAAAAAAACGGATTGATGGAAAGAGAGGGACAAAGAAATATCCTTGTCCTTGGACATCATGACCTTGGTTTGACTGTATCATAGTAACCTGCTGGGTAGCTAAGGTAGTTTCCTTTCTCTCCTGATCAGAGCCCAGAAGGGTCTACATGTCCATAGGCACAGACCCCAGAACACTGTGATCCTGCTTCGGGCTTTTTTTGCAGCCCTGTTGATGTATACACATCACAGAATGATGAGTAGATTTGATTTTGCACCCCAAAGCTCTGTCCTGGGTGCGACCCTCCATTCCTACCATCATTCCTTTCCTTGGAACTGCTTCCTCAGGATGTTTCCAGGCAGTAGAGGGCAGTGGTCAAGCATCTAGACTGTGGAATCTGACTGTTTAGGTTCCAAATCTGGCTTTCTTTCTTCCTGGGTATAGTGGGTGCTCTGGCGTGCCACTCAGATGTCCCTGCAATGTCCTCCTTCTCCAGTAGCAGGGAGCAGTGCCATGTCAAGTCACTCTGCAGTTCATGGCAAATATAAATGACAGTACTACCGATCCAGTTCCTGTAAAGTGTTGGGAGATGTCTGTTTATCATGAGTAGATTCATTAATTTTAATTTTTGTAATTTTGCATCCAAATGCTATTTATCTTGATTGCTGAGGCTTGGCACCCCTGGGATTTTGCACCTGGAGTCAGTATTTCCCTTGTCTCATCCTTTCTCAACTGGCAGGGAGTGTTGGCTGCTGATGGCTCTCAGGAATACCATTGAACCAGAGGGAGCTGCCTCATGCCATTGTATGGCCTTCAGATGGGAAGGGCAGCCCACACCTAAAGACTGTTCAATGAGGCAGTTCAAGGGTCCTGCCCATGGACTCACCTGGGACCATCCTGAAGGGCATGCCAGTCCCGGAGCTCCCTGTGGAATTGGCGGTATGTGTTTCTTGGCTACCTTAACAAAGTGCAACACCTGGTGACTTAGAACAACAGAATTCTATTGCTCCACATGTCTGAGGCCAGAAATCTGAAATCAAGGTATCAACAGGTCCATCCTCTCACTGAAGACACCAGGCCTCTCTCCTAGCTTCTGGTAACTCCTTGACTTAGGACAGCATAACTCCAGTATCACCTGGTGCTCTACTCACGTTGGATTCGGGTCCACCCTACTCCCATCTGACCTCATCTTAACTAATTAAAATCTGCAACAACCCTATTTCCAAATAAGGTCACATTCTGGGGTATTGGGATGTTAGGACTTCAGCATATGAATTTGGGGGATGCGATTCAATCCATAACATCGACTGAAATACATCCTGGTCCAATCTTTCTGCCCAGTGCTACCCAAGCCCTTCAATCACTCCCTCACAGGTGTTAGTCCCAGGGTAGCTTCAGTTATTTTAATCTAACCTAGTCCAGATGCAACTTTAATATAATACCCAGTTTAACACAACTCTCTCCTACCCTTGGTGTTGTGGACTTGAAATGGAGGGCTCCATGAATCCTTATTCCTCAGCCCTGGGTCTACCCTTTACTTTCACTTTTCCTTGGTGGCCCAAGTCCCTCCCTTCTCTGATGCCTGGGGCAGGGAGAAGCACTCACCAACACCGACATGCCACTCATACCGCATGGTGACAGGCCTCTGATTGCTCAGGGGTTTTGGGGTGAGGGAAATGGGTCCCAGCCCTGTGCACCCGGCCCACCCAGTTCCTGCCTCTGGGTGGGTTTACGCAACTGAAACTCAGCTACCTCGCAGCATGTCTGTCAGCCCACAGACAGTTACATGGCAACTCGTGCAACCTTGCCTCCAAAGCATGGGGGATCAGGGGCTGTGCTGTTCTTCCTGACATCCCTCTCTGAGTCTCTTCTCCCCTCCTAGACTACACACAGGGATAGGATCACTGGGTCTGCTGCATGAGCTTCAGCAGTAAGCAAACCAGAAAGGTTTCCCTTTCCAGAGATGTCCACATTTTCCATGAGGGATTCTGTAAAATCTCCATCCCTTTCCTACCCGCTATGGGCAGAAGGGAATCACCGTAGTCTCCATGAACCAAAAGTCCCCAATGCCTACTGGTTCTTCTTTCTTCCCTGACTTTCAGCTCGACAATTCCTCATGCTAACTAAGGCAAGGGAGTTGGGAAGACAGGGCTCTGGGATGGGATGGGGTGGGGTGGGGTGGGGGGGCCGCAGAATCATTTGGCCAGCTCTTGGTGGGACTTGAGTAAGGCATCCTGACACTCATTTGCAACTCTCTTTAGAAAATGTGTCATCATTGGTGGGTCCCTATTACTGATTCTGATGCCACAGACAAGAACCACTCAACATCTTGCCCTAGGACTTTCTAAAGACCTGATTCCCATGCTCCCAGGGACAGTCCTTGGGGGACAGTGTGTCAGAAGCCCTGGTCTCCCTCCATAAAAACAGGTTGCCCTTATTGTCACCATTGTCATGGCCCCAAAGGAGAGGTGGTGTGCACTTTCTCCAGTCTGAGAGGCACATTTCTACATCACTTCAGCAGGGTTTCTGAGGTGACCTTGGCTAATGATCTTCAAGAACAAGAAGGCTGGCATGACTGGCACTGTGTTTTCTTCATACTTTATGCTTTTTCTGAGTCCAAAATGCTGCTTCCAAGTGGCCAGTACATCCCACCCTGATCAGGGACTGATGACGGAGGGTTGGTACCAAGGTGTCCCAGGCTCCTGTACCCCACTGGCCCAGCCAGGGACCTCCCATCTGCTTGCCTGGAGTCATCTGCAGAGCCCAGGCACAAGCACTTATCCCCCTTGGTTTCCCAGAGGCCATCGCAACCACCATGGCTTCAACCAACCCCATTTACTGAACCCTTGCGATGTGCCAGGAATTCTGTATACATTATTTCTTTTCATTCTCAACCACCCTAAGAGGGAGGTATTATTATTTGTCCCCTTTCACAGATGAGAAAACTGAGTCTGAGCAAGGTGAAACCACTTGCAGAGGTCAAACTCTTCAGTGGTGGGGTCTGGATTTGGACGCTGTTCTCTCTGACATTAAAGTCAAAGCTTTGTCCTGCTGCCTCCCTGGTGCTTTTTGGCTGGTAGCCCATCCTCCAGGGGGAGGAAGGGGAATGTGGCAGAGGAGCATCCCTCAGCATCCCTCATTGCAAACGGACTGATGCTGGGCTGTCCCCAAGGGAGGGGCAGTTCTCTATGACTGGTGTTGCCGCTGGCGAGGTCCAGCCGCTTGATTCTTGCCCAGCCCCCTCAATCAGACACTCCCCAGTCTCTTCTCCTCTTCTGGTTTTCAAAAGGTAAGAAATCAATCCCCTGCCAGTTCTGCTGCCTTTGAATTCTAAGCACATATGTTGAAAAGGAATGGCAAATGCAGGGTGCACACTGTGGACCCCAGCAGGGTTGGCGTGTGCGAGAGGGCTGAGTGAAAGGTTCAATGAATCATTCGTGCAAATTTGGAGCCACTTCTTGGATGCTTATACCTCCCAACACCTCATGAACCTTAAAAAAAGGAAACAAGGAAGAGAAAACTAAAAATTGCATTAACATTTTCTCTTTTTTCTATTCCCTAGAAAACACTATGTACAGAGCAAGAAAATGAACTTGACCTTGAAATCAGCCTCCAAAGCCTTCCCATATGACAAACCCCAAAGTGTCCACCTTTGGCCTCTTGGTTTAACTCTTCCAGATGCCTCTTCTGGGTTTGGTCCTGCTGTGGTAACTTCTCCCCTGCCTTTGCCCTCTCTACTTCAAGGTTCTTGGTCAAACGGCTTTCTTTCCTTGATACCTGCTCAAATATTAGTCGAAGCTTTAAATTTTGGGGTTTCATGGGAACTTCTTCCTAGAAATGATCTGGCTCCCCAGAGCCCTTCTCAAAGGTGACCTCGGGGAACAGGATGGCCCTCTCTGCCTTTTCATGTGACTCTAAAACCCAAAAGAGCAGAATAAATACAGGAACCAGTCCCAGGTGGGGCCACAACACAGCTAATCTCTGGAGACAAAGTGAGTTTGCATAAAAAACAAATATTCTCTCTTCTTGGAGGAAGGGGCAGATTCCTCAAAAGTCCACTTTGGCTTTCCCTGAGACTCCCAGATCCTACTCCTAGAGATTGGGGTGGGATGTGACCATTTCCTCTTGACACATTGGCAAATTATGGGAAATAGGGCACAGATTTTGGAGTCTTCTAGGCCTAGACTCAATGACTAAAGTCCAGGTCTGCCATGGACCAGCTATGGGACCTTTAGGAAGGAAACTCTCCCTATGACTTTCAGGAGTCATCATTTCCAAGAAGGAAATGACACAGTGGCATTTGCAATTTTACCAGGGTTGGAGTCTAAAGTCAGTGCTTAAAGAAGGAATCACTGTTGGTCAGAGATACTTTTGAAAACCTCTTGAATCAGTCACAGTTCAGCAATCGTCTCCCTGTTCACAGTGATCAACATGGCATCTCTCACCACACAGATCAGAGCCTCTTCCGTCCATCAAGAGAGGAAGTGGCTGTCCTGTCTTTGAGGGCCAGGCCAGGTACCATAATTACATTCCACATGGTGAGATGCTACACTTCGGAAGGCTGATGGGACCAGGATCCAATGGTGGAGAAAAGGAACTTTATGCTTATCTCACTCTCCTCCATGCAGGCTATCTTTCAGTGGAACATGTGAGATAACCCTCACTATTTAATCTCTCTCTCTCCTTCTGAGTGCCAATACTTTGTGATGGTTGGAACTGTGACCTTCTCTAAAAAAGATGTGTTGAAACCCCAACCCCCAGAACTCAGAGCATGACATTATTTGGAGATAGGATCTTCCTAGAGGCAACCAAATTAAAATGAGGTCACTACAGTGGGCCCTAATCCAATGTGACTAGGAGCCTCATAAAAAAGGGGAAATTTGGACACAGAGACACATACAGAGGGAGGGCCAAATGAAAACAGGGAAAAGAGGGCATTCTACAAGCTAAAGAAACTAAAGCTTGTGAGTAGGCCTGGGGCAGATTCTCCCACATGGTGCTCAGAAGGAACCAAGCTTGCTGACACCTTACTGTTGAGCTTTCGGCCTCTAAAATTGTGAGACAATAACTTTTTGCTATTGAAGTCACCTAGTTTGTGGTATTCTGTTATAGAATTCTCTGGGAAACTGGTACACAGTTGGATTTGTGTAAGTTAAATGTGCTTTTAATGAGAATCCCCTGAAATACATACCTCAGAGGGGTTTTATGAGGATCAAATGAGCTAACAACTGCACAGGGATTTTCTGTACCTAGAACATTATTAAATATTTATTTTTAGCTTGCATTATTCAGGTAAAGAGTCATGAGAACTTTGGTCTTAGTGGTAAGAAAGGGACATCTATCTGGACCTCAGATTTCTCTAAGCAAAATGAAAGTCTGGACGTGTATGTTCCTTCCAGCCCTGGTGCTCTGGAGTTGAGCAGATGGGAATACAGGATGCCAGCAAGATGCTTGTCCCCGCTTAAGGGTCTGCTCAACCTTGAACTGGGGCACAGGAGCAATCACACCTGTAACTATTTCAGGGTCACTCTGTGCTGGTCCAGGGCTGACACATGTTGACCTCCTTGGGTTTTTCATGCAGAAACCAAAAAAATCAAAGGGGCAATTCTGTGTCTTGAAATTGAAGCTTAAGACCTCTCCCTTTTCCCATTTGTTAACTGTAATTGCTTCGGTTCTCTGCTTTTTGATGCTTGTAAGGAAAAGTTGCTTTTTCTACTTTTGTAGAAAATATGGATTATATTGTGTCTCAAAAAGTATTCCATTGGGTGAGGGAGGCATTGGAAAGTCCTCACTCCTTGTCCCCAAAGCATGATCATGTATGTTGTTCTGTTTCCTAATGTTGCTGTTCCTGTCAACCTAAGTACTTAAGTAGAATCCGCCTCATTATCAGCTGGGCCCAGGGCAAGATGAAAATGCAATGGCCTGGTCAGAGACAGAGAAACCAAACTCCTCTTTCATAGGCCTGGCTCCCCAAACTACTGCAGCTGGGCAACCCCCAGAGGACTGCAATTTCTGAACCTGGACATGTTCAGTGTCTGCATTGGGGGTGAAAAATTGTCCCCAACTGAACCACCTGCAAAATGCACTGTGGTCCCAACAGCCAGAATGGAGATGGCTGCTATAAACCTCACATGCTGAAGGACAGGCACCTGACTTCCCTTCTTGTGAGCTCATACCCAGGCCCTGCCAGAGGCAATAGCAGGATGTGGGCCTCCCCCCATCGAAACTCAGCTAAAGGGTGGAAGTGGTTAAAGAAGGACAAAGGGAGAGATCTGGGAAGCTAGGTAGGACATGTCATGCCAGGGGGCTCGGAAGTAAGCTGCTGAAAACCTGTCCAGGGGAAGCAGGGAGGCCAAAGGTGGTAGCACCAAGCCGGACCAAGACTCCAAGTCTACAGCAAGTGCGCCATTGTCCCATTGGGTTTCACTTACAAAACAGAAACTCAAAGACAAGATGATTTAGCATGTCAAGACTCAGCAACCATAGATTATCAAACTCCAAACATCAGACCTTTCTTAGTGTAGGGCCTGTGAAATGAAGGGCCAAATCCTCCCAACATACCCGGTGTACAAATGAAGATGATCAGAGCTCTTGGCTTGTGAGCTATGGGTCCACAGCAGAGAGAAGACAGGGTGGGCCTAAGAGATGGCCAGGCCTCAGTTCACACTCTGGTTCTCCCACCTATGCCCTGCATGATGTTAAGATGGAGATTAAGTGCACAGCCCAACAGCAAGCCCAACAGAGTAGTGAGGGCTCTGTAAGTGGCAGCTGTCACTGATTAAGTGATGAGTTTTCAACAACAATGTTTCAGAAGCCTGCTCCAATCCTGCAAGGTGCTCCTACGAATCTGGCAGGAAGTCAGGAAAAAGCAAAAGAGAAATTTAGATAGACACTTAGGAAAGACTACACAGAAAACATTTTCTAAGGGCTGAGGTGGGGCCAGAGTGCACCATGTCTCTGTCTAGTGAATGGTGACATCACAAAGCTGTGCACTACACCAGTCAAGAAAGCACTCTTTGGTCTCTAAAAATGAGAAAATAGACATGGTGGGAGGCCAGGGGAGTGGGAGCAGCATTGGGAGCAGAGATAATGGCAAGAAATAATCAGTCAGTTGGGGAAAATTAAGCTTGTTGTCTCTGAGTTTAAATATTCATTTGAATATATTCAAATGCTTTGGAATCTAGTGCTTCAAAGTAATTATGGTGATGGATTTTGCATTTTGTCACACAATGCAATTAAGGGGTAGAATTGAGCCAACATCTTCAGCTTATTAAGAGACCTGGGTAGAAGCTGGCCACTCTTTCAAAGACTTACATGGGGCTGAATCTCATTTATGGTGCCCTCCTACGAAGCATGAGTTGACCATCCAGGTCTGGACTGGGCCATAGGCACCCTGGGCACACCAGCTCAGGCCATGCACAGGTGATAGCAGATGTGCAAGAGAAACCTGCCCAGTTGGCTCCCCAGCGATGCTACAGCACTTTAATACATCACCATTGTGGCCCCTGTCACCTCTGACAGCAAATATGATTTTAGCTGTCAGGCAGCTGACAGAAAACAAAACATAATTTACAGCCAAATTCAGCCTGCAAAAGCACACACACCTGCCTCCCAGCAGTCTGAGCCGCAGAAACACACCCAGGGGCAGGATTTTGCTGGGCCAGATAAGTGGGCCAAAGCCCCCTCCCAAGGTTAATCAGTGCTTGTTGTTGAAGGAAGGGGAAGCTGGTGATGTTACTGTTTCTTACAGCTAGTTTCTGAAATAAGCTTTGAGAATTTTATTACTAATAAATACTACATTCTGTCAATGAATTGCCTACTGAAGTGAGACTCTTTTTTTTTTTTTTTTTTTTTGCTAATTCCAGAGGGGAAATGATATTTTATTTCTTTCACTGCCTACCTTGTGGATCAAGTCCTCTAAATTAACATTGGAGAATGTCCCTGTGCCCTTGCAAACAGATGTAAGTTGAATGTTCTGAATTCTTGGGCTGGCTACTTGGAGTTGGTAAGGATGGAAGGGAAAGGATGGGAACTCAGAAATGTCAAGATCCATTTTTAAGCTTGGCTCTGAGCTCTCAGGGCTGAACTGTGTGAGTATGTGTATGGATGTGCTTGAGTGTGTCCTAAGGCAGGCAGACTTGCATCGGAAATAACTAGAATGAGCCAAACAGAGACTAGGCAGTGGGACATGTGAGCTATTGTGAAAAAGGAAAGTTCTACCCAGTGGGTTATTTTAAAGAATGCTCATCAGTTGCACTGGGTCTCTATGCACTGACTCAAAAGGAAGGAAACCTGGCATCTAGTCTGATTTGTTCTTAATTCCTTGTACCACCATTCCATATAGGCAATAATGAAGCACAGTTGATAGCTGGGACAGTCAGGCTACTTAGATTCAAGTCCTGGTTTCATCACTTACCGATTCTACAAAATTGGACGAATCATCTAACCTTGAAAATCCTCAGATTTCTGATGTTTGATAAAAAGTATTCTTACTGCAAAAGGTGCAGAACACAATGAGATAAAATATGTTAAGGTGGTCAGCCCAAAGTAGTTACTCAATAAATGGTACTACGTGTGTTGCATGTTGGTTCAATCAGTCAGCAATGACTGAACACCACTTATGTGCAGGCACAGGACTTCTACAGAGATGAAACTGATAGACTCTACTTTTAAGGAGTTCAGGAGGGCAGAAGGTAATACAAAGTGAGCAGAGGAAAGACTCAGGAGAGCAACATCTGGACAAGATGTTCTGAAATTTAGAAGATGGGAAAGGAAAAGTTTGAATCAGGGAAGCTGTCCTTCATCTATTTATTCACCTCCCCATCTACAGAAGGAAATAATAATACTCTCTTTCCTTGGTACTAGGCCCTCCTGCCAAAGCATTAGACATAAATAAGAGTTGAAAAATGCGACACACTGTAAAATTCAGAGAGTAAGATCAGGGCGATGGTGACAGTGACTTCGGTAAGATGAGAAATCTTCATGGAAATCTGTAGACTGATAGTGTAGGAGAACCGTGGGCAGTTCCAAGTGCTCCACATCACAGATCACCTGGAGTTGGAGGTCTGTACCATGATTTCCAATTCCCAACCCCCAGTCCAGGAGTTCAACAGACACACATTCAACTGCTTGCACACTTTTAAATGGGAAGTAGAAAATTATATGGAAAAAGTGACACAGCCAAACCTTCTCTCTCCCTGGAATGCCCTCACTGCTCAAAGGGCTGCTGCTGAACCTCCCAGGGAGCTCAAGATCAAAGGAGAATGAGAAGCCAGATGCAGTCATGCAGCCACCAGACCTGCCGAGGACTGCTTTGACTCACTAGTATGGTCATCAATAGGCTCGATTTTATTTTTCAAATATGCCCTCCTGTTTATGCATAGTCTTAAAATGTCCTTGCCTCTTCATACATGTCTGGAAATGATAAGGAAGGAGAGGGTTTGTTTATAAAAAGGCCATAGTCATAGACTGCTATCTTACTAGTTCACTCTTAGAGTCCTTGACAAAACATTTATTGATGGGTACTATGGAATGAACTGTGTTCTCAAGAATTTATACATTTGGTTTGGGGCTGCTGTCAGTGGCAGAGCACTTGCCTACAGAGCACAAGGACCTGGTTTTGATACCCAGCTCTGAAAAATAAAAATTCATGTATTCAAGTCCTAAACACTACAGCCTTAGGATGTGACGATATTTAGGGATTGGGTTTAAAGTGGTAATTAAATTAAAATAAGGTCATTAGGGTGAACCTTGATCCAATATGACCAGGTCCTTAAAAGCAGAAGAGATTAGGACTAAATGTATGGAGGGGAGATGACGTGAAGATGCAGGGAGGAAAAGGTCACCCACAAACCAAGGAGAGGCCTCAGAAGATCCCAAACCTGCTGGCACCTTGAGCTTGGATTTCTTGCTTCCAGCACTGTGAGAGAATGAATGTCTGTTGTTTAAGCCTCCCAGGCTCTGATACGTTAAATGGCAGCCCTTGCAGGTCAACATGTAGGGCTGCCATGAAACAGGCACATTGTGAGGTGTTGGAGATACAAGAAAGAGCAAGACACTCTGCCACCTCAGAAGACTCAGTCTGGTGAAGGAAGCAAACACTCAAACACAGTGTGGTGGATGTGGGGCTTGAAGCCCCACCAGAGAGCAATAGCCTTAGAGAAGAGCATGGCTCTGTACGGAAGCCGGGACGGCATGGGGGCTGCGAATCAAATGGCTCAGATGGGAAATGTGACCTGACCCAGCTTGTTCCTCAGTCCCATTTTTGTTTTGGCCAATCTTTAATTAATGAATCATACCTTATGGTGTAGCAGGTAGGTTATTACTTCCTGCACTTGTCCTTTTTGATAGTAAATAAGCATTAAATCATGGGACAGCAAGAAACTCTTAATTTCCTAATTCCATCAGGCAGCCTGGTGAGGGGCAAAATCGCCTGCCTTTCCAGATGACCAATCCACAAGATCAGGAATGTCTGTGTGGAGATAGCAACAAGGTAGAGGGAAGGGAGGAAGGAAGGAAGGACGGACAAACGAAAGACTTGCCAGAATTGCCCTCAGCTCTGGAGCTTATGGCTGTGCCTATAGAATGTCCAAATATCTAGACATTATGTGGGTAAAGTCAGTCATTAGAGTGTTCGGCTTACAAGGAACCAAACAAGCTGCAGAAGGCTGCCAAAGTTGGTCCTCCTAGACGTACAAGCCTTCCAAGGCCTAGCCCAGTAGCTGGAGTCGGCGTATCTCAGGGAAGTGAAGACAGATGCCATGAGACCTGAGACCTGAGACTTGTCCCTCCCCCTCATAGGCCAGAAGACTCTCTCCCACCCCATCCTGAATTAACACCCCATCAAGCCACCTGCTGGCAACCTAGCCCAGACCCAACTGCTAACCCCTACCTCTATCAGCACACACTCTGCCCACATCTGCAGCCTGGATAAGGTCCACTCAGCAGGTGGTTCTCAGACTACTGGATATACAAGCAGCACCCAGATGAGTGAAAGAAGTAGTTCTCGGGCCTCACTCCAAAGATCAGAGGGTCTGGAGTTGGGACAGAAGTCACATTTTTAACAAGCAGCAAGTGATGCTGATGAGCTTGACTTGGAGCAATGTTCTTCCAGCAGGATCTTTTGAAAAATGGGTCAGGGTTGCAAAAGGTGTATTGACTTACCTAAGAACACAGAGCAGCAAGCGGTAAAATCCGTCAGAACTCTGTTATTCTGACCAAAGTAACAATCGTTTCTGTTCAAGAACAGTCAACTCAGGGATCCACAGGGCTGAGCCACTGCCGAATACCCTCACCACTCCTCGGTCTTTCTTCCAAAATGGAACAAACTCAGAGGAAGACTAGAATGAGGGGCAAGATTGCTTTGAATGAACATTAGAGAATCTCTAAACCTTTAAACTACCTCTGTTCACTTTTCTATCCCCTTTTCTTTCCATTTCCTGACCTTCCAGAGAATTCATGATAGTGAAATACACTATATGTGTGGTGACTGGAATGAGCAAAAGTCTGGGTCCAAGACAAGTATCCAAACAGATAAAGACTTTCAAAATTCAAATTCAAATGTAAACTGAAATTTGGGGCCAATTAAACATGCTGTGCAATTAATACTTATGTTTCTATCAAACTCCATTTATGACGAGGTAGTGCCAGAAGCTTTATTTTACAAAAGACCTTTTTATATGCATCATTTAGGGTTGAGAAAATAATCTTTTCAGGATTATCAGAGGAATCCAAGGTGGAGGTGACTTCCCCCCTTGTGCTTGAACTTGGGAAGACTTTCAATGTAATGGTTGACATATAAAAGACATTTATAATAATTACTTAAGCACTAATGACAGTTTGGACAATAAGAAGCCTAGTTCTGAACTTCCTTGATCAGCAGTGTTTGCTATGACTAAGGAACTAGGTAGACAGCAGGCACTGACTTTGCCTAACCTTTGACTTGTAATAAAAATGCAATAAAGTAATTGGTTAAAATACAGACATGTCTGATAAAGAGTATTTGCTTTTTAAAGTAACTGACTAAAATAGGAACATATCTGATAAATGAGTTTATGGTCGAGTAGAAGGCCAGGCCTTACTAATTAGTCAAGATTCTGTTTTCTACACAGATTTCTTCTTTACCTCTTTGAAGAGAAAGGAAGCCATGAAACAATGGAAATCCTTGATAGTTAGAATTAACCATTAACATGTGTACTCATCGAAGAAGAGGTGATTATTTACATGCTCTAATATGTCTTAAAATTCCCCTCTTTTTGATAGTAGAAGAGTCAGAATTCTACAGTATATTTAGTCACAAAGCTGTGATTCTCACAGGGACACCAATATACTTTGACCTTCCTTGACATAAAGCAGAAGACAAACACAGGAAGCGCTAAATCTCCCCCCTTTTTAATTTATTACAATCTTCGCTAGAGTTGAAAATCCATGAACGCCCTGATCAACCTTATTTCCCTTGAGAACTTGTTCTCCATTAGGTTCCTTTTAGAAAGTTTCAATTTTTAATTAAAATTTTATTTCTTAACAATTAAATATATGAAGAATGACATTGGTATAATGACATGCAGACTTGAATATATTAGACATCACAATAGTAATAGCAAAAACAAGGGTATCCCATAAGTCATTGCATTCATTGTTCACCTTTTGTGCTGCCCAAACCACAAATAGCTGTTAACGAACTCGGAAGGCAACCATGTTGGCTGTGGGCACTGTGAAAAAAAAATGGAGACACCAGAACCCAGGAATTGATGCTTCCTGAGCTGTTTGTGGCTTGTCCCTAGTGACTAACTTTAAAGCCCATTCTTGAGGTTACAAGCTTTACCTACTGAGATCAACTCTCTCATTCCTAGAGGTCCCCAACCTTGGGCTGATTTGTGGTGAGCTGCAGCAAATGACACAATCATCAGGACCCATGCTTATGGCACAAGAGCTGTCTGTGCTCTAGAGAGCTCAGCAAAAGGAGAGAGAGAATTCCCCAGAGTGCAGCCTGCCCTGGCACCTAAGCCTTGGAGCATCAAAATGACAGCTGCTGACAAGAGAATTCCATACCTTCCAGATCAGTCGGTACTTACTGGTGTGTTCATAGATACCACACTCCTGGAAGAAGTATACCACCCAGCAAAACTTAAAAATGCCTGAAACTGCAAATTCAACTGCATCATGTTCTGTCTTTCCTGAACACTTACAAACAAAGACTTTTTTTTAAGACTTGCCTATTTATGGAGGAATCTCAATTAACCAAAACCCACCTAATTAGAATATTTGGCTACCTGCATAATTTTTTTTCTCATATTTATTTTAGGTGAAGAAGCACTTAAAATCTACTCTCTTAGCCAAGTGTTAAGTCTATAATACCTTGATATTAACTTTAGTCACATATTAACTTAGTCTGTACAATAGATCTTTTGAATTTATTTCTCCCGCTGATCTGAAATTTTATCTTTTGACCGACATCTTACCAATTCTGCCCACCCACTCTCCAGTCCCTAACCAACCCATCCTACTCTTTGCTTCTGAGAGTTCAACATTTTTAAGATTCTACATATGAGCAAGACCATATGGTATTTGTTTTCCTATGCCTGTCTTATTTCACTTATTCTCCTGGATTATCCATGCTGTTGGAAATGACAGACTTCCTTTTTTACAAGGCTGAATACTGTCTTTGACACAGTGATTTCGTCTTCTCCAGTAATATGTCCAGTAGTGTAACTGTTGAATTATACAGCAGTGCTATTTTAAATTTTTGTAAAATTACCATACCTAATTGGAATCTTTGCTCAACTAGATAGTCACCCTTAAATAAAAATTTAGCGAATATAATAGCAAACATTTGCATAGTACTTACTGTGTGCCAAACACTTTTAAGCCCCACAATCACTATTTGGGGCAGGTTCTCTTATTTTCCCTATTTTACAAATGACAAGGTTGGATCTCAGAGAGTCACCACATCTGCAACTGTAGCACTGGAGAGTGAGTACGGACCCCAGACCAAGGCTTCCTAAATTCCATATGTCCTCAATTAGTCTAGATTTCATTCTAGCCACAGACTGGACTTTTCAAAGCCCAGTGAAGACTTAGAGGCTTGGGAAAGTTTTGAACACAGTGTTAAAGAGAATTCAATGGTGAAACCACAGTTGTCCCAAAAATTAAATTAACTTGCATATGCCATTAATCACCTGGATCTTTTTATTCCCTCTCCGTAGCCCCCACCTCTCACATTGTGATTCATTCATGTGAGGACCAAAACTGACTTTCAGCAGGCACCAAAAGATTCGGGATGAAAGTGTCAGCACCCCTCATAACCACTTCAGCTCCTGGAGTTATTTGAGCATCACACTGAAGCCAGGCTGGCCCAAAAGGAAGTCTCAGAGACTGCTTCAATAAATGCTCAAGGGGTTACAATTGGGTTCTATTGTCTCTGCTACCAGTTTTAGAAGAAGTGATCTCTATACTCTGGGGCCTTGTAATATATCACCTGGCCCCAGAAAGAGACAATGTAACTATTTTTTCACCAAGGAAAGTAACTAGACCTGTGAGCAGCATTGTCAAGTTAAAGGAAGTAAAGTCATTCTCTATTTCTTCCCTAGTGAATACTGAAATATACTAACTACATCCCTGAATAAGATCTAGCAGTAATATATAATATTAATACAAATGTTGAGCATTTATGATGTTCTAGGCGCTATTCTAAGTCCCATACCTGTGTTCTAGCATTTGATCCTCATAGCAACCTTATAAAGTGAGCTCATTATTCCTTTTTACAGATAGAGAAACTGAGGCATAGAGAGGTTTGGCGACTGTAACTGATGGAGGATTCAATCTCAGGGAGGCTGACTGCAGAACCTAGAATGTAAATAGGTGCTAAATAAACAAACATAGATTTTTATAAACTAAGAGACAACCATGATTTCGTTGGTCACTCTTGTCCAGGAGTCTGAATGATTGTATCCCCCCAAAATGCATGTTGAAATCCTAGCCCCCAGTGTGATGGTATTAGAAGGCGGGACCTGTGAGAGGTAATCGTAATAAATCAAGCTCAGCTTTTGGAGTTGACATTTTAGTTTGATGTTAATGGCCCAAACTGTAAATTTGCATCAGTGGAGATAACCAAAATCCAACAAATACATTAAAGAAGGGCATACTCTACCTAAATGGTTAATTCCTAAGATAATGTTATTTCCAACACCTGATGGAGCTCAAATTACAGTTTTAGGGACACACTCAATTCAAAGATTTTTTAAACAGAGATTTCCAAGTTTATGAACTCCTAAAAATGCACATCTTTGCTGTTTTCTTGGTAGATCATTTCCCCCATTTTCTGCTACACCGATTATTGAACTTCTTCTTCCTTGAGCACACAGTTATTAATTTGAGATAAAGACATGTAGGCTTATAGGGGCTCCGATATGTTCCTAACTCAACTCAGGGGGGAGCAAAGAATTGAGTCAGCCAGGCCTCTGATTTGCTCCTACACCACAGAAATACCAATTTTGTTGATACTATTTGCTAAATTAAATTGTTTTCACACTGAATTGACCAGCTCTAACATCAACCAGGGCAAGGAGACTGTATTAGGAGCAGTTCTTGTCAGTAACTAGGTTAGGTTCATCTATACGTTTTCAGGCTTTAGAATGGAGCAATCTCTGCTTTAAAATGTTTAACCCAACCACTCAAAACCATGTCCCTCTGTGGCTGCTTTGGAGTTTGTGGGCCTTGAACAGCTCAGCTGTTCCACTGACCTATTTATATCTGACCTCCAACTCGTTTGCAGTAAGGGAAGGAAGAAAGTGTTTTAGCAATTCTAAATAATTCTTAATCTTTCCTAAAAGGGAAGTAGTAATAATCAAAATGCAATTTCATCAATGTTAATCTACTCATGGACACAGGAATCAGCTCACTCAGGAGTGAGTGGCAATCCGCAAAGAACAGAACAGTGGATTCTTTGTTCCTAGCCCCTGAGTTTCTGACTGGCCTCCCTGGGATTCTCCAGTTTCTAAACGAGGTGCACAGGGTTCGCAGAGGTTTTATGGAATGCAGAAACAGGTGGAGAACCACAATTAAGGTTCAATGAAAGCAGCAAACACAGAAACAGTTGAAGGTCAAAGTGCTTCCCCACCCAGGCAGTTGCTCAGCTGGCAGTAACTGAGGACGGGAGGAAGGTGACAGGTGCTTAACACCAACCTAACAAGGACAGGCTCTCACCTGGGGATCTGCCAGGGAGGAGAACATCACTCGTCGCTTTTCCAGAAGAGTACAAGGAGCTGCTGTGTGCTTGTGATGTAAGTGAGCTGACCACAGACCTGGATGTGGACTTAACTATAGGAAACTGGAGTGTGGACCACAGTTTCTTCCTCCAACCCACTTTGGGATCTGCAACCAACATTCAACAGGCTGATTTGGAAGATGACTTGCCTTTCAACATCAAGGGATGGGACCATACTTGGGCATTTAGACAAGATTGGGAGAATAATACCAAAGTCCTCCCTTTCACAGGAATAATCTACCCAGGCTGAGAATTTACCTCAGGAAATCATCCTTCTCACTTAAACTGATCCACGGAGAAGCCATGAAATTAGCCATTGCTCTTCCAGGCAACATATACTCCAAAGCATCTGGGCTGCAAAGTTAGTCACTACCTTCACCAGCTTCTGCATTTATCTCTTTCAAAGTAAGGAACACTAGGCACCATTAACCTATGAGGAGTCCTGGACAGATTGATAACGGAAAATTCATTTGATTGAAATAAGCTTCACCTCTGGAATTCAAGCTATTAGGGGCTGAATCCCGGGAAGCTCTGTCCAACTGTGCAACATGAACCTGTCAGACATTTTCCATCCATATTGGGCATAGGAATTGGAGCAGACTGGATCATCTGCTCAACCCTTCCTTAGTCCTCACAGCTTGAAAGCTCCCTGAGGGGAAGAAGAATGTGTGAGTTTTCTTGGTTGGTAGCTGGCCCTGTGGATGTTGGCAAATTGCCTTGTAAGAATTTGAATTGAGACTAAAGGAGGAAGGAATCAGAAGAGATGATGTTTAAAAACCCCTTTCCAGTTTGGCATTCCCTAATCTCATGATGCTTCCTAAAGGAACGTCCACATCAAGTCTCCTGACGATTCAGGATTTGGGGATTCTGATGCTTCTTAGAAACTGGATATAGAATCAAGAACTAGGCTTCCAAAGCTAGCCAATGAGCAGAAAAATTAAGTGGACTTGACAGACAGCAAGCATCTTTCAGAGTAATTTAAAGCAATTATCATGTAACTTCTGTTTCATAGCCCACCAGCAATAAGACTTTCAAAAGGAATTTTAGACTGTTTTGCTGTTTAACACGAAATCAGAAAGAAAAAATGGTGTCACAATCCGCATCCTTGCTACTACAAATTAGCAGGTACCCTTCTTTCAAAATATCCAAAGGCTTTTGTTGTGCAGCCAAAATTGATCAAAGGTTACTGCAATCTAAAAACAAAAGAAAGAAAGGGAGAGAGAATTCTCCAGTTGCCTGGTTGCTAAGCAACCCTGTCTGTTCTGGTAACTGGGTCCGAGGGTCTTTGCTGCTGACTTTCACTCCATATATAATATATACCAGCATGTTTATTCTCCTGTAAATGCCCAGCAAATAAAAAGTGATGAAGCCCTTTCACTGAAATTATTCATGTGCTAAAAGCTTTTATCCACATCACTGGTGTGACTGACAATATCATACCAGCAAGCTTCCCGAATTAGTTCTCATTCTGGCATTGCACTCCTGGGCTTTCTTTCTTTAATAAAAGAAAAAGAGCTACAGTTTTATGTAAGCTTTCTGTAGTCTGGCATTACTGCTCCTTGGTACCAATCATTAAGATGTCATGTCTATTCCAGGCACGTTTTTTCTTCTACTGCCTATCAACTTTCTCAAGGAACTACCTTTCACATGACCACCCCTCCACCACCACCACCTTAAAAACTTGGACTTGCCTTGGGAACTAGTCTGCAGGAAAGAACTGAAACGAGTTATTTGTCTCTTCTTGAATCTTTTAGGAAATCCAACTGGTAGGTATACAATATCCTTAACACTTTTTTGAAGAGTGTACCAAGGATTGTTTACATCAAAATCGAAATCCAAGGGTTGGTCTGGGAGTTCTTATTTTATCAAACACCAGGCTCTCCTCCCAACCAGGTAATTTTTTTTTTTTTTTTTTTTTTTTGCATTGTTGGAGATTGAACCCTGGGTCTCAGGCATGCTAGGCAAATGCTCTACTACCGAGCTACATCCCCAGCCCCCATCAGGTAATTTTATAGCATGTTGAAGGTTGAGCACCCCTGAGTGAAGAACCTGAAGGATTTTCTTTACACACGTTAGTCAATCCTGGGTAAACCTATATTTTAACATCAGAGATGGGAGGTCTCTCTTTGGGCAGTTTTCAGGACCTCTCAGAAAGATGGCCACAGATGCTGGACCTGGATACAGTCCTCAAGAACAGAAAGGGAATCTTGGTGAACTGTGCTGCTCGTCACCCCTTCCCCCCTTTTACTCTGTCTAAAGACTTTACCTTGACACTAAAGATCACAACCAAAAGTATCTGTAGAATACAAGCTTCCTAAGTCACAAACTCAAGGAAATATGAAAGTATGACTGTTTTCCTCTAAGAGGATTTAATTTCTCTCTCAATACTCTATTTCAACCTGGTGACCAGAAATGGGATCTTATTAATTCCAGAAAACAGGTTTAAAACTCTGCTGTGTTCAGGATTTCCCATCCTTCCTTGTACCTGGGGTTTGTGCAAGGTTGCTGTGGCCTGAATAGGGCAAAGGGGTGACTTTCAGATGTGATCCCTCCCCATCTTCGGCCCTTAAGTGACCACTCAGCCTTCTCTGGCTGCCCAGCCAGCTCTCATCCTCCCACAGGGAACCCAGGGACTCATCTTGTTTTCTCATCTACACGCATCTCATCTGGGTCATTGCCACTTTAGCATCATCTACCTGCTGGTTTGGAGGACTTGCCCATGAACTGGCTGAGCCAGAGGAGTCCTCTCAACCCTCAGATTCCCAAATTTTACAAGGATTTCCAAGAAGGAAGGACCAGGCTCCCTGCCCTGATACGATCTTCCTGTCTTCTTTCTCATTAATCTCCAATCCAGGAGTTTCTACCTCCTTGTCTTGATGAACAAGGAGGAGGCACATGGCTTCCTCAAAACCTGAGTTTTTGCTAAAAGCCAAAGGAGAATGGGAATAAAAACAAGTGATGGGTGTGTTAAGGAATGGCAGGCATGACAATGACCATCCCCAGAGATAAGCCTTTCCATTTCGTCACACCACACATACGCTGGGTTTCTGGTACTACACTGAAGGTACAAAATGAAAACATGTAGCACATGTAATGCGAATGACAGGACTCTGAGGTTTTCTATGACTTTTAGTTAAAATAAATTTTCTTGGTTAAATACCAAGTAAAGCATCTCTCCACCAGAGGTCAAAGTCTTTTTTCTCTTGCTACAGATTATTGTAGTCATTGAGACTTTTGGAATAGGCTCCTAATTAATATACTCATCAAGACTTCCATGGTGACCTGGGCCTACCTGCAAGTGACTTATGCTAAAGGAGGTACTTTCTGACTTGCATAATGGTGATTTGTGATGGTTTTAGGCACAACTGGATCCAGGACCACCAAACAATGTTGTTGGGGCTCAATTCTTCCATCTCTCAGCTCAGCGCAGTGCTGCCTGCCTCACTCTGCCTGCTCTGTTATGAAAGATGGCTGCTGGTAGCTCCCAACTCACATCCCTCATGCTGAATAATCCCACTGGAAGTAGGGGTTGACATAGTTCTGGCAGGGAAGTCCCAGGAAAGGTTCCCATTGGCTTAGCCTGGAGTCTGCTCCCAACTCTGCTCTACCCACAAGGTCAGATAGATGAGAACAGATTCTGCTCAGAGAGAAGGAGCTCCATGGCCCAGTGAGAAGAAGCACTCTGGGCAACTAACAGAAAATGTCTATCATGCTGGAGACTCACTACTATTATACTCCTTGGCACCCACAGAGTCGCCATTCTAAAACGTGAATAAAACCTCACAACTCCTTTCCTCAACAATCATTCCTACATTTAGTAAATATTGACTGAATACCCCCTGTGTTCTAGGTGCTGGCTGGGTCTTGAAAACAGCTGTGAGCAAATGGACAAGGTCCTTCTTGGAGGAGATTCTACTCAAAGCACCCCTCCCGAGCCCTGCCTTCTGCCTGTTTCTCCAGTCCCATTGATCATCACCCCAGTCACCTGGAGACTCCCAGATCTGTCTCCAGTTATCTCTGTGCCATCCCATGTTACGCTCTCAGTCTAGATCAGTTTTTCTTGTCCAAATATGCACATGAACACTTCCCATTTGCTCCACCTTTCACTGGACTCATCCTTCAAGGTCAGGTCAAATGTCTCCTCTTTCTAGAGCTGTCACTGACCACTGATCTGCATCAATTGCTCCTCCCTCTACAGTTCCACAGCCAGGTTTCACCACTTCCTCCATCCTGTTCAGGACTCTGGTTCTTTGTAGTTTTTCTTTCTCTAGTGGATTGCAATATATGGGTTTGCTATCTGCTTTCTCCAATGGCAGGTAATCACATTTCTTTACCCCTTGTCTTTGTCCAGAGCCCAGCTCAGTGCTGTGTATACAACAAGTGTCTACTAAGTGTTAGTTAAATTAAACAACAAAGGGTAAAAATGCAAAAATAGTCTTTCAATGATATCTGCCCCTCAGTCCGCCCTCACCTTGGTCACTGGCTGATATTGAATCAGCCAATGAGTTGGTTTGACAGAATTATAATACTTCCTTGGGTTTCTCTAGTGATACAAATGTGAGGGCCTCCACCAGTCTCCTTCCTTGTAAGCATGCAGTTCCACAGCTTGGTTGCACAGCAGTGGGACAGAATAGAAGGCATCATTTCTCTTATTGTCCCAAAATCCTAGTGAAGATCAAAGACTGAGGGAAACGTGCTAAAATAACCTACATGCTTATCTTGGGAAACCTCTGCTAATTGAGATCCATCTTCCAGGGCTGACTGAGAAGCTTCCAGTCCTATGCACTGGTTGTGTCTGCACCGGCTGCATGGGCAGAGCCAAAGAGACTCCCAAGAACATATGCTCTAGTGGGAGGGGCACCCACTGGTGCATGACTTAACCAGGTTCTAGTTGGTTCCTGCCTAAACTGGCAGTCTGATTTAGAGTAAATCGCATTTCTCATGAAAATCAAATGAGCAAATTATGTGGAAGCCTTTGAAAAGTATAAAGTGGTATATAAGTTTTAATATGAAGAATATCATCACCCGTTTGACCTCACAGATGTGTTGAAGGAGGTCGAATCATGTCTAAATGAACCTGAGTTCATGAAAGACCTGGGAAGCAGAGGGTGGGGAGATTACATGGGTTGTTTAGGGACATATGGGGGGCTTGCATTCATGAGATTTTGCGGATATTGTTTTCATACCTGTGTTATGTAGGCATTTTCATTTCCTATGGATCTCATGATTCTCATAAGGAAACTTTGCAAGGCTGCATTCCTTAGAGCAGGGAAAACAAGCACATAATTTCCCTTCCCCTGTGAGTAGCTTAGAAAGAATCCCCTTCTCTCCAAATGCTGACCCTTCTTCTAGGACAAGTCCCCTTTTAATAGTGATTGAAGTGATGGAACCATAGACCACTAGTGTTACCCTCCAAGGCCAACACTCCTCCTCCAAGAATTGGATATACTGTGACCACAGAGTGGGTGCCTGTTAGGAATCTGTAACTTCTCCCTGGAGTCCACACCTGGGTCTTCATTGTTATCTGTACTAGGTTTCTAATCAAATGAAAACCAGTTTTCCTAGAACTAATGTAACACAGAAAACTAGTGGTAGGGAAGGCTTGAGAGGATGGGACCTTGGACAGTAATAGAGAGAAAAAGGTGACTGGAAGGTATGAAGCTTGGCCAAAAGTGTGAATAAGATTCCACAATGGGATGAGGGTCCCCTAGTGGTTAATAGGGTATTCAAAACCAGAACACGGTAGAGGGGTAGTCCCGGAAGTTACAGTTGTAAGAATTTCCCACTAATTCGAGTTTGTCCTGGACCGGTCTTCTTTCTCAATATTAACCTTTGGAAAAATTCAAATCTGTTACTGCCATTTGCTGTTTCTTCTTCTATCAGGCTCTCATAGTCACCAACTCAGAAATGAAAGAGAAAATTCTCTTTCCCAGTGGGTCACTTGACCAGAGTCCCCCAAAACAGCCTCCGGTGGTTTCTGAGCATCGAGTGGTTTAAGCAGTCATTGGGTTCATGTATAACCTTCTTCCACTGTCATTTTTTATGTGGCATTAATTATTTTTCCTTCTTTCATTGGAAAAGCTTTCAACCAGAGAGAATCCTAATTAATTTGAGGCAAGAATAATTTTTCCTACATCTTGCTACTTCCAGTGTGTGATTAAAAGGGGCAATTTCAAAGTGGGCATCTTCAAACCTTGCATGTAATATTGAGTGGTTCGTTAAATAGCTTTTAGATGTGCTGCTCATGTGTTATTTTGATGAGAGCTGCGGATGGCATTAATTTCTGATAGGATACTACAGAATGCCAAGTTCCTTTTCTGACTAATAGGTATCTGTGTGCAAACGGAAGGACTCCAACACTTCATTTATTTTGGACACAATATCTCTCATGACCTCTCCTCCTTTGCATACTTCTATGCAAGCTGCCTTGGAATGCATTTCTTTTGTATATGTGTGTTCTTCTTTATCCAACTAGAGTATAGTCTTCAAAGTGGGGTCTGGCTCTTTCCTACCATTGTAGGTTGGATTACTTTGATTAAAAGTACCATATTGCCAGGCATTGTGGTGCATGCCTGTAATGGTCCCAGCTACTCAGGAGACTGAGGCAGGAGGATCACAAGTTCAAAGCCAGCCTCAGCAACTTAGCAAGACACTTAGCAACTCAGCAAGACCCTGTCTTTAACTAAAGTACAAAAAAAGGGCTGGGGATATAGCCCAGTAGTTAAGCATCCCTGGGTTCAATCAATCCCTAGTACCAAAAGATAAGTGAATAAATAACCACATAAATTCTGCTACTCTGAATAGAAAGGAGACATCATTTAATTTTATAAGGAATATATATTGCATGGCCTTTGTGGGAAACTGGCACTAGAAATGGAAAGCCATTCTGATTCCAAGAAGTGAGCATGCAGGGTCTCACTGTGGTTTAAATCTAGGTGTTATTGGCAGCTAGCAAAACCAGGGTATGAGTGAAATAATGTGAGAGGAATGAGAGTCTGGCTGGATAAAGAATAATGAACCCTCAAAGGGACAGAGAAGAAAGGCCAAGACAAAGACAAAGAAGAATACAACAGCCTATTGTTTTGGGAAGGTGTGATTCAATTCAGGTCAACTGTGTTCAGTGTTGCTGAGGAGTTGAGCAAGAGGAAGAGGAAAGATGCTATGAACTTAGATGCATGGAGATTCTATTGAAATGACTCTATGGCGTGAGGAGGGGGAAGTAAGGATTAGGCATGAGCGTGGGATAAAGAACTAGAAACAGGAAGTAAGAACACGGCTTTCAAGAAGTTTGTATACAAAAAGGAGGAAATAAAAAAGGTGATAGATGAAGGGATGTGAATCTGAGGGTATTTCTTTCTCATTTTTGAAATGACCTCATTGCAGAAATGCAAGCATTTGAGATGTGGTTGTAGAGAACATCTTTATTAAATATGCACATGCCTCACCTCTCTCCACCTGTATGTACACACAAGCTGGGTAGCACATGCTAAAGCTTTCTGGCAGCAAAATTCTCCATTAAAAAAGTAAAATACGAAGGTATTGCTTTGGTATCAACATCTGCCCATCTACTGTAGTTAATGGACAGATTGCATAATGATGCTCCTAAAGCTTCCATGGAGAATCACCAGGGCCTACTTTCGTAGGTAATGGTGGATCAATTCCCTATCATGAAGATTCCCAGTGTCTGTATGGCCCTTATACCATGAAATCTCTGAGACTGATTCTTTCGGTCTTCTAAACTATGTGCTTTTTGTCTCTTGCAAGAGGACTCAACAGTATATCTGTTTGCACCATCTATTCTAAATTAGACAGGACTGGGTGAATTTTTACTTGACACTGATGATAGCAGAATTGAGTCTGCAACCTGTGTTACCCAAGGCAGGCTAGGACCATCTCACCAAACAAATAGACTACTTGATTATCCTCCTGTCCTGGTGACACTAATTCCTTCCTTGACTCACAGAGAATTTTAACCTGGAAAGCACTGATAGTTTACTTTCCCAGACCACTGTCACATCCCTCAATTACAGATGAGGAAAACTGGGACCAGAGAGGGTGAGTGGCTTACTAAATGCATCTACTGATATAAATCAGAGACTTCCCCATCTCAGATCAGCAAGCTTTTGCCAGAAACATGCATCAAAATGTATAACAGACAGACCTGAGTGTGAACTAGTGACTTGACAGAAAGGATCAAAAACCTTTTCTTCAAAACCTCAGATCCATCCAGAGCCTTGACATTACCCAACTTATTCCTTCTGGGAAGAGCCCTGTGATTCCTGAACTCTAAATGTTAAGTCCTGCAAGATATCCTCTCAGAGTTGAGGTACAGATAATGAAGTCTTATGTCTGTCTTGAATTTAACCTGAAAGAGGAGAGTTTGAACTTCAAGGTCCACAAAAACTAGAAGCTTTCTTGCTTCAGTCATAATGAGCCAACAGGACTTTCAAATAAAGAAATTCCCACAAGTGGAAATTGTTGAGACATGGTAGGTACTAGTGACCACCATGAAGACTCCCAAACCATACCCATTGCTAGCACAGGAGGTGGGCTGCCTCATCTTCTTACCCCAACTTCTCCAAGGATGAGAT
Organism: Sciurus carolinensis; assembly: GCF_902686445.1. Taxonomy (NCBI): domain Eukaryota; kingdom Metazoa; phylum Chordata; class Mammalia; order Rodentia; family Sciuridae; genus Sciurus; species Sciurus carolinensis. The sequence goes on from NC_062227.1 coordinate 63,781,490, forward strand.
GGTCCTGAGCCCACCAACTTTTATCAGCCACCCACCCTTGAAGGCCTTGCTCTCAACATTCTCCAAATCCTGGTCCCTTTGTCACCTCTACTCCTGCCAAGACCCATTTTTCAATAATCTGAAAGATTCCTGTGGCTTTACCTTTTCCTCTAATCCCAATTTCTCAAAGGCCTATGGCCCTATCTCACCTGTTGTCATCTTAGTGAGCTCCATATCTATGTCCTGAAGTTCCATCTCAGTTCTGTGGCACTCCATAATCTTAACTCCTGCCTCTCACAGCACCTTTCACTCCAAGGGCACTTCTATTTCTAAGATCTTTGTCTAAAGCTTCCCAATGAATTAAGGGATGGGGTAGTTGACAAAGTAATGTAGTTTGTGCCCTTTAGGCCCATTGCCTCCTTTACTTTGCTGCCTGTTCTCCCCCAAATCTTCACAACCTCATCAACCTAGCTATCACTATCACCCTAACTGAAACTGAATTCCTTAAGGTAAAATCTTAAGAGCTATGTGTAACTATCCTGGTCTCATTTCTGCACAGCATTTGACGCAGTTGAAAACTCCCTCCTACCCTCACACACACAAAAACATACAGACACACACACACACACACACACACACACACATGCCCACACACATGCACACACATATGCACACACATATGCACACACATACACACATGAACTTCCTTGAAATTCTTTATTCCTGCTTTCTTTGGCTTCTCTACAAAATTTCTACCACTCTCTTCTTTACTCTGAGACTTCCATGCTTTTCCTCTTAGATGTTCTCAACCTCAACATATCTAGAACAAAACCATGGTCTTCCCTTCAAACCTAGTTTCCTGCATCTTATCTGTCATTTTCATCTCCCAGCCTGTCAAACCAGATACCAAGGAGTCATCTGTGACTCCTCCCTATTCTCAGCCCACATACTCCACTAGTCTTCAAGTTCCATTGATCTTTTCTTCAAAAAGTCTCCTAAACTTACATCATCACCATCCTTACCATTCCAGTCTCTCCTTTCTAACTCATCTTACCCACAACTGATGGATCAACCTCCTTGACACACTCATAAAGCCTCACCAACAGTGACTTTCACTTTCCATATAAGACTATAACCCTTCCTCTAAACTTAAAATCCCTTCCTATTGAATCCTTAGATTTCCCCTTCCTCTACAGCATGAATTCTTTTTTTTTTTTACACATTTACAGAAGCTTTATTTATAATCACTAAAACTGGAAAATGCCCTCCAACAGGTGATTAGATAAACCACAATACATTCAGAAAAATTAAAAATCACTCATCAATAAAAAGGAACAAATAATTGGTTCTCACAGCTATACAGATTAATCTTTTTTAATTCATTTTTATTGTAAACAAATGGGATACATCTTGTTTCTCTGTTTGTACATGAAGTAAAGGCATACCATTTGTGTAATCATACATTTACCTAGGGTAATAGTTATTGATTCATTGTTATTTTTTCTTCCCTCCTACCCCTCCCACCCCTCTTATCCTTCTATACAGTCCCTCCTTCCTCCATTCTTGTCCTCCTCTCACTACCCATTATGTGTCATCGTCCGCTTATCAGCGAGATCATTCGTCCTTTGGTTTTTTTGAGATTGGTTTATCTCACTTAGCATGATATTCATGAATTCTTTACTACAATAAAACTCTACTTGTTATATTTCTATCTGCATGCAAATGAACACAATTTGGTCACTCTTACCACCAAAACATTGATGATGCTTTTCACTGCATTGGACCCTTCCTGCCCCTCCACTCCACTTTTTCCTCACATTATTCATCCTTCAGAGCCCTCTCCAACCTTCATTTCCTCCCTCATGACACTCAGTTACACCCAATCACCCTAATTTCATCTGTAATTATTCTTGTTCTCAATGCTACTTATTCTATATCAGTACATAGTACTAATTTTTTTTTTGATGGGTGAAACTATAAATTCAACATATATTGAAGATTTATTTTAGACAAGTCACCAAGCTAAGCAATATAAATTGTGAGGAAAGGGAGTGTTTCAAGATGGAGGAATAGATCACTTTCCTGGTTGCTCCATGGCATGAAACCAAGAACACAGACAGGGAACTCCTCAGTATGGTGGGTGAACCAAAAAAAAAAAAAAAAAAAAAAAAATGGGAGGGGAAGGAGACTTTACTGGAATTTAATACAAGATATTCAAAACAGATCAGGGACTCAAGAGGTTGGATATAATAAAATAAGGAGGTAATCCCCAGTACCACCATCACTGCTGGTGGAACCAGCCAGAGTGGTTCCTCCATGAGCAAAGTGGAGGGATAAGAGAATTAAAAGAAGCACATTTTTAGGAGGCCTGCAGCATGTCTTGGTTCAGAGAGTTTAGATATCAAAGACACTGCCTAACTAAACTGAAAGGCATGGTGCACAATATTCTTGTGCAAGAAAGAAGCTGCTATCTCTCCTGGCTGTGTGTGGAGGACAGAGAAAGGGATATTTTGCAGCTGCAGCATGGGATCCAGTGGCTGAGGGAGCTGATCCTGGTTGTAAATACAAACCTGGAAAACACACATTACATGACATAGAGTGTGCCTAAGTGACCAGGAGAAAATCAAATGTGGAGAGAGGTTTATACAGGGGACTATTGGTCATGAAAACCCACCAGGTTCTCCCTCTCCCCCTCCAGTCCAGTTTCTTGAAGGACTGGCTGGGAGAAACATGCCTGGCCAGGAATTTAAAAGGGCTTGGACAGGAGAGATTGAGTTTGGAGTCTTAACCCAAGACCTCAGGTGATAAAGTAGACCACAGGTGACACAGTAGACTAAGAATTGAGTGGAACCCAAAGGGGATACCTGTCTTCAAGTGTGGACCAGCAATTGCTATGCCCTAGAGGTACAGTAATTTAAAATCTCCAGGCCAATTGGCAATCAGCAAAGAGCCTGGAGCCTACCTAAACCTGATTCCACCTCCAGGAATTCTGCCTGCAAGATTACCTCTCTCACTCTAGCCCCACCCTGAGAGTGGAACAAATATCACACACTCCAGACCACACCACCTAACTGCTGAAAGAGAAGATGAGAATATTTTGAACTTCAATGGAAAAATTCTTTTTAACTTTTCATTGAGATCTTTTTTAAAAAATCCCTTTTTATTAAAAAAAAATCCCTTTTTTTGTTGTTATTTCTCTGCCTAATTGTGACCTTAATGGTTCATGGACATTTATACATATTCATATTTTTTCCTCATTTCTAGTATTTATGGAGTCAGTTATTTTTCATGGTTCAATTTTTTTTTTTTTTTAGGACTAGGACATTTGACTAGTATATTTCAGTTTTCTTTTGTATTCTTTTATTTTTTGAATTTTAAAAATTTTCACTTTATATATGTATTTTCTCTCACTTATCTGTTTCCCTTGATTCTCTTTCTCTCTTTTCTCAGCTAACAGCCAATCTCTATTGTTCTCTTTTTCACTGTTCCTTTAATTTTTTACTTCTATCTTCTCTCCTCCCTCATAACCATCACATTCTACATCACTTCTGTTCTCTCCCTGTCCACTACTTAAAATTGTAAGCTGTTTTTCAAATTTACTGTTTTTATGTTAGGTGAATAGACACACAAACAACATGAAAATGCAAGAGAATAAATCACACCAAACAAATCAAGATACTTCAATAACAGAATCCATCAACACCACAGTGAAAGAAATGTCAGAAAAGGAGTTTAGAATATACATAGTTAAACTGATCCACAAGGTAAAGGACAATGTAAGGAATGAAATCAGAGAGAAAATAAAGGAAGCAAAAATCACTTCAATAAAGATAGACTTGAAAAAAAAGTAAAGCAGAAATCCTCAAAATGAAAGAATAAATAAAGCAAATTAAAAATTCAATGGAAATCACCACCAACAGACTAGACCACTTGAAAGACAATTTCAGGCAATGAAGACAAAATATAATCTTCAAAGTAAAGTTGACTATGGAGAAAAGATGTTAACAGATCATCAAAAGAACTTCCAAAAACTGTGGGATAACCTGAAAGGATCAAATTTAAGAATTATTGGGATAGATGAAGGCTTGAAGAGACAAACCAAAGGAATGAACAATCTTTTCAATGAAATAATATCATGAAATTTCCCAAATGAAGAATGAAATGGAAAATCAAATACAGGAGGCTTACAAGGCCCCAAAATACAAAATTACAACAGACCCCCACACCAAGGCACATAATTGTGAAAATGTCTAATATACAGAATAAGGAAAGAAGTCTAAAGGTTCTCAGAGAAAAATGACAGGTCACATTTAGAGGGAAATCAATCCAGATCTCAGCTGATTTCTCAACTCAGGCCCTCAAAGGTAGGAAGTCTTGGAATACCAAATACCAAGCTCTGAAAGAAAATGAATTTCAGCCAAGAATACTATACCCAGCAAATTAAGCTTTAGAATTGACAATGACATAAAAACCTTCCAAGATGAACAAAAGTTAAAAGAATTCACAACTAGAAAACCTGCACTACAAAACATACTCAATAAAATATTTCATGAAGAAGAAATGAAAAATACAAGTAAAAACCAGCAAAGGGAGGAAATCCACTAGAATAATAGTCAATCAAAGGAGAAACTAATTCAAATTAAAAACCAGAAATAAATCAAAAGGATGAGGAACAAATTGTGTGGAAGAGACATAAAGATTATTTTTTCAATGTTCTATATCAGTGACAAGCTTGTTGGTGGAAAGGTTTTAATTTTCTCATAATTTCCCTCCCTCAGTCACCTTCTATTTTTTACCATGGATAATTGATGTATTTTCTATTTGAGGTAAAGTTCCAGAGCCAACAAAGGTGCAACATTCCCTTCCATTTGGATGGAACTTCTAGAACCTCCTTTATTCTATCAACAGGTCAAAAAGTAATAGTTGTTATCATATGTGATAACTGACCAGAATATGATACAGTCAAAAATGTACAACAAAAAGATAACCATAAAAATATATACACCTGAAAACTTTCAGAAAACAGGTTCAAATAATTCCCAAACCAAACTTGTGAATAAGTACAAGTGAATTACAAATGACATATAACTCAGTAAGAAAATCACATAGTAAAACTTATGGGACAAAGTGGTACTCAGAAGCCAATGACTAGAAATAAATATGTTTATTAGCACAAAAGACAGATTGAAGTTAAATAAACTCACCTCCCAAAGAAGAAAGTGCAAAATAACAAAATAATCCAAGGAAAGTAGGGGAAAAGAGAGTAAAAAACTAATAATAATTTTAAAATAAATTACAAAATAACCAATAAAAAAAGTCATTCCTTTGAAGAGACCAACCTTTGGTAATTTTGACTAAGCAAGAAAGCACACGAAAACATGGTTCCTGAAAAAGAGAGCAGGCTAGATTTCAGCCTGAGTGTTAATTACAAAGCAAGGAACTGCAGTCTCAACAAATTCCTTGACTTCTCTCAGCACAGGCCCACCTTTGGCAGAACACAGATAACAAAAAACCAAACCAAACAAAATCGTGCTTCATAAGAAGCTGCATGAGAGAGCATATGCAAAAGAAGGCACAATGTGTGACATCATAATGCCATTTTAATATCATGTACTTCAACAAATAGAGCAGTGGGTCTCAGGATTACCAGGATTACCTGTCGTTTTTTAAAAAAATCTGTGATTGACTATTTTATTACTAGGGACAGTCCAAATTTCTCAACAGAGCAATCATTTTTGTGATTTCCTCAACTATATTGTTAACACAGCTGTGCGTCACAAAAACTGAGGGACGTCTGATTTTGCAATTTTTCTCCCCTAGATGTTTCCTTGTCAACTTCCTTCCAATGCAAGCTTTAAGGCTGTAAATTCTGACACTGGAAAACTTTTCAATGTTTTCTTTCTTTTTCCTGCCTTATTCCTTATGAATGAGTCCATATTCAACAGTTAGTTTAACAAAACAAATTAAATCACTCCAACAAATAAAGCTGGGAAATAAAAAACAGCTGTCTTAGTTAGGGTTCCTCTAGAAGCAGTTCCTGAGACAAGGATTTTGTTCATTTCATTTATTTAGAAAGTGTTCTGAGAAAGCATCAGTAGGAAAGTGGGGAATTACGTAAAGGCAAGGGAGAGGTCAGTAAGGTGTATTCATGCTCAGGTTGCCAGCGTGGGCCTGGGGCCTTTGAGGACATCAGAGATGGTGTGTAAAATAGAATTCAGAATTGTCCTCCTCAAAGTGTGAGAAAGCTGGGTGCTAAACCACCAAATCCGACTCAGCCTGGTTTGGGGGTGCTCTTGAGCAATTCACTCCAGTGGCAAACAAAGCCCTCCAACAGAGGCTTACAGGAGGAAGCCGTTGGATTTAGAAGCCCAGGAGGGCCAAGAGGACATGGGCTTCTGTCACTAAAAGATCAGTGTCAACCAACACTTGTGGTTGGAGTGATTCATCTGTGCCCTCACATTTGGAAATATATAAGGAATCAACAGCATGCTCCAGAAATTCCTTCTCATGTCCCTTCTACTCTAGACCACTTTGTTCAGACATTCTAGCCTTCAGGAAGCTCTCCATAAAAAGGCAAAGATTGATATTTTTCAATAAAAGGAATTGGAATTTAATACAAGCAATCTACAGGTGCTTCATGGCATCACTGCTACTAACTGCTCCCTCACCTATTATGTCTCCTTATTCCCCAAACATACTTTATTGAAACAGGATCTGGCTACTGGATTGGAAGGTGTGTGTGATCTGGAGGCATCCAGCACATTGGGTAATTACACAACAGTATAGAAACGACAAGCTCGAGGGTCTTCAAGAGCATCTGCTGCCTTTAAATAATAGTTTTTACTCTTCTAGCAGCAAAAACAGCATTTACCTATTTTTTTCTTTTAAGAATATCTCAGAAGTCTTTTGTCGCCTTGAATTTACTTTTTTTCATAGTTTCTCAACAAGACGAAGAATATAAATGTCCTCATTTTCAGATAGAAAGTGAGGCAGAAAGAGGTAAAATAAATTATAAGAGGTGGTGATAATTAATCCACTTAGTAGGACTGCTGCATCCTCTGCTGAAGAACTGGTATTGGAAGTATTCTCACCAGTTCTGGGTGCAGGTCACATCTGCTCATGATGGTCCATCCTGACAGGAGCATAGTGACAGAGTAAATTCTTATCACCATCCCAAAGCCACAGAACAAGGGATGTGACTTGAGATAAACTGACTAACTTAAACAAAGATGTAAGAACTTCTATTTTTCAATGAGAATTTTGCTTCACCTCAAGGAACTAGATGCTCTGTTACTTATACCACATCCAGAAGTCCCCATGGGAAGTGCCTTCACAGTTGGTTTAAAAACTATATGTCACACAGTGGAAAGTCATTTAGCAAACAAGATGAATAAGCTCAACAGGAAGCAATGATATGGATGAATCTCACAATTGCACTGTTGTGCGCAAAAAATCAGAATCAAAAGTGCACATGCTGCATGATTTCATGTACATAAATTTCAAAACCAGGAAAACCCAAAAATGTTGTTAGAAGACAACACAGTCATTTTTTTTTACATAGTTGTTAGTAAGACTGTAACAATGGTGCACACCTATAGTCCCAGGTACTCAGGAGGCTGAGGCAGGAGGATTGCTTGAGAACAGGAATTCAAGATCAGTCTGCACAACATAGGGAGATCTCATCTCCAAAACAAACAGTTCGTCAATGACCCAAAGTTGGTATTCTCAGTCTTTTAAGGATATTGTTGATATTCTTTTTCTTGATCTGGGTCCTGGTTTAATAGGTGTGTTGAATTTGTGAAAATATGTCAACCTGTACACTCAACGATTTGTTCACCTTTTGTATGTATGTTAAACTTTTTAAAAAATAGACTTTATTTTTAAATAGACTTTTTTTTTTGGTTTTAGATTCACAGCTAAATTGAACAGAAGTACAGAGAGTTCCTGCATACCCTCCACCCCTTCTCCAGCCTCCCCCAGTATCAACATTCCACCAGAGTGGTCCATTTACTAAAAATTGATGAACCTGCATTGACACATCATTATCACCACTCAAAGTTCATCATTTAGGATTCACTCTTGGGGTTATGCAATCTGTGTGTTTTGACAAATGTACAGTGATAGGTGTCACCATGATAATATCATACAGAATAGTTTCACTGGCCTAAAACTCCTCTGCAATTCACTGATTCATCCTTCCCTCCCTGCTAACCTCTGAAAAGCATTTAACCCTTTCTAGAACATGTAGTTGGAATCATACACTATGTAGACTTTTAGATTGACTTCTTTCACTTAATAACATGCATTTAAGGGGGTCATTTCTCATGGCTTGATTGCCCATTCCATGTTAGCACTAAATAATATCCTACTCTGGATATTCCATAGTTTATTAGTTTACTTAGTGAAGGACTTCTTTGTTGCTTCAAAGTTGTGGCAATTATGAATAAAGAAGTTATAAGTTTCATGTGCAGGTTTTGGGATAGTTATGTTTTCAATTAATTTGAGTAAATACAAAGGCATGCAATTGCTATATCAAATGATAAGAATATGTTTAGTTTTAGAATAAGCTGCCAAACTGCCTTTCAAACATGGGTGTACAATTTTGTACTACCGCCAGTAATGAATGAAGGTTGTGTGTTATATTTCAATAAAAACTTCTTTAAAAAAAAAAAGCTTCTGGAAATGAAAAATGAGAGCCTACCAAATCCAATCAAAAATATTTTTTTGAAATGTTCCCAGTTTCTAAACATAAGTTAAAAAAGAGTTACTGGAAATATTTTGATTAAAATCAATGTTCTTACAATAAGAATAAGTATACAGCCTCCCGACTGTGAGCCTCATCAGGGTGTGTTCAATGAGGCTTGTTAAAACCCCAGTGGTGGGTGAGGGGAGGCAATGAAGAATGAATTCTTAAAAAGTCATGTTATGTGCATACATAAATATACCACAGGGAATTTCACCCTCATGTATAAGTAAAAAGAACCAATCAAATATAAATAAGTAGACAAGTGAAAGGAAGTCTAGAGAACAGGGGAGCAGAGGGAAGATGGGAGGGAAAAGGTGGAGATCATGAATTGAAATCAAAGTCCGTACATGTAAGAGTTTTTCAGGATGAACCCAACCACTGTTAACTATAAAGCTCTAAATAAAAGAGAGATTTAAAAAAAGAAAAAAAAAAAAAAAAACTAGTGCAAGTCAGTGTACTTTAGAGATTCAATAAGGCAGGCCCCCAAATCTAAGTGAAGCTTGGTTCCTACCAGACCCTTGAGACCCATATGACACAACCTTTGGTGCACATCATCCTCTGATTTCAGAACTTGTTATTTAGAGATCAAACTCCTTTTCATTATTTGCTAGTCTGTAGTGCTTCTTCCCATCTTGAAGAAAAAAGTTATTCAATTCTATTGTGTCAAGGAACTACTCATGATCAATCACAAAGCCAGCAAGACAAACTTATAATGAGCACCTTGGGGTTGAGAGGTTGTTCTCCTTGGGTTCAGAGAGCAGGTGTCTGTTTCTTGAAATTCAATACATTTGAAAGGAAATTAATAGTGATACTCTTGTTCATAGGATCCTTTAGCTTTTCAAACGTTGTCATATGCACATATGCATTAGTGCCTTTAGGTGGAGTCACATCTTATGAGGAGCAACAGGTTCTAAAGAAAGTTGGTAAGATAAATGTCACCCTTAAAAATTCCTTGTGTACCATACTGTATACCTGGTCCATGCATTCATGAGGTAGATGACTTGCATTTAGATACTATGTCACATTACTGAGATGTATGTTCAAACACTAGACTGATGATCGCATTCAGCACAAGAGGTTTCCTCTAAGCAGAGAGTGAGGAACAGAGATTGACAAAGGGGGTGTAGATCAAATCTCCCATTGTATTCTCTCACGAGAGCAGGGCTTGGCAAACTCTTCGGAAGAGGGCCAGAGAACAAATATTTTAGGTTTTGTGATACTTGTCATAAAACTCAGCTCTGTCATGGTAGTAAGAAAGCAGCCACAGGCAACGTGTGAATGAACGCGCATGACTGTGCTCCAGGAAAATTCATTTACAAAAACGGACCATAGGCAGGGTTTGGCCTTTGGTCCATAGCTTATAGCCTCTCTTATAGATATACACTCAGTGCCTCGGGTATGTGGGCACAATCGCAGGGACTGTGTTGATTGTTTTATTTCCCTTTCTCTGAGTGGCTAACACACATATGATACTAATCTTCTAGACTGAGCATCTAGAACAAGAACTCTGTAGGTGCGGAGAGACAGGAGGACAAGACAATCTCAGCTGCAGAAGAGATAGTAAACTGCCCACCCAAGTTTCCTGGTTCTCCTTTCAGCATGGAGATTTGTCCCAAGAGCAGCAGCCCAGCCAAAGACTCCAGTCCTCAGCCTCCTTTGAATCTGGGTAGGGCCGTGTGACTGTTCTCACTAAAGAACAGGAGTAAAAGCAACTGAGTCACTCAGAAACCAAGACGGTGAAGAGGTGGGAGAGCCTCCTCCACACATTCACCCCATTTTTTTTTCTTTTTCTTCTTTTTTTTTTTTTTTGGTCAGATGTATATAACTCCAAGGATCCAGGGATGACAGAGCTAAAGAAAGGAACCCGGGTCTCTGAATTCCTTCATGGAGGCAACTGTCAGTCAAGTGACTGATGAATGTACTTCCAGTAGGTTAAGTCTCCAACACTTGGAGGCTTCCACGGACATGCCCACCCTCATTGCCCTAACTGGAACAGCAGTCCAGCTGAGAACACCAACCATGTAAATGTGACCCTCCAGGGTAGCAAGGGCCATGTAAGGACATACTGTGAGGGCACCAAGGAAGGGATGAAGGGAGAGGCTTCCACCTGTTGTTTCGGGATACATCACAGTCAGAGGTTCTGGAATACCAACCAGTCAGACCTTCACAGGTAGACCTGCCATCATCATTTGACCCTTTCAGATTCTGAGGTTCAGAGAAGTTAAAAGATGGAAAAAGTCCACCCTCCTGAGCATAGGTAGAGTCAGGACTCCTGATCTGATCCAGCTCTCCTCTCCCTGAATGACATGGTCTCACATCCACAGTGTGAAGACTCACCACCCAGTCCAGGAGAGGGTTAACCAGGAACTGCCCCCTCCAATTTCTCTCTATAGGACAGTTGGTGCCCCGTTTCCAGAAGCAACCCTGCTCAGGGACTCAGGAATAAGCCAACCCCTCCTTCCTTGTGGATCAAGCGATTCAGGACATGTGAGCGTCAGCCATATGAAGGTCTGGCCCACAGGGCAGTATCCACAACAGTGTCTCTACCCACTGCAGATACTGACTGACCCTCACCATCTTGACAGCAAACTGGCAGTGGGGGAGTTGGAAGGCAGACCAGAAAATGGAGCAGAGCAGGGAGGAGAGCAAAGATGATATTAACAGTTTCTATTTTTTACTATGAAAAGAGATTTTTTTGACATATTAAGTAAAGGAATTTTAATATATCTGCACACACTGAAAGCCAGTTTTCCTAAGGCAACTCTTCCCTGCTGTAACACTCTTCCTGGCAAGATAAATGGCCCACGCTTTACCTTTCCTTTCCTTCCCCTGAGCATCTCAAAAGCAGATTTCTTCTTTTTCTTGTTGAAACCACCAGGCTCAGGGGGCTACAAACTACAGGATAGATGTATACACACACACACACACACACACACACACACACACCTCTCCAGAACACTCTGCTTTTGCCCATTTGTATTATGCTGAAAACAAACCCATCTTCTTTATAATCATGCAAGCTTACAAATTAAGATGTTTGACAGCCTTGCCTCAGATAAAAACCAGATCTAAACCCACAGCCTGTTTTAAGAGCAGCAGAATTTCAACAGGAGCAGATTGGATTAAGACAAACAGCTTTAGAAATTCATTAACTATTTAAATTCTCTCTCCCCATCTCACTCCAGCTTGTGGATGTTTGTGTCCATGCATATAAACCAATTTGACTAAATAAAGTTAAAACCGACTGAAGGCTAGTGGGATAATAAATGCATTTCCAGCCATGGGTATCATAGAACTTTAAAATCTATGTTCCCTGTGACCTAATAACTCCACTTCTATGACTCTATTTTAAAGAAATAATCATATGTGTGTGCAAAGGTTTATATACTGCACTGGAGAATTTATAACAGAAAAATAAAACAAACAGAAGAATGCTTAATATCCAACACTAGATAACAATAGCTTTCTGAACAATGGTACATTTCTACAAAATGGAATAATATAAAGTCAAATTTTAACATAGATAAATATTAAGGAAACCAACTGATAAATAGGATATGTCGAGTGTATGTGTACCAGAAATGCATAGGTTAGCATTGGAAAAAGTTTGGCAAGAAATACATAAAAATATTCACATTGAATTATCTTTGATCCATGGAAATTTATATGATATGAATTTTTGACTTGTTTATCCATAGTCTCTAATTGTTTTCATTAAACAACCATTATTATACTACAAAGATTAATAAAAATTAAAATAAATGAATAAAACTAAATGCCACATCCCTAAGATATTTTTGATCACCATAATGCCATGACTGAGTTGTCCACCGACCTGTCACCTGCAGCAGCATCAAGGAAAGAGTTGCCTGGTGGGAACGCCAAGTTCAAGTGTGCTGATACTCACACTCCAGACCTGGGCCTGGCCTTCCAAGGCCCCTTGTCATGACACTTTTATAAGAGTTTATAACATAAATATATTTTTTAAACACTGGACTAGTAATTGAAAGATAATAATATTGTACTCTTCCCTAGAAAGGCCAAGGGGGTAATTGGAGCCCTAGACAGAGGGGTCTATAATTGATTTTTGACTTTTATTTTTGTGAGGTTTTTGGTTTTTGTTCTTTTTTTTTTTTTTTTTTTTTTTTTAAAGCAGGAAGAGCAGAGAGAACAAAGAATAATCTTCAGTCGGCAAGTCGCTTGATGGATGCCCTGGCCATTTGAGAGTGGCCTGGAGCGCCTGAGATCCTGGGAAGCCAGCCAGAAACGGTCCAGCCAGGGGGCTCCTGAGCCTAGAGGCTCAGACCTGGGGCTCCCCTCAGCACAGGCTGAGTGGTGGCATTAGAAAAAGGTTGCAAGATTCATCTGTTTAATCAGTAAGCTCCCGGATGATGCTTGGAGTTTGATATGGATCATTCCAGCCTCTCTCAAATCGATCAACAAGTATTGATTGAGTGCCTACTGTTTGCTGGGCTTGACGCTAGGCATTTTGGGAGATGCAGAATGAGTGTGGAACTAGGTCTCCGTCCTCTTTAATTAGCACCACAAGCCCTTATGTAGCCAAGCAGGACTGCCTGAGAGTGACAGTGCGAGCTGCAGAAATGCAGACAAAGGGGCACCCTGAGGTCAGTGAGGTCAGAAACTCCAAACAGGAGGCACGTCGTGAGCTGGGTTAGGGACAGAGAATGGTACTGGTTCAAGAAATGTGAATGCGTATAAGGGGAAATGCTAGCTCTGAAAATAAAGCACTCAAGTGCCAGGGCCTTAACACAGTGGGTTTATTTCTAGTTCACATGGCAGCGGGGCTGGGGCTGGGTCTCCTCTCCATAGAGTCACTCAGGGTCACAGCTGCCAGGGGTTCCACTATCTCCAACATGTTCATTTCAAGGCCACCCAGAGCCACAATATCCAACCAGCAAATGGGGAGAAAGATGACCCAGACGCCACGGGAGGGATATATAGGCCAGTCCTGCCAATGGCCCACTTCATTTCTCCCATAGGTCAGTGGCTTATTGTCCCACCTAGATGAAAAGGGGAGACTGTGGTTTCTGGTAGGTCAGCCACTTTCCAGTAACAACTCTCTGAAAGGGGGGTACACAACTTGGTAGAAGGCTGGCAACAGCAGGCAAAGACCAAGCATGGTAGGGTGCAAGGCAGCAGGGAGACGGTCACACTGGAGGGCCCAGAGTCTGACATGGACTAGCAAGACTCAGTTTGGGAAGAAAAAAAGACTCACACAGCAAGTCTAAGAGTTTGTGATTCAAGCGGTAAGCCTGGGAAGCTCAACTGTAAGTGTTTTAGTCAGTTTTTTCATCACTGTGACCAAAATACCTGACAAGGAAAACATTGAGGAGGAAAAATTTATTCGGGACTCATAGTTTCAGAGATCTCAGTCCACAGATAGTCGACTCCATAGCTCTGGACCCAAGGTGAGACAGAACTTCAAGAGAGAAGAGTGTGGAGGAGGAACGCAACTCAGGTTATGGTAAACAGGAAGGAGAAAGAGAGAGAGAGAGAGAGGTGGGTTGGGGGAGAGGGAGAGGGAGTGCTCTGCTCACCAGAAGCAAAATATAAACCTCAAAGGTACACCTCCAGTGACACCTCCTCCAATCACTCCCCATCTGCCTCCAGTTACTGCCCAGTTAATCCATATTGGTCCCTTAATGATGCACTAATTAAAGTTCTTATAACCCAATTATTTCACTGCTAAACTTTCTGCACTGTCTTACGTATGAGCTTTTGGGGCACACCTCATATCTAAACCATAACAATGGTTTCTCTCTGCAACTTCACATCCTGCCAAGTGTGAAGGGTCCCACCTTGACTTTTGCCTACTTGGAGATCCCCAGGACTCAGCAAGTGAGTTTTACACCATCATTTCTAAGACCCTTCCCTGCTGTGACATCCTGTGAGTGGGAGTTCTTTCCATACAGGAATCCCACATAGGCCTTCACAAGATCTTAGCAATTTTAGAAACCAAACTAGGGGGAGAGGAAAAGAAAAGGGTCTTCAACATTGTTAGACTAACACTTCCCAAAGTTTGTTTCAGGAATATTAGCTCTGTAGATTCATAATAGGTCTTCTCTGTGTGTGTGTGTGTGTGTGTGTGTGTATTCATTTTATTATAGAATTAGTATCTTTTGAAGACATAAATATATCACCTCTTTTTACATTTAATATGGTATTATCTCTTTCCTTCTGTGTGCATATTAAAAAGCTGACATCTATAGCGTGACATTATATATGAATATTACCACTTATTTACTCAATGGAGCAAAAACTGTCATGCATACAAAATGCCATGCACTACAAAGAGTTTTTCATGCATTATATTTTTTTAAATCCTCCTAGAAACCCTTTATCATCACTCCCATTTTGTAGCTGAGAAAACTCATGTTGGAGAGGTCAACTCCTGCCCAAGGTCACAGGGATTCTAAGTGGAGGGAAGAGAATAAGCCCAGCCATGCCTGCTGAAACTCTGTGTTTTGAGTCATCACACTGTGCTGCTTTCTGAGGGTTCCTGGGTCATCTCAGCTTGGTCATTGCTGGGGCAAACAAAATTAGGCTGGTTTTTTTTGCTGCAAAAATCTCAGAGCCCTGCCTTTCTGGTACCATGTACACAGAGTGGAACAGTGAGCAAGAGTTCAGACTCTGAGCAAGATTGCCTGGCCTTGAATCCCAGCTATGCTGAGTGATGCTGGGCACATCATTTTGACCTCTCTGTTCCTCATTTATAAAATAAGAACAACCATAGTACCTGCTTCCTAGGACTGCCTGCAAGGCTTTAATAAGCTAACATGTTATTAGAGCAAAACCTGGTGCTCTTCAAGTGCTGACTTGCTAGAGAGGGCAGTGCTGCCAACTAGATTGATCCTGGAACCCTGTGTTCACAGAGCATCTCTCAAGGGGCGTGGCATGATCTGGACCATCCTTCTCACTTAATGATGAGGGAATGGAGGCGGCAGGCCTGGCTCAGTGCAGCCAGGCTGCTAGTGTGAGAGCCCACCCAGCTAGCAGTGCATCCCCAGATCCCAGCCCATGTCAGCCCCACAAATCCACCTGCCTCCTTCTAGAAGATTCAGTCATTTTCTGCAAATCTAGGTACAGAATTGTAACTAAGTGGAAAATCACACAACTCTAGCTTTTTTCTCCTTTAAGAGTCCATTCAATGCTCCACGCAGGGACTTGGTTTTAATCAGAACAAGAGACCCAGAAAGAACTCTGTCGTGGCCACAGCCTCCTGTGAGGTGTTCTCTCTGTCAGCCCTTTGAGCTGCCTTAGGCAAAATGACATTGTCCACTAGGCCTGCTGGGCACTTGCAGCCAGTAGCAGCCGACATCCCGCAGCTGGATGTTCTCGCACCAACCAGAGCTCACGCCAGAAGCTGGGGAGAGGAGGAAAGAGAAAAGCAATCCCTCTTGGGCTCTTGGAAGGAAGTGTTTCAAAAAATAGAAAGGATTAAATGTGACAAGGACGGCAAATTGAAGGTAAAATCAGACCAGGGTTAGGATGAAATCATCCTAATCCGATGATGTTCCTCCGATTTGTGTGATTTCGGTGGGATGCTCTGTGTATCTACAGTTGGTTTGTGCAGTAAGGATGCATACGTGCGTGTGCGGGCAAGGGTGTATGTGTTGTGTGTGTGTGTGTGTGTGTGTGTGTGTGTGTGTGTGTGCGTGCGCTCACGCATGGGCATGTGTGTCTCTGTAAAGAGAAAGAAGTAAGAGTGAAGGAGCAAGAGAGAGTCCTTACGGTGCAGCTGGACTGAAATCTTTTAGCTTCCAGCTGCAGTCTGTGGCTTTCTCAGGCCAAGGCATCATTTCATCTGTCCCTAGTGGTCTATGAACACCTGTTGTTTAAAGCTCCTGATAGCAGCACCCTACCTGCGATCCATTTTTTATCCCAAATGCACAAGAAGCTGGATGCTATAGTGCATGCCTGTAATTCCAGCAGCTGGGAGGTTGAGGCAGGAGGATCATAAGTTGGAAGACAGCCTCAGCAACTTAGGCCCTAAGCAACTCAGTGAGATCCTGTCTCGAAATAAAAAATAAAAAGGGCTGGGGATGTGGCTCAATGGTTAAGTCCCCCTGGATTCAATCCCCAGTAACAACAACAAAAAAAAAAGATTAAAAAAACAGGTATAACATCCTCTTTTTTTCTTTTTTTTAAATAGTTTTTCAGATGTTGATGGACCTTTATTTTATTCATTTATTTATATGTGATGCTGAAAATCAAACTCAGTGCCTCACATGTGCTAGACAAGTGCTCTACCACTAAGCCACAACATCCTCTTTCTTGTACCCGGGCTATGATTTGCCTTCAGTGCTTGGTTATTGATGACTATTTATTGCTTTCCAAGTGCTGAGCCTCTCCATGACCCAAATGCTCCTGTGGGCACAATTCCTCTTTTTAAAAATTTATTTATTTGTTTTTTATTTGTACAGACTGCATTTTGGTTCATTGTACACAAATGGGGTACATCACTTTGTTTCTATGGTTGTGCATGATGTAGATTCATACCATTCGTGTAATCAAACCTGCATAGGGTAAGGATGTCTGTCTCATACTCCCGCGCCCTCCTCCCTCTCATGTCCCTCCACGTAATCTAAAGTTCCTCCGTTCTTCTCTTACCTTCCTCTTAAAAAGCAAGAGATTCCATGGACTCACCACCTCCCCATGGTGATGGGAATGGTTTGCAGACACTGCCTTGATGAAGGGGTCAGAGTCAGTGGACTTCACAAATGAAGTCTACAAGGTTCCCTTAGCTGCTCTTGTCCACCTGGTGAGACACACATGAGAGGGGCCTTGGAGCTTCTGGGAAAGAAATATCTCTCTCAGGTCTACCAAGCAAACAATCTCAGCCCATGATGATCATTCAAATAGAATGTTCCATACATACAAACTGAGGCAATTAGCTAAGCATTGACTGGGACCTTTCTCTTGAATCCAAATAAGATTTTTTGTTTTATTAAACAAAAAAACTGCTAAATGCATACATCCTATTCCATGTTTATTTCAATATGCTCACAAGTTTTGGCCTGAATTAAGCAGTTTTACTGGGATTCCTCTCTTTCTTGTTTTACCCCAGATGGGGATCAGACCAAGTCTATACATGGCTCTGGAAGGAAAAAGATGGAAAAATGTCTAAACCTTCAAGAATGTCAGATTTCCCAGTGCAACTCTGTGAATCTATTGGTCCCTTTATCACTCATCTCTCCCGGGAGATGGTTTAGGATCAGCAGCATCTATCATGCAGATGGTTACAGCTGAAACGCTGAGGATGAATCATTTATTCAGCAAGGAGTTATCAAGTTCTTACTATATGCCAGATACTATATGGGACACTGGGGACCCAGCTACAAACAAGAGGATACAATCCCTGCTTCCGGAGTGCCCATAATGGTCTCCAGAGCTGAGACCCTTGACTCAACTCTCCAGTTAGACAGGTAAGGATACTGAGATCCAGAGAGGAAAACAGACTTGCCCAAAAGCACCTCACTGAGTGCCTGAGGTGGAACAGAAACACGAGTCCGCCAGCCCTGAGCTCATTCTGCCCCGGCGTGTTCCCTTCCATGTCTATGGAAGAAAATGTCCTCAGTCAGCTTCCCTGTGGAACATGCTGGTCACAGGATCCTAACAATAGAGAATGAGGAAGGTCAGATTGGAAATCTATGCTGTTGAGGTGACTTTTGCTTTTTGCTGGCTGCAAACGCACGCAAAGTAGATCACCAGCTTCCAGAGGGCAGGCTTATTAATTTCACACAGAGATTTCAAAGGCAAATAAATCCTCCAAGTATCTCTAGAGATTAATTTTAAAAATCTTTTTTCTAGAGCAAGGGAGGCTGTCTCATTTCAGATCCCACGGTGCTTACAGACACGGTAAGGAGTGAATTTGACCTCCAGTGGATCAGGCTGGACCTCAACATGAAAATTGCTCCCTTTTTATTCCTAGCCCCCCACATATCAGTCTCCTATAACTGAATTCTGGAAAAGAGCCACAGAAGTGAGCTACATGCAAAGAGTAAACACTAACACTTACTAGTATTTTCTGTTTACCTTCTCTAAGTCTGAAGATTCATTCCATGAACATTAAACCCCAATACAACCCCGTGTGGAAGTCCTTAGTTCCTCCCATTATACAAGTTACTCAACCAGTAAGTGGGACTTAGTTCCATACCCAAGTCCATTTAGCCCTTAACAACCACTCTTTGTCCACTACATAAATGGAGGAATCATCCTGGGAAGAGGTGATGGAAACAAGGAAGTGGGCAGGATTAAAGCAAGGGGGAAGGAGGTGGCCAGGTGGGGTATCAGCAACGTTTAATGAGCACAAGCTACCCATGAGGCACTCTGCCAGGCACCTCTTCGGAGGATACTCAATACACCGGTCTCTCCTACCACCCCCAACAAGGGCACGGGCTCAGCATTCACCTACTTGCCAAGTCAGAACTGGAGCAATGCCTGTGTCTGTTCCTTGTCCCTCACCCTCCATCTGCAGTGACTTCTACCCAAGTTACCCTTTTGCATGCCATCTGTCTACTCTGCTCATTTGTAAAGTGAGGAGAGTCAGATGCCTACTTCATTAATGCAATAATGTATATAAAGCAATTAACAGCACCCACCTGACAAGTTGTCAGTAGATATTAGTTATCTTTATGGTATTTTCTTTTTCAGCACATTGAAATAACAGAGTGACACTAAGACCCGAGCCCTCAAAGAGTGAGATCAATCCAGGGAAGCCTAGAGGTGGGTTTGTGACCAACTTATCAAACTCATTCTTTTGCTAAATACACCTTTTGATTTCAGGTATCTGCATATTTTTCCCATGCCAGATTCAATTCTCCTCTCTACTCAGAGCTTATAATTACTTCAAGACCTAAATGAAACACAAGTTTTCTAGGAATGGACCTCAAGACAAGGTATCTTTTAGAGCAGCACTATCCAATAGTAATAAAATGTGAGCTCCATATGGCATTTTATTAATTTTATTTTTTTATTTGTTCTGATTTGTTGTACATGACAGTAGAATGCATTTATACATTTTGATATATCATACATAAAGGGAGTGTAATTTCTCATTTTTCTGATTATACAAATTGTAGGATCACATCAGTCATGCAGTCATATATGTACATGAGCTAATAATGTTTGTTCCACTCCCCTAGCCTACCTATGACATCTTAAATTTTATGGTAGCCACATTAAGGAAGACAAGAAAGGTAATTATATTACTTTTGAAATGTTTTTATTTTGGCCAATTTGTTCAAAAGCATTATCATTTCAGCATGTAACTAATAAAAAAATTAATAATGAGGGATAATATGTTTTTCTGTTTGTACCAAGTCTTTAATGTCTGGTGGTGATTATGTACTCGAAGTACATCTGAATTTGAACTAGCTACATTTTCAGTGCCAATAGTCACATGTGGCTACTGTTTTGAACATTTCACTGACACTATTCCTGTAAAGACCAAAATACCTCCCTTATTAATTGTAGTGGGAGTGTGGACCATTAGAGTAGCAGGTAGTCCTGTTGGTCTCTCTACCCCCAGGGAATCTGTGAAGAAGGAGCCTGTTTCTGCCCAAAGCAAATCACACAAACCCATCTAAGTCCCCGTGATAATACATTCATAGAGTTTCACACCCCAGCACACAAACAGGCTCTGGCTAAACAGGCTTTTAAAAATACCTTCAGGTCTCTAACTACCCTTCCCCAAAACCCACTTCTCAGACATGCTCCCTCTGCATCCCAACAATCCCTTTAAATGAGCACCAGAAGCACCCACTTTCTTTAGCCCCCTGATGACACAGTTCTCAATAATTTATTCAGTTTGTCAAGTTTCTGGAGAATCCATTGCCTTGTGGGCATTCTGCTAGATTAGTAATATATGGCTCCTGGCCTCAGAACTGTCAAGGACAACACAAGCAATATTAGGACAAGCCTTTCCCTGGTCGTTTTTGGAATTTGAATGAGAATCAGTGTGAATATGTCCTAGAATGAGAACTTTGACTGCCTGCCTGGAAGCTAGCATCAGCTCTTGATTTGGGTTGCGTTTGATCATTTTCTACATACCTCCTCCCCTCTAGGGTACCCAAGTTAGCTACCCCGTGCTACCTCCACTGTAGGTTTCAAGGTCACAGTTATCTATAGTTCCCCCAGGTTTTGCCAAATAACCAGGGGAAGGGGATGCTCAGGGAGCTCCGCCTCTGACCCAGGCCCCTTTGCTTCACAAGGGCGGGTCTCCAGACAGCTATCGACCAGCACCTATAAGACATGGAGGATAATCGAGACCTTTGCTTGCCTCAGCTTTCTCCTTCTACCCAGAAGGCCCACTCAGAAGAAGTTTTGCATAAATAATCAGTGAAATCGAATGCCAGTAGTAACCAAGTCACGAAGACAGGCATGTGCTGTAAGCACCTCAGGGTATGCTGACTCCAATCACCCCACAGGCACACATTTATAGGCTGATTGCCTAAATTTTTTCTTATCAATCAATCCTCAAAACTACATGTGGACACAACTATCATGTTAGAGCTAGAAATACCCAAGAGAAGGTATTTAGTTCTCATATACCACCACCACCTTCTACAGTTATTAGACCATATGAATATTTATGTTTCAAAGTTTCAGGAATCAAATTACAAATCTATTAAAAAAACTTCTTGAGCAAATCTAATAACTTTCCCTATTCCTCTTGTATAGCATTTAAATCTATTTCTCCAAATCTACCAGAAATAAGAAGCAACTGAGTATTGAGGAGAGCAAAGTTGGGGAACACAGTTTGGCTTCTGACAAATCTTGTTTCATATCCCTGCCACCACCGCCATGTATTTATAATTTAAGGATGAGTAATTTTGATTTCACTTCTCATCAAAGGTTTCTTAAGCTTTAATATATATTTTAGTTTTTGTCATTTCATAACCTACCCCAAGTCCCCTAAATTTCTCTTCAAATGTAACTTTTAGCACTAATGACATAACTAACTTTTAACCAAACTCTTCATAAATGTAAACTTAAATGAGTATAGGTCATGATTACCATTATGGTTGATTTTTTTCATCTAAGATAGAGATTAATAATAATTACTATTCAGTCATCTATCTGTAAGGGATTTATATCCAGATACATTAAGAACAGCCATTATGGTTACTATTTATTAAGCATATGTGACAATCACATTATATTACTGAATTAAACAGCAAGTCAAAAATTCAAGAACCTCCATTTTGTAGATTCTTCATTTGTTCAACAGACAATTTTTTTGAAAAACTACTGTATGTCAGGCATTGTCATAGGTGCTAGAGATCAGCAGTGACCAAATCTATAAGAATTGCTCCCTTCATGGAGTACATCCTGTAGGGGAGACAGAAAATAAAATAGATAAACAAAATATATAGAACATCAAATGATGGTAGGTGCTATAGAGAAAAAAAACAAGTTAGTAATCACACCTAGAGCAATAAAGGAAGTACTCGCTAAGATGGAGGTTTGAGGGCAAGTCATGTGGATTTCTGAGAGAAGAGCATTCCAGACATAGACAATATCAGATGCAAAGATCTCCAGGTAGATATGTTCTCTTCATGTTTGGGCTAGAGAGAAGTGAAAAAGTAGAAAAGTTAGAGAGAGAGATTAAGTCAGATGCATAATAGGAAGTGAGTGCAAACCATGATGGGCCTTGAATATTTTTGAAACACTTGGTTTTTTACACTTTGAGATCCATTCAAAGTATTTGAGAAGTAGCAAAATCTGACTTGAATTTTGAAAGGGCCACTCTGACTGCTATACAGAGTAGATGTCCTGTTTAGGTAGAGCCACCAGGATTTCCTGATGAATTGGGCATGGGGTGTGGAACATTGAGAAAAATCACAGTTGACCTGAAGGTTTTGACCTGGGTACCTGCAAGGATGCAACCACCAGGGGGAAGCTGGTGGGGGGAGCAAGTTTGGAGGTGATGATCAGGAGTTCAGTTGCAAGATGGAGGCAGAGCTGTGCAGGTGGCTACTGGTTATACAAGAATGGAGTTCAGGGATGAGAACCAGGCTATTAATATAAATTCATGAGAAACCAGCATGTTGATTATGTTTAAAACCCAATAAGATCATCAAGGGAGGTGAAAGAAGAATAGAAAATATTAGAGGTCCAAGGACTGACTGAACCTTGGGGAATGCCAATGTTTGGAAATTGGGGAGCTGTGGAGAATGGCAAAAGATACTGAGAAAGTGCAGTCAATGAAGTGAGATGGAAGCCAAAAAGAGTGTAGCTGGTGTCCAAGATGCCAAGTGAACAAAATGTGTGAGAGGAAAGATGAAGTAACTGAGTAAAACGCAGGTACTGTGGCAAAACAAAATGAAGTCTGAGAATTAATCATTGGTTTTAGCAACATGAAAATTATCAGTCACCTTGACAAGAGCAATGCCTTTGGATTTTGGAACCAAAAGCCTTGTTACAGAGGATTCAAGAAAGAATGAAAGAAAGGCAACTGGACTGCAAGTACAGGTCACCTTGCAGTTTTTGTTGCAAGGGGGAGAAAAAGATGAAGCAATGGCTAGAGATGGACAGCAGAGTTTTGCATTTTATTAAGGACGTGAGAACTTCCAGCATGTATATATGGTAATTGGAATGATCCAATAGGGGGGGAAATAATGCAGAAGAAAAGGGTTTTCTCCAGAACCATGACCTCAGCTAGGAGAGAGAGGATGAAATCCAGTGGACATCTGGAGATTTTGGACCAACCATAGAGCAGCAGAGATTGCTCACCCACAGAAGGAGCAGGTATTTTAGTCAGCTTGTTCATTGCTGTGACCAAAAAGATCTGACAAGAACAATTGGAGGAGGGAATGTTTATTTGGAGGCTCATGTTTTCAGAGATCTCCGTCCGTAAATGTCTGACTTCATTGCTCTGTGCCCAAGATGAGGCAGAACATCATGGTAGAAAGGAGTGGAGGAGGAAAGAAGTTCATGACAAGGAAAACAGAAAGCAGAGAAAGAAACCAGCTTACTGAGTGCAAAATATATACCCCAAAGGCAGGCCCACAGTAACCTACCTCCTCCAACCACTCTCCCTACCTACAGTTACCATCCAGTTAATCCATTCAAATGGATTAATGCACTGATTAGTTTAAGACTCTTATCACCCAGTCATTTCACCTCTAAACTTTTTTGCACTGTCTCACACCTGAGCTTTTGGGGGACAGATCATATCTAAACCATAACGTCAGGGAAGACAGTACTTTCTGAGCACAAGTGCAAGTAGGTGATGGTTTTGGTGGTGGGAGTGTGTGTAAAGTTTCTTATGGTGGCTTTGATCTTTTCAGTGAAATTGCAAACCAAGGTTGTCAACTGATGGGGAAATAAAGAAAGTTTGAGGAGAGAGTGGAGCATGAAGTGTGAAAATGAGTGAACCCTGGAGCCGCAGAAAGATGGCTCACTGGAAGTTATCGGTCACAAATTCAAGGTGAGACTAGTCAACGCAGTTGTGTTTATATCTCTTGTCCCGCTCAGCTATGTAGACCAAGGAAACAGTGGAATTAACAAGGATTGGCATTTTGAGAGAGAGCTAGCAAAGGGAAGTCGTATGTGAGGGTGTAAATATAATGATGAGCTACAGAATTTAAGGTGACTGAGAAACGTTTGAGGACACAGCACAGGAGAAGGTGGTAGATTTGATGACTGTAGGTGCTGGGAAAGGAAGAGGTACTAGGTTTGGGGCACAGAGGGAATGAACTGGACAGCTATGATGGACACAGAGTGAGATGGCAACTGAGATGCTGGAGACTGGTAATGACAGTCATGGGAATGACTTGAGAGAATGCGAGAAGGAACCAGAGGTGAGTTGAAAGGGGAAGTCAAGAAGCAAGTAGGTAAGGCAAGAAGGGACCATTTACTAAGAACTGAAAGGAATATTTTTGGAAAGAATAACAGTGATCCAGGAAGTAAAGTCTTCAAGGAACCAGGGGGACCATTCTGGGGTTAGTGAATGACTACAACATAGATGGGAAGTGAGTGGTAGTGTAGGAGAACATGAGCTTTAGAGAGGCAACGGCGTTAGAGCTGTGAGCACAGACTGCAGTCAGTCTGCCTGAATTGCATCCAGCTCTGGGTACATTTACAGATGTGTGACTTATCCTAGTCACTTAGCCTAGTTTAGTTTCAGTTTCCTGGTTTGTAAATTGAGGACATTAATTGGGACTAACACATGGGATGCTGTGAGGATTGAATGGGTACAGGACTGGCCCTATCCATGATGAACATCATCCAACCTTAGTTGTTGGTGAGAAACCCTGAGGATGTGGAAACTGAAGCACAGAGCGTCACTGCAATAAGCCACACGAGGTCACCCAGCTAGTAAGTTATTCTGGGACCTCAAACCCAATTCCAACTAGATATAAAGTCCATTACTCAGAATAACCATGAAAGGTAGATAGAATTACAGTTCGACTGGCATGTGGGGTGTGACGGCTTCCCTGACTGGGTCACCTGTGGGTTTGTGAGAAAGTCCTTCGCTGCCCTCTCCTCCTAGTGGTCTGCTACCCTCTCCACTCTGCCCACCTTCCTTCAAGGCCCTGGTGGATGCCCTCCTCTCGGAGGAGTATCAGATGCATATTCATGCTGAGATAGAAAGGACTTTGAGTAACATGCCTTATAGCAGTCCTAAATCCATGACTAATCATGGATTTCCCTACTGAGGATTGTGATGGTTTGGATATGACATGTCCCCCAGAAGCACATGTGTGAGGTACTGTAAGAAGGTTTAGAGGTGAAATGATTGGGTTCTGGAAGTCTTAACCTAATCAGTGCATTAATCCCCTAACAGGGATTCACTGGGTGGTAACTAAAGGCAGGGAGGGTGTGGCAGGAGGAGGTGGGTCATTGGGGGTGTGCCTTTAGGGTTTATATTTTGCCCTGGTGAAAGGATTATGCATTCTTTCTCTCTCCCTCTTCCTCTCTCTCTCTCTCTCTCTCTCTCTCTCTCTCTCTCTCTCTCTCTCTCCACTTCCTGTTTGCCATGTTCTGAGTCACTTTCCCCAACCACACTCTTCCTCCATGATGTGCTGTCTCACCTTGGACCCCTGACAATGGAGATGGTTGTCTATAGACTCAGCCCTTTAAAACCATGAGCTCCTCATTGTTATGTCTAACACCAAGCTCTCCCCTACCTCTCTGAAGGGTGGTCCTGGGTGCCTTCACTAGTTCCTCCTCCGGTCCCTTTCCCAAAAGTCCCAAGAAGGCTTGTCAGCACAAACACAGACTCTGAAGTCAATACAGTCTGTTCAAGTCCCCACTCTACCTCTAGTTAGTTGTGTGGTCTTGGTTAACCTACCTAACCTCAGATCCGCCGGGTCTTTTTTTTTTTTTTTTTTCTTTTTTCAATGTAAAAACTTTTTTTATAAGCAAGTTGAGTAGATTCAAAGAATGCAAGTTAGGTTTCAGATTAGAAGATAATTCTCTACATGAACAGAATTTTAAAAGTATGTGTAAAACAGGGTATAGACCAGCTTTTGTTCACCACATACACATTCTGTCCTATACATGTTCAATCCTCATTTTTCCTCTTCTAAAATTGTTCTTGTCATGTCTTTTGGTTAAGCAGTGAAAAAGCTGACGCAACAGGGATGCAGCTGATCTTCCGGGATGCCCTACAAACCCAGCCCTGCTGTTTCTCAGTCACTCCCTTTCCATGACTGACAGCATTGACCTTGTGGAACAACTGATGATGGACAGATGCAGGTGGAGGCATCCAACCTTTCCGTGGACAGCAAAAATGGGGCGGCACCCTCACAGGAAGTCACCTGGACCCAGAGAGTCCAAACCACTTGCCTGAGATCACACAGCTGCTTGCTGGTGGAACAAGGGCAGGCTGTGTGGTACTCAGCACTGATTTCTTTCAGTCCCACCCTCAGGGACAGACACAGGAATCAGTCGCCAGACGAGGGAGGGGTGCTGTTGCCCTCAGTTGAAACATCATTTTTCATGAAAAAACATGGAGAGGAGACTTCCCCCGCACTTTGATATGCAGAGAGTTTTGTCATTGCACCATATGCTGCGAGGACCAAGTATAGATTTTTGTGAAAAAAATAATATGGCTATTAGAGACTGAGGAGAAATAACCAAAAACCCAAGCCAGAAGTGGAGCAAGGGAGCTACATTGTCCTTCACCACCTGCGACACTTCCAGGTCACCCATCCAGACTGGGAGGTGGTGCCACACCATGGGTCCCACCATCCCATGCCATGGCCCCAGGTCCATGTGGCCTGGTTATTGGAGGGGGACAGAGATCATGCTGATAGAAGAATGT
The DNA here is from genome assembly GCF_902686445.1 of Sciurus carolinensis. Classification (NCBI taxonomy): domain Eukaryota; kingdom Metazoa; phylum Chordata; class Mammalia; order Rodentia; family Sciuridae; genus Sciurus; species Sciurus carolinensis. The sequence continues at coordinate 63,808,510 of NC_062227.1, forward strand.
GTTTAGGGGATGATGATGACCAGCACCTGTAGCCTTGACTACACTCCACATCCCTCTCCACTCTCCACAGCCCTCTTGAAGTGCTCTTGTTATTATTGCCATTTCACAGATATGGAAACCGAGGCACAGAGAAGTCAGAGCATAGAAAACAAAGAGATTTCTGACCTGGAAAAACGTGAAAGTTTTATCGTTCACTTTCATCTCTCTGTCCTCCACTCTGATGCTTGACCTCAGCACACCAGCATCATCTGTAAAGTGCCACTCTTCTCCCTTTCCTTTTGCCACCAACATGTGTGCTCGACTCCTGATCCCTCCTTGCTTCAGGCAGTTTCCACCCCCCAGCACCCTTAAGATGACTCTGGATGAACTCAGTGGTGAACCCAGTGCTCCCTCCTCGCCCCTCTCCACTCTCCTTGAGACACCTCCAACCATGTCCCTGCACAGAGTGACCTCCTCCTCGTCATCCCTAAAGCCAAGCTCTCCCCTACTTCTCTGAAGAGTGGTCCTGGGTGCCTTCCCTAGTTTCTCCTCCTGTCTATCTCCTAAACTAGCCTTTCCCAAAAGTCCCATGAAGTTACCAACAAGGACTTTGGAGTCAATACAGTCTGTTCAAGTCCCCACTCTGCCTACAGTGAGTTGTGTGGTCTTGATTAACCTCCCTAACCTCAGACCTCTAGGTCTTTTGGTTCTTTCTTTTTTTAACATAAAAAAAAATAATTTCATAAGTAAGCTGAATAGATCCAAGGAATGCTAGCTTGGTTTCAGATTAGAAGAAAAAAGTCAAGATTATTCACCGCATTAATAGAATAAAAGAACTGTATTATATGACTGCCTTAGTAGATACAGAAAAAGTAGCTGATAAAATCCAATATCCATTCATGATTTCTCTCCCCCAAAAAATCTTAGCAAACTAACAGAACAAAACCATTACTCTGATACAGGGTCTTTGTTATATAGGAAAGGATAAGGCAGAGGCTATTTTTGAGTAATCTAGTGAGATCTGTCCCATCCTTGGAAGCTAAACTAGGTCTACCTAGTCTCAGACCTCTAGATCTTTCTTTCTTTCTTTTTCAAAGGTAAAAAGGGTATCATTTTATAACCTGTGTGCTGAGTGTCCACAGTTCAGATGATGTGTTGTCTGAGTCAGGGTGAAGCCCATGTAGATCCACAACTCTTGCTCAGAGGGGCCATACCAGAAGGGGTATGGTGGTTCTTTGGGGAGCCAGTCATGGGAGCATGACTTCCCTAAACAAACTCAACTCACAGGTGGTGAGGAGTTCCTAATATGTTGCAAGTGAGCCTAGTTGGGGCTAAGACTAGGAGCAGTCCTTTATTACTTGGAAGTTTAGAAGGGAAGGAGCAAGTAGAAATGGACCGAGGGTCCTATAAAGATACAAACACGTCACCTCAAAGACTCACCCACTAAAATACTGTGACCTCTTAAGGCCTTAGCCCAATCCAGGTTCTCACAGTAACCAATTACTTACTGTCAAGTCCCCTAAGGAATGGAAGCCAGGACAGACAGCAGTGTTTCTCAGAGCTGTGAGACTAGAATCATCCACCCAATGCCAAAGTTTCTAAATTAATTGTTCTTGGGTAAGGGTCTATCTCTGTATATTTTTTAAAGTTTTCGCCCTGCAATTCTAAAGTGTGGCAGGAGGCCGTGCTCTGATTCAGAGCTCTCTGCACATCTTGGGGGAGGGACCCACACTCAAGGAAGACGGAAGGGCCAGGAGCCCTGAGGACAGGGAAGCCACAGGAGGTTGGGAAACTTCCCCCACCTAAAAGGTTTGCCAGTTTCCATCCTTCTTCTGGGTTTCTGACGGTACCTCTAAATCTTTTTGCTTATAATTCTTCTGTAGTTAAACTATCTCCCTTCCAAGTTCAAAGCAGACTGCTAGAAAGGAAAAAGGAATAGACCAATTTTTCCTCATTAAGAGGACTCCATGAAAATCGTTTTATTGCTTTATTTGGAGTTTGATTTTTTTTTTTCCAATAGGACTAGGCAAAAACAAGCATTAGTATTCTACACATCCTCAGAGCCCAGTCTTGGTATTCAAGGAAAATAACCTCATACAACAGAGCATGCACATTAGGATCATGCTCAGTGCTATTTTTCCCTAACAGTGATTTCATAATTCAGATCATTACATGGGAGCATTAGAAGGGCCCCTCAAGGCCATCTGTCCAGCCTGTCACCCCCTGGGGAATCAGCGAGGCTTCATTCAAGGACTGTGAATGCACCATCACACAAACCCAGCTCCCATCCCAGCAGGGTCACTCTCTAACATTAAGGTCCCTCAGCTTACTTGTCCATAAAATGGCAATCGGGACGCTTACCTCCACAATACGACAGAATTGTTGTGAAGAATAAATGAATCCACAACAAATGTTAGTCCTCTTCCTTCATTAGAATTTTAAATCTTGAATGTGATATTGGATCCTCAAACCGTGACCACACACTAAAGTATCTAGACATATTGGTTTATGCCACTGGCACTTAAGGTTTCCAGTGGCACTAATCTCACTTGGAGACAGACTTGGGGCCACCTGGGCAGAAGTCTCCAGGTGCCAAAGTATCTTCCTCTAGCAGTTTTCCACAGTGCTGGGAAATCCATCATTATTGATATACCTTAAATACAAAGCAGTATGATAAAATAGAAGGGGGCCCTGACTAGAAGTCAAAAAGATTAGACTCTGATCCCAGTTCTACAAGTTTCTAACTGTGTGACCTTGGGCAAGCACTTAAACTTTCTGAGTTTCAGTGTTCTCATCTAAAGGTGAGGATGATAATACTTGCTGTGCCTGCCTAGGTATTTTGGGTCAAATGGAATTGTGTGCAGCAGCAGTTTTCAATCAGTAGCAAATCTGCCCTGTAAGGGACATTTGGCAATATTTGGAGATACTTCTGATTGTCATGACTGGTGGGTAAAAGCAAGGGATACTGCTGAACATCCTACAATGCACAGGATGCTCTCCCACAACAGAGAATAATCCCATCCAAAATGTCAATGGTACTGCAGTCAGGAAAGAGCCTTGCAATCCTGAAGGGCTCAGTCATCACTGCTAATTTACAGGTTCCTGAGAGATGGGTCTGTGTGATGCTTCAGAGTCACTGCCACCTTCTTTCAGCTGGTGGCTCAGATCTTTTCCCAGTGGGACAGATAAATACGGGGCTACACAAACTTCTCAGAAGCCTCACTTGGGCAGGAGGGCAGGATAGGGAGGGCTGGCCACTGTGGAAGGGCAAGTCTCCCATACCCAGCAAGCACCTGGAGGACTCCCCAGAGAGCCAGTGCTGAAGAACATATGAAAGTGAACACAACCCCTCCAATGTGACTGGACTGAATCCACACTCATCTTAAATCTGCTCCTTTTCCATGGCTCTCCCTTTCATCAGTTGGCACCTTGATCCATTCATCTGGTTGCTCAGACTAGACAGCTGGGAGTCATTCCTAATGCTTTCCCATCATTCACCTTTCTCTAGGATCCGTCACCAAACAGATGATTTCCCCTTAAAAATAGCCATGCATGGACTCTATCCACCCACTTCTCTCCACCTCAACACTAGTTCAACTAAGACCTAATAGATTTCTCTCTCTCACTCTCTCTCTCTCTCTCTCATACACACACACACACACACACACACACACACACACACAAGCTGCTAAATACAAATTCTTTTGAGATAACAAATTTGGTGGCAAAACCTGACTCTACAATGTTGCTTCTGACCATTCTCCCCACTTCCAGTCCTAGCCAGCTCCATGTGGCTTCCTTCAATCCTTGAAGCGACCATGCCACAGGGCCTCCACACATGTCTGCTTTATTCTTAGATCCTTTCCCTGATCCTATTGGCTTGTACTTTCCCTGCAGACTTCAGTTCCCAGCACCAACTCACTCCTTTCCCTGGGAAATATTCCCTGGCCTCCTTAAACAAGATGGTCCCCTGTTATCTTGCCCCTGCCCCTTTACATCTCTTCTCCATAGCACCTACCACACTGTCTGTTTTCCACTCATTTGCAAAGTCTCAGGTCAAATCTCCTTCTAAGTGAAGGAAGATGTGCCATCTGATTTGTTGCCAACCATTGTATTCACAACAGAAAGTGCAGTGCCTGGCACAGAGCAGGGATTCCTTAAGTTCTGGTTGAATGAGTGACTATGGTTCCCAAAGACAAATCTGAAGTCATCTCTAAAACAAACCAACAAAAACAAATTAAATGAATCAGTGCTAGAAAGTGAAGGATACTAGAATCCTTTTATATTCTGAACCTCTTCTGTCCCAAGACTAGTTTTGGTCTGGTGGACACCCTTCCCGCGAGAATGCAGGAATGCTCTCCATTCCTCTGAGCACACTAGACAAGCCTGTTTGGTGCAAGGAGAGGTTATCAGATAATCTGCCTCCTCCAGCACCAAATCCTCCTTCCCTTGGGCATGGCCCAGCAGCTGCTGATAAATCTGCAGTTACCACTTCCCTCTGATTTAGGAGCTCCCTCCCTCTCAGCCTTATCAAGTCAGCCTCAAACTGAGAACAACCTCCACCTCTGCTATCAGGCTTGCCCTACAGAGGGACTCATTTTAGGGAATTCTTGAAAATTATCGGGCTGACTTCTGCTTCCCAGGTTTGTGAAACCCATCACTGGCAATGTGTAGGGACCAGGCTCTGCCACTGTGGCCCAATAGAGCTGCCTTGCAGATGAGAAGGTGACCTCCTATCTCCTGTGCAGCGAGCCCCTGGGAGCCCCTCAGAGGCCCTGGGGCAGCCCAGGCCTTCTCAGCATCCTGCTTCAGCGGCTGTTCTCAGATATGGCAACTGCAAATAATATATATTCCTGGAAAAATACTGAGCTTCTGCCTGAAAGAGATTTAAGCCAATATGAAAGATGGAATGTGTTATTTTTTTCTTTCCTAAGGTCCTCAATGTCACAGCCACAAAAACAGGTTGCCTACACTGTAGTATCTATTGTCTTAAGTTCTTGTTCTGAACAAAGGAAATAAACGTGTGTGGGATGTGTGTGTGTGTGTGTGTGTGTTTGTGTGCGCACCCACTCTCACGTGCACAAAATGGGAGAGAGGAGGGAAGGAGGAAGACACGAAGGAAGAAGAAAGAAAAGGGAGAGAAAGGAGTGATGAAGGAAAAGAACAGGGAGCTCATTCAGGGGAGATTTTTATTAAATTCCAACACTAGGAAGCTCTGTGTACATGGCTCCCCGTTTTCTCCTGCTGAAGCCTGAAGGCAAACCAAGATGCTGTGTCAATTACAGAAAAAATCAATGAAGATACTGTTCGGGAGTCCTTTTCACCATTCAGTGCGGATGGTATCCTTCACTTTCTAGCACTGATTCATTTACTTTCCACCTCTCTGGGGGCTGCTGACATATTGCTACTCTGAAGAATGTGAAGCTAAATCACCTTTGTTTCTTCCCGCAACTTGTTCCTCCATACCACGTGTTAGAGGAGCTGCCCATGACCTCTCCGCTCTATAGGACGGAAGGGCAAGAACTCGTGGGGCCAGCCATCACCTTGGGTGCCTTCCTCCACCATCCTGGCCTCTCCTCACAAGGTGCCCAAGGCCCCACAAAGCCTCAGCCTGTGGGTTGAGAACCTTGTGAATTTTACACCCTGCTCCCTCCAGTGTGTCTGTCCCGATTCTAAAACTAGTCCCTGCTCCCGTGCTAGTGTCCTCCCAGCTCACTAGTGTTGATAAAGGAGCCTTCTGGAGAAATAAAGGCTGTTCCAAAGCAATGGTGCTGATGAAGGAGGTCCAGACATGGGGCACAGGAGCACTGCTGGAGCAGGTGCCCAGCCAACCACCTCCGTGACTGAAATTCCCCACTGCAGCCACTCGTTTGAGTTAAGTAATGGTTTCTACTTTGCCCTGTCTTACACTTACAACATTTCTGGAGAGGTTAAACCTTCAGTCCCTGTACTCATTTCTTATTGTCACTATAATAAATGAGCATAACTTTTTTTTTTTTTTTTGGCCGTGCTGGGGATTGAACCCAGGGCCTTGTGCTTGCGAGGCAAGCACTCTACCAACTGAGCTATATCCCCAGCCCACAAATTAGCATAACCTTGTAACTTAAGACAATAAGAACTGATTCCGAGTTCTAGAGGCCAGAAGTCTAAATGGATCAAAAGGGCTGAGTTCTTTCTGGAGGCTCTGGGAAAGAATCCATTTCCTTGCTTTTTCTAGCTTCTAAAGCCTGCCTGCATTCCTTGACTGTCTTCTTCCTCCATTTTGAAAATCAACAGCATAGCAATTTCCGACCTCTTCTCTCTTTTTCTCTCTCTCCCTCTCTCTCTCTCTCTCTCTCTCTCTCTTTCTCTCTCTCTCTCTTTCTCTCGCACACACACACACACACACACACACGCACACACGCTCACACTACATCACCTTTTCTGTGTTCTTTGCCTCGTATCTCCTCCTCTCCCATTGAATCTCTTATGAGGACCTTTGTGATTGCATTAGGCCCTCTCAGGTAATCCAGGATCATCTCCCCATCTCAAAATCTTTAAATTAATCCTACCTGCAAAGTCATCTTTTTTTGCATGTAAGGTCACAGAGTCACAGATTCCAGGGATTAAGACAGGGCATTGGAGGAGCATTTTCTGTTCATCACACCTCCCAACTCTTTAGTAGCTATGAATGAAAAAATCAGATTCTTCCCAGCTAAGGGACAGGAGATAAATTGGGAGATGCCAGAGAACTGGGTAAGAGGGGACAGTGGGTACTGAAAGGGGGCGAAGGGTGTAGAATTGAGAAGTAGGAGTGATACAGAATTGCTTTCGGTGGCTTATTTCCTGGCTTTCTGAGCAGCAGAAAGGTTTTCAGCTATGATGGTGGTGTCAGCTTGTGCTTTGCATCCTCGACTCCACACACAAACACACACACACACACACACACACACGCACACACAGAGTGATGACAGGGAAAGTGCAAAGTAAGATGGAGAATTAAAGACAGGAAAGGCAAATATCCCCCAGATCTGGGATAGACAAAGGGAAGCCGAGTTGAAGAACTGCGCTTCAGAAGAATGTGCTCCAGAGCTGAGAATGTGGTCCCTGGGAAGATAAAGGAATCAAAAATCCTGGGAAGCCAGGCTGACACCTGAACCAGGGGAAGCCTGGGGGCTCCCTGCTGGTGAAAGGATGATGGAAAACTTTCCACACAGCCCTGCCAGGGGCAGCTGTTGAGATAAAACTGTACGGCTAGGAAGGCAGGAAAACGCAGAGGCCGCCTCACAACCACAACCCAGGCCAAACCACCACAGACTTGATGATCAGTTCTGAGACATCAACAATATTTCTGTGCCCAGGATTCCCAAGCCAACTGTCACTCACTTGCAGCAGAGCATTATAAGAACCAAACTTCAAGACAGAATAGGCATTCCGGTCACTCTTGCTGCATAACAAGCCTCGCCAAAATTGTGTATAGTAAACAAGTCATGTTGCCTTGCTCATGGATTCTGCGGCTGAGGCATTCAGCAGGGCACAGCCGTAGGCCATTCAGGACGTCTTGCTGGCTAGCATCACCTGGAGGCACCTTTGATCACAAGTCTGGTGGTTCATGCTGGCTATAGTGTGGGACCTCAGCTGAGCTGTTGGCTGGTCTCTCCATGCATTTGCTCCATATGGGTTTAGTGCCTGGTAACTGTGAGAGTGAGTCCAAAGAGAGCAATGAGGAAGTTTGTGGCATCTTTATGGTCACCTCCACCATGATCTATTGATTGAGGCAGTCATAAAGCTCTGAATAAAGCAAGTGGCTCAGACCCCATCACTTCATGTGAGAAAATTTACTCAGCTTCTAACAAAACCATGTGAGATGGGACATAGTTTTTCCTGATAACTTGGTAACCAATTCTGAGACACCAGAAATATCATCACAGACTGAGATCTGCAATACACCAAAACTGAGTTCTGTCTTAGAAACCCCATGAGATGCATAGAGACACCATGGCAAGAGTATAGGAAAAATGTCCACCTCACTCAAAAGAAGTGTGAAAACTAATATTCCTAAATTAAAAAAAAACTAATGCTAGAACAGATAATCAGAAAAATAAAAACTGAGAGATGAAATCACTTTACAAAAAAAATTGAAAAAATTGAGCAATAAGAAAAGTACTTTTAATCAAGTACTTATGTAATAATACTCCAAAACAATGAAATAAATCTTAATATCTATGAAAAATATTAAGTTATTGTCAAAAAATAGCAGAATTAATAAGAATAGATGATTATGAAAATAACTGCAGAAATCCTTTTTAAAAAAAGCGTAATAGATGAGATAACTAAACTTGATATAGTCAAAAAGAGAATCAGAAAACCGGAAGACAGGACAGAATAATACTTATACCACAGGTACACAAGAAGATGAAGATTTTTTAAATTGGTCAAGAGGAGAAGTTTCAGTTCCAGTAATAGTAATGCAGCTTGTTTCAAACTAACCCTCTCACATGTAACAATTGTAAACTCTATAAAAAATATAAAAACAAATATTCAAAGACATTGGAGAACAAATAGAACAGGTAGAAACTGGAAGAGATATCCCATGAAAAGAGGAAACCACATTGGAGGATTTATAGTCATTTTCAGTCACAGGAAGATCCCAGTCCATACTGATGAGCAGTTAGACCATAAGAAGACAGATGAAGTCAAAATAACTTGAAATTTCAGAGCATAGTGATCTAGATCAGTTGGAAATTAGGGAGGGAGCTCCTCAAAAGCAGTTTATAACATGGGGTGCCAAAGTCTGCAGGTAACCTCCCCTTAAATATTCTCACCCCTAAAATGCATATCCACAATGAAGACTCCAAAAAGACAAGTAAAAATCAAGTTGAGAAATTGAAACAACTGAGCAGAACTACCAGATCCACATCGTAGGAGAGGCAGAGTTTGGAGCTTGATTTCTATCAAGTTGCAGGCACTTGGCAAATATCTCCCCCTTACTACAGGCAAAACCAAACCTCCACAAGTCCAAAGTGATCATTGTGATTTAAATCCATGCTTGAATTAATCAGAGGAGGATAACAGAATTCAGAGCCTCTACAACATACCCGTCATAATGTCCAACATATAGTTGAAAATCACTAGGCATGCGAAGACAGAGGAAATGTGACTAATATCAAGGAAAAAAAAAGTAGTGAATAAAATAGACTTCTCCTCCCCTCCCCAGATGCTCCAGGAAAATATATTGAACAAATTCTGATATTTTTCTGCAATGAAATATTGTCCAGTTCTTTTTAAAAGGAAATGAACTGCATTGGGTACATGCAATAACATGGCTGATTCTCAAAAACATTTTGAGTAGAAGATTTCAGACCCCAAAGCTATATTCTACATAGTTCTATTTATAGGAAGTGTAAGAACAGGAAAAACTAGTCTATGACCAAAAAAAAAAAAAAAAATCACAACAGCTGTTTCTGAGATGTGGTAATGGACAGGATGAAGGCAGTCAGTTCATGATGATGGAAATGTAGGTTGGGATTTGGTTACACAGGTACATACATTTACTAAATTTTACATGTAAGTTCTATGCATTTCCCTTTCTATAAATTTTGTCTCCATTTAAAAAGAAATTTAATGTTAAGAAATAGAGTATGCTAAGTGAAATATGCCAATACCAAAAAAAACCAAAGGCTAAATGGTTTCCCTGATGAGTGGATGATGATATATAATGGGGGTGGGGGGGGGTGGGGGGTGAGAGAAGAATGGAGGAACTTTACTAAGAGGGAAATGAGAGGGAGGAGAGGGCAGGGGTTTGAAAAATGGTGGAATGAGACAGACATCATTACCCTATGTAGATGCATGATTACACTAATGGTATGAATCTACATTGTGTACACCACAGAAATGAAATGATGTATCCCATTTGTGTACAATGAATCAAAATGCAGTCTGTAAAAAATTTTAAAAATATACTAAAAAATTAAAATTAAAAGATGCAGAGTATAGTTGAAAAACCTGACCATAAATGTGATCAGACTTCTAGAAGAAATGAGGAACTGATGACAAGGCGATATTTAAAGAGGAAATGGCTAAAAATTAATGAGATCTGATGAGTCCTTGGATTTAAAGTGTATGGCAGGTGCCAAACGGAATAAACAAAGATAAATCCCCACTGAGACATAGTGTAGTGACACTGCAGAATATTACAGATGAAATGATAATAGCTAGGAGACAGAAAAGATCACCACAAAGACATGCACATTAAACGATCTCAATCTTTTTATTAGCAGCATCAATGACAGAAGACAATGAAACAATAACTTCAAAGTGCTGAGGGAAAATAGAACAAAAACTATATATCCTGCTAAATGACCATTCCAAACTAAGAGCAAAAAAGGGGGGCATTTTAAATATGTACAAATGTATGTGTGTGCCCTTCAAGGGAACATTTCTGTCTCCCTTTGTGCTTCTGCATTGCCATGAGCTGCACAACTTCCTCCCTCTATGTGCCCTTGGCCATGATATTCTGCCTCACTGCAGCCCAGAGGCCACAGACCCAAGCAACCATGAACTCAAAGCTCTGAAACCACGAGTCAAAATAAAACTTTCCTCTTTATAACTTGATAGTCTCAGGAATTGTGCCACAGCAATAGAAAACTGACTAACATCATATTCTTCCCAAGAAGATTTTTAATGATATCTATTAAATGATGTATTACCTTGGATGATTGGTTCACAACAGATACAACTAATCTGTTTTTTGGGTTGTCCCTGCATTTGTTATTTCCCATATGATTGCTTTAAAGATCCCTGTGCAGGGCTGGAGATGTAGCTCATTGATGCTGTTAAAAATAGAATGAAGAAGAAGAAGGAGAAGGAGAAGGAGAATGAGGAGGAGAATGAGAAGAAGAAGAAGAAGAAGAAGAAGAAGAAGAAGAAGAAGAAGAAGAAGAAGAAGAAGAAGAAGAAGAAGAAGAGGAGGAGGAGGAGGAGGAGGAGGAGGAGGAGGAGGAGGAGGAGGAGGAGGAGGAGGAGGAGGAAGAAGAAGAAGAAGAGGAGGAAGAGGAAGGGGAAGGGGAAGGGGAAGAGGAAGAGGAAGAAGAAGATGAAGATCCTGGTGCATAACTTTTTGTATGAGTTACCAAGGTTACTAAGACATATTCCTAGGAAAGGCTGTCCTAGGAAATTCTGATCATGTGTCAAGGCCTAGCCTTGTTGGAACAGATGGATCATTGAGTTCTTCTCTAATGAAAGGCATCTGGGGAGTACAAACAGCCCTGGATTAAAAAAAACCAACATGTTATTTTGAATCTGTCTCTGTCCCTAACCAGGCCAGCCAACTAATTACTTCCTAGGGTTTCAGGATCCTCCTGTGTAACTGTTGATTTAGAGGAGGCTTTGTCCAATTTCTCCCTACTCTGATCTTCATTAATTTGACACATAGGCAGATATCTTTCTTCTCAGACCCCCAATAAGAGGCTTTGACTCAATCCAAAAAGAGCCCTGTGTCTCCAAAAAGGGCTTTGGCTCTGAGGCCATGGAAATTTCTCCTAGTTCCAGCTCCCAGGGCCAGTGACACTGCAAGGCCAGGACTGCTTGCAGAGAGAGGTGAAGCTGACACTGCACCCCTAGGTGGGGTCGGATTTCCCCAGTGAAGACAGACTGCGACACCCAGGACTTGCTCCTGGCCCCGGGTGCTGTGCTGGAGGCCAAGTCAGCTTCTCTTACCTGCTCAGTGGGGCCAGAGATGGCCTGTCTCCTTGATCTCTGGCCCTTCATGCTTAACAGACCCACAGGTGATGTTCTGGTGTTCTTGTTCCTACAAGCACAGAACACAAATCCCTGGCATCTGGGAAGAAGGCATAAAAAGATCTACAATTTAAAAAAATCTGTTTTCCACCTTAAAAGTGCATGTCCTTTAAGAGTTAATTCCATAATATTTCTGAATTTATTTTAGTGTAAAAATTTTCCCCTGTTCTTCAAGTAAATTGATACCTTAGGAAGATGCACTACATTCATCTTATGACTGTAAATACCCCCACAACCCCACTGGAAAGTATATGCAGCTCAGTTAGAGAAACAGGTAGTCCCTCAGGACTCCTCCTCTGCTTCTAATCCCTTGCCCAGTTGTCACTCCTAGAATTTATACTCAACCCTCTCAGGGCCAGCCGCCTTAGCTACTTCTCCAGCTCAGCCACACCCCTTTGTTGCAGAGGAGGGCTCCCTGTTGCAGACCTTAGGCCTTTGGTACCCCACTTCCCAGCACCAGTGAGGAGACAGGTGATGCCACTTTTCCAAATTTGGTGCCCTGAGGGACAGAATGGGATCAGGCTATCCTGACCAATCCCCTTTCCACAACATTTATACCTGGGCATGTTGGCCAAAGAACATAGGTAGGTGACTACAAAAGCAGAAAGGCAGGGTGTGGTAAGGAAGAGGATGGAGCAGAACAAAAACTGAATGATGTACAAAATAGAGGGCAGCCAGAAGAGGTCAGGAAGAAAGGATTGCCAGGCAACCAGTTCGCATGGATTGTCCCTACAGGGCACCAAGGCCTCCAGCTCCAGTGGGGAGGGGTTGGCACCTCCCATCTAGTGTTGGTCCTCACCCAACTGAGAGCTCACCCAGCTCTCCAGATAGGAGCAAACCTATCCATTGGAACCTGTAGTATAGGTCAACCATTGGCAGATTTTGCAAAAACAAACAAAAATACCTAAATCATTGCTGCTTAGAATAACTGTTTCCTTGCCCCTCTACTTGGGTAATGGCAGTCTGAAATTTTCTGTAAGAATTTACTGAGGGTGCCAGTCAGGAATATTTAGAAATAAGTGGTCTTCAAATATTTTTTAGTTTTATTTTATTTTTAATTGACATTTAATAATTGTGCACATTTATTGGATACAGTGATGTATTGATACATGCATATATTATAGTCACTCACCTCTATTAATGAAAACTTTAGATGTCTTCCCTATATATGTGCATTTATATTGTATGCAACTGCATCTGCTTATTAGTACATTATAAAACATACCCCCAGGGGGGTGGGAGGGGTTAGCGTTAGGGTTAGGGTTAGGTTTAGGGTTAGGGTTAAGGAGGGTGGTAAGAATGGAGGAAGGAAGGACTGTAAAGAGGGAAAAGAGGGGTGGGAGGGATGGGGGGAAGGGAAAAAAATAACAGAATGAATCAAACAACATTACCCCATGTAGATTTATGATTACACAAATGGTATGCCTTGACTCCATGTACAAACAGAGAAACAATTTGTACCCCATTTGTTTACAATAAAAAATAAATAAAACATACCCCCAAATAGTCATTTTCAAAGGATGAGTTCGAAATCAAAGAGAAACGGAAGGTCTGACGTTTTCTTCCTCTGCTCAGTCAGTCATCAAATACAATCCACTTTGGAGGCCATGGCCCCAAGTAACCTCATCATCTGTTATCCTATTATTCCTTAAATATTGCTGGAGGTGCCAGCCCTGTTCAACCATTCATCTTAGGTGTGCCAACTTCCTACACAGCGTGCGTGTCTTTGTTACCTGGATGAATGTGTCTGAAGGTGGGAAGAAGAGATGAGAGGATTAACCCTCACCCTCAAAGTGTCAGCCCACACCTTCCACAGTGATTCAGAGTGCGAGAATGATGGCTGTGCCCTGGTGCCGTGTTGGGCACCAGAGGAAGTACAAGGATGAGGCAGGCATGGCGACTGCTCTCCAGAGCCCTTGATCTTCTGCTCGGGGGTGTACACACATGCAATTGAGACTCAAGGCAGCTGGCATGAAGAGAAACAATGGGCCATGGAACTATGGCAGGAGAGCTGGGGAAGGGTGATGCTGAAACTGAGCTCGGAAGGACAGGCAGACATGGCCATGTGGGAGCGGGGAGAAGTAGAACTCCCAGCACAGGTGCTAGGTGTCTTCAAATTTAAGGTGATAAATATGCCCTCAGGGGCTGCCCTAATGGATAGCCTGTCCCCAAGTTATAAGAAACTTGAAACCATAGGAACAGCATACGTTCCCTTGGAATCAGGCAAGTCTGGACTCTGCATTGGTGCTTCCACTGACTAGCTGTGCACCCAGGGCCAGACTTCTCCTTCCCCAAGCCATGGTTGCCTTTTCTGAGGGTTGTTGCAAATTGCAAACACCAAATCATGTCAGGCATCTTCCTGGGTGCACAGTAAATATGGGTTTCACATCCGGATTGGTGCTGAGGGGATGCTGCAAGAACGAGGCAGCCCCGGGGTCTTTTCTACACTCGGGACCTTCTCTGGCTTGATCACACATGAACCACTCCTTCCAGACCGATTTGTTTTTTCTTCCTGGCCCATCTCCCGGTCCAGTAAGTAGTCATTTAAGTTATAGAGAAAAACACCAAGTCTGAAAGCAGACGCCCTGGTTCCAACACCTGCCAGCCATGTAACTGACAAGCCCTTATGACAAGCCTCTTTTTCCTCATCTATAAAATGAAGACATATGCATTCATTCAAGTTCTGTTTTGCACCTACTATGTATCAGGCACTATTCTGACACACAGAACAAGGCCGAGGATACAGCAATGAACAAAACAGTTAAAGATCCCAGGTCTTGACCAGAATATGCACTAGATGGACCTGGAACATCTTGTTAAGAGAGATTGTGTCAGAAGGTCTCAAGAGCCAACTTGAATCTCCTCTGGACTAGCCAATGAACAGAATAAAAAAAATTAATCAGAGTAAATTAAAACATCACATTTGTTAGATTCTATAATACACTTTTTTTCCCCAAAATAATGTTACCTTTTATTATTTTTTATCTCTTTTTATTTTTTTATTTTTATTATTTTTATTTAGCTTTAATTTTTTACAGACTGAATTTTGATTCATTGTACACAAATGGGGTACATAATTTCGTTTCTATGGTTGTACACAATGTAGATTCATACCATTTGTGTAATCATACACGTACATAGGGTAATGATGTCTGTCTTATTCCACCATTTTTCATACCCACCTCCCTCTCATTTTCTTCTACATATTCTAAAGTTCCCCCATTATTCTCTCATTCCCCATCCCCACCCCCATTATAAATCAACCTCCATTTATCAGGGAAAACATTTGGCCTTTGGTTTTTTGGGCTTGGCTTATTTCACTTAGCATGATATTCTCCAATTCCATCCATTTATTTGCAAATGCCATAATATTATTCTTCTTTTTTTTTTTTTTATTTATTGTGAACAAATGGGATACATGTTCTTTCACTGTTTGTACATAGAGTAAAGGCATACCATTTGTGTAATCATACGTTTACATAGGGTGATGTTGGTTGATTCATTCTGTTATTTTTTTCCCCTTCCCCCCACCCCTCCCATCCCTCTTTTCCCTCTATACAGTCCTTCCTTCCCCCATTCTTGCCCCCCTCCCTAACCCTCACTCTAACCCTAAAACTAACCCCTCCCACACCCCATTATGTATCATCATCCACTTATCAGCGAGATCATTCTTCCTTTGGTTTTTTGAGATTGGCTTATCTCACTTAGCATGATATTCTCCAATTTCGTCCATTTGCTTGCAAATGCCATAATTTTATCATTCTTTATGGCTGAGTAATATTCCATTGTATATATATGCCACAGTTTCTTTATCCATTCATCAACTGACGGGCATCTAGGTTGGTTCCACAATCTGGCTATGGTGAATTGAGCAGCAATGAACATTGATGTGGCTGTATCTCTGTAGTATGCTGATTTTAAGTCCTTTGGGTATAGGCCAAGGAGTGGGATAGCTGGGTCAAATGGTAGTTCCATTCCAAGTTTTTTAAGGAATCTCCATACTGCCTTCCAGAGTGGTTGCACTAATTTGCAACCCCACCAGCAATGTATGAGTGTACCTTTTTCCCCACATCCTCGCCAACACCTGTTGTTGCTTGTGTTCTTGATAATCGCCATTCTGATTGGGGTGAGATGGAATCTTAGGGTGGTTTTGATTTGCATTTCTTTTATTACTAGAGATGTTGAACATTTTTCCATATGTTTGTTGATTGTTTGTAGGTCTTCTTCTGTGAAGTGTCTGTTCATTTCCTTAGACCATTTGTCGATTGGATTATTTGTAGTCTTGGTGTTGAGTTTTTTGAGTTCTTTATAGATTCTGGAGATTAGTGCTCTATCTGAAGTATGATTGGCAAAGATTTTCTCCCACTCTGTAGGCTCTTTCTTCACATTGCTGATAGTTTCCTTTGCTGAGAGAAAGCTTTTTAGTTTGAATCTATCCCAGTTGTTGATTCTTACTTTTATTTCTTGTGCTATGGGAGTCCTGTTGAGAAAGTCTGGTCCTAAGCCGACATGTTGAAGATCTGGACCTACATTTTCTTCTATAAGATGCAGGGTCTCTGGTCTGATTCCGAGGTCCTTAATCCATTTTGAGTTTAGTTTTGTGCACGGTGAGAGATATGGGTTTATTTTCATTTTGTTGCATATGGATTTCCAATTCTCCCAGCACCATTTGTTGAAGAGGCTATCTTTTCTCCATTGCATATTTTTGGCCCCTTTGTCTAGTATGAGGAAATTATATTTGTTTGGGTTTGTGTCCGTGTCTTCTATTCTGTACCATTGATCTACCTGTCTATTTTGGTACCAATACCATGCCGTTTTTGTTACTATTGCTTTGTAGTAAAGTTGAAGTTCAGGTATTGCAATACCCCCTGCTTCATTTTTCCTGCGAAGGATTGTTTTAGCAATTCTGGGTTTCTTATTCTTCCAGATGAATTTCATGATTGCTTGTTCTACTTCTGTAAGGTACATCATTGGGATTTTAATTGGAATTGCATTGAATCTGTATAGCACTTTTGGTAGTATGGCCATTTTGACAATATTAATTCTGCCTATCCAGGAACATGGGAGATCTTTCCATCTTCTAAGGTGTTCCTTAATTTCTTTCTTTAGTGTTCTGTAGTTCTCATTGTAGAGGTCTTTCACCTCTTTTGTGAGATTGATTCCCAAGTATTTTATTTTTTTCGAGGCTATTGTGAATGGAGTAGTTTTCCTAACTTCTCTTTCTGAAGATTCATCACTTATGTATAAAAATGCATTGGATTTATGAGCATTGATCTTGTATCCTGCTACTTTACTGAATTCACTTATGAGTTCTAAGAGTTTTCTGATGGAATTTCCTGGTTCCTCTAAGTATATAATCATATCATCAGCAAATAGGGATAGTTTGAGTTCTTCTTTTCCAATTCGTATCCCTTTAATTTCTTTGGTCTGTCTAATTGCTCTGGCTAGAGTTTCAAGGACGATATTGAATAGGAGTGGTGAGAGAGGGCATCCCTGCCTTGTTCCAGATTTTAGGGGGAATGCTTTCAGTTTTTCACCATTAAGAATAATATTAGCCATGGGCTTAGCATAGATGGCCTTTACAATGTTAAGGAACGTTCCCACTATCCCTATTTTTTCTAGTGTTTTGAGCATGAAGGGGTGCTGTATTTTATCAAATGCTTTTTCTGCATCTATTGAAATAATCATGTGATTCTTGACTTTAAGTCTGTTGATATGGTGAATTACATTTATTGATTTCCTGATGTTGAACCAACCTTGCATCCCTGGGATGAAACCCACTTGATCATGGTGCACTATCTTTTTAATACATTTTTGTATGCGATTTGCTAAAATTTTGTTGAGAATTTTTGCGTCGATGTTCATTAAGGATATTGGTCTGAAATTTTCTTTCCTCGATGTATCTCTGTCTGGTTTAGGTATCAGGGTGATATTGGCTTCGTAGAATGAGTTTGGGAGGGTTCCCTCCTCTTCTATTTCATGGAATACTTTGAAGAGTATTGGAATGAGCTCTTCTTTAAAGGTTTTGTAGAACTCGGCTGAGAAACCATCAGGTCCTGGACTTTTCTTTGTTGGTAGGCTTTTGATGACTTCTTCTATTTCATTACTTGAAATTGGTCTATTTAAATTGTGTATGTCCTCCTCGTTTAGTTTAGGGAATTCATAGGTCTCTAGAAACTTGTTGATATCTTCAAAATTTTCTATTTTGTTGGAATATAGATTTTCAAAATAGCTTCTAATTATGTTTTGTATTTCAGTCGAGTCTGTTGTGATATTTCCTTGTTCATTCCGAATTTTGGTGATTTGGGTTTTCTCTCGTCTTCTCTTTGTTAGTGTGGCTAAAGGTTTATCAATTTTGTTTATTTTTTCGAAGAACCATTTATTTTGTCAATTTTTTGTATTGTTTCTTTCGTTTCAATTTCGTTGATTTCAGCTCTCAGTTTAACTATTTCCTGTCTTCTACTACTTTTGGTGTTGGTCTGTTCTTCTTTTCTAGGGCTTTGAGCTGTAGTGTTAGGTCATTTATTTTTTGAGTTTTACTTCTTTTATTAAATGCGCTCCATGAAATAAATCTTCCTCTAAGTACCGCTTTCATAGTGTCCCAGAGATTTTGATATGATGTTTCTTTGTTCTCGTTTACCTCTAAGAATTTTATAATTTCCTTCCTAATATCTTCTGTTATCCATTCCTCATATAATAGCATATTGTTTAATCTCCAGGTGTTGTAATAATTTCTGTTTTTTGCTCTTTCATTTATTTCTAGTTTCAATCCATTATGGTCTGATAAAATACAAGGAAGTGTCTCTATCTTCTTGTATTTACTAACATTAGCTTTGTGGCATAATATATGGTCTATTTTAGAGAAGGATCCATGTGCTGCTGAGAAGAAAGTGTATTCACTCTTCATTGGATGGTATATTCTATAAATGTCTGTTAAGTCTAAATTATTGATTGTGTTATTGAGATCTATGGTTTCTTTGTTCAATTTTTGTTTGGAAGATCTGTCCAGTGGTGAGAGAGGCATGTTAAAATCACCTAGTATTATTGTATTGTGGTCTATTTGGTTTCTGAGATTGAGAAGGATTTGTTTGACATACATGGGTGAGCCACTGTTTGGGGCATAGATATTTATGATTGTTATGTCTTGCTGATTTATGGTTCCCTTAAGCATTATGAAATGTCCTTCTTTATCCCTTCTGATTAACTTTGGCTTGAAGTCCACTTTATCTGAAATGAGGATGGATACCCCAGCTTTTTTGCTGGGTCCATGTGCATGGTAAGTTTTTTCCCATCCTTTCACCTTTAGTCTATGGGTATCTCTTTCTAAGAGATGAGTCTCTTGCAGGCAACATATTGTTGGATCTTTCTTTTTTATCCAATCTGCCAGTCTATGTCTTTTGATTGATGAATTCAGGCCGTTAATATTCAGGTTTATTATTGAGATATGATTTGTATTCCCGGTCATTTGACTCATTTTATTCATTTATTTGCTTATTTTTGACACAACTTGGTTCCTCTTTATTTGAGAGTTCCTTTAGGATATCTCCTCCCTTTGCTGATTTGCTTCTTTGTTTTTCATATCTTCTTCATGGAATATTTTGCTGAGAATGTTCTGTAATGCTGGCTTTCTTTTTGTATATTCTTTTAGCTTTTGTTTATCATGGAAGGATTTTATTTCGTCGTCAAATCTGAAGGTAAGTTTTGCTGGGTATAAGATTCTTGGTTGGCATCCATTTTCTTTTAGGGCTTGAAAAATGTTATTCCAGGCCCTTCTAGCTTTTAGGGTCTGGATTGAAAAATCTGCTGATATCCGTATTGGCTTCCCCCGAATGTAATTTGGTTCTTTTCTCTCACAGCCTTTAAGATTCTGTCTTTATTTTGTATGTTAGGTATTTTCATTATAATGTGCCTTGGTGTGGGTCTGTTGTAATTTTGTGTATTTGGAGTCCTGTAAGCCTCTTGAACTTGATTTTCCATTTCGTTCTTCAGATTTGGGAAATTTTCTGAAATTATCTCATTGAATAGGTTTGTTTCTCTAAGCCTTCCTCAATCCCAATAATTCTCAAATTTGGCCTTTTCATGATATCCCATAGTTCTTGGAGATTCTGTTCATGATTTCTTACCATCTTCTCTGTTTGTTCGACTTTGTTTTCGAGGTTAAATATTTTGTCTTCAATATCTGAGGTTCTGTCTTCCAGGTGTTCTATCCTATTGGTTGTGCTTTCTATGGAGTTCTTAATTTGGTTTATTGTTTCCTTCATTTCAAGGATTTCTGTTTGGTTTTTTTTCAATATCTCTAACTCTTTATTGAAATGGTCTTTTGCTTCCTGTATTTGCTCTTTTAACTGTCTATTGGTGCGTTCATTCAATGCCTGCATTTGCTCTTTCATTTCATCGTTTGCTTCCCTTATCATGTTGATTATGTACATTCTGAACTCCCTTTCTGACATTTCTTCTGCCAAGCTGTCATTGGATTTTATTGATATAACATCCAGATTTGTTTGAGGCATTTTCTTCCCTTGTTTTCTCATATTGTTCAGGTATCAGTGGACTGCAGAGATGTTGCAGATTTCCTCTATTGACTTATAATGTCCCTGAAGATTGCTAGTGTATCCCCTCTTATCCTTCAGTAGCCTGAAGTCTTAGAGGAAGTTGATACTTCGGTGTTCCCCTAGGTAGCTGCCTCTCTAGGGGTGGTGGTCTTCAGGTGGGGTATATTCCCTGCTAGAGGGCAGAGGTGCCTCTACTTGTTGACCAATGGTCATCCAAAGGGGAACTAGACTGCGGGCTGAGGCAATGCCTGTTTGGGCCTGTGTCTCTGGTTTTACCGTCTTTGTGGGAAAACCTCACTCGGCGGGGAAGACCCACCCGGTGGGGAGGTCTCGCTAGTCAGTTCCCCTCCTAGAGGTTCCCCTCAGTCCACAACTACCACCTGGGCAGGGCAGCCTTCCCAAGCAACGTTTCCAGGGGCCTGGACCTACCTCCTGGGCTTGGGAGCCCTGCCCTTTGCAGACGAGTCTCCTTAGGTGGCCCCTCCTCAGAGAGCTGCCCGAAGTCCTGGAACCTTCGCTCCACCCCTCAGCTGGTCTCTGTGTAGCTCTCCTGGGCCTGGGAGCCTCACCCTTCGTAGACGAGTCTCCTTAGGTTGTCCCTTCTTAGAGAAGTTGCCCGAAGTCCTGGAACCTTCACTTCGCCCCTCAGCTTGTCTCTGTGTAGTTCATTCAAGAAAAGGTGCCTAGGTCCCTGGACCGGACCTTGCTATGCACCTAATCGCCTGGCTATGCGACCCGCCCTCTGACCAGTCACTTGGAGCCTCGTACATATGTTCCAAGCCCCAGTGACCCGTCGCTCGTCTCTTCCTCCAGACAGCCACCCAGTGCTCTGTGTGGGCGCTTGGAGACCAAGCCACTCACTGCGCACCTCCACCTCCTCTGGGCAGTCCCCTCCTCGTTGCTCAGGCGGTTGCTGGATTCAAACAACTCACCGCCTGGGCAGGGCAGCCTTCGCAGGCAACGTTCTCTTTCTCTGGCAGCCACTCTTTCTCTGGCAGCCGCTGGAGCCCTGGCAGATCGCTTCAAAACCAAGCAGTGTGTCGCGCAACCTCCTTTGCAAAGTTCCCCGCTTTCCGAGTTCACTGCTCCAGCGGGGGAGGTGTGACTTGCCACCTGGGCAGGGCAGCCTTTGCAGGCAACGTTCCCAGGGGCCCGGACCTCCCTCCTGGGCTTGGGAGCCTCACCCTTCGCAGACGAGTCTCCTTAGGTTAGAGAATCTGCCCGCGGTCCTGGAAACTTCAATCCGCCATTTTTCGCTCCGCTGCGCTGTCCGTGTTTACCGCTCTGGCGGGGGAGGGGCGACCCGCCGAGTCACTCTACTTCACAAAGTTCCCTGTGTCCCGGGGCTACTGCCCCATCGGGGACGCCTCCCCTATGGGAGAGACTCACCCGGCGGCTTTGAGTTGGTCCCAAGTCACTATCTCCTCTTTTGAATCTTGAGTCCTGGAGCAACATGAAATGCAGCCGCCCTCTAGTCCGCCATCTTGAACCTCCTATTATTCTTCTTTATGGCTGAATAGTATTCCATTGTCTATATATACCAGAGTTTCTTTATCCATTCATCTGCTGAAGGGCATCTAGGTTGTTCCACACTCTAGCTACTGTGAACTGAGCTGCTATAAACATTGATGTGGCTGTGTTACTGTAGTTTGCTGATTTTAGGTCCTTTGGGTATAAACCGAGGAGTGGGATAACTGGCTCAAAAGGTGGGTCCATTCCAAGTTTTCTGAGGATTCTCCATACTGCTTTCCAGAGTGGCTGCACCAATTTGCAACTCCACCAGCAATGTAAAAGTGTGCCTTTTGCCCCACATCCACACCAACATCTATTATTGTTTGTGTTCTTGATAAAAGTCATTCTAATTGGAGTAAGATGAAATCTTAGAGTTGTTTTAATTTGCATTTCTCTAATTACTAGAGATATTGAACACTTTTTCATATATTTATTAATTGCCTGTGTGTCTCATGATACGCTTTTAATAGTCACATTTTGAGAATGCTAGATGCATTATTCTGAAAACCTCTTTCATGAGTGAACTGTATCTCAAAGTAACTTGCTAGTTGATGCAAGGATGCTTCACTTGATAGGAGTGTTCCACATAATAAATGAAAAGGAAATGATACACTATCACCATTTTGCAACCCTGGGATGGACTGTGGGATCTGCATTCTGACCATCAATGGCCGCTCCTGCCATAGAAAAGAGGGAGAACCAGATGACAGAAGATTTCCAACACAGTACCACCTGTGACATGCTCCTGGCAAACAATGAAAACCTGCACCTGCACCTGAAGAAGGTTCAAGATCCAGCTACCAGGCTTCAGGAAATACAGAGATAGGCTAAATGGCATCAAGGAGACACACTCAGGGAGAACCAGGACAAATCATTCAATGACTTCAATATTAAGTTATAAAATGGAAAAGGAAATCTAGGAACGTAAAAGAGACAGCAATCAAATGCAGTCTATGAATCTGTGAATCTTACATGTTCTGAAACAAACAGCACAATTATTTTAAAAATCATTTGTCTTTTTCATGAATACAGAGTTTCAAATTGGAATAAAAAAAAGTTCTGGAGATAGATGGTTGTGATGGGGTCACAACAATGTGAATTACACAGGTGCAAAAATACCAAAATTAGATAATGCTCCTGGCCTGCACACAGAAACATGGATAAAGTGGGAAATTCCATGTTATCTATATTCTACCAGAACAAAAAAAAGTTTATGAAACTACAGGAGAAATTTGAATACTGACTAGATGTTCGATGATTTTAATGAATTACTGTGGTTGTATTTAAAGTATCCTTATCCTTTACAAGGTATCAATGGATTAAATGATATGATAGCTGTAATTCACAACAACTTAATCCACAGGGGTGGTATCAAAAATACAGATTAACAAGGAATTGTTATTATAACATGATGATGGATACAGGGGTTTATTATATGTTTGAAATGCTCTATGATGCAGTTTTTTTTAAAATGGGACCTGATGGAGTTTTTGTTTTATTGTAAGAAAATTAAAAAGTAAGTAAAACATAGTTTGTCAGATGGTAATAACTGTCATGGAGAACAAAGTAAGACAGGACTACATGAGTTACCAGGTGAAAATAAAAATTTGGAAATTTTCAGCATGTATAGATAGTTAAAATCACTTGTATAGGTTAAGTTCATCTAGGGAATGAGTGTAGATACAAAATAGTACTCTGAATTCTGGGGTCCTCTGAGATAGACAGGTTGGAGGGCAATGAGGAGAATCATTCTAAGAAGGCCAGTGAGGAAGGAAGAAACCCGTAGATACCTGATGTCCCTGGATGCAGAGAAAAACATGGTTCAAGGAGGAAGGGACCACCTGAGACAAATGATGCTAAAAGCCTAGTAATCCGTGGATTGAAGTTGAACCTCCATTGGTCCAACTTGCCAAGTGCAATCTTGGCCAACATGGAAGTCCCTGCAAATCTTGGCAGGAGTGGGTTCTGTGTAACAGCATGGGCAAACACCTCTACAGGATAATCCAGGGGAGAATGGAAACATCAAGAATAAACAACTGTCTTGAAGAGTTTTGCTGTACAGAGGACAGAAATGTCAGGGTGGCAGCTGGAGGAGTATATAGAGACGAGAGAGGAATTTTTCTTAAAATGGAGAAAATCAAAGGATGTCAGTAGGCTGTTGAGAATGAGCTCAGAGAGAGCAACGACGTGATGATGGAGGCGGAGAATGGACTGAGCAGCAACCTTGGTGGGGCAGGAGCAGGTGGTTGTGCTGCATGAGTGCAGGACTGACTGTCGCACACGGTCACAGGAGACCAGGCAGACTGTGTCGAGTTGACGGACTCTCAGGGTGGTAGAAGGTGGGCAGCTGCCAAAGTTCTGTTCTGGTTGCTTCTGTTCCTCTATGGAGTCACCAGGTGAGAGCAAGAATGAGGAAGGAGGTAGAGCCTAGGTAGAGCCTAGGAGGGAGAAGGTGTGACAGGGTCATCTGCAGTGAGTGGGGCAGAAGAGCAACTAAACCTGGAAAATAGGTGTATTGTCAGGGAAATTCCTCCACCTCCCTTATATGCTGCTGCAAGGATTCAGCCACATAACACATAATGCACTTGGAATAGTGCCTGATGTAATAAACACACAATAAATATTAGCTCATATTTTTTATGAGTTTTCCTAAATTCTCTTGATCTTCAAGAATTGCCACTATTCCAACATCTAGGGTTGGCTGAAGCCCCAAGTTGTCTCCACTTTATGGTTCCCGCAATGAACCCCTGGAAAACAGGTCCTTCATCTCACAACTCTTGGGGCCTTCGCCTGCCAAGGACATCTTGCACATACCCTGAGAAGAGCCTCCCTGGACGCCAGCCTTTGCTGGCAGCAGGCGTGGCAACAGAACACTGTGTCCTGCTGAAAGAAGAGACCATTTGGATCAGGTGGCTCTTGGTTGTTAGTTTCAGTCTCCTCCCTCAGAATTTCATCAGGACTGAATGTGGCTCTTGGGCTCCCATGTCCAGAGGCTTTAAGAGTGGTGGTGCAGGTGGTCCAAATACAAAATAATCGGCAGCTGCAGGATGTGCATGCTCAAGGATTCTGTCCAGTGGTCCCAAAAGCTTGGGATGTGATCCTGGCTCTGCCACAATGCATCAAATTATCTTCAACTATTTAGATTTCTTTTGTGTAAATAAGATTGAAGATGAAAATGAAGAGGAGGAAAAGGAGGGTGGCACATTGATTGCTTTACTTTGATTCTAATGAAACATAGTCCCTGCAATTTGTAAATCTATCCTCCAAAAGGAAGGGATATTGAAAGAGGCAAGATTCCTGTGACATCTCTCTTGTGTTTGCACTTGGAAGCCACTCTCCACTCTGATTCACTTTGGTTTGCGCCCCAGGATGTGGACCTGGGTCTGGACTTCTCCAAGGAATTTCCTTGCCTTCTGATTTTAGTTTGGGTTAAGTCAACCCCAGCTGGAGATCAAAGGCTCAGAATAGCATGAAGTCAAGTGTTTCTCTGCCATCCTCTACTGAAGGTCACAGCTTCCACAGGTTGTCATCTTTATTGCCTATTCTCTAGGTTCTAGTGGCTTCTTTCTCTCCTGCCTTCATGTGACGAGTAACAGCCCCCATTTGTTGGCCCTCCAGTACTGTACCATTCCTTAAAGACTTCATGAACCCTGCCCACACCTTTATCAAACTCTCTTCAAATGCCCAGTTTGTTGTGTCAACTGTATTATCCCAAGACCTCTACTGAATTCCCTTTCCTAGCAAGACTCTCATCTCTGAGACAAGTGCAGGAATTAATGACAGATACTGAATAATACCTATTAGCAGTTAATGTGCACCAGTTCCACAGAGGTTATAAAAAGTAAAAAGCACCACTTCCCTGCAAAGGATTAAAAATCTCCCTTGAAAGTCAAGGCATAAATATGTACATCAGAAAGCAAATGAAGTATGAGGACAATATAGTTCATATCAACTAAGTAATACAGTCAAGCACCATGAGAGCTCAGAGAAAGGAGACAAAGAAAAGGCAGTCAGGACGTGGGGTGTGGGAAGAACCTGGGCTTTAGCAACACAGACCTCAGTTCAAACCTCTACCCCTTTACTAGCTGAGAGATTACAGTCTTCTAGAGCCACTCTGGGCATCTTGATTGCACAGATGGAAGTTAAATGTCTTGCATGTGCTCAATGAAACCAAGATCTTTCTTTCCCATTAGATGGGTAACCTGTTTCTCAGTGGATGAACCCTGGACCACTTGCCAAGTGAAGGTCTTTACAAACTCCTCTCCCCACTGCACCAGAAGGTGTAATGGAAACCAGTAACATACTGGGTTGTAAGCTTTCCTATTGAGCACACATTTTATCAGAATCTCCTATTTATTCATCTAGCTTCCCCCTGATGAAATACTGTAAGCCCCATGAGGGTACAGAACCTTTTCATCTTGTTCAACCACTAACCTCTTGTCTGAACCATTATAGTGGACTCTTAACCATTTTCCCTGATTCATTCTTTACCTTCCTCTCATAAGCCATCTATCTCCCCTGTGCCAAGTCAAAAACCATTCTTCACACTGTGGTTTCCAAAACTGTAACCCTAACCCTGTTGCTCCACTACTTAAGACCATCCAAGGGCTCCCACTGCAACTAGAATAAAGTCCAAATCTATGTGCTGCAAGGGCCTGTGGGATCTGCTGTCAACTGCCATCCTTCACTACACTCCAACCACTAACCTTTCTGTACAGCCAACATACCAAGCTAAGACCCACCTCTGGGACATTGCACTTGCAATTCCCTCTTCCTGGAAATACTTGACTGACCCTGTGCTCCTATCTCCTCAGAGGCTTTCCCCAACTCCTCACTGTCACATCTCCTCTGACATTTTCTACCTGACAAGTGGCTCCCTATGAAATGAACTTGTTTACTTATCACTGTCACTGGAACAATATTAGTACCAGGAGAGTGGGACACTTTCTGTACCATTCATCACTAGTCCCTCAGGGCACAGAACACTACTTGGGCACATAATATGTTTCCTTTAAATATTTATTGGCTGAAGGGACAGGAAGCAGATGAGCTTAAAGATGTTTTAGAGGAGTACACTGGGAACATAAAATTTTAAGCAAATGTTGGGGAACAGAAGCAAAGCTGATGTCTTATGTCACTTAACTGACAGGGGCTGGCTGGCTGGAAGAAATAACTGAGTCTATGGCTAGGATAAAGGTTGAAGTCAGACTCAGAAGTCACTGGAATCACAACAGAGAAGACCTGGTTGGCTGCTCTCTGGGGTTTGGACTTCCCAGAGGGGAAGAGGAGAGCAAATGAATATGGTTCTACAAACAGGTTGCTCTGAGAAAGAGTAAGCACAATAGTCTAATCAAGACAAAAGCCCACCCTCCCATCTATAGACTGACATTCACAGCATCCAAACCACATCCATACCTGATGGGTTCACCAGCCTACTAAAGATGGAACTATAGAGAAGACAGCCATGCACAGGCATGCACACTGTCCAGGTGAACTGCACCTGTAACGTGCATCCAGACAGTTCTCTTTGGTCATGACCAATGGGAAGAAAGAGAAAAAGAGAGAGAGAGGGAAGAAAGAGAAGAAAGCTGGGGTAGGTAGAACACCAGTTCATTGCCAAAGGATGATTAGAGGGAGAAGTAGGGGGCTGGGGAGGGGAAGTGCTGGCCTCTAAGGGGTCAGGACAGGCTGTATGCCCCAGCAGCCATAGGAGCTTCCATCCTTCACACGAATTGAGTTGGGGGGGGGGGTACAGGGAACTGTCCAGAGCTGCCTTACTCTCTTAGATTACCTCCCCTTTCTCTTCCTCCTCCTTTCCTTTATCTCCTCCCATGGGTCTTAGTCTTACATTCTCTTCAACCCCTCTCCATTTCCTTTTTCTTCCATCTTTTCTCTCACTGCCTACCGTTATCCCATCCCCATCTTTGCCCATCTTTGAGATTTGGGCTGTGTGGAATGTGGGCATCAGGTGCAGACCAAAAAGGGTTTGCATCTTGTCTCTGCACTTAGCAGCTGAGCAACATAAGTGAGTTATTTGACTTTCACGGTTTGGTTAGCTGGTCCATGAAAGGAGAAACCAACACCTCATAGCATTCTCCCAATGGGTCTTAAGGCCATTTTTGTATCAGATGCAAAACTCTGAATTTGTTATCTTATTTATAGTTTTCTATTTTGTGGCACTATCTGTATTCATTTTCTAAGACTACCAGGACAAATTACCACAAACTGGGTGACTTAAAACAACAGAAATGTAATTCTCTCACAATTCTGGAAGCTAGAAGTCAAAAACCATAGAACTGACAGGGTTGGTTCTTTCTGGAGGTCTGAGGGAATGTTTGTTCTGTGCCTCTCTGCTGGCTTCTGCTGGTTGCTAGCAGTTCTTGGTGTTCTTTGGCTTGCAGTTGCATGACTCCAATCTCTTCCTCCATCGTCAAATGGGCTCCTTCCCTCTGTGTCTCTGTGTCCAAATTCTATAAGGACATCATGGGATATAAGCCCACCCTAACCCTGTATGACCTCATCCTAACTTCATTACATCTGCAAAGACCTAATTCTCAAACAAGGTTGTGGTTCATAGGTACTCGAGGTCAGGACAAGAATATTTCTTTTTGTGAGGGATACAATTTAATCCAAACACTGTCCTAACATTTTGTGCCTACTGAACAAAAGACAAGGGAAGTACAAGTAGATTAAGCAGAAGGAAACACCACAGTCAGAGAAAAGGCTATATTGACACTCAAGCCCTCAGGAGCCACACAGGTAGAAGCAAGAACCTAGACTTCAGGAGTAAAATGGAAGTAGGCTGAACCTCAGCTCCATCATTTACTTATGTGAGCCTTAAACTTTTCAAGGAATCACAAACTCCTTCCAGAAAAAAATGCTCATGCACATGAAATAAGCTGATCATTTTACAGGCTCATGGATCTCAAACACCTGAGATGCAGAAGAAGAAACCCTGACCTCATGCTTTATGGTACAAACCACATTACTCAGCCTCTCTAAGCCTCAGTTTCTGCCTTGACAAGACAGGGAGGTGGCCTCAGGCTATTGGGGAGATCGGTGGGATCCAGCACTGACCTCCCTATCGTGCTCCTGCAAAAGCCTGTCTTCCGGAGGTCTCAGTGATGCTCATAGAATTCTCTTCCTCCTTCCTTTGCCCTCCACTCTGCTGCTCCTGCTTTCTAGGCAGGATTTCCCATTTTTCTCTCCCTGTCTTGATGGACTGGAGACCTTCAACCTATTGAGCTTGAACAGGTAGGATCAAGGGCAGAGAAGCAGATCAGGGTGGTAAGAGAATGAGTCACCACACTCTGCTATCATTATTGGAAAAGTCTCTCTCCAAGAAGTTCCAGGGACTTCAGACCAGGGACCAGGTTTTAGAAAAGTAAACACCAGAGCTTACTCCATGTTCCAGGACACTATGTCAGGATGGCTTTAGCCAAATTAAACCCAGACTTAACTAGATTAAACAGTAAAAAGATTTTTTCAGGATCAGTTAGTTCCATGATCATGACATCCTCAAGGATCCAGTTCCTCCTGCAAGGTGAGGCTATTGGAAGCAGAAGAGTGGATGGGAAACATTTAATAGAGCTATTTCACAGGAGGAGAAAAGTTGATGTGTTCAGTTCTGAATAATTTGAGTTTGAGAAGATGCTGGTACAACCAAGAGATGGCATTTGTCCTCAGTTATCTCTCCCTCATGATCACAAAATGCTTCCATTCCAGACCTCACAACAAGCACAACAATGGCCAGGTGAACAAGAGGGGTTGGTCTTCCTCAGGTCCTATTTTAAAACTGAGGACATCTTCTCAGAAATCTTTCCAGACGCTCCCTTTCATGTCTCACTGGCCATGAGGGGTTCATGTTTCCTCCTACAGTGAGATGTGGGAAGAACATGGAACTACCATCATGGGATTAGACTCATCAAGAATTGCTCTTGAAGAGAAGTGTGTCGGGAAGTCTGCCAGTAGGGCCCATCACAGGAACCAGTCAGGAATCTCACTTTGTTGTGAGGTACCAGGATAAGATGCAAAGTCTATGGATTAGGCAAACTTCAATGTAATGGTCTGGCTGTGAAATTAAGTATGCAAAAGATTGCTTAGCTCTAAGATGCACAGTAATGGGAAAATATACAATTAATGACCCAGTGCCTAACTGTAGGAGAGTAGGAATGAAGGACAAGAAGGTGTTTTGTGATGATGCCAATAATAAAACAAATAATAAAGTGAACAAAGCAGCTTTTCCTTCTTAGACATCATCAAGTTAGTTCACTGGTCCATGAATTCAAGCCCAGGCAAGTTCACTCCTGAGCTATTCTGTTAACTTATCTCTGAAACATTCTTCCTTCCTAATCTCATAAAAAATAAAGAAACCTTCTCAAAAAGACAAAGTTTTCCAAGTTGTCAAACTAGAGTTACAAAATTCAGGCAGAAGGAATGGAAAAAAAAAAGATGAGTTGAAGGAGCTAAGAATAATCAAATACATCTGCTAAGAAGTTATTAACTGGTTCCTCCCTGGTGGTTAGGACCTTGGTTAGATGGTACAAGAAGAAAGGAAGAGGCAAACTGGGAAAAATATTATTTTCCTAGAAAGACATATTTACACTAATATTAATATATTGATTATGGGTGGGAGTTACCAGGGCAGAGTCTCAGGTATGTAACCTAGGAAAAAATGAGGTTCTCTAAATGATTCATGGGATCTGGAACTAGAAAGCCATGTACTTCCCAAGTGAGTTGACTCAGAAGATCACTCTTGCACACCTGCCAGCCAACACACTCTGCATCCTCCCATCATGTTTCAGAGAAAACTGGGAGTCTTTCTCCCAGGTTACCATGCAGACAAATGGCCAATGGATGGGTAGGCTTACCGAGCCCAATCAGTGCCCAGGGCATAGTCTAGCACTGCTGCCCCAGGGATCAGGGACAGGGAAGGATCAGTTAAGTGGAGATGCAAGGAAGGAGAATGGCAAGGAAGAGTCAAAGCTGACTCTTAAAAGAGCTATTTTGTAGGAGGAAGGAAGGGGATATGCTCAGTTTTGAATAGGATGGGTTTGAGAAGATGGTGGCACAACCAAGAGATGGCATTAGACAGGCAGAACTGAAATGTAGGTCAGAATTGCACATAGATAGGACATTCATTCAGCTATTGAGCATGCATCTGGCCCTGTGCTAGATCCTGAAGCTGCAGCAATGATTGGAATAAAGCCTCTGTTCTTCCACAGCTTACATTCCAATGATCAATTCCTTTGCACAATCCCCTCCCTCACTAATTCCCTGCATCCTGTATAGTGAAAAGAGGAAAGCTGAGTCAGGAAGACAAAACAAAGATTAAGATAAGCAAGAACATAAGAAGGGAAGATGCCATCAGAAAACAGGAAATCCAAAGGTTGTCATTTCATAGAAACCCACATAGTAGTGAGTTTAAAGAAGAAAGTAGGGTCAAATGGTCCCAGGACCATTTGTAGAAAAGTAAAAGGTCATTGAATTCGACATGAGTGTTAGCATTGGTAAGCTTCTATAGCAATGATTTTTTATCCTCATTGTGCATCAGAATTCCTTGAAGATCATTAAAAAACACAGATGCATGACAGCTACCCCCAAGATCCTAACTCAAAATTGGTCTGGGGTTGAACTTAAGCATAGGCATGATGATTTAAGTAGCTCAGATAACCCTACTGTGCAGGTAGAGCTGATAAACATAGTTTTAAAGAAAGAGTTTGCAGGATCTGTTGATTAACCCCATTTAGTCATTCCACATTGTCTGCAGATTTCAAAATATGTTGTACATGATAACTACATACAATTTTTACTTGTCAATTTAAAAACAAATTAGCAAAAGGAAGTTAGACAATTTTTTTAAAGGTAGCAATTTCAGTAGAGTGGTAACAGTAGAAGCTAGATTGAAGAGAATAAAAGGAGAGGTGTGTGTTTTCATAGAGAGACTAGCAGTGTTAACATCAGACATGGATGTTTAGCCTCAGTCTCCTTCTGCCTTACTGTGTGATTTAACCTCTTTGTGTCTTATCTGTGAAATCAGGATAAAAATACTTGCTGTGCCCAACTCGCAGTTTCCTTGGGAGGTCAAGATGGGATAATAGATGTGAGAGTACTTTGAAAAAAGATTGAAGTTCTATAAAAATGTAAGATTTATATGGTTGTCAGGTGTTTTTTCCCCCAAAGATGGCCCTAAAGATAGTGATTATCAACTGTAAAGACCTACGTGGAACCAGCATCCCTTTCCACACTGAGCTCACAAAGACAGCATCCTTTGATAAGTGCTCACAGCTACTATCTAAAGGTCTAATACTGTTTGCAACTCTTACTTTTTCACAGCTAGCCTTGCACCAGATCTATAATAGATGCAGTTTCCAGAGTATTGCAAATCCTGCTAAAAATTACTAACAACACAGCCATCCAGTAAAAAATAAAAGAGTAGAAAGATACTGCTGTAAAGGTTAAAAGGCAAGTTTGATGTTATAAGGTCCCCATTTAGCTGTCCATGGTGTGGTTATAGAGCTAGGGTGAACTAAGACAGATTGTGAAACATCTGTGAGAACAGGCAGTGCTGCAGATCAGTATAACCTTCTTCTCCAGGCAGATGGGGAAGGATTGTCCAAGATCTGAGCTCAAACCACCAGTACAATCCAGTGACCACCTGGAGGTCTACTTGGGTACCCAGATATGCCCACCTGCATAATAAATGTCAAACCAGGTCTCTAAGAGAAATGACATCTCTCCTCTCAATTACCTCTCCCCAGATGAGCAGTAGTACCTGTTTGCAGTTGCTAAGGTCCAACAGCTTTCTTTAATCATAGATGACCAGAGATGTAAAGGGTAATATTACAATATGCTTTTGACTTACTTTTGGTTTGATATTTTCCATAGGTAAAAACACAGGAAATGCAATTTTCATCAATGAAATAGTATACCTAATGGTTGAATGTCTTTTTTCTAATAAGCAGCTTGAATTCAGCACAAAAACTAAAACCTGGATAAACTCCTACCTAGGAGTTAAGTCAGGTATCCGATAACTAGTGTGAGCATCAGATCAGTTACCTTTTCCCCTCTGAGCTTACCCTGGGGGCATTTGCTCTACTCTGGTTGCTAATCAGGGAGAAGGTGCTGATGACATTCTTGATCTGCTCACACCTCCTCCACTACTCTCCACCCAACCTCTTCCACCAGCTGAAAAACTGTCCTATTCAAAGCCAAGACTCAGACACCCAAAGCCAGCCACACCCTCATCCTACACCACCTTCACCAGGATTTAGACCCTTTTGCATGTAAAAACCACAGAACAGAGTAGGATTTTGAAACAAAGCTATACAGGGTCCTTCACACAGTTACAATAATCTTCTCATCTATGAAGGAGTCATTTTCCTTGTGTTTAAGTCTCCTTGTGTAAAGTTTACCATGCAAGGAAGT
Organism: Sciurus carolinensis; assembly: GCF_902686445.1. Lineage (NCBI taxonomy): Eukaryota > Metazoa > Chordata > Mammalia > Rodentia > Sciuridae > Sciurus > Sciurus carolinensis. Next base: position 63,841,758 of record NC_062227.1, read on the forward strand.
GGGTACAGAGCCAACATCAGTGCGACACCTCTGTCTTTTTCTTTTCCTAGCATAAAACAGATTGTTATTACAAAGGTAGTTTGGATAGGGATGGACAGTACTCTTTAAAAATTTAATTTTTATTTAGTAGGCGAGAAGTAGATCTTACAATCAATGGATGTAATCTAAGGCTGTTCTCCTGCTCTGTCTCTTTTCTTAATGAGAACAATGCACTTGGAAGAAGCATCTTCCATGCCCCAGTGTATAGAGCCTAATCTTCTGACGTGAGATGTCACCAGGTTTGGTATAAAAGAAATAACTTCGTGGTCCTTCAGTCCTGTGTGTAAATTCCACCTTTGAAAAAGCTACTGTGAATGTGGCCCAGTTATTTAACCTCCCTAGGTATCTTTTCCCACATTTAAAGAAAGGAATAAAAAATGCTACCAGAGAGCATTCTTGTGAGCATGAATGGAGATGGAATGTTCAAATGAATAAAATAAAACAGCATATAGCTCTTTTTTATTTTTTATTTTTTTGCTCCTACTGAAAATCTTTTTTTTTTCAACATTAGGAAGTCCAGTGATTTCTAACCTCTATGTATCCCCTATGAACAAAAGACAAGAAATCTCAGCCACAGGTATGAGCCTATAATTGGGACAGGGGTCCAGAGCCCAGGGAGAGGGCTGCTAGGCAGCTTATCCCTGAACAATTCCTATCATTTCCTCTATGGAAACAGTACTCATCAATAAATCAGCAAGTGGCAGTTCATGTTTCAAAATTACATGGAAATTTTACCATTTTATACTGTTATAATAATATACAAACAAAACAGCTGTTCTTTTCTCCTACTCTCAAAGATATGCTGTTGACAATTACAATTTCAGAGCACAAGGTACAAGAACTGCCCAAAAACTTAAGATGAGAGTTAAAATTAGACTCCTTTTTAAAACACCCCCCATAGGACCTAGGTAATGCTATTTGGCTGCTCTAACTGTGGGTGATTTTCTATACCCACAGTCAGTGCAATAAAGAGACACAATAGACATAAGAATAGCTTAAAAGTTAACTGTAAGATTATTTTTCAAGTAGCTTCTCCAAGTATAATACCTTAGCTTCTAGAAGAAGTAATCGCTGCAAACATTTGAAAAGTCGAAACTCTCTGCAAGGGCATGGGAGATTAACACAATTGAACATAATAGCTTCTTCCAAACCATTTCCTAGGGACTGAGTGCAAAAAGCTTGAAGCTTTAAAACAGCTTTCCAAATATATTTTATTTATTCAATGAAGAAAAAAGACTATTTGAAGTTCTCGTATTCCTTTCACATAGAGACACTTCACTGAGCTTTAAGGGAAGCATTCATCTGGAGGCGCAAAGTGAGTAATTCCTCAGCTTCTAGAAAATGTAATCATTGCAAACATCTGAAATGTTAAAATGTTATGCAAAATGTCTTTTGTAGGGATGCAGGCAAAATCTTGAAATAAATATCATTTCAAACTGGTCCCAGCATCCACATGTGTAAAGCAAATACATACTCATAGGCCTGGTATGGGTTGCAGAGAGCATATCTGTAGAGCAACAGCCTTGTCCCTAGGGAGGGTAACTGAGATTCTGAGGGAGAATGGAGGGAGCTTTCCTGCTCACAGTGCATTCCTCCTATGTTTTATATATGTGCATGTATTAATATCAACCTCACTTAATCTAATTACTTAATTTAATTAACCATGACCTTCAGCAGGCAAGGCAGCACATGCATCCCAGTGGAGCAGATATTCTTCCTCTATAATCGGTCCTGGAGACCAGACTTCTTTCTCTGTGGTCTGAACTTCAGGTTCACTGTAAAGCAGAGAGATCCCAGCCTTCTTTCCATGCTGAGCACCCTCTGTTCTGGGTGCTTTGCTGGCACTCAGAGGATGCAATGTAAAGGAAATGCTGTTTCCAGCTGTCCCCACAGGATGGCTAACCCTCCCTTCCCAGGCTCCAGGCCTACCCAGTCTCTTCCAACCCCAGAGCAGGTCACACTTGTACAGGTACCACTCAGGTCTTTCCTTTGTTGCCCCCACCCATCCACCCTTGCCAGCGTGCACTCCCTTCCTTAGGATCCCTGAGACACAATAACTAAAGGAGAAGGTTAAAGATCCTCTTCTTCTGGTCCCTAGAATACCAGTGAAACACAGTGAAGGCCAACCCTCCTTTGGAACACACCCTATCAAGTTAATTAACCTCTCTGAGCCTCAGATTCTTCATTCTTGAAATGGTAGTTAGTAGTCATTACAAGATGCTCCCTAGCTTACAAATACAGTTACATTTCAATAAACCATTGTAAATTAAATTATCATAGTTAAAAATGCATCTGAAAAGTATAATACACCCAACCCACTGAACATCATTATTTAGCTCAGTCGATCTTAAACATGCTCAGAATACTTCCATTATTCTACACCTGGGCAAAATCATCTAATACAAAACTCATTTTAGAATAAAGTGTTGACTATCTCATGTAATGTATTGAATATCTGCACCCCAAAACACTGACAACACAGAACATCATGAAGTCTCAGTTGTTTGCCCTTGTGATTGTGTAATTGGCTGGGAGATGCAGTTCCCTGCTCCTCAGGAGAGAGGATCTTCCCACATGTTGCGAGCCAGACACACGATCAAAAATAAAACTTTGAAGTATGGAGTCTACTGAAAATCTATTGTTTTAACACCATAGCAAATTGAAAATCTGTAGGTCAGACCAACAGGAAGTCAGGGACCCTCCATATGTCTTCAAAGGAATAGAACAGAGATAGAAAGGGACCGGTTTTGGAAAATGCCTGGTACAATACACACACATAGCAAGTGAGAAACAAAGGCTGGATGGCATCAGCATCGTCATCACCACTAGTAGTAGCAGAAATAACTGGCTCCCACTGCCAAAGGCTGGCACTTCCACTCTCCCCAAGGCTGCTCCCATTTCCAGCCCACCATCCCAGGACTAGCTCATAAGCAGTGTGGATGAGTGGAAAGGGTGGCTTTAGAGCCAGAGGGACTTTACCTTGAGCAAATCCCTAACTTCTTTCAACATCAGTTTCTTCAACCATAAAGCAAATATAATCCTGCCTTCCTCTTGGAACCAGCACAAGATGTACAAGAGGGCTGGCACACTCGGGCTCTGGGTGTCTGGGCTCCGTTCACTTCTGCTCCCTGACCCCACCAAGCCTTCTGCCTTCTGCCTGCACACTATCATCCTGCTGGAAGTCATGCTTCCCTGCCTGCCCTGCCCTCTCTTATGGTCTCCATCTCCAGAAACTTCAAGTATCCTTCCGGCCTCTGTTCCATCTGACAGCTTTTGTGACAATTTCTCTGGTCACAGTGACTTTTCTTACTAATAATTCATAAAGTACTTATCTTTAGTGGGGAAATCAGAATTGGAAAACCAGAGGACCTCAAGATTCTTTCTCTATGGTCATGGTTAGACTTAAGATATTAAGTGTTAGACATGGTTAGACAAAGATATTAGTCAATAATATGCAGAAAGAACTCCAGTAACATGCAGTCAAAGAGTGGCTTCCCAACAGACTCCCTGACCTCTCTGCACTATAATCTCCATATTGTCTGACCAGAGTCACTTGCCCTCCTGAAAGTTAGTTCCCTGATGCCTTACTCTGGAGTGTCCCATAATGGAAATGGTCAATTAGTTCATCGATAAATTGAGGCATGCTGGGACTTCTAGCAGACTAGAGTGCCACTGGACACATCAGCTGACATCTGACATCCATATGGGTGACTCCAGCTGCTTCTCTGTCTACCCAGGGTAAATCATGAAGTCATTGCTCTCTACAAACTTTGGACAATTCTGAGCAGTGAGGCTAAAGATACCAGCTGTTGTGGTTTAGATATGAGGTGTCCCCCTCAAGCTCCTGTGTTAAATGCAGGAGGAGAAATGATTGAATTATGACAGCTGTAACTTAATCGGTCCATCCTAGTTTAAATGGACTAACTGGGAGTAACTGGAGGGTGTGGGTCACTGAGGACATGCCTGGAAGGGTACATCTTCCCTGTGGTCCCTCCTGTACTCTCTCTTCTTCCTGCCACCATGGGTCAAGCAGCTTCCCTCCAAGATGCCCTTCTGCCATGTCCCACCTTGGACAAAGTAATGGAGTCAAGGACCATGGACTAAATCTCTGAAACTAGAAGCCAAACTAAACTTTCCCTTCTCTAAGTTGTTCTTATCAGATATTTTGAACACAGGAATGCAAAGCTAACCAACACACTAGCCATCTCCATCACCAGATATCTTCCTATCCTACAGATCCCTGTCAATCTGATTTCAATTCCCTTTCTCAGCTCTTCTCTGAGGGCAGTCACCACAAACCTCCTGCTGTTCCCCAAACCTACTATTACCTCCCCTGCCTCTATCCAGGATACCCTTTCTAAAATCCTCTACCTAATGAGTCCTGCTTATACTTTAAGACCCAACCCAAATGTTGCCCCCTGAAGGACTCTGCTGACCTTGTGCTGACAGAGGTCATTTTTTAGTTCTCTCCTCAGTCCTCTGTTGTTTACATCATCCTTCCCCACAAGATCGTGAGGTCAAAGGTGATTTTATCTGTCTAATGTAGTTTCTGATAACCAGCACATTTTATTTAGTGGATTTAAGAAAGAAAATAGAGACAGATGAATGAAAGAACAAACAATGCTGTTTCTAATAAAAGACACCATCTTTCCTGGCCTTCCTACCCAAGCATACCTGGAAATTGCTCTTGGAAGATATGGGTTGGTGAAGGGACACAGAATAAGAGTCATGTTGCAAAAGGTGGGCATTCATGCGGGTGGGCAAAGGGAAGTAAATACTGTGTCCAAAAAACAACTCCCCTAGAAAATATTAAATCCAAGGGAATTTTCATTGCTGTATTTCTTGGTTTTGCCCTCCTATGCTTCCACACAGAGCTGATTCTCAATAAAATTTGATAAGTGATATTTTATAAAAAGTCCTAATTTTTTTAAAATTATTAAATAGCTTTAATCCCAGGGCTGAAAAACCCCTTATCCAACATCTGCAGTTGCTCCCTGAAGTACCACCATCAGGATTATCCCCTGGTAATTATTGAGCAATCCATTTTCATAGATAGGCCTGGTATATGTAATAAGAATTCCTGCCTGACTATTTATTTTCTGGCTAATTTGGTCCCTTTATATCATGTGACCTTCAGTGACCCATATGCAATATAGGAATCATCATACTAGAACTTTCTTTAGAAGGTGCACAGAGGTGTGCTAAGCAGAAGTAATATATCAATTTTAAATCAAGGTACAGTGAATTCATACTATAGGTCCCAGGGAAGCCCAATACACTGTTTTATAAAGGAAAATGAAGAATTTCTTGATCTTTGCCATTCTCTGTAGGAAAATACCTCACCCAAGTATGTTTTTTCCCTGGTATGTTTTGTAGAACATTTACAGGGTTAGAGAAAAACACTAAAAACTTGCTGCAGTTGTTTAGTTGATATTTATTAACCACTTACTTAATATAGGCCAGGGTGTTTACTCTCACTCCAAATCCTGAGGGTTTTTTTTTTTTTTTTTTATCCTGGTTCTATAAATGAGAAACCAAAAAAAGAGAGAAGTCTATAGCTCACCCAAGGTCACATAGCTCACAGATGCCAGAGGCAGCATTTAGGTAAGGTCTGCCTGGCTCCAGAGCCTGATGGTGTAGCCACTACCTTGGCTGCCTCCCCTTGGCATGTTACCTTGACCTTTTATTCAGGACTTTTCCCAACATTTTTAATTCCTAGATCACTCTCATAGGATCTTACTCCTTTGGGTATTTATTCTCTACTTACGTGATCTTCTAACAAAAACATGATAGTTATATTAAAAATTCCATTCAAGTATTCATCATATTCAGACACATACTTTTCAGAAATGTTTTAAACAATGAAAAAATCCCATGGGGAAAAGAAGATTATCTGTGTCCTCCTGACCCACATTTTTATTTTGGCATAAATATCTTTAATGGGTATTAAGTGACCCCTTCGTCACTGGAAAGAGGAACATTTTGTGTGCCACTGTCTACAAGCAGGCAGATATGTTTCACAAGGAAGCTCATCTGATCCTCAAACGTTTAGGAAGCACACCCTCCATAACAGTCAGTACTGGCCAAGAAGACGTGGCCCCTGCTCTGTAGAAGTTAACAGCCTCGGAGAGTGCCCCATTGGAGAGTTTACAGTTCCTGGACAAAACATAGTAACATTGGGTCCACCCAAGTCCGTAAGCCAAGAAGCTCAGGAGAGAAAGAAATTCTAACTATCTTGGAAAAATCTCAACTTGCTTTATTGGAAAAAGACTCTTGAACGCCAATTTCTCACTTCCAGCTTCTTTCCTTAGTTGAAGCTGAGAACTGAGGACCAAGCCAAGGGTAAAGCTGGGGTGGAAGAAGCCATACTAGTTGCCAAGGGTAGAGCTAAAGATATGTGATGTGAGCTTCCCCTCAGCACCCAGCATGACTGAAAATGGATTAATCTATATTTTCAACGAATAGTAAAATGTTAATGTGAATATGCTAAAATAAATTTAAGGCCAAGCAACACAAATTGTTAGTGAATTTTCCTACCACCCTCAGAGGCAGCCTCTTTTACCTGCTTTTTGGAATCCTGAAAAAGAGATCTTGTGCATTTATAATGACTTCAGCTTCTGGGCAGCTGAGGCCATCCAGCAAAGCCAGGAGACTGGTCACATGGGTGGGTCTGATTAGTATGAGATGGAGTCTTCAGTCAGTGCTAACTTCTCCAGATCTGGCCAACTCAGGCAAGCACCTTGTCCACCTTCTGGGTGTATAGGACAGAAGAGAGGGAGCCAGGCCTCCACACTCACAGCTCACCTCACCACCTTTCAGAAATAAGCTATATGCAGCGGGCATAGAAAGGGGATCACGGAGATATTCAAGAAAATTTCAGGATTTTAACTGCTTCCAAAGCATACCAGCTCAACAGCTGTTTGGGGCTTCCTTACTAAGGTACCCTGGCAGGTGCCGGCCAGTGGGGCTGAGGGTGGTGCCTGGTGGTTAAGAAAAGCTTTTAAACATTTGCCATCCTAAAAAACACTCGTCCTGTGTATTTCTGAAAAGCAACCAGCTGGTGTTTATCCTCGGGACAGTAAATTCGGTTATTTATCTCTCTATTCCGTGACATATTTTGTAAAGTAATGAATGGTCCATTACACTAACTTTGGGCGTCTGTCTCCTTACCGCCACCTCCTCGCAGATACCCTCAGCCAGGGAGGCCGTAGGCGTGGGCTGCAGCCTTCTAGCCTCATTTCCCTGCCTCCACCACCTCCCCTTCTTCCCTTCCTCTCCTGCACCCCCCCCTCCCTGTTATTTGGGAGATTAGAGTTCATTAATTAAATCCTGTGCTTAGATCGAACTGTAACATTATTCCAATCACATTTATCTTGCAGGCGGCGGTGGAGATGGCAGCCTCGCTGGAAACGCGCGGGGGAGCCTGAGCCGGCGGCCAGAGACGCACGGCGCGGCGCGCTCCATCGCCACGCCGCCGCGCAGCCCCTCCATCTTCCTGCTCGGCTCGACCCGGCAGGCTCCGGCCCTGGGGGTCCCGCTACTACGGCGACTCACGCCCGCCCCCACCCCCGGCCTTCAGCTGCTCGGCTGCCCGGGTGCCCCTCCCCCGCCACACACGCTCACACGCGCCCGCGAGCACACACGCACGCACACACACACACACACATTCTCACTGACACGCCAGCGAGCTGCTGGCCGCTCAATGGACCGATTTCCCCGGTTTCCCTGATCCCAGCCCAGCACGGGATGAGAAATTGCAAAATGGCCCGGGTCGCCAGTGTGCTGGGGCTGGTCATGCTCAGCGTCGCCCTGCTGATTTTATCGCTCATCAGCTACGTGTCCCTGAAAAAGGAGAACATCTTCACCACTCCCAAGTACGCCAGCCCGGGGGCGCCCCGAATGTACATGTTCCACGCGGGATTCCGGTGAGTGCGGGCCTCCATCTGAGTGCCCTCGGCTATTTGTCTAGTTTATGGTATGTCGGGGGACAGTAAGGGAGGGATGTTTGGGCTTATCCGAGACACTTTGGGCGAGAAAACTGCGTGGTCCCTCCACTCCCCACTCCGATTCTCTCTTCCTCCTTCCTTTTATTTTTTTAACCTAAAGCCCCTAAAACTCGTAATCCTGATCGATATGATTGCATTTCTCGTATTCTTCCTCGGCATCCCTTCCCCCATTTCAAAAATGGGGGGTGCGGTGTTAAGGAGAATGATGGTGGAGGGAGTGAGCATACGTGTGGCGGTGGGGGGAGTGATCCCAGAGATGGACAGGCGCGAGGTGAGCGCCCTCCCAGCCCGCTGTCCGCAGACTCCGCGGGCTGGGCTCCCGGCGGTGCGGGCGGTTTAATGGCGCAGGCGCCGACTCTCCTCGCACTCGCCTCCTCTCCTCCCTTCTCCCCATCAAAGGATGCGCGGGTTTGTTCTCTTGAAGCCCCTAGGGCTTTCTCCCTCGGCCCTTTCCCCTTACTGCCACCCTCCCCTCTCTGCGATTTTTGCAATTCTCCCGCCCCTGTGGGAAACCGGCCTCCTAAGAGCCGCCTACCCTCGCCTAGGTCGAAGTCTCCGCCAGGGGCGGCTCAGCACGGCTCACGGAGAGCTCCCGCCTCTACCTGTGCCCAGAGGAGCTCTCCCAGCAGGGCCTCCTGACGGGCTGCTGACATATACAAACTGCAACCTGTGGTCCGAGCCGGGCCGGAGGTGCGGAGCCTAGAGAGCCCCGCCTGGGCACAGAACGGAGCTAGCGGCGGCCTCCGGGGGTCCCCAGTCAAGAGATGGGCAGTGCAATCAGACACAGGCTCGGGCAGGAAGAGGTTAAGGCAGGAGCCCCTCCCGCTGTCTTCCCCGGAGTCTCCAGTTCCTCTGCCCTTTCTCCAAAAATCAATTCCTTTGGGCCGCGGGGGCGTCGCGGGTCGCGCTGGCTGCGGCGCGGCCGCTGTCCGCGGTGCTGACTCCCTGGTCCTGGCCACGCAGCCGGCTGCAGCCCTGCGCCGGGCTCCCGCCCCTGCTCTCTGCGTGACGGCCATTTTATGGTCTCTCCCGCACCCGGAGGGATGGACAATGGAGAGGGGTTTCCCTAGTTTTCCTTCCTTCTGCCGGGTGTGTGCAGTAGCAGAGCGTAGAACAAATGAGAGGGGTTCTGGGGCGAGAAGGATGTGCTGCGCGTGACAGCGGCCCCCAGCCCCTGCTGGCTGGACTCTAATGGCTACCTTAGCTTCCCAAGCTGAGGCCAGCACGTTTGTCTGTACTCATGCTCCTCTCCAGGTCACAGTTTGCGCTGAAGTTTCTAGACCCGTCCTTTGTGCCCATTACGAATTCTCTCACCCAGGAACTCCAAGAGAAACCTTCTAAGTGGACCTTTAATCGGACAGCGTTTTTACATCAAAGGTAGGAGGGGAAGAACCGACCTAAAAGGTGTTTTTTGAATTCCGAAGCTCCACGAACAAAACAAAAACTATCAAATCCAAAACAAGAGAAACCTGCCCTCCACCTCACCCCCTCCACACCCCGGTGTATTTGTCCTGTCTTCCTGGCCTAACTGCACAAGGTGATGATTGGTAACCCTCTGGAATGTATGTAGTGCCCTCTCTAAATAGGAAACACCAGAATGACCAATTCGAATGGGGGAAAAAATACATATTTCCAATATCCTCCCTCACTTGGGCTTGAAAGAAAGAACACCATGACTTACAGTTAACAAGTCTGGCTAAGGCTACCAAAGCCAGTCAGCCATTTAAAAAAAAAAGAAGAAGCTTGAGCAGTTCATTTCAAGACTGCCTAGTGCTTTTTCATTTCTTCATTGGAGGAAAATGAAAAATAATATAAAATTGTATTATTTCATTAAAACATCCAGGAAATATAATCTATCTCCATCAAATTACTGATGAAGAGGTGGGCCCAAATATATGCAGATATATATGATTGTTGTGATTTTGCCTCTTTGTTTTCATTAAGTTTTTACAGCTTTTAACTTACTGTAAAGCTGTCCATGATCAATCTTATTAGTTGTTGCAGCCTTGTTTTATATATGAAAAAGTTTTCTGTTGTTTTTACATGGGGGGAGAAGGATGAGATTTACTCAAATTTACTTATTCTCAGTGATTCTAGTCTGCTTTTAGAAACACACATAAGTCACTGTTTCTTCCTTCTTGGTGGAATTATTATCATGCTGTTGGATGCAATGTGAGCCATGTAGTATATTCATTAGTGGTGAGAATGCTTATTTTTACAAACTAGTCTGTTTAGGGAATTGTTTTGATCACAACATTGTTAGTTATTGCTCTTTTAAAAATGTGTAATATACTGGCAAAATTAAAACAAATCCAGTAGTTATACATGGTGTCAGGAAAATGTTTACTCAAAAAATTGACATATAACCATATGATTATGATTACATGTTTTAAAATATTTGTTTAATCCCAAAATTAGTTCAGGAAAATTGAGTAATACTAAAACCCTCTAAGTGCTTTTGTAAAACTTTTAGGTGCTTTTTAAAAACTTTTGGAGTTTTAATCCAATATTCACTTTATAGATAACCCAGAAATTATATACCTTTTCCCAAAACACATTCTAACTCAATAAAAAACATTCTTACCCGACTAGGTCATGTGACCCTAATGACCAATCAGAAGACTATTTCTTTTTCAAAACTTCCCTCTTTTCAATCCACTTATTAGGTAACCTTTAATTTTTACCAATATCACTTTAACCTTCCCTTGCTTTTATAACAGCTTTCTAATCAGTATAACAGTACTGGTAACTTGGGAAGTTTTGGATTGAAGATGTCAGTTTATGTTGCTCTACACCTTGAAGAATGAAATAATTTTTAAAAAATAAAAGTTCAAGCAAGGTATGATATGCAAAACATTTCATTTCATTCCTGCTATTTTTAGGCAAAAGGACAGGAGTTTCAGTGTGATTTCCTAGCACTGGAAAATCTAGCAGCAAAGTAAAATGTTACTGGTCTCTTAAATATTTTAAACAGCTTCACATTTAAAAGGAGACAAGTTTACTTAAAGCTCAATAGGAATCAACCTGAAGTTCATTTTAAGTCTCACTCTTGTGTTGCTTATGCTTCTTCTTCTTCAAATATACACATATTTTCAGTCTTACAGTAGACTATGTTTCTAAGGATTTGATATATCCCACTAAATTGTGTTTTTACATAATCAAGCAGAAAAACATCCCTGTTTCATTATTCAAGGGGCCTTAATGAGATTATCATCTCATTTCTATTAAATATTCAACTATACCCACTGGTACTCCCATTTTCATATTTTAATAATAGATAGTGCTGTACTGACTCATATCTCTTTGGCTCTTATTTGGACATCAGTGATATTTGATATTCTTAAACATTGTAGTCCAATAGCAAACAAGTAGTCCCTAGTTACAAACTCTTAAGTCACCAATGTTTGTGCACTAATGTGAGCTCTTTGGGGCCTGTGTAAATTGTCTCCCGTATTTTCTGACACAGGTTGGCATACGCCTCCTCTCTGGTCAAATAACACTCCCCAAGTAGATCAGAAAACTAAGAACTTGCAGTACAAACTGCAAGTTGCATTTACAAGCCTCAAAGGATTACATTCCAAACCTGACTGAAAGATTGAAACATTCCTATACATTCTGAAGCAACCCTCCCTTCAAAGACCATAATAATGAATGTCTAATCCTTCTTGAATTCAATGTACTTGAGATTCTTGTCTGAATGAAATGGCAGCATAAGACGTAAGATGGAAACTCAGTTCTTTTGAATGGAATGCATTTAATGAATTTTTTTTTATTTTAGGCAAGAAATTCTGCAGCATGTCGATGTAATAAAAAATTTTTCTTTGACCAAGAATAGTGTTCGGATTGGACAACTGATGCACTATGATTATTCCAGCCATAAATATGTTTTCTCTATTAGCAATAACTTCCGATCACTGCTTCCAGATGTGTCACCCATTCTGAATAAGCATTATAATATTTGTGCTGTGGTTGGAAATAGTGGGATCCTGACAGGGAGCCAGTGTGGACAAGAAATAGATAAATCAGATTTTGTTTTTCGTTGCAATTTCGCCCCTACGGAGGCTTTCCAAAGAGATGTTGGAAGGAAAACCAACCTTACCACCTTCAACCCCAGCATCCTGGAAAAATATTACAACAATCTTTTGACCATACAGGACCGTAACAACTTTTTCCTCAGTTTAAAAAAGCTTGACGGGGCCATTCTTTGGATCCCTGCATTTTTCTTCCACACTTCAGCAACTGTTACCAGAACGTTAGTTGACTTTTTTGTTGAACACAGAGGTCAGTTAAAGGTCCAATTGGCTTGGCCTGGAAATATAATGCAACATGTCAACAGGTGTGTATATTTTATTGCATTTAACTCATACCCCAACAGATGACAAATCAATATTGTAACCTCTTGGGGGCGGGAGCCATCCTTAGTTGTTGTGGTTCGTTTAGTACTTTAGGGAAAACTCTAACCTTTCCTAATCAATGAATGGATCATTCTAGTTAAAAAGTTCAGTCTACCCCCAGCTGGTTAGCCTAGTGCCAAATGGAGAGATTGGTGCTTCATCAGTCTCTCTGCTCTGTTCCCTATTCCCCTCTTGGTGGGAAGCTTACTGAAAAGTCATGGAAAACACCAGGAATCAAAGAATCTTCTTTAAATAGTTATATTCTGGCAATACCATTGGATAAATCACACAAATCAAATGCTTTTTAAAGAACATACAGTTGGCTTTAAACATTGCCCCTTTTGTTTGATGTTTAGATATTTTAGATATTTCTGCAGATGTCCAAGATTAGCAAAACCACCTCAGTCTTTATAAATTGTATAATCTGCCTTTATAATTTGATATTGGAATATAAAAACCTGTGAAAAGTATTTTATGAGCTCTTTGTTAATGCTTATGATTTGATAGGCTAGCCAGAGCTGCTGTACTTCCATCTAGCCTAGTGATTTTCAGTACTGGTTGTACTTAAGAATTACTTGAAGAGCTCTAAAAAATACTGTTGCCTGGGTTCTACCTCAAGAGCATCGAATGTAATTTTTTCTGGTGGAAAGGGAGGCAGGGACCAGGCAGTTGGGGTTTTGTAGAAATTCCCCACATGATTCAAATATGCAATTGGAATTTAGAGCCACTAATCCAGGGCATTTTAGAAAGCAAGATTAATTGTAGATTTTTTGTTTTAAACCATCTGAGCAAATTGCCTCAACTCTAATTTCCTCTGTGTAAGAAGCCACAGTGTCCTAACAGAGCACCAGATATTACTACAAATTAGAGTGGGTTCTAGAAGACCTGGGAACCAGGGGATCCTAAGGATTTTCATTCTGTAACAGATTATTCTCATCCTGTGGCCCTTACAATCTTCCAAATTTAAGATCTCTAGTTGACCTCTCAGTGAAAGAGGAATCTAATAAGTTGATATGTCTAATAAGTGGGTATTTCTCTGAAAGGTAGGGTGATGCCATAATTTATAGTCCAAACCAGAACTTTTCCCTTGAGAGAAAGGGGATCCTATTAATAATTACAACAGGGATAAAAGACATAAACTTGGGCAAACCCTATTTCCCAGGATGTATTTTCACTTTCTTAGGAGGCGATAGAACCCAACTCAGGTTTAAAGATGAATCAACTGAAATACAAGGGGCAGAAACTATTTACCTAAAGTCACTGTCACTTCCAAAATTGGAAGGAGCAGAACTAGCAGCCAGGTCTTCTGCCAGACTGTCTCTTTTTAAACTCATCATTTTGCTCCCCTCATGTTTAATTTTAAATTTCTTCTGGAAGGGGGAAGGCCAGTGTGACTGGGCTCGGAGATGGATTTATCCACGTAACTTAAACTATCTAAACAAATCCACCTCCCAGCACAGTACAACTGACCCACCTGATTGAAGCCTTGACACTGGCCTCTGAATCCACGTGTACTTATTGTTCTGCAGGTACTGGAAAAACAAACACTTGTCGCCCAAACGACTGAGCACAGGTATTCTTATGTACACCCTTGCATCAGCAATATGTGAAGAGATCCACTTGTATGGATTTTGGCCTTTTGGATTTGACCCCAACACAAGGGAAGATCTTCCATACCATTACTATGACAAAAAAGGAACCAAATTTACCACCAAGTGGCAGGAGTCTCACCAGCTGCCTGCCGAGTTTCAGCTGCTGTATCGAATGCATGGGGAAGGGCTCACCAAGCTGACTTTGTCACACTGTGCCTAAGAACTCCGAGTGGAAAGTGCCAAATGGCTATTTAAAAAGTGCCCCAAATCAAATTGAATAGTCTTCAGAATAGAACCCCAGAGACTTATAAGGCTCGTCTGCCACTTAAAAGGAAAGATGTCTGCTCCCCCTTTTGCACTGCTCTTGGAATGGTCTTAGTAGACTTGGCAGGACAGATGCATTGAAGCCACAAAATTGAAACTCAGTTGATAAAGGGAATGTTGCATTTGGAAGTATGCTGCTAACAGAATGGTTTGACGTATTTTCATGTTTGTATTTTAATAATAAACTGACTCCCATGTTGATGAGGATCAGAGCTATAGTTTCTGCAACTCTGCTGAGATTCAGTCCTTGCCAACAGAGGCCTCAGGCCAATTGGGCAGAATCTGTTTTGCTGGTGGGATCGGACTCTTCAAAATAGAAACAAAAAATTGGTTTGCATATCTCCCTCTCTGGCTCCCCCTCCTCCTCCTCTTCTTCCTTCTTCCCCACTCCTCCTCTGCCTCCCCCATCATGTCTGTCCATCTCCCTGCAACCATTCCCCTTGCCCCACAGCCATGGAGTTTAATAATTTGCTAGGAAGCCTATTGATTTAGCTTTGCTTGTTTGTGTTGCATCTGTACTTGATGTGTTCAAGATTCTGGGTAACTTTGATATTTCATGACAAACCGAGAAAATCATGATGAATCCCCTCATGATTACTTTTATAAGAAATGCATCTTATGAAGTCCTCACTCATCCATATGGTCATTCTGTAGCAGGGTGGGCTCTCTAGGGTGAGTGGCATAGAATGCCAGGGCATCTTTCACTATCACAAAGAAAGCCTATGGTGTGGTTGGCATTGCATCTCTTGGCATGAGTGTGATTATGGCAGATAATAACAATGTTGCCACATCTGCAAGGGCATTGGAGCCTAGGCCTGGTGCCTCCCACAGTCCTTGCCCATCCTCTCAGCATACAGAGGCAATGAGTCAACTGAAGAACCTGGGTCACTGAGGGAAAAGGAAGACTGTTTAGAAGTTGCTATGTTGTCCTGTGTGGTGACCATGTTGCCCATTTGGAGCCTTTGAGAACCAGCAGGTTAGAGAGGAAGCCTAGAGGTCAGCCAGGCCACCCCCTGTGGATATTGGTAAGGTGAGGGCATTTCAGTGTCCTGCCCACCACCAACCAGAACTGTTTGTTTGCTTTGAGACACTTATAGACCCTGGATATTCCCTAGTTCCCCTGAAATCAGATCTATATGCCTCTAAGTTAAGCATTTCAAAAGAAAAAGTCATTGTGCAGTGGTAAGACTTGGTACAAAATAGCCCTTGGAATTTGAGATTATGTAGACCTGCCATGGAGGAATTAGTTGGCCATTCTCCTTTTCATTATTTCAGCCTTAGGAGTAGAAATCATATCACCCCCACCCCTGGCTCTTTACTGAGCAGCACTTTGTTCTTCCAATTCAGCCCAAAGTCTGGCCAAGTTGATGTTAAATTTTAATAAGTTTCTTTCTAGATGCCAGTCAAGCACATTTGTTATATGTTTGAGTGGGATAGCTCATTCTTTTCCAGAAATCTCATCTAGATTGCTTGCAATGTCACAAATGCTGTTAAAAATAATTGCTGTAGTCCACTCCTCTGCTCACTGCCCCTCTTTGAGAAGGTACAATCATGCCTAAAATTAAGCCAAATACAATAAGGAAAGACACAGTCCTTATGCTCATGTTGTGTGTGGTTCTAAAGCTTCAGGGAGCTATTCAGAGAGCTTACATAGATCCAGATGTTAACTAGTGAAAGAAAAAACATTCAGGTTCAAACACGGTACCTACTGTGACTTGACTTTTGTGTATGGCCATCATCCACATAGATGGGAAGTAGGAAGAGAAGTTTTGAAATGGGAAACTAAAACAACTGTACATGTGAAGTAACTATGAGGGAAGATATTTTAAACATTCTAAAGTTCATGGTGTGATTTGATTGGCATCAACACCACATCATGTTTGTTCCCTGTCACTTTAAAGAGGACAATACTCCTGTTCTCATGTTGTGCTGGGTTAGAATCACTGTGAGATTGATAACTGACAGAAGTGCGCAGTTGGCTGTTCCTGAGCACTTAGTTCATTTGGTTACAGCTGAGTGATTTAATGTCAATATTCCTCTGGCCAGGTTCTGACTCTGGAGTTTCAATCCCAATGTACCTATTAGTTTTTACTAAATATAAATGCATAGACATTTTGAACCATGCAGATTAAAAAAACAAAAGACCAGAATCCCTAAAAACAGTTCATTGTTCCAAAGCAGACTGTTTAAATTTTATTTCATCATAATGTAAAGCTTTTTATGTTTGTTTTATAAGTTTGGAGAGATTTTTTTTTTTTTTTCATCTCACTGAATGCTTTTTCTATCTTAGGAATGGCAGGACCTTCCCATCCCCCACCATCATTTCAACTGTATTTAACAGAAACTCAAATTAGTGGGGAAATGGACTTGTCTCCGGAACCAGAAGAACTTAGAGGTCATCTCTACTTCTAGACAGGATTTCTCAGAGGTGATCCCAAAAGACCACCCTCCCGTTTATTAAAACAAATCTTCTGAAGAAAATTCAGAGCCCTCCTGTTTGGTTAACCACAATACTCGGACTTTATAAGTTTTTCATTTATAGTCCATATCCCTCCTATTAAAAAAAATAGATGCAATATGTGGGTAAAGCATTTATCCCAATTTTCAGCACATAGTAAGTGCTCAATATATAGCAACCTTTACTATAATTATATTATTGGTTATGCCCTTGACATTGAGAAAAGTGGCCTCTAGCAGATTGTACAAGATCTATTTGTTTTTAAAGATTGTTTCAAAGATTAAACCTATATAGCCACCATCACAACTAAAAGACATGGTGGCTCCCATGTGTTCCGATTAGAAAGGCAGCTGTCAATAACCAGAGTCTTCTGGCTCTCCCACAGCTCCCAGGTTTGCAGAGTCAAATGCACTGAGCTGGGAAAATTATACCAATGGGGCCTCCTGCCTGACTCAGTTATAGTCCATACTCTGCTGGCTTTTGCATTGACCTCATTTTGTTGGTTCTAAGATAAGGACATTCTTTTGTCAGTAACTTTCTCCTTTTTAGAATACTTCCAACAAAACCCACCTTCAGCTACGAGAATAAATCTCACCATAAGGCTCCCAATGCCATCCATGACATCAACACAAATGACCAGTTGCAGAGGAGAAAAGAAAAACAACCAACATTTGGTAGCTTGCTTGATGCTAGATCCCCAGTGTACAGGCATGTTGATCCCAGAAGACAGGCTTAAAAGTGATGTCAAGAATTCCTCCCACACCCAGAGGTTCTTTCCCATATTTGATGATTAAAACATCTGTGGTTCCTCCACTTTTGTGTCCACGTCTTAAGTGTCCTTGATCATTGGGAAGGTGCTGTCTGTTTAGTAGTGCAGTGTGCCTAGTAGTGCTTACTGTGACCACTGTGCCATCCATCTAACCCTGATGTCAGACATCTGACCATGAAGTTACAGCACGGACATTCAAAGGACCAGTCTCCTTGTGCACAGGCCACCAATTAGTCATGAATGTGAGTCCCCAGACAAACCTAATTTGGTGGGGAAGTCAAAGAGTAGAAGAACACTTCTTTAATTATAAACAAGACACTAAATATTAGATACTTTCAGATAGTAGTGCACTGTTGCCCTGAGGTCAGTGGAAGCAGGGACAGTACTATAGATTGCTAGGCCACTGGGAAGGTTAGAGCCTGTAAGCTTCTCCAGTCCTAATTCTCAACTTTACAGATGAGAAAATGAAAATACAGAGAGGCTAAGGGATGACCCAAGATTGCATAATTTGGATAATTAATCTCATCTTGGACTTACCAGTATCAAATTAAGATAGACTCAAAGGGAAAATGATTTTGATCTGGAATCCTCAGGGCACAAAAAGTAAGTTGGAAGGGCTGTAAAGGAAGAAAAAAAGAAAATTATTTTTCAATGCAAAGCAATAAAGGTCATGTTTGCGTAGGTTACATCTGTCCCCTGGAACCACCCACTTTCTCCCCTGAAATGAAAGAACCTCTTGGTGATCACTATTTGATAAATCACAGTTCAGTTCTTGATGGTTCACAGCTGACAACCGAAGTCCTATCAGTACTCTGTTCATCTTAATAAAACCTTGTTTTAGTAACATGTATGCATAATTTAAAAGCTGACAGCTGAGAATGGCTGCCCACTTTTCCTTCTGTACACTTTGCAGCAGGGGTCTCTTGAGCTCAGAAATGCTTTCCTTATTATAAGTAATTTCAACATCAGACTTTGAATTATTATATTTAGTTCAATATGCTAAGAAGTTGTACAACCAATAATAACTTTGGTGGATCTTCTTCAGAATGACAGAATGAACAATTTTCTGGGTATTTCTGGATTCTTAGATCCTTTTTTCTTGTAATTGTTTGAATGTACCAGGTAAAAGTTTCTGTTTAGCTTCTGCTTCTTCCATAACATGTACAACTGAGCTTTTGCTTACCAATAGAATTGGGGCTGTGTCCATGTGGCTGAAGAGCCCAGAAGGAACACCATGGGTGCTAGAGATTTAGGGCACTTTGGCTGACTGAGTGACCTGTCTAGACTCTGTGGCCCAATTAATCAAGGCCACAGATGAGTTGATACCAAGGACCAAATTGACTATGCCTCTCACTTTCTGACCGCTTTGTCATGTAGATGTAACATTTGAAATGGGAAACATTTTAGAATGTCATTAATTGTATGATGTCCGTATTTCTGAAAATTTATTTTTACTGTGATGACTTATTGAAGATATATGTGTTTGAATAGACATTTTTTTTCCTCAACTAAGCCCATTTTCTTGGTGTTGATTACAGTGGAATCACAAAGATCTGTTGCAGAATAACTGACTCTAATTTAAGTTTACAGTAGAGTTCTGGAGTTAGGACCTGGCGTATACCACTGATCCATCAGCAAACAAAGCTGTATGAAATAAGGAACTCTTCAAAATACAACTCTTGCTTCTCAACTCCAAACCTTTGACTCATGTCTTGAGATAAGCCCAGCTTACAACAATTCCAATGTGGCTGGTATTTGGAAACCAGTAATATAAAGCATAGTCAAAACTACCATGCCAACCAGGGTAGCTAAATCCTCATCAGTCCTCATGCAACTAGTATCAAATGTTTCTTAGAGTTACTTTGATACATGGCCATGTTGACACCAGTGACTCAACAGTCAACTCTTCCAGCTAAGTTGACCATTCACTAATTCACAAGCAAATGGTAATTGGTCATTCTGGACAGAATGGATGGAAGCTTGAGGACCAAGTGGGGAGCTTAGCTTTAATATACCTTACCCCAAGGCTGGCCTTTTATATTCCATTCTATATTTCAAACTAAGAGGCAGATCTCAAGTCATTCATCTTTACAAATGAACAGATTGAGAAACAGGGAATTTAAATAATTCATTCTAATTCAATTTGAGAGTCATTCACAAGACCTAAAATGTTCCTTGCAGGGTCTGCTTTCTCAAACTCCAAATACTACCCAAAATACAAAGGTCTTCCAGCAATGAAATCAACCCAAAAAGAAGTTCAAGGAGCTAAAATTCTAAGAGCAAACCAGTATAAGAGAAAGGGTCAGTTGTTCTAACTGCCTTGTTCCAGCCTCTGTTGGAGAAGGTGCCATGGTACTAAAGAAGTTTTTGCCAGTCTTCTTTCTATCCATGTGTACATGTAAAGCCTTTAATCATCAGAGGTGCTAAAGGGCTCCTCTGATTTTCCTTCTGTGTGATTCAGAAAGTTTTAGCCTTTGATGTGCTGCCATATGTTAAACAACTGACTCTGAAGAACTCTCATTTACCAATTTCTGTGGTGTAAATACTTTCAGCAGAGCCAATTTTAAGCTACTAACTTAATGTCAACCAGCTCAAATTGCAACAACATTTTCAAGACAGTAAGAGTTGGCTTCAGCATTACATGAGCAAGCTCCAGCACAGCACTGCCTGAACAATTTCTAAGTCTGTGATGTACCCAACAGAAGAGGTTAGCAGTGGCTTTGGAGGGATGCTTTTCCACCTAGGCCAGTTTCACTAATTTTTTGTAAAAGAGCATGTTGTGTCCTTTAGGCTGAAACTCTAAGGTGTTCAAAACATTCCCTAGCCACTTGCTCTTAGGATCCCCTTAACTGATTCTCAGCACCCTAGAAGATTATCAGTCACACTTTTCTTAATTCAAAGAGTGTCCCTCCAGGTAAACATTCTGTAATTTAACTGCCAGTTGAAACCACATTTGACCAATCTTCTGTTTGTTTGCTTTTTAACCCTATAGTCCATTGCCTATTTTCCCAGTTCTATATTTTTCTTTGTCCACTTGCTCCATCATCCTCCTGACACAGCACAAAATCCACAGGTACCCAAAAAAACAGGGCCTGCAAGGAGTAGGGAAGAACAAGACATTCAGCTTACCTACCCACACATACCTACAAAGTCTCTGTAGTTCAAGGTCACCAGGGAACACTCTGCTGAGCACCATGCCGGAGCTTGCAAATAGTCACAGTGGGACTCTGTTTATCCGTCAAACAACCCCTAAGGATCAAGAAACACCACTGACTTGAACACCTCTGGGCAACTTCACTGGGTGAGTAGGCAAACTTTGTAGAAGAAGGTATAAGGCTTTGTCGTAGCTAAGCTAGTACAAGCTGGATTCTGGGGGGAAAAAAAATCTAACAAACACATGGTCACAGTAGTCCTCTGGCCCTTGGCAGTACAGAGACTGTCCTTCCTCACCAATAGTTCTGTATCCTCCCTACTGAGGATTTGGAAATCAAATACTCTGGTCATCCACAGAAAAGTTTTACAAATGGACAGCTTTCCTGGTAGAAGTCATTCTTAGTTGAACTTAATTAAACCCTTTGGAAGGCAATGCTGGGAAAAAATGTTCTTAATTTTTCAACACAGGGAGTGGCCACAGGTTTTTATTCTGCATGTAGATCATGAAGGACAAAATCTACTTTCCTTGTTGTAGTGAAATATCCTATCCTATCCTAAGGGATTTCCATGCTGCCAATGTTTGAAACTTAAGTTGGACATATTCTATATTATTTTTAAAAGGTCAGGGTATACCTCTATTTTCTGTTCTTATCAATTATTGAAATGAGCTTGTTTCTCTTCACTGAACAACTTAGGTTTTATTTTAAATGAGTCAGGTATATGTTCGGATATTTTTCTATGTTCTCAACAAATTGTATGTAACTAGCCACAAAATACACCTTCATCTTCTGGTTCTTTTCCTGACACCAAAGAGATAAGTCTTCAGCTACAAGCACACAGGACTTGACAGGTAGGCTCCATTTTATTATGAAAAAATTTACAGAAAAGCCAGTCTTGTGGAACTAGACACTTCTATGTCATTTTTAGATAAGAAGTTGGAAAAGAAAAATTGGTAGACCATGGGAGAGAGGTTTGGACACGATTATAGATGGAATAAAAATCATTCACTCACTTGCAAAAAGGAGGGGAGGTTTCCCTTAGGCCATTTTGCAACTTAGAACAACTGCACTCCATGCTAGTAATGCTGTTTAACCACATTGCAAGATCCAAATCTGGACCCATACCACGCAGAAAAGCAGCCTGACAGCCTAGAGCCCTGGGAGGGGTTTATGACAGGCTGAGATGCAGTCAGCAAGCATCAGCAATTAACACTGAAATTCTCCCAGCACACAGGACAAACACTTTCACACATCACAATGAAGGATCATTAGTTACATGAGATAGTCACCTAAGTCCACAGTGGAACCTGACAGTGCTAGAAATCCTCTCAGGTCTGAATGACAGATCTGCATCCTCCATGCAGAGATGAGGTTCTGAAGGTCAGAGTGACTTGTCTGTCCACCTGGACTTCCAGTGTGGGTCTCCCAATCAGTGGTTCTACACCACACCATGCTGCTTCTCTTCCTTGGATGGGAAGCTGACAATCTATTGTGGAGCCTAAACCAGAAGTCAAGACAAAAGAATGTTTGTGATATCTTCTCTCACTGAACCTACTTTGGTTTCACCATTTTACTTCAGTCTCATCTTAAAAAAATGTTATATCAGTGCAGAATGACAAGCAAAGTTCTTTACAGAGTAATGATGAAACCAAAAGGGGAAAGGCAGGAGAACACCGAATGTAAATTAAAGAATTGAACAAGAAGCATGTGTCAGGGAATATTAATGCCTCATATTGCTATTACTCTGGCGCCCTGCCCCACACGCTGGATGCATTTGTTTTAGAAAATGCTATTTTATGCTGAGAGACTTAGAAGTAAGACTTTGCCCCTTCCCAACTGCATCAGTTCTCTTGCTATTTGAAAGAAGCCGTGGCCCCTACGAGTCAGACTCATCTGTCTTGTGAGAAGCAGCCTCTCCTGCCCTTGGAAATAAGCCACCAGCTGGTGAGGGCCACAGAGACCTGAAAGAAGCCAGCATTGCTAGACTGAGGACCATGTAAATATCTTCTGCCTTCCTGGTGAAAACGGACGATCATCTTTCATAGAGGTAATTGTGTGTATATTGTGACTGTAGTTTGTGAAAAAAATGCAGTGGTTTGCTTCGACAGCTCTCCAAATGTATCTAAGTGTGAATGTGCCTGCCCCATTGCCTCATGTGCCAAACACAGTATTGAATGCATTGTTTTTAAATAAACTTTTACTGTGCATTGGAAAATACTACTGGTTGTCTCTGTTCCCTTTGGAGGACACGTCACCCTCTCCCTGCCTGCTTCCACTAACACCCTTAGCACAGTGAAGAACAGGAGTGTGCCTTCCTTTTCTCCTTCTCAGTGTTGTGAGGGCTTCTCCCAGAGGTTCATAGGACTCCACACAGGGCCTGGGCTTAACTATCTGCAGCCAGGAACCAGATGCAAATACTGAAAGCACCCCATGCAAACTTTATCCATAGGCCTTTTAAATGCAAATCATGCAACAGGTCTTCACATTATCAATGATAATACATTACTCTTTACTGTTGTGATTACATACATCATTTTATTGAATCAAGAATTTGGCGAGGGAGAGACACTGAGGACCTCAATCCATGCTGTACATATAGTTGCTGAGGAGATGAACGAGCAGCTTCCCACTCCTTCAGTCTCTCGTTAGGTCATTTCCTCATAGAGCTTTTCCTAGCTGCCACACAGCCTCTTGTCCCCTTTCTGTTTTATTATTCACATCGGCTATTATGGTATGGATATGAGATGCCCCCAAAAGCTCCTGTGTTAATGGAGGAATATTCCGAGGTGAGTTGATTATATTATGAGAGCTAGCTAGGTGGTAACTCTAGGCAGGTGGGGCATGGCTGGAGGAGGTGGGTCCCTGGGGTGTGCCCACATCTTTCCTGCAGCCCTTTCCCCTTTCTCTCCCTGCTTCCTGGCCACCATGATATGAGTTATCCTACTCCACCACATCCTTCGGTCATGATGTTTTGCCTCACCTCAGACCCAAAGTGATGAAGTTGACCCACCATGGACCAAAATAAACTTTTCCACCTCTTTTTGTTCTTATCAGATATTTCTGTAAGAGGATACACATCTGCACATTGTCTCTTGTCTCTAGAACTGACGTTATTAATCCATTGTGTTTCCACTGTGCTACAAGCTCTGCCTTTTATAAAGCAGGTAACTTGGCCAGTGTTGGTCATGTTTTGTCTATAGTCCCCAGAACCATGTGAGGAATTTAGTAGACTTGAAATTAATATTTATAGGATGGGTGGATGTAGTCTATACATCACTTCAATTTTTTCCTTCTCTCCCTCCCCATTTTGTACCAACAACACAGACACCAAAGTCCTGGCTCTTCTCTAACCATGCTCAATATTCAGCAAGCATGACCTTACTCAACAAGCATTTGTTGAATGAATGAACGAAAAAATGAACCACTGTAGGAATTCATTTTCTCAATATCCACAGCTCCAACATCAAAAATATCCTGGCATATTAGTGCACCAAAACACACCTTGTTCTTATCCCTGGCTGATTACAACTTACATTGAAAGGAGAAACACAAGTAAAGTGAAAAATATAAACTGAAAGAATCCTTCCTTCAGTAGGCATGGTTGCACCTGAAAGGATTGCTGCTCTTGAGATCCAGAACTCTTGTTGATCACTATGTTTAACACCAGGCAGACAGGAACCAGATACAAAATTAACAAAATCATAATGCCTATTCTGAAGAAATAAAGTCTTATGGAGGAAATGGTTGAACACATTACAAGAGAATATCTTTTATTCTGTACAACTCAGGATATTGGGAATATAGGGGAAGCAGAGAGAGAAAGAGAGGGGAAGAGAAGGAAAGAGATGGCCCTATTAAATTCTAGTACAAATAAAAATTTTAAGTGCTAAATGAAATATTCAGGGGTTATACTTTCTGAAAACTATCTGCCAGACTGACTTTTCCTCTCTAACCCCCACTCCCATGGCAGAGAGAGAGAAAGGAGGGAGTGGCAAACTGTTCTAAAACAAACAAAACAAACTTCAGCAAAACATAAAATTGACACCAAGTTTATTGCAGGCTCTCTGCCTGGGGCTGATTAGTACAAATTAAATTTTAAAATAGAATTTTTTTTCCTAAGAAAATGTATTGCACAGCTTGATCAAGACAAAGAGGATTAAAAAAGAAAAACCCCCTTCATAAAAAGGCCAATGTGACCCCAAGTCTCCCCGATCAGTAAAGAAGCGTGACTTTGTGCTTCAGTCTAATCAAGAGTGTGAACACCTATTCCAGCAGGCATCCACAAGTTCCCAGGGGCCAGAGGTGGCTGGAGCCAGCCTCAATGCCAAAGGTAACCCCCATCTGGGATACTTAATTCCTGGTAAGTGAAATTAGCTCAAGGAAGACGTTACTCTCAACACTAATGTATACCATGCAGAGTATCCTAGGTAACTAGGAGCTTAAAGAGGGAATTAATGTCTTCATTTCCAGATGAAGAAACTAAGGCCAGGGAGAGAGAGTGATTTATATAAATGTCCTCCCCTAATGAGCAACAATTGTACTTTATCAACTTTTACAGGAAGAAAAAGGAAAGAAGGTTATTTTTATGTCACCTAGTAATCCTCACCTCTAAGTTAAAGTATTTAAAAAGACTTTCTGCTCATTTTACTTATATTTTTACTTATTATTTTACTTATTATAACAAAAAAATCATTGAGATCATATTAGCAACCAGAGATAAGCAAAAGAACATAAAATAACACTTAAACCTTTCACCTGTTTCCCTGAGTGTGTTTTGCTCCAGATATTTTGTTGTAATGTCTGCTTCTTCTCTTCAAGAATATATCAAGAGCATCTTTCCATGTCTTTAAATATTCTATGAAAAACTCACAGAATGAGTGTAAAAGCACCATACTTCTTTAACCTATTATCCATTATCTTTTCAAATTTAGGTTCATTGCAATTTTTCTTTGTTATTTTTATAATTAAATGTTTGATTATTTTCTTGGGTAAATTTTTTAAAGTATATTTTCAAATAACTTTTGCAAGACAAATCACTTTCTCTCCCTGAGACTCAGTTTCTCCACCTGAAAACGAGAGCCTTGGATTCACAGAATCTCCAAGCCCCTATTTACATGTGACAGAGTAGTCACTTTTCAAAGCCAAGTAGAGATATTCATGTAGAAATTCAATGACAAAATTTCTAAATTTTTATTTCCCTAGAAAACTTGTAAAAAGTCCAGAGAAAAGCATGCATCATCATTGAAGATGGCTTCCTCAACAGAGAATAACACCTTTTTACGTACTAAAGTAAACAAATAAGCTATTGTTGCATGCTACTTAAATTCAGTTACCACATCTCGTTTAGAAGCCAGGAGAACCGCACACACCCAAGAAAACCCATCCAATCACACTCTCATTACTAATCAAATAAGAGGCAACCAGGACCATCTCAGAGACGGGCCTTCAATACCATGATAGATAGCTCTTTTCTTCATTCTAAGAGTATGTTTATTGCTTACTCAATCCTGCCAACCTAATAAGGCTTCCAATTCACATTAAGTCCAAGGAGTCAAAATGAGGAGGTTGAACTAAACAATCTACCTTTAGGCTACACGAATCCTATGGATCTGCTGTTTTTGTCAAACCTCTTTTAATCAATATCTCCACTTCTACAGAAAAGATGTAACTTTAAGCAAGTTCAAAATATTAACATATAGATTGTCAAGGCAAATATTGTAAAGGGCAGCCAAAGCAACCACCACAGAATTCTCTACCATTGTCCCTTTCTTAGGTAAATCTGCATTACACCAAAAATATTAGCAAATATATTCATCCCCGTGGGTCTTACAGTTTCTGCCACAACTACTCAATTCCCCTGTTGTAGCACAAAAGCAGCCATAGATGATACAAAAATGAATGAGCACAGGGTTTTTCCAATAAAACTTTATTAACAAAAACAGGAAGCAGTCAGATTTAGCCCACAAGACCACAGTTTAACAACTCCTGCTTTAGGTAGCAAGCTTCCTGCTTTAGGTAGTAAGCTCCTTACTAATATGTAAACATATTTCATTTGACCTTCATCTGTTAGTTTTCTATGGTGACCATAATTAATTGCCACAGATTTGATGACTTAAAACAACATCAATTTACTCCCTTATAGTTCTGGAGGCCAGAAGTCTGAAATCAAGGTTTCGGCAGGGTTGATTCATTCTGGAGGCTTTGAAAGAATCTGTTTGATGCTCCTCTCCTTGCTTCTGGTAGCTGCCCAGAACCCTTTGCTTTCCTTGACTTTTTAGGTGCAAAACTCTTCTCTCTGCTTCTGTGTCTTTTCCCCTTCTCTCCTCTTATAAGGACTCACCACTGAACTTACGGGCCACCCAAGTCCTGAATGATATCATTTCAAGATGCCTACTGTAATTACATCTGCAGAGACATCCTTATTATAAATAAGGTCACATTTTGCGTTTTTAGGAGGACATACTTTTGGAGGCCACAATTCGTATCCTACATCCACTTACAGTAGTACCCAGACACAAAGAAATTCAAGAGTAGAGTCCACAAACACCATTCAATAATGCACAGAGTCAGATACACCCCAGGTGTAATTGTTCTTCTTCTAAAGTGACAAATCCATTTTATGAAAGCCCAACAGCATTATTGGGTGATGGGAGTTATGTCCTCAAATTAATTAGATTTTATAAAACCCTTCACTGTCTGTGGACAGGAAATGGATGTTCTTCTAACAACAGATTTAGAAGCAAATCAAACATCCTCTCCAAAATCAACAAATCCTAAAGACATTCCTAATATATAAGGACTCATTTCCCACACCAAGGAGATGTTCAGTGCCAGAGATATTGATCTCCTGTAAGTGAGTTTTCTAGCTGGGGTGCATGCACCACATTGAATGAAAAAATAAAAATGGAGAAAATATGAAGGTTGACCAACCTATGACATGAAATGATAAGTTCAGAAGAAATGTCTAAAGTGTGTCAGTGGACACCATTGTTCAACACCTTGAAGATCAATTTAAAACTCATTCTCATCTTTGCAGCAGTTATCACAGATATATAGATATAGATCTACACAACTTTAGTCACAAACACTAATATGTCTGATTTAGCTTCCAGAAACCTTGTGACCTAATCAGCAAGCAGAGTCTATTGGGAATGAAAGTGGAAATTTAGTCTGAGATATTGTTCTCAGAAATGGGACATATTGAAACCATCTTTAACAAAGTGTAGAAGATAGTAAAGGAGGTTGATTGAGTGACTTGAAAGAGAAAAGTGAGAGTTCAATGGGAAATCAGAAACTACAATAGCCACTGGATTACTTTCTCCTGTTGGAAGTACCACATCCCTCAGCATGGCCATGTGTGAGAAAGTTGTGTCAAGATCAGAATGACTAATTGGAGACTCATTCCTAAGAGGCAAAACTGTATGATGTGAAGGTCTTTATGAGAAGGGGCCTACCTGGTTTTCCATGCAAGTAGGCAGGGGTAACCTGGACATACATCAACCACATCATACACCCACCTGCTCTGGATGTCTACACCAGGAAACGATCTTATGCCAGGAAGTCCCTTGTGGTTTATCTGTTCTCACTCCAATCCAGTTCCAACTAAGAGAGGAGTTTGCACACGATAAATTTAGCAAACACTAGGATAAGAAGGGCTGATGGAAGATGGCAGTTCAGTAAGTCTTGGGTATGGAAAGAGGAGGGGCAGTTTAATCTGGATACTATCTAAAGAGGAGACTCATGAGAACTTCATCATTCTCTTTAATCTTTGTCATTCCCCATGTTCCTGATTGCTGGAAACCTAGACTCTACCTGTTGTTGGTAGGGTGATTCGTATGTTGAAGCCTAATCTTCAAAGTGGTGGTATTAGGAGGTAGGGCCTTTAGGAGGAGATTAGGCCATGAGGACAGAGCCTTCATGAATGGGATTAGTGTCCTTAACAAAGCACCCCAGAGGACTGCCTTTCCCCTTTCCATCACAAGAGGACATAACTAAAATGCACTATCTATGAACCAGGAAGAGGGCTCTCACCAGACTCTAAGTTTGACGACATCTGGATCTTAGAGTTCTCAACTTTCAGAACTGTGAGAAATTTTGTTTTTTATAAGCTACCTAGTTTATGGTATTTTGTTATAGTACCCCAAATTGACTGCCATTTTTCTAGGAGGCAGTCAAGATGTGACCCCACCATGGTTTGGGGGAAGTCCTCTCATTTTCTGTCCTCTGCCTACACTGGACATCCTCACATATTGACCCACAAGTTACCCCCTATTCAGCTCCCATCTTGGTATCCTCTTCTCTACCCTAATGTAGACTAAGTCATGACAACTCCCAACCTCACATTACTTCATAACTAGAGATCACCCCTGAGATTCACAAGCCACAATCCAGGCTTACAGTGGTGCCCACCAAGCCTAAGCCAGGCCCTTGGGTATGACTGAGCCAGCCCATCCAAAGAGGACCATCTGGGTTGGGGATGTGTCCCTAGACAATGGAGCACCATTCATACTCCAAAGTTCTCCTGGTGGGAAGTCTACCAAGCAGGAACCAGCAGCTCCATGAACCATGAGTAACAGACACTTTGACACCCAGTTCAAATCGGGGAGGGAGAGGGAAATGTTTTAATCAAAGCAATCCCAGTTTACTTCCTTTCCTCTCTCTAGAAACAAGATGCCAACGGATGATGCTCTCTAGGTGAATGGGCATTAAAGTATGTACTTCTTAGATTGAAAACCAGAGAATATTAATATTATAAGTAATTTCAGAAGGTCAGAAGAGAGATCTGACTTCTAATTCACACAGCTTGTATGACAGAGGAAAGACTGGAATCTGAGTTCCTCAGCTATTGCTCCTGCTCCTTTTTTTTGCTTAAAAAAAAAGCAGAGACATCAGAAACAAAGTGTGCCTTCACTTCCCTGCCTGGCCGGCAGCATTGCCCCTCACCCCCAGCTGCAGTGTCCTGCCAGGCATTTCTGGGCTACCCTGTGCTGTACTCAGAGTTCAGATTCCTCTGACTCCCTGGTTCCTGATCAAAAGGCAGCAGAAGCTTAGATTTGAAATAACCACTGTTGTGCTATAATTAGTAATTAACTTGTCAGGTCTCCAGCAGCAACAATGGAAACACAGAGGGGTCCACTGAAAACTAAAGACAAGAAGAAAAAGCAGCAAAGTGAATTTAAAAGAAATATATCACTTGATAAGCTGGTAATTGGAGCTAATTCTAATTCCTTCTTGCCTAATTTATATCTTACTACAGAGCTTCCAGATCAAGGGTACTTAACCTGGGGATCACTATGACCAACTGTTAGCTAAAAGTCCTGAGTTCTGAGAAAACCCTTAGTCCCAGGCAAACTGTGAGAGCTGATTACCCTAGATAGAACACAAGCAGTCCACGAATCTAGATGGGAAACAAATTACATTTTTATTTTTACTAATCCCTAAATAGACAAATTCTCTTTAATTATGAAAATAAATAGCAAACCACGACACTAGCAATATCTATGACGGCTACCAAACGAAATCCCAGATTTTTTCATATCCCATTAAATTGCCAAAGATATCTTAAAGTACAATATATGCATCACTATTTAAAAATAAATCAATATTAAAACCACCACTACATCTTATTTAATGCATTGAAGAAGCACAAAATTTGATTTTTGAATATTTTGATAGTTATATT
Source organism: Sciurus carolinensis (assembly GCF_902686445.1). Taxonomy (NCBI): domain Eukaryota; kingdom Metazoa; phylum Chordata; class Mammalia; order Rodentia; family Sciuridae; genus Sciurus; species Sciurus carolinensis. Next base: position 63,872,174 of record NC_062227.1, read on the forward strand.
CAATATAATTGCATGTTTAAAGTTTTGAGATGTAGTTTACAGGTTTTATCAGACTGCTAAAGAGCTTCAATAGCACAGAAAAGATCAAGGACTACAGAGGCACCACGCAGACCTGTGACTAACTTTTCAGTATTGGAATTTATGGAAGTATGTAGCAGGGATTATGCTACAAGATTTAAAGACATTATTTCACTTTATCTACCTTACCACTCTGTGAGGCAGTTACTAACATCTCAAGGTCATGCTGATAAAGTCCATGCCCTTAGCCATCAGGCAACCCAGCTTTACCAGGGCAGACCTGGGGCCAGATTTGACCCTTCTGATTATTAGCCCATGATAGATCCCCTGGGAGCATGTTTGGAGACAAAGAGGACCTATTTAGAAACATAAAAATTAGAATGCTGCCTCTGACTGACTAAGAGGCTGAATTTGTTTATAAATAAATTTATTTATTTATAAGAGTCTCTGTTCCCCTAATTCTGTGTAGGGTACCTATTCCTTTATTTAAATCCAATCCCCCCTCCCACCATGACCTAGGGAGGTTTATCAACTTTTGGAATATTTTCCAGTAGCATCTTAGATACTCTTGGTTGCTTCTACTTTCTACTGTCTTTATATACAAATGCATATTATTCATTGAATGCTTTCTAGGACTGAATTCTAGTCTATTTTAGTAAGTTGGATTCCATCAATTTGATGTTCTAATATTTCAGAATGACTGGAACCTAGTCACTTAGGACATCCTCCTCCATCCTTTCAAATCACTTGGCAGCACCAAGATGACTTTAATAGCTTGTAATCTCCTTTACTTTTACAAATACAGAATCATCAGTTGCCTCCAAAGATGGCGAAAACAGGGTGACCATTGTAAAGGAGATCCATTATTTCCATATTATCAGAGCAGGGGAAAGCAGGAGTCATTTTTCATCCTATTTGGAAATTAGCTTCATCTCAACAATCATTTTTAACCTAGAAATGTCAACATCTTCCTGTTGGAAAGTCTTTCCTATTCTGCAAGCATGGAAGGTAGCAGCGCCCTGACTGGGAGGCTGCAGGCCTTTCTAAAATCCCCTCTCTCTGCCTCACAAACAGCTGAGCTAGCAGATCAGAAGACAGACCCGTGTGATCATTCAACAATCCAATCCCAGATCCAGATCACCACCCATACACCCCTGCCACCTTGTATGATGCTGGATGTTACAGAGACACTTTTAATAGGACTGTTCATCTCTACTTACCCAAGACAGGAACATTTATGACTCTTGTCCTGGCATAATTATCACTAGAGCTTCACTTCACTCTGAAGAAATTATTATTTGGACAATATGTAATCATGATCACCCTATTTTTTTGACCATCTTACCCAACCACTTCTTTTGATAGAGGAAGAAACTAAATCTCAGACAGTGAATGACAGATGTCAGCTCACTAAGGTGATGGCACCAACTTCCCTCTCCCCAGCTAGTCACTCAGGCTGTAAGATTAACTCCGTTCATTGGTATCATCATAATTACATACATTTTGCTAACCTCACAGTGTTTTTCCTACAGAAGTTTAATTTACATGTAATAACGCACACAGATTTTAAGCATTCCATTCCATGAACTGTGGCACCCCAAACAACACAGAAAACAGTTCAGCCAATCTTGAAGTTTTCACTGGGTCCCTTCCGTGAATTCTCCCACCCCAGAGGAAAACATACTCTTGATTTCCATGCCCATCAACTATTTTGCCTGTCCTTGGACTTCAAATAAAAGAGATCTTACAGTTTAGGGGTTCTGAAAGGAGAGAAAGGTTGATTGTTGTAAAATATACCAGGTCACAGGCTTCCCTACACAAAGGCCCTCTCTCCAGGGAAAAGACCTTGCCGGGGCCTTACACCAGCTGCTGGAAGGGAATTCCTCTCATTTTAGTTCCCTGCAGTTTTCTTGTCTCACCTAAGAGGAAAAAATATGATCAACTGGTAGGGGCTACAAAAAATGAAAAAAGAGGTTGAGGATACTGCTGCCAGAGAAGAGAATAGGAAGCTGGGGAAGAAAAGAAATACCACTGAAGAAACATTTGTGAAGGTCACATCCATGAGACACAGGCCCACGGGAGACTGAGGTTTAGGTTAGAAAATGTTTTCCCCCAAGTCTTATCACCACACCAGGATGCTGCCAGCATAAAAATAGGGGCCTACAGCTGAAAGGGCTTCGAGGCCTGAACCTTCTGTGAGGAGTGGACTTAGGGAGGCCCAAAGTCAGGAGGACACAAAGACAGCACATAATGAAAAGCTGAAGCCTCAGGCACTGTAACTTCAGGGAATGTTGAACACAGCCCAAGTCCCAGCCACGTTAGCATAAACCCTCACGTTAGGGCCTTCGAACCTCAGTTCCTGTAACCCAACACAAAGTGCCTGACTTGCAAGAAAAGTCTACAGGCAAACAAGATGAAAGAAGAAAGGTCTGAAGAGTTAAGCAATCATCAGAACCAGGCTTGGTGCAGAACACAGATGGTGCACAGAACAGGGAATTTTAATGCTGAGTATTATACTGAAGAAAAGAAGGGCTGGGGAGATAGCTCAGTTTGTAGAGTGCTTGCCTGTCAAGCACAAGGCCCTGGGCTCAATCCCCAGCACCACAAAAAAAAAAAAAAAAAAAAAAAAAAATGCCAGGACAATGGGTAATGGAAAGAGATGGAAACCGAGAGAGAATCAAAAGAAAGTTTAGACGAGAGTGGTGGTTACCAGGGGCTGGGTGTGGGCCTACAGAAATATGGGCCAGAGTAAGTTACGTTTCAGTCAGAAAGCAGGAATAAGTTCAAGTATGACATGGTCGATTACATAGCCATGTATTCTTTAAAAAATCACTAGGAGAGTAGATTTTAAGTGTTTTCACCACAAAAAAAATGGGAGGTGATGCATATTTTAATTATCATTAATTCACAATTTGTAACTGTTTCAAAACAACATATTATACATGATAAATAAATACAATTTTTATTCAATTTTAAAAATTAATTGGCTTTTTTATTGTTGTCGTTGGTGATGGATTTTGCTTTTGTTTGTTCTGTGCTGGGGATAGAACCAAGGACCTCACACATACTAGGGCAATGCTCTGCCACTGAGGTACACCCCCAGCCTGATTAATTGTTTTTAAAAAGGATATGTTACAAATCAAAAGCAGTGTAGCAGAAATGAAGAATGCTGTTGATAGGTTCATCAGTAGACTGGACACAGCCAAAAAGAATCAATGAGCTTGGAGCAGGTCAATGTAAAGTTCCCAAAGTATTGAAACAGACACAGAAAGAGAGAGAGAGACAATATTTAAAAAACAATAGCAAAACTTTGGAGAACTATGGAACAATATCAGAAGACGCAGCGTATGCGGAATCAGGATGCCAGACGAAAAAGAAAATGGTGCAAAAGAAATATCAGAAGTTATAAAGGCATTTAGAACATTCCAAAATTAATGACACCAAGCCACAGATCCAGGAAGTTCAGAGAAACCAATTTTGCTCGATTCTTCTACTTCATTACTGATTTTTCCCCCTACTTTTTGGTCAATTGTTGAGAGGGTATAAAATCACCAACTATGGCCATAGGTTTGTCTGTTTCTCCCTTTGGAAGGTCAATTTTATCATAGTCTTCTTAAGTGTATGCACATTTAGCAATATTCAATCTTCTTGAAGAACTGATCCTTTCACATTGCAGTAGAGTCTTCTTTATTTCTGAAGAGAGATAAAGTGAAAACTTCAAATTCACAACTCCTTCCTCTGCCATATCCAAATAGGTAAACATGTCAATCAAACTACTTTCTGATATTGTAGTTTTTCTTTCTAACATTTACATTTGTTTCTTTGTCCCTCCTTTCATCTCTTTGCTGAAATTCCCCATGTTGTCCACCTTTTCCATTAGTTCCTTTAGCATATTCTTCATAGTTCTTTTAAAGTCCACGTGTGACAATTCTGATTCTGGGTCTTCTCTGGACCTAATTCGTTAGAGTTCCTGTTTCTCTCCATGGATCACATTATCTTCCTTCTTCTCTTATCTTGTGATATTTCCATATGCCAAATAATGTCTATTTTTTTAAATGGTAGGAATAGGAGTAAATATTTACCCAAGAAAGAGAACACCCTTTCAAGCTGTGTCCTAGACAACCAAGTTGAGCTGAGTTTGAGCTTTCTATAACTTCAGTTAGATTCAGTTCCTCAATTCGCTTCAGGTGTTTTGTGGAAAGGCTCCAGACATTCTGATCAGCAAGACCTGGGAGCTGAATCCTTACAAGATTCTGAGGATCTCTGTGTTTGGAAACCCAGCAACCAGTTTTCAAAATCACCAGAGCCATCTCTCTCTCTCCTTTATAGCTCTGCTACCAGGCTTGGGGGCACTGGGAAGTTCTCTTTCCTCTCAAGTCCTTTCCTTGGCTTTATCTATATTAAAATATCTCTACTGCCATGCTCCCCTGCCCTCAGCCTTTGGGGGGCTGCTGAAGTGCACTCTGTGAAGGTCTGAAGGGTCCAGAGGGATTTTTCCTGCCTATTCCCTCTATTCAGCAGGTACTGCCTCTTACTTGATGAAGATCAGTATGCCTCCAAATGTTCCCCTCTCCACCTCAGTTTTCATCAGGATCCTTCAGTGAAAACCAGGAGTGTCCTGATGAACTTTACTCAGGCCATATGCTCCATGCCCCAGCCTTCAGGGTCACAGTCTTGCACTAGGGGAAGCATGTGTCTTAGGGAGGTTTTCTATTAGCTCTCCTGCTCCCAACCTTGGGCATATGCATAGATTGAATTTCCCCCAAGTACATTGAGATGGGAATAAGGTCATTGCAGATATATATTTAAGTCAAGAGGAGGTCATAGGAGAGTAGCGCAGGCCCCTACTCCAGTATGACTGGTGTCCTCATACAAAGGGGAAATTAGGAAATAATCCCAAACACAAGGAGAACACCATGCAAAGATGGCAGAGAATGGTGTAACCCTTCTACCAAGGCATGCCAGAAATTGTGGATAAACCAGCAGAAGCTAGGATAGGGGCACAGAACAGATCCTTTCTCACTGCCCTTGAAGGAACCAACACTGAAGACTCCCTTATCTCAGACTTTTAGATTCCAGAGCTAAGAGACAATAAATTTCTGTTGTTTAAGTCACTCAGTTTGTGGTACTCTGTTATGGCAGCCCTAACAAACTAATGGAACAAACTAATGGAGTGTACTATCTCCATGTACCATGAAGCCCATCATAAGGCTCTATGAGTGGATGCAGACCTGATCAGTTGCTGGGGATCCCTGAGGTCCTAACTGGTCATGCAGGATTGCATGTGGTCATTAAAACTTCATTGAGGATAATAGATTTGAACAGATATTCATCAAAGAAGACATACAGATGGTGAATAAGCACATAAAAAGATGCCCAACATCATTAGCCATTAGGGAGGTGCAAATCATATCACAATAATTGCCACTATATATGTATTAAATAGCTAAAATTAAAAAGACTGACTCTACCTACTATTGGTAAAGACCTGGAGAAAACTGTACTCTCAGATCCTGCTGATAGGAATGTAACTACACAACCACTTTAGGAAACAGTTTGGCCTGAAAAAGGTAAACATATACTTGCTCTATGATTTGACCATTCCTTGGTATTTAACCAAGAAAATAAAGCTTATGCCTATACAAAGGCTTGGACACAGATGCTAACAACAGCTTTGTTGGTAGCAATTCAAACTAGAAACAACCAGAATACCTATCAAAAATGATTAGATTTTAAAAACTGTGTGATAGCCATATAAAGAAATTCTACTCAACAGTAAAAAGGAATGAACTATTGATATGCTCAACAACATACATGACACTCAAAAGAATCCTGCTGGGTAGAAGAAGTCAAATCTGAGTGCATACTGCATGATTATAAAATTCTTAAAAATATCAACTAATTTATACAGAAAGAAAGTAGATCATTGGTTGCCTAGGAATGGGGGTGGATAGGGAAGAGATGGGGAGGGGGCATACACTTTGGGAGGTAATTGATATATTCATCATTTTAGTTGCATTGCTATGGTTTGTAAATGGCACATCCATGCCAAAATTCATGTTGAAATTTAATTCCCAAAGTAACAGTGAGACAAGATGGTGGGTAATTAGGTAATGGGGGTTCCACTCTCATGAAGGGATTAATGTAGTTCCCATAAGAGTGGGTTAATTGCCACAAAAATGGTTTGTTATAACCTGAGTTTTAACTTCTACCATGTGCCTGTGCGCTCTCTCTCTCTCTCTCTCTCTCTCCCCACTTCCCTCCTTCCCTCCTTCTTTCTCTCATCATGGGATCTCTCACATGTGCCTGCTTCCTTTCTATCTTGCCACCATACATGGAGCAACCTCTTACCTTCACAAGAAACCAAGCAAGTGCCAGTGCCATGCTCTTAAACTTCTAGAAGTGTGAGCTAAATAAGTTTCTTTTCTTTATAAAGTATCAAGCCTCAAGAATTTTGTTATAGTAACACAATTGACTTCTTTTTTTTTTTTTTTTTTTTTTTTTTGGTGCTGGGGATCGAACCCAGGACCTTGTGCTTACAAGGCAAGCACTCTGCCGACTGAGCTATCTCCCCAGCCCCCACAATTGACTTCTTATCCCTACCTTTGGCATGTTCTCCCTGCCACTGCCTTAGTCCTCCTTCCCAGGAAAAGCTCAACACTTTCTGGACTGCATTTTCTTCAGGTTAGTTTCTATTCTCAGCTCCCTGATTTTTATGTAGATTATGTGTATGCACACACACACCCTCATCCCCATACACATAAAAACACAAAATGAACCATTTTAATCATTTAAGGTGTACAGTTCAGTGGCATTAAGTACAGTCACATGGTTGTGAAGTCACTACCACATTCATCTCAGAACTCCTTCATCTTCCCAGACAAAAACTACACACATTAAAACTCCCTTAAACACTCCTGGAAAACCATTGCTCTAATTCCTTTGTATAAATTTGACTACTCATATAAGTGCAATCATATAGCATTAGTCCTTTTGTGGCTGGTCTATTTCACTAAGAATAATGTCCTCAAGATTCATCCATGCTATAACTTGTATTGGAATTTCTTTCCTTTTTATAACACATTTTGTTTATCTATTCATCTGTCAGTGGATCCTTGGGTTGACTGCTTCCACCTTTTGTCTATTGCATCTGATGAGTTTTTTGCAGCCTATCTGAATCTTCATTTTTAGGTCAAAGCAAAGATTTCTTGCAACTTCCTATTCCATAACCAGAATTAGAAGTCCTCTATTTAAATAATGAATAATCTCATTTTTGTCTGACACAAAATCCTAGAGTTAAGAGAAGGTAATCTCTCTCCTATCAAACAGAGAAAGATAAAAAAATCATAAAATTTATAAATAATAAGTTACCATATTTGTAAGCTATAGGTTTCAACAACTGAGAAGAGAGAAGTGCAGCACAAATAAGCATGTAGTTAGGCCTGGACAGATGCGAGACACCAGAGCTGATACTTGGCCTACTTGTTTTTCTCTCTGCTGTGTTGTCTCCATAGCATCTGTGGGAAATACACCAACAAAATGAGAGATGCAGCATCATCAATTACTCAATTTTCCCACAAATTAATACATAAATTCAGCATTATTCTAATGAAAATTCCAGGCAGATTTTCATACTAGAAAGCAGAGAGCAAAGCAGAGAACAGTTTAACTTGACAAAATGATGGTTAAGTTCAGCCTAAAGAATAACTATGAGAAAGCAACCCCAAAATCATTGAAAAACAATCAGTAAGGAATGATTAACCTTGGCAGATATTAAAACATATAAAAAAGTTACTATAATTAAAGGTGTATTACTAGTGAGTGAGTAGAAGAAAAATCAATATATTCTGTTCTCGAACAGAAATTCTGAAGGCAGATCCAAGAATTCAGTATATGATTATAATGACATTTTAAATCAGTAATTAAAGAAATGCATTGAGAAAAACGGCTAAGCATCTGAGATTGAATAGTAAGAAAGTTAAAGTTATGGTCATTCATGTTCACATAGTTGATGTGAAGTTGATGTTGCTGGAGTCACTGTGCTGTGGTCTTTAACACAATTTCTCATGTTCTTCTTCATTATAATTTTTTTGTTTCTTTTGCCAGGATTTTTTTTTAACTGGGTCACTCAGGTGTTCAGGTTAACCAACCATCTTGCCATCACTTATCCAAAGTAAATGACATTTTTTTAATGGCAATTCTTTAAATTATTTTTTATTATTACAGACTGCATTTTGATTCATTGTACACAAATGGGGTACATCTTTTCATTTCTATGGGTTGTGCATGATGTAGATTCATACCATTTGTGCAATCATACATGTACATAGGTAATGATGTCTGTCTCATTCTTAATGGCAAATTTTAAAGAATTGAAATTTCTTTCATATTGTTAACTTCAATCCAAAACCTTCAGAAATACTTTGTAGATATTTCCAAGGCTGAAAGATTATTTATAAATATTCTAAAAAATACAGATCAAGCTTATTCTATGAACCAGGCAGTATGCCAGGAGCTAAGGGTGCAGAAACGAGAAAGGCCCACTCCTGCCTCAAAATTCTATTTAGTCAATCAGTTAAGCTGATAAGACTGCCTGCAATACATGTCACCTCTTCGTTTATTGTGAAATCATATTATTTGGTTATAATTTGGCTATAATAATAAGAACACATTGAGTAATATATGAAATGCCAGTTAAAAATCCAAAATTCCAGAAAAAGTATTCATTACATTGCTTTTGCGCATTAGATCTCTGCAGAGATGAGCAGGATCATTAGAATCTGATGCCCGTGTCTGAGGACACTCATTCAAGCAGATTTGCTGAACAAGATGGATCCTCCAGCTTCTCCCCTCGCCCCACAGAGCAGTCTCAGCCGGATGCTTTATCATCCAGAGGACAGAGCATCCTCTCCCGGAACAAATCTGACAAGCTGATCATGTTAGGCTGTGACATACAAAATATGGCATAATTGTAGACTGTAATCATCATGATGATAGCTGACTTGATAAGAGAGGTCAAATCCCATTTTTATATCCTGAATTTCTAAAATATTGTTTCGTCAAAAAAATCAATTTCTCATTTTTCTAGCGTTAACTTGAAAAGGGTATAATTGATCAAGCCTAAATCCCTTACATCACCCAGGACTGTGTGAAAGGCTCAGACCCAGCAAGCCACTTGAGTTGGGGCCAGGCAAACAGCAGTTGTCTTCAGCATTGAACACCCATGGGCCCAAGTGGCTTCAAAGCAAGAACACGTTTTACATCCTCTGGTTAAGACTGTGGGGGAAACACTGGCTCATGGAATATAGATACTCAGCTGGCTCATTTGGGTTTTGTGGTCCAATTTGCGGATGAGATATTTATAAAATCCGGTGATTACAATGCTGCCTCATTAACATTCGTTAAATGAAAACCACAAAGTGCAGGAAAGGAGAGGGGAAGAAGATGAATAGTGAGACTGGCTTTAATCCCTTTGCACAGGCAAAAAGAGATCCAGATACAGAGGACTCCTACTTCCTTTAAGTTAGACTTTTTCCTTATTGAATGAGAAAAAGAGAAGAGGAGAGGAAGGAGCTAGCTATTCTATTTGTTGGTTTTATTTAATCTCTGAGCAATGATTTGCTTAGTCAAGGTCACGTTCATTTCCCCACAAATTTGAATTCTCCACTCTTGTACTAACAAGGGAGACATCTCCGCCAGGATGTCTGCCTAAACTCAACTTACCCCAGTAGATCTTTGCATGCTCAATGAGGCTGCATGGACCAGACCCCCCAGTGTTGCTTGTTGCTTTTCTTGTGCAGGGCTAGCTCAGAGCCAAGTAAGCTGTGCTGAGTCAAGACAGACTCCGAGAGTTGGGTGGAAGCAGGCATGTGGCGAGAAGCCTGCAAACTCGTTTATTGAGGAGGCACACAAGACTTTTATAGTTCTCTTGACCAATCATCATTTGCCACGGTTACACCTTGACCAATCATCTTTTGCCACAATTACGTCTTTGTCCTATCCGAATTGACATCCTTTCCTTAGGTCTCTCAAGCCCTGCCCTTTGGTTCCCTTGGTAACACTGACGTCAGTTTGGGGAAGTTGTGTACTTTCCTAGATGGCCAGAGCGGAATGCTCCTCCCCACAGGTTTTCCTGTCAGGCCTGGATGTGTGAAGGTTTTCCTTACACATTTGAGATGTTCACTGCTGCCAGCTAAGAACCGGGATTTCTCCCAACAGTTGCTGGTGCAACCCTCTGATTTCTGTCCCTGTTCCTATGGGGATGCAAAGTAGCTTCATGGAGAGATCCAAGGTTATGCAGTCAGAAGAGCCAGTACTCCTGTCCCAGCTTGGCACATCCTGGTCTCAAAGTAATATCTACTTTGCAAAGATGTTAAGGTAATGGGAGTGAGGGGCATACTGTAAGTTACATGATATCTTTCTAATGAGTGAACACTCACTCAATAGTAGCTGCAATTTTATTATTATTATTTTGTTGATCTCATTCACATTTTTCTTCTAATGCATCTCAAACTCACAGGTAGTTTAGATTATGTACTCTATGTAGAAACAGCAATAGGATGATCCATGCAGTGGACAGTCTATAAATACCAACTGAACACATGAACAATGCTGTGTCCAAAGAAAGGAAGTTGGACTCCATCTTCAATGATTAATCAAATCTAGTGATTATGGCAATGATGTGTGCAGCAACCTTACTTGAGGACTGCCAAATTTTCAGGCTTATCTTCTTTCTTTGTCAATTATAGAAAAATGTAGATCTCTAGCATTCCTCCCTCCTAACACCCTACCCCACCCCCTCATGTATGCCTTTATACACATGCACACACAGCAGAATTTTTTTTTCCAATGGTGCTTAGAGTCCCTGAACATAGACCCAGAAATTCCAAATGAAGATGCAGAGACCCAGGGGCAGAGATCGCTGGACTTCAGTCACAGTCAATTTAAAATTGGCTCCATGTTTACCTCTTTTACCCACCTTTGTGTATTTGGGGACCACAGGGCCATCAGCTAGCAAGGACTGTTTTGGGGACCAATTCTAGACTGCCTTCTGGGCTTTGCCTCCAGGGACCAGAGCTGTGTACATTGTTACCCCTCTGCAGGATGAGTAATTGAAGCACGGGGCCGAGTCTGTCCTCCTGAGGACCAAACAGAAACCAGAGGGCAGACCTCACCAAAAAGAAGAGAATTTGCCAATCATGCTAACCCGAGCACCAAAGTTGGTGGGAGAAGGAGGTAGCCGACAGCTCTAGAGTGGAGGAACAGGGGGTCAAAATGAAAACAGCAATTGAATAGGAGGCAATGGAATTTTCAAGATAATATCCCAGGAACTATGGGAGCCACTCTTGCATTGGGAAGAAACAGCACGTGGCCAGGCTTGGACTTGTTCCCCTTCTCCATCCAGGAAGCAGGCAGCACTGAAAGACTGGGAGGCAGGGGTGAAGTAAGAGCCACTAATGAGCTGGTCTGACCCCTCCTGCTTCTGATGAGTAGGTTCATATGAGAGAGTGCATCACTATACACAGAGTCACGGTTCTTAAAGGGCTAGGAAAACAGAATCCCCATCCTATTCAGTAAATCCTTCCATTAGGGAAGAAGTCCAGAGAAAGGATTGTTTTTCATTCTCAGCAACAGAAACTTAAAAGTCTTTGTCCGCTGGTGATTCCTCTCAGCTGGAATACTTGTAAATTCCCTGTTCAAGGCACACGTGTTGCTCCTAGCTTTCCCTCTCAAGTTAGCCTCATTCAACATAATTAGAATAAGCAGCAGAAGGCCTGGGATGATTTGAAAGGCAATCTAATTCCTTCCTACCTGAAGTCTAGCTCCTCTACTTAATTAAAATTGCCCCTTAAACAGCAGCTACCAGACATACAACTTTTGGTTACAACAGAGTTTTTCTAGAAGGATTTCTAAGTACACAATGAGCCAAATAAACACTAGAGCACACATTATTTCACTAACTTTCTAGCAAAGACAGGCTTCTGGGGGAAAAAAAAATAGGAACAAGACCAGAAGATCTGAAGAAATAGAGAGCTGAGCATGCAAATGAAAAGATGGCTTAGAGAAGAGAGAAATAGCAAGTCCATGGGGAGCACCAAAGTCGGGTGTGGAAGGAGGTAGCTGACAGTTCTAGAGTGGAGGAACCCGGCATCGAAATGAAAACAGCACAGAAGTAAACAAACTGACCGATATTCACTCATTCACTCACTCAATGAACGCTGCTACAGTTTACCAGGCACTGTTCTGGGCACTGAGAAAAGACTCCGATTGTGGTCTGCCAGGTCTGTTTGGTCACTAGCTCAGCCTATTCACTGACAGGCATGTAAATCAATGAGCACCATTTTCTTCTTTGTTTTGTCAGGGGATTAAATGAGATAATTGTGCACAACACAGTTCCTGCCACATATTCATCAATCTTCTCACTCTCCCCTTGCCCTAGCCCTGCAATTTGATTGACTCTTCTTTCAATCCTAGAAGTCCTAGCTGTGCCAGAAAACCACCTACCCAGAGCACTCAATTTCAGAAAGATACTAAATTCCACGAGCCCTGGGCCTCAAGCAAGCATTCATCTACAAGGCGGTTTTATCTCCAGAATCCCAGCAGAGCAAGATCTGCAGCCATACTTAAGGGTGAATGCTATTTTTCTCGGGAAATCATGAGGCACTGCAGATGGAACAAACCACTATACAAATGAGCAAACGACATACTGGGAGACCACATAAACCAGATATCACAGTGAACCAGCCAGGGACGATGAACAGGCATCCACAGCATTCACTAAATGGCCACTGCAGACCTACTTAGAAGAGGACAGAAGAGTGATCCAAAGAACACTTGCATTTAAATAAATCTTCAAATCCTCTCCACAAGGCTGGAACCATCATCATACAGGGTTTCTGAAGTTAGGGCTGTGAGAAGCCACCATGCTCACAGGGAGGCTTGAGGAACAGGGCAAAGGCTGTGGACTAACTAAGCAGCTGGAGGTGCTGTGAACAACTTAGGTACAGCCTTCCAGAATTCTTCTGTTGGGTAAGGAGTCTAGACTACGACAGATTCAAGAATAATGAGACTTTCCCAGTTGAATGGACCTCATTTATTCATGGGACAAATATTTGCAGAACATCTACCACGTGCCAGGCACTCTTGTAGGTACCGGAAATACAACTGTGCATAAAATATGAGCTCTGAGCCCCTGGAGCTCACGTGTTTAGTGAGGGGAGACAGGAAACACAAAGAAAAGAAAGAAGGGAGGGAGGAAGGAGCCAATTCTTCCTTGCACCTATCACTATCTAAAATTAAAAGCTAGTCATATGTGACAGTGACAAAGTCGCCAGCCATGCAAAGATCTGGGTCATGCTTCTTAGAATCATGTACTTTTCTTCTTAGAATCATGTACTTTTCTTTTTTTGATCAACCTTAGTGATCAAACCCAACACTATTTATGTATGATGAAATTGAGGTCCATTCAATAAATGTGATGTCTCCAAAGTCACACTGAGTCACAGGATCCTCTACACATATAGACATCCTGAATTATTTATTGAAAGGTTTAAATACACAATGACAATTATTCAACAAATGCATATTTATCCAGTACTTTTCTTTAACACTATGATGTCTACTCTCTTGAAACCTAAACTAAATACAGTAAAAAGAAATACACAAATGAGCCGGGCGTGGTGGTGCATGCCTGTCATCCCAGCACCTTCAGAGGCTGAGGCAGGAGGATCATGAGTTCAAAGTCAGCCTCAGCAAAAGCAAGGTACTGAGCAATTCAGCAAGATCCTGCCTCTAAGTAAAATACAAAATAGGGTGGGGCATGTGGCTCAGTCTTCAAGTGCCCCTGAGTTCAATCTCCCATACCAATAAAAAAAAAGAGAGAGAGAAATATACAAATGAAGTGAGCAGAGATCCATCCTGTGCTTACTGTGGCCTGACTACTGGATACAAAGTAGCAGGAAGGGAAGAAAAGGATTCACAGGACCAAACCCACCCCTGAAGGCTGAATGCAGGATAAAATGTGGAGGATTTCAAATATTCAGAGAAGTCGAGCAGGAGACCCAAACAGGGCAAGCACAGGAAATGGCATAGGAAAGAGGATTGAGGACAGGATCTTGAGGGGAGGGAAGGGACACTAAGCAAGACAAAGGCTAGATGGGGGGACCTCAAATACAAGACAGAAGAAGGAGGATATCTCTGCTTGCTGTCCATGCAAGCTCAGGCTCTGTGGGTCTAAAGATCCTAATTCTTTCCAAAGGAGAAAGACTTCCACCTGTGCACACAGGAAGGAGTCCCACTGAACTTTAAGCTACTGCTTCTGCACAGTAACTGTGGGATCCTCATGCCAGTACCCCAGCAGGCAAACAGAGAAACACCCATCTTGACACAGGCAATTGACCCTGGTTCACAGGCTCTTCCAGGGAACAGAAGTAGGAAAGATGTGCTTTCCAGTCAGGTGCCCCGGTCAGGGCATCTCCTGATGCTCCCACGCTCAGCACTTAATGGCAAATGGACAGGTAGAGCAGCCATGGCCAGAGACAGAGCCAGTAACCCAGGCTCAGGGGTTTAGTTACCACCAGCAGGTAAGGCTAAGCCAAGACAGTGTAAAGGGGATCTAGAAAGAGTGATAAAGAAGGGCAGTAATGAGGCTTGAGGTCCACTACATAAACTTGAGATCAATTTTAGCATCAAGAACTGTGGCATTCCTACTAAACCTTCACTTGTAAGTTCAAAGGAAACAAGACCAACAAAAATGCAATAGATATTCCCAGGAAGGGTGAATTCCTGATAAGCAGTAACTCGATTTGAGTGACAGTGTTTGGACCATAGTGCACACCGAAGTGTCCCACCCAGATCCCCTCATCGGGACTGACACTCCAACCCCAGCTGCCAAGATGCCAGATGCTGGTGACCCACAGCTGAGTTCTTCACTGGAAGTTACCCTCTGCTGTTGGACATCGCTTCACCAGGGATGGTGGCCCCTCCTAGGGAACAGTCCATGACCAATGACCTTTGGGAGGGATAGAAAGTGCTGGTCCCTGTGCTTTGAAATATGGAGCACTCTGAGGGGCCTCCCAGCTCCAGAACTCCCTGTAGAATTGGGATCTCCATTGACACAGGAATACAGAGTCATTTCTCTCTCTGCCCACTCTTTCCTTCCCCACGACCTTGCAGATTTATCTCCTGAAAAGAATCACAATGAACTTTCCTTGTTAAACTCCATCTCCAAGTCAACTTCCCAGTACATAACCTTGATCTGCCTACTCACATACATCAGCACATGACCTGAGCAGACTGCCCTGGGAATACAACAGTCTTGGCTTTATCTCAAGTTCTCCATTTCATCAGATCTCCCTACCCTCTCAAAATCTAGCTGGGTAAACCTCATGCTGAATTTATAGAGCTATGCAAGTTATTAATAAAATGTCTGTAAAGCATTCTGCTTCTTCCAACACAAAAGGCTGGTAAAGATAGTAAGTCAAGGAAATTTCATGTGGTATTATCATCATTGTAGAGTGACTCATGAGAAAAGATTAAGAACAGGTCATTAAGGGCAAATGACCCTATGGAAGTTATTCAACTTCCATGAGATTGTTTCCTAACCTATTTAAAAACTTGTTCTGACTACTCAGAATTTTCATGACTCTTCTCTGTGAAGATAACTGTCCTGACTTCATGGGGTTCTTAGAAAGACTAAATGAGAGCATAGGATTCCTGGCACATAGTAAACATTCACATATGTGTTTTTTAAATAAGATACTGGAAAAATACTTTGAGAACTCCCATGTGCCATAAAACCATGTAATTATGATGACAGCCCAATATATTTGAAATGTAATATTTTACTTTTTAATCAGAAGTTTAACCTTGCCTCCTTAGTAGGATCAGAGTCTTTTTTTCTCATTTCATTTAACTTTGAAGGACCTAGTACAGAACTTGCCAGTTGGCAGATGCTAGAAAGCTTTTCCCTGACTTGGAAAGCAGGCAGGAGTGAGCAATCCCATCTTGGTACCCTCTACTAAAACATGCAAATACTTCTTTAATGCTGTTAAAGATGGGTTGTTTTTGCTCTTGTTTTGCATCACACTGAAAAAGGAGTGGAAGATCTCAAACCACAAACCACAAGAACATCACCCAATGATTTCAAACACATTCCTCCAAGTCCAGAAGCATTCAACCAACTGGTAGTTCAGGGTGCTGGTGTGTGTGCACCCATCTCCCTTTACATTTTAATAAAGAAAGAATTAAGGATTATATCTATCCTATGCTCAAACTTTTTAATGGAATCAAAATCCTCTAAGGATTATCTTAAATCCAGGTAATATTTTTAAGTGGGACCTGAATATAGCCAAATAGCTGCATGGTGAGAAACACATCTCTCTCTGTCCTCAAAGTTATCCCACAAATCTGGGTTTGTATGTCACTGACCCACTTCAGTGTTGGCATGTGTATTATGAGGAAATGCACTGTGGAAATTCAAAAGACACTCAAACAAATGCCAGTGTGTCTCTACATAAGAATGGTTTGGAAAAACTCTATCAGTCTAATCCAACTCATTTAATCTCATCTTCAAAAAGATCTAAACATATTCCCTTCCTGTGAACAAGGCTAACTTTTTTCTTTATCCCAAATCTCCTTCTCTGAGAATCCCCAGCCTCTGCATCAGTCACACTGGCTTTTCCAGAGTTACCTCAGATCTTACTTGCTACTAATGCCTTCCTGATATGTATTAATTTCCAGTGCCCATCTCATTTGTGAAACTTGGAATTTCCCCCATATTCAACAATCACTGCAGAGGTCAGATCAGCAACTGTGCTCAGCCTTGGTTCTCTCTACAGGACTAAGCTCAGGGCTTGAGCAGCCACTTATCATGGGGAAAATTGCAATAATTATATAATAATTACCTGCGACACTGAGTGGTATTTTTGTTTTTGGAAGAACAGGTCTTCATTTTGCAGAGGAGATACATTAGAGATACAGTGTCGTTTATTCATTCCTATCATAAAATTCCTCCCACCAATGGTGGTGTTTCCTCCCACCAATGATTTACCTTGACAGTGCACTAGAAAATCTACCTGGTGCACTCATACATTGACCATCAATCCCCATAAATCACAGCAGCCAGTCTCAAACTGACTTTTGAACAGCACCTGAGAACATGTCCTTGCTGGGTTCGGTTCCCTTAGTTGTTGCCCCATGCTGGAACAATGGGGTTAAACTTTAGGTCTCCAGTCTTGATGGCTGACTCTGTGTGCCTTTTCAGGATGGTGCCTTCCCTGCCCCCACACCCCAACACACAAGGTCTTCACAAGGCCTTAAAAAAATAAGAAGGACTGGAAATTTCAGAGATTGTGGTAAGCCAGGAAGAGTCATTTTTGAGCAAAGACTTCAGAAACCTATCAGCTCTTATTAGGTAAATGACCACCTTTATGTCAAGCAAATTCTACATCCTCGTGGATGGTGTTTGTACCAATGTGTGAATGACCCAGGTGTGTGAACACACAGGGGCTTGTGAGAGGTTTCAGGCTAAGGAGTAGCACTTCAACGTCTAAGTGACCACATGCTACTGTCCAAGGCTTCCCCTCCTACCTTCCCCTTTTACACAAACTCCTCACAAATTTCCCATCTGACTCCAGTGCTCCTAAATAACTGAACTTCTGATAGACAACCATGCAGAGTGGTAATGAAAGGCACGGTCAGGCAGACCTCCACACGAATTTCAGCTCATGACTTACTAGCAATGTGATTAAATCACTGAACCTCATCCTTGGTTTTTTTCTTCTGTAAAATGGACTTAATTTCAGTTCCTATCCCACAGGTTCATTGCAACTATGAAATGAGATCCATCATGTAAAATCATTAGCACACCTTAGCACACAAAAAGGGTTTAATCTTGGCATTGCTTTAATCAACATTTGGCCACCTAGAAATCTAGCCACCACCAAAATTTGCTAGCTGCAAAATCATCAGTTCTGTCTCTTTTTTTTTAAGTGAGGCACATAATGTAGTTTCCTCTTTTCTATCCCCAGTACTGTCCCCTTCCCTCCTCCCTCCTCCTGACTCCCTTCCTCCACTCTGTTGGTCTTCCTTCTATTTGTTTTTCTAATTGGTGCATTGTAGTTTACATAAAATTGGATACATCCATACATGCTCATGATGTAACTGCTGAATTTTATTCCCCTGTTCTTTCCCTTTCCCTCCTCTCCTCCCTTCCCCCGGTCCCCTGCGTCTACTCTACTGCTCTCCCTTCTACTTTCAAGAGATGCCCTTTTTAAATTTTTTTTTTTTCTCTAGCTTCCACATATGAGAAAAAAAAATGTTCCACCTTTGACTTTCTGAGTCTGGCTTGTTTTATTTAGCATGACAATTTTATTTTTCTTTACAGCTGAGTAGAACTCCATTGTGTATATATACCACATTTTCTTTATTGATTTGCCTACTGACGGGCACCATCATTGATAAGGTGGCTAAGGCTGTGAGGCAGGGAGCCCTGAGCCAGCACCAGGAGCTGGAATAGATTAGAGTCCTGCTTTGTCACCTACTAGCTGTAAGAGTTTATGGGACTCAGAGACCTGGAGGCTCCAGTTTCTTCTCAGATAAACCAAGAATAATAATACCATCCATACACTTCAATCAACATAAATCATATGATAATATGTGGACACTGTAAAGCCAATTTATTACTCCAATGTATTTATTACTACAAAATCTGGAGCAGAAGGATCTTATCACAGCTAAAGTCTGCAGGTTCAAACCTGGAGAAGGATTTCCCATCTCTTTCTCCACCTCTCTTTGTCTCTCTAGATAAGAAGGAAATCTTCTAAGCTAAAGGAGAGATTCTTTGCTACAGCTTATGCTGTTTGAATTATTACTGACTAGTTAGTTGTTCTCAGTAATAAAGTTTACTTTTGTAGAATATCTTTCCTATTGTGAAACACATTAAAACTATCACCACCTAAAATTCCTGCAGTAAAATCTTGCAGTAAAATTCTTGTAGTAAAATCTGCTTTGTCTTACTCAATGATCAGCAGAGTGATTTGAATCTTTTACATATTGGTCAAATTAATGAATAAATCAGAGAGAGAGAATTGATAAGGAAGCAGATCTGCTTCTAGTCCTGTCCCTGAGCAACAGGCTACCTGCCCTTTGACAAGTAGCTTAACATCCTGGACCTTATATACCTCACTTATGAAAGGGGAATCACTATAGCTTAACCCCTAATGAATAAATCAGAGGAAGAATAATCTTATTTTGTAGATTAAAAATAGACACTTTGGATAAGTTGTACTGGCATATAGTCAATTAAAATAAAAAAAGGCAGTAGTAGAACCCAGGATTCCAGGTTCAAATCTTTACCTGGTGTTACAGGTTAAATATTAGGTATCCCCCAAAAGCTCACGTGTGAGACCATGCAAGAAGATTTAGAGGTGAATTGATTGGGTCATGAGAGCCTAATCCAATCAGTGAATTAATCCTCAGATGAGACTAACTGAGTGGTAACTAAAAGCAGGTAGGGTGTGACTGGAGGAGGTGGGCATTGGGGTACATATTTTATATCGAGGTATATATTTTATATCCAGAAAGAAGAGTCTCTCTCTGCTTCCTGGTGTGATGTCTTGAGTCACTTCCCTCCACCACACTCTTCCGCCATGATGTTCAACCTCACCTCGAACTCCAAGGAATAGAGGCACCATCTATGAACTGAGACCTCTGAAACTGTGAACCCTGAAACAAACTTTTCCTGCCCTAAAATTGTCCTTGCAAGGTCTTTTGGTCACAGCAGTGAAAAAACTGGCTAAAACCCCTGGTCTTCCAATTTATTCTGATATAAGATCTGAACTGCTGTGAAGTAGATTGCATATTATAACCCAATCTGATAAAAGAGTAAAAACAACGCATGAAGAACTCAACTCACAACATGGTTCAATCATGTCATTATGACTAGAACACGAACATGATCATTTCCAAGCTGGAGTTTTTCTACTATGTCAAGCTGTACCACTCTAACCTTTCACTTTTCTCTGATCAAACAATAAATGTAAACTTGCTCAAAAAAAATAGTATATTTAGGAAGAGTGACAATCCTAGAAGGCCTAATTTTCATCCTATTTCATTGACTTCTTTTATCTTTATGATTCTACTTCTTCTCCTAATTTAAGCTAACTTGAGGGGGATACTGAGAGCATTTATTTTCAATCTTTCTTCTCTAAGATTTGCATTTAATATACATAATGGAATATTACTCAGCCTTAAAGAAGAATGAAATTATGGCATTTGCAGGTAAATGAATGGAACTAGAGAATATCATGCTAAATGAAATAAGCCAATCCCAAAAAACCAAAGGTTGAATGTTTTCTCTGATAAGTGGATGCTGATCCATAGTGGGGAGTGGGTAGGGAAGAAGGATTTGGATTATGCAGAGGGGAGTGAGGGGAGTGAGGGGCAATAGGGATGGGAAGGATGGTAGAATGGAGAGAGACATTATTACCCTATATACATGTATGATTAGCCTACTGATGTGACTCAGCACCATGTACAGCTAAAGGAATGAGAAGTTATGCTCCATTTGTATATTATGTGACAAAACGCATTCTACTGTCATGTATAACTAATTGGAACAAATAAAATAAAAATTTGCATTTAAATGCTCTAAATTTATTTCTAAGTGTAGTTTTAGCCTGCATCTCCCCAAGATTTGAAAAACCATATTTCCAGTAGCATTCAAAGTATTTGTGTGATTTCTTTATTGATCCAAGGGTTATTTAAAAGCATGTTGCTTAATTCCAAATATTTGAAGAATTTTCTAGTTTTTTTTTTCATAGTTATTTACAGTCTTAAATCTCCTGTGGTCAGAGAAAGATGCTCAAATTGACTTAAAATTTGGAATCAGTTGAGACTTGACTTAGGTCCCAGCATGCAGTCAATTTTTGTAAACATTCCATGTGTGCTTGAAAATAAGATATATTATCATTATTGTTGGTTGTAGGGTATATGCATATGAGCAAAGTCATGTTTGTTTCTCATGTTCTTTAGATCTTCCACAATCTTTCTGATACATTGCTTTTATCTATCATTATCCAGTAACTAACAAAGACATCTTAAAAGTTCCCACTAGGATTGTGTGTTTATCTATTGTTCCTTTTGTTTTGGTCAACTTTTACTTTGTATTTTAAGGCTATTTTATTAGAAGCATATTAATTTGTAATTGTCTAGACTATCTTTTATCATCATAAAATGCTTCTTATCTATTCTATTTCTTCCACCAACCCTAGTTTGCTGAGTATTAGTTATATGTTTTACCATTCTTTATTTTCAGTCTTCCGGTGTCTTGATGTTGAATGTATATCTCTTATAAATCACATGTGGTGGGATTATATTTTTATCCAGTCTTACAATGACTTTTAGCTAAAGTATTAAGACCATTTACATCTAGCATCATTACTAATGTTACTTGTATCACCCATTTTTATTATTTGTGTACTACTTTCCCAGTTGCTTTTTCTTTTTTTCTCTCTTTGTGCCTTATTTTATTATTATTATTATTATTTTTTCTTTTTTTGGTGGTGCTGGGGATCAAACTCAGGGACTTGTGCTTGCAATGCAAGCACTCTACCAACTGAGCTATCTCCCCAGCCCCTGTGCCATATTTTAAATGATTGATAATAAGAAAAAATTGTTCAGGGTTAGCTAGATTTGTGGCTCAGTGGTAGCGCACATGTCTAGCACATGTCTAGTGAGGCACTGGATTCAATTCTCAGCACTATGTATAAATCAATAAAAATAAAGGTCCATTGACAACTAAAAAGTTTTTTAAAAAATTGTTCAGTTTTCTTCTAATACTAGAGTGGTAGTTATACATTTTTTATTATTCTTTCAGTGACTGACATAAGTAATAAATACAAGCAACATTATAACAATCTGTGGTAGTTAGATTTATGAGTACACTTGACTAAGCCAAAGTACCCAGTAATTCTTTCAAACACTAATCTAGATGTTGTTATAAAAGTCTTTTTTAGGGCAACCCCTATAAGGTCCCCTCTCGCCCTCTGAGAGCTCTAGCTCTTCACACTTTAATAAATCCTACCTTTGTTTATGCACAAGAATAAAAACAAAAAATGTATTTTGTGAATGTAGTTAATATCTACAATTAATTGACTTTAAATGAAAGAGATTATCTCAGGGGTAGGGATATAGTTTAGTAGTACAGCACTTGCCTAGCATGTGAGAAGTTCTGAGTTTGATTCCCAGCATTGGGGAAAAAAAAAAAAAAACAGAGAGAGAAAGAGAGAAAGAGAGAGAGAGAAAGAGATTACCTCAACAAGGTAGATGGGCCCCTTCTAGTCAGTACCAGGCCCTAAGGGCCAAAAAACAAAACCAAGTTTTCCCTGAAGACAAAATTCTGCATCAAGACCAAAACATTAGACCCAGTTTGTGAGTTTTCAGCCTGCTTCTCTTTCCTACAGATTTCAGACTTTGCAGCTCACAAAATCACATGTCAATACTTTTGAAATAAATTTTATTGATCTGTCACACGGTCTAAAATTAATTAGTGCATTTATACTTCCCAAGAAATGCTGTGAATATAGAATATGTCAACTCAAGATACCCACTTCCTTTTATTTTACCATGCATTTTAATTCCGTGTATTTTATGCACCATGTCATTGTTTCGTGTAGTCAATGTTCATTTATATTTATCCACGTACTCTTTCCAATCTTTTTCACTTCTTTTTGCATTTCTGTTTTCATATGTTATCATTTATCTTCTGCTTGAAGAATTTCCAAAGTGTGTTAAGAATAAGATCTTTCAATTTTCTTTATCTAGAAATGCCTTTATTTTGCCTTCATGTTTGAAGAATATATTTTCACTGGGCATAAAATTCTAGATCTGCCTCTCCAATACTCCCCATACCTTAAAGATGCCTTTCCATTACCTCTTTCTCAGATAAGCAGAACTTAAGATCATTCTTTTGCCATCAGGTCTATCCTAAAAGAATGGCTAAAGGAAATCCTCCATGAAGAAAGAAAATTATGTAAGAAGCACTGCAGTCCTGAAACACCAGGAAGGGAGAATATGAAAAAAAGCAAAAATTGAAGTAAATACACACTTTCCTTCTGTTCTTGAATTTGTGAATTTATATTTGATTGAGTAAAAATTTTAATACTATCTGATGTGGTGTTAATATAAAGAAAGTATTGAAAACAAATATACTAAAATGGGGTAGGGTTTAGGTACTTGAAGGGAAATAAGGTTTTTACATTTCACTTGGGCTGGTAAAGTGCCTACACTAGTAGGCTGAGATCAGTTATGTGTCTGTTAGGACAACCACTACAAATGCTATACAAACTCAAAAACATTAGAAATAAATCAAAACAGAATTTTAATAAATTGTCAAGTAACACAAAGGAAAGCAGAAAAAAACAGAAAGAACAAGCAAAGAAAAATAAGTCCTAGTATATTAATAATTACATTAAATGTAAATTGTCTAAATGCACCAATTAAGAGACAGAGATTGACAAGTTGGATTTAAAACCATGACTCAACTATATGCTGTCTACAAGAAACTAGATTCAAATGCAATGACACAAATAAGTCAAAAGTAAAAGAATATACCATGTATATGTTAATCAAATAAAGTAGGTGTGGCTATATTAATAACAGATAAAGTAAACTTTAGAACAAAGAAAATCATGAGGTAAGGGACTTTAAATGATGATAAGAATATTTCAACAAAAAGAGATAACAATCCTAAGTGAGTTTTCACCAAATATAGAATTGCAAAATATGTTAAGCAAAAATAGAACTGAAAAAATAGACAAATCCACAATTATGCTTGGATACTTCACTGCCCTTTTCTTCATAAAAACAACTAGAGAAACTCAGCAAGAGTATAGATATGCTCAATAATATCAGCAGCCAACAAGATCTAATCAGCATTTATAGAATACATCACCCATCAACATCAGGATATACTTCTTTCAAGCATCCATGGAACATAAACTAATACAGAGCATATTTTGAGCCACAAATAGAGCCTCAACACATTTAAAACAACTTAAATCATAGTGTGTGTTCTTTGTCCACAATGGCATCAAACTGGAAATCAACAACAGAAAGATAACAGGAAATCTCTAAACCCTTGAAACTCAAGCATACTTTTAAATAATCCACCAGTAATTCTCAAAGGCAATTTAAAAATACACACAACTGAATTAAAATAAAACTCCAACAAATTGAAATACATAGGATGCAGCTAAAGTAGTAATGAACAGAAAATTTATAGCAACAAATGCTTTTATTAGAAAAGAGAAGCTTCAAATCAATAAGCCAAATTCCCACCTGAAGAGCTTGGAAAGAGAAGAACAGAATATATGGGAGGAAATAAAGAGCAGAATGCAATGAAATTGAAAAAAGAACAGCAATAGAGAAAATCAATGTGAGGGGGAAGCTACTTCTTTGAAAACAGTCAAAAAAATTGACAAGCCTCAAACAGAAAACGAAGAAAAAGAAAGAAGACACAAATTGATAATATCAGGAATGAAACGAGGGATATTCCTCCATAGTCTGCAGATACCAAAAGGATAATAAGGAATAATATGCACCTCAAAAAGCACAAACTAGCATACAATATGAGATCAGTTGAATAGTACAATAACTATTAGGCAAATTAAATTTGCAGCTTAAAAACTTTCCAAAAAGTAATCTCTGGGTCCAGAGAGTTCACTAAAGAATTCTACCATTCAAAGAAGAATTAGTACCAATTATTTCTTTCAATTTTTATTTTTTAACTGATAGAAAATGTACATATTTAGGTACACAACCTAATACATATTAGGTATATTTTGATATAAGCATTCATCAAAGAATAGTTAAATCAATCTAGTTAGCTTATCTGTTGCCCATATACTTATCAAATTCTTCTGTGGCAAGAACATATTAGGGACTCTCTTAGCAATTTTAAAATATAAAATGCATCATTATTAATTATAGTCATTGGGTTGTACAATAGGTACCCCAAACTTTTTCCTTCTAACTTGAATTTTGTATCCTTTGACCAGCATCTCCCCATGCCTGCCTTCCCCAATTATAATGAGTGTTTTACTCTGTTTCTGAATTTGACAGTTTGACTCTTTTAGATTCCACATGTGAGATCATATGGTATTTGTTTTTCTGTGCTTGGCTTATTTATCCTAATATAATGTACTCCAGATTCATTTTCATTGTTGCAAATTATAGGATCTTCTCAATTTATAGGGCTTAATTAAATCCCAATGTGTATAGGTACCATATTTTTAAAATCCATTCATCCATTTGTAGGCAGTTACTAATAATGCTGCAATGAATATGAGACTGCAGATATCTCTTTAACATACTAATTTAATTTCCTCTGAATATATATCCAGAGGTGGAATTGCTGTTTTATCTGATCATTCTATGTTTAATTTTTGAGGCACTCCATACTATTTTCCATAACATCTGTATGATTTACATTCCCAAAGTATGTCCCTTTCTCCATATCCTCTCCAGAACTTGTTCTCTCTTGCCTTTTTTATAAGAGCTATCCTAACAAGTGTGGGTCAATGAACTAAACACCAATTCTGTACAGTCTCTAAGAATGAGGGAACATTTTAAAATTTATTTTATGAAGCTAGTATCATCCTGCTAATAAAACCAAAGACAATATTAAAAAAGAAAACTATAAACCAATATCCCTCATAAATGTAGATGCAAAAACTTTAACAAAATATTAGCAAATAGAATTCAGCAATATGCAAAAAAGAATTACACACCATGACCAAATAAGTTTTATTCTAGGGATGCAAAGCTAGCTCAATATTAGAAAATCAATCAATGTAATCTATCATATTAATAGGCTGAAACAGAAAAATTACAGTCATATCAATCAATGCATTAAAAATATTTGACAAAATTCAAGACCCATTCATAAAACTCATACCAAAATAAAAGTAGGGATGACTTCCTCAACTTAACAAAAAGCATCCACAAAAACCTTACAGTTACATTCTGTTAAGTGCTGAAAGACTGAATATGTTTTCCTAAAACAAGGCAAGGATATTCACTCTCACCAGTCTTATCTAACACAGTAAGAACAATAAGGCAAGAAAACAAAATACAAGTTTTACAGATCAGAAAGGAAGAAACAAAACTGTCTTATTTGCAGATGACATCAAAGTCTACATATAAAATCCCAATAAAGCTACAAAAAATAGAGCTGTTAAGTCAGTTCAGCAAAGTTGCAGAAGACTAAACAAATAAAAATCCATGGTATTAGTGGGGCACACACCTGTAATCCCAGCAGCTTCTGAGGCTGAGGCAGGAGAATTGTGAGTTCAAAGCCAGCCTCAGCAAAAGCGAGAGGCTAAGCAACTCAGTGAGACCCTGTCTCTAAAAATACAAAATAAAATACAAAAGAGGGCTGGGGATGTTTCTCAGTGTTTAAGTGTCCCTGGGTTCAATTCCCTGTACCAAAAAAAAAATTAATGGTATTTCTATATTCATAAATGAACATGTGGATGTCAAAATTTTAAATCTATAATGCTTATCACCTGCCACCAAAGTGAAATTCTTAGGGAAAACATTAATACAGGACTTGCACTATACAATGTTAATGAAAGAAGTAGATGAAGATATAACTAAATGGATCTATCATTTTCAGGGATTAGAGGACTTGACATAGTAAAGATGTGAATTTTTCCCAAACTGATATACAAATTCAATACAGTACCTATCAAACCCAGCAAGAATTCTTGTAGATATAGATATGATTATCCTAATACTTACATGGAAAGTTAAAAAAACTAAAATAGTTAAAACAATTTTTAAAGGGAAGAATAAAATGGAAGGAATCAGTCTACCTGATTTAAGACTGGTACAGCTATAGCAATCGAGACTGCGACACTGAAGAGTCAGACACAAAGACTAATGGAACACACAGAGAACTCACCTACTCAGGCCCAACTAGTTTTTACGAAGGAGCAAACACAATTCATGGGAGAAAAGAGCCTTTTCAATGAATGGAGCAGAACCAATTGGACATCTATAAGCAAAATAAAATAAATCTCATGCCTGATGTAAAAACTTAGCATGGACCACAGACTTAAATGCTAAATATAAAGCTATAAAACCACAGGGGAAAAAAGTGAGAACATGTTCAGAACCCAGGGCTAGTCAAAGTGTCCACAGCCTTAAAACTAAAACCATGATCCATAAAAGTAAAAATTAATATATTGACCTTTGTGAAAATTAGTATTTGTTTTGTGAAAATTCTACTGAAAAGGTGAGTAGACAAGCTACAGACTAGGTTAAAATATTTGCATCTGCCTATCTGGCAAAGGACTGTTATCAGAACAGAAAGAACTCAAATCTGATAGCAAAAAAAGAAAAAAAATTGTTTAAAACTAAAAAAAAAAAAAATCCAATTAGAAAACAGGCTAAATGAACAGACATTTTATTGAAGCATATATACAGATGGCAAGTAAGTTCATGAAATGATGTAGTCTAGGGAAATCTAATTAAAACTAAAATATGACATTACTATGACACTTATCACAATGGTTAAAAATAAATTATCAACAATACCTATGCTGGAAAAGATGTGGAGAAACCAAATTACTCATGCACTGCTAGTGAGAAAGTAAATGGTAGTCATTCTGTTCAAAAGTTTACAGTTTCTTAAAAAATTATACATGCAGTTGGGCACAATGGCTCATGCCTATAATCCTGAGGCAGGAGGATCACAAGTTCAAAGTCAACCTCAGCACCTTAGTGAGGCCCTGTCTCAAAATAAAAAATAAAAAGGTCTGGGCATGTGGCTCAGTGGTAAATCACCCCTGGGTTCTAGCCCTGTACCTTGCTCCCCAGCAACTATCAAGTAATCCAGTAACCATACTACTGGGCATTTCTGACAGAAATGTAGACTTATGTTCACATAAAAACCTATACATAAATTTTATAGCAATTTTATTCATAATAGCCCCAAACTGGAAACAACCTTCAAAGGCTGAATGGTTAGACAAACTGTGGCACTTCAATATGGTGGACTATTACTAAACAATGAAAAGGAACTTATTATTCATATATAAAACAATCTAGGTAGATCTACAGAGAATTATGCAGGGTGAAAAGTCAAACTCAAAGGATCACACACTATATGATTATATTTACGTAATATTCTTTGCACTCTCAGGAGTGTTTTTCTTTTTTTCTTTTTTTTCCCAATCCCATGGTGCTGGGGATTTGAACCTCAGCCTTTCTGCTTGCAAAGCCATCACCCTACAGGATGGGTTATACTGTCAGCACTATGTAATATTCTTGAGATGACAAAATAATAGAAAGCTAAAAGGGATGAAGATGTGAGGGAAGTGAGTTTGGCTATCAAAGTGCCACACAAGAGATTCTTGTGATGATGAAGCTGTTTTGTATCTGGATTGTATTAGTGTCAATAACCTGACTGTAATATTATACATAGATGTTTGCAAGAAGGAAACTAGGTAAAAGCACAAGGAATCTCTGTGCATTATTTCTTGAAAATATTTATCAATCTAAAATTACCTCAAAATTAAAAATTTATTTAATAAAATGTTCTGGAAGGATCATCTCCATTTACTTTGATGGAGAAGACTGCAAGAGCAATTTTGAGAAGTAGAAATTAAGAGTTTTTAGACCTGTTAAATTTTAGGTACTTAGATAATATCACATGATCAGTTAAAAACATGTGCCTGGAACAAAGAAAATAACTCTGGACTGTATATAAAAATATCGATGTCACTGGAAAATAAATGGTACTTAAATTTATGCAAGATCTCCTGGTGTAGAGGAAAAAAAGATAGTCAAAACAAGAGAGAATCCAAAATCAACCCTAAGAAATCCCATCATCCCTTCAGTGAATGAATAGATCAAGAAACCATGGTACATATACACAATGGAAAATTACCCAGTCTTAAAGGAGTATAAAATTATGGTATTTGCAGGTAAATGGATGGAGTTGGCAAAATAAGCTAATGCCCAAAAACCAAAGGCCAAATGTTTTCTCTTATATGTGGATGCTGATTCATAATTGGGGGGGGGGGTGAATGAAGGAACTTTGGATTGGGCAGAGAGGAGTGGGGTGGGGTAGGGGCAGGGGAGTGGAAAAGATGGTGGAATCAGATTGACAGCATTACCCTGGGTACTTGTATGATCACGTAGATGGTATGACTCTACATCATGTACAACCAGAGAAATGAAGAGTGGTGCTCCATTCGTGTACAATGAATGGAAATGCATTCTGCTGTCATGTATAACCAATTAGAACAAATAAAATTAAAATTAAAATTAAAAAGAAATTCCATCATTTAGAAGTCAAGTAAAGGAGAAAAAGTTCCAGACTGGAAGCACTGGCCAGAGATTTGTGCAAGCAGAGTACATTGTCACAAAACCTACAAAGAGTGTCTCAAGTACGCACAAGGGCAGCTGCCAGCCTGTGGAGAAGATGCGAGAAAACAGAACGACACCAACTCAGGAGCTATGGCATGGCCTCCTCTCTGGCTTGCACACTCTGAGACAGAACTCTGAACCATCTGCAATCTTTCCACATTTCTCATTCTTTCCTGGATGTAAGGGAAGTGGGAAAACAGTGGGCTCTCTCTGTAGCACCTATTGGATGCAGAACTCATCCCAACAATCGAAGCTACTTCCAAATAAGAACATTCCATTTTTCCGGAAAACTGGTGGTGACGGACTCCCTGGCTGAGCAGACTCTGCCTTCCTCTTTCCGCCACTGCCTCCTGCCAACCTGTCCTACCCGCTGTGCATAGACATGCTCGGCACACTGGCTTTCCCTTCTCAGCCTCCCTTGATACTTTCTCCTGGTTATGTTACCAATCAAACTACTGAGCGCCTTACACCCGTCTCCCCGTGATCTCAAGCACCCCGTGGCCTTACATACCACCTACACAACCAACCCTTACGTTTACACCTGTTGGCTCCACTTCTCACCTCAAGTCCTGGCTTAGATCCAGTCGCCTCCCCAGTATCTCCCCCTGGATGACTAGTAGACACCCCTATTTAACACACACAGACATTTGATCTTGCCTACCTGCTAAATTGTTTTTCTTCCCATCTTCCCAACCTTTCCTAGGGTGCTTTAGTAAATGGTGTGATTGTTTTGAAACCTGTTCCCGAGTTGTTTGATGCTTCAGCGTGCCCTCCTGTCTGAGTCTGGATTAGCCTGTGCATGATTCCAGACACAAAATACAGTAGGAGCGACACCCTGTGACTTCTGGTGCAAGGTCATATAAGGCCATGCAGCTTTTTCCTGGTTCTCTTGGAAGAGACATCCCTGAGGGAACTCTTCCTCTCAAGATCCCGTCAGTGTGCTGTAAGAAGCCCAAGCCAATGGGGTAATAAAAACAGGTGTGAGGTCCTTCGGGGTGGCTTGAAGTAATAGAGAACTGGAATTGATGGTAGCTTTATTCTTTCAATTATTCAAGATGAAATATTCTGAAGTCATTCTTGATTCTTTTCTCTCACACTCCATATTAAATCCATAGCAAATTCTATCAACCCTTGCTTCAAAGCATGACCAGTTGTCACCAAGCTGACCAATACTTCCCTTATAAAATTGATCTCTCCTATGTAGAGTTCTTGGTGAGAAACCATAGAAACAGACTCCAGCTAACGTTCACAAAGAAATTGACTGACAGGAAATCAGCTTGCTCAGAGAATAGACTGAAAAGGTGAGACCCAGTAAGGAAAGGGTCTAAAATTAATGCAGTTTAGGCAAAAGGAACCACAGTCAAAGCAGCAGACCAGTGAGCTGCCACTGCTGGCCACAGAATGCACCGTGTCACCCACATGGATTCCAGGCCATCCCCACTCTACGGTCTCTTGGGCATCTTACCTTCAAAAAGGAATATGTTATTAGCGGAGATAAGTTGATGACTCTGTGTTCCAGCTACCAGAATATGGGAAAAAGGAGAATTTGGGCTTTTGGCTTTCATTGTAAGAAGTGAAATCTCTTCCTCTCCTCAAAAAACTCATTTCACAAAGCATTTGTACCCACAAAATGTGGGTACAAATTTTGAGCACCAAGTAAAAATAAGCATCTGTGAAAAGGGGTAGATGAGAAAATAAAACACTTCCTATGGAAAACATAGTTCTCAATAATAATACATGTTAATATGGTGACAACGTAACTAGATTCTGAAATTAAGCCTTGGATTCAGGTCCTGTTTGACCACTTAGTGGATGCGTGACCCTTAAAGACACTTAAATTATCAAGACACTTAAGTTCCCTCAGATTGAGTTTTTTATCTTTAAAATGGGAACAAAAACATCTGCCCTGCTTATTGCCATCTGAGGCTTCAGTGAATGCATGAACAAACCAAGTCATAATTTCAACTCTGTATCCCTCTTGCCTAACTCAAGGCCAGCCTGGAACAGAGGTTCCAAAAATGTCTATTAGTGAAACACAGTTACAGAAAGAATTTGTTAAAATAAAAGTGATTAATTAGTTGATGCTATTAACTCCTCCCTCTAAGCCAGAAAACCGTGACACTGTCACCCAGTGCCAGCCTTAAATGACATTAGATGTGCTTTGGGAGTGAAGTCTTGACACTGGTACTTTTTGCCACCAACCTCTTTATAAAATAAATACAGAAATGCAAAGAGCAGCTCATTGCTTCTTTACATAGGATAGATTTGGCTTATGGAGCAAAGTCTGCAACAAGTTTTAGGGGCTTATATATAACTTTTGAGAGGTATTCTAGCATGGGGAAGTAATACTGTATTATTGTTTATTGTCTAGACTTCTTGGCACTGAATTCAAATTACCAAGAAAAAATAAGAACTTCTTACAGGCTAACTAATAATACGAATTCACAATGCCTTGGCCAAATCCTTCATAAGTACATGATTTAGAACTGAGAATTGTTCAGATACTTGAAAGGATTAAAAGCAACAACCATACATTACCTAGCCTCCAATAGAGCCTGGATCAACACCTTCTCATCAAACACAGCCATATGTCCACAATGGTATGTGTGAATCTTAATTTTAAGTGGAATTAAAACTATAAAACAGTCTCACATCAGTTTGGTTAAGTTTTTTTTTATTTTATTTTTACAGACTGCATTTTGATTCATTGTACACAAATGGAGTACATCATTTGGTTTCTATGGTTGTGATTAAGGTTATTTTAACAAGAAATAAAAATAACTGGTTTTAGATTTTGGCGGGCAGTTAGAAATGCAGACTGGAAATAATAAACTTGCACTTCTCATAAAGGAATAGTTTTGTAGTTCTTTGAACTAGAAAATGCTCCATCATGTATATTTAGTTTTTAAAAGCTTGAAAATGAATAGTAATCTATTTCTTAAAATCATCCATATCAGAACCCTTTCACAATACACCTTTTTTCCAAACACGCAATTCAGCAAATCCTGGAACTTGATCACCTGGAACTCAGTTGCAACCTGCCACCGACTTCAGCTGACTCCTACTAACAGCACCCTTGCCAGCTAATCACCCAGTTTTAGCTACGTTCTATGTGGGTCACGACTTCGCCCCTTGCTGTGGCAACCGGCTGTACTCTTGAACGACTTTAATTACCAGAATCAAAAGCAGCCTGTCACTTTTACCCTTTGGTCCTAACTATCCCATTCCCTCTGCCACGTGACAGAGAGGCAAATATTTGAAGTGGCAGTTGTGTCCCTCACCATTTGCCTCTTCACTAGGTTGAACTTTTGCTCTAGCTCTTCCACTTAAAGCAGGGTTTCTTCTTCCCTCACATCCTGATGACCCATGTTCAACTCTAACTTACCAATGTCAGTATTAAAATGAGTTGCCTAGAATAAGATGAATCTTCAGCTCAGGACACAGGAAGCCCGTTACCTCCTTTGTCAACTCTACACCATATCTCTACTAATGCAGTCTAAAATTATACTATCTTTCTAATGGAGCTTCACACTGTTGAGTCACTTTACATTTATACAGGTGGAGCATCCTTAATTTGCAAATCTAAAATTTGAAACTCTGAGCACCAACATGATGCTGTAAGTGGAAAACAGGTCACAGTCAAACCCCAGTGTACTAAAATATTACATAAAGGTACATTCAGGCCACATGTATATGGTATATATGAAAGACAGATGGATTTTGCTTTTAGATGGGTCTCATCTCCAAGATATCTCATTATGTATTTGCAAACATTCCAAAGTCCCAAAAAATCCAAAATCTGAAACACTTTTGGTTTCAAGCACTTGGGATATGGGGTACTCAACCTGTGGTCACTGAATACCCCACTTCTTTCCCACATACATGGCTGTCACAATCCTGGAACCACTCATGGTTCAATTTTTCGGCCTAAATAAAGCACTTTACATTGCTCCTCATTAAATTATATCATGTTGGTTTTAGTTCCAACCTTCATATTTCATTTTGAATCTTGATTTCATTTTTGATAGGTTAGCTGTGAATAATATATTAGCTCTGTGTCACCTACAAATTTGATGAACAGTCCTCCAACCTGCAGCAAAGACTTTACTGAAAGCCTTGGACAAGACAGTCGTATACAAGACACTGGAGACTTCTCTGCAGGGTGGCATCCTCCAAGTTTTTACCATCAAAAACCCACAAACCAAAATAGCAATGTCGAGTTTTAGATGACCTATACTGAGTGATCATGCAAGAATGATCAAATTCAAAAAGAAAAGAATGCATCTCTGAACCATCAGACAAGGTTCTATGCTTCTAGTAATTTATTTCAAACACAAGTTTGGCTACAAGGCATTTAAAACTATGTCTTTCCTTTCTCAAAAAGTTAAAAACCAAATTACTATATGATCCAGCAACCCCACTATTAAGTATACAGCCAAAGGAAATTAAATTGGTGTGTAAAAGAGACAGCTGCACTCCTATGTTCATGGTGCCATTATTAATAGCAAGATAGGGAATCAACCCCAGTGTCCACTAATGGATGAATGGATTCAGAAAATGTGGCATATCTACACAGTGGATGCTAGTCAGCCTTTATTTGAAAAATAAAGGAGAAATACTTTTCAACAACACGAATGAATTTGGAGGATAGTAAGAGAAATAAGCCAGGCACAAAAAGAAAAAAACCTGCATGATGTCATATGTGGAATATAAAAGAAGTCACACTCACAAACACAGATAGGAGAATGATGATTCCCAGGGATCGGGGGATTGGCAGAGATGTTGGTCAAAGAATACAAAATTTCAATTAGATAGGAAGAATAAATTCAAGACATCTATTGTACCACATGGTGACTGTAGTTGATATATGACACTATATCATATACTTGAAAATCATTAAAAGAGTAGATTCTTAAATGTTTTTATCACAAAAAAAAACATACATATACATGTATGTGAGATAATACATAGGTTAATTAGTTCCACTTAGTCATTTCACAATATATACATATTTCAAAGGAATGTGAATTATAAATATATAAAATTTTTATTTGTCCATTTGAATTAGAAGTAAAAGACAAATAAATTTTTCTGATTAATAAATTAGAAGAAAATGTCTTTCCTGAAATGGGTTTCCACCCTCTCCAGCAGTAAGGATCAAACCTAGGAACTTGCCCATGCTAGGCAAGAACTCTACCAACTAAGCTACATCCCCAGCCTAGAAATGTGCAAATTTGTATATAGTAGGATCACAACATAAAATCCATTTCCTACTATAGCTCTCACCCAGAAAGCTTATAAATGCAATATTAAGGATGAGTAGGATTTGAAGTGGCTTAGGGGAGAGGAGGATAAGCCAGGGGAAAATCTTAGCACATTAAGGATCAAGAAACTCCTACAGACACCAGCTTTAGTCTACCATCCCACCGCAACCACCCACCATTAAAGGCAACCCCAACATATAAAAATCAATGTCCCCAGTATTTATATCTTTAAATGATCAATGTCTTAAGGGATTATTCACTTTTTAAAAGGGTCAGATGGAGGGCTCATTTATAAGGCAAGTAACTCTCACTTAACATGCAATCATTTAATGGATACCCAATTTTTGTAGAATACCAAGAATGTAAAATATCCAGGGCTACTGCTGTTTGCTTACATTGTGTAACAAACCTAATGTTAAACATGACCCTTGAAACTGTTCCCACATATTTCCCAGTCAGGATACTTTGATGATACAGTAAATACCACTATAGTTCCACATGGAAAGAACAGGGTTTAAATAAGGATTTCACTCTGTCAAGTGATAATTTTTCACATACAACTTAAAATCCTCTTCAGAAGAAATACCTGCTGAAATATCTGTAGTAAATTCCAAGAAGTGGTATAATTGAAGTGATTCTGTCTCACTCTCATGGATCCTAGGGAATAAAAGGGGGGACACAACCTTCCCCTTATACAGTACACTTTAGGGAATCACCTCAAAATAGGAAAGGTTTGGACAGTGGGCAATTTAAATTATGACAATTTCCGTTTTTCTCTAGTTTCTTGTTCTTAATTCCTTCTACCTTTTTGGTCTGGATATTAGTTATATATATTAGTTATAGATAGGAGCAAAAGCTCATATCATAATTTCAAACTGAAAACAACAAACCAATTCACTGATGTGGATGATGTGGAGTTTGAAAAAGCATCCTGAAGGCTTTTCAGAATATGAAGCTGATTATTACAAATTTATTCATAAGAAATAGTTCCCAAAACACTGGGAATCAGAGTCAGGGTATCTAAAGTGCCCACAGGAAATTAACCTAATCATTATAAGGACTCCGTTTTGATGAAAGGGGATCCATGTCAAACAGATGTTAAGTGTGGAGGGGACCTGGAAGATTATCTCTAGGGGGAAGGAGGGAAAGCGGCTCTTCCTCACCCAACTAGACAATAATAAGACTCAGGCTAGAATGAAGGTCCCTGTCCCCCTTGACCATGAGATTAAGGATAGTGGACTAGACACAGAGCCTTCCAAACCAGTAAATTTTAACTTCCCCTGACTAACATACAACCATATCAAAAGAGAACAAAAAGAAAAAAGTCAAAGAGGAAGTTAGCTCCCTGCTTTGAAATGGGAATAAATCTTTGTTGTTTTGTTGTTTCTTTCATATAAAGAAAAAAGGTTATCATCATCACCTTACTAAAACATAAGACCCACGAGAACAGTGAGCAAGAACTTCCACCTAGCTCACTTTTCTATCCCCAACACTTGTGTGGTCACACATTTCTGCTTTTTGTTTTGTTATTGTGGCTGCTTTGCTGTCCACTATCCAAACACCCTTTCTACTATGAAGTGACTCCCCAAATTGTACAATGTAAAGAGTAGATAGTGCCCCCCTTTTTCACTCCCTGGTTGCTAGGTTCCTAACATGTGACAGGAGAAGTTACCCTTCACCCAACTAGCTCGTGTTGAGGTGACACAAAAACAGGAATAGTGTGCTGTTGGCAGCAGCAACAGAGACAGCAGTGTCAGCAAAGGCTTCCTAACCTTTCTATTGCACATCATGACCTTGGCTCTGTTTCTGTGCTTGCCTTTCCTATCACTTCTGTGAACGCTCTGGTTACTTCCATGGAACTTCTTTTCCTCTTAATCTAAAGCAGCTTCTGTCGCTTGCAACCCCAAACGCTAAAAGGCACATGGACACTCAAATATTTCTGAAACAAAAAAAAAAGAAAAAATTGGCTATTTATTATATATTTTTTCACATTTTACAATTTCTACTCTCTCCCATATCCTAATTCTTGCACCTGATTACAGCCCCATTTACATTACAGTTGAGTTACAATATTTAACAAGGATAAGTTCTCTTTAATTCAAGAGTCAAGTAAAATTTTTTTTTCATTCAAAACTAGCCTTAAAATCATTTCCCAAAATATGCTATGAAGCACCATGTTAATGACAATACCACTGTGGGTGGTATTGGCTAAGTAATAAGGAAAACCTTAAAAAAGAAATTTAGAACAAAATCTTGGAAGTTAGAGCTAGAAAGTATGGGGCATAAGAGAAAGTTTAATATTTTTCAAAGGAAATCAGATATGCAAATAGCTTTAAGGAAGGCTAGGGACTGGAGGTATAGCTCAGTGGTACAGCACACATGCTTAGCATGTTGCAAGTCACTGGGTTCAATCTCCCACACAAAGAATAGTCTAGAAATGACAACTGAAACTTTAAATATGAGCTGAAAGTCACCAGGTGCAGGGGTAGGGGAGTGAAGGAGTCGTCAGAATGATTCTTGCACTGAGTTAACACCTACAAGGGCAAAATGTATGTCCTTTCAAAACATGAAAATCTTTATGTTAATCATATGATTCTATCTATCCAGGAGGTATTGCTTGTTCTCTGAATCCTTAAAAATGTCTTCACCCACCCACCGTTACCTTACAGGAAGTTGAAGTCAACCATAACTTCCTTGTCCCTCCCCTAAAACTTAAAGGGAAATTTTACAGATTTGCCATATATACAATTATGAATGTTGTTTCAAAACTTGATGTTTCAGAATTACCCTAAGAATTCCACTATCTTGTTAATAATTTATGTTGATAAAGAATTTGACATAGTGCATCCTGTTTTTTTTTTTTTTTTTTGAACAAAAAGCCCCCAAACCGGGTTTCCCCAAACTGGAAAAGGGTTACGAAATCCATGAAACCATCTCAGTAAGCAAGAGAGGAAAGTCCACTTGGTGTTCAGTGACCTAGACTCAGCAACAGATTTCAGAGCAGGCAATGTAGTGCTGAGGTCCCTTTTTAATTCTGCAAATCCGATCTCCAGGAAGCCAGTGCCCAAGTTTTTCCAAAATAAAGTCTGAAGAACTCATTTCACAAGGCAAGTTAATATTTAGGAGTAGTTTTCAAAGAGGGAAAAAGAAATATGGAACACTGAGACCGAGATACTTAAATCTTGGATTTTTTGCTCTGTGCAGCCTATATGTTTCCTGCATAATTTGTGATCCGTATAAAATACAGTGTACAATGTAATTTCAAGATGTAATGAAAACCCATATGGTTTTAAGTCGACAAATGAAGAGGACATAGAATGTATATACTGGTTTCCAGTGCTTTTTTGATTTAGATACAAAAAAGAAAGCTTTCGGGACACTTGAATACTTCCTCATTTTTGTTTCAATTATGCAGCTCTAATTATACCAGGGTCTTTATTCTGTATTCGCTATACAAGTGTGTCCTGTCCTTGTTCTGAGAACACACTGAAAGCACTCCTCCACAGGAGAAACCCTGACTCAGTCGCGAGCTAGAGAAGAGGAAACTGGCCACCCGCTCGGGGCCTCCCCAGACTCCAGGACTTGTTGCTCGGTTGCCGACTCTCTCACGCCCTGACCCCAGGGTGGGTGGCGCGTTCTGGGAGCCGGAAGCGCCGGGAGCCCCCTGGCCCTTCCGCCTCGCACTGCGGGCCGGCCTGGGGGCGGCGCGGGCCTGGGGCGCCCCCTGGGGCTGCCCCTGCCCCGGGCCGCCCTTTCCCGGAAGGCTGCAGTGGAGAGAGCACCTCTGGTGCATGGCTCTGGTTGCCCTAGTCCTCTGCCCCGGAGTGGGAGAGCAGGCCCGAGGGGAGCCAGGCCTACAGCCCCTCGAGCGCCCACTCGGGTACCAGCATGGCCCCGCGGGCCTGGGCTGGAGGAGCTGCCGGGACTCGGAAGCCAACCTGCGCCGCGCTGGGCCAGAGTCGCAAGGTCGCCTGGTGCAGGGCACCCGAGGGCTGGGGCCGACTCTCCTGCCTTCCCCGCGCCCCGCGGCCTCCCCACCCCCACTCGGCCCTGGAATCAATAGTGGCCGCTGATTTTTCACGACAATTGCAGCTGTCTAATTCATCAGTGAATAATTAAATCAGCGGCTACCAGGCCTGCCTGGCGTCGGAGACCAGGGGCTCCCCACCCAGAGCCCATCAAATTGGGGGTCAGTGGGGGGCAGAGGGGCAGGGAAGGGACAGGCCTCGCCCTGCACCAAGGCTGGGAGAGCGGCCCGGCCGGCGCCATTCCCGGTGTGGTGCGAGGAGGCCGGGGAGCAGGGGGGCGCTACGCAGAGGCCCGACCCCCAGCTCAGCATAGTCCTCCATTAGGGCGCAGATTCCAGATCGCACCCACCACACCTAGGTGCCTCGGGAGGGCGGTGGCGGGGGTTTGTCAGACTCACTCCTCACACAGACTGCAAAGGGAGAGGAAATCCACCCTCGGGAGGCGATCTGCCTTTGAGGAAGATGGAGAGGAGCGGGGAGAAGCGCCTAGAAACGGCATTGATTTAGACATCAATCCTGGCCAGCTCCCTCCGCCTCCCGAGCCGTGGGGCGCGCCGCCCCCTCCCCGGGAAGCGTCTCGGCGAGGACCCCGGGGCCGCCGGGCCTGGGGAGCCGCTCAAAGCTCCTGCGCGGCCATCCGCGTCCTCGGCCTCGACGCCGCCCCGCCCGCAGGCCCGGGCTCCCGGCCGGCGGGCTCACACGCGCATCCTCGAGGCCAACAGGTCCCCCTGGCCGCGAGTCCGCAGCGCCGCTTGCACAGCTCTGCCAGCACCCAGTGGGACGCCCTCGGAGCTCGCGGTCTTTCGAGGAAGCCAAACCAATTGTGCCCAGCCGGGCCCGGGGCTGGTTCTCCCGGGCGGCGAGGGCCGAGTCCCGCTTCTCCGCCCGCGAGGCTACGAAACCGCCACCTCCGAACCCAGCGGTGCACCAGAGTCGCTTTCTTCTGCACCTTTGCAAAACAAAACAATTCAGAATTCCTAAAAGTGACATCGAGTCAGTTTCCAATAATAAAATGCTCCTAAAATAATCTCAGTGTGCTCTGTGACTTTTGATTGTGCTACCCTGAAATATTTATTCATTCTCACTTGGTTCCTTCATTTCTTTGGGAACTGATACTCGAGGAATCTAAAACCTACGCGATTTTTACAAACTGCTGTGATTCGCGTAATTATCCTAAACCCCTCGGTTGGTTTTGTTAGTTTTCAACTAGACATATTATTTCTTAATCGAAAATAGTATTTCTCAAGTTAAAAATCCGGCCAACTCCTTTTTTAAATACTCTAATTAAAAATGTTTTCCATGGTGACTAGACGTCTAATTGAGATAATACACAAAGATTTTTAAATTCTCCCATTTTCACTGAAATGGGAAGTACTAGGTATTCGTAATAATGCCTAAACAATATTGAATCCTCAATCAAAAATTGTTACTTTCAGAGCAAGTAAATGATAGTTTTTAGAGGGTAATAAATTAAAAGGCAACGCCCGTGCTTAGGTGTCTCAGGGCAACTTGAAAACAGCTCTACTTTCAGGGAGTTAAATTTGTCCTTTTTACGATCAACTGCAACTTTCGCCTTCCTTTGGAAAGAACAACAAAAAGATTTCACGCACAACTTGACCTGAACAAAAGGGACCTCACGCCAGTTCTTCTTTTGTAGGGTGACAACTGGAGGAGAGGAAAACTTTATTTGAAGCATTTTTCAGTTGTACTTTTGAAAACCATCTTTAAAAAGAGCATGCGGTGGCAGGTCTGTACAATTTAAAATTGAGGCTATGGAGTTTTGGGGGGAGGGAGACAAATAATCGTGGGCAAAGAGTTGAAAGTCGGTGAGGGGAAATTTTGTCTTCGTTTTCCAGCTAGCAAGTTGCTTATTTAAAAGAGCAACGTTCTTAGGGAAAATAATCTGTACTCTGAAAATACCTTTCCCCTCCCTCCCCAAAAGAAGCCCTCGAGCATTCGCAAGTTCGAATCCTCACTTCCCCATTCACTGTTTGGAATTACGTTTTCCCCAAAGAGGAAAATTATTTCTCTCATCTGCTTCCGCAGTGGTAGCAGCCATGAAGACAGAATTGGAAGCGGGTGGGGGCAGGAAAAGTCTGCGGTGGGCCTGAACTCCCGGGAAGGAAAGTGCTCTGATAGGGTCAGAAGTCCCTATGGTCAGTTCCGGGGACAGCTACCGCAGGTCCAAATGAGAGGCCCGGGCACCCAATCCACTTCAACTCCAACTCCTCCAACGAGGGGGTCAAGGAGCCAGGGACACAGAAGCAGCAGGGGTTGGGGGGAAAGCAAAGAAACTACGTGTGCGCGCGCGCGCGCGTGGTGTGTGTGTGTGTGTGTGTGTGTGTGTGTGTGTGTGTGTGAGAGAGAGAGAGAGAGAGAGAGAGAGAGAGAGAGAGAGAGAAAGAGAGAGAGAGAGAGAAGACCCCGGCAGTCCTCTATGGGGTTAGAGGAGGACGATCAAGGTCAGTCAACTTAGTTCCTGGCTTTCTTTAAAACTAGGCAGGTGGACACGCTATTAGTAGCTCAGCTTGGCGGGGTTCGGGATTCGCGCTGCGGTTGCCTCTGCAGACCCACGGCCCCTAGAGCAGGGGCCCATGCCCATGCCCCTTGAGGTACCTGCTTCTCCTCTTCCCTCTCCCTTAAGCCTAGCCACTCCCCGTGTTCAGATTACAGAGGAAAGTGTAGGGTTTGCTCTCTGGCGGCCCAACTAATACAACCTTCTAATGCAGATGCTGGGCTGGGAGCTTCCAGAAAACCTTTCCACGGTAGGCAGGGTCCTGTAGCTTCATTTATTCCCTAAGAGGCAAGATGAGGGTGAGGATGAGACTAACAAACCCCAACTCTCTTTCCAACCCCGCACCAACTGTATTTTGTCAAGCGAAAAGTTGGGGGCAATCCCTTATAAGCTCTGCTAAACTCCTGTTTGAGATTTTAATAAGACCAACCTAGAGGAGGAAAGAGAGGAAAAAGGACCGGTTTGACCTCAGCACCCAGGAAACTTTTGTTTTGTTTTTAACTTTCCTAGATCCAACTGGCAATCTAGAAAGTGTCAATGAGTTTCTGATCTGAGAGGCCGAAGGGAGTTGTCGGGCTAGGCTGTACAGCTTTAGTTTTCTTCTCCCTGTGCACAACCAGTCCGAGCTTTCAGACAGAAGAAAATTGAAGCTAATGGAGATATCAAACAGAGCCACAATTCCGAAGGCTCCTTATCCGCCACAAACACCCTCCCTCCATCTGCACGTGTAATCACAGAGACTTGCGGGGTCTTCATTACCAGGGGCTCAGAGAAAGGGGGAGAAAATACTCCATCGTTAAAAGAAACCCTCTATTATCACTACTATTATTTGTGTATAGCAACATAAGAATTTCTTTCTCTTCTTAAAATTCCCCCACAATATTGAAACAGCATTTGTTGTCCGATTCATACAAACGCTTGAGGCCTTTCTGGAAAACCATTACCATTCAATGGCTAGAAAATTGCTCTCCTTCCTTTAAAAAAAAAAAAAAAAAAAAGCCGGGCGCAGCAGCAGCTACACAGACAACAAAAACTTTCTCCTGCATAATCCTCACTCACAGAATGACAAAGAAATGATATTGACTTACCCCCAAACGGATGATGTGTTTGATAAAGGGGGGACTTTTTTTGAAGATTTCTGTTCCGGAGCTGCACAGACAGCTGCAATTCATGGGCGACGCTGTTTGCCAGAAACGCTATGGATTGGCATGGGGTCTGCAGCTCACAGATCCTGATCAATACCCCTACACTCACACGCCAGATGGTTTGGGGAAGGACAAAAATAAAATAGTCCAAATCAACCCACCATTATGTCTTTTTGTATTGCTCTGATAAACCTAGTTGGAGCACAAATGTGTTCTGGCCAACACAAAACATGAAGAGATTTTGAGCACTTGGGTAGAAATAAATAGCCCTGCTCTTCCCTGGATTTGGGCTGTGGTTACTGTTGTTTAGTAAAAACAAAGCTGTTGGGCCCCTTATCCAGAATGGGTTTACTTGTGGTCTGTTTAAAAATTTTTGTGAATAATTTATAGAATTTCTGTTTAAAGTGAATGTTTCTCCCCCTCCCCAAAATCGCTTTAATGTGGAAAAAATCCATATGAAAGATTCTTGACAGTAAATATTTAATTGCTACCTTAAGTTCAGGGTTTTAATTTTTTCCTTTTACATTGCAGTAGCCTACATTTGTTGTCAAAGCTGCATTTTATTTACATGCTTCTTTTACTCCATTTAAGTTTCTGATCTTGAAGAAAATCTGACCTGCGAATGTGGTATACTCAAAAGTGGATATTCCTGTCCTGATATATCACTTGGTGCAGCTATCTAGATTCTACAAGTTGTGCGCTAGCACACTACATTTCTATACAGACTATTTGTGAATCAAATACTGGGGAGTGGGGAGGAGAGCAGAGAATAAGTTCAAATTAAAAGACACAATTCTGAGCTACAGAACTTGTGAAGGTTAGAGTATGGATCCTAAACAAGGAGCATTAGAAAGCAATGCTTCCTTTTTATTTTCTCAAAGGACTATCTTAAAGAAACATCAAGTATAACTCAAACATACTTTAAAATCTTATTGGTGTAGGTATTCTTCAAATTATCCTGAAGTGGAAAATACATTTCCTTTTAGAAAGAAAGGCAAAAAGGGCATCCAAATCTAAATCAGTAAAAAATTAGGGTGCTGACTTTCATTTTCCTTTTGAATGGGATTTGGGTTGAAACATAAAACCTCAAACCACCATTAGAAAAACGTGAAAAATCTGCTTTAATCTAGCCCAATGAAATTATATACAAAGAAGCCAATACGATTTCATGATTTCCCTGAGATCGCCAATATTGA
Source organism: Sciurus carolinensis (assembly GCF_902686445.1). Classification (NCBI taxonomy): domain Eukaryota; kingdom Metazoa; phylum Chordata; class Mammalia; order Rodentia; family Sciuridae; genus Sciurus; species Sciurus carolinensis. The sequence continues at coordinate 63,915,776 of NC_062227.1, forward strand.
TCGAGGAAAGGGGGAGGGAGGGTGGAAGAGAGGCTAGAGGGAGGCAAGCAGGGAGGGAGGGAGGGAGGGAGGGAGGGAGGAAGGAAACGGCAGAAAGAAAATGCAACTCACCTTTCTGCTCCCAGACACATCGAAATGCAATTCCCAGGAGCAGATTTATCTTGGTGACCTGGTAAATGAGTTTATCATTTTGAAAAATAATTTAAATGGCAATTTTTATACTTAGGTTTCTGTGTGGAAGCAGCACCAGTCTGGGGTCATTGGCCATTTCTTGAGCCTGAAGCCAGGGGAGCAAAGACTACCTCTAACCTTTAGCACTGGGGTCCTTTAGATGAACCCCTTCTCAGCCTTCCTCTTCTCCTGCCTTATTTCAGTCACTCAGGAGGCCAACAGCAGGTTGCCTTCTTATGAACTTTTGTTCAGCTGGGTGTGTATTTCAAACATTAACTGGTTCAAATCATCCAAGTGTCCAGCCATCATATATAAAGTAGGCAGTGGAAAAGAGATGCAGCAGAAGGAAAAAAAAGGGGGGGGGGAGTGGAAACTAGAAGAACAGAAATCTGAGTTATATTACTTGTCTCCTGTTGTGACACTAAAAATGCGAACATCCAGAAAACTGTTCCACAAAGCCAAGTACCACTTCCTTACCCAGGCTTTGATAACACAGAGAAGATTCTATTTGAAAAAAATAATTGGCAACGTATTGGCCAGAGCTCAATAAAGTTGATCTATGAATAACGTCACTGTACATTCATGTGACAGGATGGTGTGTGTGTGGGGAGGGTCTCTGTAGCTAGAAGAGAGAAGAGGGCAACAGAAAAGGTCACTGCGACTAAAAACTGTTTTCCAAATGAATTAAACCTTTCTCTAGCACCAAGAAGCACATACAGTATTCCAGGCTGTCCTTGTTTTCTTATCAAGTTTTCTCTAACAGCTGGAAGTGTTTGGCGGGGGCTGTCTTAAGGAGACCCCCTGCTCTTCTTTTGACAGCTGATCAAAAGAAAATAGGTCACGCTTCTCAAACTTATGTCCACCCTGTCCTTAATTACTGTCTCTTTAAACAAAGGCAACATCTGCGCAACCTCAGCCAGCTTGAATCTTCGGAGGCAAACAGAGCGCAACCTGCTTTGGAAGAATCTGTTACTTTTGAGGTTTTCAAAGCCGAGTGTTGGCCTCTTTGGCTGTCTTCAACTGCTCCTGCACCCCCACACAGGCCGCAGAAATCACCATCTCCTCTCTCTCCCAGCTTCACTTCCACTTCCCGACCTGTGGTTGCCAAACAACGGAAATTCTAGAAAGACTAAGGTGCACTTTTTAAAGCTACGGATGCTTCTCGAACCGGCCAGGGGCTCTGATCATTTCAGAAATAAGGTTTGAATATGCAGATGTCAGTCCAGGCTCGGTGTAACCTACCCCCATGACCAGAGATGTTGCTTTTCCGGGATTCCAGAGAAGCTGTGTGTGTGTGCGTGTGTGTGTGTGCGCGCGCGCGCAAGCGTGTGTGTGTGTGTGTGTGTGTGTGTGTGTGTGCACGCGCTTGCTTGCTTGTGTGTACAGTGCATTAGGAGAAAGATCCACGGTTATCGTCCCAGTTTGCATATTCTCTGCCCCCAAAAGAAGTTTGCTTACTATAAGCATTGGCAACAATCTTCACCCCACCCCACCAGTTCTACACTCTCCCCCTTCTTTCCAAGCCACTGATGGTGCAAGCACTTGATCTTGAAACCGCTGCTCCTGGAATTCGAGTTTTGTTTTGCAATCTAGCAAGGCCCTTTTGAAGCCTCATAACTGGGAGATTTATGGCCTTGCGGAGTAATTAAATGATGTTATTGTGTTAACTTTGCATACATTACGGCTGCTCGCGCCGCCCGTGGACTGTCGACCGGCCGCAGCTTGAAAGCTGCAAAGGCGTTGGAGTTCCTTTCGCCGAGTAGATTATGCACGCCCCAGTCTCGGGAATTCACCGTGCATTAGAATACACTAGAGCCTGCATTTTAAAAGGCTAAACTACTGGCTCCCAGCTAGGGACTCTCGGGAAGTGGTTCGCTAGGAGACGCGCGTTTGTTTTTACACCGCCACGGAACAGAGTCCCTTCCTCCTGGCCGCGAGAAAAGCTTTGAGGTGAAGCGAAGGGGACCAAGCAATGCCCCTCTCCCCAGATCGCAGCTGCCCAAGAGGATACAGAGCGACATCTTTCACATAATCTCTCTCTCTCACTCGCACTCCAGCCTCTCACCATCCCCACCCCCGCCCTTCTCCTCCCTCCCTCTCCTTGACGTTTGATTCCAGTAGCAAAGGAGGAAAAAAGGCACCGAGCCGTCAGCCAAACATGAAACGCGAAGCCCCGCCCCCAACGCATTCATTGGTCGCGGCATAGCACAAAGCCTGCCCCCGGAGTAGAGGCGACCGCGGAATGGCTACTCGTGGCGCCCATCGAGTGCGACCCCGCCCCGGGTCCGGGAGGATAGGTTGGCTGCCCCAGCGAGCGGCAGAGCCCTTCTGGACAGCTCCCGCTCACCCAAACAGAAGACGTCGGCGCCGGAGCGGGCTCGGACATGGCGAGGCAGCGCGCCGGCCCGAGCGGCGGGGCCCGGTGATCCCTTCCTCCCTCCCCGCCCCCTCCCCTCTCCCGCACGCACGTCCCGTCCGCCCCCACCCCACCCCCACCCCGGGCGCGCCCGCCGGTCCGCAGCCCGGGACACACACCCGCACGCACGCTCCCCTGCACACACTCACGCACTCCCGCGCCCGCCCCAGTGCCCACAGTCCAGCCCAGCCACGCGCGCCTTGCCAGCCCGCCGGCCGCCCCCGCCGCCCCCGCCGCCCCCGGGCCCCGATGGACTGAATGAAGGCTGCCTACACCGCCTATCGATGCCTCACCAAAGACCTAGAAGGCTGCGCCATGAACCCGGAGCTGACAATGGAAAGTCTGGGCACTTTGCACGGGCCGGCCGGCGGCGGCAGCGGCGGGGGAGGCGGCGGGGGAGGCGGGGGCGGCGGCGGGGGTCCAGGCCATGAACAGGAGCTGCTGGCCAGCCCCAGCCCCCACCACGCGGGCCGCGGAGCTGCTGGCTCTCTGCGGGGTCCGCCGCCGCCTCCAACCGCACACCAAGAGCTGGGCACCGCGGCGGCGGCAGCAGCGGCAGCGTCGCGCTCGGCCATGGTCACCAGCATGGCCTCGATCCTGGACGGCGGTGACTACCGACCCGAGCTCTCCATCCCGCTGCACCACGCCATGAGTATGTCTTGCGACTCGTCCCCGCCCGGCATGGGCATGAGTAACACCTACACCACGCTGACGCCGCTCCAGCCGCTGCCACCCATCTCCACTGTCTCCGACAAGTTCCATCACCCACACCCGCACCACCACCCACACCACCACCACCACCACCACCACCAGCGTCTGTCCGGCAACGTCAGCGGTAGCTTCACCCTTATGCGCGACGAGCGCGGGCTCCCGGCCATGAACAACCTTTACAGCCCTTACAAGGAGATGCCCGGCATGAGCCAGAGTCTGTCCCCGCTGGCTGCCACGCCTCTGGGCAACGGGCTGGGCGGCCTCCACAATGCGCAGCAGAGTCTGCCCAACTACGGTCCTCCCGGCCACGACAAAATGCTCAGCCCCAACTTCGACGCGCACCACACTGCCATGCTGACCCGCGGTGAGCAACACCTGTCCCGAGGCCTGGGTACCCCGCCCGCGGCCATGATGTCGCACCTCAATGGTCTGCACCACCCGGGCCACACTCAGTCCCATGGGCCAGTGCTGGCACCCAGCCGCGAGCGGCCCCCATCGTCCTCATCGGGCTCGCAGGTGGCCACCTCGGGCCAGCTGGAGGAAATCAACACCAAAGAGGTGGCCCAGCGCATCACCGCAGAGCTGAAGCGCTACAGCATCCCACAGGCGATCTTCGCACAGAGGGTGCTATGCCGGTCTCAGGGGACTCTCTCCGACCTACTCCGGAATCCAAAACCATGGAGTAAACTCAAATCTGGCAGGGAGACCTTCCGCAGGATGTGGAAGTGGCTGCAGGAGCCGGAGTTCCAGCGAATGTCCGCCTTACGCCTGGCAGGTAAGTTCAGGGGCACCCAGGGGCCAGGCTCCCCGGTGCTCCAGAGATCCAAGTCTGCGCGCCTGGTCACTTCTCTTGGTTCTCTCTTCCTCTCCCCTATACATTTCCTCTTTTTTTCTCCTCTTTATTTCTTTTTTTCTTCCAGTTTCTTTTTCTCTTCTCTCGTTTTTCCCTTCTCTCCCTTCCTTCATCCTTTTCCATGAGCTTTCTTTAACTAGGATCCCCCATTTCATTCACCCTCCTCTCAGTGTGCCTATCTTTGCCCTCAATTTCCCACCTTTCCCAGCAGTGGGAGGCACGATAGAGTGGTGGTGGTGTGTGGCGGGGTAAGGTGTCTGGGAGGAACCCTTTCTTTCCAGAACTCACAGAAACTGGGAACTACACTTATTCAAAATCTCATGCACTTGAACTCTTCCTTAGACAACACATTTCAGTTTTCCAGGCTACCTACTCTCCCTGTATGGAGGCAGTTGAGGGACTTTGCTTCTTAGAGAGGAAAAAGAAATCTGCACTCCCTCCCACCCACCACATCAGGCAAACTTCTTTGGTCATTGGCAGGAGGCACAGCCTTACCCGCTGAAGGAGCTGACAGACAGGAGGATACAACACCGCTCCTGGACTCCATCTCCAGCCTTGGTGTTGACCAGGGACTTTCTGACATGTCTTGACTAACAGAGCGGGCTCTTGCCAGCTCCAGTGTCACTGCCTGTAGCGAGGGGAGGGTGCGAGTAGAAGGCTGGATCTGTCACATTCACCGTTTTAGAAAGACGGGAGAGAGACTGAATGGAGAGTGCCTTGCCTCCTTGGCCAGTCGCCCTTGCCCGGCTCCCAGCTATTGCTGGGATTTGCCGAGGTATGCCGCGACTCCGGGAGAGAATAGGAACTCGGGAAAAGAGGTGCTGAGAAATTAAGATGCAGGTTTAGTTAATACATCTTGGCCGCTAGCTGTAAGCTCCGCCTTTGCATTAAACGGGTGCTGATTGTGCGCGTAGCGGGGCGGCAGGGAGGGCTGGCGGCCCGCAGGAGAGGACCGGTCGAGGCGCCGGTTACATTGTTCTGGAACGGGCTCGGCTCTTTGTGCCTCCTCTAGCGGCCGAGCCGCGAGGTACAGCCCTCTATTGTTCTAGCAGCACAGAAACCTCCCGTGTGGGCGGCGGGTGCGGGAGCGAGAGCGAAGGACGCAGCAGTGGCTGCCGACTGTGGCACACAGTTGAGCGCCTTTGTGCGCGCAGACCTTGCGCCGCGCTTGGCGACTGCTCTACCCGCAGGACCGAGCCACGGTCCCAAAGGTGGAAAGTGTCCAGATCTCCCATTGAGGAAGACACACAATAACCTTACTGCAAGCCAGTATGGGCAGCTTCTCCAGATTGTGTGTTTGTGTTGTGGCGAGGGGGCGGGGGTGGGGCGTCTCAGAATCTGCGGGCGTTGGGGGAACAATTCGTTGCGGCTTGGATTTGCATAGCGCGGACTTTGGGACGCGCGCGATTCCGAGACGAGTCCGACGCGCACAGAGCGCTTCCGGGGCTGCGAGCTCCCCGGGGCTTTTCTTGCATTGCTGAACCCGGCCTATGGGGTGCACTCTACTGACGCCGGCGGGGTTGGGGAATGTGACAGGCAGCGTGTTCTCTTAGGCTTGGGGAGGGGGCGTTTCCGTTCTGACAGTCTCCTCCTTTGCCCGCTGTTGGGGAGTTTGGATTTTCACACAGTAACCACCCCGCCGTGTTGACCTCAGAAGGTTAAAAAAAAAAAAAAACAGTTTTCTCCCAAAATCGGTGGACTCCGAATACTCTTGAGTATACTTAGGAGTCTACTTGATCCTTTTTTCTCCTTTAGTTTACCCTTCATCCTCTCCTACAATTTTCTCAGATTTACACTTGGTTCCTGGCAAAGATAAAGCAATGAGAAGACAGTAGCCCGAGGAATAAGCTGGAGACTTACTGACAATTCTATTGTAGTGCTTCTTTGTTTTCGATTCCTGCCCCCTCCCGTCCCCCCACCACCACCACCACACACAATGCCGCAGGCTCTCTCAGGCGGACCTCAGCGTCGGCTGGCTTCCTGGGCTTTGGGGGTCAGAAGGAACTTGGCAGCTGCTGTTGGGGGTACAGTTAAAGGCAGAATGACAGCTCTTCTACTCCGGCCCTTCTCAGAGCGCTGCCGCCCCCTCACGCCTGTAGCATAAAGAACACAGCTTATCGAAAACACGTGCTTTTTGCCTATGTAGGTCTGAAAGCGATGTGGAAAGCACTCCTTCACTATTTAGGGCCATTCTGTTTTTACGGCGGCCCTCAGTATTGCTGGGATGAGGAAGAGTCGCATCCGCGGGTCCTTAGCCCCATGCGGACCCGGTTAGTCCCAGCGGTGACGACTCAGCATTGCCCACACGGCGGGCTTTGGAGCACAGGAGCGCTGAAGCTGCCTCTGCAGGAAACTGATCGCCTCCAACGACAAGCGGGAAATGCCGCTGAGGACCCGGCTTTGCTCAAGCATTCAAATGTGTGTCTGTTTTATTACCCTGGGTTGAAAAGGGACAAGAGCTTTAGCCTTTTTATCTGGCCATTTTATCAGCAACTACAAGTGTGTTGAGTGGTTATTATTACATAGGAGGCTTTTCAGTTGGGGTCAGTAGATCAGTCTCTTCAGACTGACGCAGAAACTGGACTGGTAAGTAGGTATTATGTGCTCAGGAGCGCTGGGGGACAGGAGCAAATGGAGAAGAAAAGCGGAGGCCTTCTCCGCCAGGAGTATCGATCGGAATCCCCGCTGGGACGCACTGAGGGCCCAAACCCTTGGCCCCGGGGGTTAAACAAGCCGGCGGCTGGGCCAGAATCCTAGCCCAGTGCCTCCAAAACACAGTCCTCACCCTGCCCAGATCCGGAGCATGTGCATGTCTTTCTTCTTTTGCTATTTTCCCTCCCATTTTGGGTCCCTTTGGGCCCTGCCAACCCTAGCAGGTAAGGGTTGAGGGGCCTCAGAATCCAGGCGCCTGATTAGGCAAGCAAGTGCCTGCCAACCTCAGGGTAAAGCACTTCCAGTCACTAGGAAGGCAGGTCCTTCCTTCCGCCTGCTCCTGAGTTACCGGGCTCTCTTTCCTACCGACTGCTTTGGCCTAGCCAAGCTGGGAAGGGGCGTCACTTAAAAGGTGAAGGGGGAAGGTGTCAGGGAAACTCGAATTGCCACATTAGATTTCAGGAAAAAATGAACTCCAAATGTTCAGTTTGGTTTGGAGAAGGTGGAGAGGGCAGCAAGTGGTTCAACCCCGCCCAGGCCAACGTCTTTCGGGGTTCCCAACAAGGGCCCCAGTGGGGAGGTTTTTATTAGCCTGACAAGAGACAACAAGGACAAATTCCCGAGGGTTTGAGCAGACGCGCTTTCCGGTTTTGAGCCCAAGAGGCCTCTGCACCAAGCACAAACACGAACAAGAAAAGACTGAGAGAATACAGGTATGAACCTGAACGGGCGCCTGGCGGAGGAAAAGCGTCGCTTTCCATGGCCAGGATGGGTTTGCTTGAATGCTGAAAGACAGCGCAGTCTGCGATTACGTTCCCTGCGAGGTTTCCGCCTCCACTTAAGCCGCCTCTCCCCAACTGCCACCTCCGACAGACGCATGGCCTTCCCCAGGCCCGCAACTGCCAGGATGAAGCCATCCTCGTTCAGGAGGCGGAAGACCCTTAACCAACTCAAAAAGTCGCCTAAACCACCTGCCACCCGCTGTGGTGGGGCACCGACTCCGCAGCGTACAGCTGCTCCCGCCAGGGGCATTACTTGTATGCATGTCCCCTGCACTCAGGGGATGTCCTTGGACAAAGCGGGTCGCAGGACGTCTCGGAAGAGAAGGGGCAGAAGGGGTCTTCCTTCGGAGTGCACCGCATCTACGCCCAACCCCCACCTCCCGCTTCTCGGACTGCCGGCTCAGCCCACCTCTCCTGACCGGTTTAATTCGGGATCCCAGAGGTAGATGCGGGACGCAATCCTCGCCAGTATGGAACAGATGATGTATTCGCCGGCTAGCTGGTTGGATTAATAATTGAAAAGCCTGCTATCGTCCTTGCTTCGTCAAGTCCCGGGCGCTAGGAGAACGCCTTTCTAACACACGTTAGGGTGGGAGGAACGGGCGGAGGAGGCGGGACGCTAGGGAGTGGAGTGAGCCCCAGCGCTAGAAGTATCCCAGGCTACCCGGCGCCCTCCAAGCGAGAGGCCCCACATTTATTTTTATTCCAGGCTTTCCACCGTGTGGTTATGTCACTTTCTCAAACAAATGTGTATATGGAGGGAGATCGATGCTGATAATGTTTAGAAGATTAAAAGAGCATTAATGCTGGCAACAATAACGTAAACGTGTGGACCCAGATTTCATTGATCTGGAACCTGATCCGGCGCATTTCCAGTAAGTCCGACGGAGCGCTCTTCCCAGCAGAGCGCTCGCCAGCGCCCAGGCTCCCCGGCGCTCCAGCCACGCGGTTTCCCTAGCTGAGGGCAGTTTCTCAGTTCTTACCGCAACTCTGCCCCTGCGCAGCCCCAGCACGATCCTTCCGAGCCAGAGTTTTCTCCTCTGGGTGCTCCCAGCCCACCCCCTGCCCACTTCTACCTCTCCGCACCATCCTGGTGTGCACTCACTGCGCTCTGCGCTGGCAGCGACCTGTAAGGTGTCTCGATCAGCAACCAGCTCCCAAATCCTACCAGCTTTCTTGTCCTGTCCTTCGTTGTGGTGTCCGTACCTGGTTCATCAGGGCTCGGGGCAACTACGTTTTCCCATCAAAACCTTCCTGAAAAGTTCCCCGTGATTCTAAATTTCAGTCTCGATATGAGCGTATGATCAAGTTTGTAAATGACTTGGCTAAAGCTGCCTACTACCTGCGCACAGTCATGATCCGAATTTCCCTTCCATCCTTACTACTTATGGTACTTTTGACACTGATGCATTAATTGGGTCATTAAATGCAGCCCCAGTAACAAAAGCCTAGGTCTCATCCCGCAGAACAGTCAGCTCTGCTCTTGGATAATTGTGTCAAAGAGCGAAGAATATTGTGTCCTACTTTGATGGGGCAGGGCGGTAGGACAAGAAGACTGGAGAACACCCTAACCCTCACCTGACTCTGAGGCAAGGGTCACAGACCTATTCTGGACAGGGGGATTTCTCTGAGACACCTGAAAAGAACTCAGCTCTTCCTGCCACTACACCCTACCAACCTTTGCTTGCCAGGTGTAGCTTATTCTTCCAGAAGGAACACTAAGGTGAATGCTATTAAAGAATGAAAAGAACTGGGTCTGTAGTGGGATTTGGGATGAGAACTAAATTGGTCTTTTTTAAAAATTATAAATTCTTGTTTGAGAAAACTAAGCTTTTCCTGTGAGAGAAGGTCTCATTCTGGAAGCATTTACCTTCCTTTTCCAAGAACAATGAGGAAGAAAGGGGGAAAGAAAAGGAAATCTTGCATTGTTCTGCTGTGAGATGTGGCAGAGGGTGAGCAGTTGTTGTTGTTGTTGTTGTTGTTGTTTATCCCCCCACCAGCACTTCCTTTAAACAAGGAAGCTTCCAAATGCTGCCATGGTTCCTAGCCCAAAAGTGCTATGCACTCTTCTAAAAACCAATGCCAGCCTGGGCCAGGTGATCAGATACTGACAGGTTGGGTAGTTCTCTTCTGGTATGGAAAGCAACTAACCCCCTCCTCACAGGTCCCACGAGGACTTCTAGGCTCTGAGAGAGGTGAGTCAGACCACCCCCACCTCCTTCATGGAATCCCAAGATGAGCAGGATTCCTGGTGAATGGTGAGGGCAGAGTAGAGGATAAACAGATTACCCAAGAGTCTCTCTGTGCCTACAAGGCCTTAGCAGCTGCTCCACCCTCTTCTTGAACCAGTCTGCCCAGAGGCAATAGAATCCTGGACCAACTTTCCAGGACTTCATTTTAGGGTCACCTCTTGATGTAAGAGAGCCCCCCATCCCAAGGGCCTGTGGCTTCTAAACACCCATTACTAAAGGAAAACTGGAAGAATGGGTTGGAGAGCTCTCAGGAAGGAAATACTGGGCCCCACACCATTTCTGGTGACTGGAGTTGGTAGAAACTGTCTTCATGAAAAGTGGTATCATGTAGGGCAATCCCTGGAGAGATGAAAACCTCAAAGGAGAAGCAGAGAAATTTAGTTTCTGGATTCTTGCCAAAGGAAGGGAAATGAGGAGGGCATAAATAGAAATAATTGCCTGGATAAATGACCCTAGGGAAGAGGGTAAAGATGGAGGCACCCTGGGCCCTAAACTTACTCTGCAGTCTCTCTGAGCTTTGCTTACCTGATCTTTATAGGGACCCCCTCCCCTTTCCCTGAGGAAGGTCATTTCCTCCAGGGAGGATAACTTTTCTTGGTAGGTCAGGTCATTATGAGGAAATCCTATGGGATCATTTATGCCATCAGGTGCAGAGCTGGAGCCGGCTCATGCCAAGGAGGGCCTCACCATCCCTCTTCACTGGGTCGTTTCCCTGAAGCAATCTCAATGCCTTTGGAAAAGCCTTTTTGATTTACAAGTCTCATGCAAGGCAAAGATTTAAAAGGGAGCATAGGGCTTTTAGAGGTAGGTGGAAGGAGGTGAGGTAGTTTATTGGGTGACCCAGTATAACTGAAGCCTGACACAGTGCAGATGGGCAAGGCATGGATAAAGGACATAGGCTATGCAGATAGAGGTAATCTCACTTGGGGTGCAGAATTCCTAGAAGCTGTGGACATTTATTATGAAAAATCATTCCACACAAATTGTCCCAGAGGGCAGGGAAGCTCTTCATTCCACCTTGGCGCCTCTCTCACCATTTGAGGATCCATTACTCTTTCAGTAGAAAGCAGACTTTGTTTGGGTTGGAAGCACACCTCCAACGTAATTTAATCAGCATTGGACTTGGCTAGTGTAATCAAATATACATATACTTTCTCCTGCAGGAAGAAAAATAATTTCTCTGTAACTGGTATTGACTTGAAGTCATGTAATCTCTGGAAAGCATCACATTTTTAAAGGGAAAGGTAAAAATTAAAGGGAAAAGAAGTCACAGTTTTAGTGGTTTGCCTTGTCATTACTAAGAAGGGCCAGTTACCATCTAAGAAAGGGCAGAAAGAGCCCCCCCAGGGCCCAAATACTCATCCTGCTCCAATTGCAGAAATTTCACTACAGCTTCCCCTGTGCAGTCAGCCTCTGAGATCTATATTGATAGGATGCTAGGTTGACTGGCTCGTCAAATCTGAGAATGTGGGATTTATATTTATATTTCATAGATATCCTTAGTAGAACCTGTTTGGTATTCTAATTTGCTACCTTCTTAGAGAGGTCCCAGGCAGCAGGATCTGGGGACAGAAAGCCTCCTCTTAACAGTGCTTGGTAGCCATTGCCAGCTTGCTCCCCAGTCTGCATGAAGCTGTGTCCTAGAGCATCTCCCTAGAACAAGTTTGGGTCCCCTACCCCCAGGGTGACGCTCTGGGCTTTGCCCAAGTTAAGTCTGTTAGGGAATCTGTTGTAAACACAGATCCATTGATTTGCATTTGTCAGAGAGTAAAGTTAAACCAGTGAAAAGAGAAGCCCTTACCCTTTTATGCAGGGCCAGGGAAACCTTTCATATTGATCCTATTGATCCAACCTTTCCCTTTAAGGAAACCACATAGTTAAAGACCCTCGTTCAATAGATTTACCCTTCGTGCTTGTGATATTCCTTTAAGTGTTCTCATCTAGGATAGCTAGGCATTAAGCCCACACTCACAACCAAACAAAAATGAAGAGGGGGTAGAAGAAGGGGTTAGGAGGCAGAATTGTGGGAAGTGAAATTAAATCAAACTGAAATGTGTAATGACCCAGTTGGGGATGTTTTTCTCGTTCTTCTAAGATGACATGCAGAGATAAAGACAAAATAGATTCATTTAACCTCCTCTCCCACCTCCCACAAAGGAAAATCAGTTTATATGTGAAAATGTCTTAGGAACACTACTTTCTACTGTATAATATTTCCATCAAGCCACTGGTTTGATTCATTTAATATGGTTCACTAAAAAGCAATGATACTGCTACAATAATTTTTTTGGTTCATTTGTAGAAAATCAGGAATAGAATTGTCTCTAGAAATGTCATGTTGAACTCTGCATATAAGCAAGGACACTGAAGACACTTAAGAAGAGAGAGGTCTCAGAGCTGTCTGTTCTGATGAAAGTGGGTAGAGGTTAATCCAAGGTACAACTTTTGTTGTAGAGCAGGGTAGATGGAATCAGAGTTGCTAAATATTGTTCAGTTCCTTTTGCTTGCACATATGAAAATGAAAGTCCCCTTTGTCTCTAGAACTGCTGGTACAATTTGTTTCATTTCTTTCTTGACCCTTTTTTGCTCTGTAAATAACATTCGTTCGTGATTTTTTCCAACATGGTGCACAAGCTATTCCTAATTGGCTATCTCATGGGTTGTTTTTGGACATTCATGTTTGTTTTATGTGATTGAAAAATATTAATGATTCCTTAGGTGAGCTAATGTATTTATCTGCTGAGCAAGTTCAAAGGGCAGAGTTCAGCCATGGTTCAGGTTAATTGAACAGGAAGCAGTGAGCTCGCCAGGCTGTGTTGAACAAGGGACCAGTCCCTTAAAATATCACCCTCAGCAAACATACAATTTCACTGTCCTTATCCTGGAGTCTGATGTAAGAAGCTCAGATCAACTTGGATTGCCTGTTTAAAAACCCAAAGCAAAACACAGCAAGTGCAACAAAACCTGCAAGTCCCCCTTGGGGAAGAAGAGTTTTCTCATTGGCTAATTGCTTTATTGGTAGCACTGACCTGCAGAGCAGCTGCAGGGGCCTGGATGAAGGCTTAAGGCCTTGGAATAATGTGCTCCATTAGAACAGGGCAAGGCATTTTTTGTTTACTCAATTGGAGCTCCCTGCAAAGTGCCATTAACCCCAGCCCAACTGTGTGCATGCTGCAAAAGCCAAAGGTCACGCCAGTCAGTCTGTAGGCATAGCCATCTTTGCCCTAGTGGAAGGGAAGGGGCATCCTGCTGGCATGGCCCTCCCTGGGGCTTGGCCCCATCCTATGGGCCTCCTTCAGGGATTTGACCAAAGCAAGCAGTTGCACAACTTGTTTACATTTCTCAACTGCTGAATCATGATATTGATGATTAAACAGTTTTGATCTGAGCACCATCAATCACACCAAAAAAAAAAAAAATCCTTCCACGGACTCTTTCTTTTCTATTTATGTTTCCTTCATTACTATGCATTACAGTAAACAGAATTGCAAACACGGTGCTTTTAGCAGGAATGTAGTCTGGGCAAGTATTTGGATCAAGAGGAAGACAGGCCTACAAACATGGCTGGGGGTTTGCTGGGTAGAAGAAAGGTTTGAAGTGGAGTGGAAGATGAGTTAAGACTTTTACTACCAGCACCATGAACTAGAGTGCCACCTGCTGGGAGTCTTTGGACTGCAATCAGCCCTGCACCTCCCACAAGGTCCAGGCGCTGGCTCCTTTTTGCTTGGTTCCTAGTATCTGTGCCCAACCCCTATTCCCCACCCTCCAGATTGCCACCCATGCAAACATGACTTTCCCAGAATTATCTTAAGGGATAATGTTTCCTGGTTCTTTGGAATTCTAACCTCTGCCTCTTCTAATTCATTGCCAAGGAGAAACCAATTAACAGTTCTGTCATTAATGAGTTTATTCACCCACCGTGCTCTTTGAGGTGCTTGGAGGAAGGAGATGCAGAGAAAGCAAGAACTACGTGTTAGAGAGAAGAGGAATGGCTATGTTTGGAAGAAGAATGACTCAGTTGATGGTGCCAGGGAGGATTGTGCCAAGTGCAAGGTGCTCAGCAAAAGTAAAATACTGTACAAATGAGAGAGGATGGACGAAAATTAGCATCAGCAGAGAGGACGTTGGTGAAAGAGATACCAAGTCAGCAAGCGGCAGGGTGGGCTCTGTGAAGTCCCCTGGGAAGAAAAATGTGAACCAGCCGTTTTGCAATTGCAAAGAAATGAGCCATTGAGCTAGATTTGGAGCCAACTGTGGAGCTGGCTGTAGCTCTGTGGGCGGCAGCAGTTTCCAGAGTCACCACACATCGATCCCAGCCTGGAGCCCCTGGCAGCCGAACGCCTGTTGGGTGGGTCGCTGACTCTGCTCCCGTGGTGCGGGCTTCAGCACCATGAACAGCGCCACGGAGCGCCCGCCAGCCCTGAGCTGCCGCTGGGACTGCTGTTGGCTCGAGTTTCTGTCTCTACATAGAGAAAGTAGATGGACCCTCTACTGGTACTAAATCCGGGCAGGACTCTGACCATTAGCTTCAGCCCTGTACATCTCTCTGACCCCAGAGAAGGACTTCAGATTTTCCTCTCGCTCGTGCCGCCTTAGGTTCTCTGTATGAGGTCGGCGATAATAAAGGGAGAGAAGGGTCCTGACTTTGAGAAGACAAAAGATACTAAACTACCCTGGCCTTCCAAGAGGAAGAGCATTGTCTTTGTTGGGGATGAAATGATTGACCGTTTCTTTCCCAAGTTACTGCCTTCTGCAGGCATTGGAATTGCGCCCTCAACACCATATTTCAGATCCAGGTTTCCTCTCAATTACTATCAATTGCCTCCGCCTACCCCCCCCCATTCCCACCCCCACCCACTACAGGTATACACAAGTCGATGCTTCTGTTTTTCCACCTGCTTGCCTCTGCTTTTTGAAAATATGGTGTTCATTGTAATAAATAATATTCTCACATTAAATTAACAACTGCCTCAAGGAGAGCCAACTAGGAGACAGTACTATCTCACATAAATCTAAAAGCTGGGTTTGGTTTTTTGAGAGTCACTAATGATGGGGCTCTTTAAAAGCCTCACCACCACTTCTGCTCACCCACAAAAGGCCAGGAATGTTGAGTCACATCCTCCAGGCCACACAATGGATTCTTATGGCCCCAGCCTGGGTGAGGGCTGACATTCGGCGCTGACCCCTGACTCTGGCCTTTGTCAATTAGTGGCTCTGCTTTATTTGTGTTTTTATTCCAGAGAAGAGATGCAGGTGGGTTATTTTGGTCAAGGACAGGGAACAACTCACATCTCTTTGGGTCTCTAGTAAAATGACCCTTGACTTCCCAAAGCTAATTAAAATGTAAAACTTTTGCTTTATTTCAAGGAACTTCAGTTCAGGCCTAATCTATTGCTAAAGTGGCTCTCAGGGAGGTGAAGCCTGGGAACAGACAAGTGTGCCCCCTTAAAAGAAAGTCAAGGGTATGATAAATGAGATTCTCTTTCCTGTGACAATTCATCCTGAAATTCCAAGTGGCTCTTGTATGAAGGGAAAATCCAATCCCAAACAAAACAAATTTGGTAGAGCATTCCAACTCACTGGAAAAAAAAATTGTGTGTCTAAATACCTAAAATTTCAGAAATAAAAATGAATCAGATCTAAACACTGATTTTAAGAGTATTTGATAAGCTGTAGCTAAAACTGTTTCTTCCACTGGATAATCTTTGAGTTTGCAGACATGCATTTCTGGTTAGTTGTTGGGTTTCACTATCAAAATCTCTTCCAATAAAGCCTGGAATTGACAGTAAGCATGACTTTTTTAAAAAGTCTTTTTACGTGCCTCACTAATCTTATTAAAACAAGGCATTATATTCTGCAAGAACATGTACTGAATGTATTTCCTTTCTAAAGAACTCAATTTGGTTTTTAAAAGAGATCTTAACAGGACTGCCTTATAAACAGGAGCCTTTCTGTGGTCTTCTTTGACTCTAAATATTTTTTACAATGTGTAGAATAAAAGAACTTCATGTTTTTCTGAGTCAGGGCCATAGATCCCCAAAAATGAGAAATACAGAAAAAAATCTTGGATGCAGTTGCCTCCTAGTGTATTCCAGAGTTCACTTCAGGACAGGTTCAAGGCACATGAATGAATTTTTTTTTCAGCCTCAACATCTGATGCCCTCATCTTTTCTTCATCTGAAGAGGAAGAGGTGATCTTCCTATTGAAGGCCAAAGCCTCTACCTTGTTCTGGACCCTGCTTCTGTTACCTTCTCAGGATCCCATCCTTTTCTGTCCTTATCACCTTTTTCTCTCCATTGGTTTTTTCCCATCAGCATTTTTGTGCTTCAGTCTCTTTTGAGTCTTTAAAAAATGCTCCCTAGTATCTATCCCAGCTTCATCTCTTTCCTCTCTTCTCTTCTAGAAAGAATAGCTGTAAATCAACCACCCTTTTCTCTAAATGCTTTTTCCTTTTTTTCTGAAATACTTTCTCCTCCCCCCTCCCCCTCCTCTCCCTTCTCCTCCTTCTCCTCTCCTCCCCTCCTCCTCCTCTTTCTTCTTCCCTTCTCTCTGTGTCTCCTCCAACTATTTCCTTTCTGACATCTTCTGGCTGTGTTCATCTAACCCTGTGCTCTGCTCTAGGCCGTTTTATTTTTTTTTCATTCAACATACTCACTGTGGAAGAGCTTACCCCTGTGATTACCATCTCTCTGTGCTGAGGACTTATAGGTCTCTCTCCAGCTTTTACATCACTCTCCTCAGCTCCAGGTTCCTGTTTCCTTCTGCATCTGGTCATCATTGCCTGAATATCCTCACAGTATATCTCAGAGTGTTTCCTTATCCTCTAGCCCCACTCACCACCACCAAGAGTGAGGGTCTTCTCTTATTTCTTCTTTGAATAATATTAGCATGTACATAGATTTTCAATCCAAAAGTCAAAAAAGTCAATTTGGGCTCTTTCCTTTCTTCTTTCTCTTTTGTCAACCAAATTAGCCATGTGGATCACAC
The DNA here is from genome assembly GCF_902686445.1 of Sciurus carolinensis. Taxonomy (NCBI): domain Eukaryota; kingdom Metazoa; phylum Chordata; class Mammalia; order Rodentia; family Sciuridae; genus Sciurus; species Sciurus carolinensis. The sequence goes on from NC_062227.1 coordinate 63,932,601, forward strand.
CTCTTAACAATCTGCTTATATCTCTCCATCCCCTCTGTCGCTGCCCCAGCTGGGGCCATCAACAACTTCAGTAGCCTCCTCTGATCTGTCTCCAGTCTTGCCCTCTCTCACCTTCTTTCCATGCTTAAGCTAGAGTGACTATATCCCAGCCTTGCTTAAAATTCTTTGTTGGCTCCATGTGCCCAGATCTCTGAACAGGGCTACTACACCCTACATGTACTGACCTGAGCCCCCCTCGTCCCACCTCATCCTCCCCATTTGCTCTGGGCTCCACTCCAGCTGTCCTTCAACTCCTCAAACACATCAGGCCTTTGCTTTGGTCTAGGGTACTTTCCCCCTCATGAAAATAACTTGAACTCAACGTCAGGTCTTGACTGTGGCCTCCTAAGTCAGGATCTCCATGAACTAATGCACAAAGAACACAGACAGGGATTGCCTCTCACTTGCCAGTGTCACCGTATTAGATGAAGTCCCAGGAGAGCAGGGATCGCATAGAGCGTATAGTAGGCAGCCAATAAATATTTGTGAATAACTTAATAAATACTTTTCTTTTATACAACACTATTTCTACCCATTGTATTCCCCCAGACTAGTAGGTGGTATTTAAAAAAAAAATGCGATCGAGGCACCATTTAGAAGTATTTCACATTTCACAATATCTAGCTCTCATCAATATCATTTTCCTCCAAAGCTAAGATACTATAGCCAGGGACTAGTTTTAAAGGGAGGGAGTTTTACAGTAGATTTAAGTCTTCTTTAAAGCTTCAGATTATCCCCCATGAGGCATATGATATGAAATGACTGTCACTGGACACTAGAAAAGAGACCCATTTAACCTGTTGACTCCATTCCCCTAGGTAACCCACTCCAATCAGGCCGTTTTCCTTGCTGCTTCTCATCTATTGTCCCATTTGTCATGTTTGCCTATTTGCAAATCCGTTCCCTCTGCCTGGAATGCCCCATCTCATCCATCTCTCTCCAGGTCCTCTCTAGCCTTTCTGGCCACCTCTGACCTGCCTCCTTTTCTGAAATCATCTCCTTTGAGTTAGCTCATCCTTTTCTCTCCCTTTCCTGAGCTGTGGTTGTAATCATCTGCTCTAAACCAGATAATCCAACCTCTTAGTTCCTACCTACCTTCTTCCTAGGGCTTTTCTGTGTTTTCCGTTTCTGTGGTCCTTGAGGACAGGTAGCATATCTTTATTCTTCCTGTGGCAACTGGCCCATGGCTGAACCCATAGTGGGCGTTTTTTTTCCCAAGTGAGTTGATTCCGGACTACAGAATCTCCTAATTTTACTCACTCTGGGAGGAATAGGTAGTCTATGTATCTGTCATTGTTTTCTAGCTTCTTTTTTTAAAAAAATGGGTGTTCTTTTCCAGAAATGATTTGGTCCTTGACAGAAATATTTGCTTACATAATCAAAAATGGATTCCCATGTTAACCTGAAATTAGACATAAGCTTAATATGGAGAAAACAGTGCTTATGATGATTTGGTTAGTAGCAAAGATTGTTCTGCCACCATACAAAGCTGAAAATGTTACCCATTTTGGAGCAATTGAGCCAACAATAGGTCAGCAAATAGAGTGTTCCTCTTGCAAATAATTTTAATTTTCATAAACTAAAAATTTGCATTTATATAGCCCTTACTTGATATTCTGCAAATTCTTAGATAGACTTAAATTTACCTGAAAAGAAATAAAATCTAGAGATCACATTTTTTGTACTTATGAGTTTAACTCTTCCCTTTTCATCCTCACCTTGTGGCAAATAAAGATATAATTGAAATCACTTGAGATCCTGAAACTCAGTAGTTTAGTTTAGGGATGAATAAAGGTCTACTTACACAGCACTGAACTCATAGTTAAGAGTAGAAAAAAATTAGGTAGCTTTTCCCCCTTTGATTTTAATAAATTTTGAAAATTAAAACAGATAAGTTTTTGTTTATATTTAAAATATCCATAGGGGATTAAGAATATATTTTATTGGACTATGGTTGTGACTTGGTGGTAGAGCACTTGCCTAGCACACATAAGGCGCTGGGTTCGGTTCCCTGTACCACATAAAAATAAACAAATAAAATAAAGGTATTGTGTCCACCTATAACCAAAAAAATATTTTTAAAAATGAGTATATTTTATTATTATCTCAACTGTAGTGAGAAACCAAAACTAAGATAATTTATTTACTATACATCTTATGAGGAAATAATATATTGCCTTGTGATATTTTATATCTCTTGTAATTAGGCTTTGACATTCATATTATAGGAGTAACAGACTATGAAGAGTAAGCATATGTGAACAGAATATAGTGTTTAAATTAAAACATTCCAGACTTTTTTTTTTATTGAATGCATTGCTGTTCTGCATGATAATTAGGTGTGCGTGGTAAGCAATTGACTTACCAACTGTGTGCCTTGCATAGCCAAACCAAGTTCCTTTGATACGTAAGTGGAGATGGGAAAGACTGGGCAGAAGAGTGGCTCAGAGGCCTCTCTGAAGCATCTGGGATTCCCACCTGAGGGACCTGAAGAGATCGTCCTCTGTTGGCACACCATTTCCCCCCCTTCTCCCTGGTACCTCAACCTCCTCCTCTGCCACCTTGCCAAAAGAAGGGAGAGGGACCAGGAGGAGTCGGCAAGGGTAAGCCCACCCTCCCTGGAGCCGTTCTCCATTAAGGACCCCAGACTTGGGTTTCCTCAGTCAGATTCTGGAAAGTGAATTAACTGAGCAGGGTGAGAAATAGGTAGGAGTTTGAGTTGGAAGAGGAAAGTCCATATACAGATAGGTGGTGTTTTGGGTTTTGTTTTGTTTTGTTGGGTTTTTCATTTGTTTTTGATTTTGTTTACCATAAGCCATACCATCTCAGGAAACCAAGCATTCTGCCTCTTCAGATCTCTGGAAATGTCTGGAGGCGGGAGCAGAGAACCCCAAGCTAAGACAGGGAGTCTAAGAAGGTCCTGAGAACAGTCTCATATGATCAGATCTCTCTCTCCCAGGCGGCTGGGTAGGGATTGGAGACAATAGCGCTTGTTTTTCTCTTCCTGTTCCTCCTCCCCATCTCTTCCTTCTCCTCCTCCTCCTTCTTCTTTTCTCCCTTTCCCTCTCACCTCCTCCTCCTCTCCCCTATCTTCTGATCATACAGAAACAGTACTAGCAGCAAGGTACACAGTAGAATGAATGATCTTTGGCTTTGGAGTGAGACAGACTTGAGTATTAATTCTAACTCTGCCATTGACCAGTTTTATCCTCTCTGAGTCTCAGTTTTCTTCTTTATAAAATGGGGATATGTCCACCTTGGAGAGTACATGCAAGTATTAGAATTGATCTGTATAAAGTAATTGTCAGGAAACAGGGTGATGTGAATTATCTTCAGAATTTCCCCACAAAATCTCTTGCCAAGAGACAAGATGGCATTGAATGTTGGGGAGGCAGGGAGAAAGGATATAAAGAACATATTTTATTAAACATCTATTATGTGCTGTATATGAGTTATTTATTGCCATAATAATGTTGAGTAGTAAATCACAACAAAACTCCTGGCATTAAACAGTAAATACATTTCTCACACCTCCAAGATTCCACTGATCAAGGCTTGTCCCAGCTGGGTTTACTCATGCATCTGTGGTATAACTGGTAACTGGCTAAAACAGTTGTCTATGGGTGGTTCTTCCCTGACCTGTTTTCCACCTTCTCCTGTGACCATCCAGTTAGCCTGAGCATGTCCTTCTCCCAGCAATGGCAGGGGTAAAGTGTTCAAGCAATAATTGTCTCTGTAACATCCTGTTGGTGAAAGCAGATACCATACTATGCCTGGAGACAGAGCAAGAGAGCACTGCAGCTTACATGGTAAGAGCAGGATACAGAGAAGGCTGAAGAATTGGAGTTTGGCCTTTTTCTTTTTGGTACTCTACCTCATGCCACATGTTTTGGTTAAATCATTCTTTCAGGAAGACACTCCCTTGGTAATATATAGACATCAAGGGATGTTTGATAGGCTAGGACTGGTTTGGGCAACAAAGAGAAGATAAAGGGGGACATATTTCACATTCCTAAGTAACAAACCCATGCCCATCTGGACAGAAACCTTGTCTCTTTGTACTGTGATGATTTGTGATGTACCTGAATTTCTCTACTAGATCATAGCAGTCAAGGGCCTTAAACTTCTCTCCTTCCTTCTTCCCCTTAGCCCAGCCACAGTGCCCAACACACAGCTCTCGATAAATGCATGAGGTAAAAGGATGCCCAGGGTCACACAGCCCTAGCAGAGATTGCTTAAATTTCCTTCACTTCGAGGTCATCACATATTCCTTTTAAGCTTTTATTTACATTTTTTCCATTGTAGTAATCACCAAACATCCAAGAAACTAATTTTCAAGTCTGATGCCTTCAGGGGTTAAGGCATCCAATTTAGATCTCAGTTATTCGGTGTCAATAAAAGTCAAACAACATGGATGTTGTGTAGGGGTCTGCCAATTAATATAGAGGCAATTTGGAGGTGATATCAAAAGTCAGTATCAAAAAGATCAAAAGACTGATCATTTGTGAGTCTAACATTGCTAAGATTTTTTGCTCATTTGTTCACTTTAAACCTCAACTTCTACACCTGGGGCATGCTTTCTTTTTTCTTTTTTCTTTTGTCATAGCAAAATTAAAAAAAAGTATTTGACATTCTCGTTAGGTCTTGATTCTCAGTGTAAATGTTAAGGAATGCCTTCCATTAGTGAATGTGCCCCAGATAATGTGTTTATTTGCATCTTCGTCCTTCTCTACCTGCCTCCTAATGGTCTGGTCCACAGACGGCTACTCAAGCTGATTTCTGTGGCTCTCAGTTGCTCTCATTTGTGCATACTTAACTCCAAGGGGTGATCACATTGATTTCTAAGCCTGCTTTCCAAGACACAGTACTAACACAGATATCTCAGCTGCTCTAACTACATTGTCTTAAAAGGAAAACATTTTAAACCTTTGGAAGCAATTTTGATGGACATTTCATTGTGTTCTATATTACTTACATAATTAAATTTCCTTCACTTCGAGGTCTGTTTAAAATTAAATTGAGAAATATTTTTTGAGTTCCATTGGGCAGATAATTTTGTTTAGCTGGATTTCTTCTGCATACATATGAAAGAGCTCCTCTGAATCAATACCCAGAGCTTACACTTCCCATCATGTGAACAAATGCCACCCTTAGTAGGAAGATGTAGTCTCCTATTATTCATAATGAGCTGTTCCTAGTGATTAAGCTTGTCTACCCTGTAATTCCACAAAATCATGGTGGTTTTGTGCCTGCAGTTTGGCGGGCTAATTTTTTTTCAGATGCTAAAAATTGTGAACAAAATTTGTAACTTCTTTCATGGATTAGCTGGAGTCCTGGGATCCTTATTTACAAGCTCATGGTTCAGTTCAGGGAAGCTGGTTTCCTTTGAGGCATGCAGAAGTCTTATTTAGGGAATTCAGAAAACTACCAAGGGGGTAGAATTCCATCTTGGATTTGAAAGCAAATGGGATAAATTGTCAGAAGAACTATTCTCCAGTGAAAGAGATGTGAGTCCCAAAGTTTTGTATCATTGGAAGGAAAACAGGAGCAAGACTTCTCTTTCCATTCCACCTGCCCTGCTACTGATGAGAGAAAAACAGACTTTCCTCTTTTTATTTTTTAATCCTATATTTGGAGAGTTGGTGTTCCATAGCACTGCTTTAATGTTTTTGTTTTTAAATCCCAAAGAACCGGTTTGGGTTGCACTGTTAGCTTTGAACATTTCAGAATTCACTAGAATCTTTAAGATTTGTCAAGGCCTTTGAGATTTATCTTATCTATCTGGGTCTTGAATAATAGTGGATACATCATAAGGTTATTGTGAATCTTGAATGAATGCATATAGAAGCTTAGAACAACTCGTATATAGTGAATGTTTGCTTATTTAGCTATTATTATTACTATTCATTGATCACCTTTTGCAGTTTCTCTGTATGTCAGCAGATTTGGCCTGAGTCGTGGATTCTCCCTTAGTATTATGTATTACAAACATTGCTTGGCATTGGCATTGAGAGTACAAGTGTTGGAGTCAGAGCATTCTAGTTTGTATCCAAGCTCAGTGACCTCAGGCAAGGGATCAACCTCTGAGAATGTCCATTCTCTTCTCTGTGAAATAAGGATAAGGGTGGTACCAACATCATCTAGTTGGTGTACAGATTTAATGAGATATAACATGGTGAACTGCACTGGCAAGTTCACCTGATTTCCTTAGTGCTAGCATTACACATGGTCACGTCTCTCATTCAACATAATTTGTGTGTCACTTTCAGTGCTGGAATTTATGATGAGCACTATGGCCACTCTGCATTCATCACTGGAGATACTTTTTGCAGACTCGTCAAAAGTGCAAAGAGGTTATTTACTCTCCACTCCCTATGATCCTTTTAAGACCCTCTTGACAGTTATGGGCATTTTTCTAAGTTCGTACTTAGAACCCAAAAGCCTACTGTGAACCTAGTAGATTCTGACTGAATTCTTTCAGGCTTATGCTGGGAGGAAGGAAGTCCATTTTGCAAATGTTAAGCAAATATTCTATATTTGATAGTTTTACATATAGAGATTGCAGCTGAACCAACAAGACTCAACTATCTCCATAATGATCACTGATTTGGAGTGTGTGTCTTATTAAAAAGTTGTTTTCATAAACTCCCAGGTGATTGTGAAGCTACGCATGCTAAGGAAAAGAATGGTTTTTAACATCTTCTCTGGTTTCAACATGTCCAGGCCCTCCCTCTTTATCACATTCCCCAAATCTATTCACTTGGGTTCTCATCTGACTCCCTGTAGAGCCTCTCTTTGGGTTCATACCGTTGCCCTTATTTCCAAATCCAGGAGGCTTAATAAGAAAGAAAATCCATAGATACCCAGCTGTTGCTTTTTCTGCAGTAGCAACTTATTTTCTAATAGAAGATTTTGGGAAGCTGTGGGCCTCCGCATTGTCAATACAACAGTCCATTTAAACAGTCTCCAGTATCCTTTCCTGACCCCAAATTACTCCTAAGCATTAATTGTCCTAGTGGTTTCATGGCCACATTATTTCATATTCATTAGTGTTTTCATGAAAAATTATAACACTAATTAGAGCAGCTTCCAGTTAATTCACTTGGTGATTCATTACTCTCTCCCCTCTTGGTGTTCTGCATGTGGTCATCCTGGAGAAAGCATCCAAGGGGTAATTGCAGCTCTATTCCCTGAGTGATCGCCTAATGCCATTAGTTCTGATCCACAGGCTCATCCCCAGCAGCTCTGATGGGGTCTGGTTACAGCTGCACCCTTGTCCCTGTCCTTTGTGTGCAGGGAGGGAGGAAAGCTCACAGTGAGGACCAGTCCTCAGGAGGGCATCCAGGGCAGCAAAGGGGAACAATGTCTTAGAGCAAAGGAAGTCAGATCCGGGACAGGGGAAGGAGCTTTGGGATGTGAACATCACTTTAATGTTTTCTGCAACCTGGAGTTGACAGTCTGGAGCAAAATCTGCCCTAACAAATTGCATGTAGGAGAGAGTAAAGATGGCGAATTCTCTTCAGTGTCTGCAAATGTGCAGCCAGGCACTGGCCTGGGCTTTGGAAGCCTGGTTCCATCTCAGAGCTCAGTTATCCAGTTCTTTTATTTAAAAGTTTATTTGACCCATTAGGATGGCTATCAAAGGAGAAGGAAGAGGAAGAGGAGGAGAGAAATAACAAGAGTTAGTGAGGATGTGGATAAATTGGAACCCTGAGTACCACTAGTAGGAATGTAAAATAGTATAGCTGCTATAGAAAGAGTATGGCAATTCTTTAAATACGTAAAAATCAAATTACTATTTGATCTAGAAATACCACTTCTGGGTACATATTCCAAAAGAATTAAAAGCAAGATCTCAAAAAGCTATTTGACCACCCATGTTTATTTCGGCATTATTCGTAATAGCCAAAGAGTGGAACAATTCAGGTGTCCATCAACAGATGAATGGATGGGCAAAATGTGGTATAGACATACACTGGAATATTATTCAGCCTTAAAAAGGAAGGGAATTCTGATGCTGCCACAATGCAGATGAGCCTGAAAGATATTGTGCCAAGTGGGATAACCAGTCACTAAAAGACAAATACTGTCTTACTTCACTTACGTACAGAGTAGTCAGCCTCACAGAAACAGAGACTAGAATAGTGATCTCCAGGAAACAAGGAGAGAAGGAATGAAGTGTTGATGTTTAATGGGTGTAAAGTTTTAACTTTGAAAGATGAAAAAGTTCTGGAGTTTGTGCAGTGTGAAGATACTTAACATAGTGGAACTAAATACTTTAAAAATGGATAAGATAGTAAAATTTATATCATGTGTATTTTATCACAATTTCAAAAATGATCATTTGTTGTAATGCTTGCTCAAGTAAAAAATTGGAAAATAGAAAAGTTTCTGCCACTCAAAGACAACCACATTATTTTTGCTTTTATTAAAATTGCTTTTTAATTACTTGAGTAATATGTTAAAACATTCTCCTTATAAAACTCAAACATTAATGATTGGGATGAAGTCCCCTTTGCCCATCACCTTTAATCCCAGTCTCCTTCATTACTCCCCAGGGGTAACTGCTCTGCTGGGTGGGTCTCTGCCAATTCAGGCATGTGTTTGTTTACCCATGTATGTACTCATAGAAATGATGGATGGATGGATGGATGGATGGATGGACGGACGGACGGACGGACGGACGGACAGACAGACAGAGAGAAGTCTAGACATTATTTTAACATAAGTGGCATCACAGTGTGGATATTCTGAAGTTCTCTTCTTCCATTCAGAAAAACATCTACCCAAATTCTCACATAAGGGTCCTCCAACCTGAATCTGTTGCACAGCATCCCATGGTCTGGGTATTTTCCTTTATGTAGTCATTCCTGGTGGATGGGCAATTAAGCCCTTTACATTTTTGGCTGTTTGCCTTATTTGCTGAGCAATGTTGAGCATACATCCTTAAGCATCCCTCCCTGGGTCCCTGTGCGAATGCTTCCTGGGGAGACACTGAGCAGTGAGCTGCTGGATCATAGAGATGCACGCACTTTAGTTTTGAAACATGTTGCCAAGCTGTCTTCCAAATTGGCTCCCTATCAGCAACACAGGAAAGTCTCTATACCCACCCCCACTTACCCAAAACTGTATTATCCACCTTACTTTTCCCAGTAGTTGGTGTATTAAAAATGGTACTTTGTGGCTGCTTTATGGTACTTGTCATATTTTTATGATTTCTAGTTAGTCTGTATACATTCATGTACTTATCGGTCATATATATTTCCTTTTCTTTTTTTTTAATTGTTCTAAGTAGTTATACATGACAATAGAATGCACCTTGACACATCATACATAAATGGAGTATAGCTTCTCATTCTTCTGGTTGTACACGATGTAGAATCACTGGCCATGTAGTCTCATATGGACACAGGGTAATAATGTCTGATTCATTCTATTGTCCTTCCTACTTCCATGCCCCCTCCCCTCCCTTCTGCCTAATCTGAAGTCCCTCTCTTCTTTCCTAGCCACCCCGTACCCTTATTGTGCATTAGCATCCTCAACCTTTGTTTTTTGGTGATTGGTTTACTTTGCTTGGCATAATATTCTCCAGCATCATCCATTTACTGGCAAATGCCCCTGTTCATACCCTTAGTCCTTTGTGATTCCTGGATTACTAATGATTTTGAGTATCATTTTGTTTGTTAGATTTCTTCTTCTGTGAAGTACTGGTTTTATATTAGGGTGTCTGGGTTTTTCTTACTGATTTCCAATAGATTTTATATATTCTGGCTTCAAGCCCTTTTGCCTATCATATGTGTGGCAAAAATCCATACTCTCCTTTTTACTCTTACTGTCTTTTGATAAATAGAAGTCCTTAATTTTAATTGATCCTAATATACAAATGTTTTTCCTTTTGGTTAGTCCTTTTTGAGTCTTAAGAGATCTTTCCCAGGAATATGAATATATTACCCTATGTTTATTTTTCTGAACACTTTATTGTTTTGCAGTTTAACATCTGTGATCCATGCAGAACTTGCTTTTTTTTTTTTTTTTTTTTTTTTTTTTTTTTTTTTTTTTTGTGGTGCTGGGGATTGAACCCAGGACCTTGTGCATGCGAGGCAGGCACTCTACCAACTGAGCTATATCCCCAGCCCAGAACTTGCATTATGTGTATGACATGAAGTAGAGGTAAAAAATTATACCTAGCCAGGTACCCCAGCTCCATTATTGGAAAAATACAATTTCTTCATGTTCTACATTGTCAATCTTGTCACTAAGTGTCCATATGTGTATGACTGTACATCTGGGCTTTCTGTTTTATTCCATGGGTCTAGAGTTGTGTATCCTTGTACACTATTGTAGCCTTACTGAAAGTTTGATAGTTGATGCAGCAAGACCACCTGTCTTATTCTTCATCAAGAATAGCTTGTCTATGCTTTCATTTCTTTTTTTTTTTTTGCATTCCATATAAATTTCAGAATCAGCTTGTCAAATTCCAAAGACTGAAAGGAAAGAAAGAAGGAAGGGAGGGAGGGAGAGAAATCTGTTGGGATTCAGATTAGAGATTGTATTGTATCTATATATCAATATGGAAAAAAAATTAAACTCTCCACGACTCAGTCTTCCAGTCCATTTAAGTATTCTATAATTTCTTTAACAAAGTTTTGACATTTTCTCAAAGATTTGCATGCCTTTGTTAGCTTTATCCTGTGTACGTGATGTTTTGATTTTACTATATGTAAATGGTATTTTTTTTCTTGTTTATTGTGTTTATAGAATTGATTAGTGTCTTACTGATTCTGAGCTAGGAACCTTGCTAAAATCTCACATAGTCTCATTCTGAGTCTCCTAGCTTTTCTTCTATTTTCTTGGATTTTTTTATGAACGTATAATCAATATTGTTTTTTACGTTTGTTAACTGTTCACCTTACCGAACTTTGTTGTTAGTTCTAATAATTTGTCTTAGAAGATCTTGGGTTTTCTAGGTTAAAAAAATCAAATTAATATGTAGTTATGAAAGTTCTGTTTCTATCTGGAAAAATAGTATAGAGTATCTATTAGGTATCAAGACTCAGACTACCTGAATTTGAATCCCAGCTTCCCTACTTACTATGTAGCCTTAAGTGATTTGCTTAATCTTCTGTAGTTCAGTATCATTCACTAAAAACAGCCTCATAGGATGGTTGAAAAAATCAAATGAGTTCATACAGTTAGAACAAAACCAGTCAAAGAATGTGCTTGAACTTTATGTCAGATTTGTCATTTTATTATTTAGTTTCATTACTTTCTATATGTCTATGTCTTGTTTATTTTCTTATTATATTGGCTGCTTTCCCAACATAATACTGAATAGTAGTGGCGCTTGAGTACCTCATTTGAAACTTATCACTTTGAAATATTTCCTCCTTCTTGTTTCATTATAGGCATAGTTGTTTTGATTCATTTTTCACGTTTGACATCTGAAATCATCTTTAATTGTACTTCTGAACCTGGTGTTACATTCTGATAAATACCCTACCAAGGGAATTTCTTATGTTAAAACTGTGTTATTTGCATAAAAAAGAAAGATATTAGTAGCGAAATTTATTACTTGTTTTTAAACATCCTTGAGATCTTGTGAAAGGAGACCTCAACCCTTTACCTTCCTGCAGATATGTTCATTTCCAAGGAAACTGCTTTGTTAACCTCACAAACCTCCTTGGGATGTTTGGGGTGAGCTCAGGGGCATTGGCATATCCTTTTTAAAGACAATACCACATTCTTGAGCTTTTAGGTTTTTTTTTTTTTTATTTCAACTTTAGGTCAAAATTTTGTTTTTTTAATATTTGTTCTAATAAGTTATACAAGATAGTAGAATGTATTTTGACATATTATACATACAGAGAGTATAACTTCTCATTCTTCTGGTTGTACATGATGTAAAATTACACTGATCATGTAACCATATATGCACATAGGATAGTACTATCAAGTTCATTCTACTATCTTTCCTATTCCCATCTTTCCTCCCTTCCCTTCATTCCCCTTTTTCTAACACAAAGTACTTCTATTCTTCCCTAATCCCTGCACCTTATTGTAAAGTTAGCACCCACATATCAGAGAAAACATTTGACCTTTGGCTTTTTTGGATTGGCTTATTTCACTTAACATGATTTTCTCCTGTTCCATCCATTTACCTGCAAATGCCATAATTTCATTGCTTTTTATGACTGAGTAATATTCCATTGTGTATATATACCACATTTTTAAAATCCATTCATTTGTTGAAGGGCACCTAGGTTGGCTCCATAGTTTAGCTATTGTGAACTGAGCTACTACAAACAATGATGTGGCTGCATCACTGTAGTATGCTGATTTTAAGTCCTTTGGGTATAAAGCGAGGAGTGGGATAACTGGGTCAAATGAGTTTCCAATCCAAGTTTTCTTAGGAATCTTCACAGTGGTTGCAACAATTTGCAGTCCCACCAACAATGTATGAGTGTACCTTTTTCCCCACATGCTCGTCAACATTTATTGTTGTTTGTATTCTTGATAGTTGCCATTCTGACTGGAGTGAGATGAATCTTAGTGTAGTTTTAATTTGCTAAATATGTTGAAAATTTTTCCATTTTTTTTTACTGATCATATTTCTTCTTCTGTGAAGTGTCTGTTCAGTTCCTTAGCCCATTTATTGATTGGCTTGCTTTTTGATGTTAAGATTTTTGAGCTCTTTATGTATCCTGGAGATTAATGCTGTATGTGAGGTGCAGGTGGCAAAGATTTTTTCCCATTCTGTAAGCCCTCTCTTCATGTTGTTGATTGTTTCCTTTGCTGTGAAGAAGCTTTTTAGTTTGATTCCATTCCATGTATTGATTCTTGATTTTACTTCTTGTGCTTTAGAGTCTTGTTAAGGAGGTCAGTTCCAAAATGGACATGATATAAATTTGGGTCTACTTTTTCTTCTATTAGGTGCAGAGTCTTTGGTCTAATTCCTAAGTCCCTAATCCATTTTGACTTGAGTTTTGTGCAGGGTGAGAGGGGTTTAATTTCATTTTGCTACATATGGATTTCCAGTTTTCTGAACACCATTTGTGGAAAACTTACTTTTCTTCAATGTATGTTTTTGGCTCCTTTGTCTAGTATGAGATAACTGTATTTATGTGGATTTTTCTCTGTGTCTTCTATTTTGTACCATTGGTCTTCCTGTCTATTTTGGTGCCAACACCATGCTATTTTTGCTATTTTAGCTCTGTGGTATAACTTAAGTTCTGGTATTGTGATGCCTCCTGCTTCACTTTTCTTATCATCATTTGGTCTCTTATTTTCCAAATGAATTTCATAACTGCTTTTTCTATTTCTATGAAGAATGTCACTGGGATTTTAATATGAACTGCATTAAATCTATATAGCACTTTTGGTAGTAGGGCCATTTTGACAAGGTTAAATCTGCCTATCTGAGAACATGGAAGATCCTTCCATCTTCTAAGATCTTTTTTTTTTTTTCATAAACAAATGGGATACATGTTGTTTCTCTGTTTGTACATGGAGTAAAGGCATACCATTTGTGTAATCATAAATTTACATAGGGTAATGCTGTTTGATTCATTCTGTTATTTTTCCCTTCCCCCATCCCTCCCATCCCTCTTTTCCCTCTATACAGTCCCTCCTTCCTCCATTCTTGCCCTGCTTCTAAGATCTTCAATTTCTTTCTTTAGTGTCCTGTAGTTTTCATTATAAAGGTCTTTCACCTCTTTGGTTAGATTGATTCCCAAATACTAATTTTTTGAAGATAATGTGAATGGTGTTGTTTTCCTGATTTCTCTTTCAGTAGATTCATCACTGATATAGAAACACATTTGATTTATGGGTGTTAATTTTATATCCTTCTATTTTGCTGAACTCATTTATGAGTTCTAGAAGTTTCCTGGTGGAATTTTTTGGGTCTTCTAAATATAGAATCATGTTGTCTGCAAGTGGGGATAGTTTGAGTTGTTTTTAAGTTTGATTAAATTCCCACTAAGCTGTATTGTGTCTCCAAGTTATTTTTCCTTTCATTAAGAAAATGTTAAGTAAAGTTTTTAAGTCATTAAATAACTGAGAATGCATTTCTACAGGAAATACCACCTGAACTGCCTAAAATCCTAGCATTATAATCACACTGTCAATTTCATCCGTAATGTCCTCCAATGCTACTACTTTCTCATTTTCCTGCAAATTTTTTATCTTAACTATATTTTCATAATATTTGTTACTATAGATTTTGTCTGTTTTTCTTCTTTGTAATTTTCTGTTTCATAAATCATCTCTTCTGCAATCTAAAAGTGATATGAAGACATTTTTTTTTTTTCAGTGCTGGGGATCAAATCAAGGATCACACACATGCTAGCCAAGTGCTCTACCACGGAGTCATATTCCCAAACCTGAAGTGAATCTTTAAAATTTTCTTTATTTGTAATATATCTTTCAAGTGAATTTTCTCTGATTCTCAGGTTATGATCCCTTTTCCCATTTTCTACTATTTTCCTCTGTCTACTCATTCACAAATGACAAAAGACTCATTCAGGCTTGGTGTGGTAAATAGAAAGTTGTATGTTTTGCACATGACCTCGTTTCTGGATGTCAATGAACTCTCTAAGACCTATACTGAATTGCCAATGATACATCTAGCTGCTGTGGTAATTTTGTACATGTGGTGTCCTATAAGCCTTGAATTTGATTTTCCATTTCATTCTTCAGGTTTGGGAAATTTTCTGATGTTATTTCATTGAATAGATTGTTCATTCCTTGGGTTTGTATCTCTGTGTCTTCCTCAATCCCAATAATTCTTAAATTTGGTCTTTTCATGTTATCCCATAATTCTTGGAGATTCTTTTCATGATTTCTTACCATCTTCTCTGTTTGGTCAACTTTGTTTTCAAGATTAAATATTTTGTCTTCATTGTCTGAGGTTCTGTCTTGCAAGTGATCCAGTCTATTGGTGATGCTTTCTATTGAGTTTTTAATTTGGTTTATTGTTTCCTTCATTACAAGGATTTCTGTTTGTTTGTTTGTTTTCAGAATCTCTATCTCTTTATTGAAATTATCTTTCACTTCCTGCATTTGCTCTTTTAACTGATTATTAGATTGATCATTCATTGCCCACAGTTGCTCTCTTATCTCATCCTTTGCTTTGCACATCATTTTAATTATGTACATTCTGAACTCCTTTTCTGACATTTCTTCTACCATGCTGTCATTGGATTCTATTAATATAACATCTTGGTTTGTTTGGGACACTTTCTTCCCTTGTTTTTTCATGTTGTTTGTGTATCTTCCCCTCTAGCAGTGTGAATCTGAGGTATTGCAGTTTCCCTCCTGTAGGCTTACAGTGTCCCTGCACGTTTCCAATACCTCACCTTTAAGGGGGAGATCAATTTTACCAAGACAAACAATATGCTGCCTTAAACCGAATAGTCCCTATTAAGATATTAACAATATTGTTGTAATAAACATGAGAGTTCAATTATTATCTACAGCATAAACAATAGGTCTGCAATTCCTAATTGTGGACAAAGAGGATGGGGAGGGGTGTAGGATGTAATGTTAATAAGATTATATAGAGGTGCTAGATCATGGAAAGAGTGAAAGCAGAATCAAAAGAAGTTGGTTGTTAGCATGAGAAAAGGGAGAAAGAGACTCCAAGGAAACAGATAAGAGGAAAATAGAGTGAGAAAAATAATTTAAAAAAATAGAAAGGAGGAATAATAGTAATAATACTACTAAAAAAAATCTACGACAAAACTATAATGTACTGTTCAAACCACCCAGTCTTCAGTAGCCTGATGCATGAAAGGTACTTGATAATGTGGTGTCCCAGGATGGGAGCTGCCACGGCTAAAGATGGCAGCTTCCAGGTCAGGGATAATCCATGATGGCGGGCAGAGGAGTCCCCATGTGTTGGTAGATGGGGAGCCAAGAGGCACTGGAGATCCCCACAGGCGGTGCGGCATGGTGTTGGGAGTTCCCAGGGCTCCTTGCTTTTGTCCTCAGAGTTTCTGCCAACAGGGAAGCAGGGGAAGGAGGCACATCCCCACTTGGTGTCCATGCCCCAGTGTGTTTCCCACCTGCAGGCTGGGCCAGCTGGAGAAGTGATGCAGCAGCTCAGGCATGAAGGCAGGCACCTTCCCCTGGGAGATTTGCTCTATGGCCATCCTGGGCCTTTGTCAGACCCGCCTGTGCACAGAAATTTTCCAGACTCTAAGAGCCTTCATTTCCTGAATCCTGGCACTTCCATGACTTTGTACTGAAAGTAAAAACAGGGAATAGAACTTGTTTTCCCCAGGAAACGACTTTGAGGCATGAGAACTGAGGATGGTCACTGTGCTTGTCTGCCTTTCATGGGAAAAGAAATGGACATTGCTGAATTGCTATGATGCATGTTGAGACCCACTTGCTTATAACCCACCCAACACCTGACTGCAAATAGGGGCTCTGGGATACGAAGAAAAAACAGCAGTATATCACTTATCATCCAAATGAGAGGAGGAGGGTACTGCAGGAAATACCCACATGGTTAGAAATGTGCCCCACATGAGAGGTGAAGCCCAAGGCATAGCTAATCATTCACTGGCAACACCAAGCTTCATGGGACTCTGGGTCTCTGTACTTGAGGACACGATCCCCACTATCCAGAGTCTCCAGAATGGGGGTGCTTGTGTGTGTGGCCCTCTGGCTCTCAATACCCTTCTCCCCTCTTTGTTGCCTCTTTCCTGCTTATTCCCTATCCTCCCACCCAGAATATCTGCTTGGATAAGCACTTAGACTGGCACATGGTCATTCATTCCCGGTACCTTGTGTGTTCAGGACAATTTGCCAAATGGTTTAGAGGTCGGCTTTGCCAAGGTTTTGCCTACGCCCTTAATTAGAAGAAATTGAAAGAATGGCCCCCAAGTCCATTCGCACGGCACATTCCCATCTCTGCTCTTGGCCTTTCAAACAAATGTTAGTTTGAATGTCACTGGCTCTGCTACCTGACAGGATTGGAATCTGGTCCATGGAGACCTTGAGACAAAACCATTAAATTTCCCATCTAACTTAGGCCAGAGACATCTGGAGAAATTAGGTCAAAGTTCAGGTTCACTTCTCAGGAGCTGGTGACGTCCTCAGGAGTTCTCAGGAGCCAAGCTCCGTGGTAACCTGGACCATGGTGGGCTTTGTTGATATACCAGCAATCAGAAAGGCAGGAAAAACTGCAGAACATCTAAAGGCAAACTATCATTTTAAGAAGCATAAAATAAATAATGATTTTAATATAGCCCTTTTCCCTCCAACACCCGCCCCCGCCTTCCAGGTGATCAGTTCCCCAGCTCCAGTTGGCCCTGAGTGCCCAGTGGAACTGCTGAGAGGCTGAACTCAGGTCATGGGTGTCAGCCCCTGCTCCCCATGTTGCTGTAGCGATGTGCTGGCACCTGTCCCTCTGCTGGCCCAAGAAGCTGCATGACTAAGATTTCCCAGCATTGATGGCTCACTGAATATTAAATATGTGCTTCTTTCACTTACTTCCTTGTTTGAATGCAAGGGACCCTATCATTCTTACTTTAGAGGTTCTTGAATATGTAAATGAGTTTCAGAGAATTCCTTTTTGGAACACCATCACCTGTCCCACAGGCTTGCTACTCTTTCAGGGTCAAAGGGCCCCCTCTTCAGAGCAGGGCAGTATAGGGAGTTTATTTCTCTTGTTCTTTCCTCAAAAACTCATAGGTTTTGCAGGGAATGAGGCCAACAGTACAAATGTGAACTTAGGTTTGTCATTGATTTTTTCCAACACAACTCTCGTTGAGGGCCTCTGTTGATCTTTCCAACACAGCTGCACACCTGTGTTCTCTCTGGATGTGCCCTCCTTGCTGGGGAAGATCATTCTCTCCCCTTCTTGCACAAGCCCTTTAAGAGCAAGAGCTTCAGATTTTCCAGCTGGAGGATGAAAAGGATTCTCCTGTAGGCATAGTTTCCAAACCCATATACTCAGAAGTTAAGTCTGCTGACAAACACACACCCTGGATGATCTCCTTCCCCACCACCCACCGTATGCCCTGGCAAGATCATATCAAACTATTCAGGGAAAGTATTTACTGAATGCAAGGAGAATAGAGCACTTCTGCATTATTTATTATAGGCTAACAATATCCATCATATGTAGAATGTATATGGACATAAATTAGTGATGTTAGGAAACACCAGTGGTTCAGAACCTATTAGGATCTCTGACATGTATGTAAAAACACATCACAGTCCTACCTCTCGCACAAGGCTGGGAATTGGCTATGAGACAACTTCACTAGGAAAACAAAAATCATTAACCTTTTATTTTCCATTAGCCCTCCAAGCAGTTCATCTACTATTGAGGAAGGCTTAGAAAATCATTTCAAATCATGAGTCTTAACTGTACCTTCTAATACCTTCTTTCTTTTCTCTCTGTGAAGGAAGAAAGAAGAGTCACATATACTAAGTGCTAATGAGATGCCACATGTTACAGCTAGCATTTGGATGTCCTGGAGTGGTGGGCATTAGAATCCCCGATTTACAGAGGAGAAAACTGAGGCTCAACATCATGCAGCTGATAAATGACCAACATAGAATTGGAAGCCAGGTCTTGGTTCTGAGCTAAGGCTTCTACCCTACATGTATGTGACTCACTTCCTGAGCAGGAAGGCAAAGTTGTTCTTGGCTCTGTGTCAGTTACCTGTAGCCACAATAATGCTGCATAACAGAGAACCACAAAGCAGGCAGTACAAAGCAGCATTTATTTTTGCTCAGGAGCCTGTGGGTTGATGGGGAGGTTCTGCTGATCCAGGCCATGCATGGCTGATCTCAGCTGGTTCCCTTGAGCATCTGCAGTCAGCTGCTGGGTCAGCCGGAGCTGGCTATCCAGGATGGCTGGCACTGGGACAGCCCATCTCCTCCAGCAGTCTGACCTGGGTGTATTCACGCGGCAGCCAGGCAGTGTTCCAAGAGCCTGGACAAGGTACACAGCTTCCTGGGGCCTGGCCTCACAACTGCTACAATGTCCCTTCCACCACATTCTGTAGGCCAAAGCAAGTGACAAGGCCATCCAGTATCCATGAAAAAGGCAAGTACACACTCTTCTGACTGGAGCAGATATAGTCAGGTTGCAGAGGATGAGAGCACTGGGCCATTTTGCAGTCAGTCAACCTTAGCTCCTCTGTGGGGCTGCTGTGCTCTGTGGGTGGCACCTGCTTCCCATAAGCCTCAGTTCTCTCAGCTCTTTCCTTCCAGAGTCTGCACTGAGAGATTCTTTGTCACACTAAGGGAATGAATGACTACAGGGCAGTACAGTGGTCCTTTCCCAAGGGGAAGGGGGCTAGGTTGAACCCTAGTCTGGCAGGGGTTAAACCTTCAGCAAACCTGTTTGCACTAAACTCCAGCCCTTTGTCACCAACCTGCAGTAAAGGGACTGCTTTAGGAGTCCCTCTTCAGCATTGGCTCCTCTATGTCAACGACAGCATCTTCAACTGACATTGGGTTTACCTGTGGAGTTAGGGCCCACACATATTCCCTCACCTCTCTGAGAGGACCTCTATTATTAGTTAATTTTGTTACTATAACAAAATACCTGAGACTTGGTATTTTACAAAAGAAACAGAAAAGAGGTGTTTAGCTTACAGTTCTGGAGATTCAAGGGCATGACTTGTCTTTGGTGAGGACTCCATGGCAGATGCACCATGGCAAAAACGAATGAGAGAAGAGATTTCATGATGAGACAAGAAGCTAGAAAAGGACACTGGGATCACTAAGGTCCGAGAGGAAATACATTAATTCTTTCTAAGACACACCCCTAATGACCTGAGGACCTCCCACTTAGCCCCACCTCTTAAAGGTCCCACCAGCTCTTAACATCACCACACTGAGGACCAGCCTTCCAACACATGAACCCTTGGGGGATGCGCTCAAATGGCATCTAACAATGGCAGACTCTATTTGGCCTGTGTGCTTGTGGTTTCAGGGAGGAGGATTAGGAGGACCAGTCATTTCTGCAAGACTCCCTGTGTGAAGGAGTCTACATAGGAAATGCTGTTGGGCTTGTGGGAGATGCCAGGTGGGCTGGGAGCTACAGTCGGGGGAGGGAAAAGGTAGTGTTAAAGGCAGAGGTAGAAAGCACAGCTGGATTTGAGGACAGGGATAGGCTGGAAAGCTTGAGCAGAAGTCAGAGTTGAAGGGAAACGGGAGAGATGACTCTAGAAATCAAATGCAAAAGATCAGGAATGAAAGGTCAAGCCATCCTTTCCAGACCCTGAAAACCCCATAAGACCACATTGGCCCTGCTGCCAGCTCACACCCAGAGCTTGCTTAGGCCATCTCAGTTGATTCATGAGCATCCAGTAGGACGACTACTTAGTGCTCCTGGTGTTTAGAGATTCTACTCCCCAAATCCTGAAGCTTCTAGTCTGGGAGGGAAGAGAATATATCTTTTCTGTCTAACTTGGTTATTGGGCAGGAACCCTAATTACTCCAGACTAATAATGCTTTTGTACATCATCAGGTTTAATTCTCCAAAAACAAATGGGAGGGTTCCAGCCCAGGACAGGGATGTTGCTCAGTGAATCTGAATTCAGGTTGCAAAATCCAAGTAGTGTGGGGAGGACAGGAGAATTCTGGCCTGATGTTGGTTTGCCCTTACTTCATGGGCCCCCCAGGAAGGCTGCAGAGGGTGTTTTAAAGTCCGGATCTAGTATCCAACACTAATTGTGTCACCTTAAACAAAGCTGTGTCACTGAAACTTTACTAACTGTAAAATGGGATCTGCACCTCTGCTTTATCTTCCTCTCAAAGATGTTGTGGAAAGAAAGTCCCAGTGGGGCATCCAGACCCATTCAGATTCACCTGCAGCTGAGAATCAGCTCACGGGTCTCCATTTCCCCATGTGAGACTGACAGCCCCTGACCAGACAAGATCCCTAAAGATCTGTGACTGTGATAAGGACCAAGTTATGGGGGGGCAGGAGATGTTCAGGCACCTTGAAGAGCTAAAGCCACTGCACCTATAGTACAGACCAAGAATCAAGGTGAAGTGTGGTACCAGGATGACCCACCCCCATACAACTGGACCAGCCTCTGGAATCAAACAGACACTGCCCCCCTGAACCTTTACACGCCCCCCACACACACTCCTGAGGTGATGTGAGTTGTCCTGTGCTTGATAAACTTTGCCTCAAGTCTCTGATCACACACCTTCAAGGGACCCATGGTGGGCTATGAGTGGAACTAAAGACTAATTAGCCTGGGTGTCAGAGGCTAAGTCCCCAGAATGCCAGGAGCATTCTCAAGACAAATTAGACCTGGCTTCATAGGGATTTGGGTTTGGGGAGGTATGGAAATAGGATCGGTGGGGAGAGAATCCATTCGTCTCTCCTGGTTAGGGAAGATCAGCTACAGGGAAGCAGCACATCCGGGAGAAGCACTTTCTTCCTCCTGTTTCTGATCCTGAGAGAGAGGAAAATATAGTGGCCACCAGGTAACAGGTAAGTGGACCTCAGAGAAGGCGTATACCTAGGACCAGATTTCCCTTATTTAGCTCTGAGTACTGTATGGTTTGAAAAAGTAGTCTACCAGGGAAACTGCTTTTTTAAGTAGTAACTGACTGCTGCCTTTGCTATGGATCATTGGTTAGACACAGATCGGTACATCTCTGTCCCAGTCCAACATTACCAATCTGGATCAATCTTATTCTTTCCAAAGGATTGGGCACTATAGTGATAGGTTGCCTCCCTGTAGGTAAATCTATTTTTCAAATAGACATGAGCTCTTGGTCCTTGAGATGCCTCACATGGGAGGCACCTCCCAATAAGAGGAGGTGATTCAAGAATGGCTGAGCACTTTCAGGATTCTCATTCCACCTCACCATCCTGCAAGACACGTATCAACCCATGGCATGCCCCACACCCCACTTTTCTCCTAGGAGAAGGAGTAGAAAGAAACACATCCACGTGCTATTGAGTAGGGTGGACTAGCCTTGTACCTTCCATAGCAGAATTTCCTTTGAGTAGCTAGAACCCAGGAGAGACAGACTGGTATGGGGCTGTATCATCTCAGTACATCAGCACTGCCCACCTGTGAACACCTGCTGTTTTGTTAGGTTTCTAGCACATTCCTGGGTTGTAGGGAACCACTTGGCATTTTCCTGGCCACTTAGAAATGGATACATATTGACTACAGGATGTAATGTTTTAACAATACAAAAGCCATTTACAGGCTGCTTGTGCCTATGGCTATAGCTGCTTCACAGCTTGGTTCTGAGAACTTCAAGGTCACAACCTCCTAACAGCTTCTTCACATCATTTGCTCTGTTGACTTTTTCTTAGACTTTCAAAGCAAGTGAAATTGTGTTTATTTGCTTCAGCTCCTGAACAGTGGCTTTTTAAAGAATCATGGGCTGGCTACTACCAGCTGTAAGGACTGTGGGCAAGTAATGGACCTACCACCTCATTATTCTGGGCTTCTGGTCTTGCCATACATTTGCAGATTCCAGGGAGCAGGTTTGCATTTGCTGGTGCAGAATATGGTGGCTATAGAAAGCTGTTGGGAAGAGATAGGCAGAATGTATTGATCTGGTCTTTCTCTGCAGTTTGCTGATGTTTTAAGTCTTTAATATTTTTCTGAAATTAAATATATACATCTACCATCTATTTATCTATCTATACCTCACCAAATATAACCTAATGAAATCAATATGGACTTGCACCAACACTGTCTAATCACCCTACTAAAAACACAAATACAGAATTATTTGAATAATCAATATTTGTATCAAAATGAGGGCTGTATGGTTAATCCAAAGGAGCATTAATTGACAGAGGACCTCTGCCAATGTTTGCAGAAGATATTTACCCAGATTTTGTTATCAGGAGATTATCCCACACCACTGTTTATTCAAAGTCCTACAGATGAAGGCTCGGCACTAGGCACCCCAGGAGCTTGGGGCAGGGACCGTGGTTTGGGGACCTCAAGTGGCAGTGTTGCCAGGCACACTGGTTCCCACATCTCAGAAGGGTCTGAGGAGAGTCGAGTCATCTCAGGATCTCTGGAGTGGAGCCTGAGGTCTTTCCTGCATGGAGGGACCCTCGGCTGTGCAGCTGGGCACAGTGCTACCCTGCAGAGAATGGAGCCTCTCCCTGGGTCAGCAGCAAATCTGGAATGTGGACCCAGAGCCAAAAATTTCTCTCTCCACTTATTTCCTTTTAAAATGAAAATCATCCTGCCTTATTTTCCCATCTTAGGGTGACAGGGCTAATCCAGTGAGAGGGAGGGCAGGAAGCAAACAGAATCAGACTCAAGCTTACCTGACTCTGGAGGTCCCCTTTGTATCAGGTGCTCTTCTGAGATTTTAGAAATAAAGCAGAACATTGCTACTCAGCTGCAGCAGCTTTACCTGAAAACTCATGAGAAATGCAGAATCTCAGGACCCACCCCAGACTGGCTGCATTCGAATCTGTCTATTAATGAGTTCTCTAGAAGATTCCCTGGCTCTTTTAAGTTCAAAAGCACCACTGTAGAAGACCTGATTTGGGGCAACAATGACCTGAGGTTATGGCAACCATGCAGGACTCATTATCCAACAAAACGCAAACGAAGGGCATAGAAGTGCTTACTGGGAACCTGAGAGACAGTTTCAGCCCTGCTGTCCAAGCTCCCACTGCAGAGGAAGCTCCCTTCATCTGAGAAAGTCCTAGTCCACCCCACCCCCAAGAGAATGGGTTTTAAGATAGGAACAAATTATTTTCTTGGGGATGTGGATATATTTAATTTTCCAAGGTAATATGATTAATTTTTTTAAATGAAAGAAAAATCAGGAAGAGAGAGTTTGGCAAAGCTGACATAGCCTAGCAGTTTTCCCTTTGGAGGGTTCTCTTCCTGCCTTTGAGGGTGCTGTTGCATTTTGTTTGTTTCAGGAGTGCCTCCTTTAGATCCCTATATGATGTGCAGCATGCACCAGGAAGAATGACCAGATAGGTCAGGGGGTTCCATTTCTAGGGTATTATCTGTGAGTGTTGAACTCAAGTTAAGTCCTGTCTCAGTCTGTTCTGGCTGCTATAACAAAATACCATGAGCTACATTATAACAATAGAAACACATTTCTTATAGCTTCGGAAGCTGGGAAGATGAAGATCAAGGTGATGGTAAATTTAGTGTCTATTGAGTACCTGCCTCTAGGGTCATAGACAGTCCCACTCAATGTGTCCTTACATAGTGAAGTGGCAAGAAGTCTCTCCAAGTCCTCTTTTATGAAGGCACTGATCCCATCATGAGGTCTCCACCTCCATGACCTAATCATCTTCCAAAGACCCCACTTCCTAATACCATCACTCACTTTGGGACTAGGATTTCAGCATACAAATCCAGGAGGGACACAGACATTCATAGCAAACCCTAAGACATTTCCTAGATATTCTGAAATGCTCCCTCTCACATAATGCTCCCAACAGACAGAAAATGCCTAGACTGGGGACTAGTCAACCACACTACAGACCAGGACTTTAAGGTGTACAGAAATACATCCAGTCGTCACACTGAATGCCTGATGTGGGGAAGTGTCAGTCCAGTTGAAAAGACTCCTTACCTGGGGCTTAATGTCCAGTGGAGTATTGAATACAGTTCCAGGAGAGGCTTCCTGATCCAGTCCTCTGTTCCCTTCCCTGACTTTCCCCAGTTTGCGTGGGTGAGGCTGTACAAACCCCTGGGGAGCTGGGGTTTCTTTCAAGTGATTTTAACCCATGTCCTCATGTCTTAACTTTATGATTTGTATGTACTGTATCATTTAACCCTTATAAGTCACTTTTCTGAGAAAACAAATCTGTCTAGGAAGCCGATCAGTTCCCTGAAAGAGACAAGAGGCCATTTGTCATTATGGTTCCAATCACTCACTGGGTCCCTGGCTCCAAAAAGAGTCAGTCAGGAATCTTAGACAGACCTGGTCACTGCCTACAGGCTAACAAAGAGGCGATGACACATTAATGTCCTGGTTGCATGTGTCCCTCCAGGTGTGGCTACTTACGTGTCTAATTTAGAAAGACTCTGCACATAGTAACAGACCAGTCTAGGACCTTAAAGCCCTGTCATTGTATCCCTCGGTTTCTATTCCCAACCTCACCCTCTGTCTTCTACCGGTTTCGCTTCAAATTAGCCAAGTTAGAGTTGGATAAACCAATTTTTTTTTTTGTGGTCCTTCTCACTTTGTTTTTGTGTGTGTTTGTTTTGGGGGCTTTTGTTGTTTTGTTTTAATTCTCCCAAAGTGTAGATTTCATTCTGTTAATATGGGTAGGATCCTTGATTTTGAAAAAATATGTACTTTTAAGCTTTGACACCAGAAGGTAATTTCAGCTCAGCTTAAAACAAGTATAGAGGATGACCATAAGAGCAACCGACTGGCCAGGTTCCCCTAGAGTCCTTTACCACACCTAACTTCAGAGTAAAGAATTCTAGGGTATGCAGGGGCACAGGGACTAAAAGCGAAAGACGACTTCAGTTGGTCCAAACGAGACTGTAACCAGCCCATCTCCTCCCTTCTCCCATCCCACTAGCTAGCAGATGCCCTCCATCACACGCATGAGCTGGGAAGGCTGGTTATTGACAACTGGGCAATCTTCGCAATAAAGCTTAACAGTTTACATCCCCTTGTACTGCCCTGTCGATGTTTTCAATGGATCACCTTCCGGCGCTGGTCTGCACCCTGCCACTGACTCCTCTCCTTCTTTTCTTTCCCTTTAAGCGTGCAAACGCAAAGAGCAAGAACCAAACAAAGACAGGAACAATTCCCAGAAGAAATCCCGCCTGGTGTTCACCGACCTCCAACGCCGAACACTCTTCGCCATCTTCAAGGAGAACAAGCGCCCGTCAAAGGAGATGCAGATCACCATTTCCCAGCAGCTGGGCCTGGAGCTCACCACCGTCAGCAACTTCTTCATGAACGCCCGGCGCCGCAGCCTGGAGAAGTGGCAGGACGACCTGAGCACAGGGGGCTCCTCGTCCACCTCCAGCACTTGTACCAAAGCTTGATGGAAGGACTCTTTGCCGGGCACAGGTCACCTCCAAACGAGGAGAGCAGATACCAAAAGAAAACACAAAGGAAAAAGACACCAGATTCTTAGCTGGGGCCCTTCACTGGTGATTTGAAAGCACAATTCTCTTGAAAAGAAACTTCTATTCTAGCTGTAATCATAGGCCAGGTGTTCTTTTTGTTTGTTTGTTTTTAAAGGCTATGGAGTCCAAGTGCAAGCTGAAAATTAATCTCTGAACCAAACACTGTCCTCTGAACATGCTAAGCATCCCAGAAACCCAAATGGGGGCCTTCCTGGAGCAAGTTAATTCCAGTATGGTGTCAACCAAAGCTCAGGATTGCTTAAAATGTCCACAGTCCCACTTCGGGTCCTGTCAACCTCTTACAGTCACATTCCCATGGGAAACAGTGGGAATTTGGCCTATGGAAGGACTCCAAGTTTAGGCTTCCAAGATGCTATAAGAGAAGAATCTAGCAACAAGAAAGACCTCATTTGTTTTCCAAGTGCTTAGCCTCATTACATCACAGTACACCAAAGTTCACAGCCATAACATAAAAAAAATCAGAATAGTAACTACTGAGCACAAGTTTTAAATATGGAAGTTTAAAAAAAAAAAATCCAAGGACCCATTTTTCCAACTCAGGCATCTTTCATTGAATGGTTTGGAGCTTTAAATCGATCCAGTTTACAGTTTTTTTTTTTCTTTACCTCCTGGAAATCTCATGTGGTCTTGGATTCGTCAAAAAACAAATCAGTTCACTTGAGCTCAAAGTATCAAGCACAACGAAGATAAACAGAAGTAAGGAAGGTTCTAGATTCATTGCATCTGGATTTTCAAGACACCTGTTGTGAAGTCATTAGGGAATTGTTAGGAATATGGCTTCAAGCACATTTTGCAATTTGCTACAAATTTCGTTTGTACATAACGCAGACGCACACTCAGGAGGCCAATTTAACTGTTACGGTACATGGAGCAAATGCAGCATTTAAAAAGATCTCGATTTTTTTAGATCATTAATGTATCCTTCTTGATTTATTAGTCATCTGGTTCCTCCTATTGTGCATTACAACCACCACGTAATTCATTCTCACTCTTTCTGATTTGTGTTGTTTCCTCCACCATCCCATTAATAAAGGATGTTTCCAGTGTTTTCTAGAAAGAAAAATAATAAATTAAACCACCATACGTGTTGCTCATGACTGTCATCTAGTCCTAACTCTCTTCCATTGTTGACTCATCCTTGCAAAACGGTTGAATAAATCTGGAGAAAACACAGCACACCAAAGAAGCAGAATACTGCAAACCAAAGACATTTATTACTTGCCATTTTCTAGCCTAAAAATACTGTGATTACTTTTAGAAATCAGAAAAACCTCTGCAACTCCAAATGGCATTCAGCTCTTGCATTTGACTCAATATCGGGCTGAGCGGACCAGCTACGCCAAAGACGTTAGCCAAGTCCCCCAGGCAGTGGCTTTACCACGCCAGCTCTGGTTCCTGGCTGTCACCTTCCCACAGCAAGCAAAGAGCACCCACAGAACTCTGGGAGATTGCGAAGGTCACGATGTGCATATTTACCAGTGAATGGCCCCAGGTGGGCACCATGGGGGTGTTCAAAGCAAGCCAAACGCTGCAATGATTCTTTACAGACACTTGAGACTGACTTTTTTATGAATTACTTAATCGAAACCAAAGAAACTTTTTCTGCACCTACTTCTGCAACAAATAGAACTGTCCCATTAAATGAATAAATAAATCCGTAAATCAATGGAAATCACCATCAACAAAAGGAAGCACGCCAGAAAAAAAAAAAAAAGTCCACAAAAAAACAGTGAGACGCACTGTGTTCAAATAGACCTCTTGGGACATTTTTTGGAAGCAGATTTGAAAGAAAGGGTTGATTCAAGAATTGAAATAAGGAAGCGCCTCGGTGGCTGCTGCTTCATTTGACAACTCACATGGTAATCTTAAAGTTGAAGATTGTCTTTAATTTGTGCCTATGCAGTTTTTCAAAAGAACACGGAACAGAGCAACAGAAACCTCAACAGCTACAATACCAAAGATGAGGATTTCTCACATCTTTTGTTTCAGTTCATGATCTCCTTTTGCCTGGCTAAAATACTAATAGCGTCATTGATCTGTACAAAGGTAATCAATTTTGTTTCTCTGAGCAACGAAAGGAAAGGGTCATTTATTTGATTTTATCGTTTTCCTTTATTTTGTTTTATGGCTTTTTACCCCAACATGGAATCTCTCAAAAGATTCCATGGACTCCAAATTTAAGATGTTGGGATACTGAGTAATTTTCTCTGCTCAGCAGAGTGTGGGGAATGATATTGTCATTGAATGTTCTTTGCTTAACCCTTAGACTTGGTTCCTTCTATGTTCAGAGTCTCATCATCAGGGGAGGGAAGTGGAGCGAGGGTCAGGGTAGGGGTCTTAGTGACGCATCCTCTCCCTAGCCACAAAACCAAAGAATTTATAGAGGAATTTACAACCTCATATTCATGTGATTGCTTCATCTTAACAGGGCTTCATTTGGGGGTGGGGGAAACATGTAAAAATAATGGCCAGTTTCTACTTTTCTATTAGCTTTTTAAAAATCAGCTGTAAAGTTGCATTTCTAAAGAAAGATATATATATGAATACATATATAGATCAACTTGACACTGGTGATAACCCCAAATTTTTGCTGTCCAAATTCATGTCTTGTTTTTGTCACGTGCTTCATTTGCTGAAAATTCAGCTTAGAATTTTGCTCATGTCTCATGCTATGCCAGAGTTAATTTGCCACTGTGGATGATTTGGAGTATTCAGATTTCTATGAAAATTTCTGGGAAAGAAAATTCAAGTATTTCACCATTTAACCTGTTGATAAATAGATTCATGGTATAAATGAGTTTTATTTGTATCTAGAGTCATCTCTATTCTATGTCTCACCCACCACTAAGGTGGTGGGTGAGGTATAGCCATCAAATCCAGCCCAGATCTGGACCATTGACAGTGGGGTGCTCATCTTCTGTAACTGCTGGGAAGGTTCTGTGGTCCATTCCCAATAGCTATGGAATATGGCCAGCTCAGAAATCGGTTCTCCAGGAGATCTTGTCCATCAGGGTGTTCCAGATCCCCCTCAGTGAGTAGATCCACCAGAGACTTCTCATGGGGAAGTCCAACTCCTGTTGCAATGGGTTGATCAGTTTCCTCAGGGTGGTACACATTACCAATTTGCATTGACAAGCCTGCATGCAACCACAGCTGGCACTGGGGTGGGACCCTGGTGGTGGTGTTGGGGGGAAGTGTCTCAATCCTGGAGAGAAGACATGTAGCAGGTTTTGGGGAGAGTCCCAGAGCCCTGCCCCTAGAGAACCCCATCATCTACCATGCCACCTCCTCACTCCCTCCATGTAGATGGGCCTTTGCAGGGGCAGCAGCCATGGAGCTGGGAGAGAATGTGATTCTCCATGATTTTTGTAATTTATCCTGCCTAGGGGATTGTTCCCTGACGTTGCCCTTGTGTCCCTTGGTCCCTTGCTCATACTCCACGTATCCTTTGTCAAAGGATCAAGAGAAGAGCGTCTTTCAGCAGGGGATTATTCCCACGTAAATTGATAAAGGTCGATTTTAACTTGGCTATTTCTGAACAAGTCTTTGTGACTTGTGGCCAATGGAAACAGTTGTTCTTGAGAATAGGTTGAGGAACCAAGTCTCTTGGTTTGGTTAGTGTTTCTTTGACACATTAATCTCAGCATCTGGGTCTCTGGCATCCTCTGAAGATGCATAGGCCAAAACAGTCTGCCTTTGTGGCCTGACATTTCAAAACTGGTCAAACCAGTGCTCTGGTGATCAGAGAAAGATGTCATAGTATGAAAAAAGCAAGAATTTCCCTCCAAGGACTCTTGATAAATGTCTCATACTAGATAATGTCATACCAGAGAGAAGTGCTTGCTTTTTTTAAAAAAAATTATTTACATACATATATAAATATATATGTGCATCTTGTACATTTATGTATCAAAATTTAAAGCCCTAGAGAATTTCAATTTGTTAGAAATCTGAAAGAAAAAAATTGCTGTATTGAAAGGTTATAGAATTTAACCCCCTGAGTTTCCTCAAGGATTTTTAAAAAATTGTTTTTCATTAATAGTTTCAGAGAAAATTACCATTTGGATTTGGTTACAGCTTAAAATCCATTCCTCAATCCAAGAAAAATTTGAGGCATGCCTCAGCCATCGGCAACAACAGGGACTGTGAGAAGAACTGGTTCTCAACCAAGTTTCACCTTCTTGAGGCAACAGAAATTCTAATGTTCACAGCTATTAAGTGGAAAGATATTTTACTTTATGCCTTTACACAATTAGGTTTCATGTTTGGTTTCAATGTGATTTTGATACTGGGGATATAGTTGTTTCATTCTAAGAAATTTTTTAAAAAGCAAAACTGATAGATTTATCTTTTAAAGGAAAGCAAGCAACAACAACAACAAAAAAAAAAAACCCATAACACTAATATTTAAAAGCTTTCTCCAAAATGTAAAAGAGTATGTAGGCTGTGGCACACACAGTCACAGGCTAACCTGAGCCAAGAAGGACCCAGTGCAATGCTTTCTCTGGAAAATTCAGAGTTGGCTGCACAGCAGTTCTTTTCCCATAGGCTCTTAGCAATTGTGGGCTTAGAAAATCCAAGCTCATTTTCATTTCAAGCTAAAATAAAATCAAAATTAGGAAGGTAAATCTGACAGACCTCCCCTACATTTTGCTAAGTCCTGTAGTGTATTTCAAAGCCAAATATAAATACCCTTTAAATAATCAACCATTTTCCTTGTCTATGCTGGCCACTCACATATTAGTGCCAATAAAGTTGAGCATATTAAAAAAAAATCTTAATAACCACTGCTACCTAGGTATAGGTAAACTTTCCCACTTTTGAAAATGTTGATAGGATTCTAGGAGTCTCTGTCATTATCAGTAGTATGACAGCATGTCTTTGCAGCGAACCTAGATCCTTAGGAGGTTGTAAAATGAGAATTTTCCAAAATCTAAGACCAGACAGGGTTCTAATGTTGTTGAAGAAAAATGGACCAATGGACTCCATAAAAACTGGAGAAAAAGGGATGATACCTGTTGTTAAATCAGGGTTGACCACAAGACCCAAACATAAGTACTTTGGCAATAACTCCCTGGATTCACAATAGCTCAGAGCTTTTTGCTGTTATTGTTGCTTAACCAAGAAGAGTGAATGGGAAATGATAGAAGAAGGGATAGAGCGGGTGTACCTATAACTTGCTGGTATTTATCCGCAAAACTGGATAGCTTAATAATTTTGTACCTTTATCTAAGACCAAGTCATCTCTGAAACAACAAGAGATTCCAGATTTAAAATAAGGTCACAAACATCCTCCCTAAAGAATGGTACCCCAGTTGGTTGTATAAATTTCATAAGATAAAGACATTGGCTTTAAGTACGAATGTCCCAATGCCTTTATCTGTCAATGAGTTGATTCTTTCCAAGGTTGAGTGGAGGGGTGGTTTGTTCATTTGTTTTAGAAAGTCCCGAAATACTTATGAAATACAAAAATAATTACTGAAATGATATAGGACCTCACATAGTTGCAAAACCTCTGCTTGAGGCTCATGGTCTGTGGTGTAAATCACACAGAACGTTGGCTGCTCATTGTCCTCAGATGCCAAAGTGGCTTTGACAGTCTAGGGGAAATGAAAGCTGTAGCCCAAGCTTTCCCATACAGGTTTTGAGTTAGGTTGATTGAAATTGACCAGCTAATACATTTTTAGTGGAGAAATGTGTATAATAAAAAAAAAACACATGGCTACAGGTTTGTTCATTCCACTGAAGTCTTATACTCGATCCATTTTTAGCAACAGGCATTTCATATAGCATAAACCTTGGTAAGTAAGTTTGCCTAAAGTTTATAGGGTCTGTCAGCTTGGATGTATACAGCTTTAGATGCATATTTCAACAGGTATTCTCATAGTTGTCTTTATATGAAACATTACCCATAGGTGTCTAGACTGTGTACATGCAAGTGTGTACAGACATACTAAAAACATATATACTGTAATCTGTTACAATAAATAAATTTTAAATCATCTTGTAACATGTATGTGGTACTTTTACAATGTACATTGTTTTCATTATTATTTATTGTAACATTGAAAACCAAAGTGCAGGAATACATATGTGTATATAAAAAGTATCCCAGCATCTTTATTGTGTATACTTGGAGTTACTTTCATTTGGGCACATCCAAGATAAACAACTTGTAAAGGAACCTTGGATATTATTTAATCGTCTCTGTTAGAATGACACCTACGCTTTATGACCTCGGTTGAATAGCTTTATTCTGGATCTCTCATAACTAAAGCTAAACCCAAAGACCTGAAAAAGGACAAAAAAAACCAAAAAACAAAAAAAAGAAAAAAGAATAAAAGAAAAAAAAAAAGAAATGAAAGAAAGAAAAAAGGAAGAGAAGGAAAAAATAGCAAAGTAAAGCTCAAACCAATGGGAGAAAGTGGGCTCTGGTTTCCTGGGTTGAGGCAATGCTGCCGTGGTCCTGAGGAGGCTGCACTGGCTAGGGAGGAGTGGTGATTTTATTTTTCTCACGCTGTCACATCTAAATGATCTTTAACGTAAGCTTTAGAGGCTATCCTTTCTTGCTTTATTTCCAATTAGACTATAGAAAGAGATTATACATTTTGCCCATCAAAAAATGAAGACCCTCCCCCCAATTTTTTTTTAATCTTGTTTCTTTGGGTTATGACCCAATACGTAAAGTACTATTAATGTAATTAATTTATTTAAATTAGTTTTTAGTACATAAATGTATAGAATTGGGGTAATTATTTAATCATCCTTCCTTAGTTCAGTTTTACTTCTTGTACTTATTTATCAAAATCTAGACCAGAGGTGCATCAGAGATGCAAGATCTTACTTAGAATGTTCTCAAAGTTTAGTTTGCTTTATAAAGCAGTGAAATTCTGTTACAGACAGGGAAGAAATACAGGTTACAAAAAAAGAATTTGGGGTATTTTTCCTTCTTGAATTAACTTTTTAAATAGTTTAAGTAATGATTATTAAATTATTTAATTTAAGTTCACAGCCCTACCTGGTACCAGGCGAACTTCACCTCTTAATTATTGGGGCCCTCAGAGCCTTCATATTGTAACTTATTTATTTAACTTATTCAGCATCTGAGACAGATGCCCTGTATAGTTTATATTTTTTATTTAAAACAACAGAGAGCACTGCAGTTTGTTTGCTGTCAGAACAACAGAGCAAATTTTGTGGACAAGCAATGACTATTCAACCTGAACCTGTGCATTCAGAAAACATAAGCTGAGACCCTGCTTCACCAGCCTGGATTTCGGGGCTTCTATATGGAAACTGGAAAAATAAGTTTAAAAAAAATCATAGACAAAAAAAAAAAAAGAGAGAGAAACCCTTACATTAGCTGCTTCCAAGAATGAACTATGTGTGTGTGTAAAGCAACAAAAGAGGGGGAAAAAAGCAGAAAAAAGAAAAAAAGGAAAAACTTTCTATTTCTAGTGAGAACCAAAGAAGGCTACCTCACTGACTTTTTCCATTTGTAATTTTAATCGTGTTGATGACACCAAAGATACCAAAGATTTCTTTCTCTGTGCGGTCTGCATTTTGCTTGTGCTCTTTTATAATTTGAACTATTCTCTCTGACGTATGGTATGTACAGCCACAGCTCAGATACCCCAAAGAAATAATTATCTATGTGATGGCGGCTGCTAATTTAGAAAGGGATATTTTCTGTGTTTTTCTCATTTGTTTGCTGTCCCCTCCACGTGGTCAGGAGGCAAATTTGGATGCTGGTGAAATTGGATTCCTTAAATTCCAATTCCCAATTGGTGAAGAAGACTGGTTGGAGATGGCCTTCAGTCTTAGCCATGACCTCTCTCTGCTTGGAGCTATCACAGCATAGAGTTCCAATTACAAGACCTTAGAAACTCTAACCATTGGGCAGCAGAGTCGGAAGGGACCTCAGGAGTCATTTAGTCCATGCCCTTGTGGTGTAGAGAAGTGAAGTAGTTATCCAAGTCAAATAACCGTGGCGCCAAAACCCATCTCAGCCTCCTGCTCTGCCCCAGCGCTCCATTGTGTGGTGCCACCTCTGCGTGACACTGGTTACATGTAGGCAAACAGGAAAGTGGCAGTCCTATAGCAATGAGCAGGAACTGGGGCTTATCACTTAACACTTTAACTCTGAGAATAATCACAGGCGCGTTCAGTACCTATCTAGTTATACTGCCACAGAGTCACATACGATCAGTTGCCTAGTCCGATAGCCAGCCGTGAAATATTAGGGCTCATGCGGGGGGTTTCTGCCCTGGGAAGTACATATTGATCCAAAGAGTATGATTGCTTTCCAACCTCCCCATTCCAAAGTATTGTGTAAATAAGCTTTTAATTCACCGGGAGGAGAAATTTCATTCTTGGCCCATTGAGTTTAATTATTATGGACATTTTTAAAGTCAGTATTTACCAAGAAAGGGAACTCAATTGCCATTTGCACATATGACATTTCTGCTGTCCATTCTTTTCCTTTTCCTTTTCACTTATAGGGTTTACATTTCATTTCTAAGCCAACTCCATATGTATGAGAAAAATTTAAAGCTAACATTATTTGATGCTAAACAGTAACTATAAATAACCCAAATTTTCAGAGGAATTGATATGCTTGTTTAAAAAGTGGTTTAAGTTGCTTCTCTTTTTTTCTTAGTCATGAAATTAATTGATCTTCTTGAAGTTTCTTTAGATTCCATTAAATGATAAATCATTAAGATCATTTATCAAAGTGATTTGTATGTTAGACAATGAATCTTCAGCTTCTGACCAAATGGGTTTTAGACACATGAAGATATCCACCTCTAATCTATATAATTCTTCACTGAATTCTATATATTTTGCATTTCACCCAATATAGTAATCTTTGAGCTTTTTAAGAGATCATTTATATAATAAAGGTAACAAAGGAAAAGACCAATGAATTCATCAGTTCCACACATCAACGGAGTGTGTAGTAGAGGAATATTAGAAAATAGATTGACACACCAAGAAACATTCAGTTCTCTTTCTGAGGTTTCCATGCACCATCCTGATGCTGGTGAAAGTTCCTTCCAGTCCCATCAAGCTCAAAGCTCCATCTTCTCCCTCTAGGAGGCGAACCTGTAAGGCCTTCCTTCCAAGCAGTAAATTGCTTTGATTTTCTTCCCAAATTCATATTAGGAATAGAATTCCCAGAGTACCTGGGAGACAACAAAGATGGCCTAATTCATTAGGCAGCAGAGCCCTGCCCCATAAGCAAACATAACCTTCCCCAGTCTTCCTACCACCAAGTCCCACAAGTGAGAACCTAGAGAGAGCGATGGCAGCCTGGACACAGAAAACATCCTCTTGTGGCAGACCCCGCCTCAGCAATCCCCCCTCAGCCTCATGCTTCACTTGCAAAGTGTGACATAACCACGGGACGAGTGCCTTGCTTGAACCAAAGCAACGATTTAGCCAGTCTGGACCTCTCTGTGCTTTTTTTAATCCTTCCTGTGAATACCTCAGCTTCAACTGGGCCTCCATACAGTAAATTGGTGGGCTTATTGTACTGTGGTGCTTTGCAATGCAACCCTGCAAAGAACAAGATTTGTACTAATACCAAAGGTTCTTTATGTCTCCTCCTTCTGCCTCCCGTTCTTCCCCTTTTCTAGTTCTTCATGGTTCCAAAGCTTTAATATGAACCTGGGCATGTTGGCAATGCAGACCGCGCAATTCCTTACCGAATTTTCTCAGATATACCTCATAGATAATAGTGTTTAGAGTAATGTTATTATAGCGTATGTAATAAATTATTCACTGTTTCTTTTGGTAACTGTAATTTAAAAAAAGAAAAAAGAAAAAAAAGCTTTATACGTTTTAGGTTGTGCTTTTGTAATAGACGAAAAGGTGCGCTTAAAAAGAAAATGTATGTTCTTTTTTTCCCCTTTGGATTTTATTTATTCTGGATTGGGGAAAGTTGCAGAATGAGCCCAAAGTTTACAGTTTCATATTTTGCTGAAGAAACAATCTGTGTTCATTTGCTCTGTTGAAAAAATAATAATAATTATTTTCTACATTTGTGCTACTTGGTCTGAACAATTAATTGTTCTGTGTTAACAGTGTAGTATTATAATTAGCAACTGCCAATCAGTGCTATAATTTTATGCATGAGGCTAAAAATTTAGCAGTGTGATGCATTGTGGTCTTAATAGCAACATTTTTCATTTTGAACTAGCTCTTCCTCTTTGGTTCAATGGACATTATTTATGCATGAGGCCTATCGTTTGTTAGCAGTTGTGGAACAGTTGTGTATACATTAAACTGTGAAAATGTACACAGTTCAGCCTCAGACAGTGGTAATCTCGGTTTTATTGGGAGATGTCTCACCTCAAAAATATCTTTACACCTGTTGGGATTTCAAAATAAGTCAGATTGAATTGGGTTCAAATTTTATAACAGGAGAAGTCATTTCAAGTTTGTTAGCCAACTTGCATTCCACAAATTGGGATCCTCGTAACCCAGATATAGCACTATATCTGAGGGGGGTTTGAAAATGAGCATCAAAAAGCAGCTCACCTCTGCATTTTTAATTTCCACTCAAATGAGTTCTTTTGGCTTTATGTTCATGACCTCAGACCTAAGTGGCCATGTATATAGCTCAGGCTCTCCTGGGTTTCTGTTTGGAAATGGCTATTTTTGACTATGTGGTTTCTTCTAGTATTTTGATGTCAGGTCAATTCCTAGTTGAAACTCAAAGGGCATCAATATCATTAAGTCTCTGGCTTTTTTGCCCACTCCCATGGACATCCCCACCAACATTTTTCCAGTGATTTGGACAAAAATACATGGCCATTCCCCAAAACTTCATCTGTGTGGTTTTATCCCAGTTTTCCTTCCTATAGCCAGAGTTGACTTGCTCCACAATGCTACGCCTATCTTCTAAAGGGGAGTATAAGAAAAGTTTGAAGCCCAGTTTAGGAAAACCATCTTGTTTTAAATTCCCCAATTATCTCAAAGAGTAGTTTTCAGCTGCTGTGGATTGGGCAAACTAATTCCTATATTTGGGTTTTGAGATTCATCCTCAAGTTTTAGACCTGTTTTCCAAACAAGTATGTTTGACATAAAGCCAAACCAACTACCAAGCACACTTTGTTTTACATAGGAGAGTGCAGATGAGAAACAGTGGTGTAAACAGCAGTGTGCAATGCAAAACATTAGAAATCACCGACAGAGGAACATTCATATTATCTGTCAATGAGAACGTGTTGCAAATGTGCTTTCATTAATAATAGAGAAACATTTTCATTTGGCCTTATAAAGTAGGTTGTGATAATGAAAGCTTTGTAATATAGTCTTTTATTTTTTCCTTTTATTAATCTGCCAAAGATGGGAATGGATACAAGAATTTTAAAATGGGCTTTTGTAAGACAGTTGATGATTGTAATAGTGTTTAATCTTCTAGAAAGCTTTGTATGTTCTTCTGCAATAAACCAAATCGATCTTTGTTTCAGTAAATTCTCCTCACACTCACAACTAACAAACTATTCCTCTTGATGCAGATATTGTAGCATATATAAAATCCAAATGCATTTTCCATCCAAAGAAAACAGAGGGGTGTCCGAGACATGAAAGTGTCCAACCCCTTTTATTACAGGCAACGCAGAGGTCTGGCTCACTAGGATTTGCCAAGAAGTCTTGTCTTATGAAATTTGAGGTATATTTTGTTTGCCACTTATGTCCTTTTTTTTTTTTTTTAAACTTTGTGGAAAGTGATGTTGAATCAAGTGTAAGCTGAGTTTTACAGACATCTGAAGTAGCTACATTGTGAATGTTATTTTGTTATTAAAGGGTTTTTACTCAATGCTTTGTGCCAATGGATGTCCTTTTCCTTGGAGACACGGAACTATGGAATCACCAGCTTGGCCTGGTTTTATCTCCTGCCCTCCTGGAAAAACATGGGCCTGGCCTGGGAAATAAATGGAAGGTCTGGGCTAGAAGGTAGGTTTGGGGTATTAGAAAGAGATCTCCGTGTCTGTCAGCTTTAAAGAGAGCTGGGTCCAAACTCTAACTTGTCTTTACACCCTGACACTTCTCTGAGAAGTGTTGACCTTGAGCACATTGCCAATATGAAGGCAGACCCCAATTCACATAGTAACCTCAAATCTTCTGGGACCCAGCAGGCACTCACCCTGTCAGGCTGTGGTGGCCCCTCTGGTTGACTTAAGCTGGGTTAGCACTGAAGGACTTTCTTCCATCTTGACTACTCTACTGCAAAGGGTCTGGGTCCACTTAGTCCAGTGGGGCTCCTCCAAATCAGAAACCCCCTCCCCACCCATCCTCTGCATACCATTTAGCTATTCCATCTATAACTTTTGTGATAATTATTTAAAAACAAAGACAGGTATGGAACCAGGTTTTCTGATTTTTTTTCCTAAGTTATATTTTAGCTTCCCAATTCTTTAATCTGCAAGAAGGAAAAGGAGACTCCACTGTCTTTCTGGGCCTTGCTCCCATCTCAAGGCAGACATTCCCATCACCCAGGCTACTGAACTTTCTTAAGGAACAAGCTGTACCACAGCTATGAGGCTAACCAAGAGCACAACCCATCAGAGCCTATTTTATCTCTGCTTGAAAATCCTATTTAAAAAGTTGTAGAACAGTGGTGTATGCCTTTAGACCCAGCAGCTTGGGAGGCTGAGGCAGGATGATTATGAGTTCATAGCCAGCCTCAGCAACTCAGTGAGGCCCTGTCTCTAAATAATTGCTCAGTTAAGCAGCCCTGGGTTCAATCCCTAGTACCAAAAAAAAAAAAAAAAAAAAAAAAAAAGTTGTAGAATTTGGGTTTTCTTCTCATGTCTTCCTGACTTTAACTCAGTTTGGCATTTAGCTCGAGTCAGTTTATGATCTGGAAGAATTCCCCCTCCTCTTGTCCCAGGTATGTCAAGGAGCCTGCTACTTGAGATAAAAGGTTAAGTTCCAAAACCTATCTAGATACCAGGTAGGTAGTCATTTCACTTTGAAGGCAAAAGATGATCTCCTTTCCTTACTATGTTATTTTGTGATACACAAACCCAAATGGTGCCAGTTGAATCTTCACCATGAAATGTTATAAAACACCCACCATATTGGAATTTCTGAAAAAAAAAAGACATAAGCTTTGCATTTGACCAATTGACAAAAGAACTACTAACTTTTGGAGACTGGGACTGAAGTGGTATAGGCATTAACTTGGTTTTGGTTTCTTTTTTAATCCCTGTCTCCAATCACCAATTTTTTTTTATTTTTTCCCCATTAGTCCAAGAATAGTTCAGTCTTTTCTCCACAAATCCAGGACACCACCAAATTTCATGGGTGAGGATAATTAGGAATTAACCAACATTCTAATTAATTCTCTTCTTCTTCCTTTGCTTTTCTCAAAGAAGGTGTTTCCCTGAACAGCAGAGAAAGAGCCCAGCCAATATCTTTTTATTCTTCCTATTCAAGTATTTCCACCCAGATCATACTTTATCAGCACAGGTACTATAGATTCTTGGTCAGTGAATTCTCTCAAGAGAAACTATCTTCCCACCAAAGTGGGTAAAAACAAGTACCATACCTTTTCTCCATCTAGTTTTGTTCTCACAATCCAAGTTGATCTTGGCAATTTCCTCACATTAGGCCTTGGCTGTAGATGTTTATTTTGGGTATTCAAAACACCATTTAATTTCACATGCTGGTTTGTGGGGTTGAATCCTTTCATCTTCTAATCTGTTGGTTGTTTTATGGTATCTAAAGGTGACTGTAATGAGAGAAGGGATAAGGTAAAGAGAGAAGAATTTGCCCCAGCTCTGTTTAAAGTTTTAAAATGGAAGAGACCCACTAAGCCCTGGGGAAATGTGGGTATCTCTGTCAAGGACCACTCTCTGCCACCTGCCTTCCAAGTGGCTATTCCAGAAATCCAGTTCTTCAGTAGGAACCCAACTACCTGCCATAGGTCTCACACCAGATTCAAGGAGGACAAGAGACTACAAAGTCACATGCACACCTCTTGTTCTGTTTCTTTGCTTTTCTGGATAGTACCTCCGAGAAAATCAGGAGAAAGTGTTAAACCGTTACTTTTAGTCAATCCCTTTGACATTACCTCTCATATTTAAAACCAGGAACACAAACCCTCTAAAATCTACACTCCCTCCTGTTTTGAAAAAGAACCTACACAGTGATCCACATTCTTATTTCCTTGTCACCCTGAGCAATATTCCCAAAGGACATTAGAGTGCAGATTTTGCCTCACTCAGACATGTAGAGTCAGAATGTGCTGAAAGATTTTCCAGGGATGGTCAACAGGGTATATGTTCAGTGGCTCCCTGAAATCCTGGTGAGATGAGGATCACACTTCCTTATCGAGGGAATGGTCGCCCTTGCTGAGGTCCCAGTCCTCTGGAAGATTTCCTTGAATGTTAACTGCATTTTCCAGTTTGCTCACTTCCCACCCTGATGTTTCATGTGCAACGTTGCTTACACTGGATTCTTTCTATTTTTATTCCTATCATTAAATGGTAGTGCTGTAAATTCTGCAATTAATGTCAAATAAACTACTTTAATTCATTGACCATAATTCAGTTGCCTTCTTTCTCTTTTGACAGAATTAAATGCTTAGCTGGGCGCGGTGGTGTGCGCCTGTAATCCCAGTTGCTTGGGAGACCAAGAAAAGAGGAATTGAGCTCAGAAATTAGAGAGCAACTGGACAGCATAGCAAGACCCCACTCAAAACAAGAAGAATTAAGCACTCTTAATCCTGCTGTATCCCATTATGGTTTCATAGAGAACAGATAAGTTGTTCTTAAAAAGACTGCAGCTTCTATCTCTGACAGGATGAAAGGAACATTTTATAATCAATAAATCTGTCATCCTTCTTATCAACCACAAAAGATGAAGGATGTCCCATAAATTATCTTTTTTTTCCAATTCTAAGGCTTGGGATTGAACCCCAGGGCCTCATATATCCTAGGCAAGTATTCTATATCTGAGCTATAATCCCATTCCTCAATTAACTTATTCTTAACCCATTAAAATTTTAAAGATAACCTATCCTAATCTTATCCCTGTACAAATGCTATTTTAGTCACATGTGACAAATCAAAATGAGAATCGTGTCATTGTCACCCTATGGAAGAACCAAGAAACACAAACAAATCGGAAGCAGGGAAGCTTCACATAGAGTGGAGACTCTACCAAAAATTACTTGTATGACTTTGAGCAAGTCATGCAAACTCTCTGGGCTTCAATTTCTCCACCTATACAAAGTAAGGTTAGAATAAGTTATGCCTACAGTCATTTCCATCTTTTCACTTGCCGAAAAAATTTGGAAACATTTGTACTTTTGTACAGTTCTTATATTGGCTTATTATTTTCTATAAGTGAATGAGCCAAAGAGTTCTTTCATTTTAAACTTGGATGCACTCAAATTTCAAAGGTGCCTCCTTAAGTCAAGGTTATGCCCAATCCCCCTGAACTCAGGCCACAAAGCACTAAATTTCTTTGTCTTAGCTACAGATTTTTAACTCTGACTGGGCATTAAAATTACCCAGAGCATCTTGAAAATATTCATGCTAAGTCCACCCTAGACCATTAATCTGATTTGACATGGGTGAGCCTTAAGCACTGGTGTATCAGTTAGCTTTTGCTGCCAACAAACCACCCTAAATACTAGTTGCTTAAAAAAACAAACATGCATCACACTTTGCCTCATAAATAGATACAAATATCATATGCCAATTAAAATTTTTTAAGTTAAAACAATAAAAATAATTTTAAAACTTCTCTTTTAGAAAAGAACACCCATGTTTATGTTTATAGCTAATAAACCCCTTGGTTCTCTGTTTGAGCTTGTTGCAACTGAGTGGTTCTTCTGGTCTTGCTTGGGCTCCCTCCACTTGGCCATTCGCTCCCTGGTTGGCTTAGAGCTGGCTAATCTACAGTGACCTTAGTTTTGACAACTGAGCTCATTTTTTCTCATCCCCAGCAAGCTCAGCTGGGCAGGGTTCCAGGGTTCAAGTGATGCGTGTGAGGTCCTTGAAACCTAGACACAGAACTGGGATAATCACTTCTGCATCCTACTGACTAAAGAAAACCCTAAGTCCAGCAGAGACTCAACAGAGAGGGGAACGGTTAAGACATTCCAATTTTTGATGGGAAACTCACAGTGCCAAAATAAGAGTTAAAGATGGTGACTTTTGTATAATGTGGACTCATTTTCTGGAAAATAAAAATTACAGCTTCCAAACTTCAAAAGTAGTTTCACTCATTGGATGAATTGATACAATTTGAAAAAAATCTTACACAAACCAGAATATTAGACAC
Organism: Sciurus carolinensis; assembly: GCF_902686445.1. NCBI lineage: Eukaryota > Metazoa > Chordata > Mammalia > Rodentia > Sciuridae > Sciurus > Sciurus carolinensis. Next base: position 63,975,056 of record NC_062227.1, read on the forward strand.
TTGTGACAGAAAGGGGCATCTTAGAGACAGGTGCATAGCCATTTCTAGCTCCTGCCAGGGTAAACCATATGACACCAAATCCACTTCCACTTCTGCTAACACTGGCCTCCAGTGATCATTACTGTTACTCAGAAAGTGAAGCAGTGACTACAGCTGCCCATTTCAAGGCTCAGGACCTCTGATCTCAGTTTAGCTCCCTAGGGAGAGCCAAAAGAGAAATCTTCATCATCTAGGTGGATCTTTTGAATGAGAGATTTGGCTCATTGGAGAAAAATACTTGCTCACTTTTGGAGCTCATTGACATGAGGCCATTCATTCAGCTAGCCTTTGGTTAAACACTTTGGTTGTATGGAGCATCTTTTAGTCAAAATGCCCTAAATTATTGGTCACACCCCTTGCAAATTCTTTTTCTTTTATTGCTCCCTGAACTCTGCCCTCCTTAAATGGGTCTATGTCTAAGAGGTGAATCACTTGATAAAGGAAAATTGGAAGCAAGAATAAATCCATGAGGACCCATCCAGCATGAGGAAGCATTGGTCAGTCTGCAATGGTTCACTGAGCATCATTATTTCTGGAATTAATTATGGACAGTTGTAGTCAACCATGGAGGCAGCCATTGTGCTGTCATCTCCACAATCCTTCCCTGTGCAACATAACAGTTGTGCAACTGTGCAGGGTGCATACATTACAGCAGGGGCCATCATTCCCTCCTCACAAAGACAGAAGTTGGGGTGCAATGACCTAAGGACCAAGTGGTAGAACTGGGATGCAGACCCAGGTGTTAGTGTTCCACCAGGGAGACCTGGTGGCAAGTCAGGTATGCTTCCTCTGGTTGGAGTAATAAAACACATATGCTGAGTCACTCCTGCTGTGGACCCATAGCTGCTGTATTTCAAATAAGTGGCACAAACAAACAAAAATGCCAAGAGTTCAGAGGAAATGAAGACCAAACTTGACTGATCAAAAGAAACTTCTAGGGCTAGAAATATAGCTTAGTGGTAGAACATTTGCATAGCCTGCCGAGACTGAGTTCAATCTCCAGCACCATGAAAAAGATTTTTCTCATTAAGAATTTCAAGTATTACATTTTCATTATTAAACCCAGCTGAGCACAACTCAACTCAGGGCAAGTAATCTCAGTTTGTAGGAGTAAATTATATCTGTGACCTCATATAGAGTCTGTTCTTCGGAGTATTTAGATGTCTGAATCATTCTTCCATATATACACCTCTAGCTCTGATTTGGGAGTAAAACCAGGTATTTGAGTCAGAGATTTTAATTCAAGTCCTAGGTCCATCTCTTACTGACATGTGGCTCTAGACAAATTGCTTAAATGCTCTGCACATCAGTTTTCCCATCTATAAATTCGGGATAAGAATGTAAGAATGTATTGCTATCCAATCTAGTTTACAAAGTTATTAAAAGTATCAAGCACTGTAATATATCTGAGCTACTAAAGATAACTCTCATTTAAAAAAAATATGAATCTCACAGAGGTTAGGTTACTTGGCCTCAGTCATATAGTAATGGAGCCTGATCAACTTCAAAGCCCACCTGAAAGCACATGAAACTTCTATTAAATATGGATTCCCCAAGTGGGAAGAGTGCCATGCTATGGCACTGTGGCAATGCACACCTGTGAACACCAAGGCCTAGGCCATTATCTAACAACCACTCTGGACAATAGACGTGTACCTAGTAGAAGAATTTTTAACCTTGCTTGTTCTTCCCTAAAAAGACTATTCATACAAAGGGTCATAAACTGATTAAGCCAATTTGGGCACACACAACACAGGTTCTCTTTGGAGCTATAGCAGCCACTCAGAGGTTTTGAGATGGACAAGATTTACCTGCTCCCCTATGACACCCTGCCAGATTTAAAGGAAGTAAATCTGAAACCAAATACTGCCACATATTGACATTTATATAACATGCTTTATGTAGCACAGAACCACACATACCACCTACCGTGCAAGTTCAATGAAGTCTGAGGTCCCTGTACTCCTAGGAGCTCTAGCTGTACTCAAGATAATTCCTAGCAACTTTCCAGAGGCAGTTCTTGTTAGTCCTTGTGCAGCATCAGACTGCAGGCAACCTAGACTGGATGTAGGAGCTTTAGAGGTTGAACCTATGTTCCAGCCCCCAGTGGCGCAGTCTAAAGGTATACTCCGTGCATGCAAGGGAGTAGGGTAGGGCTTCTCCACCCCACCTAACTTATCTTAAGGCTCTTTAGTTTAACCAGAGCCCATGTGTAACATTGCTCATGATAATTAATGGGCAATTACTTTCACATTAAAGCATTCATGTGGCATTCAGCATGCTAATCCCAGAGTCTCATTATTTCCGAGATGCAGGTGACTGAAGCACTGTGGGCAATTGCCCTGGGGGTTTCTTCTTAAAAAAGTGCTCACCAGAAAAAAGTACACTCATACATTACTGGTGGGGTTGCAAATATTTGCAGCCACTCTGGAAAGCAGTATGGAAATTCCTTAGAAAACTTAAAATGGAACCATCATTTGACCCAGCTATCCCACTCCTTGGCCTATACCCAAAGGACTTAAAATCAGCATACTACAGAGATACAGCCACATCAATGTTTATAGCTAGATTGTGGGACCAATCTAGATACCCTTTAAAAGATGAATGGATAAAGAAACTGTGGTACATATACGCAATGAAATATTATTCAGCCATAAAGAATAAAATTATGACATTTGTAGGTAAATGGATGGAATCGGAGAATATCATGTTAAGTGAAATAAGCCAATCCCCCAAAACCAAAGACCAAATGATTTCTTTGATAAGAGGTTGATGATACATTACGGGGCAGGGGGAGGTAAGAGAAGAATGGAAGAAGGATAGATTGTGTAGACTGAAAGGAGGGGTGGGGAGGGGCAGGGGAAGGAAAGATAACAGAATGAGACAAACATCATTACCCTATGTACATGTATGGATACACAAACGGTATGACTCTACTTCATGTACAACCAGAGAAACGATAGTTGTACTCCATTTATGTACAATGAATCAAAATAGAAAACATAAAAATGTAAAAAAAAAAAAATGGTGCTCACCAACTCCCTCCCCATGGTATCGGTGCATATCTTTGAATTAGGGAGACTTGGGTCCCCAGATCAAAGCTGGAGCAGACACCCTAGTACCCCAAACTGTCTATGCTGAGGTCTGTTGGAAAGAGTCACACTCATTGCTCCAGAAGTTCCTCTTTACCCACACCCTTCTTAGGAAAGACGGAACAGCATATGTTAATTTCAGTACAAATAATGATACCTTATGGTTGCATTTTTAAAAAATAATTTTCATTCATTTATTCATCTCATTTTCCCCTGCAACCTGTGGTGCAGGAATTATTATTACTACCACTGAATAATTGAATGATCAAAGTTTAAATCATCTCCTTACTCATCTAATAATAGCAGCTTACGTGTATAGATACTCACTATGTTCCAGGCACTGTGTTGAACACTTTTCATGGTTTATCTCTTCTAGTTCTCCCACTACCTCATGAGGCAAGTACTACAATGATCTCTACAGTAAAGATAAAGGAACTGGTGCTTAGAGAGATGAAGTAACTTGCTGCAAGTCACACACTGGGTAGGCTGAAGAGAGAGCTAGGTTCTTATTTGTATGAGAACATTTCCTTAGGCTTGTAGCCACACCTTGGGGCTCCTAGGTCTATGTTTTTCAACTGGAAGTCCTGAAGTCCTGATCCCCAAGCAACTCAGAAAGGTAGAAAGGAGGGTAACTATTCAAAGGCCCTTCCCACATCTCCACTAGATGCACCTGCAGCTGGGATGCTGTTGTTTATAGCCACGCAGAGCTCGCTCACATTTCCAAATCTTCCCTCCGTGCTGGGAAAACTCAACCTAGGACAGGTGCCTGGAACTCCATGAAGTTGACAACTGATGGTTTGGGACTTCCCAAACACGGAGATGCACAGAGAAATGCAGGTGAAGGTGCAGTGTTGGCTATATGTACTTGAGTTACCCTTGAAAATTTATTTTTAAATGATACAAAGAGCTGCCAAATTGAAGCCTGATATTGGTCGAATCAGTGGCTACAAACATCTGCCCAGTGGAGGCAGGTTGGACAATCTCCTCGAGCTTCATTCAGATGGGCTCAGTGTTGTCACTATCATCATTATCACCATCTTCACCTTCACCATTCTGGCTAGATTTTTAGGAGACCAGTAAATAACACCCCTGTCTTCTCCTCCTGAGTTTAGAACTAGAAGGGAAATAAAACAAAAATTGCGCAGTCTTTTCTCTTTAAGTCAGTTTTATCAACTGGAGAATGTCATTGGAACTAAGACCACAGGATCTTCCTACGATGTGCCTCCTGAGTTGAACTTCTCCATAAAACTAAGTTTACTTTTTCTTCACCCCTCATAGGTTTCATTCCCAAAAGCACTTCCCCATAAATGTCCTGCAGGTAGAATTTATCATTGCCTACTTTCCAGGCAACCTTACCTAAAATACCCATTTATAAGCATTCCCCCTACTCTACCCATTTCCCACTCACTCCAAAAAAGCAGACACTAAACTGGGGAGGGGGAAAGAGGGAAGATAATACAAAAAAAAAAAAAAAAAAAAAACCACAAAACTAGCTATTCCCCCAAAACATGAGATAACATGAAATGATAAAACGAAGTCTCTATCCTAGCCCCTGACGCAGCCAGACAGGACTCTAAAAGACCAGAAAGAGAAAATTTAGAGACTCCATTTTCTTGAAATAACTATGATATTGTTTCAGTCGGCTTTTTCATCTCTGTGACTTAAAGACTCGACCAGAACAATTACAGAGGAGGAAAGGTTTATTTAAGGACTCACGGTTTCAGAGGTCTCAATCCACAGGCAGCAGGCTCCACTCCTCGGGGCTTGGGTGAGGCAGAACATGGCAGAAGAATGTGGCAGAGGGAAGGAGCTCACATGATGATCAGAAAGCAGAGAGGTTCCACTGCCCAGATCCAACTATATGCCCCAAGCCATGCTGCCAGTGAGCCACTCCCTCCAGCCACACCCCACCTGCCTCCAGTCACCACTCAGTTAATCCCATCAGGGATCAATTCACTGATTAGGTTCAGGCTATAACCTGATCATCTCTCTCCAAACCTTCTTGCATTGTCTCATATGTGAACTTTTGGGGGACACCTCACATCGAAACCATAACAGATATAGACTGAATTACAACTGTGGAGGGTGTAGCTCGGAGGACCAGTGCTTGCCTCACATGAGTGAGGCCTTGGCTTCAATTCCCACCACAGCAAAAAATAAAACAAACAAAAATCTTTGTCCTAGTTCCATGAAAAGGGGTTTCCAAACTGAGCAAAGGCGGAAAGCTGAGTGTTTCAAGCCATTCAGTAGCCTGGGAGGCAGAGCCTGGGTCAGGACAACCCGCAAGAGCAGGGAAGGGCCTGCAGGGCCTGCAGGACCATCCTCTGTGGATAGGTGAGGGTGGGGATGGGGGTGAACACGGTATGCAAGCTGATGCAGCAGCAGGACAAAACTGAGAAATAGCTAAAATTATGAGCACACCTTCCAGAACTGCCTTTCTGAGCATGTGTGCATTCACACGTGTGCACACGCACAGTACTGGGTATTGAACCCAGGGCATTGCACATGGTAGGCAAGGGCTCTCCCGCTGAGCTACACCCTGGCTCTTTTTGTTTTGAAATATGTCTCACTAAGTTTCTGAAGCTGGCCTTGAACTTGTGATCCTCCTGTCTCAGCTTCCAGAGTCGTTGCCATTACAGGCGTGCTCCACATGCCTGGCTCCAACCATTTCTTCAGGTAGAGGTTGACCCCCTAGGTAGGGCTGTGGTGACTGGACATTGAAGGAAGCACTGTGAAAGCAACAGACTGCAACGAGCTCATGGAAGGGGCGACCCACTTCTTACAGGTTCACGCTCTGCCTGAGCTTCACTTGTTCAGGCCACGCCACCCCCATCCTCCTCAGTCGCCTCCCAGCCACTCTCCTGCTAGAATGTGACTGGTCATCTGGGACAGGGATTCAGGGTGCACATTAGCTTCCCATTACTTTGTCACAAATTGCAGCTTAAGAAAACAGACATTTAGGAGCGCACTGTCTCCATGGGTCAGGAGCCTGGGCATGGCATGGCGGGGGTCCTCATGTCTCAACAGGCTGCAATGGAGGCATCCACCAAGGCTGTGCTTCACTGAAGCTCAGGGTCCTCCTGGTTGTTGGCAGAATTCGGTTCCCCGCTTCTTTCTGGCCATCAGCAGGGGTACTGTCCTGACCTCCTGCAGGTGCCAGCTCACGTCTGCAAAGCCGGCAGGGAGAGCCTCCTCCAGTCTGCTGGGCTGGACTCTCAAACCTTGAAACTTACAGGAGTTGCATCTCAGTACTGTCACGAGTCACCAGTCCTGTCCACTTTCAAGGCAAGTCAAGAGTGTGACTCATTCGGGAGCAGGAGGTGGGGGGTTGGGGAGGCTCATTCTAGAATTCTGCCTACCACAGAGCAAGATGAAGAAGCAAAAGAAATCCCCGCTGGGTCTTCATCCAACTACCCTTGGCCTTTCTTCTGGGCACCAGCAGTAATGACGCCTGAAGAAAAACCAGGTGAACTTAGTGATTGGATAAGAGAGAGACCTGAGGAAATTGATTTCTGTGCCATAATCTCCACACGGGTGTGTCAGGTGTGGAAACAAATATGCCAGTCCCATCCTAGTTCTGCTCCTTACTTATTCAAGCCAATTTGGGCAAACATATTTTAAAAGTCGTCCGATTCTGGTCCCTTACTTGTAAACTGGATATAATAATAACTCCACAGGGCTGCTGTGTGGATTTAATAATGCAATGGTATCATGCAGGCTGCAGAAGGCTTACTGAAATGCAGAACATCACTCATCCATGTTGTCCATAAGCACCTGGAGTTCAGTGCAGCCCAGAGTAAACAGAACACAGCCAAAATATTTGTACAAGAAGGGAATTAACACAAGGAATTGGTGCCTACTAAATTATTGGACTTTATTATCCTTTGTCTGGACTTTCCTGATCCAGAAACCAGGGAAATGTGAAAAAGAATTCATCGTTTCTGCCACGAGTGTCTCTTGAAATCCAGAAAATTCTCACTATGACCTTACTTTGTGAATAGAATCAGTCAGAGGGGCAATAAGATGACTTCTGATTCAGTTTCACCTTGTCTATCCCACACAGCTACATGTAGTTAGAGGAACCTGATTCACATTCAGAACTTTGAACTGCAAAGGGGTTTGAGGAGGGTAGAATGGCAGCTGAGGAACTTTGCAGTTCAGTGTGAACCAAGTGTCAAAAAACTCAAGTGTGGGCTGGGGAGATAGCTCAGTTGGTAAAGTGCTTGCCTTGCAAGCACAGGGCCCTGGGTTCAATCCCCAGCACCACAAAAAACCCAAGTGTGACTGTAGGACCGGGGAACTCTTACTACTCTTCTAACATTAGCCTGAACTCTTTGTGGCTGCAGCTTAAGCAGGAAAATAGCATAGTGTTGAAGTGGAGTCTCCACCACGTCGGTAAGTTGGGAGCTTGGTGGATCAGAGAGCCCCTTCTAGAATCCTGGATGCATTATCTCCTAAAGTCACCCACAGATCACCCACAGGAGGCAGAAAAAAAAAAAAAAACATGAGAACTGGCTCGCCAGCCAGACTCTGGGGACAAAAGCTTATCACCAGGACAATATTTAGTCTACAGTTTTTAAAATGTTTTTTACAATCCCAAGTATGAGCTATAAATAAGCAATTGGCAATTGGCTAATAAATGCATTTTAACACAAATTGGACTTTTATAAAAAAGGAAATGGTCCATGTATTAATTTCCTGGGGCTGCTATAACAAAGTAAAACAACCTGGGTGGCTTAAAAAGAAATTTATTGTCTCACAGTTCTAGAGAGCAGATGTCTGAAATCCAGGTGTGGGCAGAGCCACATTCCCGCTGATGGTGCCAAGAAAGGATCTGCTCCAGCCTCTTTGCTGGGTTCTGGTGGCCTGGCAGCCTTTGGGATTCCTTGACTTGCACACACATCACCCCTCTGCATCCAAAATGCTTCTTTCATAAGGACGTAATCATGTTGGATTAAGGACCTGCTCTATTCCCTAATGCCATCATCTTAACTAATACCTCTGTAGCAATTTTGTGTCCTGATAAGGTAGCATTCTTAGGTATTGGGGGCTAGGGTAACAACATATGAGTTTGAGGGGAAGGACACAACCCATAGCTATCGGTATGAGAAAACGTTCCTGGATCTGCACCTTGGTCAGGACCTCTTGCAGTTAACTGGGCACTTGTACTTTTTTTTTTAAATCTTAGATATTCTTATAACTTGCCCTCAATATTTTGTAGTAGGAGAATGAAAAAGAAAGTAAAGGAAGAGGAGAAACCTGATGTAGAGGAGGAGAAGGGGTAAGTGAAAAAGAGAAGAGAGTGAAGGAGTAAGGTACCATGTCAGCTGTATTCTCGTGGGGCCTAGAATTCGTGGACAGGGTTTGTTTCTGTGGTCTCTTTCACCAGGGCTGAATCGAGAGAGGTTGCAGTCCCCAAATCTGCCTTCGGTGTTAAATCAACAACAAAACCCAAATGTACTAAATGTTATAAAATGATAATGTTTATAAGACTTAAATTTTACAAGATTGAAGGTTAATTTTATAGGAATGGGAGTCCAAGCAGGAGAAGGCTGGTAGGGCTTTTCTCCCCCAAAACCAGTCTATTCTACAATTAGAGATATTCCTTTCCTACGAAAAATTGTCCAAAGTGAAATAACATTCTCCATGGTTTGCCATGGCAAGGTCAAATCCAGAATAATGGATAGTTTCGAAACCTATCTTTCTTCCAATTATTCATGACTGGCCACTGCCCATCCGCCACCTGCATTTTACAGCAGGTTGGACAGAGAGGGAAAAGAGGTCATGAGTGGCAAGGTCAGAGAGGCCCGCCAGGCTCCTCCCCCAGCAGGAGGCAGGAGGCCCCAGGGCCTTGCTCCTCGATTGACTGAAGAGGGACTAGTCAGGATCCCCTGTGTTAATGAGGCGTCCGGCCTCTCCTCAGTAGCAACTGCTTCTTCTTCCAGAGCAAACCTAGCCTCTAACCACTCAGGATTACAGCTTGCTCAGACATTACTTTCTGGAACACCTTCTTCCTAACACCACAAGTCTCAGAAACAAAAAGTGACTTTGTACCTCCTGCGTACAAATTGGAGAACCTGTGCACACACGGAACAGGCAGTGGCCTTGGTGGCTGGGGTGAAAAGCACTACCTGCTCTGACACTCATGTTGAAGCCCCACCATGCACAATGTGTTCTTTTGAGTTCAGTATTGTCCTTTTGGGGTGACTTCTGTTTACTTACGTTTTTCTTCAGGCCCATCATCTTGCATATATATTTTTACTCATTGCCTTTGTTGTTGTTGTTTGGGGTTTTTTTGTTTTTTGTTTTTTGGTACCAGGGATAGAACCCAGGGACACTTAACCACTGAGCCACATCCCCAGCCCTTTTTGTATTTTATCTAGAGATAGGGTCTTGCTAAGTTGCTGAGGACCTCACTAAGTTGCTGAGGCTGGCTTTGAACTCGTGATCCTTCGCCTCAGCCTCCCAAGCTGCTGGGATTACAGGCGTGCACCACTGTGCCCAGATTCACTCATTGCCTTTTATCCTTTTACCCTACATCATTGATTTGTTCTCAACCAGGGTGATTCCTTGACCCCATGACCATCTTACCCTGGCAGAGAACATTTGTCAATACCTGGAAACATTTTTGATTGTCACAGTGAAAAGGTATTACTGGCATTTAGTAGGTAGAGGACAGAGGATGCTGTTAAGTGTCCTACAATGCACAGGACAGCCCTTACCACAAAGAGTCCTTTGACCCAGAATGTCCACCATTCAAGAACGAGACACTGGTCTACACTCATTCCTTTCAAAGCAACTTCATGGTTTTATTTGTATGTATTCGTGTAAAATGTGCATTGTTGGGTCCATGCATTTTTAGTTTATGTTAATGAGTACTGTATTAGATTTTCTCATTCCATTTCTTGCACTTTTGCTCATCACCCCGCTTTCGAGGTTCCTGCTTTTTATATTACTGCATGCATTTGGATCCATTGCTTCTAAGTGCTCCTGAGTAATGCATGGAGTGAACCATTGCATTCTTTGTGCCCAGCCACTACCCCGGGAACAGACCCAAGGTTGTTTCCCACTCCCAGCCACCATCAACACTGCTGCAGAGAACATTCCTGTGTAAGTCCCTGTATAACTTAAATAGCAAGAGTCAGATTGCCTGGTAGAGTGAACTTCCCCAAATGTTGACAGACAGCTGTCTGGAAAAGCTACCCACATCTTCATTCACACCAGCAGTGCCTTGTAGATCCCTCATTTAAAAGGTATTCTTGAAAATGCAAATGACCTAAAGGCAGCTACTGAGAGGAGCATGTTCGGTCATCTTAACATTCTAGATGGATTTGTCACATCGTCTTCCCACCAGAGTAGTTTAAGTGGCCTGGGCCCTGAGACTGGAAAGGCTCCAGCAGGGAGAACAGGTAGAAAGATGAGATCTGAGGACCTAAAGGCAGAACCTCCATCCAAAACAGGAGAATTTCCTTTACTCATGATTCACTGCCATCCATTTGGTGGGTTGCTTGATGTCTTTTATTATTAAACTTTTTAAAAATACCTTTATAATAAATTCAACTGTGAAAAAAAAAATGTTTCTTTTTTCCACCAACAGTTTCAGCATAAATCCAGGGGAACGAGCTGGAGACGCAGAAGCACACAGGAGTGCAGACCTTCTGAGAGGCACTGCTGTCTGGCCCTGATTACGCATGCTTCTTTAGTCATTCAGCTTGCCCGCAGGACCAGGGGATCAATAAAGCGATATAACCACAGATAACAGAAGCCTATCGGTGATATATTAGCAAACAGTGTTTAAATGTAACTTTAAAAATGATTCAATAATATTCTAGCCAAAGTTGGCCATCTTCAGTATCCTGAAGCTAAAGTCCATTCCTACTGACAGCATGTGTGGACAAGGAACCCAAACTATTAGGCAGATGGGCCTGAGCAGCCAGGAAGGCCATTTAGGGACATCAGTGAGGCTGGCTGGACTGTAGGGAGCCCCCTGGGAGGTAATTATAACCCTGTTGGCATGCTTTCGAGGGCCATGTGTCATCAGAGGTGTACCAGGGCAAATCTTTTCTAGAATAAATAGCTCCTTTGGGTTAAAAAAAGGATTTTACAAAAACCTCGAGTTACTCTCCAATAAGTATTCTCCCTTGTTTCCCTCAAAACAAGGAGTAACCACTAGGATATCCCTGTCCATCCACTCCTATGCGTCTTAAGGCAACAGGCACCCCCCCCCCCCAGGAGCACAGAAAGGAGGCCAAGCTCCTGCTTAGGACCCAGGGCCTTGTACATGCTCAGCATGTGTTTTACCACTGAGCCACATCTCCAGCCCATTTTTTTGTTGTTATTTTTTAGCACTAGGAAGGTTGGCGTGGGGTATCAGTGCTGGTGGGCTCACGCATGCCCTCACTGACCTGCTGGTATGAGGCAGTGGCCCACCCTGCAGCCTCCAACCTGGCTCCTCCTTCAGAGCTTCCAAACCCAGGGCTGAGGAGTCCAGCATGTGAAGCACCAGCTCTTCCTGCGGCACCAACATCGTGAAGATGGTGGTCTAGAGCCCATGAGAGAGATGGAGAGTCGGGCTCCCCTCCCGTTGCTGGCTTATCTGCTAGTCTTTCTTCTTCTCTCTCATCACTATAGTTTTGCTGCCACATCTAAGAAACCATTCCCTAATCCAAAGTCATGAAGATTCACACTTCTTATGGTTTAGATCTAAAATGTTCTCTAAAAGCTCATATGGGAAGCTCTTGGTCCTCAAGACAGTGATGTTCAGAGGTTGGGCCTTTGGAAAGCATTTGGATCTTGAGGGCTCCAGACCTCATCAATCAGGTTTAATCTATTAATGGAGTCATAATTTAATGAGCTATTGGGAGATGATGGACACTTAGGAGGCGGGGCCTAGTTGGAGGGAGTAGATCCTTGGGGCTATATTTGTCCTCTGGTTTCCTCTCTCCCTGCCTTCCTGTTTCTCACCCCCTACCCTCTCTTTCTCTCTTCCTTTTCTTCTCCCTGTCTGCCATGAGTTGAGCAGCCTTTTCCCACCATGTCGCCCATCATTCTGTCACAGTGATGGAAAATTGACCAACACAACACCAATGTTCTCTTCCAAGAGTGTGATAGTTTTAACCCTTACTTGAATGTCTTTGATCCACCTGAATTTTTATGTACAGTGTGGAGGAAAGGCCTTTTCATATTTTCCAAACACCCATTTGTTGAAAAGGCTATTCTTTCCCCCATGAATTATCTGGGCAGTAGCACTATTCAACATTTCCATCAGCAATACATGAGGGTTCCAATTTCTCCACCTCTCTGCCAACATTTCTTACTGTCTATCTCTGATCATAGCCCACCTAAGTGGGTGTGATTTCACATCTCATTCTGGTTTTGATTGGCATTGCCCTAATGACCAATGATACTGAGCATCTTTCAGGTGGACATTCATTTCTTAAATAAAAATTTTAGAGCAGTTTTAAATTTACAGAAAAATTACACAAATAGTACTGAGAGTTCACATACACCCCATAACCATTTCTCACTCTTATTGGCATGTTACCTTCATATTATACACTTGTTACAATTAGTGAACCAACACTGAAACATCATCATTAATTAAAGTCCACATTTTATTCAGATTTCCTTGGTTCTACCTAGTGTCCTTTTTCTGTTCCAGGATCCATGTCAAATTTAGGCATCGAATCTCCTCCAGCCCCTCCAGGCTGAGACGGTTTCTCAGCCTCTCCTTATATGTGATGATCTTGACAGTTTTGAGGAGTACTGATCAGTTACTTTACAGTCTGTCCTATTGAGATTGATCTGACAGTGTCCTCATGATTCATTGGGGTTCTGGGTATTGGGGAGACTGTATAAAAGCCATTCTTACCACATCATCTCCTGTACCATCAGCATGACATCACTGTTGGTGTTGACCTTGCTCACCTGGCTGAGGTTGGGTTTGTCAGTTTCCTGAACTGTAAAGTTATTCTTCCCCCACTTTCCACACTACTCTCTCTAGAAGGAAGTGAGGTCCCTTTCTTCTTCCCCATTCTGCCCAGATCTTTAGTTCAGGAGCCCATTTGCAGTGACAGCTGCGCTGGCCACCCACCTTGGTTCTTTCCAAGCTTGGGTTCAGGAGGAACAGCCCTGTCATGGGGAAAGTCACTCATCTCTGTTCCTCTCTCCTTGCAACAGAGCATCTCAGAGCTCCTAGGTTTGATCCAGCATTCCCTAAATAAGTTTAATGCTCAACTTAAAGAGAAAAACAGAGTCATCAGATCAATAATGTGCACACACCTGTATACACACACACACACACACACACACACACACACACACACAGCATGATGTAGGGCCAGCCCCGAGCACGTTTCTGAAGCAGGTGGTATTGATCTGTAAGGCCTTCTCTCTTGCCTTTTCGGACTCCCCCCGGAGGTTCCCCAGGCCATCCCTGAAAGCCCCTTCAAGGCCCAACCTCCTCTAGCACTGGGTCTCTCTGCCTCCTCTCCCTCCTGAATCAGGAGACATGCAAAGCTAATTAGTAGCCGGGTGCCAATTGTATCTAGGACAGGAAGGGTAGGATGGAGACACCAAACCCTCTCCAGGGGGAGAAGAGGCAACAGCTATGGTTGTTGATCTGTTTACCTGTCATTTCCTGAGAACTTTGAACGTTTTCTACCTCTGTGGTTTCACCCTATAGAGCAGGCAGTCATCATCCAGCAGTGAAAAATTGATTCTGCCTCTAGGTGTTTCTGTGTAGCCAGGGGATCAGGAGGCAGCTTTAGATTTGCATTTCTATCGCTCCCTCTCCAGGCTGGATGAAGGTAGCCTGTGCTTCTCAACTGCCCATTAGTTTTCCTAACCACCTTTGGCTTCTCACAGTCCTGATCAAACTCCATTTCGGAAATACTAGTCATTGCTCAGAAACTTGGGAAACTTTCTGCTTTCTCCCTGTGTGAAGTTTTAGAAAAAGGTTTATTTTCCCCTCTAGGTTTATTTTACTTAGCTGAAGTCATTTGAGACAGCATAAACTTTGCATTTTTATCAGACCTCTTTCAAACGTGCTAGCACTGCCGTTGAATTTCAATGATTGTGTTCAATGATTTGCAATAGAGAGTATCAAAAATGCATGCTCCCAGAGCTTTCTTGTCGGTAAAAGTCGAGGCAGCACAGCATTTACTATTTATTCTCGAGACGTGCATTGACTCATTTTCTCTTTCACAAATAATTATGATCACCCGCATTTGGGTCCAGCATCCAGGTTGGCAACCAGAAGCAAACAGAAAGTTTAAGAGAACCCACTCTCTTTCAGAAGCTCACAATCCACCTGGGAGTCAAGGAACACACATCATATGGTTAAATTTTACTATAAAGTAATATGAATGTGTTTTAAACAAATTCTCTAGGATTCTATGTCCAGCATTGCAGCTTGAGCGACAGAAACCCTCATTCTGCAATACTGCCATGGCTCAAAATGTGTTTGGATCTTTTGGAAGAGTAATTCCAGGGTGAGTTTAACAGTCATAAAAGAAAACCAACGGCTCTCCTTCCGTGGCTATGGTGGTTGTTTTTACTATTGTGACTTTCAGTTTGATCATCCACCTTTTGTGGAAAGTTTGACTAGAAATTATTTTAAACTCTAATCAAAACTAATATCTATTCTCAAAGAAGTTTTTTGCACTCTATGCCTGTGCTCACCATCTGTCGGCCTCCTGCCATCTTGATTTCTACCCAGTCCAGAGCACTGCCCATACCCTGTAGGACACTCTTGTCAAGCTCTTCAACGCCTTCACTTCTGCTGGCTTCCACTCTGCACAGTTTGAAACCACCCCCGCCCCGGGCCCTGCTGCCTGGGAATCTTCCCACTCTCTGCCTCCAAGAAGAAAACCATGGAGCAGAGAGCAGTCTGGTGCCTCCACAGACTCAGGTTCCCATGTCAGCAGCCCTCCTGGGCAAGTCAACTCGCCCTGCCTCCTGCTGTTTCACAAGTAAGTACTTGCACATCCGCCCTCACTCTCAGCTTCCCCTCCTGCTCTAAGAGACCTCTTGACCAGCATGGGGAGGGAAGAATCGAAGTCCATTGGACTGGACGAAAGGGAATGAAGGGAAGGGGGAGGGGAGTAGGAAAGCCAGTAGAATGAATCAGACATAATTCCCATGTTCACATATGAATACACAAGTAGTGTAACTCTACATCCCATACAACCATGAGAATGAGAAGTTATCTCCATGTATGTAAAATATGTCAAAATACACTCTGGTGTCATGTATACCTAAAAAGAACCCCCAAAAATTTTTTAAAAAATCTCTTAACTAATTGCCACCTTCTAAACTTATCTGTATCTATATCTGCTTAATCATCTCAGGAAAGAACTACCCTTCCTTCTAAGCTCACATCCGGGGCTCTGGATGCTGCTCCTTTCTCCTCTGGCTCTGCCTCCATCAACCAACGTAATCTTGTATTTTATCTTCCATATGTCTACCCCACTCTCCTCTATTTAAAAATAAGCAAACAGAATTTGAGAAACTCAACTATATGTCCCTAATCTCCCTGTGGTATCGCTTTCTTTCTTTCTGTGAGTATATTAGAAGCAGCAGTGTGACGATTCATCTTGACCATTAATCTGGATTGTCAACTTGACCGGATTGAGAAACACCGGGCAGTTAGTAAAGCCACACTTCTGGGTGTGTCTGTGAGGGTGCTTCCATACACAATTAGCATGTGGGGTGGCAGACAGAGGGGGACACCCTCCCTGAATGTGGCCTGCACCACTCAGCGTCCTGGGGCTGGAAGGAGGAGGAAGGCTGCAGCAGGCAGTAAGCTTGACTCTTCTTCAGTGGGTGCAACTATTGCTCCTGCCATTGCCTGGTGCCACCAGGTTCTTCAGTATCCACGTGGACTTGCACCTGCAACTGTCCAGGGGTCTTCCGGGCCTTCAGCCTGGGGCTGCACCATTGGTCTCTCTTATTCTGAGGTTGCAGCTTTGGGGGCTGCTGAGTAGCCACTGTTTTCCCCTCTCTGCTCTGCTGCTTTCTGATCATTATGTGAACTGCTTCCCTCTGCCACACTCTTCCACCATAATGTCCAGCCTCACCTGGAGGCTCTGGGGAATGGAGTTAAGTATATATGGATTGAGGCCTTTCCAGCCTGCAGAGGACCACCGTGGAGATGCCTAGACTCTGATCATGTGAGCTGATTAAATAAACCCGTGTGTGTGTGTGTGTGTGTGTGTGTGTGCACGCATGATATCTACAGTTGACTGTTGAACTCATTCACCTTTTAAGACACATGTCTGTGTGCCTTAAATACATATATTCTATTGGTTGTCTTCCTGTAGAGAATGCTAATACAGTTCCCCCCAACAGTCACGATGCCACAACCCTCGTTCATTCCTTTAACCCTGTGGTTACTGCCCGTCTGGACCACCTTCGTGATAATGGCTGGGCCAAGAACTGCAGACTCCTCCTCCTTGGGGAACCAGCAGATCCTTCATTCTTATCTTACTGCTCCTTTGAGCAGCACTGGGCACTGTCCCCCACTCTCTCCTTTCTGAACCGCCCTGCTCCTTTGGCATCCCATTCACCCTTCTTTCCTGGCTTCCTTACGTCTCTGACCACTGCTGCTTCATCTCTCCTAAGAGCAGTCATTGAAAGCCCCTAACATTCTGACTCCTCCAAAGTATGTTCCTGGCTATCTCACTCATACGCTGATGACTCATAAATCTTTATCTGTAGTCCAAATGCTTCTCCTGGATTTCATACAAATATATTAGATATCTAAGCCCTTCTTAAAACTCAACTTACCACTTTATTCCAAAACTGGCTCTAGTTCTTCATGCTAGTGAATAGCACATGCCACTCAGTTGCCTAATCCAGAAACTGGGGATCATCCAGTTTCTCCTCTTTTTCCCTCATCCCTTTACCTGGGTGGTGACACTTTCACTTGCTCCATGGATCTCCAGACTCCCCCTTCCCTGTCCTTCTACCACTGCTCCAAATCAAGGCTTTCATGATCAGATCTCAAAAAACTGTCTCACCTGATCATCTTACTTCCAGAACTGCCTCTCTCTAACCCATTGCTCCATATTGCAGCTAGATAACTTTTTCTAAATCATTAATCTGATTTTGTAACTTCCTTACTTAAATTAATTCAGTGGCTCTCCAGTTGTTATGGTGTAGAGGTGAGGTGTCCCCCAAAAGCTCACCTGTGAGACAATGCAAGAAGGTTTAGAGGAAAAGATTGGGTTGTAAGTGTCTTGACCTAATCAGTGAATTAATCCCCTGATAGGGATTAACTGAGTGGCAACTGAAGTGGTAGGTGTAGCTAGAGGACGTGGGAATTGGGACTTAGCTTTGGGGTATATATTTGTATCCAGCAAGGACAGACCTCTCTGCTCTGCTGCTTTCTGATCACTATGTGAGCTACTTCCCTCTGCCACACTCTTCCACCATGATGTTCAGCCTCACCTGGAGGCCCTGGGGAATGGAGCTGGGCATATGTGGATTGAGGCCGCTGAAACTGTAAGCCCTTACACTTTTTCCTCCTCTGCAGTTGTTCTGGTTGAGTCACGGCAGTGAAAAAGCTGGCTAAAATACCAGTGTTTTACAATAAAGTCCTAAGTCTTTGGCATGTCTTTCAAGGTTTTTCTTCATCTAGAGTCTGTCCACCTCTCCAGCCTCACCTCTCACCATCTAACCTCCTACCATAGAGCCTAATCGGAGAGAGCCACCCACAGGCCCTGAAGGGCTCCATCCATGTGTTTGACTATGGTCCCCTATATACACTCTTCCTTCTTTCCAGAAGACCTTTCTTTGGTTGATGAACTCAGTCACCTTTCAAGACACGGATCTGGATCAGAGGTCTCTCCGGGATCTTTCCATGTATTCCTGTGTTCCTGCCCACCGGGGACCTACTCCCTGACTTGCCATCTCCCTCCCTGCACTGTAAGCTGCTTGGAAGCAAACACTGAATTTTATTCTTTTGTATGTCCCCAGAATCTAGCATGTCTGACATATAGTTAGTACTCAATAGCATTTGTTGAATAAATAAAAGATTCAGTGCCACCGAGGACATGCAAAAGGAAAATAATAGCTAATATGTACAAAGAACTTACTAGGCATCGGGCACCATCCTAAGCACTTTACACGTATTATCTCATTTTAATTATCATAAGAAAATGATGGGGGGGAGCTATTGTTATCCCCCATTTCATAGATGGCCTACAAAGAGCTTAAGTAACTTGTCCCAAGTAATAATGGGCCACGGGCTTCTTAAAGGCCATTTCAAGAAAAGAATTCCCAAGACAGACTTTCCTCCCTGCCAAGAGATAGCCCCATTGTCAAATTATTGGTTACTGATGACGTTGTGCTATCTGTAGCTCTTACCATCAAGTGTAAACAGCCCCTGAAGAGCACTGAAGGTATCATCTAAAATTATTTTGGGGAGTGACATCTCCAAGGACCTCAGTTTGAGAGAAACAAAAGCAGCAAAGCGAGCTGGAAGCTGGGTAAGGGTGATTCTTTCTAGGGTCAAGGGGAGTCAGCTGTCATTTCTAAGCCCCAGTTCATGACAGCTAACTCTCCAATTGATTTTTGCCTTTTCCTATCTGAGATTGAAAATTGCTCCCATCATAGAACACTAAACTCACTTTTCTCAGGCTTCCCTGATCTAAGAGAGAGAAAAAAAATTCCACTTCCAAATTAAAAAAAAAAAAAATCTTTGTCACAGCAGGAGGCTCCCTAACTCTCTTAAAAAGATAACTTCGCGTATGCCCCGTGCCTTCTCCCTCCCTTCTGGCTTCTTTATTTTCTCCAGATCTTAGAACCCCAATGAGCTGATTTTCTGGTCATTCAAGGTGGCAGGTGGAGATGATTACAGGTAAGTTTATACAATCATCCTCTTGTTCTTATATCTGCAGGAAGACTTCACAGTGACTGCTCACCCACTTCCCAAGTTCAACAAGGAATCGTAAGGAAGCCAACACGTCTTGTTGCTGTGTCTCCTAGAGTCGTCCTAATTAGAATCCATATATCCAAATATATGTTGAATTTTTCATGGTCATTACCTTGGGAAACCAAATACTTATTCCAACCACTTGGCAAGAACTAGGTAAAAGGTGAAGAATTTGTATGGAAAGGGCCACCAGATTAGGAGGGACATGAGATTATAGGCAAATGGGAAACAATGAGAATGGAAAGGGTCAAGTTAGGGGAAAGGGGAACCAGGAATCATCCAACAGAAGTGAAGTCAGAAACTACACAAGTATTAGCAGGAGGCTCGCTCGTGAAGGCTGTGGGAGGCAGAGACTCGCAGAGGGTAGAGACAGCGTCTCGGGAAGCAGGGTTCTGAGCTTGGGCTTCCCACTCAGCCATGGAGAGCTGTCTTCTGGTGGAACACACCATTCCATAGCCAGATCAAGTCCTGATGTCAGCTAGGGTGGGGGCACAGGAAGGCTTTGAGAAGCACCCAACACTGTGGTCTCTGAGTTACTATGCTGCTGCGAACACTCAGAGGTCACAGCCAGACAGGTTGAGGCTGATTTGTTTGGGGCCAGGAGCAAGAACCGAGGTAGTCCTTAACTTTTCTCCCATTCCTGAGGAAATGAATACAGATGCTGTTGGTTTCTCCATTAAGGCTTCAAAAGTCTCAGTGAAAGTTTGCTTGCTCTGCATGTCCATCTCTTACACACACACACACACACACACACACACACACATGCACACACGCCCTAACAAAAGAAGTCCCTTTGTTATATGTGAGCTCCCATCTCTCTCCATACCATCCCCCATGAATGTTGATACAATATTTATTAAGGCTTAAATAGCACAGTTAAGTGCACACGTTGATTTAGAATGATGGAGTGTGTCAATGCAAAGAACAGGAACTCAGCCGCAGAGAAGGGACCCCCAAAGGACAAGTAGATACATCATTAGCTAAAGACCCAAGTTAGCAAATGTCACCAGCAGGGAAGAACCATTCTTTAATTAGGGCTTTCTTTACACCTATTGTTAACACCAATTTTTCATGAGCGTGTTTTCAAGACTCTTATAAAATGATACATTCATAAGGCTAAAAATTCTAACAGTACAGACTAGTATTAAAGGCATAGCAAACGCCCCATCTCATTTCCCCTCCCCACCTTCATACTGCACTCATTGTGAAAACCCTTTTTTTTTTTTTTTAATTCTTCTGGTAAGTTACCACCATAATTTGAACCAATATGCCAGGATCTCAATTCCTTGGCTTACCCGCCTTTGATAATATCAGGTCGCTTCCTCTCGCTAACAGGGGAAGAATTTAGTTCTCTTACAACATTTGCAACTGTCTCTTCCTGTTGTGGATTTTGTTGGTTATATCAGCATGTCTTTGATTAGTTGTGTTTATCCTTTTATAGTATACATGCCTTTATACTTTTAAATGATATATATAATCCTCTTCTTTTGTTCCATACTTTTAACGTAGTATCTCTTGTCTCTTCCTAAAATAAAATGAAGACAGTTCAACCTCTATAATTGCCCCCCCACCTCAAATTCCACCGGCAGTGTCAATTATTACATACACATTCTGTTATATAGCTCTAATGTTCTTCAGTTTTGATCATAAAAACTGAAACTAGTAACTATTTAATTATAATTATGTAAATATGATTATATGTTAGTCACTGCAGAAATAGTGTGATCTGACCTGTTGAAAAAGAAATGGGATAAGATGTCACTAACTGATTCTCTCAAAGGATAAATATTCCAAGGATAAGGTCAATGGATTCTCTTTTCATACATTCCATCAATTGCTCAAAATCAGGCCACATTTTTCTATTTTATATTTGAACTTACACTTTCACCTTGTGTTTTTCCTTTTGTACCCCCACCACACACACCTTTTTAATCATCTTTCTTTTTTCCTGTAAAGAAGAAAAACAAAACAAAACTAAGTCTTCTTTCCCACTGAGCTAAAATTTCTCTATCTTCTTAATTGTACTGTCTCTTAACTCATGTTCATTCTAATTTTTTTTCTTTCATTATTTTTGCAGTGCTGGGGATGAAACCCAGGGCCTCACTCTAACTAGGAAGGTGCTCTTCCACTGAGCTACACTCCCAGCTCCATTCTATTCTTGAAGAAATTGTTTTCAGGGTTCTCCAACCTCCCACTTTAATTGGAGCTATGTTTCTAGACCTACTTTGGAGGTACCCTCCTGAGATTCTTTCCATTTCACCCCTAGAATAATGGCATTGACTCTTGGACCAAGACTATTCCTCTCTCCCATGTATTCTAGATGAGTGTTTGGTATATAAAGAACCTGAATTCATTCTGAATCCAGCATGGCTGGGAAATGTTTATGTCACTGTCATATTTGATTGATAGTTTGGCTGGATATTAAAATCTTCTCTTTTTTTTTCCCATAGAAATTTAAAGACCATTATCTCCTGCCCTCCAGTTTTGATGAGAAGTCTGCTGCCGGTTACACACTCCTTCCTTTGTTAGTACCTTCTCTCCACATATATTCTTTTACAATAACAAGGTGAGATAGAGATATAATGTGAACCACACATGAAATGTAAAATTTCCTAGTAGCCACATTAGAAAAAGGTAAAAACAAACAGGTGAAATTAATTTTATAGTGCATTTTATTTAACCCATTAGTCTAAAATAGTATTTTAACATGTAGTAAATATTTTATAGGTTATTATTTAGATACTATCACAAAATTTTTCTTCTACAAAGTCTCAACTAGCCACATTTCCAGTGCTCAGGAACATCATGTGATACTTGTCTACTCTCTTGGATACCCCAGGTCTAGAATTGTCTCTTTATGGTTCTGATATACTGCTTCACCTAAAGATATGGGCCTTGTTTCTAATTTCCTGCTCAGAAATTAGCATGCCTTTTGAATTATAAAACTTGTGTTTTTGTTTGTTAGACCTACACTGTTATAATTTAGATGCTCATTTCATTCCTGCTGATTTTTTTTCTTTCTAGCTTTCTCATCACTTGACAGTTGTATCTCTTGGACTGATATTTTCTCTCTTAGTTCTAATCCTATACTTTTCATCTCATCTCCATTTCACTCTGTGCTCTGAGAGATTTTGTCAAATTCATCTTCAGGCATTATATTAAATGTTTTAATTTTGTCAATCACATCTTTAATTTCTATTAACTTATTTTGTTTTTCTGTAGAATCTTTTTCATAGCATCCTATTCTTGTTTTATGGATGCAAAGTCCTCTCTGAGGACTGTACTCAGATGTTTTAAAAATTCTCTCCATTCCTGAAATATTTTTTTCCTTTGGATTTTGTTTTCCATGTTAGTCTTCTCTTAGATGCTGCTTGTTGCTTTCATGATCTGTTGATCTTGAATTATTCATTCATATTTATGAATGAAACACTAGGTTGATTAATATAGGAGGAAGCTCTGATAGGTTTTCATTAACAAGATGCACATTTGCATGTGTGACCTGAACTCTTACCTGTAGCAAGCTGGTTGTAGTAACTGATGACAAGCTCAGTTGGCACCTCCCTTCCCCCATTCAGTGCCCCAAATTTTAGTTTTTATAGTTTCTACTTGGGGGCACCAGCATCTACATGAGGAGCCCTAGCCTTCTCTAGGTTGCACAGTTCATTCCTTGACATATAGCTTTGCATTGGCTTAGTAATCAAATCTCTTACAGAAATTAGAATCTCTGAGCTATGGATGCTCTCCCGACTTTGCTGTGAGGGGGTTTTCATTTCTAGTCACCTTCACTGCTGTTTCCTGGAATTCTGCATTTGTCTTCCATCTTGAACCAGAGGGTGGGAAATATTCCTCCTCCAAAGCTGTTGTTGCCTCTACGATGGTAAACATGGCTCAACTTTTGAGTTAGATTTTCTTGGTGAACATTCTATTGCTCTCTGTGATCACATCAATTTTCTTCACTGACAAATGGTTAATCCATCTCAATGGGAGTTTACCCAGAGTCCAGGTCCATGGGTATGTCTTAAGTTTCCTCTCCAAAGGTCTTAAATTGAAACACTTTCATGTGCTATGCAGAAATACCCCTAACCCCTTTCCCTTTCCTTCTACCCTAACAATGAGTGCCTTGGTGCAATTGAGGAGTAAGGCTTTGTCTGCTTTGTCACCTGTAATGTAGAGGGAAACACCGGCGTAATGGTGAAAGGAAGTGGATTCTGGTCTCTGTAGTTGCTTTCAGTTCAGTGAGGCCCTGTACTACGCTGAGCCTCAGTTGCCTCATCTTTAAAGTCAGCATAAACACTCTTGCTGCATATCTCATGGGGCTGATATAAAGAGGAAGAGAACTAATGACTGACCAGTTAGCACTCAATAAACATTTGTTGGTGAATTAAATGAAGGGTTCAAGATAGTGTCTCCTGTTAATGGCATGGCTGCTCTGGGGCTAAAGGCCAGCAAGGATGAACAACCTCCCTGCCTGCACCCAGCATGACATGCAGAGTAGATCACCTCTGCCAGATCTCCCAGAGAGCTCCGCAGAATGATTGGGTAATCATCAGCCCCAAGAAGATAACGCTATTCATGGTCTTGCTCAGCTCACTGACTACTGGCCTTCAGAAGCCATGAGTTTCTCATGGGATAGAAGAGGAACTGCCTAGTTGAGATTCCAGGAAGGCGAGGGAGATAACAGCTTTTATAGGAAAGGGTGGGAATTATGAAAGGCCTAGTCTTGTGCCCTTCTTTTATTTCCACAATCCTACCATGCTCGGGACTTGAACCCAGGCCTCCAGCATGCGAGTCAGGCACTCTACGTGATGTGCTATATCGCCAGCACATGTCCCTTCTTTTAAAGATGAGAGACCAAGGGGCCCTCGGAGGGAAGGGACTTGTCTAGTTGGTGACAAAGTCAAGCGTAGAGTTTTTCAGGCTTGTGTGAAATTACTGCACACTACATCACTGGGGACCACACTGAGCTCTAAGTTTCATTTGAAAGCATTTTTTTGAGGTATTCTCCCTTCCACATGGCCAAGTTATGTTTTGGGGAGACTGCCTTACACCCACCTCAAGTCCAAGAAGAAAAGGCGTTGCTATTGTTTGAATGTCCCCACCAGAAAGCTTGTTGAAGTTTAATCCCCACTGTGAGGTACTAAGAGGTGAGGACCAGATGGGACCTTCAAAAGGTGATTAGGTTATGAGGGCTCCCCTTCAGGAATGGTATACATCCTCCTCCTGGCTGATGGGTTACTGAGGGTGTGGCTTTGTTTCAAGGGCAAGTTCTCTCAGGCAAACTCAACCTGCCTTGTCTCGTGATGAGTACCACTTTGGGACTCTAAAGAGAGACCCCACCAGCAAACCCTCTCTCATCATATGTGGCCCCTTGACATTGGAATTCCCAGTCTCCAGAACTGTATGAAATAAATTTATTTTCTTTACAAATTACTCATTCTGTGGTATTCAGTTATAGCAACCAGAAAATGGTCTAAGATAGACCCCCATCCCACACAAGTAACTCTTGGAATGTATAGCTTGGAAGAGATCTTTTGGTGGGCCAGTTCCAATGGCC
The DNA here is from genome assembly GCF_902686445.1 of Sciurus carolinensis. Classification (NCBI taxonomy): domain Eukaryota; kingdom Metazoa; phylum Chordata; class Mammalia; order Rodentia; family Sciuridae; genus Sciurus; species Sciurus carolinensis. The sequence goes on from NC_062227.1 coordinate 63,999,678, forward strand.
CAGTCCCCAGGTGTTTTAGTCAGCTTTTTGGCTGCTACGACTGAAAGACCCGACCAGAACAACTGTAGAGGAAAGGTTTATTTGAGGGCTCACGGTTTGAGAGATCTTAGTCCACAGAAGGCTGGCTCCATCCCATGCCCCCAGTGAACCACCTCCTCCAGCCACACCCCACCTGCCTCCAGTTACCACTTGGTTAATCCCATGAGGGATTAACTCACTGATTAGGTTAAGGCTATAACCCAATCATTTCTCCTCCAAAATTTTTGCATCATTTCACACACCACAACTAAACATCCCCACCTAGCAGGAGAACACATGCCCCCACTTTGTACCACAGCCCCAAAATGCCCAGTGCATTCCATGCTCCAGCTGTCTCCAAGGGGCCCTAGGGCCCTGCTAGAGGAGGGTAATGGCAGGAAGCCATAATATATTAAAACAGTAGATTAAAACAAACAAGAGCCTTTTGGATCATATTACACATCACTTTCCTCACGTCTGACAACAGAAAAAAAATCAAAGGTGGTAAAAGACAATCGTAGACCATAATGGTCTAATAACTTGGTGATAAAAGTGCTTGTGGGAGCAGCATGGGAGGAGGCTGCTCCTGGTGCAGGAATCAGAGCTCTCCTCCAAATCCACAGAGGTGTGCTCAGAGGCATTACTGCTTAAGTGCTCGTTTAAGACTTCCTCCAAACTGCAGCACGCTCGCTGGAGAATCATAATTAGGCCTCAGTTGTGGGCCATATTCACACATTGTGCATCATCCTTAAAGATGACAGAAAAAAAAATTACCCAGGGCTCTGTGGAGTGGATCTTAGATCTTTTACCATTGTCCTCCATGGGAAAAGAAGAAGAAAAAAAACTCAATAATCTCCTGTCTAGACACATAGCCTTCTGAATACTGAGCAATATGGCTGCTCTGTTTTGAAATGGAAGAAAAACCAAGGAAACAGGAAGGCCGTGAGCACTAGAACTGGGGTTGCCTTATGGTCTGTAGACTGGTTGAAGCCACAGGAAACTAGAGCATAAGGCATTTTCCATTCAAGTGAGACAAGAATTCCAGAACATCACAGATCAAAGTAGCTGGGGCATACCAGCCAGACCTGATGAAGTCTTTGGAATATATCATCTTTTGAAACTGAAACCACTTTGATTCTCTAGAATGTGTAATGAAATAAAATGCCTCCAAAAGGCACAGCCTCGTCTCTATGATGCTGCCTCCATTTCATCCCCACCTTCTCTCCACAAACCCACCTCCATCCTTAAGTTTTATTTCATGGGAAATAATTTTCTAAGAACTGATGATAAACTGATCCATCCCCAAAAGTGACCTGTATTTATTCTTTCACTTTCTTTTCTACTTCCCTTTACCAGGAGCATCTTGGATTCAGGTCCTTAGGTGGTCCCCATTTTGTCCCTTGGCTGCACGTTGGCTTAGCTCTCTTGGCTTTTTTCACAGACACAGTCTTCTCCAACACACAGTCTGTTGCATTTTAGTGTGTCTCTCCCCAAGACTGGTGCTCATGGCAGAACCTCGATAAACCCTTATTCAGCTGACTGAACAGCTGAACACAACAGGTGCCTGTCTGGAGATTTGGAGGACAAGACTAAGAAATGAAATTTCTAGACAATGCCTAAATTTAATTTCTGCTATTTTTTTTTCTTTTACTGGACCCTCTCCACACACACACACACACACACACACACACACACACACACACACACACGTACACAATTCTTTCACCATCTTTAAAAGATTTGAGGAAAGAACAGTTTGTCTTTTCTTCTAGCTTTGGCAAGATGTGAATATGAGCAGAGAGACACAGTTATGCGAGAAGAAAAGGTAGGGGGAGTTCTAACCTTCCTGCCAGCTCAAGTTCAGTTGAATGCCGGTCCTCAGGCACGTTTGTTTTAAGAAAATGGTGAACACTTTGGTGTCCATTTTGTCTTTTACATCCATTGTTATTTCTATTTTACAGATAATAAAATCTGCACTTTAGTAAGTCTCTTAGTTAATGAAGGAGTTATTATACGTCCCAGAAAAAGGAAGAAATCATTTGACTGTGATCTTAAGGCTCACTTGGTAGAAGGAAACATCTACATTCTCTTCTCACATCATAAAATGAAATAACTACAGGCATATTACTATTATCAAACCTTAAAATCATAGAAAACTATCAAAAATGTAGGCAAATATTTACCTGATCCCTGCATTAGAAGAATTTCCCAGGCATAAAATGATGCAATAAATCCCAAAGGAGAAGACTAACATATTAGATCACACAAAATTTTTAAACAGCTAGATGTTCAAAAATAAATAAATAAAAGCAGGACTGGGGATGTAGCTCAGTGGCAAAGTGCTTGCCTAGCATGCACAAGGTCCTGGGTTCAATCCCTAGGATCACAAATACATAAATAAAAGCAAACAATAAACCTGAAAAATATTAGCCACATACATGACAGGCAAAAGGTTAATATTCTTACTATATAAGGCATCTTGTACAAATCAATAAGAAAAAGAAATAGAAAAATGGGTAAAGGTTATAAACAGATGATTTACAGAAGAGGAAATATATATGTCTGGCTAATACACATAAGAAAGGTATTCTGTCACAAAGGCAATCAAAGGAATTAAAAATAATGTCACCAGATATAGCTCTTGCTTATCAGGTTAGTAAAAAATAGAAATATTGATAGTGCAGATGCTACAGAGGTGAGCGAGAGAAGAATATAAATGGCATGACCTTTGTGGAAGGCAGTTTGGCTAGTGGGCAGTCAGAACCTTGAAAGGCTCATATTCTCTGACCTGGTGGTTCCTCTTTAAGGATTTTATCCTGAAAAGTAATCAGAAATATGGGCTGAAATGTTTATAAAAGATACTCCTTAGAGGGGAAATAATATCAGTGAAATATGGAAACAATGTCTCCCAATAAGAGGGTGGTTTAAATTATTACCCCTCTCTGAAATAGAATATTGTAAAGATATTAACATTTTAAAATAATTTTAGTCACAAGGAAAAACACCTATGAGATAGTGTTAAGTGAAAAATGATATTGCAAAATGGCATGTAGTGTAAGATCTCCAATATTCCAACATATGCCTGGGGAAATAAAAGAACTGGAAGTGGTGTCACTTGTGGTTGCAAGCAGGGACAACAATGACACATACTTTAAAAAATATATTTCTAATTTTATACAACAAGACGTACTTATTTTATAACCAGGAAAAACAACTGAGAAAAGCCTCTTTTTTAATACTAACATCCCATTTGTTTTCTAGATGTTTTTATTGAAAATATTTGATTAGGGATGGAGCTGCAGCTCAGTGCTAGCACACTTGCCTGGCATGTATGAGGCACTGGGTTCAAATCTCAGCACTGAATATAAATAAATAAAATAAAGGTCCATTGCCAACTAAAAAAAATTTTAAAAAAAGAAAATATTTGATTAAAATTAAATTTACTCAAGGTGTGTGATGTGACAAATTAATCAACACATCCATTACCACCCATGCTATACATTAGATCCCCAGGACTTGTTCATTTTATAACTGAGAGTTGTTTCTTTGGGTTTTGTTTGGGTTTGTTGTTTGTTTGTCAGTTCCTAGGAATTGAATCCAGGAGTGCTGTACCACTGAGCTGCATATGCAACCTTTTTATTTTGAGACAGGTTTTCACTTGGTTGCTGAGACTGGCCTCCAACTTGCAATCCTCCTGCCTCAGCCTCCCAGGTTGCTAGGATTACAGGCATGTACCATCACTCCCAATTCATAAGTGGAAGTTTGTGCCTCCATCTGCCCCATCCCCTGGCATCCACCATTCTGCTTTTTGCTTCTTTGAGTTTGATTTTTTCAGATTCCACTTATAAGTAAGATCACACAATACTTGTCTTTCCACGTATGGCTTATTTCACTCAGTAACAATATTCTCTAAGTTCATCCATGTTATCACCAAAAAGCTTCTGTGTTTTTAATAGAAACATCTCAAAAAGGTGAACAGCATAACAAACCTTGATCTCCAATCACAGGGCTCCATAGCCCCTGCTTTTCTACCCATCACACTTTTTCATTTCACAGGAGGAAAACAAAAATAAAAAAGTATACACTAAAGCCCACGATGCTGCAGAGTGACTCCTGAGTTGGTCCCTGTCCGTAGGTGCCATTGCGTCTGGTTCATGAAGTCTCCTTGCCACACTCCCTCTCCTCCCTTGTCCACCATCAGATATAGAGAGGGAATGACCGAGCCAGTAAATGCAGGAACCTGGAGCCCTGAGTGACACTGTGGAAGAGAGAAACCCCTTTCCTCAACCAGCCCACACTGGATTGTGATGTGGAAAGAACAAACATTTATCATGCTGAGCTACCAAGGTTTGGGGCTGTTTGCTGAAGCCCTTCTGCTTCCAGCCACTTAGTTCCTGTCCCATCACAGGAAAGTCGCTTAACCAGTTTTCTGGCTTGGATATTTTCATTGTTTGTAAATAATGTCATGACTGGGGCTGGAGCTGGGGCTCAGTGGTACAGCCCTGGCCTCACACTTGTGAGGCCCTGGGTTCCCTCCCAGCACCACATAAAACTAAATGAACAAAATAAGGTATTATGTTAATCTACAACTAAAAGCATTTTTTTAAAAAATATAAATAATGCCATGGTTATCTTTGAACAAACTATGGTTTTCCATTTGCTTCTTCTGATTTGTACTCAGGAAGTATATTCCCCAGAGGGGTATGGCCGGGGCTTATCCATGCGTTATCGGGGGACAAACCGTTTCACAGCTCTTGATTCCCTATTGCCAGGCGTATTGCCTCAGGAATACTATGGTCAATGAGTGCGCTCAGGGGTGCAGGCCCTTCCGCCATCGCTGGCAGTGCTGGGTGGCACTGCCCTTAGGTCCTGAACGCCCTGGCACCAAGGAGAATGCCTGCCTTTCAGGAGATTTTCCTGAGGGCACGTGCACGGCACTTGTCCTGGTGGGAGATGCTCCACCACAGAGTCTGTGGCGCGCAACCTTTTGATCCAGCAACCCTCCCTGCCTCTTCGCCCTTCGGCCTGCCCTCTGATCCAGGCAGCCGCAGGGACATTCACGTGTCCTGCAACAGGGAAGTGATGACATGGCAAAATGCAGTAAAAGGAATCAAGTTTTCACTTCTGTTACAAAAGAGGCCTCTGGAAACGCAGCAGAGACTGGCGCGAAGGGGGGCAAGCTTTCTGGGTTTCAAAGCCTGGCTTTTGAGCCAAAGAAGCCTCAGGCCTGAAGAACTCAGGGCATATGGTTTAGGCATAAATAATAGATTTGGAAGAATACGTGATCCGTCTGAGCCAGGTCGCTCTGCCCCAGGCTAGATAAAGTTGTTCTGGAATGAAGCAATGGAGGAGCAGAGAAGGAAGAAAGGGGCCTAAATGATGGCTCCCCGAGGCAGGGGCTGGGGCAGGAGCCCTGGAGGGCAGCAGGAGCGAGGTCCCTGGCACTCCAGCAGTGCCCCAGCAGTACCCTGGAGAGGGCGGCGTGGACGGGCCCAGCCTTTCAGGAAGGTTCCTGCAGAGGCGCTGTGCTGAATGCTCTGGGTAGGGCAGCGATTGGAAAAGACCCAGACCTTGCTTCTGCGGAATGGAATTTTCATGGAGGGAAAACAGACGGTAACAAACAAACAATGCATAAAGTTGGCTGTCTGAATCCACGGGTTCTGTAGCCTTGGATTCAAGCATCAGATTTTAAATGATGGGAAACCGTGTGTTAATTAAACATATACATATTTTTTTCTTGTCATTAGTCCCTAAACAATACAGTGTAACAGCTCCTTATGCAGCGTTTACACGTACAATCGCTAGACCACTAGGGACGAGATAAAGAATACAGGTGAGTCTACGGCCATACCACCCTGAACACGATGACCTCGTCTGATCTTGGAAGAATACAGGTGAGCACGCATAGGTTATTTGCTGATACCACACCATCTTATATAAGAGACTGGAACATCTGAGGACTTGGATATCTGTTGGGGAGTTCTGGAATCAATCCCCCTACCCCTCCAGGTACCAAGAGGCAACTCGTGTATGTATGTGTGTGTGTGTGTGTGATATATATATATATATATATATATATATATATATATATATGCATGTACATATCTAATCACTTTGAAGACAAGTGAAACAGGGCAGAGAGCAAGGGACGGTGGTATTGTTTTCAATAAGGTGGTCAGGGAAGGCCTCTGAAAATGTGGCATTTGAACAGTGAAATGGGAAGGGAGTCATGAGCACACTTATGCCAGAGTATTTGGGGAAGAGAAAACAGCAAGTCCAAAGGCCCTGAGGCAGGCAGCACTGCATACTGGCATATCAGATCTGTAAGGAGGCCAGTGTGACTAGAGCAGATGAGAGGGAGAAAGGAAGCCAGAGAGCGAGCAGGCAGCCAGGGCACATGTATCAGACCAACCAAGGCAGTCAAATTAACACAGAGCCACTCTTCCCAGGGTAGTTTCTAAGTTCCAGAGGGCTCTGAAGGGCCAAGGCAATAAGGACGGTGTGCCTGGCGGGTGGTGTCAGAGCTGCCTTCACAAAGATGTGGCTGGTGGGCCCCGAACGTCCCACCGCTCCCTGCTGGCTCCCCGTCTTGGCCTTGGGTCTAGCCTCAGCACTCAGTAGACTGTTGTCTTCCCGGGCCCTTGTGGAGGTTGCCCACAGGACGCCAAGCAAAGGTGACAGGGAGGCTGGTGTTGGGCTCCGGAGACCCCTTCTCCCTGGCTTTGCACCCTCCCTGCTGCCGAAGGCCACAGTGCTGCAGCACTGGCCACCGGGGATGTGCCACGGGCTGAGATCCCCACCCTTCCCAGAGCGGAGCTCAGACTGCAGCAATCTGATTATGCGAAGAAACAACACATACACTGAAACGTGAATTAGCCTCCGTGGAAGTCAGTCACAAACGGGAACAAGGCTGCCGGGGTGGACACGGCCCCTTTCTCTTTGGCGCTTTTTACCTATCTTTCCACTCTGGCAGTCCAGCGCACGCACCCTCACACACTCCTACATGCTCCGGGAAAAGCAGGGAGGGGAACGTGGCACCGGCTATTGACAGATGGCCGCGGCTGTTCTAAATGGACTGCAGCATGGGTCTCCTTTGCATCTCCAAGGCCGTTTGGCGTAACCCCATTCATCTGCACGGACTGTCAGCTCCTCTCTCCCAGACTTCTCCCGTGACCTTCATTTCATTCCCTGCTCATGCCCGAGTGTGTGGCTGAACTGGATTGATTAAAGTTTTAGCCCTGTCTTGTTTTAATTCAAGAGCTAAACAGAGCATTTAAATGAACTCAGCAGCACCGACTGTCAGGACTCTGGGATCTGGTTAACGTTTCTCCCTCGGCAACCTCACTCCCCATTACCGTCGCTCTGTCTTCAGGTTGGCTTCTGGGTGAAGTTCACTGTTGGTTAAAATGACATCATCAGAGCAAGTGAGAGTGGATTAATGTTCTCCTCCATCCATCCATCCATCACCAGAGATCCTGGGTTCATTACATGTGCACCAGGCACCAATACTCTCCACGTCCCATAATTCATTCCCAGGTCTAATGAATCAGGATTGAGTTTGTCAGTTACCCCAGTTTTGACTAGAAGGGATGGAAAGTCTTTCTTACCCAGGCTTTTGTTGTTGTTGTTGTTGTTGTTTTTAATTTCTAGAGAAAGATGATGTGGAGAAGAGGAAAGAAAATCCTGGCACAGTGACATAAATGTCAGAGCATGCTCATTCATCATTTCCATTTACAAACACTATGAGGTCCCTTACAAAAGCTGCACAGGGGACTCACACCTTTTCCTCTGTCCAGGTCTTCAGTCCGATTGCCATTTTTCAGGGAGTCACCTGGTCCCTCCAGCCTGTTATTCTGCTATAATTACCTGTGGTTCCTTTTATGACAGGAAGAGCAGAGGAGAGGCCCAGGCACCTGCTACCCAGGGCTGGGTCAGGCACATAGCTTCACACTGCACCCCAAGAAATTCTCAAGGGTCTGCTTGCCCATCCATCCTTTCATCTGATCATTTATCCGTCTGTCTATCCATTTGTTTGACTCAGCAAATATTCATCACTTGGCTTCTAGGGAGTAGGTTCTGTGACAGGTGCTGCTCTTTTCAAATATACCTGGGAGTTTGTTTTTATTCAGGGGTAATGAGGCCAACTGAAGGGTTATGGAAAAATAATATTCCTGCAACATAGCCCCCTAAAGAAAAATGGAGAGAGGTGCGACTCAGGAGGAGGGAGGGGGAACTAGCCAAGGAACAATGGGCTGGGGGAAAGGGTTGGATGCTGAATGTTGGGCCCTAAACCATGACCTTCCCCCACGGCTAATCAGTCCTAAATGGAGGCACAGCAAATACCAATGGGCAAGACCTGAGTACTCATCCCTCCGGATTTGGACTCTTATCTCCCTAGACAATGAGTTTCAATCTTTTTACAACTACCCTCCTAAATTAAAGTTTTAACCTGTTCAACTAGCCCCTGACTGTCAAAGCTGCATGTACACAGCTCCCAATGATTACATCACTGCACCCTATAAAACCAAAATCCCCTCTGTAACTGATGGCCATTTTCCCATCCAGAAAGTGGACCCCGACAGTGCCCGAGTTCACGAAGGAATAAAAGCTACTCTGAATTCATTGAGGTCTGCATCCCATCCTTTTGCGCTTACACCAACAGATTAGGGCACAACCAACACTGAAAAAATAACCTGCTACTTACAGTTCCCAAGAAGAGGGGACACAGGTTGCCATACCATGTAGGGCCACCTGGGGAAGCACCAGGGTCTGTCAGGAGACAGGGTTGGGAGAAATCATGGGGCAGATCCTTTATTATGGTTCTCAGGGGAAGAACAGGCAGGTCAGGCAGGGTAAGCTGCTGAGTAATTTGAATAACTTTGGTGGGCTCTGGGTTAAAAAAGTGGTCCCAGTTGCCTGACTCCATACTGGGTGATTTGGGGCAGCCTGAGCCTGATAAAAGGGTGGGCAGATGAGAGCAAGGGCTGGGATTGGCTAGTCTGCATATCAAAGGCAGTCCTGTAGCCAAGTTGTTCGCTATCTCTAGGAATTTTCTGACCCTGGCAGGGGCAATCCCTCTGTGGGTCCACAAGATCCCAACGTGTCAAAGATCATGAAATATAGAAAATAAGAAACATGATTAATAGATGGGATTTCAAAAAATGATAATCTCTGCCCTTAAAGAGCTCACAGGCCACAAAACACACTATTGCTGTAGGGCACAAGGAATTATGCCAGTCACTGTAGGGGATGTCTGTCAAGCACATAATCTTCCCATTCTTGGCAAAATACCCCAGATCTAGTGGGGTAGGTACCTCACAGGTTAGGTTTATTATTCATGACCCCACATGCTGGACATGGCTAATTGGACCAAGGTGGATACCTGGTCCCCAGCTCAGCCAATCAAATGTCTTCCTACACTGATTTGGGATTAGGACAGACCTGTGTGGATGGAAAACAGTGAGCTTGCTGTACAGACCAGTAATTCCCAACCCTGCTACAAAGTAGGGTCATCTGGGAACTTTAAAAGCCAAGGTCTCAAATCAGACCACTTAAACTAGCTTCTCTGCTGGTGGGATCCCAGTACCATCCCAGCCTGCCTTACTTTGCACACACCACAAAACTCTGAAAGTACCACCTGATTTGTTGTGTAGATGAGACGGGAACTGCGCCACAATGGTTGGATATTCTACACATCCACAGATCATAGAACATAGCATTAGGAAGAGGCATTTTTAATCAATGTTCTCCAACTAAACTTCTAATAAAATGAATGTCCATCAAAAGATGTGCAGTGCACCCAAGAAGTCAATACATCGATTAACCAAGAAATATTTTTATAGAGGGGATGAATGAGAGGAAGGACAATGTTCCTAATTTAGCTGGAGAGGGGGTTTAGATGTTGCTGTGGATATCTAAATATATATATATACACATGCACAGTATGTCTGTTTGATTAATAGGAAGAAGCCAAGCTAGACACACACTTGGTGAATGGTAGACCATGTGATCAGAAAGAAAAGATCCCTCTGGGCTCTGCTGGTCTGGGAAGCTTCTTGCAGGTGGGGGCATTTAACCTAGTCTTTTAAAATAAGGTGGGCTTCAATCCAGTGGAGAAGGCAGGACATCCCAGGGCCCTGGATGGGAAACCAGCTCAAGTGTGTACATGACAAAGAGCATCTGCTCCCCTGCCCGCCATGAGAAACAGGCACCAATCAGAATTTCACTGCCCTCTCCCCAACCTAAATCCTCCTCCTTTCATTCTTCTCCCACAGCCTGGGGTTTTGCAGGATGACTTCTTTTCCATTCATGAAATCCAGAGAAACTCAGGAGCCTAAACTACCACTGACTCAAATCCAAGAAAGCACGAGGCAGAGACAGGCAGGGTCTTCTGACTACTCTCAGACCTCAGGCGTCAGAGACTGGGGAGACAGGAAACCTGAACTCACCTCTGCATGGTGCCACCTTTCCTAGGCATATGCACACCAAACAGGGGAAACCTGCAGACAGTTCAGTCAGACTGTACCCCTCCTTCCAGGGGCCACTTTAGCAGATGGCGATAGGCAGGAGCTCAGCTGCAGCCACATGGATCTTCCCAGGAGGCAGTCCCTAAACCTCAGGCCTGGAGCAGGTATAAAATCCACTAGTCCCAAAGAAAAGATGCTTCCTCCATTCCATTCCCACATTTACAAATCCCTCCCTGGCTTGAGAAACCCCAGCTGCTTTCCCTCCAAGGCCATTCCCATCTTCCTCCAGCTGACCCTCTTCCCTTCCCCATCCTCTCTCTCCACATCCTTACCTGGACCCCAATTCCTCAGCTGTAGCTGACTCCGGACTCCCATGTATTAAGGCTGGAATTCTTGAATGTCCACTGATCCTGCCTAAGGCCTTCTGAGTCAGGAGTATGCCCTTCGCCTGCCCTTGGAGGAGCTCAGACTTCTACACATCCACTTCACCTTTAAAAATATCCCTTCCCTCCACTTGGTTTGGGAGTGAAAATAACATCTGGGGACAGGTGTGTCCCAGTCACCCTGGCCTGGGGCTCGGTTCCCCTCTGCAGTCAGAGCAGACTCTGACCTCCCTCTAAGGACAACCCCCCCCCCCCCCCCGCTCCCGGGCCTGTTTATCCCCCCCCCCCCCCCCATTGGCGGCTTATTTGTAGCTGCAGGCTGAAAGCCGCTCACTTGGCTTTGCTCCTTTCTGCTGCCGTGGAGCATTTTCCATGCCACTAGGGAGTGCAAATGCTCCTCACATGCATTTTTGAAAGACCTTGGAAACCTCTGCATAAATCAGTAGAAGTTCATTTATGGTTTTAGAATATTCTGGATAATTTACTTGGTGTCAAGGATCCTGAGTCCATGCCTTCACTTTTCCACCTGGGCCCTGCAGGGCTCCACTGCATTTCCCTGGCATGTTTGTTTTGGTTGGCCCTGAAATGCTAGCCGGCCACAAGGAGACCTTTATCATTATTCCAAATAGAGCTTCCCTTTCTAATGACACACTCCTCGGAGGTTTGACTTGGAGCCAGGGCTTCTTCCCTTTTAAAAAACCAGCAGCTAATATAGAGCTCTTCCTTCCAAGCCACACAGGCCACGGCTCTCAGGTTTCAGCCTCGCTCTGCTGCCCTTCCTGTGAGTTTGAACCCTGCAGAGCCAGCAGGCAGACCCTCCGCATAACCTCGCACTGTCCTCATGCTGACTGCAGAAGCAGCCAGAAAAAATAAGCCCGTTTATGGTGACCTGATAAAACAACACTTCACACCTAACAGTCCGCAGCTAGGCGTGTCTGAGCGATCTTGGGCTTTCCCACCAGAAATGGCTGTAGAAAAATGCAGCTGACATTTTTAGCAATTGGCCCAGTGTCCACCCCAGAGTTTTTTTTTTTTTTTTTTTTTTTTTTTGGTGCTGGGGATTGAACCTAGGGCCTCATACTTGCAAGGCAAGCACTCTACCAACTGAGCTATACCCCCAGCCCCACTCCAGGGTTCTTTTACATCCTCCCTGGCTATGGTTTGAGAGATTTGGAAGGATGGGCGCTGCTCCCTTCAGGCTCTCTCAGTACTTCCTCTCTTCTGGATCACATGACCAGGCCCTAAACTCCTGTCCTTGGAGGATAATCAGAATGACACCTTTAGTGTCTGTGCCTTGTTTTATGGCCTCATGACCTTGTGCCCTTTGGAGTTCAAAGGTCACATCAGGCAGCAGGCCGGGAGGTTTTTGATGTAACCTCTGAACCCTGGAAAACAAAAGAACAGAGGCCCATGGAGACAATCCATCTAAAAATGATCCTATAAAGAATGCAACTGTCAGCCCAGAGCATGCAAATCACCTAACATTTTTATGGCACACCCTGCTAAATCCAAACCTACAGTCAGGAGAGGGACACAAACCCCATGGTCCCCATACATAAATCAAAGCTTGAGAAAAGCAGAGAAATGAGTTTACACCCAGCTCAAAGTGGAAGGATTTGCAAGAAGTGATTTATAAATGGGTTTCTTCTCAGCCCCTCCCCCATCTACACACACGCACTCTGCTACTCACCAATACCACACCACCACCAGAAAATCGAGCTTCCCGAAGGTTTACCCAGAGGCTGAGCCTGCTAGGGACAGGTATGTGAGGCTCATCAGAGGCCAGGGACTTTCTCCTTGGCCACCAGACCCATCCATGGTGACAGCTGAAAGTAGCAAAGGCAGTCAGTAAGAAAGACTTGCCATTTAGGTGAAAGGGTGGTCTTGCAAAGAAGGTCACATTCTGTAGAACACAGACTGCCCCTCAACCTAATACCTGGCACACATGCCCCCAGAGGATCAGAATAATCTCTGAATTGATGATAAATACTATCTAAATAGCTGAGAGCTGAGCAGGACATGCCCCTATTTTCCATGACTACTGAAGTTTTGTTGTTGTTTTGGCTTTTTTTCTTAAAAGAAACACTTGAGTGCATGTATCTAGATACTAAATAAGATGCTGATGCTGGGAAATAGCTATTGAGAACTTTGCCAAAAAGTCTGTATGAGCGAAAGTTCTGGTCTGAGACCAGAATCCTTTTAAATGAAGATTGGGCTTGCAAATAAAACGTGTCTTCTCCTGTAAGTGAATGTGAACAATGGTAGGTGCACAGGACCCTCATGGCAGAGATCCTACTGGAAGAATCTCATGCAGCTCTGCCTCACCCAGTTCCTCCTTTCCTCTAACTTTGCACCAATGACTATGTCACTGGGAATAGTAAATATATTTTTAACTCTGTCTGAACAGTATCATCACCAATCCTAATTAAAAAAATGTATCCTGAACAATGGAAACTCAAAGCAATTTCAGATGAAATAAGAATCTTAGGAAGAACTCTAGAAAGAAAGAATCCTGGCCTACCAGTCAGAAACCCAACGCGGTGTGACCTTGGACAAGTCACTTTACCTCTCAGCTTCAATGTCTTCATCTGTAAATAACTGTACTTGGGTTCTTGGGGGCTTGCTCTGCACAGGCTCTGTCTAGGTACTGGGGCAACTTCTCTCTTGTCAGACTTAATACTGTATGACTTCTCTGTTTTCTGAGAGAATGCATTTAGGAACAATCGAATAGACTAAATAACTCCTTCTCTATCCCTATTTTTAAATCCAGGGATTCCACACCTGTTTTCATTCTCAAAAGTGAAATAAAATCCACTGGCAAAGGCACCATTATTCAAATAATACCTGAGAAGCAAATATGATTTTGAAAAATTCTGCAAAATTCTCTGTGCTGTTTTGGAAGCCCCATCTAAAGAATATATGTGAATTGTGCTAATGCCGATCAAAAACAAGAGTAGCCAGAGTCTCAGAGGCTTCCTGGAGAGTTTATGCCAGATGCAAGGTACAAGACAGTTGTTGTTGGAAGGTCAGGACCTCACCCTGTCCAGTAACTGCCTCCCTATATACTCCTCAGCCCTTCAGGAGGTTCCAGAGCCCCTCAAGAGGGTGGGGTCTCACCGGAGGTCACCAGACTAGTCAGAAACCATCAGGACTCAAGTCCAGGTTCCTCTTCTTCCACTACCACTGTTACATCCCCAGCCCTTTTTTATTTTTTATTTTGACACCAGGTCTTGCCACATTGCCCAGGTTGGACTTGAACTTGCCATCCTCCTGCCTCAGACTCTGCAGTCACTGGGATTACAGCAGTGGGCCAGAGTACCCGGCTATGCTGAGATTTTTGATTAAATAAAATCATCACAATATAAAGTTTTGGGGAACATTGCTTCCATCTATGAATTACTGCTCCCTAGGTATTGAAAAATCTTTGTGCGTGTGTAGTCAGGGGATGTAAAAGCCCTACTGTTTTCCACTTTCTGAAGGAAGATACCTTTCTTCCATTCTCCAGGCCCCACAACGACCCTCAGGTGAACATACATTCAGAAGCACACGCATGCACACACACACACGCACAATAAACCAAGAAAGGAAGGCGAGATCAGTAATGAGAGAGCCCACTAATGGATTGGCTTAAGTATAGAACAACAGCCCATCACTGTTGTAGAAAATAATCAATCAAGCACTTAATTTTAAACATAAAAGTAAGCTGCCAGGAGACTGTTAATAGATAACCAAATAAATTAACAGTCGTAGGTGGGATTTGAAACCAGGTCAGATTTTCCACCAAGCTCTGAGTCCCATGCATATAAAGGGCCTCTCCAGCTTGGCACTTGATCTCACACTGTTTCAAAGTGGGAAATCTCCTTTTAGCCAATATCCCTTCTCAGCGGGCTCATCACTTCAGGGAATTGTCCTTTGTGCGTCTTCCATAAATTTTATAACACCACTACTTTGAAATATTGATGGGCAGCTTGGCCTTGGCCCAGGCCCACAGTGGGTTAGCACGGACATGAAAACCTTCAGGAGGGCAGAAACAGGAAGGAACACATTCCCCGCTGACCTTCCGTCAAGGGACAATATGTAAGTGCAGTGGTCACCTGGGCTGAGGCCTGGCTGGCTTTGATGGACAGCTCTGCCCTCTAGGAGCCATCTCAGAGCCACAGACACTCAGACAAGGCTCAGGGACCTGCGGACCACAAAGGGTAAGTGAAAGCTACACACAATCCCCCAAATTGTTCTAAGTTGAAACTCAACTTTCTCCAAGCATTCAAATTCTTTCCAAAGTTTTTGATGAATAAAGATAAACAGCCTTCGTTGAGTTTGTCTTTTTTCTCTGCCTGTGACATTATCAAGACAAGTGACCAAAAGTAAGCAACAATAAGGAACATAAAGAACATGACAAGAGGGCTGGGGTTGTAGCTCAGTGGTGGAGGGCTTGCCTCTCACATGTGAGACACTGGGTTAGATCCTCAGCACCACATAAAAATACATAAACAAAATAAAGATATTGTGTCCACCTATAACTAAAAAATATGTTTTAAAAATTTAAAAACAAAATAAGAGAATGGATCCCTAGATTCCTGGAGGCTCTATCAGTCCTCTGGCTTATAATCATTCTGCCATCACACTCTTTTCATAATACAAATACAAAAAACAAACTGCAGAATTTCATAGTTGCCACTGAGAATAAAGAGCAATAGTAATAGTCTAATAACCAAATTAATAGTGCAGGTTAATGATAGCTGCCATTTATTGGACCTTTAACACACATGCACAGATGCATACACATGCACACACACACACACACCCCTCCTGCACTAAATATATTATACATGAAATTTCATTTAATCCTTTTCTTAAAACTTTTGCAAAAATATCTTTTGATCCAGAAAAAGCACCTCCAGGAATTTTTCCTCTGGAAATGATTGAGGATATGTCCAAAGATTATATCTATAAGGATGTTTATCAAATCACTGCTTAGTAATATGCAAAAAACAAAAATAATAAAAAGTTGCAATAATCAAGAATTGGTTATTGGGTTATAATCTACCCATATGATATTGTTCAGACTATGTCATAAAATATGTAGTGACAAATAAAATATGAGATATTACTAAGTGAGTGATATGGACCATATGAGTATTTTTTTAAATTTAAAGAATGCATAAAATATGTAGAACTAGATTCATCAAATCTCATAAGATCACAGGTAAATTTCCACTTCTTTTTATTTTCTTTTAATTTTTTAATAAGTTATAGCAAGAAAAGTATTTTTAAAAAGTATGACCTAGGTACTCCATCTACATATTGATAGATGTTAATGAACTTAATAATAGCCCATCACACACACAAAGCCCTTTCCAGTCTCAACTGTGGTTTTCCACACATTGTCTTTCACCTCAACTTTTTCAGATTGAACCTGAGAAAGAACAGATGTTTTCTAGTCCTAAATATTTTTAAATACACAGAAAATTCTCAAAAGAATAGTGTGAAGAGCAGAGGTCCTCTCTGTGTGCCACAGGCAGCAGCACCAAGGCCTGTGTGAAAGGGCCAACCTTTGGCCACAGTCCACAGGACACACTCTAAGCCTTAACGTCCACTGGGAGCACACAGCTCCTACTGCTCCAACAGGAATCTGCCTGCTTCTGCTTCCTCCTTTGGCTTTCCCCTTCATTAGTCCTTAGGTTCTCAAGGATTCTGCTTTGCTTAGGACAGGAAAGGAATGGAGCATCAGAACATTCCAGAACACATGGTAAGCAAGGTCTCTGACAAGGAAGAATCAGCAGTGTGATGGAACTGGCCCATGCCAGCTCATGAAAGCCAATTATTGGCATCTCTTCCCACTCCATGATGTACTGACAACTTGGAACCAGCAGCAGTGAGAGTGTTTACATGATAGAAACCAGCAAACACCATAAATCAGGGCTTTTTCTCCCAGAGAGCCAGTTGTTAAACAGTTATCAGCACACCACTGGCTAGTCTCGGAAAGAAAAATCTGTATATTGGAACTGAAGGTTAACCTATCCAGACCCCTGCTTTAAGTGTGATTATGTCTGCATAGGCTATACAGTCTGAGTGTTATTTAAAAATGACAATGTATTATTCAAAACCATGTTTCTTCTTCAGAGTCAAAGAAACACCATCTAATACACTTTTTTATGTCCAAACTTCATAGACCCAAACAAAGACTAAAAAACAAGACAACCAAGCTCTAGGCAGGGGCAGAGAAACATCCTGCTCACCAGCTGGTACCGCACCAGTCCTTGGACCACCTCCTCTGGCACTTGAACAATCCCTACTCTTTCAGCACTTGAGGACAACTCAGCTGGGCATACGTGGCCGGCAGATAATCCAGTCCAGATGTGCTAATGTGGGCAGAAAATAAAGGCAGGAGCAATGACTGCACAGAGCCATAGTCTGGGAGAATCCACTTAAATTTTTTTGAGAAGAGATTGTAATCAAGCAACCACATACCCTCAAAACACTACCTCATGTCACACGGTGGCAATAAAATGTCTATTATGCTCCTGGAGATGCTTGGCTCTCAGGAAGGTAATGCCAGGCTAACCTTTTCTATTGGACACCACCATGGCTCAGCTTGGTACTTGGCCTTTAGGGGATACAGAAGGGATCAGCCATAAAACCCTGGAGATATTCCTAGCTCCTGAGGATCAAGGGATTATAGTCAAGGATAACGCTGTATCAGGAAACAAAAGGAGGTATCTCAGAAACAGAGTAGAGCTGAGAAGAAGCACACAGAAGTGAAAGGGCCACGTGGAGCTGTTGGTTCCATTTTGGTCAAGTTCTGAAGCATAGGAAGAGGTTGGGATTAACTAATATATTTTTTTTTTCTTTTCTGTCATGTAATTGACATGAGAAAGACATGAATAAAAGCAACTCCTGTCTTCACAGCCTAACTGTGGGAAAAGATGGTCCTGCCTCAGGACAAATTGCAACTGCACACCGGGAGGCACTGGGGTATGATGGTGACATCATGGTGATGGGTCCTTCTGGTGCCAGTGAAATGCCTGGGTCCCCTTCAGAAGCCAGTTGGAGTTCTGCAGCTCTGGACACAGTGCCCGCTAGGCCTCAGTGCTCACTGGGTCCCATTCTATCAGATTGTCACAGTCATCCCAAGGTTTGGTCCTTCCAGAGGAACAGATGTGAACAGATGGCTCCTGGGGAACAAAAGCAAGTACACAGAGAGCCACTGCCTTATCTGAAGAAAGAGCAATTCGTGTTCCCCTCAACAAGTACCACTAGTGCATGTGATCCTCACTCGTGACGGTTTTCCAAACCCTACTTTCAGACAGACCTCTGCCATCGTGAAGTTCTCCCATCCAGCCCAACTGCTGACTGGGATTCCAAGGCCCTTGGGTTGTTTGAAGACAAATGGAATCATACTGGAAAGACCAAATGCCTAGTCCCTGTGGGCTAACTTTCCCTATAACCTAAAGGAGAGCCACCTCCCAGTGAACCTGGAGAACAACTCAAGAGTATAATCTGTATGTGTCATCTCCAACATCCTGGAGAAGTACCCTACAGGGCAGTGGTATGCTGGGAAATGTCATCAATCAGCAATCTGAAAAAACAATCTATGCACACGTATCAGTATATGTTTATTATAAATGCCACTGGTCTAAATTTACAAATAATAACAGAAGATACTCAAATAACAATCAATTCTCAAAGCATTCTTTTGCTCATTTTTACCAAGCTCCTGAATCTGCAAACTATGGTTACAACTGATCAACAAATATAACTTTGACAAGAATTTTGATGTTTTCATTTTCATTAATGAGTAACACAAACACTAGACAACTTCTCTGTACATCGAATATCACTTATATAGCCAGGCATGGTGGTGCACACAGCTCTGTAACTCCAGCAACTCAGGAGATTGAGACAAGAGGATCACAAGTACAGGGCCAGTCCGAGGAACTCAGCAAGACCCTATCCCAAAATAAAAAGTAAAAAGGGCTAGGGAGGTACCTCAGTGGTAAAACCTCCCTGGGTTCAATCCCTAGTACCTCACACCCCAAAAAAGTCAGTTGGCCAAACTGGATAATAGTTTTCAAACATTGAAAGAATGCTTACTCATGTGTTGGTGCCTTTCACAATGCAGTGTCCTCAGAGTCAGAGAGACAACTTTTAAATCACATTTTCTTCATCACTTTCTTAAGTGTAGATAATCAACTAAACAATGACTCAGTAAAATAATTACTAAGGGATGAATTTTGAGTGCTATCTTGGCTTTTTTTTTTTTTTTTTTTTTTTTTTTTGGTACTAGGGATTGAACTTGGGGGCACTCGACCACTGAGCCACACCCCCAGCCCTTTTTATATTTTATTTAGAGACAGGATCTCGCTAAGTTGCTTAGGCCTCGGTGAGTTGCTGAGGCTGGCTTTGAACTCTCGATTCTCCTGCCGCAGCCTCCCCAGCCCCTGGGATCACAGGTGTGCACCACCGCACCCGGCTACCTTTGCTTTTAATGTATAAGTGTGACACATAATTGTTAATAACTGTTGTAGTTAACAAACTGAGAATAAAAGCCAGCACACAGTATGCCCAAGTAGTCAACCCATCCCGCATCTAGAAGTTCCTTTTAAATAACGAAAAGAAAAAAGATAAAATACATCACAAATTCTCAGGGTAAAGTCTACCATTTCTCAACATGACAGGAAATTCAACTTCTGACCCACAGAGAGACTGGAAGTGGGGAGGCTGGTCTGTGTGTTCCTGTTTTGTTTCAGGAGCAAGTCACTAAGAGTGTGTATCTGGAAATGAAGTGTCAGTGACAACTCGAATCAGGAACAGAACCTAGGTCCCTGCCTGAGGGCTTATAACAAAGGCTCAGACCAGGCTTTCTTCCAAAAATGTTTTTAATTCCACCATCCATCTTAATGGCCTACTATAGACTAATTTAGCCAATAGTTGTTATAATACTAAAAATGGAAGCTAATGATTTCCACTAAAAACAACCAAGTCAGTATTATAAAGAATGTTATAAGAAACTGATTATCATGGGTGCATTTGTTTCCCACTTCCTTTTCCCTGTAGAAAGCCTTAATAAGATTTCCACATCAAAAGCAAAACCATTTCTTCCTCTCCTGGGACCCGAGAGTATTACAAATGTGTTCTCCAGAGGCAGCTGCCCCCATAACTCCTCTCCTAAGACTCACCAGGCACCGAGTGCACCACCTGCGCCTGCTCAGTGTCTGCCATTCAACACGTGAGGGCACCTCAACTTCCTTTCTTTGAACACCCACAGCACCCAGCACTTGGCTCATTGCTATGTAGTAGCTTTGCACACTTTATGATTTCCCAAATAAGTGCATTTTGAAAAAAAGCACAACTTTTAAGGCAAAAGTCAGATAACAGACATACCACACAACTATCTAGCTGGAGGAAACCTGGCAAAAAAAATAGATCAAAGGTTTTCAGGTGCCACTGGCTGAATTAACCAGGAGTGCTGGAAGTTAAGCACATGAAACCTCAACATAATTATGATAGGATTAAGAATTTTAAGTGGCAATGAGTCAAGCAGAATTCAGGTTTCTTTTTTTTCAGATAGAAATCACATTTCCTTTTACTTGAGTACTTCATTCACACTGTTTCCTCTCTTGGCAACAATTAGGTCTGAACCTCTCAAGAAAATTGCATGGGACCAGAGTGAGAGCCAATGTGAACACAGGCCCCAACAAACCAGGGCTTTCAGAACAGCAAAAACCAGCCTCTCCTTTCACCAAGGAAAAGGCTAGGAATCAAACAATCCAAATTTCCACCTTCTAAATGTAGAAAACCTAGAACTCAATGCAAACACAGAAACCAAAATTTATCAGGAATAGGCAAGATGGCAAAGGCATCAAAGGCAAGATGGTTTTCGAGAAGACTCGCCCTGACCATCTGGCCTCTTCTATTAGGAATGGCCTCACTCCAGCATTTTTGAAGAAAGATGGTTTTTTTTTTTTTGTTTCTATTTCATTTCCCAGAGAGGAATAAAATCTACTAAAAGGGATAGAATGGATCAGATTAAATCAGCTCACTCACAAAAAACATTCCCAGATAGTGACTTTCGGTTGCTGAGAATGCTCAGCAAAGTATGTCAAAGTGGCAAAACCTCTCGGGGCAATCTGAGAAAAGAAGTCAAAGGTGGCGAACTCATTCACTGACAGGTGTAGGTAGAACACAGTGCCTGGTGGCCTTCATTAGCTGGTCCACTCTTTGGTTGCAGAGGCCTCAGTGGGAGCCACTTCCTCTACACATTTTGCTGGCTTCTCCTCCTCTTCCTCCTCATCCTCTTGGGGATAGAGGTCCGGGTATTTCTGCATGCACTCCTGCATGGCCTGAAACTGGTCTACACGATCTGATCCCTTGATGTCCTCCATGTGGGTTATTCATACAGTCATTGGGGTCATGAGCCACCAACTCTGCATTGCTGGGAGTTTCGTGGTCTTCTTTAGTCACAAATATCATGCGATCTTCCCCTTCCTGCCGACAGTAGGCCATGGTGGCTCCAGGCCCGCAGCTTCTGAGCAGCGATAGTGGCTACACCTTCACGCCTTGACCTTCCTCTCCCAGGCAGGATGGGCGACTGAGGCCTATGAGCTGCCCCTTGCAGGCCCACCTCTGCGCCTTCCCCAGGATCCAGGTTTCTTGAGCCACACCAACATTCAGTTTTAATCTGTTTGACATATGTACTCTGAAATCATATATTAGTTTCTATAAAATGAAATTCAAATGTTAGCGAAAACTATCTGTACCAGGAGGAGTTAATGAAAGGACTGGTTACAAAGGAATCTCTAAAATTATTAGACAATTACAATAAAATTCCTGTGACTAATAACTGCAAAACCTTTCTGGGACATGACCTTAATTAAATATTTTTAATTTTATAACTTCTAAAAATGAAAGAAATGACTAGCTTTCATCTTCCTCTGAGGAATCCCCATATTGCTATTTAAAAAATGATGAGCTCACTAATCCTTTTTTCTTTTGGTATTGGGGATGAAACCCAGAGGCATTTTACCCCTGAGCTACATCCCCAGCCCTTCCTTTTATTTTACACACACACACACACACACACACACACACACACACACATATATATATATATATATATTTTTTTTTTTTTTTTTTTTTTTTTTTTTTTTAAATTTAAAGACAGAGTCTTGCTAAGTTGCTTAAGGTCCTAGTTGCTGAGCTGAGGCTGGCTTCTAATTTGCAATTCTCCTGCCTCCATCTCCTGAGTCACTGGGATTACAGGCATGTACCACCATGCCTGGCTGAACTGAATAATTTTAACAGAAGGCCCTAGTTTCAGGGTCAACTCAATTTGTTTCCTACTTAATGAATTTTCCATTTCCATTTAATGTTGGGAAGCATGTTCCTGTGCCATTTTCAGGATCCTGACCAAAGGGGTTTCCCAGGCCAGGTGAAAGGATTAGATGCATGTCCCCACCTCAACACACACACATGCACACACACACTAACCACACTAACACTCACTTTCTTTAGGTCACCAGTTTTAAATTCTGCCCTCCGGCTATAGCCTCACAATGTGGCCCCTTGCTGTGTCCCTGCCCACCCACAGAATGGAAGGCAAACACATCAGAGCCTCAGGACTGCAGGTGCCATGGAGTCATCTACACCCCTGGCAGGCTGCAGATCGTACTGATGGCTCCACTTGGGGAGTGGCAATAGCCCGATGGTCTCACCTCATGGTGTCATAATGTTATTTTAGATAAATCTAATGGCATCAGATTGAGCAAACATTTTCTCCTGTGCCTTAAATTATGGTTTCTTAAATAAAATACCCAATTTATGGGAACAGATCAGTTGAGAAAAACTAAAGTAGTGATTTTATTCTAAGTGACCTGTCCCACTACATCAGTATATTTTCCTCACAAAGAAACCAAGGAGTGTAGACATAATGCACTAACAAGAACTTTAAAAAAAAAAAAAAAGAAAAGAAACCAGGGAGAAAAACCTATTTTTAAGATCAGCTGAAAATCTAAATGGCCTGATATTACTTACAGATTGTTGATACAGTATTCCTTTGGACAGGCTCAGTTTGGGCAACTGGGAGCAGAAAATTTCACTTTCTCTTTATACCTGATCATCATTGTCTAATTTCAGCCATAAAGCAAAGTTAACAAAATCCTAGAGAAACATTTCATTTTGATTATGGGATTACTTGAAGAAGGATGTATATTCTGAGTTATAATCAGGAAAAAAAGTCAGATTTTTACTATTTATTCAGCACTAACTCACTTTTAATGAGTTAAAAGGGCTGAATAAACAGTTCTGGAGAACTGTTATCTTTCTACATCTCCCTTACTAATTGTAAGTGCAGAACCTCAAGATCATCTTTCTACCTGTTCAGTAATGATGACTATGTTTTACATGATCTTTTGACAGAATCCCTTAGTGTTGTTGGTCACCAAATATTTTTAAAGGTATCTACATAGTACATAGAATGTTAAGTTACATAATGAACATCAACTAAAATATTGTCCTTGCTTAGTATTACTTTATCATCTAAAGTTCCACTTAACTAGCCGTGATGGCATATGCCTGTAATCCTAGCAACTTGGGAGGCTAAAGCAGGAGGATTGCAAGTTCAAAGCCAGCCTCAGCAACTTTGTGAGGCTCCTAAGCATACTTCAAGGGCTTTTAATGAGGTAATTTCTCAGTGCAAAATTTTCCTTTAATGCATATTTTTTAGGAAGGCTCCCTCCTCCTCACTACACTACGTGATCCTGTCCCTTAGAATCATCCTGGTAAGCCAACCTGCCTCACCAAAGAAGCCCCCTGCAAGTTTTCTGTAGAAGTGGACTCATCAATTAAAAGCCAGGTTGGTACATGGCACAGCCTGAAGAAACTGCCTGCAGTTCATTGCTAATTACCAAGGCAAACATTTGTACTTCAAAGTCAACAAACAGAATAACAAGCCTCAAAGACTATTAGCTCCAAAGAGAGTTTGTCCCACCAAATGCTACACCCATGTATGGCTCTTATGCATTTATGGTTCAAAGTCAACAATTAAAGCAACAAATGCCATAGGCAGTGATCCTGATAAACCATCCTGGTCTGTCACTACACAGGCCACCCAGTTCCCACCTCAGTACTAAGGATATTTTTCCAAACAGCCCAGTCACTGCTGATCTGCAGTTTCCTTAGCAAACGAGGGACTTTAGATATCCTAGCAAGGGCTTCCGGGTTGAAACTTTCTACAACATCTCCATAGTAATATATTTTTATCTCTAAAGCAATTGAAGGAGTGACAGACCACCAGCAAGTCTCCTGAAGGAGGGCGAAAGGCTATGAGGGAACCTGCCTTCCAACACCAGACGACACTGCTAACCCAGAGAATTCACTCCAGTGTGGGACAGTCACTCACAATCTGCTTTGATCCTAATCCCCAAAAAGGTGATGGAAAAGGATAGAGGGAAATTCCCAATATCTATGCCTTCTATCTTTCCCTAGAAACCTCCAGCTAATAAAAAAGACAATTTGGAAAAGAAAATGTTAGATGCTACTCAAATTTGAGGGCCATTATCAGTGTAGAAAAATGATTTGAGCAGTCGGTGTGTTTCTGTCTCTTTATTACAAAGTAAATTCCTCATATTTAATCTTTTTTTTTTTTTTTTTTTTTTTTTTTTGCAGTGCTGGGGACTGAACCCAGGGCCTTGTGCTTGCAAGGCAAGCACTCTACCAACTGAGCTATCTCCCCAGCCCATATTTGATCATTATGATCAGTTTTAACAGACAGCATGGATCAAACTGGTTAAAACTTTAATGATGTTATAATATTTATTAACAGCAAATCCTGAATATAGAAGATCTATGAATCCCCTAATTACTTCCATTTTATGAACTGGCTTTTTAAAAACAATCAAAGAAATGCTCTTTTGAAGAACAAAGTTTGGGGGCTTGGAGAAAAGACGTGAACATTACAAATTCTTCATGGATCCATCAGAGTTTTTAAGCCATTTAAATCCAACTATAGAAGATCAGATTCTGATCCGATTTTATTTCTACATTTTTAGAACAACTTTTCACTCACACATTCAAGGTGACAATGGCATTGAAAATATCCCCAGGAAAAGACTGGCATGAAATACAAAAAAATGATAATAGTTCTGCATTCGAGTGGTTATTTCACCTTTCTGTGTTTTTCAATTGTTCTACTCTAAGGCTATATAATTTCTATAATAAAAATGTCAATGAAGAAAGAATCCAAGGTTACAAAATGTAGCCGATGATAAAAATAATTCTCAAATGTGCATAAAGGATACATTCAACTAAGATCAAGAAGATACCAGCTGGAAAGGCTCCAAGGAGATTTCAAGATGGAGCCCATCAGCAGCATTTCCTGACTGCTTTCCTCAGAGACAGGAAGCAGCAGGAGCCCCTTCCCTAAAGCACGGTGGATTCAAACCAAGGCAGATCAGCCAAACACTGATTTCTACACGTTTATTAGCCTTCTGTGCTTAGGGAATCTCAGAACACTTCTGAAATCTGTGCTTGATTCAGTTTAGAGGTGAAGAAAGAGATTCTCATACAAACAACTACATGACCAAAAAATGGAGGCCTCACTAGCAATGGCAACCATGGTAGGAAACCAAACCATCTCACAAACATTCCATAACCTATGGTTTAGGAAAAGATTAGGTAATACTGATTTTTCAAATACTATTTCATAAACTCAACTATATGCATTAAAAAACCTGTATGCACAAGGATGTAAACAGATCTCATGCACACTGATGGCCCACAGAGGGACCCTCCATACCCTTTCAGGAGATTGTTTGGGCAATAAAAACAAAATCTGTATTTTAAATTGGTACGTGTCTCATCAGACAAATTTTTTAAACTCATTTTTTAATGTCCTAGCGAACATTACACACTAGTAAATTTACCCAGAAAGGGGAATTTTAAATGCTACTAATATAGGTATAAGAAAACAGAAGTCTCTCAGTAAGGATTTCAGAGTCCATTCTTCAGCAAATCATACAGTCTGTGCCCAGAGGCTGTGCATCCACTAATGTGGCTTCCTTCCTGATCTCTAAACAATAGCCCCTCCACACAGAGGTGTCTAGATGTTGGCCATCTGCCTAATCCCACGGGCTCCTCAGGCAGGGTCACATCTGCTGGTTGGTGAAGAAGGACTTAGTCTCCCTGCAGACAGGATTTACACAGAGTGGACAACTCAGCGTCAACTGCTTGGAGCACAGCGTGTTGGACTGGATGTGAGAGTGTACCAAATCAGCCAGGGCCTGTAAGACACACAAGGAACACAGAGCCATCTGAAGAGACACATCTGCTGGTCCCGGGATGCCCTCCTCCTGTCTACCTGCATGACTTCTGGTTATCTGGGCTTCTTTTAATTTGAGTTGTGAAGCCCTTGAACTGAATTTTGTAACACTGTCCTTTCCTGAGCTTCCTCAGTTTAAGGAAAGTTAAAATAGAGATTTTAGAAAACAATTCCTCTTACCCCACCCACTCCACCTTTTCTCTGAAAAGCAAATTTTAAAGTAGACATAGCTATGGTGGGCAGACACAAGAAAACGGGAGCTCCTGAAAGGAGAAAGGAGGGGATGGATAAGGAATTCGATCTTATTTTTGTAATTAATTGGAACTCCAAATGTTCTAATATGTGAGAAAACCAATATTCTGCAAGAGTTTCTCAGAGGATTACTCCCCTGAATGTTCTACTAAAATGGTTGTAACACTGTAGATACCTTAGAGAACAATGGATTTCCATTAAGAGACTCCGCTCTTCTGATGTTTTCAGCTCCACACTGAATCAAATGAGAAAGGGGAGGAAAAAGAGACGTGTTTTATTTCCCTTTTTTTTTTTTTTAGAAACTGCTAATGAAAAAATAAACACATGTACACACAACTCACAGCCTGATTTCCAGTGTTCAGAACGCTCACAAGTGACACGCATGAAGAGAGCACCTAGGTTGATTCTCATCATAAATTGCTCTTCAATTTCTATGTCCTCCCCCAGCCCATTACCTTCCCACAGGTGGATTGCTTCCAAACCACATTTGAGGTACTCCTTGATGGAATTCTCAAGTAATTTAAATCTGCTAACCATTTCTTTTATTCCACTTTTCTAATGCATACACTTACTGTCTCCACCTAAACAGACTGTTGCTTTAATTAAGTAAAATTTCCGTCTCAAGTGCCAAAATGAAGGAATTTAATTCATGAACTCTTAAGATATATATTGGATCTAGATTGGATCCATACAGAGTTTGGATTTTAAATATATTCCTACAGAAAAAATTTTTTTACCTGAGTATTATTTTAGTATCACCTTTCTTTTCCCTGTTCAAAAATATTCAGCTAATTATCCCCCCAATAACAGAGAACTGTCTAATGATGATGCACTGGGTAGTCAGGCTCTTTTCCTTCCCTTTCCTGCTGATAAGCTTGTGCACTGCTTCAGTGTATAGACTGGCATCAACATCAGAAGATGGCCCAAGAAATATATCAGATTCCACGCAGAAACTTTGCTCTCAACTCATGAGGCTCGATCCTAAAACCTCACACCAAAGTCAGTCGCAGCGGAATGACCAGTGCTGGCGGAGGACAACTCCCCTGGTGTTGAAGGAGAGTCAGTGCACATGCTTCAGAAGGGCAACCTGGGGGTGCCATGCCTTCTAGGAACTTATCCAAAGAAAATAACTGGAAAAATGAAAACATTTATTCTACAGTAGTGTATGAAAATAAAAATTTTAAATGCCTTAAATATACACTAATCACTACAAAATGGATAATAATCTCTATAAAAATAGGGATCTAATTATGTTTACTAATGAGTTCATAATGTACATTTTTTAAGAAAGAAAAAAGATTATAAAACAGTATGAATAAAATACCATTTCTGTTAAACAAGTAGAAAAAAGAAGTCTAGTTTTCCTAAAATACATGTTTATGTATTAGGAGAAAAAGGGACCTATTTTTATCTAAATATGAAGATGTTCTCTCTTGGGGTAAGATTCTGAGTGCATTCCACTCTCTATGCCATACAACTCTCTGTGCTATCTGAGATCTTTATTATTTTTATTATCAAAAAGCAATGTAGTTGGGGGCTGGGGATATAGCTCAGTGGGTAGAGTGCTTGCCTTGCAAGCACAAGGCCCTGGGTTCAAACCCCAGCACTGAAAAAAATTTTTTTTTTTTTAAAAAGCAATAAAGGGATTTCTATTTGGGAAAAATTTTTTTAAACTTTTTGAAGTTAGTTATTTTAAACATAATATATTTTGCCATAAAAATAATAAAGTAAGTAGTAGTTTAGATGGTTTTGTTTAATTCATATAGGGACTAATTTCTAAGTTACTAATAATTGCTTTGATTACTAAGTAACATGAATGAATATGATTGCCATTCAGTACAGGCAAAAACTCGTTTTCCAAACACACTGACTGGTATGAACCATGGCAAGTGCACAGTTGGCCCAGGTGATGACAGGATACAGAGGAATCGTGAAATGAAACGCAGGGGCAATGCCACACGGCCTCACCTTTGTCAGTTACACCCTGCCTGCCTGCAAAATCTTCTTAATTACCAACAAGCAAGTTTGGAAACTTCTTACCTTCATCCATGTTTGATGATTGGCAATGGGCACAAAAATAACAAGGCTGGGGACTGGCTTGCGTTCCGCCCCCACCCACTCTCCACCCTGCCCTGCACTTGCACCCAGTTCCAGAGACCATGCAGAGCTCTGCAAGGCCAGGCCTCCATCAGTCACATGTGGAGATGATGGGGAATTCTGGCAGAAGATTAGAGGGTGAAGGGGCTCCCTGAGTCCCCGGTTGTTATGGACTGGATGTCAGGGGTCCTCCAAAAGCTCACGTGTGAGACAGTGCAAGAAGGTCCAGAGGAGAAATGACTGGGTTGCAAAAGTCTTAACCCAATCAGTGAATTAATCCCCTAATAGGGATTAACTGAGTGGTAACTGCAGTGGTAGGCGTGACTGGAGGAGGTGGGAATTGGGACATGGCTTTGGGTATATATTTCTATCTGGTAAGTGGACTCTGTCTCTGCTTCCTGACCACCATGAGGTGAGCTGCTTCCCTTCACCACACTCTCCCGCCAGGATGTTCAGCCTCACCTTTAGCCCGAAGGAATGCAGCCAGCCTTCTATGAACTGAGACCTCTGAAACTGTGAGGCCTCAAATAAACCTTTTCTCCTCTACAGTTGTTCTGGTTGGGTCCGTTAGTCACAGCAGCGAAATAACTAATAGACTCTCATAGAAACAGAGCTATAAATTGGACACAGTTTTCAGGCCAGCCCTCAGAAGCCACAGAATAGGTAGCAATAGTTTTTCTCTACCCTGAACATCCATCTTATGAGATACCGAGGTGGTATTATTTCAATAATCAGATTGATCACAACATGGCAGCAAACAGCTAATTAAGTGAGTGCATAAAAGAGGTCAAGGAAATCACAACACACTCTGCTTCTTGTTCATTGCACGCTCTTCTCTGAAATGACAACAACTCCTATATGCCCTGAAATTCAACAGAAACAGTGTAATAGCTTGAGTAAATGATACAATTATATTAGATAAAGAAAAGGAATTATGGAACAGGGAAAAATTTTCCCTCAGAATCAGTAAAGTATACAATTTGCCGTTCTTAAAGGAACGCAGTTGTTATTATTTTCGCATATGGTAGTAATTCAAACTAAACAAAATGATCCCTGGGTCACCTGATTTAAAAAGGCACAAAAGTAACTCCAGAAGTAACGCTGTGTGTTCAGACTATCATGCAGATGAAACATCATCTAACAATGAGGATGTAGTATATGCAAACACATATAGCAAACAATATTTTTGAATGACACAGTTAGATGGCTGCAGAGAAAGTTTCCTTTTAAAACAGATCATGATGGGCTTAATAAGCCAAATGGGAGTGCTCACCTCCTTGGCTAAAACTTGAGAATACTCGATATCCAGTTCGTACAGCGTTTCAATGTGATCACTGGTAAATGCTATTGGGACCAAAAGTATATTCTTCCTCCCCCTCTCACACAGTCCTTTGATAGCCTCATTTGTTTGAGGACCCAACCAGGGTACTGGACCAACCTATGAGAAAAGAGGATGAGCACATAAATGGATGTTCTTCCAAAATGTCCAAAACATCCCCCCACACACACCCTAGGCACACACACCTGCCCCTCAGGGCCAAGAGCTCTTATACCTGCTTCAGTGGGTTTTGGTATTTTTACACTGAAGCTTGAAATCTTCTAAAAGTTGGCCCAATATAAGTAAATAACAGTCTGTCATTATAATTAAAAATAAAATATTAAGCCAATGGAACTCAATTAATCCTTTGATTTCCTTTTATATTACTTAGACAATTCTTTCTGCCAAGGATGAGCAATGAGTCGAGAGTGGACTGTAAATGTGTGAAAGCCACCTACCTTGGACTGCCAGACCAGTCGGTAGGGGTTGGAGTAACCCAGTCTTTCCATGACTTTGTGGACAGTGGCGCCTACCTCCTGAGGATAGGGGTCCCCTCTGTTGACCACCTGCATCAGAGACACAAGGGTGTTCAGTTGCCAACATCATGAAGGGCTCTGAGCGCTTCCAACTGTGCAGTGACATGGTGTAAGCCCCAGATCAGAGTCCTCCCAGTCTCCTGCATTAGTGACAATAAGATCTGAGCAATTTTGGCAATTCCTTGGTCCCATTTCATCGCTGGTCAAAGAGAACTCTATAATCGATCTCCTCTGAGGTCCCTAAGAAGATTAACAATTCTAGGCTCCCTATTGTTTGTAGGAAATTGATGAAGTCTAACTATGGAGGATTGTTTCCCCTAGCCCCACATCTGATAGGAAAAATAACAAAAAATTTGGGCAGGAAGCGCCAACATGGGATGGAGATCTGTACCTGTGTAGTCATGTGAGTGGCTGATTTTAAAGCAGGAATTGAAAGCATGTGGTATGGGCGATGTACGAAACTGCTGAGTACACGATAAACTCCAGTGGGACAAGAGGAGGAAGGAGGAAGCATGTGGGTCAGACTCCGGGCTCCTGGGGAATCTCCTCTCTCCCCACAGCAATGGACAGCAGGCAAACGCTCAGTGTGCAGCAAATGTCTGATACATGTTGCTGATAGGACAGCTTGCTAATACCTTTAAAAATGCAACTGTTTTAACATTTTCTTGAGTACTGACTCCCTACCTCCTTACCCTGCTTTATTTTCTTCTCTGACATCTATTACCTTCTAATATATCTTTCATATTGTGTTTAATATCTTTTACTGCTATTCTCCAGGGACAAAGATTTTTGACTGTTTTCTTCTTTCTCATCCTATGAGAGAACAGTACCTAGAATATCACAGGTGCTCAAAAAATACTATATTGTTGACATGAAATACTAGCAAGCTATTTTATGATATTACTACTGGCTAAAAAGCCAATAAAAGTGAAATATAAAAGAAATGAAGGAAATACAAAGTTGCCATTAGGACAGTGTATTAATGATTGCTATAGGTAAGATCCACCCGTGGATGCTAACTAAAATCAGTGACAAAAACCTGAGGAATAACAAAATGTTTGCAGACTCAAAGCATCTCCTCCAGGGTATTTTTAATTACAAAGAGAGAATCAGTAACTTTGCCATGGACAAATACAGCAGATACCACCTTAACCAAAGGACCAAGGATCACCAGGAGTAAAACACACCAACATCACACAGCCCCTGGTATGATACGCTGAGAGGAGTGCTCTTGCCAATACCACATAATCACAATCCAATCATGAGAAAATACCAGATAACCCCAATGGCGGGCACACCAAAAACAACTGGAATTCTATAAATAACTCTTCAACATAGCAGGGCAATAAAAGAAAAACAGGAGAAACTGTCATAGATTGGAGGATACTGACAAGAAAAGACTGCCAAAGACAGCATGGGACCCTGGAACAGAAAAAGGACACTGGTGGAAAAATGGGTAAAATCCAAATAAAGTCTGGAGATTAGTCAACGGAACAGCACCAATGCTCATTTCTCAGTTTTGATACCAAACTATGTTTATGTAAGACTTAGCATTGGGGAAGCTAGGTGAAGGGGAGGTGGGACCTTACTTTTCTGTAAGTCTAAAAATTATTCAAAGTAAAAAAGTTATTAGTTATGAGTGCAGGGGAAAAGAGAGTTTGCGAGGTCAGTTTTCTTTCTCAACAATCCCCCCACCTTCCCTAGCCCTGTCACAGCCTCGTGACTTCATGGCATTCCTTAGTCCCACACAGGAGCTTGGAAGCACCTGCTCAATCCCTGTAGGAAGGCAAGGGAAGGGAGGCCCAGGGTGAGAGACCGCAAGGAGGCACATGGAATGTTCCTGTGCAAAATGTTCAGGAGCTTCCCTTCTGGCACTTCAGGTTTGATCATACACAGATGGATATGTGAAGAGGATCTGCATGACACCAGAGAAGAGAATACAGTACTGTTAAAATGAAATAGGTGAGCATCTAGAAGGGAGAAATTTATCTCCAGAGCCACCTACTGCCCAAGCAGCGACTGCCTAGTTGAGGTGTTGGAGAGGAAACACGGCTCAGGGCTCGACTCTAATGACCACCAAGTGGCAGTATGGAGCAGCAAGACCAGTGACCCTCAGCTGAGGCTGGCTCCATTAACCACCAAATTCAAACTTTAATCACACCTAAGAAAATGTAATTCTCCATCTCTCTGGCTTGGAAAGCAGTATTTTTTGTTGTTATTATTCTTCTGTGTTTTCCAGGACTGAACTCAGCGGAGCTTTACCACTGTACTACATACTTATTTCTTATTTCAAGACAGTATTTCTCTTAAGTTGCCCAGGTTGGCCTTGAATTTGCAATCCTCTGCCTCAGCCTCCCTGGTAGCTGGTATTACAGGCATGCACCACCACACCCAGCACTGAAAAGCAATGTTTTTAGGACACAATACTAGTTTTAAACTGATGAAACTAATTACTTATTCCAAGCCCTTCTATAAATTATATGGTGCTGGGTGTGGAGGCGTGCCTATAATCCCAGCGACTCAGGAGGCTGAGGGAGCAGGATTGCCAACCTAAGTAACTTAGTAAGGCCCTAAGCAACTCAGTGAGACCCTGTCTCTAATAAAATATTTTAAAAAGGGCTGGGGATGTGGTTTGTTGGTTAAGCACCCTTGAGTTCTATCCCCAGTACCAAAAACAAAATATTACATACACACACACACACACACATATATATATAAATTATATGGCACAGTAGCTTGATCTTGCTTCCAAAAATTTGATTGCCATGGTGCAGTTTGTAGTATTTTATTCAACGACCTGGTATAATATGATGAACTCAGGAGCAACCAGGTCAAACCTGATATGCTATATATTCACTTGCCAAAATGTGGTCCTTAATCTTAGCAAATCAAAAACTACACTCGTTTCCTGGGATTCAACAGCCTTTTATCAAGTCTTGAGAATAGAAGACTAGAACTGAGAGCACTGGTCTGAATGGTAGCTGGCTATATAACTGGACACACTGAAACATCAGCCTCAATGGGACAGGCAAAAACTCTTCTTATAACAGTCCCACTTAATAGAAATTCTTCCAACTTAATATATCTTCCAATCATCACTTTAAAGAGGTTAAGAAAAGATTTACAATATTTTAATTTGGATTGTTATGAGGTTGCAAATAGTGAGTCAAAGGAAGTCTGTACCAAGTTAAGTCTGGAATTTTAGCAGGCATTCTTGAATAAGGGATTAGAACGGAACAGAGCTGGGTTCATTTTTCACATCTAGAAGATGTAACAACCCAGTCCCCTACACTAGGTCACCCAACAAAATGCTCTTACTTACAGACATTGGCAGTGAGTGAGCAGAAAACAGAAGGACCACCTCGTTCCTCTTCTCAGATGGAAAACGATCCAGTTCTTTCAGAATGTGGTCTGCAAAGCACTGTAGGAATCCCAAAAAAGGAGAAGATGGGGAAATGGGAAGACAGAAGTGGAAGGCAAGAAAATATTTCAAAAATGAGAGTTATACCAAAAATCTCAAATCAACCCTCAAAAATAAGAACACTTTTTAAAAAAAAAAAAATTGCAAACAGTACAGTCTCTTTGCTTTGGTTCATCATCAAAATGGATCGTAACGGTTTGAGGGGCCTAGGGAATTTGATGGGAAACTTCTGAAGCTCACTAATGGCTCCCTGCAAATGAATGCTGCAGATCTGCCTCCCCTCGGGAAGAGCAGGGCACACTTCCAGATGGAAAGGAAACACAGATGGGAAGGAGAAGCTGTTTTAAGGCCTTGCATCTGCTCCGTTAGCAGGAAAACAGCTTACAGGGTCTTTCTAAATCTTCCTTACTTTGGCTTTCAGGCATATTGCATGAAAATACATTAGCTAGAAATAGGAGAGAAATAAGAAAATACTCTTCTATTTTTATGACACCTTCCTCCTGAGTCCAGGATCCTCGTGAAGGCAATCTCAACCTTTCTCACACCCTCCCTAATGACAGATGACAGGTGGCACAACCCCCATTAGATGCACAGAGCAGGAAAAGATGTTGTGGACATGGGGCCATCCAACCACATCTGGGAACTGGGGCTAGAACACAGGTCCCGCCACCTGCAAACCTCTGTCTACCAGAACACTTTACTCCCTCCATCTAGCTGGCACTTTCCAATTCACAGGGATAGGTGCTGAAATGCCAGATCAGAAGAGGCTTGCTTTCATCTCACACTTTAATCATTCTTTATCATTTAAATTATAAAGAAGATGCTACAAAGGACAGTAACAGGTCAACTGACAAAAGTGGAATATGAACAGAAATGAGATAAAATTGAGTGTCAATGTTTAAATTTACTGATGTTGAATGTTGTGTTGAAGTTACGGATGAGAACAGTCCTAGTCTTAAGAAACAGACACTTAGAATATTTAGGTGTAGAAGATAGTAAAATATATACCACTTACTCTCAAATGGCTCAGAAAAAAGAATACATATATGCACAAACACATATATAGTCATATACACAGAGCATCAAATAAAAAAGCAAGTGGGACAAATGCTAATAATACATGAACCTAGGCAAAGAGTAGAAGAAAATTCCCTATACTATTTTTTTTTTTTTTTGAGACAGGGTTCTATAATGTCCAGGATGGCCACCTACCCCTGAGCTCAAGTGATCCTCCTGCCTCAGTCTCCTGAGCAGCTGGGACAACAGGTGTACACCACAGTCTGGCTATATACTTCTTGTACTTGTCACTTCCAAATAAAAAGATTTTTTAAAATTGATAAAGGACCATTTTCCAGAAACATACAAATCTGCCTTTGTTAGCATTTTGATATATCAGGGGTCAGTTAATACTATAGGAGGTACAAACTCTTCCCTAATAAATATTAGATTCTGGAACTTTCAAATTTGGTAAATAAGTGCCACATGACACAAGATGGCACCTAAAGTTAAGTTTCACTTCTCTGAATTTATGATTTACTAATTGAGTAAATGTGGTAATATTTGAAATTTAAAAAACTTATATTTTCCAGTGGTCTTTGCAGTGTTTGGAAACTAAGGATGTTGAGAAAGCGTTATTTGCGAGCAAGAACCTAGAAGAGGAGGCCTCTGTGAAGTTTAAGTAGGTTGGGACACAAATTTACTCCAATTATTCCTACAGTGAAATAAATAGTAATATTAGAAACCATAGTAATAAAATTACTGCTGTAATTATTACCTATAACAAGTAGAAATGTGGATTAAGAACCACACTATTAACTCTATTTTCAGTTTTAAACTATATTTTTAGTTTTAGTTTGACTTGCTTTTAGTTTTGTTTTTCATTTCCAAAACAAATTCCTAACTTATCCAGAGCTCAGCATTTCTTTCCTTTTCTCAGCTTGCAAAACTGCAAACCAGCACATAATTCGTTGGCTTTAGCAGTCTCCAAGCCATCTTCAACTCTGAGGCGCCACGGACACATACTGCAGCTTAAATCACCTACAGCCCATCTGCGGGATCTTCTGCACACAGCCCCTCTGCAGAATGAAAGAGGCACCGCGGCCCTCAGAGCCTTCAATCACACCATCCAGGAGGGCAGATAAATGCCTCTAAAATTCCCTTTTATTTTATGAACAGAGACTTCCTCAGTTAAGAGACCTTTCCATCTTTCTGCTTCCCCCTTTTCAAAGGGCTGAATTTTAATGCAAATCTAATTACTCCCTGATCAGGGCAGGCAGATGCTGTGCAGATCCCTGGGTACTCTGCTCCACATGTAAGCGCTGACCTTAGCCCTCCCTCCAGCCACAGCCTCCAAGGGCTGCAGTCAGGGGATGCGGTGCTCCCTTGGGGCAGTGCTGGCAGGACCCAGCAGCACCGCAGGGGACACAGAGCCCACAGTGACACCCATCCCCATGGGGGCTCCTTCTTTTCACCTTTTTCTTAAGACTGGAGTTCACCCGGAGTTAACCCTTTACGAGCTAAAGGGTCAGGTCTGTTCTAGAAGAGTTAGCTTGATTTTAATGATATCTAGCACCATCTAGTGGTTATGGATTTTAAGTAACGGGGTATTTTGCCAGAGGTCAGACAATGCTCAAAGAATGGAAAATAAACGGGACAATCGAAATCACTTCAATATTGCTCATACCTAAACTTACTCAAAATGAAAATCTTCTACTGATTAAAAAAATCCTATTTGCATGACTCAGGACAATATTTTATCAATTGCCTTCCATACTTGAAGGACATTAAAGAATAAAATACCAACTCGAACTTATTTTAGAATTTTGTAGTTTACACTGATTCTTCTGAAATCAAGCACCTATTAATATACATTATATACATATAAGCTGTACAGGAGCAATGAAACTTTCCACATTGAAATGTTTTTATTTTCATGTCTCAGAACATGTAGATATATTACCTTACATTTTTTAAATTTGACTCTTTAAAAATTTTTTTGGTTGTACCTGGACACAATATCTATATTTTATTTATTTACTTTTATGTGGTGTTGAGGATCAAACCCAGTGCCTCACACATGCAAGGCACGTGCTCTACCACTGAGCCACAACTCCAGGCCACCTAAATTTGACATTTTAAAATATTTAGAAAGTAGACAGTTTGATTTATTGTCAGTCATTCAATCTATACATGTAAATTAGCCCAAACACCATGTACAATCTTTAGTGTTCTTCTGGTCATTGGGAAACACAAAACTCAAAACGTTATTTTGTTATGATTTGGGACTAACAGCATTAATTTGAAGAAAGAAAAGTGGAACTATTTTAATATTAAATTTATCTTCTCTTTTCATAATAAGTCAGGAATCTAATACTTTCTTTTAAGCCTTTAGCATGTAATTTAAGCAAGAGAACAGGAGGGCTCGGAAAGACACCAGAAACCAAGCAGGGACAAGAACTTGATCACCCAGAGGCTGGTGACAGGACTACCAGCAGTCCTGGCTTACCTGGATGAGGAGAGGGTGTGTGGGCCACCTGTCGATAGTGCTCCACTTCATCGTGGGCTTCTTTCCCACCTCATTATAGTACCGATAAATGGCATTTAAGCTGCTGCCTGAAATATAGTAGACATACTTTGATTATCGTGAAAATAAAAAAAAAGACTAGTAAAGGCAGTAATTAAAAGTTCAAAGTAGGTAACTGCTTCTATACAGAATCCCAGTCTAATTACAATCTTTTCAATACTCTAAAATGCATATAGATTTAACTACCCTGCAAATGAAGGTCACTAAAAAGCAATCAATTTCAACAGACTCTCAAAGATTATTGAGGCCATTTCTAGTGAGAAATGTGATGGTTGCGGATTTATGAAATATAAGCAGTTGTTACTTACAAGGACCAAGTCTTATAATTGAAAGCAGGTTAGAATTTTTTCCCATTATGAGGGTAATAAGTCCCATTATAGGAAATGCAGGGGTGAGGAAGAAAGGAACAAAGAAATCAGCCATCATTCCATGGTTCTGTTCTACACAGTTGTTTTCAGGTATTTTTCTTTATGCTGCTTTGTTTTACAAAGTTGAAATGCTAGCATATACATAATTCTTTCTCCTATTTTGGCATTTTTATTTAATATTATGAGATGAGATTATTATGAAATAATTTAATATTATTTCCATGTTACAATGACAGTTTTATAACCACATGTCTCCATGGTGTCACAATAAGGTGAGCAGTTCTTTCTATCAGGACTTTCTCTTTTTATGTACTGCTACATCATCATTCCCTAGAATAAGTTAAATGGATACCAAGTTCTTACAGGCAATCTAACAAAACTTGTATTTCTAAGTGGGAGATGGAAATCATGAAAATTTGAAGCCTATATAGCGGGGCAGATGATGACAACCAAGGTAATTTTTTCTTTTTCTTGGCCCAGGAAAGAGGGCATTGTGGTCAAACTCCAACCCATAAAACCAATCCTAACTGGAACCTCTTCCCCAATCTTAAAATAGGACGAGTTCCAACATATTTGCATGCTTCCCATCACCAATTCAGTGGCTTTTCTAACCATAGGAACTATTAGTCAGCTAGGTTTCCCATTTAAAAGTATAATCAGAACAGAGCCATATTTTAATTCAAATGTATGCTTAGGCTAAGGTTCAACTTTCACAAAAATAAAGGGTTCAATTTTTGTGAATAGAAAACAGTGAATCAAAAGAATCCAAAGTGAGTCCATTCAAGGATCAAAAATAATCTCTAGGACTGGGGATATAGCTCAGTTGGAAGAGGCTTGCCTTGTAAGCACAAGGCCCTTGGGTTCAATCCCCAGCACCGTTTAAAAAAAAAAAAAAAAAAAAAAAACCTCTAGAAATCAAACTAGTTATCACTATATTAATATTGCAAACCATATATCATTTCCAAATATACATAAAATAAATCATACATCATTTTCAGATTCACAAAATACCTAGGTATCATTATCAGATAAAACAAAAGGGCTTTTGGAAGCTATATTAGCTCATTCAGATTACTTGGAAACAATAAACCAGCGGAAGTAATTAAGAAGGGGTAAATACAACTGAGAAAAGTGCTTGTGACAGACACCCAGACTACACTGGCTGCCACTACAGTTCACGTCCAGAAGACAAAATAGATAAATGACACTCTAGTGGCCTCAAAGAATAAATGTATATCCAAAAGGCTTTCACACTCAGAGGTAAAGATGTATCTGTCCTTACATAGAGTTGCACTAAAGAAAACCTGAGCATATTCTGAAGCTCTAAACCCACAGAAAAAGTCAACTGTAAAATGAAACCCAAAATCAATCCTTTGTCATAGAATACCAACCTTCTGAACCTACCTACTTTTGAGGGCAAATATTCACAGGTAAAAGTATATTTTTTAAAGCAAGACAGAAGCATATATCAAAAATTCTAGATCTGACTCATTTCCAATAATATGTTACCAGAAAGTTTTGAAGTTGTAGAAGTACATTTTGGAAAGAAATCACAATTCAAATGACAGGTGCTCTGGACAAATACATAAGGCACTCAACGAGCTCTGAATGTTTCTCCCACCAGCAGCCATTGTTTCTCCTTATAGTTATAGAAATAATAAACATTACTGCCAAAGAGCAATTTGGGAGTAAAAATGTGCTGACCTCAATTCTTGAAATAAAATTCAAATAAACGTATTTGTAGGTGACAGTAGGAATTTTACCTACAATCAGCAACACAGAGATTGCCAAACAGCTTATTCTCCAGCTCCAGTTAAATACATAGGAACAGCAAGTAGTAACATTTTCTAAAATAAAGAACACTAAGGGAAGTTTGCAAGGGGAATCCAAAACTGGATTTTAGTTTAGCAATCAATCAACCCATCACTGAATGCAGCACCACAACAACAAAAATACCAATATTACTCATGCTATTCGGGCATCTCTGCTTTCAAAAGGGAAATAGCACTAACCTTTGCTAATTAATATTAGGGTAGCAATAAATATAAGGTTATGAGTGCCAGGCATGGTGGCTACTTGGGAGGCTGAGGGATGAGGATCACAAGTTCAAAGCCAGCTTGGGCAAATTAGAAAGACCCTGTCTCAAAATAAAGAAAGACTGAGGGTATAGCTCAGTGGGATAGCACCCCTGGGTTCAATCCCCAGGACCACCAAAAGCATTTTTGAAAAAAAAAAAATAAGAATGTGATGTAAACCTAGAGAGTGGCTTAAGGTTCATTATGGATCCATTATCCAGCTGCATTAAGGCACTGAACACACACAGCCATCGCCTTCCACCCACCATTTGTAATTCTCAGCTGACTGGCCAATAATTCAAGAAGCAGATGAACCATGAGATTTCAAATGGACCGACCTGAACTCTCATGTTTAAAGGAGACAGCCTGGATTTGCCATTCAAATCTAAGTGATTTATCCTTTTTACAGCACTCAGTCTCCCTGGTTAACTTCGCTAGGGCCTTATCCACCTTCCCACTGTCAAAAAGGCCGCCCTTACCGGTGGTAGAGCAGCTGTACTGTGGATACTGTGTGAAAGCAATGGCCCTTTCTAGTCCATCTCTCTCCATCTCGTCAATTGCTTCTTCTGTTAAAGGATGGACATACCGGAATCCAATATAGTATTTGTGAGGAGCTATTAGGAAGCACAAGTGGAAAGGAGAAAGTATTAATCTTTATATAGATTCTTTGGAGTCACCAAACACAATGTTAATGCCCAGAACAAAGAACAGTGAACGTAATGTCCTATGATGCTGATTATGTGGGCAAGTTTAGACTATTCCTTGGATCTTAATTATTCTTCAGCTGGTACATGGACTTTCAGTCACTATTCTCTAGAATCAACATCCCCACCCATACCCTTTTACTTGGCA
This sequence comes from Sciurus carolinensis, assembly GCF_902686445.1. Lineage (NCBI taxonomy): Eukaryota > Metazoa > Chordata > Mammalia > Rodentia > Sciuridae > Sciurus > Sciurus carolinensis. The sequence goes on from NC_062227.1 coordinate 64,040,363, forward strand.
TGATGGTTTTTAAAATTCATGCTTCTGTGCCTAATTCTCTGTTGTTGGCTGAGAAAAGAGAGACCCCAGAAAAAGGAGGAAAAATTAGCACTTATTCTTAAAGTGTAAACCCTTGCATACTAGACACTGTAGGAGATACTCTGCTTCCCACACACACACTTAAACTCCATTTATTAGACAGAGAAACAGGCTGAAAGTTCACTGACCTGCCCAAAGCCATAGCTGGCAGGAGGTAGAGCTGGAATTGTAACCTGGGTCCCCCATTCCAAAGCCCATGCTCCTTCTATACCCCACCTGTTCCCATCACCCACTTCCCTTCGATCCCAGATCATCTACTTAATTAAAACAATGTACGAGCACTGGGAATCATACTAAAAGTTCACTGATAACATACATAACACAATGCTTACACGAGAGGCATCAAGAGGGATGTACAGTAATTGTGGCCCTAAAATGGCCCGACCCTGCTTCATCTGTGTTCCTTCCTCTGTGGTTTCACCAATTCCCCTTTCTATCTTCTTTATCCTCCCGCATTTCAAAGGCAGTCATATCACATAATTTCTCAGGCATTTATAAAATCATAAAACTGAAAGAAAGCTTCCTAAAGTGCCCTGGTCTCGCTGCCTTGCCTTTCACAAGATTATACAAAACTAACACTAAGGGATGACATTGGGAATACACTACACAAATGTCAAGTAATAACAGACCCCAGATTGTTATTGTTCAAAGTATTTTCAGGGACTGCAGTGAAGAATGTGACCCAAAATTGCCACTAGAAACAATCAGGTGAAAGTGAAAAAAAAAAAAAAAAGATAAAGAGTTTATCCTATATATACATGATGTACACATGGGCAATATCCTTCATAACTTGACCCAGGGAACTATGAAATAATGGAACATGTTACCAAGGGCAGAACCAGGATGTCAATGGACGTGTGTGTATGTGTGTGTGTGTGTGTGTGTGTGTGTGTGTGTAAGAATGGTCTGATTCATCTCGTGATGGAGACTGCAAAAAAGAGGAAGGAAGAATACAAACGGAATTATTTTCAACTGTCCCTTCTAGGCCATGAATTTTATGTTCTTTTGTATTTAAATAGGTGAATGTAGTTAAAACACACTAGGAGATATAACCCTATAAGCAAATTCCAAAGGACCAATTGTTCAACAATTATGTGATTCATGTTAAAACTACCAACTATCACAAAACCTTCAAGTTCATTTCTAAGCAACCCTTGGCTCTTGGAGCTGAGGTTAGCAAGCCAGTGGAAACTGCTTTCTAATCTACTTGGAGACAATACAATTAGCAGATTGACAGAGTGAGATCCCCAGATGCTGCAGGTCAACCAGTTTCTCACATTGTCTTTTCACCTGTCCAGTGTTTGAAAGTTGCAGTCTAAATGCCTGGGGTCTGAGAGTTTCTCAAATAGTGCAGACTAAGAGGGTTGAGAGACTGCTCTTGCAGATAAAGGTGGGGTGGGTGACCACATTTTTAAGTGAGAGAGAGTAAAATACTCTGGAAAGGATAGATAACGTTTTCCAAAGGCCTACAAACATATATTTAGAAAAAGTGGCAACACTTTTCTGACTTGGTCTCACCTAAGGAGCCAGCAAGAAATGACAGAAGACCTTTGCTGTCATAGTGAATTTCTTGTAGTTGGCTGTGTCTAACAGAACACAGGAGGGGAAGAAGCCTCTCTGACAGTAACCAGCACCACATCTGGTGGGTACCCCACCTGGTCAGAGTGATGCCCAAGCACATGACTCACTGGCCTGGCCTCCTCAGAGTGGACACACTTTGGAGGGAATTATGAAAAGAGAGAAAAATGGGATTTTAAACAGTAAAACTTCACTCATTTAGTAGGTACAATAGTTCCCATGTGGGACATGATCCTTTGGGGAGAAGGGTTTGAAACATGTAGCATGATGCATTTTAATTTGCATCAGAAGGTAAACTCTATGCCAATGGTAAGAAATAAAAGCTTTCTATTCAGTGAATTTTGGCCATGTACCACACTAATGTCTTTCAGAATTGTCTCATTTAATTTTCACAAGAACCCAAGGAATGGATTCTGTTACCTTTCTTTTGGAAAGGAGGCTTAGTGAGGTAAGCAAACTGCCTGAAGTCACACACCAGGAGGAAGCAGCAAAGCCACCCGAACCAGATCCCAACCCCCTACCCACTGTGTTCCCAGTTCCATTAAAAGCAGTAACTGCCCACATAATTAAACTATAATTTTAAAAACACATTTTCATCACAAGAATATACTTCTCACCTGTCTCCTCTGTGTTCTACATGACTACACTGCCCTATAACTATATGTAACCATACCCCTTGCTTATTATAACTCACTACATCAGGTAATTGCTCAATTCTATGCAAAACCAGTGCAAATCTCAAAATTTCCATTCTGGTTACCAAGCAACAACTATGTCCTAAAAAATGAAAGCATGAAACATTTTTTTTTTGTTTGCAATCATTATGTTTTCATGCTTCAAGTTTTCTTAGTAGAAATAAACAAAAAGACATAATTCAAAAGTAAACTTTATAATTGTGCAGAAAAGAAGGGAGGATGCCTTAGTTCATTTTCTGTTGCTCCAACTGGATACCTCGGTCTGAGTAATTTATTTAGACTAGAAGTCTATTTGGCTCACAGCTCTAGAGGCTGGGAAGGCCAAGAGCAGGGCACTAGCATTGGGCAAGGGCCCTCTTCCTGCATTGTGACATGGCAGAAGGCACTGCATGGCAAGACAGAACAAGCATCCTAGCTCAGGTCTCTCCTCTTCTTCTTATAAAGCCACTATAGCCATCATAGGGGTCCCACCTTCATGACACCATCTAATCCTAAGGACCCAACTCCGAATGTCATTATCATATGAATTCCGGGATTGTTTCCAACACATGAACTTTGGGGGACATGAGAGAAAGAAAATGAGAAATGTGAAAGAGGCAAAGGAGGGAGGGAACTGGCTGCTGGTTCCTCTCAGAGGCACTGGGTTCAGCTTAGTGTCCACTAAGTGTATAGAACAGGACAGGGAGCCTCTTTCTGGGCAATCTGGAGAGTCATAGAGCCCCATTCAGTGATTTTCTTGGTCTTCATTGCAAAACTCCCCCACAGAAGCTTTGAAGCCTACAGACTATTTCATTTATCCTACATCCACACTCTGTGCTCATCAGCTCACACGTTTTTGTGTACCATCTCTCCAATAAGTCTCCAAAAGATTTTCCCTCTGCCTCATAAGAAGACTGCCTGAAGCAGCAAGGTCCCACTGGACTGGAAGCTTCTTGTAACTAGAAACCATGGTTTTCAATTCTGAATAGCAACACTAAACAACGCTGAGCATTCAATGGGCTGCTGTGGAATAAAGGAATGGGTGGTCTTGGCCTATATTCAATACTACTACCATACCCCAAAGCAGATCTGCTAACATAATAGGTGTGGTCATCCATCATGGTTTAACTGGCCTGCCTCATGGAGTCCCAAGCATGGGCCACAGAGGATAGTGATTTGCCAAATGGTCACCAATACCAACACCCATCCAGGACCAGGACCTGGGATGAGCTTCTGAGATCCAAAGATATCAAAAGCAGTTCCCAAGAGAAGTAACCTCCTGCTTCCATGAAAATTACCAGGAAAGTTGGCTCCATGAAGGTAAAGTGTGGCTTACTCACTCCTCTGTCCTTCAGCACTACATGACACGTGGTCAGTGCTTATGTAGATCTGGTGGCTGGTTCTGGATGGATATGGGAATTCATAGATGAAAGACTGGATGAGTAAGTGAGAAGATGACTGGAACAAGTGAAGGAGGAAAGACAGTTTCCTGCCCCATTAGGAGTGAGTGTGTCCGGACAAGCGAGCCACCAAGCTGACTCAGGCTCCATGAATACCTAAAACTGAACCCCACACTTCCAATAAAGAGTAGTGAACTTTTTAAGGTAAGTCTCTACAAGACAGAATGCTTAATCACTGTTTTGTTAAAACCACTTTCACATTTTGATTATGTAAGCATGAAGTGGATATTATTATCCTTTGATGCATACCAAAGCAGAGAATGATTAATCCTAGAATGCACAAGCTTGTATCTTCCTGTCTTTGTACAACATGGCCACACAATAAAACAATCAGATATTTGACAGTGAGTGGAACACTGGTTCAACTCAGGTCATTCTGTGGGAACTCTGCCCAGCCAATCCGGGAGGCTGAGGCAAAAAGTGGCCTGATTGGTTTGGACAATTGAGCAGCCTCATCACAGAGATCAGAGTGGAAGGAGGAGGTGGAAAGGATGCCCTTCCATCTGATTTCCTTTCTCTAGTCTGACATCTCTAGTAGGGCTCTTTATGTTGATGGGTACCACAGTAACATGTAAACAAAAAAGTGACACCTTTCTGCATCTTTTTTCTACTATATAAATTGCAAACCTGATTCATATTAAACCTTTTATGATGATAAAGTGTTAATCATGAGAATTTGTTCTCTACCAAATAGGAGCTAATGGAGGGCAGCCAAGTTTCCTGCCACTAACATTTAAAAAGATGCACTGTGGCATATGTGGCTGAACTGCCTAAGAAATGCCCTTGAGCCACAGAGGCAGGCAAGATGCAACCTAATATTCAGCAGCACAATTGAACAATTTTCCAAGTGAAATGATCTGCTAAGGGACTAGAAACCTTTGTCCCTTTGTACAATGGGAAACAGTGGATTCTGAGAACAATTAAAGTTGAAGCTCAGTGATGTCTCCTCAGAGAGAGGAATGCTCCTTTCGGTCCTGCCTAATGGAGGTTGTTCACTTTGAGGGTCTCCATAGCGTCACACTTCTGCCCTGAGTCCTGAAGCCCTAAAATGTATTTGTGATGAATGTATTTCACATGTACTTTTTTTTTTCAAGTTTAACATGTCTCTTATTGGTCCATACCTAACCAGATGGTGTCTTAAAATTAATTACCAGTATTTTGTTTCTCAGTATTATACAGAAATAATGATGTGTCCTGCATCCAAGTGAGTCTTGGATGCAATTCAACATGGCACTTGTTCATTTATGCATTTAGTGTCTCATTCTGTACACGATTATTCTGCTTAAAAGTTCTCAAAGGGCAGTTACCAGATGTATACAATCCTCTTTTTAGTTCCATGTCCACTGTGGCACTTTGATATCTGCCAGTGGTGCTGCTGCTGAGAGCTGAAAGCAGTCATTGAATGCTGCTTAGTGTCTCATGGCTTCCGTGGAAGCTAGCTAATTCTGCTGTAAATGTTGATCTAATTAGCTATCCAACCAGAAAGAAAGGGCCACAGCAGCAGCCTCGATTCATTTCCCAAGGACTTCTTTCTAATACAATGATACATGCATTTTCTATTCATGTTGCTTCTGTCAACTTAACACCTTGAATCTCCTTTTGAAACTCATGGTACAAATTTTTTGCTTTTTCATTTGTAACATAGGAAGTAATGGAAAAGGCTCTATAGTTAAAGAATAATGCCTTGAGAACTCAGTTAAGTGATCATATATTATGCAGAAACTTACAAATTGAGAGTGACCAATACATACAACAGCACTTGTATCCAGGACCATTTTGAATTTCATAACTACTTTGAAAGAACAAGCCCAGCACTATGTTAATGAAGAAATGCTGTACCTGTGGTAGGGGACAACTCATCCAGCAACTTCACCATGCCTTCTCCTTGCTTGGAAGTCCACATCTTGATGGGGGATCCACCGCCAATCCTGCGATACTGCTCTTGAATTCTGGGAGTTCGGCGTTTGGCGATGAATGGTGCCAGCTTACTAAACCATTTAACATGTAGGTAAGTAGATTTTATTCCACCATAGCAACCTGAGAAATATTTTCTACTCAATAAAGATAAGCAAAAATTTAAGACAAACCTAACAAGATCAAGCCTTTAAAAATAAAAGCTTGAGGTCACTGACAACAGCTAGTTCTTTGGAGAGAGAACAGAGATGAAGCTAGATGTTCTCTAAGGAATAATCCCCTCTACACTCTACCAGTTGTTCTAGCAACACACCTGGAAGATTCAAAACTCCTGACATCCATGCAGAGAACCCCAGATCCTGGCTAGCTACTATCTTATATATTGATTCTGCACCTAACAAGAATTAGGATAAAACATAGGAAGTATATACTGCTCTTAATTTAACAAAATGAATGTTAAGTCTATAGATATATACTTAAATATGATCAATGATGTGTGCAAAAAATATGTACATTGCAGCGCTGTAAACAACCTAACTATCCATCAGTGAAGCACATGCTAAATAAATTAAGGTACAGCCATACAATACAATTCTAAACAGTCATTAGGAAAATGAGCCAGATCTATACAATATGATATGAAATAAGATATGTACTAAGTTTAAAAAAATAGCAATGTGCAAAATAATATATATAAGTACATTCAAATTTATAACAAAGTTGGGGAGGGATATTTAGGGTGTATATATAGACTCAGATATGCACTGACTATTTCTGGATGTAATAGTATTTACCTCTGGGCAGGAAACTAGGAGGCTGGAGTTCAAGGTGAAAGGGACACTTACTTTGTACTGTCAACATTTTAATACTATTTGCATTTTTAAATCATATTTATGTATAAATGTTTCACTGTAAAACCTATTTTAAAAGAAAAAAAGAGAGAGAAGGATGTAGGGAAGGAAGAATGAAAGAAAAAGAAGGAGAATAGCAGCCATCCATATTCAAGTACCAATGAGTAATCAACATTGCTTCCCTGAGTGTTAATCAGCCGTTAAGTGCCAAGTACAAATATATCTTTAAAAATCTTTAAAGGTACTTCCATTGTGTCAAGACAACTACAATTTCCAGGGCTCTGGGGAGGAGAGGGCTCAAGCAGAACGCTCACTAACTAGCTCTCACCCCATGCAATTCTTTCCATATCACATCTTCTGAGTTCCTAAAGACAGGAATGCTGCTGCCTTAGCCACTGCTAGATATGCACTGAAACTCTAGAGCTGAGCTACATGTAAAGTCAAATGCACTGCACATGTTATTTTTTTTTTAAAGTGCAGAGTTTTATACATATCTTACTTTTTATTTTTGGGTTTCTTTTTCTTTCTTTTTTTTTTTTTTTTTAGTTTTAGGTGGACTCAATACCTTCCTTTTATTTTTATGTGGTGCTAAGGTTTGAACCCAGGACCCCACACATGCCAGGCAAGCACTGTACTGCTGAGCCACAACCCCAGCCCCATATCTTACTTTTGAATAGGAAGTGTCATGAGGTCTCGGTCCAAGAAGAGCCTCAGAAGGAAGTCATGAACTTCTCCAAGGGTTTCAGGGCCTCCCATGTTTAGCATTAATATTCCAGTTTTCGGTTTCCTACATAAAATGAAATGCAACAATTTATTTGTCACACTTTTTATTATCCTCCAGGATAGAAGCTTGGTTCAGCTAATAAATTCTCATCTGGATGCAACTGCCAAACCTTTTGCTAATATCTCACAGCTGCCTTTTTGGGGATACACCAGGTCTCCACTTCTCCATTGTCTCTTAGCTCCCTCCATTGCTCTTCACTGGGCTCAAGATGTTTCCCTATTAACCTGTCAGCCCTAAACAAAGATCTGATTCTTTGGGGACTGAGATTTAAGGTAGATACCTAGCATTGTCCTGAGGCTGAAGAATCTATACATATCAGAGCCTTATGGACATACAAGTTCTCAACATTCCTAAATTTCAGGTTTCCACATGTGCTAAATAAAAATCTACCACCTACCTCAAAAAGTTGTTTTGAGAATTCAGTGGCTAAAGTACTGAGTTACTTAGCATGATCTGGCATATAGTAAATTCTATGACACTGAGAAGGCTTCCCATATAACGTTAAACCTCCCCAGTACAGCATCTCTCACTCATTTATGTGATCACCTCTCTTCTGTGAATTAAGAAATTAGTTTTGACTTTAATTATTTTTCGCTACTCTGCTTCCTTCTCCACTGCCTGCCTTTACTCTTTCTTCTATGATTTCTGCTCTGATAAAATACATTTTCACTCTATGCTCACCTTTCCATTCTTCCTGTAAATCCACTGCTTAGAGAATTCCTGGAAGAAATGCCACTTACATTTAAGTTAGTCTCAAGCTAAAGAATCAAGCATTGCATGAGCAGGAAGAAGCAAACATAAAGTAAAATTCCTTTACAAATGTTTTAAGTCAAGCACTTCTGGAAAATGAAAAAAAAAAATACTATACAGAAAAAAAAATTTAGACTTCTAAATCCCACATAACGTGGAAGCCTACACTGCCTGAATTCAGTTCGACTGGGAGTTCTCTACTCCTAATCCCTGCCAGGGGCAAGGTAAAGCTCAGGGCAAACTGACTGCCTCCACCTACTCTAGGAATCATCAAAGACCATGACCAGAGACCCAGAACTAGAAGATCAGGGTCTGAGCTGGACCATGGAGAATGGGGGGCCTTGCATGCCCCCATGATGGCAGTGAAAAAAATAAAGGAGTGTTTCTTCCATCTAATTCCCTTTTCTTTTGTAAATTAAGAAATACCTACGGATTCACCTATTTAGGACATGTCATAGAAATGGAAATACAACTGTTTCTGGTTTCTTTCCTTTAGCATAAAATGTCCATGGTTAATCCATGTTGCAGGAAAGAATCAGTACTCCACTGCTTTTTATTGCTAAATAATATCCTATTGCATGACTGTATCCTCCACTTATTCCTGACAAAGTAGCTGAGAAATAGCCAGTAGAAGTTTATCTGAGCACCATTATTTTGAATGGTGAGGGGCCCACTTCCTAAACCTAACATGGGGCCACCTCTGGCTCCCACAGCACTAAAGCAGACCTGCTGGGATGGCATTCTTTTGGAAGACTATTCTTAATGTGTTCTAAAAGTAATGATACTACAATTGCATTTTTTTTTCCCCCAGTGCTGGGGATATGAACCCAGGGCCTTATTGTTGTAAGGCAAGCACTCTACCAACTGAGCTACATCCCCAGCCCTTACAAGCCCATCTTAATGGCTGCTTTAAACAACTGTTAACAACATTTGGCAGTAACATTAGGGAACAGCATGTGTCAAATTTATACAGGTGAAACCACTTTCTTGATCAAACACACTGTAGGTGAATGAAGTAGAAATCTGAATTCTTGGCTCAGACTTTTAGAACAAGAACCAATTAACAGGGAAGGGGGAGGTGTAGCATTACAATGAGATCAGGGATTTTCCAATTTAGATCCCATTACAAAGATTAACTAAGATCACTTTTCACATCATTGTCTTGGACCAGGGTTTCTCAACCTCTGCACTCTTGACATTTTGGGCCAGATAATACTTTGCCGTGGAGGACTGTCCTATGCAATGTAGCATGTTTTGTAACTCCCTGCCCTCTACCTACTAGATGGCAACATATTTTACCCTTCCCCAGTATGACAATCAAAAATGTCTCCAGACAGCACCAAATTTGTCCTGAGAGGAGGGAAATGTCCCCAACCCCCTGTTTAGAACTACTAGATTAGAAAGAGTTTTATCCTCTTTTGACTGAACCAAGTGATGACATTGAAGATGTCAGTCATTATTACAGAACTTTTCCACATAGAAGTCCTATCACTAAATTAACAGTAGTATGGTTTTCCTTTCTTGCTACCTCAAAATTCCAGAAGCATCATTTTTTCAAACTAATATGCCTTTAATCTTTCTACTTAGACCACCAGTCTTCTCCTGGGATCCTGTCTTTCACCCTCAAAATCTGTGACTCACAATAAATTAAGAGCTTTTTCCCATGGATTGCTGCCAGTTAAAAGATTACTGGTGAAGAAACCCCAGGCTAAAAGACTTACCTAAGCCACAGAGGGTATCAATGCGCAAACGGGATTTAGAACTGTGTTTTCCATCTATAACACCTGAGCTCAGAATAAAAGTGGCTTAAAATCGGATGTTACTCTGCCCTGCTCATGGTTTTGCAGACCCATGTTGATCTTACACATGAAAGAGATGCACATGATTTGAAAATGCCCAAATACACATGCACTTAATTCAAAACTGTGTTGTGCATGATGAATGGCGTATTAGTAAGCTCTAGTCGGACTCTGCTCTATTCCAGAATGTGAAGTGCAAAGCTTTAGTCAAGGGTCTCTGTCTCTTCTCCCTCCAGACAGAGCACACCTGAGACCAAGGTCTGACTGGTCGAATTCCCTTTGTTTAAACATAAAATTGTATGCAGCAAAACATATTTGAAAACTTCTTACTTGAAAAGATTTAAATGTTTTGCCATTCTTACATTCTGGGACTCTCAAAACATAAGGTTTTTCTTTTGAACTACTAAATGTACATAAAAGGAACTTAAACTCATCAATTAATAAAGAAATAATTACTTTATAGTCAGCATTAATGAAAGGAAACAAAATTCAAGTCTGAAATTAAACCTACAAGATGTAACTGACCTATGGTTCTATGCTACCTCTAGAACAGCCTGTAATTTTACAGGTTCCGCACCAAATCTGCACATACACACATATACACTGTTTTGGGAAATAAAGTTTTATTGTAACACAGCTCCATTCATGTGTTCATGTATAATCTACACTCTCACACTGCAACAGCATAGGTGCAGAGCAGTGAAGAGACGATATGACCTACATGGCCTAAGAAAATTTATCACCTTACCCTTTAGAGCACAAGTCTGCCAAACTCTAATCTAGAATAGCATCCTCTAGTATTGTTATGGTTTGGGTGTGAGGTATCCCCCAAAAGTTCATGTTTGAAACAATGCAAGAAGGTTTAGAGGAGAAATGATTGGGATATGAGACCTTAACCCAATCAGTTAATTGAGAGATAACTGAAGGGAGGTAGCGTGGCTGGAAGAGGTGGGTCATTGGGGGCATGCCTTTGGCGTATATATTTTGTAACTGGGGAATAGAGTCTCTCTCTCTCTCTGCTTCTTGTCATCATGTGAGTCACTTCACTCCACCACACTCATCTGCCATGACGTTCTGCCTCACCTCAGGCCCAGAGGAATGGAACCAGTGTCTATTAGACTGAGACCTCTGAAACCGAGAGTCCCCAAATAAACTTTTTCTCCCAAAAAAATTGTTGTGGTCAGGTCTTTTAGCTGCAGCAGCAAAAAAGCTGATTAAAACAAGTATTCCAGTCCAGTTCAAGCACTAAGCAGCATGATGCCTTTAAAAGATCTGGTATCACAATGATACACAAAGGCACTCATTGTTTCAACTCAAATATGGAAAAAAAACAGAAATAACCTATGCCTATAATGTGGAACTGGATGAATTATGATTTAATAAAATACTCCTAAGCTGCTAAAATAATACAGAAGAATATTTATAGTTGTATGACAACACCATAAGTAAAGAGAAATTGTAAAATAATACGTACAGCATTGTCACGTTTCAGTAAGTATATATTGAGTGAATACAAATAGATACAGAGATAAAATGTTAGATGGTAAGATTATCAGTGATCTTTTTTATATTTTATTTTCCCATCTGTATTTTTATTGCTTTTCTATAAATATGATAAAAAGTTACTTAGAATCTAGGGCTTATTTTAGATTTTTATTTAATTTGAATAATTTAAATTAAGGCTATTTATATTATTGACTTTTGCCACTAGAATAATATAGTGATGAAATAACTTTCCTTCCAGGTTTCCACACTGAATCAGTTCTTCACTTTATACCAATACCTATTCCAGCCCCTAAGAACTTTGGGCTGAGGTGGGAAGAGGGGCTGCTGGTGGCAGAACCAGTGCCCTGCTTGGATCACTGCCAACCAAAAATGATGTCTCTGCTTCTCCCTCACAAACTCCATCTTTTAGGAGAACAGAGAGTTGAGGGAATGATTTGTCACTCCCATGTCCTATCCCTAACAAACCTCAGTTTACCTAGCATTCCATCAATGAACCTATGATCACCATGAAAAACAATAAATACAAAATTAGACTATTCCATTTTCATGACTGCATTAGCTTTACTACACTGACATCAAATCTTGCAGAAAGTTAAAGGAGTCAAGCAGGTCCCAGCTACTTTCCTTCTTTCACTCTGCCTGGTGTGAAAGGGTACTATTTCTAGGTACCCTTAGATCTAAACAACTTCCCTTTATAAAGTCTGCTGTAGTTGCCCTTCAGAGGAGGACCTAAGGACAGCTGTGGCTTCTGCTATTGAAGAGGAACCTCAAATAACAGGCCTACTGCCTCCCACCAGCAAATGAAAGAGCTGAGGGGTGAGACATATACTTGATTTGTTTGATAAATTAAAAAATCATAGTATGTCATTTATAATTACGTTCTAATTTTGGTAGAGTCCTCTATAGAAGTTATTGGTAGGTTACTTCCTCTTTAACCTGTACAGAACATGCTTCATAGGCATAATTATATTAGGTTCATAAAGACATTTCCAGCATACACATAATTTGTATGACATATTCCAAGATCAAATTCTTGCATGATTTGAAGACTAGTTTTATGTGTTCTATTTTCAACAAAATCCCTGCTGAGGGTTCAGGGACACTAAAATTTGTAGTTTAAGAGCTATTTAGAGGATGCCAAGAAAATAACACAGTACTTCCAATATAGTGGATTTTCCCAGTACCTCTCCTCCCAGGTAGCTTGTAACCACTGGTGTTTGCAACAATAAAGAAAGATCCTAAAATTAGACTCATACCTCTTTTCTGGTGGAGCTTGAGGTTTTGTACTCTTAGTCCGTTGGGCCGTCCCTGTGGTGGCTGTCGCTGCTGCTGTACCCAAATGACACCTCCATGGCTGACGGGCCCTTGAGATGCCATGCACCACTGTGACAAAATTAAAGTGCTAGCATGAAATCTAGCTGGAAAGTAATTTCTTTTGAAGAGGTCCTCAGGGTATAATTCCTGGCTTTAAAATTTAAAGAGATGTGATGGCAGAGGTGATATTCCCAGCATTTCTCTGCAGGCGGGTACAAGTACTTAAGGCCTCTCCAAGGGGATGGGTGGAGATCTGCTGCCCTAGGATGGCTTATGAAAGCCTGCAGGGAGGCAATTTGGAAGCCACACACTGGCTGCAGTTTTGATATGATCCCCCATAAGAACCGCTGTACATTCTAAATGTTACTAAGGGTGGTGGTCAAGGGAAAGGTGAGGGGTCCACAGGAAAGATGAAGGGCTGATTTAGGGAGTGGAAACGGGTCAGTGTTCAACTAGCTGCAGATCTCATTTCTGCCTTCAAGCACTAGTAAAGCACCAGTGTTGTGAACACTAGTATTGCCCTGGGATCCTGGCAAGGGTGGGGGACCCGCTCTGGCCTTCCTCTCTCTGCACCCCACCCCATGTGCAATCTACATGGCCAAGGAGACAAGCCTGCCCAGAATCCATACCCCATATACCAGACCCAACTCCCAGGACCTAGGAGTTGACAATTCCCTGCTCCCAAAGTCCCACCCCAGCCCCACAGTCTCTTCATCTATCCTCCTAAGGGCAGAATGTATCATCAGTGTAAACAATCCTGGATCTGAAGGGTGGCCAAGGGGTGGCAGGTGGCAGGAAGAGAAGCAGGCAAGTTTGCAGGTTGACTCTCCCAAGGCCTCTACATTTCTGCAGCAGTTCATAAGAATTCAAGTTCTAGAGTTTACCCTTCTAATTGACATGAAGGTCTATTTGCCAATGTCAGAGGATAAAACATATTCCATTTATTAGCTTGCTATCCAATATGTGCTATATGTGTGTGACCAAATATACTTTTGACCTGAGCCCCACAAGAGTTAAAAGGTAGGCCTGGAGAAGTCACATGAATCAAAGAGTCCATGTGCTATGCTCAGTTGTAGCCAGAGTGTTAGTTCTTAAACAAAAGTGAAATCAAACTGAAGCCAAAGAGTAGGTACTGAAGAGGGCAACATGGGACCATTATTGCTACTGTTTCTCATGCCATACACAGGACCTCCTTCCCCACTCTCAAGCCATTAAGTTAGAAATCAGCTAGAGTCTGTGGTCACACCACCCTGAATGTGTCTGATCTTGTCTCATCCTGGAAGCTAAGCAGGTTTGGGCCTGGTTAGTACTTGAACAGGAGAAATCAGCTTCAGATCAGCCTCCTACTGTCATCCAAAGAGGCAAAAGTACAATGATGAGTAATTCAGGCTGCAGACCTGCCAGGTCTGACTCTGAATTAAGTTCTGTCCCTTACACACAGTAATCTCTGGCCAGGTTATAATCTTTCTGAGCCTTAATGTCCCCAGCTATAAAATGACATTTTTGCTATTGGAACTCTTATGAGGAATAAAGCAGACAGGACAAGTGAAGCACTGCATAGTGTCTGCCACGTGATCAGTGCTATCATTAGTTTCATTTTAAGTTTCTAGAGAATTGGAACTACATCTGCTCTGATTTCTCTTAAATCACCCAGCATGTGTACAAAACATGGGAAAACAATATCTCTAGGTCATTTAGATTTCCAACTATCCAGATTGTGCATATTCCCAACATAGCCAACTACATGGATTTCTGCTGAGTAATACTTACTAAGTCAAAATGAAAGTACAAACTGACATAAAGAAGTTCAATTCCTGCCCGGCCCAGTGGTGCACAACTATAATCCCAGCTACTTGGGAAACTGAGGCAGGAGGATTGCAAGTTTGAAACCAGCCTCAGAAACTTGTTGAGACCTTGTTTCAAAATAAAAAGATCTGTGGATATAGCTCAGTGGTATAGCAGCACCAATGAGTTCAATCCCCAATACTTGGGGGGAAAAAAAGTTCAATTCCATTCACATGAAACCTCAAAGTAACACACATCTCCTTATTTTAGAAAAGTTTAATTCTAACTACATGATGAGGTTTCACCAAGTTCTCAATCATGCTTCAATGTCCCTAATTTCATATATAAATAAGATTACATCAGATTACTTGGGGTATGAGAATAGAACTTAAGGTATTCCAAAATTTGACTACTCATCATAAATAAAATTTCTTCCTGCAACCCTAAAAAAAGGAAAGGGAAGGAAGTTGGGGTAAGATTAGATTCTCCATCTAGTACGCTAGAATTTCCTAGTACAATTTAGGAACTGTGGCTTTTTGAGTTGTTTAACTATTGCCATGCCCTCGTTTACAAAATTCTCTTCTCCATGGCTGACCAAATTCCTGAGAGGACAGTGATACTGCCCACTCAGGACTTAGGGTTAATATTCCTATCTGTTAAGGACATCTCTAAGACACTCCCCTCCCCTAATGAGCTAAAGGTTCTAGAAAAATGAAGTGCCTGCCACCAAACAATTAGAATTTGTTTAGCTAAAAGAGTTAAAGTAATCATTCAAAGCATGAACTGAGATTGCTAAATAAATTTAGCTTATAGCCACACAGGCAGCATAGTGTAGTATACAGAGTACGTTCTGAAGCCAGAAAGATCTGGGAAATCCCACGTAGGACTAAGCTGTATGGCTGCACTTGGGCAACTGAATGAACCACTGCAAGTCTCACTTTTCTCATGTGTGAAATGGTGATAAGGCTAACCTTGCCAACTGTTATGAAGATTAGAGGCGGGAAACACTCTATGCCTCGCCCCAAAAACAGTGCCTGGCACACTGCATGTGGCTAGGCAAAGAGATTAAGAATATTCAATAATACAGACTTCCCCACATATAAACTAGAACCAAGTGACTTTGTCCTGCCCACTGCCTTCACAGGGACAACTGGTCACCTGTGGAACATCTATAAACAATAAAGGTTATCAAACAGGGATATGCAGAAGAGGAAAAGATGATATAAGAAAATAAAACTCCACAACTCCAGGACAAACCCAATAGAAAAATCATTCAAAAGTATATCTGTGACTTAAGTTCATGAGTATCACTTGTTCTTCAAAACCAAATTATTTTAATATTTTGGATACTTGGGGGTGGAGTAGAAGAGAACTGTAGGCAAGGTACACAGGACTTCAAAATATAACCATTTTTTATCCCATAGGAGATGGGGATTATTTCAAAAGGTGCACATAAAAACATGCATCATTTTGAATAATTAACGGTAGAAGCCAAGCACAGTGACTCAGAAGGCTGAGGCAGGAAGATCAGAAGTTAAGCAACTTAGCCAGACCCTGTCTCAAAATTACAAAAATAAAAAGAGCTGGGATGTAGCTCAGTGGTAGAGAACCTCCGAGTTCAAAAGCAGAAATAAAGTTCTGAATTGCGATGATTAATAACAACTTGGGAGGGAATGGCTGTGCAGATGCCCATGGTGGTGATGACGGATGCCTGTGTTACTTCTAAGTGACAGGCCCTTAACATAACTTCCTTCCCGCAAACCCCAAAACAATCGTTTAGTACAGAAGACAGAAACTAAGGCTAAGTTAAGTATGACAGTTAACTAGTAAGTCTGCCAGGGCTCACGTCCACTCAGCGAACCCATGAGAATTGAACCCGCGCCTTCTGTGGCCCTCCCGGCGATCTCAGGGTCCATCCCGGGTCCCTCTGCGCGACCGTCTCCCGGAAGCCCGCAGGCCGGCGCGTCCCGCTGAGAACAGCCGGCTGCCCCTGGGGTGGCCGCGACAGCCCCACTTACGCCGTTCGCGGAGCTGGGCTCCTGCAGTTCGCAGGGCCGCAGCCATGTTTGTACCGGCAGAAAGCATTTCCGGGGCAGCCTCGATCGGGGACCTGGGTTCCTCTCGCGGTGGCACCCTCTGGTACCGGCCCAACCAACACCGAACCCGGGGAGCGCTTCCCACCCGCGTATTGATCCCTTATCAGATGCCAGAGCACCCGGCGCCCTCGCGGCGCGCACGCTCATTCGCTGCCGGACGGGGGCGGGGCCAGGTGAGGACACGCCCCTCATCGAAAACGTGTCCTCTCCACGGCCGACTCTGCGGGAGGGCGTGGTCTGGAGGGCGAGCCTGGCGAAGAGACGCCCCTCGCAGCTGGCCGGGAGCTGCCCACTGTGAGAAGGTGGCCGGGCCTGTACTAGTAGCCACCTTTCCTCCTCTGTCACAGGTCAGTGCACCAAAGTGTCACTCAGCTCGTTGCCCTGGACCGATCTCCTGGTTATGTCTGCCAATCTGGTCAAGGCAGGAATGGCAGTACGATTCAGCAAGACTCCAGACATTTCCATCACTGTTACCTAATGTAAGGATGCTTTTGCCTCAGTTGTCCAGTTTGCCTGCTTAGTATAGTACAAGTGCGCAGACTTTTTTATTTTTTACTTTTTTTTGCTTTGTTTTTCAGAAAAAGGGATTGTTTTGTATTAGGCAATCATGTCATTTGATTTCTCAGCAGCACCTCTAAAGCAGCTGTTCGATCGGTGACATCAAAAAGTGAACATTATACTGCTAATATGAGAGTGTTAGGAAAAGTGAAGGACAGGCTGGCAAACGCATTTCTTGGGGGGTTGTTATAGTAAGGTTTGTCAGGATCATTTCCGTGCACCTTCCCAATTTAACCGCCCACCCCCAATTTCATGAGGGCACTTTTCCAGCAATTCCTACATTCCTGCACCTCCACCAACCCACCCTTCCCATGTGTGTTATTTATATCGTGAACACTGAGCCCTTGGTACAGAAAGGTCCTCGGGAATCATTCATTCATTGAACTAATGTTGAGCACCTACTGTGTGCACTAGGTAAACAGCAGTGAACAGAAAAGACCAAGTTTCCTCTAGGAGATTAGGGGAAAAACAGAAAACAATCTTGACATAGAGTATTGTGAATGATGATGAGCGGTTAAGAATGAAGCAAGGTAGGGAAGCCGGGGAGGGGTCAGGCTATTGTAATTTGAGTCCAGTGGGTCAGAGAAGTCCTCACTGACATTTGGGCTAGGGCCTGAAGGAATTAAGGGGCCAAGTCACGTGAAACATTCAGGGCAGACAGAGTCTAGATCAAATTGAAAACCAATTTTTGTAGCTAAAATTCATGTTCTTGATTGAATTAATTTATTGGCTTTTTATGACTATAAGCCCAATGCAAAATGTCAAATTAAATAGATTGTCTTTTATATTACCTCCATGATCTTCTAATGCAAGCATGATATTCCCTGAGAAAAGGTAGTAAAACTTGCTCCAAGTATCAAACTGCCTGTGCATTTTGCTAATTCTTGACTCGTAACCAAAATTTTATGTGTCTGAAGTTGCACTTTAAAGAGGTGATCTTTGTAGATAATATACTTTTCTACACAGAGTCAGAATTCATTTTTTTTTCTAAATAAACTACATTAAAAGGCTCCACTCTATATTCTGAAATGCTGTGCTGGAATAAGTATAGACAAAAGAATTAGAAAAGGCCAGGGGTTCAAGATGTCTGATCTATGTGAGATCTTCCTGGTCACTTCTGGGAAGTCCTGGGTAAGTCACCCCTCTATCCTGGGTGCTGAGCCTACCTGCTAGGTAGAGATAAGAGGAGTTTCTGGCCCCTTCCAGGAAAATGCTGATGAGTAGTGACAAAGCATAAAGGTTCCAAACCTCACAAAATTAACAGTTGGGACAGATTAGGTTTTTGTTCAACCAAAAAGGAGAAAGGAACTAGCAAATGCTTTATTACATATGTCAATGTAATGACATTTTAAGTGAACTAGCATCATTTCATTCATTTTATTCACATATTGCACCTATTATGGACTTGTAGATTGTAACTGAAGGTGGAACCTCACAGTCTTGCTTCCTCAGAGTACATATAATTGTTATTTCTAACCTATGGCTTATTTCTTACAAGCACTATTACAACAGCTTTTCAGTGAATAACTTTTTATGTTCTTATAAAAGGAAAGCAGATAAAATATGCTTTTATACAAATCCTTTTCAAAACTGATTGAAAACACAGGCCTTAACTTGGAAATTGTGAACTCTGAATGCAGGTTTATTAAGAAAACCAGAAGAGACCCTGAAAGACTAAAGGAATTTGAAGAACTATAATAGACACACACACACACACACACACACACACACACACGCACACGCGCGCGCGTACACATACACATTTTTTCCTGACTTACACATTTTAAACAAAATTATATACCAATTCCATTAGCAAATGGAAGGCTAAAAGGCACAGTCTCTGGGCTGCCTCAGATAAGCAGCACCCCTGCCCAAGGGAGAGGGTTTATCTCAGCCTGGGTGACTTAATTAGTGAATAAAGCACTCGCCTGTCACCAACAACACTCTGAGTTCAGCGTGTGATTCCAAATAAAATGAATTTGTTGGTTTCAGCTCAATGCTTCAGGAAAGCAGGGAGAGGATCCCCTAATTCATTATTTGCCATGATTGGCACCTCTGAGCTATACAAACTAAATTCAGATTACTCAACTCTGTCTCTATAATCAGAAAAAGAATGGGGGAGGGGATTCAGTGCAAGGAAAACAGTGGCTGCATGTGACAAATGGTGAGCTATAGTGACTACTCAGAAAAATCTGATCAATTGTCCCCACAATCATTTTATGACAAAGAAACAACCAAATCCAGATCAAGATGATGTACATTTTGACTTACCCTTTTTAATCACACAGAGCCCTGAGTCCACCAGTGGTGATGGGCTTATTGATATTCATCTACACATATCTACTGAATGTCCACTATGAGTAAAGCATTCTGTCAGGTAATATGAAGGACAAAAGCATTAAAAAGTTAAGAAGGAAATTGTACACAAAGGTAACTCATTCACTTGGTGCAGTGGCGCATGCCTGTAATCCAGCTCCGGGGAGGCTGAGGCGGGAGAATCATGAATTCAAAGCCAGCCTCAGCAGTTTAGCTAGGCTCCAAGCAACTCAGTGAGACCCTGTCTCTAAATAAAATACAAAAAAGGACTGGGAATGTGGCTTAGTTGTTAAGTACCCCTAAGTTCAATATCCAGTACCATAAAATAAAAAATTAAATTAACTCATTCACTGATGAAGTAAGTATGTGGGAAGTCAGCTCTCTGTCAGGCGCATAGTAGGCACCGGGCATCCAGAAATGAATTGGAAAGTCTCTACTCTCATGGAAATAATGTTATAGAAGGCAATGTAGATGATCATCTTAGGACAAAGATAAAAGATTTACAATATAATGTCAAGTATAACTAGGGGACTGGAAGGAAAAGGAATGCAGAGAGGCCTGAATTGCTAGTTTGGGCAGCGCAGTCAGACAGACACAGCTCTTTGCAAAGGTAGCATTCAAGTAGGGACCTGAAAGAGGGAAGGAGTTTGGTCAATCCTTGGCATTCTTGGCTGGTAGAAACTGCAGCACACCAATCCCTTCCTTTGATGTCATATGGCCACCTCCACATGCTAACTTCCCCTCTTATCAGGACACCAGTTGTATTGGATCCCACACTTACCCTAACAGCCTTATTTTGATTACATCCGTTAGACCCTATTCTCAAATAAGGTCATATGTACAGGCATTAGGGGTTAGGATGGCAACATATTTTAGGGGGACACAATTCAATATATGCTAGGCTGCTGGGGAATAGCGAAGAGGTCATTTGGACTGAGCAGTGAGTGGGTTGGGATGAGGTGAAACGAAGGCCCACAGATGCAGAACTTAGTAGGTGATGAATGGTCTTCTGAGTGATCTCCCTATAACAGGGATGCTCAGGTTTCTGAAGGTTCTTTGTGGAGCAGAGGGGACACCAAAGTTTCTGAGTCAATATTAAGACATGTCCTGGATCACTAAATACTTTCATTTCTGCCATGGGTCATGACTGTTTTGAGCTCAGTTTTGGTAAGAGTTGTTGTTTGCAGACTCCCCTGCTCCAGGTGGTGATAAAAGGGTCTCTACAGAGCCTTTCTGCTTTCTGCAGGACCTAGGTAGGAGTCTTATCCATCTTGGATTAGGTTGGTGTAACCTCTCTGCTTGGTAGTGCTGCTTTTTAAAGATGTGTAAATTCAAAAGCCAGGGAGTAGATTCTTCCTAGAAAGCTTTTACTTCCTACGAAGAGATCAGACAGATGGTAAGTTCTTTGTCCTCCTCCGAGTTAGAGGACCAGAATTTGGAATTTCTTCTCACAGAAACAACAGACCTCAGAGGCCCCTTTCATGCAGGGGTCCTGCCCTAGTTACACCTTCCTGTTCTTGCATGGCCATTCTAAGAGCTCCCCTATTCTATATGAATGCTGTTCTTGAATGAAACTTTAAAAGGTTCCTCAATGCCTTACCTGGGTTCCATTCTCCTCCAGCCCCACCCCATTCATAGCTAAATCTGAATCTGCTAAGGGAATTCCTTTTATGTCATTGTAACCTAACAACTCTGACTTTGAGAACCTCTCTACCTCCTCCATCCATATCTGATTTCCTGAGATGTCCTTTTTTCATACTTAGCGAAGATTGGGCAGGGGTATTATATTTATCCAGAAAATGCACATGTAGTAGGGAACCCACGGTGAACAGGAGTTTCCCTGATAAAAGTGAGAGCTGATTTCTGGCTGAGTGGGCAAAGAAATGCTTTTCATCGAGGTGGTATTAGAATTTATAAGAGGAGGGAGACTGAAATATTCTGGATGTGGGAAGACATTCTGGATGCAGACCTGCATAGATAAAGAAAAATTAGCCCCAATCCTCCACATTGTGTTTAACCTCACCTCTGTGATCCTGCACTAGAAAAGACTTCTGCCTCCCAGAGCACAGCCCTTGTTATTTAAAGAATGTTTGTCCAATACTAATGGTATAAGACTGATTTACCTAAACTTTAAACTTCCCTGATCTCTCTTCCCCCTTAAAGACCAAAACAAGATTAAGAGGTTTTCAATATTTACAGGGGCATCTTGACCTTGTGTATGTGAAAGAACAACAGATTGCTAACATAGGGTTTTGCAAAATCTCTAGTCTACTGGAGAGACACCTAAAAGTCTATAGCCATCAATCACTTCCAAACTGAATCCTGCCCCTCCTCTTCCTCTTTTGCTTTTCAGATCAAAGTAGCTGGAAATTTGTGCTGAATTAAGATGGTCCTTCAGTACCCTGGTTTACCACCTTCTCAGGTTTGCTGGCTTACTGAATAAATCCTTTTCCTTCCCCAACAACTTGTCCTTGATTCACTGGGCCTTTTTCAAGTAGCAAGTAAATGGACATGGGTTCAGTAACACTAGCTATAATAAGTAAAGTTTGGTCAGATCTTTGGGTCATGCCTATATTTAGCCAGCAAAAGAAGTTAGTAATAATGTTTTCTAAGTCTTAAGTGCCAGATACTGTAACTCTAATCACTGTAGCCACCTTTCAAAGAGGCAGTATTACCCTATTTTTCAGATGAGGAAGAGTTACAGATGTTCCCTTTTCCTGAGGCTACACAATTGGAAAGGGGCAGAAGCTAGTATTTGAATCCTGGTGCATCTGGTTCCAATGCTGGGGTTTGCTTCCTTCCTTCAGGAAGCATCGCAAGGAGAAAAAGGTGGCAGACAGTAGGGGCCAGGGTACTCTGAGACTTCCCATCACTCACCTGTTATCCCTTGACCAGTGACACAGATTTGTTAGAGCTGCTGTCTGCCACTATGACAGTTATGAATTCAGATTCATAGCTGAATCTGAATATGCTAAGGAAATTCTTTCATTATTGTAACAGTCATAACCTAAGATTAGTGCCTATCTACCCATTCCCATGACCCAACATTAAATGTCACTTACAACCTTTCAATAGACATTATTTTCTTTCCCCATTTACAGAGAAGTTATCGCCCCTCCTTCCTAAATTTAATAATTGAACATTTCTTCCCTTTTACTTTTGCCATCCAACTGTCCTCAAATACAGATCTCCAGGGAAAGAAAGTGCTTGAGCCAGGCCTGGTAGTGCACACCCACGATCCCAGCAACTCAGGAGGCTGAGGCAGGAGGGTCGCAAGTTCCAGGCCAGCCTCAGCAATCCAGCACGACCCTGTCTCAAAATAAAAAGGGCTGGAGATGTAGCTCAGTGGTAAAGTGCCACTGGATTCAATCCCCCAAACCACAAAGTTAGGGGCTGTGGGGCTTGAACACATGGATGTAGTTCCTTCTACTCACTCCCAAACCCCACTGAAATGTCAACAGAGGTTTTGGTGGCAGTGGTGCTTTTTGTTTGTATTTAGACACAAACTTAAAAGGATAGGGAAAAGGGAACCATTACAACAGAATTTTGGAAGCTAGAAGGCAGATGGGTAAGTGCTCCATTTGGTAGATCTAAGAAAATAATCTTAAACTGGACATCTTAAAACAACCATCCAGATTTATATAACATAATCCCTTGGTGGCTCAGGTCTGGCAGCTGCATGTACCTCTGGAAGTGAAGATGAAAAGGAGGTGCTGGAATTAGGTCAAACCACTGGTATAGTAGTAATCAGACTGCCTGGATTCTCACCCTTCAGAGTGGCTGACTAGATTTGGTTCCGAGAAGTAGCAGGAGGTTGTAGATGGCTGATCCCAGACAGTGAGAACAGAGACGCACTGAAAACTGCAGAGAACAATGAACCACATATACTTCTGGAAGGTACAGAAACCCAACCCTCTCCTCCTTTTTCCCTCCACAGGAAACCTAGATAGTTCAAGGAATGACCTAAAGGTACTGACATGAGGGCAGAGGAGGCTACTAACCAGCCAAAGCAAGCTCAGTGCATGGTGAGTCTTACATCTCCTACACATGCTCAGAGCACCCAGAGGACACTGTAGTCCCTTGTTCTGCATTATGAGTTGAAAATCAAGCATCACTTGGCATCTGAGAAAAGCTTCTAACAGGAAAGACATAAACCTACCTAAAAAACAAACATGGAGGAAACTGGGATGATGCAAAAAGAAAACATGGATTAGAAACTTTAAAGATGGAACTTTCTGAGACCAAAATGAGAATAATAACCACAAAACTTTCTTACTATAGTAAAAGAGATGAAAACCTCAATAGAAGGACTGGGTAAGAGTTGAAATTTTCCAGAAAATAGCCACTAAAAAAACAAAAAGAAAAGTAAAATTGAAACAAGGTCTAATATCTGAATAAGAACATTTATAGGAAGAAAACAAAACAGCAGGGAGACCTTTAATAAAACAATTTAGGAAACTTTTTTCACAATTGAAGAGTATGACTCTGAAGTGAAAGGGCCCATCAACTGCTCATCAGGATGGATGAGTAGTCCCAAGAAATAATATGCAGTTTCAGAACTTCTGGAACAAGCTTCCAGAAAAGACATGCAATATGTAAAAGATTAGCTATCAAAATGCTTAGGAATTCTCAATAGCAACACTAGAAACCAGAAGATGTCAAAATTCTGAGGAAAAATGTTTTTTCACCCAAAATTCTATATATAGACCATAGTTTAAGTGTGACAATAGATTAAAAGCATTTTTAGGGATACCATTTCAAGGAATTTACCTTCCATTAACTTTTTCTTAGGAAACTACTGAAAGATGTATTCAAGCACAATTAGAAAGTAGACCAAGAACCAGTAAACATGGGATATAGTAAACAAGATGTCCAATACAGGGTGAAAGCAAAGGAAATTCTCAGGATGATAGCAAAATAGATCCCAGGATGGCAACTAGTTTCCAGGAGAGACTTTTTTGGGAAGACATACTCCTAAGACTACCCAATATGTCTGAACATCTTTGGAGATTGAATTCATGGTACTAAAATAAAAGCTATTAATTATAAGGAAAATCAAAAGTTGGACAGAAAGGGAAATAAATTATAATTTACGACACAGTCAACCAAAATTACAATTTAACTAAGTGGGAAAAATGGAGAGATGAGAAGGGTACATGTGAGTGTGGGGACAGGAAAAGGAAGAAGCAAAATCCTCATCTTCTATAGATCAATAGACAATGTCTAAAACTGAAAAAAAAAATCAATGTAATATAAGCATGTTACTCAGCAATACGGAGGTAAACACCTAAAGAATAAGCTAAAACTTTGAATACCTTCATCTCTGAGACTGTATGCTAAATTATACCAGCTATAAACTCGATTCTGACTCTAGAAACTAGTGTCTTTGTCTCACATACATAACCTACTTATCTCTGATCAAATTTCTCTTCAAAGAGAATGCTCTTTACCTAATCATCATGCTAGTAACAACCCATGAGACAGAAGCTTTTCAGCATAAGAAACTAGTGACCTAACTGGAGAGCAATTTCCAAATACTATAAACTACAGCATTTGAACATCATGACCTGTCCTTTTTTTCTGGAAGGGCTGAATAAAATAAACTGATTTCAAGTGGCTTAAAATAATTTAACCATTATAGTTCCTCAGCATTGCCTCAATGTTCCCATTTCAGCTGCAAAGATTAATATGAAACCATTAACTAAGGACCTAAAGCAATAAGAGAGGGTTAAGTTTAGGAAGGAGGTACAGTGAACATCAACTCCATGATACCCTCATCTGAGGAAGTTTTCAAAATATCCTGTCTCATCCCTGAAATTCAGATTCAGCTGGTCTGGGATAAGGCCCAGGCATCATTATTTATAAGGTCCCCAAGTGATACCAATGTGCAGCCAAGGTTGCTTAAGATAGAGCTGAACTACTGTATATAGCAATTTTCAGGAATTGCTAGAGGCAGCAAGGTGGGAGATGAACAAGGTAGAAAAGCTGGTTGCTAGGAATGGCTGAACATTTAAGAGGTGAGTTTGGTATGAACCAGATGTTTCTTGATGTGATAGGTCACAGCCCCCCCCCATGACCCATAAGTTAAAATCGTAAGTTGAAAAAGTACTGAATGCACCTAACCTATAATCAGTTCACCCTAGCTTTCCTTAATTGTGCTCGAACACTTATATTAGCCTACAGTTCAGCAAAGTCATCTCACACAAAGCTTTTTATAATGAAGTATTGAACATCTCCTATAATTTACTGACTACACTAAAAGTGAGAACAGTTTCCTAGGGTATGCTTTTGCACCATCATTAAAGCTGAAAAATCATGTATTAAGCCATCTTTAAATTGGGCATCATCTGTAATTTGAACACAGTGCTATCCTCTTGCTTGTCTCCAGCTTTGAGCATGTCTGTCACACAGGGACAAAAAATGAAGGGGGGGTTTTGATATGGCTATCAAAAGGTTTTGGGCTAGAAAGAGCCACAAGATGAAGAGTCCAGTAAGGAGTCCCATGAGAACAGAACTCAACCAGGGGCATCTGTGAGCTGGGCACCGCAGGGACAAGGGATGGTATTTGGGGCACTAAGAGCAGAGCAACCACCACAAATCCCTGTGGAGAAATCAGTTGTTCATCCTGTTGCTTCTTGGACCATGACCTTCATTCCCTTACCCCCTGCCTAATCCCGGCTTTCCTTTAGTATTTTAAAACCATCAACCTATTTATGCAATTAAAATTTAAGTTAACTAAGCCTAACCTCTTCACTTAAATTCTGATCAAATAAACTGCCAAGTTGAAGCCAAATAGAGCTCATTCACCTTCTTCCAAGTACTTTTTATTTAAAGATACAAGCCAAATTGACTATAAATGCCCCATTTCCATCTGTCATTTTCACTTAATTGCACACAGAATAAAATCTAGTGTCAAACAACAACAAAGATACAAAAAAGTTGTAACTAGGACCTAAATATCTAATTTTTAAAAATCAGTCTCTAATTACCATAACATTAGTAATATCTACTAAATTTAATAATATCTAACTTTACATATATACATCATAAAAAAAAGATAGAAAATTCATAGGATATGAACTAATGTGAGACAGTGATGTTCAGTTTGAGAAAATTAAACCAGCGAAGAGTTTTTAATGAGTGTTCATTTATTGATTGCTGGGAAAATACAGCCTATTGAGAATACACGGCATGCATTTGAGGAAGAAATTAACTAAATCTGCTCTGAAGTCATTCAATAAGCCTGCTGTGAAGTGTGTAAGTAGCACAGACCAGCTCTAAGGACATGGCAGGGATGACTCAACTAGTTATTTACAGTTTTGTTAAGAGTCGACCTGCCAAATTCTTTTGGAACATATTTTTAATTATAAGGATCATCAGGAAAGAAGGAAGCTCGGTCTACCCCTTTACCTTACAATAATGCTATAAGAGATGTTGTCATTCATTTAAATACCACCTCCTCCCCAACAATTATGCTCCCTTTAAATTTTAATTTAAAAATTCCATTTTTACAAATTCTTCCATATCAATTCATAAGCCTCAAAATGAAAAGCAGCTATGTGGATTCAGAAAGGATTTACTGATGCCAAACAATGTATTCATTAGATTTCAGGATCTACTCCTGTGTTGCACTTTAACACTAGCAAATCTTTAAGCAACAATGCGATCTGCCCCCACAGATGTGTTTTAACTCAATGACACAATAAAATGATATAAATTAAAGAATTCCAGTTACATTTAAAAGTACAGAAAGATTAAGCTTTTGGGATACCTTAGACCTTAATTAAAAACTGTTTAATTGTGTATGGCATATTTAACACAATTACTCTAACTGGATAAAATGCTGAAATGTATCCATAACTATAGTTACATGCCACATATTTCCCCAGACTTTGTAATGGATATTTTTTCTTAAAATGATATCAATGTCCCTTGATGTTCAAGTAATGTGGACTACTTTTTATGGTTTTATGGCCGTGGGAATAAAAAAGGGAAAGCTATACCCAACGGAACAAACATGGGACAATTTGGCTTTTTGTTTCTTTTTAATGAGGCAGACTGTTCCTTTTGCGACCATTCTTCACGTTTCAGGAGGAATCAGTTACGGCCTACAGCGCTGGACAAATCGAGGGTACAAGCACACATCTCGGATGTGATACCTATTCAGAATCCAAGTCAAGAATCGTTCTAAGCCCAAGCCGTATCCCCCGTGAGGACATGTACCGTATTTTCTCTGTTAAATAAAAAAAGAGATCAAGAACAAGAGTGAGAGGAGTAAATGCTTAGTTTAAAATTTTATCTAAAAAACTTAAATTTTCCACTATGGAAGAATTAGTTCATTGTGGTTCAGAATTCAACCCAGAGTCTATACACCTTCATGAACTACATACATGAAAGAAATAATACAGGACGAAAAATAAATCAGGCATTAAGCAGTGCCCTGGAAAGAAGAGATTTCAATCTTCTCCATTTATCAGAGGAAAATGAAAGTACCAGATATTGATTGGTAGATTCTAATGATATATGTTTTAAAAACTCTAGCAATGAGCAAGGCCATTTTTCAAATGAAAATTAACATATAACTTGATAAAAGACAAAAATGGCAATATTCACATGCAACATTATTATAACTATGAAACCAAATATAACTCATTCAAACACCAAGTACCATTTGGAATTCTCTCCTTTCAAAAATTTCAGTGTATATGGAATTATTACAATGAAAAATATTGAAGATTTTAAAAATTATTTTTACCTGATCTGTATACCAGTAATAAGGAGTGGGGTCAATCCCTTCCCTTTTATAACCTGCCAGTATTTCTTCACCATCCCAGATACGCATTGAGCCTCCCACAATCTCACCAACATTGGGCATCAACACATCGACCTTTAAATACAAGGAAACATAAAACGCACAATTACAAAAAAAAAAAAAAAAAACAAAAAAACACACACACCAAGTTGTCAGACATGGCTTTGCTGTGGGGCTTCAATAAAAACTACAGTTAGGCTTCTATAGCTAAAAGAGGCACAATTATCATGCAAAATTCAAATATTATTCACATTCCCCAACGAAGCATGTTAACCCCAATTGGGGGAAGAAATAAACCACTCTAAATTACTGTCATTATAGATTTATAAAATATTTGCACCAAGTGGTACTTATTTCAAATGACAGTCCCCACTCCGTTAAAAACCATGATTCTAATACTCTCTGAGTCACAAACTAACAGATTCAGTAAGGCGGGAATCCTCTGGACATCGTTGCATATAGAAGGACTTGATCTCCACAGGAAATCGACACAGCAAGATTGGTTCATTAATGGTGTCTGTCATCAGTCTCTCAGGAGCTTCCGGGATATCCTGAGGTTAAACAAGACTTCATTAACATTTACAACTCAAAATGCAACAAGAAAGTAGCAGCTCTTTCACTCTGTACAGCCCTTCCACCTATAAACTCGACGAAATGGAGAATACATGCCAACCCAATCCATACACATTCGTGTAAGAAGCAATTTCTTTCAAAAAGAAACAAATATTTTATAGACTAGGTGAACTATAAAAAGATCTGCCTTCTCCTTTAGTATGTCTTATGTTTGAGGAACACCCACCAATGAACAAAAATCTTCAAGCTGCGACTAGATTCTGCTCAGTTATTTTCTTAGTGGATAGTCATTACCAAGTTCTAAAGTGAATGTGGTCCACTTAGTCTCATAAAGTAGAAGGTAATCCGTCAATTCTCCACACCACCACTGATCTCCACAGAGTACATTATTAATGACACTAATCTTTAAATTCTCCTGTTATCTGCACTTCTTTCCTATTACAATAAAGCAGTTATGCCTTCAATAGTAGTAAAATGTCATAAGACAAACAATATTAAGTTTATAAGTGTTATCACACCTGGAATAGTTAGCCAAGAAATAAGATGATGAACCAAGTGAATCTGCTTCTCTCTCAAAACATTCTTGTAAACCAGAGTTTTCAAGTTAAAACTGAAAACTCTTGCTCTAGTAAAAACTGACTGAGCTTTGGACAAGACTCATTGATTTGTTTAATGTAAGATGAGAAAGGGAGCTGAGCAACCAGCTGGCATAGCTGTTTCAGCTCCAGTCCCTGGAGCCCTAGGTCCACTGAGGTGCCAGAGGGAATGAGATAAGTGGGAGAGCACTGGTCTCTTAGCTTGTACTACTTTTCATCCTGGGTTTCTGGGGTTCTGTGTAAGATTAAGTTAGAAGGTGTGGGGTTTTACTGTACACCTGAAAAGCCTGCAAACCATTTATAAACTCTAGCGCCCTCGTGTGTTGTGATAGAGCAATATACAGTACAAGCAGACAGGTCCCTGAGCCAGGGACCCTGCTAGACATTTAGCTCACGTAGTTCCCACAACCTTGACAAGAAGATGTTGCCTCCACAGTAGAGAGGAATCAGAGTGGGGTCACTGGTCTTCGGCTACACAGCAGATCAGGACAGAGGCAGGAGCTAAGCCCACCTGGGAGATGGACATCTTCTGACTCAACAGCTTGTATTCTTTCCACTCAATAAAACTGTTAAGCACTAGATATACTAAAGTACTCAAGCTTTCAGTTCAAAATTGTGCTATTATGTATCACAAACCAAAGTCCCAAGATAGGGAGAGTGATGTATAGAGATAGTATATCTTTATCCTCTGTATAATTTACTTCTAAAAATCAGAATAAAACTCTAGTTAGCAGCAGCTACTCACATTTCACCTGTGAAACAACTAGATTTGCAAATATTATGTAAGGAACAAGTACCCAGGGACTAAGGTCTGGAACCTTATTGCCAATCCACACTCCCAAGGCACACCGGAAGGGAGATTCCCAGGCAAAACAAATGTGCTGAAACCTCCTCCACCAAGGCCTTCTCTCTCAGTTTTGCATTTTAAATAATGGCTCTCTTCCTTTTGAATCTCCTTCCATGTAAAGGAGTTGTAAATCACTGTTTTAGAAGGAATGAATCCCTTCTGAAAATGCCAGAAAAACAAATATACACACATAACCAACATTTTGCATATAATTTCAAAGGCTTCATAATTTTCTAGAGCACTTCTGCCAGGCTAGTGGATTACGAGTAGAGTTTTCAAGAGTTTTTACACGGAGGTTGAGGAATGATCATGGAGAGACAAAGGATGATATGTGAACGTAGGCTAAAAACTCACTAGTATTTGTGGAGAACTACAAAAAAGGCTGTTCTAAGGCTCACTCTAGAGTGAACCTGCAGACAAACCAAGAAGCAGGCAGGCTCTGTTATCATTTATTTGAGGACTAGCAGATTCCCTCCACATTACTAGTTAATCAAGCTATCCACTTCAGCACATGACTACCTTAGAAAAAATGATGAAAAAGAAATACATACTTCTCCAAATTCATAGAAAGTCCCATCTTCTTTCTTTATATTGTGTTCTTTTAGCCACACAATAGCATCTGAGTAGTTCATTCGTCTGAAAGGCCGTTTGGGAGGTTTAAAGTTCTACAGGAGAAGAGAAAAATAGAGAGTACATAAAGAAACTAACAAAATCAAATGTTCATTAACAAACACACACACGACACTATTTACCTTGATTATGAAATATTATTTCAGACTAAACAAACCATGCAAACCTTCCTGAAATGGAAACGTATAGGAACCTCCTCTTATGTACGTTAAAAATATTATAAAATTACTGACAATAACTAATATCAAACTTTGTCTTCAAAATATTAGTCACTTATTTCAGCTTGCCAAGTCATCAAATCTACAAAAACCAAGGAAGACTCATTGTCTTCCAACAAAGGACTGTGATTTGTTTACCTCCATAAAACACTTCACCTACCGGGTTGAGGTCATACACTATGCTTGCTGCCGGTGACTTTAAGACTCTATCTACCACATCACAAACCAAGTCCTCCAATCTGTTCAGGAGATCCTCAAAGGTCAGGAAAGGGCACTCAGCTTCCACGTGAGTATATCTGAAGGACAAGACACTCAGAATTGTTTTTCTTTTTTTAACACTAAGTTTTTCTCAAGCAAAAATTTTAACACTGGGAAACTGTCCAGAAAGGTAAAATTCCAACACTATTAACCAACACCTAACTCTGCAAATTAATTTTAGATACCTCTTTACCCCCAAGTAGCAATTCCTTTTTAACATGAAAAAGCTCAGGGCAAAGTGAAAAAACAGATCTTAGCTGCGGTATAAGAGGCAAAACCTAACATGTTCTTCTATTATCCTCATAAGCCACAAGATTTTTTTACAGATATCATTCACCTACATAAAGACTTCTTTTCTGAAGATATTTTCTAAAAATAAATAAAACCAAAAAGACAACTGCATACTCAGCCAGGTGCCTTCGTGTTCTGGACTGTTCTGCTCTGTATGACTGTGCAATACAAAAAACATCTCCCAAGGATGGAAGGCAAGTCTCCAGGTACAACTGAGAGGACTGAGTCAAAAATGCCTCTTCCCCGAAATAGTCAAGCTTAAAGAGTGTGGCGCCACCTTCTACCTGTGTCTGTACCAACGTTGGAGGAGTAACCTGTTTGCAGGGAAGAAGGAAACATAGGTCTGCTGTGAGCACTATCATTCAAGTCTCAAAATGGCAAAGAGGTACTATCTGCAAAAGATGACCATCATACACTTACTTCACAGTACCCCCTATCAAAGAAGTGATCTCTGAAGCACCTGGTGACCACAGAACGTGCTTTTAGGATTTTGGACATATTTTCTCCTCGGATCATCATGTGTCTGTTGTTCAGCTGGACGTCAACATCAGATTCTTCATTGATTAAGTTATCAGCTCCTCCAGCAGGGGCCAGCCCCACAAGTTCCCAGAAGTCACAACTCAACTCGTGGCCTCCTGGAGCCTACATTTTTAAAAGGCAGAGAGTGGGGAAAAAACAAAGGGAAGGAGAAGGAAACAAAAAATTAAGAGCATTGAAGATTTTAC
Organism: Sciurus carolinensis; assembly: GCF_902686445.1. NCBI lineage: Eukaryota > Metazoa > Chordata > Mammalia > Rodentia > Sciuridae > Sciurus > Sciurus carolinensis. The sequence continues at coordinate 64,072,776 of NC_062227.1, forward strand.
CTTATATCCAAATTTTTGGTAAGTTGACTTTTTTTGTTTTTCTCTTTGCAGTACTGGGGACTATACCTAGGGATGCTCTACCACTAAGTGACATCCCAGTCCTGTTAAATTTTATTTTGAGACAGGGTCGTGCTAAGAACCAAGGTTAGCCTTTCAACTTGCAATTCTGCTTCAGCCTCCTGAGTAGCTGGGGTTACAGGCATGTGCCACTGCACCTAATGTAAACTGATATTTCTAAGAACTTCATCATTAGTAACATTATCCTTCTAAAACTGAAGACTCAATAATTCAATTTTATATTGATACTTTTACATTTAGTATTTCTTCAGAGTAAACACACACACACACACACACACACACACAGCCACTACACTTTCTTTTTAAATGAAAAAGCACAAACTAGAAAATAAACTATTATGATCTTATGACCTGGAGTAACTATTAACTACTATTAACATTTGTGTCTCTTTCCAGCCTTTGTCTAATAAAAAATTAACATATTTATCCACACTAAAAACTTAAATGTAAAGGTGTTACTGAAAGCTGTTAACCTTTAGAATATACATATTAAAAATTCAAATTCTTCATAATAATTTCATTTAAAGTAATTCATTCTAAAAGTCACATGTCATGGAATTTACAAGTATCTTGGTAATTACTTGCTGTCCAAACATTGGACAGCAAGTAATATCATAACTACTATCTCATTTTGCAGTCTCATGCCTTCCAAGGAAAACTCAATGAGCTTGAATTCAAAATTCATTTTTATTGCAGGCTCTCTTGCTGAACTCCATGGCATCTCTTACCAACACTTCTAGTTGATGAGGATTGTTTGCTCCCTCTTGTGGCTAAGATGTTATATCTTTCTGTTTTCCTTCCTAATCAACAAGGGTAACTGTAGTTATGTGAATTGTAATTATCAAGAAGTAACTGTAACTGAAATAGGTTATGTGCCTTTTGGTTGAAGAACAAATAGCTCTCTGAATATCAATTATGTAACTTTTTAAAAAGAGGCTTTCGAATTCTGATCAAAAAGTTTTAGGTTTAGATTACGGCTCTTTTCTGAAAATTCTGGGGAAAGTCACTTTTATTTCCATCTAGTTATAAAGTTACTAATACATCCACAGCAAGTGGTTATAGCCTGTGTGGATCATTCCAGAATTTTGTAAGGCACAAAATTTCTGAATTATTCTTTTTAGTTGTTGATGGACCTTTATTTAATCTATTTACTTATATGTAGTTCTGAGAATCGAACACATGCTAGGCAAATGCTGTACCACTGAGCCACAATCCCAGCCCTAAATTATTCTTATCATGAGTTGTGCTAAGGCATAAAGTTTGTTCCCTCCAAAAGTCACAATGATATTTAATTGTCCTTGTAACAGTGTTGGGAGGTGGGGCCTAATGGGAGGTCATAAGGAATCTGACAGCATCCATGGATTAATGTCATTATCTTAGAAGTAGCTTACTTATTAGATATGAAAGCAAATTCAGCCCCATCCCAATTTCTATCTGGTATATGTTCTCTGATCATGTGATGCCTTTCACCTTGTTATGACACTCTGAGAAGACCCTCACCAGATGCAGTCCCTCAAACTTGGACTTCTAAGCCTCCAGAACTATGAGAAATAATATCTTTTCTTTATAAATTACGCAGTCTGTGGTATTCTGTTATAGGGACAAAAAAACAGACTAAGACAAATTATGCAGTGAATAAATTTCACTGGAAAAACAAAGTATACTAAATTTACCAGTGCTTCACATTTAGGTACTTATATGCCAAACACCCAAAGTACAAAAAAGGACACCTATTCACTCAACCAGTGAGGAGAGTTTAATTCACTTACCTGCTTGCCCTTTGGGGTAAGATTTAGCATTCCATATACAGCAACACTACTCTCAGTAGACAAGACTACTCCATTGTAACACTGACACTATAAAAAGATCAAAGTTCAAATTAAGTTACTTATATTGATATTAAAATACTCTATAGTTAAGAAAATTATGTATAAACAAATTATATAAATTAAAATATTCTAAAATATATAAAGAGGAGTATTTACAAACAAGTTCTATAGTCAAATATTGGTAAAAAAGGAATACAACTGCCCTTAATATTTTTAATATGAATAAAGAATAGCTCTTTTTAAGGGAAACAAACTTATTAACAAAGCTACATGCCAAATAATGTTTCTATCAACAATGAACAACATATAATGTTTGCCCCACAAGATCATACCACCTGATGTCATAGCTTTCTTAGTTTGTAAAAGTAAATTCTATATCATTCACATAACAAAATGGACTCCTGACCCATTTCTCAAAACGTGACCCCCACTGTTAAGTGATGTGTGACTGTACATGAAGGCACAAGTATATGTTTAAGTACCCACTTGAGATATCTCAGCCCGCATCTCTTAAAAATGTATTAACAGTTCTTTTTTTTTTTTTTTCCCCCTCAAATCCTGACATTTAGACAATAAACAGGCTACCAGGTGTGGTGGAAGACAGCTGTAATCTAAATGACTTGAGAGTGAGTTCAGTTCAAGGCCAGCCTCAGGAACTGTAGCAAAGTTGTCTCAAAATTTTTAAAAAAAGTTAGTTGGTAATGTAGCTCTGTGGTAGAGTGCCCATAGGTTCAATGCCCAATACTGCAAAAAATAAACAAACAAACAAGCTGGGCACACTGATACATGCCTGTAATTCCAGCAGCTTGGAAGGCTGAGGAGGAGGATCACAAGTTCAAAGCCAGCCTCAGCAACTTAGTGAGACCCTATCTCTAAATAAAATACAAAAAAGGCGGAGATGTGGCTCAGTGGTTAAGTGCCCCTGGATTAAATCCCTGGTACGAAAACAAAAAAACAAAAACAAAAACAAAAACAAAAACAAAAAAAAAACCCACCAAACAAAAAAAAGTCCACCAAAATACACCATATTCACTATGATGATCAATACTTGCTAGAGTTATTGGGAGAAATGTGATGGGAAAGGCAGGTATGGTGGGTCATACCTATGATCCCAGCCCAGGAGGCTGAGGCAAGAGGACTGCAAGTTCAAGGCCAGGTTGGGCAACTTTCAGACCCTCTCCCCATAAAATATACAGAGAAAAAGGAATGCAATCAACCAAATCCAAAATGTGAGACATTCTACAGGACAATTTGTCATATTTTTCCCAACAAATGAACTGGGGAAAAAAAAAGAAGACTGAAAGGAGGGCTGTTACAGATTAAAAGAGATTTTAGAGTAGTATCAACCACATATCAAATGGAAATCTTGTTTGGATCCTGAAATCAACCAACTATAATGTCATTATTAAATCAATTGGGAGAATCTGATAGGATATTAGATAACATTTAGCAGTTGTGATAATTTGGGGGGAGATGATAATGGTAACTACCTAAAAATAATATTTTTTCATAGAGATGATTATAGAAGCATATTTGAATAAAATGATATAATGTCTGAGGGAGCAACATTATACTAGGATTAACCAGAAATTGGTAGTTACCAAAGCTGGTGATAGGGTTACTTAATCTGGTTTTTTTTTTTTTTTTTTTTTTTTTTTTTTTAATGTTTTGGCAATTTTATATTACACAAGTTCCCCCAGCATATTAAATCATAATTAACAAATAATTTTTTCATTTCATGATGTACAATGTGATGTTGTGACATATGTAGCCACTGTGAAAATAATAGTTTAAAATATGTATATAGATCCTAAAATTCCAAAAGGTAACCATAAAGGAACCTTCTGAAAAAAAAATCTAATTGTCATAAATTAAAAAAAAATATTTACCAACTCATCCGACAAGACACACTGAAGGTAACCTGTACCATCTCGCAACACCACAAACATTAAATTCTTTCCTAAAATGAAATACAGAAATTCAGCCAGATTAGGGACTAGAAAGTACTTTTTCATAATTTGATCTTACATCATAGAAATATCAAGATTAAGTACTGGAAGTTCAATCCTCCCATATGGCTCCCTTCCTTTGAAATACCCAGGAGCAACATCACTATCCATTATTCATAAAGCATTTTATTTTCACTGTACTGTACTTTTAAGTATTATGTGATTCTCATTATGCACCATGGGATAACAAGGTAGTAGGAAACAAGCTAAGGGATTGTGTCTTTTTTTTTTTTTTTTTTTGCGGTGCCGGGGATTGAACCCAGGGCCTGCGCTTGCAAGGCAAGCACTCTACTGACTAAACTATCTCCCCGGCCCCAGGGATTGTGTCTTATTCATCCTTGAATTCCCTGCACTATCTAGCAGTACTATGTCAGAGGGAGGTGCATGTTGCTTAAAAGAAATTTAAATTTATGTTGCATTTATATTTATGAAAGGTTGATAATTATAGTAAAAAATATGAATTATAAAATAATAAGAATAGAAAACCAAACATCAGGACCAAGGGAGAATCAAAATGCAAACACGCTAATTATAAATGTAAAGTGACAACCAAGTTTCAGAATAGGATCTGACCTTCCTATAACATATTTCCTATTTTTCATTAACTAATCAAAGTTCAATTTAACAAGAATTTGCTGGCTACCTCCTGATCACTGTATTTGCTAACAGTTAAAATAATATTTAAATGATTTTTAAACTTTTAATGGCAATAGTAAGTTGGAAAAAGTAAGGCTATAAATCACTACATCCTTTAAAAAGTCAGCACACCAAGAAAAAAAAAAAAGTCCCTAAACAAAACCAAGAAAGTATTTTTATGATCTTCATCTGAGACCACTGTTATTTAAAATTAAAAAGAGGAAAAATGATACCATTTACCTTGCCTACGCAGCCTATGGACCCAGCCAAACACCTTTACTCTCTGGCCTCTATACCCTTCTAATGCATGAATCTTCACCTGTCAAATTAAAATAAATATTTGATCATGTCATTTATCATATACCAACGTTCCCACTAATACTGAATGGACACTAAGAAAATACTTGCATTTTTTTTTTTTTTTTTAACCATTCCAATATGGTTAAATGTTTTGGTTCTAACCTGTAGTAGACAGACTCCCTCTAATTTTGCATTATTTGTGATTGTTTTAACACTTCAATCAAATCTGGCAAGGGAGACACCCAGAAAGATTTTTGATATTGCTACAGAAAACCAGGCAACAAACGAATTCACTTTTTCCTAAGTTGAGCACCTGCTTCCCACAACTGCAACAATCCTAGCCTTCATGGTGTTTCATGGTCCCTCAGTACATTCTGACACTTGAAGCTAACAAAGACACTCTTGAAAGATAAAGAAAGGAGATGGTGAATATGATAAAGGAAACAATTCCATCAGTTAGGAAGTAGGAGAAATTTGGCATTTAATCACCATGTCTATTCATAATCCAACAATGTGGGCTCCAGAAAGAAGAGAGGAACCAGTAGAGTGATCTCTATTTCACAGACTCACAAATACTTTTTATGTGTTTAAAAAACCATAGATTTCCAGGTTGGGATGTAGCTCAGTGATATAGTGCCTGCCTAGCATGTGTGAGGTCCTGGTTTTAATCTGCAGCACACACAAACACACACACACACATAGACAAAAAAAAAAAATTCTACCTTCACATTTTATGGTCAAGAAACTGATACTACAGAAGGTAAAATCATTTGACCAACACCACACAGCACAGAATTTGTTCAACGTGCAATTACTAAACTTTATATATTAAAATTAACCCCTATAAGAACCAGCCTCATAATTCCAAAACATTCTCCCCATTCTTTCTGTAAGGAAAGACAATGTGAAGGACCAAATGTGTTATGTCCCTCAAAACCAGAAATAATGATCTGATGTTGCCAAGTCCATGACACTGGGACACACTTACACACTTACACATTGTGGCTCTGGAAGACTTGGATCATTTTTAATGGTAATCTTTTTTGCTTCTTCCAGGTTCTTTTCTCTTCGCAAATTATCTTCTGCCTAATTTTAAGAATAAAGTAATCGGTTAAGATGGTTTCTGGCATAGTCACTTTAAAAATGTACACAGTGATATGGAAGGGACCTTAGCAGAGTAGAACAAGCAGACTGGGAGAGGAAGAACGGGAAGGGAAGGGAAGGTACTGGGGAACAAGAATAATCGAATTGTTATGTGCGTGTATGAATATGGCATAATGACTCTATTATGCATAATCATAATTGTTAAATTGCAACAATGAAAAAAATAAAATATAAAGATCTTATCTCCAAATACAATAAAAAATAAATTAAATGTGCAGTGGCAAATAATCACCTCTTTCTTCTCCCGGGATTCATTCTTCATTTGCTCCCTATGCCACATTTTTTTAATGTTCTTCATCTGTGATTTAGAAATAATGTCCCACCTCTAAAGAAAAAGAGATATGTAATTTTTTTCGAGGCCTCTATATCCTGATAAAAGTTTATTCACAAAATATGACTTAAGTTTTTGGTTCATCCTACCTCATTTTCTTTTTGTGAATCTACATAAATGGTAGGAAATGGTTCTTTTCCTACTGTCATCAAAGCCTGAGATAGAGAAAAAAGAAAAAAGAATTTCTTTAATGTTGCATAATATTTAAAATAACCCCTCAATTATGAGAAAATTTCAGCAATCTAGAACATAATCAAGAGCCAAGACAGCAATAAAGACCCCAAGAGCCAAAAGCTGATGTAACAGTGACCAGCTGAATGCACTAAGAAGCACTTTGCTCTGGCAGAAGCCCCTAGGTCCTTCCACACACAATCCCAGCAAGTTCAGTTGGCAGCACACAGCTCCCTGGTACAAGCAAAAGCAATAGATCTGCACTGGCTACAGGGACCAACACAGGTATGTTAAAAACAGAAAAGACAGCCAAGAGCAAAAGCCAATTGCACATGACATCCATAAAGTTAGTGCTCTATAAAAAATCAGAGAATTAGGTAAGAAATTTTTAAAATCTTCCACTTAAATAATGATAACATAATGATGAAGTTCACAAATGGCTAAATTCCTATACTCTAAAATATTCCTGCATGTACTCTTTTATTATATGTCATTTACTACTTTATAGTTTATGTTTTCAAAAAAGTTAATTGAATATAAAAAACTAATATTTTACTAACTGCTTCATTTATTCTTTCAAAATTTCTCTCAAGTTAATAAGTCAAACAGGAAGTACAATGAACTATTCCCTCTGATGGCAAGATCTGAAGCTTACAAAAACTTTTTCTAAAAGGACAGTTAGTCCCAACACAATGACTGCTGCAGAGGAGGAAGAGACTTGGATCTTCTGAAAACACACATGAGTCCATGTTTTTAACAGATGTACCAGGAATAGTCATGTGATGCATAATATTTTAGTCAATAATGGACCACCTCCCCAACTGTAGTGCCAAAAGATTATGCTGCTGTGTGTCGTCATGGCTATCTTAGTTTGTGTTAAGTACACTCTATCCCAGTGGCTAAGCAGTGCAGAACTGCATTTGTGGGTCATAAAGAATTCACTCACAATCAGAGAGTCTGCACTGATACCTTTTTTGTATCACTGAAAATTAAAGAGTCAAACTGTTATTCCTCAAATCAGAATGGCACACTTTATTAACAGTGTCATGAGATTTACCTACACAAGTGTTTTCAGTTTGGGGAAACTACCAGGAAGTACCCCAATAACCCAGAAATGAAAGATTTCTAAGCGTTAAAAAGCAAACCCATATGTGACACACCAAAGCATTACCAAATGGTCTAACCTAAAAGAGAATGCTCCCAGGCTAGGAGAATTTGATAACTACATGTAACAGTTAAGAAGGGGAACTGGCCAAGTACAAAGCTTTTCCAAGGAGGGAGTGTTTAACCATCTCCATTATGTGGCAGTTGTAGGTGATGGATCCTAGTTTTCCAGTGAACATACATGTACATGACAACCTTAAGAAGGATGTTTTAGGTCACACCTTAACCTAATGCTATTAGTTACCTAACATGCATATTGTAAATCCTAAGAACCCCTTATTTGGCTTTCCATAAAAATCTGCTTAGAGAGAATGTGTTGGACACATGGGAGGATTCTAGGTCCTGAGAACTAATAGCAAGTCAGTAAACTGGTGATCTATTTTCAACTTCAGATCTACAAGGCCGCTCTGAGAAATGGGTCCATTCTTGGTGTGTTAATATAAATCGGGGCTTTGAGTGTCAAGGCTCAAGATCACAGTCAGGATTGTAGTAAATTCACCAAGAAGCCTCTGAGGAGTCATCAGGATATGAGCTCAGTGTTACTGAGGAAAGGTGTTCTTTATCCTTAGAAAAACTGGCAACCTCAGTTGTTGGAGAGAAAAATTCCAATATGCAATACCTTGTGGTAAAAAAGAAAGGGAGAAACCCATTTTAAATATTCAAAAGAATTTAGGCTTTGATCATCTAACACTTTTGTTTTACGGTACCAGGGACCAAACCCAGGAGTAGTCTACCACTGAGCTACACCGCAAGCCCTCCTTATTTTTTGAGACAGGGTCTCACTAAATTGACAAGGCTGGCCTTGAACTTGCCATTCTCCGGCCTCAGACTCCTGAGTAGCTGGGACTACAGGCATATGCCACTATACCTGGACTTCATTATTTAACACTTTTAAAGACACATATCTGTATACGTTCTAACATGTTTTCCCTTTTTTGAAAAATTCCTTCAAAACCTGATGCTTTAGTGGGACACAGTGGCATGCACCTATAGTCTCAGAAACTAGGGAGGCTGAAGCAGGTTATCTTGATTCCAGAAATTGAGGGCCAGGCTGTGCAACATAGTGAGATCCTGTTAAGATTTAGAACTGGAACGTCCCCCAAAAGGCTCCTGTGTTGAGGGTGTGGTCCCCAGTGCAACAATGTTCAAAGGTGGGTCTTTTGGAAAGTGATTGAACTAGAGAGCTCTGACCTCATCACTGGATTAATCCACTGATGGGTTCATAATTTGAATGGACTATTGGGAAGTGGTGGAAACTGTAGGAGGTGGAATCTTGTTGGATAGAGTGGGTCCTTGAGGTCGTGCCCTTGGGGACTATAGCTTGTTCATGGTCCCTTCTTCTCTTTGTTTCTTGGCTGCCATGAGCTAAATGGCTTTCCTGTGTTTTCCTCAATGATGTTCTGCCTCACATCAGACTCAAAGCAATGAAGCCAGCTGACCATGAACTAAACCTCCCCAAGAGCCAGAGATGTGGCTCAGTGGTAAGGCACCTGTCTGGGCAAGTATGAGGCCTTGGACTGGCCAAGTACTGCAAAAAAATTTTTAAATTGAAAGGGGGGTGGGGCGGGGAAACAAAAAACTCTGAGAAACAGTGAGCCAAAATAAATCTTTCCTCCTTGAAGCTGTTTATGTTAGGTATTTTGGTCACAGCAATGAAATGATTTACAAACTCTACCTCACAAAACAAAAAAAACCTAGTGCTTGAAATAAAATTCTTGGCAAGTCACATAATCATTGATATAATTAATTAACAAACAAGTCATTTTCCTAATGAGAAGAGATACTACCTTTAGGCCTGTTTTAAATGGTTTCTCTTTGGTTCCATCTCCAGTAGCATCATTTCCCTCTCGATCTGAGACATACAGCTCTGCTGTTTTATAAAAGGAAAGTTAGTTATTTGCTTGGCCAATAACTTTGCCACTTGACTATGTAACTACTTTATTCATTCATTCTTTACCTCTGTAAACAGAACAAGAACATGACTGGATAAACTTACCAGTGAGAAAGAAATTAATATCATAATTATTCTCCTACTCCCTATTTCAAGAATATTCACCTCCTAAAAACATGAGTTACAAATTTACCTTTTCAAAATAAACCTTTTGATCATTTTAACTTGTGATACTACTTCCATCCACCTGAGTGGGCATGGGCTTTGAAGCTGGCCAAACCTAAACTGGAATCTTGGGTATTGTACCTTAAAAACCTGGGTTACTCGGGGGAATTTACTTAACCTTACTCAGCTTCTACGTCTATATAATGGAAAAACAATATCCATCTTTAGGGGCTGTACTGAGGGTGAAATAAACATCCCAGTGCTGATATACAGATGGGGGATAAAAAAAAACAAAAAGCACAACAGTCCCGGATGGTCTTTCAAAGAAACCGAAGCTCCGGAGTTATACAAAATGCACAAGGCCTCACAAGTGCAGAAGCCTCCCTGAGACCTCAGTTACATCCCAGATCTCCTACCAGCATACCCCACCTTCTTTTCCTACTAGAAATCTCAACACGAATGAAGCTATGCGAAAGGGACTTAAAATTCTTAAGTCCTTTGAATTTCTATCTGGGGCTACGCTATGTCTGAGCCCCTCACAGTGCCGAGGTCTCACTGGAATCTCTGCATTTTCGTCGCGCGGCAGAGCCGGGCGCGCCCGCCAAGGCAGCCCCGGGACACACAGGGCTCCAGGGTGCCCGGCCTGGACCAACGCGTACCTGTCCAGCAAGGGTGCAGGCCCTTTCCTCCCTCCCTTCCTCCCTCCAATCGTTCCGCAAATATCTGGGGAGCGCCCACCCTGCGCCAGGTACTGAAGTCAGTCCTGGCATTCCTCGCCAGGCAGGGAGCCTGGCGCCACACACCGCGCCTCACTCACCTAGCACCATCCCTGCAGTCGCCCTGGTCACCTCCAAGGACATGGTCCCAGCACCGCCGCCGCCTAGTCACCCCAACGTGCGCGGACTGCTTCCTCGACTCCGGCGTTGCATCATACAACGTAGTGCCGGAGGTCGCTGGTGTGAGTCAGCCGAGCGTCGGGGTTCCATTGGCTAAGGCAGGTGGGCGAGAGGCGCCGTGGCCGCCATTTTTCGTAAGGGCAGAGATAACTTCCGGTTCGGAGATGCCCCGCCCAGAGTGCTCGCCCCGCCCCTCCCCGTTCTCCCCGAGTACCAGCGGTGGTTTCAGTCTGGCCCCTTGGGTCCCCACCTTCTAAACTTTCCCTTTTGAACCTTCCGATTTTTCGCCTAGTTGTATCTGCACTGGGTTCTCTTGGAAACCAGACCAAAGATTTCGTCCAGAGCCCTAGATGTTGAAATGCTGAATTCATGTCAGCAAATAAGGGGAGGGTGAGTGAGTCCTGGGCCCAACCAGGGTCCCGGCCCCTTCCTCAGTCTTTATCTTCCTGGTGGAGATAAAGAAATTGTCCTCTCTCTCACGCGGAAGTTACTTTAACTTTCTAATTTCAAAGAAAATACATACCTCTGCACTACGGACAAGAACTATGGTGTATTGTCATTTAAAATTATAAGGATCACTATTAAGGAGTCCATAATAATGAGGTGGGAAGAAATAGGATTTCAGAATACTTTCCTTTTGCTGGATGTCTTAAGATAAAGTACCTAACATGTCTGAGCTTCAGGTTCTCTGTTTGTGAACAGTAATGCAAGTTCATCATCTGCCTAGCATGTAGTAGGAACTAAATAAAGGATTGCTATCATTATTCTCAGCTTAGTGTAATTCCAGAGTTTGTCCTTGAAACAAAGGAAAAAAAAATTTTTTTTTGTTTGAAAGGAACTCTAAAAATGACTCCATATATCTCAGGTTCAGGGTCTATCAAGTATATGAACCAAATACTTTTCAAAAATAATTTTTGTCTTCTTTTCATAGAGATATTTCATGAACTTTCCCTTTCGCTCATGCATGTATCAGTTATCTAAAGCAAATTACCCTAGACTTAAGCAGCTTCCAATATAGGTATTACCTCCCACAGTTTCTGATGTTCACTGTGCTTTTTTTTTTTTTTTTTTTTTTTTTTTTTTCCGGTACTGGGGATTGAACTCAGAGCCTTGTGCTTACAAGGTTTCTGATGTTCAGAAATTTGGAAGAAGCTTAGCTGGGGGTTCTGGTTCAGGGGCTCTCATTAATCATGCTGTGGGGAAGCAGTCATGGGAAGGCTCCACTGGATGAGGAAGTGTTTCCAGAATCACTTAGGTCACTGTTGGCAGAAGACCTCAATTCATTGTGTGGGGACTCTGCATAAGGTTGCCAATGGCACAGCAGCTAATCATATCAAGTGATCAGGGGAAGAGATACTGTCTTACCTATTGTATAATAACCCCCAAACTTCAAACATATGTTATCTCACATTTCTGTGGTCCAGTAATCTGGGCAAGGGCTCAGCTGAGGCCTCTGACTTTGGAGTCTCTCCAAAGGCTGCAATCAAGGTCTAACTGGGAGCTGGACTTGGTGGCGCAGGCCTGTAATTCCAGCAATTTAGGAGGCTGAGACAGGAGAATCACAAGTTCAAGGCTAGTCTGGGCAATTTAGGGAGACCCCGTCTCAAAATAAAAAGATAAAAAGGGCTAGGAAGGCAACTCAGCAATAGCACCGTCCTGGGTTCAATCCTGGGATTGATTGTGTCTATCTTAATATTGATAAGATACAGACAGGTGTGAGTAGTGGGAAAATGGGTTTAAGGTAATAATTCTATAAAATGAGCTCACTGTACTGACCCCTGTATGCTTTTTTGTTTGTTTGTTTTTGCAGTGCTCGGGATTAAACCCAGGGCCTTGTGCTTTCAAGGCAAGCACTCTACCAACTGAACTATATCCCCAGCCCTGCTTTGTCTTTTAAAAAGCAATTTACCTGCATTCTTACCTGCATAAAAAGAACACAAGTTACCTTGAATGGCGGCATGGGCGGGATGGGACATGGTTTTTGTGACCCTAGAACTCGGAGATAAGGATAATTCCCCCCTAACTATAGAATCTGTAAGAAAAAGTTATTAGAACCTGTCAGCATGAGTTACCATGGTGGTGGGGACTTGGATATCTGAGGTCATCCTGCTGTCAAAAGTGGAGGTAGACCTGGATGGGACTCTTTGGAAACTTCCCTGGGACCCTCAGTAAACCTGGAGGTCAGGAGAGGAACATTGTTCCTCTCAACTCTGTGAGAACCTGCTCTCTCCCTTGAGTGTGTCTCCTTTTCCCCTTTCTTATCCCTTCTAATAAAGTCCTACCTCTTAACTCTGAGCAACATGCCTGAAATCTTTCTGGCATGATTGCAAGAATTGGGGTAATGGAGTGGGGGACGGAACTGCTTCAGCTTCACTTTGGGCCTCTGCCCAGGAAAAGTCCCAGCTGGGACTGCAGTCACCTTAATTTAAAATTCTGGTGGGAACTCTTTTCCATATTAACCCAAGTGGCTGTTGACCAGAAGGCTCCTTCCGTTCCTTGCCACGTGGGTCTCTTCATAGGGCTTGCTTCCTCAGATGAACAAGCAAGATAGAAGTCAGTCTTTTGTAGCCCAATCTCAGAAGTGACATCCCATCACTTTTGCCATAATCGATTCATTATAATTGAATCTCAGTCCAGCTGACACTTGGAGGGACAATATTATGCCAGGACATGAATACTAGGAAGCAGGAACCATGGGCCTCATCTTAGAGAGCTGCCTACCACAGTGACTAAAATTGAAGCTGAACTGCCTTTTATAATGGATTGTTAAGTGATGTTTTGATTTTTCTGCTATATTGTACTGGACACAACCCTGGTGTAACACAGGAGGTGAATACAAATGAGCTGCCTGCTACAACCCATCCAATGGATTTCCCCTCTCCATTCTGCTCTGAGCCCCTGGAGGTGGCTTATGGGGACCACATCAATGGTCTCCCTTGCTCTGTGGCTCCTGGCCAGGCACCATGAATAGGAAAAACAATCAAGTGCAGATAGAGGGGATCAAGATTGGAGTACTTATCCCCCAGCTCCCTTATGGCAGACTGACTGCATCCTCACCTAAAGGCCACAGCTCCTTCCAGGAGACTGTCATCCGAAGTACCATCATGAATTTAATTTAATCTGATTCTTTTAAAGTTGGATGTTCACAGTAACATCCAGTTCTGAAATTAAAAGTGTACATATAGGATGGACCTGAGGAACAAGTTGTCAAGAAGGTGACTTAGATTCCTGCCTCTTCCTCAATTCCCATCTTCAGACTACAGTGTTCTCTGTGTCAAGGTAGTGGAGGTAGTCAAGGTATTAACCAGTGGCCTAGCATTACACTTGTATATGCTGGCACATGCCTGAAGTGGACAGCTATTGTACTCTCCCCTTGCTTGGTGTGGCTTAGACAAGATGGTGGTTAAGGGAAGTTACGTCAGATGTTAAAACTCTAAGCAGCATGATTGGTTTTCCACTTACATAAGTAGGATGAACAGTGGCTAAAGGCTGATCAGTTAATCAGGGACTTGGGCAGGACAAGACTGGAGACTAGGTACAGGAATCCTAGTGGGGAAGTTTGGGGATGGACCTTTCTAAACTGGCACAGAGCATGAAGGTTTCTTGTCCCATGCAAACAGCCATCAGAAGGCACTCGGTGTGTGGGTCTCCATAATCAGTGAATGTTGGCGTTCCCAGAACACCCCAGATTGTGCTCAAAGAACCCACATACAAAGTGGCTATAGTAACAGGATAGAGGCTATACCTAGGACCAGTCTCATGGTCTACCCTTCATATGAATCATCTTGGTGGCTACTGCCACTGATGACCTAATAGGGCACCATTCTTCAGGAAAACCAGTTGGCTACTTGAAGGCAGGTCAATTACACTGGACCCTGGAGGAGACAGCAATATGCCTCCCAAGTATAGCCGCAGAATCTGCATAAGGATTTGCCTTCCCTACTGTTAGTACCAACATCTATGGACTTAAAGAATTCTGTATCCACCTCCAAGGTACCCAATGTCACCTCTAACCAGGGGACACATGTTCAGTTAAGGAAGTGTGACAACTCATACCTAGGGCATTCAGTGGTCTAATTATGTGCTGTGTTAACATATTTATTGGTTAAAATATTCACACATATTTTCTTCTCATACATGGAAAGAATATACTTCCCTGCTCCATTTCTGTTGGTTTTAGCCATGTGGATATTACTAAATATGATATAAAGCAAGGGTTTAAAATGTGCTTGATTTGTTGATCATGTTTTCTTGCTTCTGCTGTCACCAGGAGAACATTTCTGACTGGCCCATTTGTGCAGGGTAGGAGAGAGATATTTGGAGAATATCTGGACCCAGTTTGCAGTGTGGAAACCTGCCAAGTGAACTCAGTCCAGATCAGTTGAACCCTAGATGCATGAGTAAGAATAAATGATTGTTGTGTTAGAACTGTTGAGTTTGGGGGCATTTTGTTATACAACTATAATTGTGCCAATAATAGACTGTACATACCTCATTACTCAAGCATCTGGCTTAAAAAAAAATTGTTGAATGGTCCATTGGGAATTATGGTACTGAGAATGACAGATACACCTTAAACCAGTAATCAATATCGGGGCAATCTCCCCTATAGCACAATCCACACAATGTTATTAATTTGTTGTATGTTTAAAGAACTGTGCAGAGATAACTGAGATATCCTATGACTGTGCTAAGACTGGTAAGCAAGAATCTTCACTGCTCTTTCCCAAAGTAAGGACAACCTCTCCTGATACTAGTGAAGACCATGAAGACCACAGGAAATGGGAAATGGGAGAAAGGAACACGGCTGCAGGGCTATTGCACTATCCCCTGTACCAGTGCCTCTCCGTCTCTAACTCCTGGTAGGGAAGCATTATCTTGTTCCCAGGAACATTACTCCTTATCTGCCCACCACGGGCATTGTACTTGGCAGTATAATAGGACCTACTTATCTGAAGGTCTGCATCTGTCTGATTCAAACAACTGTGGAGGGAATTTTTTTTAATTAGCTCTTGATTTCCCCATTGTCATTGTTCCCTAAGCAACACAGTATAACAACATTTTGCATGACATTTAAATTGCATTAGGTAAATACAAGTAATCTAGAGGACGACTTTAAGTATATGGGACGAGATGTATAGGTTATATGCAAATACCTACACCATTTTATATAAGGAACTGGAGCATTCCTGGATTTTGTTATCCCTGGGATCCTCAAACCAATCCTCCTCACATATGAAAGGATGACTGTGCTCCTCCTGTCTGCTAGGTGGCCTTTACGTGCTACCACTGGATTGTAGGTAACATGCCTGGCTACCATCTTTTCACAGCACTCAGCACAAAGCCTTGCGCTCGGTAAGGATTTAGGAACTATCTACGGGGTGTACAGTCTCGTTTAGTCCAATCTCCTGCCGGAAGCAGAAGTTTGCTTATAGCATAGCTCAAACAGGCAGAAGTTCGCAAATGCTCCTTATTGAATGCATGGCATTGTTCAGTCTCCTTATCCGACTCTGGCCAGCTAGGGGAGCCCTCCTCTTGTGGTCATCTTCTGCCTTAGGGTTTCCACTGGATCTCCTTGCCCCGTCATTAGCCAAATGCAAGTCTCCATTATTATGGAAAACGATCCCCACCGGCCACCGTAGTTGGCCGCCCGCCTACGCTCAGGGCAAGCGACGCCGTGGCCGCCATGTTGGCTTCGGGCCGCATCTGCGTCCTACCTGCCGCGATCTGACCCACCTGCTACTAGTTTCCCGTACCTCGCAGCCACTACAGGCTTGGAGGGAGGTTGTGTGGTTCTGGCTGGGAGAGTTGACGTTTGGGGGTTGTGTCCAAGCAAGCTCGAAGACATCTTGCGAGAGTATTCGTACACATTCAGTATTTTGCGCCTCAAAACAATCTTTGGAGAAAAAGGCAAAAATGACCGAATGCTTCTAGGGCTTCATTCCAGGTCCTAGACCGAGACCAGGAGCGGCACAAGCTGTGTTCGCTTAATTACGAATCCCTTAAGCCCTCAGAGAATGTAACCACTGTTTGTAACTGCAAACGAAAAGCGGCAATTATCCTTACGGTGAAATTATCAATTTAAGGAAATGAACGTGTAACTTTGTTATTCCCCTTGTGAAGTTAGATTTAAGCACTTAGGTTTGCTCGTTAATTTATTCCTTCCTAAAGAACCTTTTGCTTCAGTGATTCCCCAGCTTGTTTGTAAACACCTGATCTATAGCTCTCCCTAGAGAAGTAAGTACATAACCATTCTAAAGCCCTGCTGGATGCTCAGTCCTTATGGAGAATAAATAACGATGATATAATGAATAACGATATAATAATGAAAGGTGATAACTAGGATAATCAGGGCTCTGAGCCAGGATATATTGCACTGTAAGACAGAACTCATTTTCTGGCTCCGTGGTTGTGACCAAATTCCTTAAGCTCTCTCAGCTGCAGACGTTTTAATTGTAAAGTGATAATAAGTCTTTTCTGGAAAAGTTGTGAGGATGATAGGTGACCAGGTATACAAAAATTTCTAGTGTGTGCTTGACATCCAGTAAACCTAAATTATGACATGAATGGCATTATTAATCATTTGCTATTCTTACGATCAGTGATCATGTGTGAATCAAGCCTTCAATCAAACTGCTGAGGGCTGCTGATGAACCCCCTTCCACCCCTCACCTTCAAGCAATGCCGCCCTCCCAAGGGCTCCTTGGTCAGTATTTCAGAAGTTTTCAGGCTGTCAGTACATCCTTCTACTGCCCAAGATCTCAGCATATGACCTGTCTCCTGCTTCAAGTCATTGCTTGGGAACTCTCTGACAGTCTTCCCTCAAAACCTAAAAACTTTCCTTCTTCAAGCTTCCATCCTTCTAGTACAAGTGGTATCCTACTTCCTGCCAACCTCTTCACCTGTCTTCTGGGTTTCCCCATATCTCTCCAATCTAATCTTCATGCTACAGCCAGGGAAAACACTTAAAAACAAACACTATCATTTCATTTTCTATGAGGAAAGCAATTTCCATGACTTTCTTTTACTCTCAGGATGTACCCCAACATCCTCACAAGTTCGGTCTGTGTGTGCTCTGTCATTATCTGCTTCCCCCCCCCCACTTATTTTCCATACTGGGGATGGCCCAGGGTTTGTGCTACCCCTGATCTACATCCACAGATCTTATTATTTTTTTATTTTTGGCTATCAGAGTAGGTCACTAAAGTATTTTTATTATTATTGTTTACAAAACAATTTTTAAAATTGAAACAATATTTACTTATACATATTTATAGTATAATTCAATAATATACACAGAGTAATATATACAGAGTAATAAGCATGTCCATCTCTTCAACCATTAATCATTTCTATGTAATGGGATTTTTGTACTTTTCTAATCATTTTGAAATATATCATAGATTGTTTTAACCAATAGCTACCCTAATGCTGTGCTAAATAAAAAACAGAAGTGATTACTTCATTCCATCTGTGTTTTTGTACCTCTTATTGAACTTATTTCTGTCCCCCCTCATTCCTTCCCTTCCCAGTCTCTGGTGACCACTGTTCCATTCCATCTTTCTACAAACTTACTAGTTTCCACTAATGAGTGAGAACATATAGTATTTGTCTTTCTCTTATCTGGCTTATTTCACTTAACATAATGACCTCCAGTTCCATCCATGTTGCTGCAAATGATAGGATTTCATTCTTTTTATCTCTGAATAGCATTCCATTGTATAAAAATATACCACATATTCTTTATCTATTCATCCACTGATAGACATTTGGTTTGATTTCATATTTTGGGTGTTGTGAATAACGCTGCAGTAAACATGGAAGTATAAGTATCTTTTGGTATAATGATTTAATCTCCTTTGGATTTGTCCCCAGCAGTGGAATTATTAGGTCATGTGGTCATTCTTTATTTTTAGTTTTTTGAGGCATCTCCATACTTTTTTCCATAATGCCTATACTAATTTGCATTCCCACTGTTTTAGTTCACTCTTTTCACTAAAAGACCTGGCAAGAACAATTTTAGAGGAAGAAAAGTTTATTTAGGGGCTCATGATTTCGGGGTTTCAGTCCATAGACAATTAGCTCCATTCCTCAAGGCTTGAGGTGAGGCAGAACATCATGGTGGAAGAGTGTGGTGAAGGAAAGTGGTTGACATGATGATCAGAAAACAGAGAGAGAGATTGAGAGAGAGACTCCACTTGCTAGATACAAAATATACACCCCAGAGGCACACACCTAATGACCCACCTCCTCCAGCCACACCCTACCTGCCTTCAGTTATCGCTGTTAATCCCATTATAGCACCCACCAACAGCAGATAAAAGCTCCCTTTCTCTATATCCTCACCAGTATTCATCGTTTTTATCTTTTTTATGATAAACATTCTAACTGATTAGATCTTTCATTGTAGTTTTGGTTTGTGTTATGGTTTGGATGTGAGGTGTCTCCCCAAAGTTCATATGTGAGACAACGCAAGAAAGATTTAGAGGAGAAATGATGGGGTTATGAGAGCCTTAACCAAATCAGTGAATTAATCCCCCGATGGGATTATATGAGTGGTAACTGAAGTTGTTTAGGGTATGACTGGAGGAAGTGGGTCTTTGGAGTGTGCCTCTAGGGTGTATATTTTGTATCTGGTAAGTGGAGTCTCTCTTTGCTTTCCGATCATCATGGGAGCTCCTTCCCTCTGCCACACTCTTCTGCCATGATGTTCGGCTTCACCTTGAGCCCTGAGGAATGAAGCCTGGGTCTATGGACTGTGCTTAGTTCAGCCATTTAAAAATTTTGATTGTTTGGTCTTCAGTTTTTTGAATTTTTTATATATTCTGGATATCAACCCAGAATCAATCGGGTGAATGGTTTATAAAGGTTTTTTTGTGGTTCCATACGAATTTTAGCATTTTTTTTCTATTTCTGTGAAAAAAAAATCATTGATATTTTGATAGGCATTACATCAAGTCTACAGATCACTTTGGATAGGATAGTCATTTTAACAATATCAGATTCTTTTAATCCATGAACATGGGATATCTTTCCATGTTTTGTTTGTGTGTTCTTTATAATTTCTCTCATTGGTATTTTATAATTTTCATTGTAGATAACTTTCACTTCTTTAGTTAAATTTATTTCTAAATGTTTTATTTTTTTGTAGTGTTTGCAAATAGGATTGCTTCTTTAACTTCTTTTTCTGCAAGTTCATCACTGATGTTTAAAAATGGTACCTTTTTGAATGTTTTGAATGATTTTGTGTCATGCACCTTTATTGAATTCACTTATAAGTTCTAATAATTTTTGATGGAGTATTTAGGTTTTTCTGTTTATAGAATTGTGTCATCTGATATAAGTTCTTTATTTCAAATTTGGATGCCCTTTATTTCCTTCTCTTGCCTAACTACTTTTACTAGGTCTTCCAATACTGTATTAAATAAGAGTGGTTAAAGTGGATGTTCTTGTCTCATTCCCAGGCATAAAGGAGATAATTTCAGCATTTCCCTTTCAATATGATATGGTTGCAGGTTCATCATATATAGTCTTATACAGTTTTTTTTTCTTTTTTGGTAATTAGGACTTGAACCTGGGGTGCTTAACCACAGAGCCACATCCTCAGCCCTTTTTATTTTGAGACAGGATCTTGCTTAATTGCTTAGGGCCTCACTAAGTTTCTAAGGAGGCCTTGAATGTGTGATCTTCCTGCCTCAGGCTCCTGTGTTGCTGGGATTACAGGCATGAGACATTGTGTTCAGCCTAGTTTTTGGTATTTTGAGGTATGTTCCTTCTATACTTAATTTGCTTAGATATTTTATCATGAAACTATGTTGGACTTTATTAGATGCCTTTTCTGCATCTATTGACTTGAACAATTTTTTTGTCCATTCTATTGTGTTGCACCACATTTATTGATTTGTGTATTTTGAAGCATTCTTGGAATGAACCACACCTGATCATGGGGTATGATCTTTTTAAATTCAATTTAGTTTATTATTATTTTATTGAGAAAGTTTGCATCTATGTTCATTAGGGATGTGTAGTTTTCTTTTTGTTACATGTTGTATCTTTATCTGGTTTTGGTTTCAGGGTAGTGCTGATCTTATAAAAAAAACTTTGGAAGAATTCCTTCCATTTCAATTTTTTGGAATAATTTGAGAATATTTGGAATTAGTTCTTCTTTAAAATTTTAGAATTCAGCAGGAGAGCCATCAGGTCCTGGATTTTTTTTTTAGATGGGAGATTTTAAATTATTGCTTTAATCTTATTATTCATTATTGTTCTGCTTAAATTTTCTCTTTCATGTTGATTCATATTAATTAGGTTATACGTGTTCAGGAATTTATCCTTTCTAGGTCTTTCACTTTTTCAGTGTATAATTGTTCATAGGAGTTTCTTATGATTTCTTGTATATCTCTGATATCAATTGTAGTAGCTCCTTTTGCATCTCTGATTTTACTTATTTGAATCTTCTCTCTTCTTTCTTGGTTAATCTAGTTAAAAGTTTGTCAATTTTGTTTAGCTTTTGGGGGAAAAAACCCAGTTTTTTGTTTTGTTGATCTTTTGTAATTTTTTTTAGTATTGATTTTATTTCTGTTTAGATCTTTATTATTTGTTTCCTTTAAAAATTTTTGGGTTTGGTTCGTTCTTGCTATTGTAAGTGGTTTGGTGCATTGCTAGTTTGTCTATTTGAGATCTTTCTAATTTTTCCAAAGTGTGAATTTATTGCTATAAGCAACTCAGTGAGACCCTGTCTCTAAATAAAATAAAAAATAGGGTGGGGATCTGACTCAGTGATCAAGTGCCCCTGCGTTCAATCCCCAGTGCTGCCCCACCCCTCAAAAAGTTGTAAGCTGGAAAGGAGACTTTCCTAGATCCCATGAAGTAACACAGATGTTGGTGAGGGTCTGGTTCACTCTTTCCTATGTTCCTGGGACTTGGGGTTTGGGAGCTTTTCCAGCTCCTGAGATAAAGCTGGAACTTTGCAATAGTGGTGGAGTCCCAAGGTTATGACTGGGGAAGAGACCTTCCCAAATTTCTGTGAGCAAACACAGGCAGGACTCAGGTTTGTGGCTATGGCAGCCACTGGTTCTAAAGCTGCAGGGCACAGAAGGGACTGTCTTCTGCCCAGTGTGACACATCAGCCTGGCAAGGTCAATCTCGTGCCTGCTAGTCTCTAAACCAAGAGGGGGTCTAACTGTGGCTGTTGTAGTAGTTTGAGTTCTGGGGGTTGAGAGAGTCACTTTTACTTATGTATTTATTTTTTTGTGGTTCTGAGGACTGAACCCAGGGCTTTGCACATGCTAGGCAAGTATTCCACTGAGCTACATCTCAGCCCCAGAGGAGTCACTTTTAGACCAACCAACTCCAGGAACTGGATTTACAGCTTGTAGTGAATGAAGTTCTGTAGTTAGGACTACACGCTTGCTGCTATGATGGGGTTACTGGCATTTTTCCACCTTTTTTTTTTTTCCCCCCTGTGGCAGGATCACCACCCCAGATGGGGAGCTGGAGAGGAAGTTGAAATTCACTCGTTCTTTTCCCTAGGGTTGCCTTTCTGACTCTCCATACCATTAGGGTTCCTGTCACTTCCTTTCCAGAGTTCTCCTTTCTCACTCATCAAAATAGTCTCTCCTTTGTCGCCCTGACTACATGACTCTACTCTGTGGTAGAGTCTGGTGTGGCCACCTTGGCTCCTCTTCACCCCAAATCAAAAATCCTAAGAAATAGCACAGTCTTGGTCAAAATCTGGTTACATTTCCAAGAACCTTTCTGGGTTCATGTTTACTCAAAATATTTATAGTAATAAAATCTCATTGCAAATTTTCCAGAAACTTGAAACAAAGCTCTACTTTTAGAAATAGTTCTTTATATCATTAAGCTCTTTGATGGGCATAAAGTTTTTATGTTGGTCACGTAAAATTTGAATAAGAAAGCTAAAGATAGGTGGGGATCCCCACCAATGGATGGTAACCAGAAACCTCCTATAGGATTTCCATAGACTGATTTATTTATAATGCAGCTGGCTCAGAGAACAGTTTTATAATGAAACTGCAAGATGACTCCCAGCAGACAAATCGACCTCTGTTCTCAAGGTTGATTCCTATCCCCTGGGAAAATTGATTGCTGATGAGAAACACCAGACTAAAAAAATCCTCCCATGTTGATTCCACAAGTCAGGTCCAATATCTTTATTACTCTCATGGAAAATAAATGAGTGGACATTCCAGGGTTTATGACAAAATTGAGAATGATTTTTACTATGTAAAAGCATTGAGGGCCAAAGGAACATTGATATTATTTCCAACTGGAGATCATAACCAGGTTATCAGGAATGAAGTAGCCTATCCTAAATTTGGCAGGTGTGTCCCTATGCTTTAATTCCCCATGGTTGGTCAGGATATTTGGCTTTCTCTTCATATTAGGACTTATTTTTTCTGTATATTTATTATAAATATCTGTGTTATGGGCTGGGGTTGTGGCTCAGTGGTAGAGCACTTTTCTCGCATGTGTGAGGCACTGGGTTCGATTCTTAGCATCACATAAAAATAAATAAAATTAAAAAAATAAATATCTGTGTTACAGTATTTTGAGACAAAATTCCTAATAATTTTAAAACTATGAAAGTTATTTCTTCCTATATCTTATTACTGAGGCCATCTTAGCTAGTTACTGATTGGTCAACCTAGAGGCAAATCCATGCTGCTTTTTGAATCTGAAACATTCTCTCAGATTCTATTGGAACTTTCCACCTATTCGGCATGACTTTAAGATGTTACCCACACTCTTCTGAGGGCAAAGAAAATGTGTGTTAGCATAGAAAATGTGTGTTAACATACATGGCCTAACAAAACATACCACATCTGTCTGCAACCACGAACAGGAAGTCACATTTCTATGGATCCCTAGTCACCCAGAAGAGCAAAGCAAAGAGCTGGGAGTTTCTCTAGTGAGAAATGAGTAGATTAGGGTATGTCTCAAATGAGGAAGATTCGTGACTTGAGCAGGAAAGATATTAACTCCAATGACCCATTTGTGACTTTAAGATCATTCTATTTTTTACTACTTATTTTTTGAGGTAGATAATATATTCACATGGTATAAACATTTTTTAAGTTTTAAAACCATGTAAAGATAATTTCATTTTAACAGTCTCATTTACCACAACCAATTTCCCTAATATCTTTTGTATCTTTCTAGAGATTTTTGATGAAAATATGACTAGGTTCTTTCCAGAATGCCTTCTTTGAACTTTTAAACCAAGCTGCCTACTTTTCCTTTTTCATTGTCAATTTTCTTTAAAATAGCGTTCCCTCTTCTCTCTCTCCCTCCCTTCTCCCTCCCTTTCTCTTCCCTCTCTCTCTCTTTCTTTCTTTTTTGGTACTGTGGATTGAACCCAGAAGCACTTTACCACTGAGCTACATTCCCAGTGATTTTTATTTATTTATTTTTTTAAATTTTGAAACAGGGTCTCACTAAGTTACCCAGGTTGGCCTCTGTTGCAGGGTACAACTTAAGAACAGACCGATCACCACTGAGAAGTCCAAATTTGAGAGTCTTTATTAAGCTGACCGGCTGACTGTCTCACACAATGCCCCCCAAAAATGGCTATTGGGAGAACAGCCCTGACCACAGGGCGTAAGGGTTCTTATACCCAAATCACATCAATCATAAGTGTCTGTTGCTATGATTCAAAATTATACATTAACATCATGAGATCATTGACAGAGAGGGGAGTGGGAGTAGGTCACCTAGGTACAAACTAAAGAATGATTACTAATAACCACACAATTACATTTACATGGTACTTTGGTTAGGAGCAATAGAGATCAAAAGAGAGCAAGTTTTCATCACATAGGAATTGTCATTTTATATTGTTAAACACGTCACACCAAGTAACTGATGATGGGTGCAGAGGCAGGGTGTTCCCATGGGAGAAACTTATTTCCTACATAACATGGAGTCTCAGAGCAAAATGGAATCTGTTTAGTCAATTCCCTCATAGTCTGGCCTGTAACATTCTCATGGAGCCAGATCTGTCAGCCCATCACAGCCTCAATGTGTAATCCTACTGCCTCAGCTTCCCAAGGTGCTGGAACTACAGCAGGTGCCTGTGGCTTAAAATAGCTTTTTTCAAGACATAACTAAACTACAATAAAGTGCATTTATTTAAAGTGTACCATTTGATGTGTTTTAATGTGTAAATACCTGAAACCATCCTGACAACCGGGCGCCATACCCCCAAAAGCTTCCTCATGCTCCTTGGTACACCCCCGCTTCTGTTTTCCCTAATTACCAGGGATGTGGAGCATTGTCACCTGTGCTGTTTTGCTGTGTGTATCTCTCTACTGACGTGTCTGCTCACATCTTTGTGGGGATGAGGTATGGTTTGCAATATCCATCCGGGTTTGTTTTTGTGCCTATGGATATTCAGATAGTCTAGGGCCACTTGTAGAAAAGACTGTCCTGTCTCTATTTCATTAACTTTGTGCTATTGTTGAAAATCAGTTGTTCATATATATGTGGATTTATTTCTGGACTCTGCTATGTTCTTTTGATCTGTTTTGATTATTATAGCTTTATAATAATTTTTGAGGTCCAACAGTGTTGTTCTTTTGTGTTAGCTTTCCATCACTGTAACAAATACCTGAGAGAATCAATTTGTAAAGAGGGGAGGTTCATATTGGACCATGATTTCAGACCATGGTCACTTGTCCCTCTTGCCCTGGGCCTGTGGCAGCACAATCCATCATGGTGGGAACAGGTGGTGGAGGAGAACTGTTTTATTCATGGTGACCTGGAAGCAAAAACAAGAGAAAGGAAGGTTAGGGTCCCAAATATCTCCAAGGGAATGCTTCCCTCCTTCTTCCTCCCTCTGCCAATACACTAACTTCCTCCCTTTAGGCCCCACTTCATAAAGGTTCCACCACCTCCCAATAGTGCCACGTGATGGGGATTGGCCTTCAACAATGGGCTTTGGGGGGACATTGTAGATCCAAGCTGTAGCACCTTTCAACTTTGTTTTTCTCTCACATCGCTATTTTGGCGAAATTCTTTGCATTTCCAGACGAATTTTAGGATCATCTTGTCAATTTCTATAAAAAAAAAATCTTACAAGATTTTGATTGGGATTGCATTGACTTTACATATCAATTTCATCTCCTCCTCTTCCTCCTCCACCTCCTTCTCCTTCTTCTCCTAAAAGAAGTTCTGCCCCTGGCTTTTCTCACTGTGCTATGAATTGTGGAGACCTTTCCTTTTTCTCCCCAGCCTCCATTATTAGTATCTGTAGTTTCTCATGGGGATGTGCCCTACTGCATTTAACCAATCTCCTGTGATGGATTTCTAGTTTATTGCCAATCAGGAACTGTGCTACAGTACAATCATTGTACATTTCATTTCCTTTGTTGGCAAACACATCTGCAGGATGAATTTGAGAAGTGTGACTGATAGGTTAAAAGATATATACATTTGAAATTGAAATGTGTATTTCTAAATTGCCCTCCCCAGAGTTTCATCAATTTATATTCCTATCAATAATAAAATAGAAGACTCATTTTCCACAAATATTTTCTTTTTTGCTGAGTTAACAGGTGAAGCTAGCTTAACAAGCATTTTGATTGGCATTTCTTTATTACAGGTAAGTTTAAGTATCTTCTTGTGTTTTTAAAAATCATTTGTATCTCTTTTTCTTCTTTCTTTCTTTGTTGTTGCTAATGTCTTTTGTTGCTATGGTCTCAATATTTTTGTGTCCCTCCCCAAACTCATGTGTTGAAATCCAAACCTCCAAGGTGATGGCATTAGGAGGTGAGGACCTCAGGAAGCGATTGTCCAGAGGAATCAGTGCTTTTATAAGATAGGACCAAGGAGCTTGTTTTGCCTTCTACCATGTGAGGACACAGGTAGAAGGCGCCAGGTGAATAGGAGATGGGCCCTTACCACCTACAGACTCTAACGGTGCCCTGATCTCACAAGATTTCCCAGAACTCTGAGAAACAAAGTTCTGTTATTTAAAAGTCACCCATTTTATGGTATTTTGTTATAGCCAGTCTTGCCTAACAAATTTGCTAAGTTTTTTTCAGTTGGATTTCAGAAATATTTCAATTCTAAGGAAGTCTTTATATATAGGGAGATTAGCCCTTTGATATGAAATAGGAATATTTTCTCCACTTTGCCATTTGCCTTTGCTTATACCTCTTTTTTTGGAGGTGGGAGAACTCTAAGGAAAATTTTTATATTTATTTATGTATTTGAACTTTTTTTTTTTTTTTTTTTTGTGGTGCTGGGGATTGAACCCAGGGCCTGTGCTTGCAAGGCAAGCACTCTATCAACTGAGCTATATCCCCAGCCCTGAACTTTTTTTTTTTTAACACAGACTTTTATTTGAGGCTTTGGATTTTTAATCTTAATTGGAAAGCTATAGTTACATTTTCCAAGGCTATAGTTACATTTTCTTCTGGTATTTTTGAGTTTTTTAATATTTATATATTTTTCCCCCATTGGAGTTCATTCTGTCACACTGTGAGGTATCCAGTTTGTTTTCCTGTTGTCCCAATACCATTATTAAAAAGGCCCATCTTTCCCCAATGATCTTTGATGCCACCTTTCCATGTATTAAATTTTCATGTGTTCAAGTATATTTCTGGATATTCTATCCTGTTCTTTGAAATGTCTGTGTAATGATGCATCAGAACCATTCTGTTTAGGTTACTTTTAAAATTGTAATATGATTTAATACCAGGTGGGGTTAGTTTTGGCCCATTGCTTTCAGTTTTCTGTCTCTTATTAATTTTTCCATAAAGACTTTAGAGTTAGCCTGTCTAGTAAAGAAACTATTAGCATTTTTTATGGGGCTTATACACCATTTGTAAATTATCTTAGGGGGAATTGACTCCTTATGGTGTTGTTTCTTATCCAAGAATATGATATGCCCTTTATTTATTCTTTCAAATTCACTAGTCTTTTAAAAAGTTTTAATCACATGTCTTGCTCATAAAGTTTATTCCTAGGTGTTTTATCTGTTTTTGATTGAAACTGCAAGCATTACCTTTTTCCCATTATACTTTCTGATTGTTGTTTGGAGACATCAAAGTTACCACGGGAGGTGGCACATGCCTGTGGATCCCAGCTACTCTGGAAACTGAGGCAGGAGGATTGCAAGTTCAAGGTCAGTTTTTGCAACTTGGTGAGACCTTAAGCAACTTAGCAAGATCCTGTCTCAAAATAAAAAATAAAAAATAAAATAGTCTGGGGAATATAGCTCAGTGGTAAGGTATCCCTGGATTCTTCCCTGTAAAACACACACACACACACATACACACACACACACACACACACACACACACACGAAATGAAGTTAACTATTTGTTTCCACTAGCATATTAAATTCTTATTATACATTTAAATGGAATATTCTGGGTTTTCAAGAATACCACTGTGTCACCTTAAAAATGGATAGATTTATTTCCTTCCTTGCAATTTATACCTGTAATTTATTGCCTTTTTATCGAATTGAATTCCAATTATTTCTCCACTTTTTACCTCTTCATTTTCAAGAGTTTACTGGCATTTTTTTTTTTTTAAAAACTGTCAGACTGTTTTTTTGTGGTGGCTGCACCGTTTTACATTCTCATGGCCACACGTGTATGAGGGCCCCAATTTCTGCCCTTATTTTCTATAACTATGGCCACCCAAGAGAGCATGAAGTGGCATCTCATTTTGGTTTTGATGTGCATTTTCCTGATGATGCTGAGCATCTTTTCATTTGCTTTTTGACCATTTATACATCTTTTTTTTTAATGATCTCTGCTAGAAAGTCATTTTTGCAATGTTTATTTTTAAGCATCCCAAATTCTTCCTCTTGCTGAGAATTAATTGTGTCTTGACAGATCTTTTTGTTTTGTAACTGTACCAGAAATATTACTGCAGTTATCTTTCTAGCGATTCTGATAGGACTTTTAGAAGCAGTCTTACAATTTTCCTAAGCTTTGTTCACATCACATGAAGGTAGCAACCGTTAGAATATATTTAGATTCCATTAGGGTGCATTTTGCTATCACAGTGAGGTCTCTTACGAATCATTTCATCTCATCAGTTGTCATTCCTGAACAGTACAGATATGGCAAACAACCTTTAGGTGGTGCTCTTTGGCTAAAAATACCCCTCAGCTTCAGTGCTAGTCCATTGCAGGGAAAACTGGTGTGTGTGTGTGTGTGTGTGTGTGTGTGTGTGTGTGTGTATACATGCTGGCAGGGACTACTGGGGATTGAACCCAGAGGCACTTTATCACTGATCTATGGATCCAGCCCTTATTTGTTGAGACAGAATCTTACTAAATTGTCCAGGCTGGCCTCGAACTTGTGATCCTCCTGCCTTAGCCTTCCAAGTAGCTGAGATTAAAGGAACCTGGCACCCTTTAATATTTTTAGGGACAATCTTCCAAGTCTGTTCCTAATCCTTCTTATATCAATCTACTGCATAAACTAATAGCCTGTCCACTCTCCTCCCACCCCAAGCACCTGCAGATGGATACACTCATCACCTGCTACTAATTATGCCTCCCAAAGGATCCCCCCCAACTCCTGTCTCAGAGAATCTCCTCCACGATTCCTTGGTGGGGTCACTGCTTCCCTTGTGTCCAGGTGCTAACCACTGAATGTGGGCCAGGTTGCTGCATTTAACCCCTTCCAGCTAATACTATGGGCTGATACCTCCTCCTTACCAGCTCTCCTCCTCTTTTACTTCCTTCTTTGTTCTCTTTTGCCCTTTTTTCTCCAATTCTTCATCATATATTTCCAGAACTATCTACTCCTTTCCCCTTTCCTCTTATTATTCTTCCAAAGAGTTGATGTCATTTGGAGAAATTGTTCCTTGTCTAAATACACTAAGATGCATTCTCTCTAGAGAGGACTTGATTTTAGCAACTGTAAATTTCTACCCTTCGTTCCTAAGTCCACTCACCTTTTCAGTCACATCTCCACTAATATTTAGTATCCTGTCCCAAACTTTATATCTCACCAGCACAGAATCCCTAAGTTCCTTGAGGAACATTACAGGATTAGATTCTTCTGTATATACCTTACTCTTAAAACAACAACAAAAAACAAACAAAAAAAAAACCACCAAAAAAATCTAACTTTAAACTATTTTAAAATATTACACTTTCCAAAGATTTTATTAAAGCATTTATTTTTTTAAACAAAAATATACGTTCAATCTTAGATTTACAGCATATAGAAATAATTTATCTGAAGCAATTTGCAGTTTTAAAATTGTTGATATTGCACCCAACAGTATAAGTCTTTGACACATTGCCTTGTCAACCTTTCCCACAATTCAAAAAACAGGAGAGAAATCTGAAACTGATGAAATTATACAAGGTAACTTTTCTGTAAAAAAAAAAAAAAGAGAGAGAGAGATAGAAACATACAATTCTTTTTATTTACAAGATAAAAGTTGTAAACTTTCAGAAGTTGCATGTAATAGCCACACATTCTTTTATTAAACCTAGAAAATGCATTATAAAATTAGAATCATATTTTCCTGTCCTGTATCAACTATACACACGTTGTGATCTCCTCATAGAAATGCACTGATGTGAATAGTCACAGCCTAAAGGTAAAGGTGAGAACTACCCACCTCTTTAAAAAGAGTTACTGAAAACACTTCGGCATCTTCAACAGAATGTGGAAACTAGTGTGTAGGAGAAACATACATGAGAAAGGGCTCTGGAAGAAACTATTACCTCCCGGAGAATATTTTCAGTAATTGCCTGAAGTTTCCTTCAAAGTTCAAAAGTTACACTGTTCTTCAGTCTTAGAAATGAGGTTCCCAATAGGAAAGACAGTAGAATGAATCAAACATGACTTTCCTGTGTTCTTACATGAACACATCACCAGTGTAACTCCATGTCATGTACAACCACACGAATGGGCAATTGTACTCCAGGTATGTATGATATATCAAAATACACTCTAGTATCATGTATAACTAAAAAGAACAACAACAAAAGAATAAAGGTTATTGAAATATGTCCTCAGATTGTCACATAAATAAATAGATACCATACCTTTAGTTTTAAAAAACTCGAAGTGTGGATTACACTTAGTGAACAAAAAAAAAAAAAAAAAAAAAAAGAAAGAAAGAAAGAAATG
Organism: Sciurus carolinensis; assembly: GCF_902686445.1. Taxonomy (NCBI): domain Eukaryota; kingdom Metazoa; phylum Chordata; class Mammalia; order Rodentia; family Sciuridae; genus Sciurus; species Sciurus carolinensis. The sequence continues at coordinate 64,103,548 of NC_062227.1, forward strand.
AGGTTCCCACCAATCTTTTCTATCAAGATAAACAAAGAACAGGTTTCTGTTCAAGGCCCTTATAAAATGGTTCGTGTGTAGGTAAGCATGTAAGTTTTCTTTTTAAAAGACAGTTTTGTGAAATGTTCTGCAATTTGCCATTGATATACTCAAGGTTTGTCTGTTTAAACTTATTTTCTCCACTAAACATTTGATCTTTCAGTTGCTCCCAGGCCGTACTACAGAGGGCACCCAAAGGACCTCTGCATTTTGGGTACATTCCTGTTCTATGGAGCAGCAGCAACCTCTCATTTACCTTGGTAATCAAGGCCAATCACCTGAGGACAGAATAGCTTCCTCCTCCCACCCTCACCTTATATCTAGTGGAGAAAATGATATAAGTAGCATGTCCATGAAAGGCAACCACAACTAACGTTTTTGGTAGGCATTCTTCTATTCTTTTTTTTTAAATTAATTTTAATTGACACATAATAATTGTACAGATTTACAGGATACTGTGTGATGATTTCTATTTATTTATCTATTTGGTCCTGGGGATTGAATCCCAGGCCTGTAAAGGTGCTGTAACACTAAGCTAGCCCCTGCCCACCGCCAGATGTTTCCCTACAGGTACATATTGTGGAATGTTCAAATCCTGGTTTGTCTACCTCTTCAAACATTTACCATTTTTGTAGTGAGAACATTCGAAATTCTTTCTTTTAGCCTTTCTGAAATAGTTTATTATCATTATAAAGACCCTTTTATGCATAGCACACTAGAACTTATTTCTCTTAACTGTAACTTTCTTAGTACCTGTTGATAATATCCTGTTTTTTAACACTTTTTTTTTAAAGCCTCAAAATATTTAGAAGCTTTAAAGAAATGAGAGAAGGAAATCAAATCACTTGGTAGTAGAGGAAGTTGCTAAAATATATATTAGCAAAAATATGTAATATGCTGCTTAACCTGGAAATAAACCCCAGATAAACTCTTATAAAATTTGAACTAATTTGCCTTGATTGAACTGAATTATTAAGCCAATGAGAACATGAAACCATAAACTCTTTAATCAACTTTGAAAAAATTACTAGAACACTTAGTTTCCAGATGATGTACATTCATGAATATTTTGTTATTTCCATAATAAATTTAAAACTATTTGTGAATAACGTGGCCAACAGCAGGGGAGAAAAGAGCTTCTGGGAAATTCATGCTGAAGATCACAGACAGGAAAACTTAATTGTCATTTTATAATGCAACAGCTTTGGAAATGAAATATAAGACATTTTCTAATTCTGTTGCCCTAGATTGAATCTGGATTGAACCGTTCCCTTTGAATCACAAAGAACAAAACCAGATGAATGATAGGGTCTCTTGGCTTTGCTATTGCTCAACAGTTCAACCCAAATGGTTTGTTATAAAGGTTATTGTCTTCAGTATCTTTGTGACAAATTCAGTTTTTTAAAAAAAAAGTCCTGAGAGTCTTTCATAAAAAAATAGACATTTCCCCTGCGTGCGCGATCCGCGAGGCGGGTGCTCAGCTCTCCACCGTGCGCCGGTACTCGGCCGTGCCATCGGCGATGATGGCATCCAGCGGCGAGCGCTTCTTGCGGATGCTGCGCCCGGAGGAGATGAGGTCCGCGTACCCGCGCTGGTGCGAGAAGGCATAGGCTGAGCGCCGCGACGATGCGCCCCGGCGAAACACGTTTTGTCTCCGTTTCCACTGCTCCTCGGCCTTCAACCGCTTGCGATGCTTCTGGATCTGCAGAAGGTGGGAGAAGTGGAAGGGATGAAAATATAGATGAGGGTACCTGGCCCACAGGAGCTGGACAGAAAGGAGCCCTGATGGGGCGTCCAGAGCTGATGCAGGCTTCACTGTTCTGTCCCCACCTCGTAGGTGAGGACATGGAGCGCAGGGGAGGTTCTGCAGTGTTTGGAAGTTCTGCCAGTTGGAAATTGGGAGCCCAGACTCCCACTTTCCCTAAGCTAGTGCTCTTCCCATGTCACAGACCAGGTTGGTACAGGATGAAGAAAAAACTGTGGGCCTCCTGTCCTCGTTGCTACTGCATACTTTTGTCCCGGCCAAAGAGAGCTCTGGGAGCTATTGAAGGTTGCCTACCTAACATCTGTTCTCTCCTTCTTTCTAATGAAAGCGATTGTATACAGGTACCCCTCCTCCATATAGCCACATCCCTGGAGGGAAGGGCCTGATTGACTTCCCACCATAACTAATCCAGGAATGGGCTTGTGACCCAAATCTGGCAAAGGAGACCTCAGGGAAGTATGCTGGAGCCCCTGGGTGAAGAGATCCAAGGATCTTAAAGGAAAGTGACAGACAGTCAGCTTCTCTTCCCCTGGGACACTGACACATCAGATGTGATTCTGGGAACTTCTGTAGCCATCTTCCAGCACCAAGACAAAGCTAATAATGAAGACACTAGCTTCAGAGGAGATGGAAGGACCCAAGTCCTTTTTCTGCAACTTGTTTTAACCAATGTAGCCTGAAGTCTGCTAATTTTTATGCATTATTGTTAAAACATTTTGAGTCACAGCTTTCTGTTGCTTATTGCTCGAAGGATCCTGTTCAAGGTAGTGGTGATATTTTGCTTTTTTTTAATAGAGAAAAAACCCAAACTATTTACATGGCAAAATGTTAACACTGAAGTTGTTAACTTGAAGGGGTAAACATATGAGCATTCATTATTTTACTCTTCCTCTTTTTCTGTGTTCGGAGATTTTTGTATTTAAAAGCAGACAACTAAAATCCCAATCCCAAAGCACTTATTTGCAAGTTAGAGAGAAGGAGTCATAAAAATCATTCTAACCAAACTTCCCACGAGGTTTGATGTTTGCAGGAAAGGTGCTGTTGGGAAACACTTTGGTTTCTGTAAGGGACACTCAAGAGTTAGAGGAGGACTGTATGTCTGCATACCTTATCACTTTCTGATGGCCAAATGGTCATTGACAAGAAGCGGACGGCAACAACAGGCAATAAACACACTGCAACAGTCAAGATGATGGTCAACCAAATATACGGCTGTCTCAGGGCATTGGAAGCAGTGCCTAGAAAGAACCGGAGAATAAATTACATGGTCCCTTTATCCTACGGGCCTAGTTCATATTCTGTAAGTTTTACAACCAGATTGGCTTCCCCCAAACAGCAATAATTCACCCTTTGTGTATTTTTTTTATGTACCCAGAAGTTACATATAAATCTAAACTAATGACATTTGTCTGCACATTTATTTTGGGATTTTAGAAATTACTAACCTGTAAATTGAAATGCAGATGGCAAGAGAACATGTATCCCAGCACTATGAAAGTCAAACATGATTCCAAAATAAAGTGCAATGCTTCCAAAAATTGAAAAAGCATTCACAAAAGTCCAGTAAGAAGTATCCAAACCAATCTGTTGGGAAACCAGAGAAAAACAGCCATTCATTTTGGGGAGTTAGCAAGAAAGAAAGGAACTAAGAATTCTGAAAATGGCACTTGTTTTTTTACATATGATTTGACTAGAATAAAGGACAATCAGAAACCAAACCATCCTTGACTCAGGAAAGAAACAGGGAATGGGCCTGGGACAAGGGAGAAAATAACAGTATATTTTCTAAAGTGGCAGAGGTTCAACTGGAGGGAAATGAGCTGTTCTTGCCAGCCTATTTACAATAATGCAGGTGCCTATAGACACAGTTAGGGAAGCCACACACCTGGAAATTGACCGTTATTACGAGAGCCGAAGCAACAGTGACAGCAAAAGACTGGTAGTCTGAAGGTGCCTCTCCATCCTGACCCACAGTTTGCAGGTAAGCCCCAAGAGGTATGAAGAAGAGGACCATCGATGTTAAGATTCCATGCAACAAGCTGACGAAGAATCTCTTGTAGTTGAATAGTAAGTCTCTTTGTCCCACTACGTACAACCCAGGGAATCGGAGGCTTAGTTTGTCACTCACATCCTTAAGGAGAAAACAAAATTAGAGTGATATATTGTCTATCAGGTCAAGAAGTCAGATGCATTGCAATTTTTATCTCACGAAGAATCGCAACTTGCTGTTAAGTTTTAAGAAGACAAACTGAATGAGATAAATCCTGCAATATTTCTCTGGTGCTGAGATCAATTCCACAGTTTTAATCCACCATTATTTGATATTTAATTCAGAGAGGGGCTAGGTACGACATTATTATTTTTCTGCTTATGGAAAAAATTAGTAATGTTAAAAATGTAAAGAGAGTATCTTTTTTTTTTTTACTTCCTTAGAGAATATTATTTATATTGTTTCCAATTCTTTGGGGAAAAATGTTCACATCCAAGTTGATAAATTAATCCTTAATCATTGCCTTTTATTTATTGAGGCACCTTCTCTAAGAACTGCTACTAGATAAAATATAGACTCGTTTGGGAATTAGACACAGAAATTTTGGAAAGTGTTAAAATTTACTTTTAAAATGAGAACATTACTAATATACAGACCTACTAGACTCTCAGGTCTCTAAATAGTCAAGTCTTAGTGTCTGAAAGGAACATGTAAACCCTGTCAATGAATTAGAGTCACAAAAATCTTTGTTTATTATGAAACAAGAAGTATAGCAGTTGCTGCTGACAGCAGAATTGTCCTAGGGTTTATTTAGAATGAAGTCAAAGCCAGAAAGCACTGCTGTGACCCTCCAGAGCGCCCCCAGCCCTTGGCTCCTACCTGGTCGAGCAGCCCCATGAGGAGCACCGGCAGGCTGGAGTACAGCACGTTGTACAGTGTGATGAACCAGTCCTCGTACGCAGTCTGCAGGAGGGTTAGTTAATTACGACACTTTAGAAAACCAGTTTAGAAGCACACAAGTACTATTTAAATTTCTTTGTTTCCTTTTACTTTGCAAGGTCAGTATTTCCATGAAATAATTTTATAAAATAGAACACAGCTAGATATTTTTAAAAAATATGCTCCTGAAAGGGATAAAGAACACTGAGCAGTCATAGTGCCCTAGGCAGCATAGAGGAAACAGGCTTGCTCTAGACAGGAAGTCTATGCAGTCCTGCCTGGAAACAGGAAGTAGGCTCCACTCTGCCCAGGCTCTCCTGTTCCTCAATCTGAGACCCCTCTGACACTATAGCACAGCACTGTAGCATAGCATCAGAGAAAGTTCAACACCGAGGACACTGACTCAGGCTCATTTTTACTTTTGTGATTTTTCTGCTACATCACCATTTTAACATATTAAATATGTACCCCTGCTCATTTCACCAAAAACTAAGAAGAAGAAGAAAAGCCACCACCAACAACAAATAGAGGTGTGACATTAATAGCTCTGTCATCACCTACAATTTATATATTCCTTTGCCTTGTTCAAATAGAATTTTATACATTCACAGTTGAACAATTTGCTATCAATATCTTTAATAACAAGATAACATGGGAAAATAATCTACAATGAAGAGAATTACAAGCAAATCCCCTACCATCACTTAAAGTAAATAAAAATATTTTTAAAGCACCAGAAATATTCTAGAAAAGTAAGCCATACTCTTAATTATGCTCCCAACTACGAGGAGATGCAGAACTGAAATTACAAAGTAAAGAAACAAATTGATGCCAAGTGTGGTGGTGCACGCCTGCAATCCCTGTGATTCAGGAGGCTGATGCACATGGATCACAGTTGGAGGTCAGCCTCAGCAACTCAGTGAGGCCCAAGCAACTTAGCAAGACCCTGTCTCAAAATAAAAAGCAAAAAGGGCTAGTGATGTGGTTCAGTAGTTAAGTGCTCCTGGGTTCAATCCCCAGTACCCCCCAAAATTTGTTTTTTTTAGAACTAGAGTTTTATTTACTTAAGGGAAAAGCTTTACTAAAAAAAAAAAAATTTTAAATGTTATTTTACCTGTGCCGAGTAGCCATTGAAGAAGGAGTACCAGAAATGAACCAACGTAAATGCAAAATTTTTGTAAAAGAAATATCGAAGGAACTTGCACATCCTTATGTAGGACCACCGGCCATGCACCAGCAGCAACCTCTGTAGATATCTGAACTGAGCAAAGGAATAGTCACTGGACATGACAGCTTGCATTCCTTCTTGTCCACTTATTCCAACACCAATATGTGCAGCTATGGGACAGAGGGAGAAAATACTGTGGATCATAAGCTGATTTTAAGGCAAAGAATCAGATAATAAAAATGTTTCAATAGCAGGGCCAGGAATGGAGCTCTGTGGTAGGGCGTTTGCCTCGCATGCACGAGGCCCTGGGTTCCATCCCTAGCACCATGGGGTGGGGAGGAAAGTTTCCATAGCAAAACAAATAACAAAGACATACAGTTCGTGGAATAATATATACAAAAGCTCTTGCTCACTATCCTCACCATCCAGTCTGTGAACCCAACCCAAAGTCAGAGGTACATGTTGCTAAACAAAACATGGCAGAGTCTCCATAAATATTTGTGAAAAAATCAGGTGGGTGGTGAATTCCATTTGGATTATGTGCCCAGTTCAGAAGCCATCCCTCCCACCCATAGGGTGAGCCTCAGGCATCCATGTATTATACAGTCTGCGTCTCTGTCTCCTTGGCCACAGATGGATCAGTCACTGGCAGATGTATCATCTGGGATAGATACTACAATTGTCTCTCTGAACCTTCATTCCACCCTGTTCCAACTGAAGGGGTAGGAAAGCAAATTAAAACCCTACATTTCCCAGAGTGCCTTACACCTAGGTTCTTATGAATCAGGTTCCATTGCTTAGACCCACTTGTGACTTTAAAGCAAAGTGAATCCCTTCCCTTTTTGAACTCTGTAGCAGAGTTCATATCCATTCCCCAGCTGCCCTAATGTTGACAGGCAACTGCAGAGGCTTCTTAACTGTGAAGTGTTCAGAGCAATATCAAAGGTAGAAACTCCCCTGGCAAGTGACCCAGAGGTCAGAGACTCAGCCTGGAACTTGCTTCTTCAGTCCATCCAGAGCTTTTGAAAGCACCTAGTCTGCTGTACTAATTGGTTCCTTAAAAAGTACACAGGGGTGTGTTTCCTCTACTAAATCCTAACTGGTAGAGAGCCTAAGAATCAGTCTCTTTTCTTGGTATTCTAGAACTACCATTCAGGAGTTTGTGTCTGCAAATTTAACACGTAAATTTTTGAGGTGTGGAATGGATATATTTCTTTCTAAAGGATTCTGAGAGGCAGAGAAATAAAGTAGGGAAGAGACACAGAGTCAGTTAGACTGACAAGACACTGGGTTTCTGGTCCCAACATCTTCCTGAGGCCTGGTTTCTTGGGCAGTGTGAAGCATCTTAGTATCATTTTTTTAAATGAATTGTTTTTCTTAAGCTCACTTTGGCTGTCTTCCAAAACTTGTAACCAAAAAAGTTTTAACTAGGACCCTCTTCAACTCTGAAGGGCTTATTCATGCCCATTCTGACTTGAGGACATCATTTCTTACAAGGGGGATGTTTCTAGAGTGGATAAAAATTAAAACTCATAATTTTGTTCATTCTTCCAATAGTCATTAAAAAATTTTTTCAAGTTAGAGATTGTGAATTTTATCTTGGTCTTAAAAGTGATGAATGTAAAGACCAATAGTGAGATCATTTGGAGAAAATGTGTTGGAGAACACAACGACCCTGGCTCAGACTCGGGGAAGTGACTGCCAACTCTACAGTTGCCAACTTGAAAGAAGCTTCAAAAGCCCCACCCCAGTTGCAGAACACAAGGTCTGGAAAATTCAAAATAATTGTCCAAACCTATGTTTTCAATTATACTTTGCAATTCTAAAAGAAGATATTATATCCCACTTGGTATTTATGATCTCTTTCAACACACACACACACACAGTTCCTATGATCAGTTGTGACTGCCAACTCCTCTTTCCACCAAACTATGACCCTTTTTCTTTTCCTGAATAAACTGCAGAGGGAGTACAGAGAAGAGGAACCCTGTCCAGGCCCTGGGACCCAGTTCTTCAACCTTATCACTGTGTAGACCAAGGACAGTTCAATTCGTGTGAGACGAACACTGGCATGGTTCACACGGTAACAGGAGGCAACTGAGCAGATGCACTATAGGGCAAAACCTAAGTATAAGCACCTAGATTTTCCCGAAGTTCCAAATGCAGTGTCAAATACTCACTGGGGGGCATGCCTTCAAAATTCCTTAATAAACTGCATATTAAAAGGCTTTTTGCCTTTATTTCATCTCTCTCATTGTTCATGTGTACTCTCAGGGTCTATGCCCCAAAAGAGACAATCACAGTCCAGCTGGTATAAAACATCTTCAGGTACAAGGCAGGAAGAAGGCAGTCTCCAAGAGCCCATAGACACTTGTAGGGACAAAAAGTGGTCAGCTGGACACTGGCACATGCCTGTAATCCCAGCAGCTCAGGAAGCCAAATAGGGGGATCACAAGTTCAAAGTCAGCCTCAGCAACTTAGTGAGACCCTAAGCAACTTAGCAAGATCCTGTCTTAAAATAAAAAATAAATAAATAAATGAAAGGGACTGGGGATGTGGCTCAGTACTGAAGCACCACAGGGCTCAATCCCTGGTACCAAAAGAAAAAAAAGTGCTGTTCATGATTCCCTCCATTTCTATGGCTTTTGACACCTGAATCTCCTTCCTCTTCTTTAAGACTAACAATTTCTTTTTTTTTTTTTTTTTTTTTTGCGGTGCTGGGGATCAAACCCAGGGCCTTGTGCTTGCAAGGCAAGCACTCTACCAACTGGACTATCTCCCCAGTCCAACAGTTTCTTTCTATATAATGTTCTCAAAGCAGTTAGAGATGACAGGCTTCACTGAGGACAAAAAGGCACTAATACTACTTCCATAACTTCTAAGACCTCAGTTTCCCATATTCTCATCCCAAATGGGTGCTCTGTAATTTATATATAAAAGCACCTAATATATAATAGAGCTTAATTAAAAATGTAAACTAAGAAAAAGGAGCCTCTATAAGGGTTCATCTCTGTTGACTTTGTTCTACCTCCTTGCTATCAAATGGTCGACTGGGAGAAAGAAAACTTCCAGCCTAAATTGTACAATAGGATGATAAATCTGCAAGGCCAACCATCCCCGCCTCTCTCCTCCCCAACATCTAGGAATCTGCATTATATTGAATAAAAATAATGTATGAGTTACCCTAGTTATATCAAGGGTGTATAAAGGACAAATAAACTAGAGCTGGCTACAGAGGAAAGAAATGGATCTAATTCAGAGCAAGAAATGCCACTTGTATGCTAGGACAAGCACATGCGAAAAGCAGTGGAGAGGAACTAAGCAGCTGGTGGCAGCTGATCTACGCATTGATAAAAAAGTGAGAAGACATACGTCATACAGATGACTCCTGGGGAGGAAGATAAAGTTGGAAGATTCTTAGTGTATACCAAGGAGGAGGAGGAGAAGACTGTAAGAAAAGAAAGAGACAGCCTCATGAGTCACAACACAGGCTCAATTAAAATCTAGTTATATATGATGCATTTAAGATACCCAGCATGACAGGACATGTATATATGTATAGTCATAGAATAGTTCATCTTAACAACAGCACTAATATCACAGAGCTAGAGGTGACACTGGAGATATTTTTCTTGTTTTCAGAGGAGCCCCAACTGATAGGACTTGGCAGGAGGAAGAGACCAAGGGCTCAGATCTCATTAGTTTGGGTATTTTCATTCCATAGGTTGAGCATTCCCAATTGCAAAATCCAAAATGCTCTAGCATCTCCAAGTTTTTGAACAGCATTCAGAGAGTCAGGTCTATGCTGATTTTTCTAAATTGAAAATTTCTAAAATTTGAAACATTTGTGGTCCCAAGCACTATGCCAAAGGGACACTTCTCTACCTGTCCTCTCTTACAGTAATATAGGGAGAAAAGAGGACCAGACTGAGATGTGGGATGAGGGCCACAGGTTTGTTGTGCCTGCTTTATTATCAGTGCAACTGTATTTCTCTACACTAGAACTCAGTCCCTTAGTGTCAAGTACCTACGGTCCTTCATCCAGCAAAGTGACCCTTGGTGGTCTTCTCGGGAGCTCAGGATAGTGAGACCATGTTGGAGTTTTATTTCAAAGTTAAACATATTATTCCAGACTCACATGAGGTGACCCATGGGGAAGTTCCACCAGATTTGCCAGAGGTAAGAAGAAAGCCTAGAAAGATGCTTAGATGAGGGAGAATAATATTCCCAAAACAAATACCACAGAGAGTTCAACAATTTATGCTGAGCTCAGCAGAACTATTTGTAAGACTTATTAAATATCAGGGTTTTAAATAAGCTTAAAGAAATAAAGGAGAAGAACTGGCAAGGAGGAGGAAAAAAAAAAATCACACCAAACAAGAAAAAAACAGGAAACAAATGATGATAAATTCACCCTAGAGAACTCAGCTTCTGCTTGGCATCCTGAGTCCCATCATAAGTCCTGCCCATTCCTCCTGGATGGACTGTAGCTTCCTGAGGGCAAGGGCACGGGCACAGGCACCGGTGTGACCGAGTGCCTTCCTTAAACACCTGCTTTGTGAAAACCTCTGCAATCAAAGCTGAAGAAACGACTCCCCCGCCCCAAGACATTCCTGCTATTCCTAGTTGGGTTTCGTGGGCCACCTGGGCGCAACTCACTCTTGATCATGTTCACGTCGTTGGCCCCGTCTCCGATGGCCAGCGTGATGGCCTTCTTGTACCTTTTCACCAGGTCCACCACCATGGCCTTCTGCTTGGGAGTGACCCGGCAGCAGATGACGGCGCTGCACTCGCAGGCCAGGTCCACAAAGTTCTTCTGCCGCTGCTCTTTCTTGGCCTCCAGCCTTCTCTTGCTTTGGGTCCGCATTCGTCTCTCTTCTTCTGTCCTTGGGAACTTCAGCTTCAGAATCTTACTTCTCTTGGTCTTTTTCTCCAGGAGAATCTCATTCTGTGAGATGGTGGAGGGAGAGGATTGAGGTCACTTTAGGTATCAATTCCAAGACTTACATTATGTGAGGGAGGCTTCGTGGGTGTTATCACTGGTTATAGTGTTCTGACGACAGAGCATTTAGGATGTAAATCTAGCAAATACAAAAATCTACAAAGAATAAAATGAAAATTATCCATTAATTAATAAACCAAGATAACGACTGTTATCCATTTGGTATAACTGCTTTCATAGGTTCTATAATATTAAGTTTCAAACTTGGGAAATCACATTTGGATTTATAGACTGAGAGATTTCTAAGTTGGCAGTTAATGAATACGCAAAACCATCCAAAATTGGTCCAAAGTGAACTTCTTTCATTTGAGCCAAAGACACAGACACACTAATGGTACATACCAGCCAAGAACCCGTGATGACTAAGGCTCTGTTTTCACCAGGTGGGAAGAAAGGTTCATAGACAACAGGTGCAAACTTTGCATAAACGCCACCTCTGTTTCTCTGGTTTTCCACTCTTGTATGAAGAAGAGAACTGGAGGAAAATAAATTGACATACTTAAAGTACAAAACCATAAACCAGTCCTAGACTATGAGATAATTATGACATATTTTTAAAAAAATTATGATAAAACAATATAAAGTTTATCATTTTATCTATTTTTAAGTGAAAACATATAGTATTGTCACTTTGTGACTGGCTTACTTAATAATGTCTTCACTATTCATCTAGATTGTAACATATCCCATAATTTCTTTCCTTTTTAAGAGCAAATAATAGTCCATTGACTTGATATGCCATTTTTATTTTTTTTATTTTTTGGTACTGGGGATTGAACTCAGGGGCACTCAACCACTGAGCCACGCCCCAAGCCCTATTTTGTATTTTATTTAGAGACAGGGTCTCACTGAGTTGCTTAGCACCTCACTTTTGCTGAGGCTGGCTTTGAACTTGTGATCCTTTTGCCTCAGTCTCTTAATCTGAACATTGTTTTATATGCTCTTCAGTCATTGGTGTATCCTTCTTGGAGGAATGTCTTCTTAGAGTTTTTTACTCCTTTCTTAGTTGGGTGACATATAATCTTGAAGTCATGGCTGGGGATATAGCTCAGGTGATAGAGTGCTTGCCTCACAAGCACAAGGTCCTGGGTTTAATCCCTAGTACTGAAAAAAAATTAGCTCTTATAAGTCATGATTCTTCCACCATGTGGCACCAGATTCTTGGTACTTCATAATTTGCCAAAAGCAGCTAAAGGATGACACAGGTGGCACTATGTTCATAATCAACAAAGGGAAGGCAATTTTCATCTGAATTAACACCCTGGCTACTGTTTGGCAGAAGAAAAACTTATTTCCACATAATATTATGTCTGCTTTTGAAAATTCTCAGTGCTTTATATCAACAAATTGTTGAGAAGACTACATGTAATGCTTTCATGTGATAGAAAAATGAGTCATGGAATTTTGGAGGGAAGGGGCCTTTACTGAGCAATTTCTTCATGTTATAAATAAAGAAATCAAGCCAAGCGAGGTGATGTGATTTGTTTGCAGCAAGTTGATGGGAAAATGGGAATGAGGACATTGGTCTCCTCACTCTCAGCCTAGGACTTTCCCCATTCCACATGAACACCTTCCAAAGCAGGTTTCTCAGCCTTGACACTGTTGATGTCTTAAGCCAGATAATTCTCTGTTGTATGTGGATGCTTATTTTAGGAAGGACACGTAGGATGTTTTACAGCATCTCTGGCCTCTACCTACTGGAAGCCAGCAGCACCCCACTTCCCCTGTTGGGACCACCAAAGATGTTTGCAGACATTTCCAATCAATTCCTGGAAAGCAAAATTATCCCCCTCCTCCCCCAGATTAAGAACCACCACACTACAAGATTAGGTATATAATATACCTCTTCCACATTAATTTAATTCTCTTTTTCAGGTTAAAAATCAGTGATCGAGACAAATCATAAAAAGACAAGAAGAGAAGAAAATACAAATTTATCCATTTAAGTGATTTTATAGAAATCATCATTTCAGGAACCATCTAGAAAGATAATTCATCTCTCTATAAAGGGAAACTTGACTACAAGCACGATTATAAAATGTATTATTTGCATACATTTTATTTTTTAATTTAGCTTAGGGCCCAATTTCTAACACTTTTAAAAGAGAGCCCAGAAATTTATTAATGCCCCCATCTACAAAAAATAAACAAAACCATATGGTAATTAACCAAATTGCTTGCAATCAAAAACTACTTAAGTAAACATACAAAGCATTTATTTGTCTATTGCTACTTTTTAAAACCTAAAAGCTGAAAGAGGTCTGGTTTATGTGCCTCTATTCAAACCGAGCTGATTTAGATTATAAGACTACTGATTTTGTCTAATTTAGCAGAGTGCCTCATATGCTGGAATGACTCACAAAAGTTTTATTATCATCATTAGAAAGAAGACTAATAAGGACCATCAACCCAGCAAGTGTATACATTAACAGCTTAATATGACCTGGTGCCAGCCTGAGACAGGCACTATAAGGAAAAAGTTTGAGGAATAAAAGGAACCATCAAGCTATCAGTAAAACCATTGTGGCAACTGTGTGTAGTACATTTATAGCTCTGTAGCAAGATGGGCATTTGTATCCTGTTTCTAGGTCGGCTGCAACTCTGATTCAGGGCTGATGAATGGTCCAGCATAAGGTAAGGTTTGAAATATCAGCATTTCTTCCTCTAACTAGACTACAGATGATCTACACAATGTAACCCACCCAAACTTGCCTTCTGGGACAAAGTTGTGTTTTTCTTTTTTTCTTCTACTTCTCTTTCAAAAGATAAAATTCCTCAAAAAGGCAAAACATAAATATAATTCATATTAATTTGCTAATGATACCACAGACTCTGTTCCTTTTTCAACAGATAAGCAAGCGCTGAGGACTCTAAGGAATACAGAAAGTGCCTCGAAAGGTCCCAAGTTTCCTTAAGACTAAAATCTGCTCAAAATAAGGCTACACTGTGATAGCTGAGAACTGCCTGCTGCTCTCTTGCTTCATTTAAGCAGGAGGAGACTGTCCCAGGTAACATAGCCTAGCTCTACTCCTCCATCTGTGCTGTCTCTGCAACTAGTTTTGCCTTTGTGAAATGAGCAGCCACATCGTCCCATGCCACAGGCCCTTTACTTACTTTATGTCTTCCCCATAGCAGATGGTGGTGTCTTCTGTCAGAAGTTCACAAGCAAATCCTATATTTTCTGCAGTTTCTATAATAGATAAAATCAAGTCGAATGTCATTCCTATAGTTGAGTTGAATAATTTTTATCTACTACAGGTTTAGCATCTATTATTTGAAATGTTCAGGATCAGAATTGTTTCGGATTTTGGATTTTTTTGTTCTTTTTTTATTTTGGAATACACACACACACACACACACACACACACACACACATACACACACATATATGGAGGTGCCGTGGTGATGAGACCCAAATCTATCTATGAAATTCATTTATGTTTCACATATACCTTATACACATAGGTTGAATAGTCTGAAGGTAATTTTTGTTTTTGTTTTTGTTTTGCAGTACTGGGGATTGAACCCAGAGTCACTTACCTGCTAGGCAAGTGCTCTATGACTGAGCTACATCCCCAGCCCCTGAAGATAATTTTATAGTTGTTTTTAGTACATATGCATTTTGACTATGACTCATCACATCAGATCCTAAGTGTGGAATTTTCCACTTGTGGTATCATGTCAGCACCCCCAAATGTTTGAGATTTTGAGCATTCTGGACCTCAGATTATGGATACTCAACCTATAATGATAACTTCTTTCAATTCATGAAAGAAGATTCAATCAGATTCAATCAAATATGCTATTTTCTATAGCAGTGTATAGAACTCTTAAAAAGAAATTAATTCCTTTATAATTAGTAAAAGTCAAAGTCTGATTTGAGATGTTTTAATAATAAATTGATATGTTATCAAATATATTGGTTATTTAATGAAGGAATGTTCATTAAAATACTGACATGCTCAGATCATGTGGTTATGGTATGAGGGTAAGGAAAATGTTTCCATCAATCCTCACATCGGGTTCCTACTAACGACACTTTCCCCCATTTCCCCCCCTTTTTTTAATAAATATAATTTGATATTTATTAAAGTTCAGGGCTGTGCTTCCCTTAACTTCACAGACTACGTAGCCCATTGATGATGGCAGAGAAAGAGACATCTGATTTCCTGTGAGAGGAGTGCAGAATAAAGTATGGATGTCAAACAACAACTTGTTGAGCTCTAAATTTAAGAATTAAAAACTTGGCTCAGGTATATAATTTTTGTAATTTTCAAGGAATAAAATGAGCAAGATAACAAAAGTTGTAGTTCAGCACTTTGAGTTGTTCTCTATGCTCCCCAAATGGCAAAGCACAAGGAAGACAGAAAGGACAACAGGGATCAGCTTTCAGGATAGGACACACATCTGGCTGGAGGGCTAAGACAACCAGCAAGACGTAATCAGAAGCTAAATTATAAGGAATAAATTCTGCTCTAGAGGGAGTTCAGAGAAGGACACAATCAGGGAGGGCTGGAATAAGAGGAGGCTTTTAAGAGAAAGTATCTCCCTTCCAAGGAAAGGTGCCTGAACAGGATGGAAAGTCTGAGAAGGTCATCCAGGCAAAGGAAACAGCAACTCTAAATATTTGTGAATTAACAGATATGCTTCCCCACAAAATGAGTTACCCTTTTTGTCTCCAGTGAGCACCCAGATTTTAATGTCAGCTTTTGCAAGTTTTGAAATGGTTTCTGGAACCCCATCCTGCAGTTTATCTTCAATAGCTGTAGCTCCCAATAGCTGGAATGTACATTTGAAAAGAAGGAATTAGCAAATGAACCAAAAATTGTCTGTAGTGATGGTTTGCCAGCCTCTAAAGAGAAGGGCTAATTATACACCCCAGTTGATGTTCTACTGCAGCCAATGACCACCATTGCAGGGAAGGTTGCCATGTTTCACACTTACTGCAAACCAAAACAACCAAATATTTTTTTCTTGGAGAATGAACTATTTAGTTTGCTGAGATAAAAATACAAGTACGAAATAAGATATTAAAAATACACTATTATTGTGTGTTTGCTGCTTTACAGACATGAGCCCATTCCTCTGGTCAAAGGGCAATACCGGCTATTTGTCGAACATTTCCCATTAATCTAAACTCTATAGGCAGTAAGAACTATATTTTCAAAAATTTCACTTAGAAATGCTGTTTTGTTTTTTGTTGTTGTTGTTTCAAGATTTTTCAAAAAACATAAATTGTTTTGGTAATTCTCACAAATAAATAAATGCTGGTTTGTTATATAAAATCATAATGAATTTTAATAAGTGATAAAAATCATGAAATCAGATTAACTTAGAACCTTTCTGGATTTTTTTTCTCTTTTGGTTTCTAAAATGACAATGTCTATTCTGTTTTCAGAACAGAAGAAATTCTTATGACCTAGTTACTTTGTTCCAATTTCACATGCTGAAGTTAGAATTATCTTCCAAGAATGAGATCAAAAAGTGTAATAAAACTTAATAAAACTTTTGCTTCTATTTAGAATGTTAAGGAAAATGTTATGAAGGGTAAAACTCACAATTAAGTCTCTTTCAATTTCCTCATACACTTTATCCAGAGCTTCGTCTCGGTTGGTTGAGACCACACTGGCTGCCATAAACTTTTTATTCCATTCTGCAAATTCTTTTTCTTCAATTTCTTTGTAGCAAAGGCACAGGGTTCTAAGAGTTTCACTTGCAAAGATCTGTTTTATTTAAAAGACAATCCACCAATGCAAAGAATATTTAATTTTCTGTAGTTCAAGATTGAGTTTGAAATTTTACTTTGAAGTAATATACCAAGAGAATTCTAAAAAAGACTGTGAAATATAAAGGCTTCGACAGAGAAATTAAACTTTGTGTTATAATAGACTTTTTTTTTTTTTTTTTTTTTTTTTTTTGGTAAATACATCCCCAGGGTTCCAGGACTATATTTCTACTTCTCAAGTTGGTTAAAGAGAAAAGTCTACCTTTCTTCTAAATTAAATCACTAGAATGAAAATAAAAGTTTTTCCTTTAATAACTAAAAATAACAGACAAAAGGTGTAATGATGTTATAAATACAGACCTGACAATTTCATAATTTGTTCCCACAAACTGGTATTATAAGTCCAATCAACTATGAACTTGCAACCAAACATTAATCCTCAAGTCAATTCTAAAATCCATGAGCCATTGTTAAATCCGAGATCAAATATTTTAAAGAAAAAGAGTATTTGGAAATTTGAACACATTTAAACCAGTTTTGAATAACTTTAATATGAACCAGTAAAAATCTTTTTAATATTTCATTGTCACTTCTTGTGTAGCCAAGATGGCAGAACTGACCCAAGTGAGTGTTCACTTTCAAAGATTTTTGGAAAAGTCCTATATTTGGTTGATTAGATTGACACTGTCACACCCTCATGAGAATTCATCCCTTTTAATTGCATTAGCATCAGTACCTAATCCGAAAATGTGACTCCACTTGGTAAACAACAGGTTCTCTCTGAAGCACCTTTGGTGGGCTCTAAGCCTCAGTTGATTTTTAAAGTAAAGGGAAGAAAACACCCTTTTTTAAGTACCTCCTAAGTGCTGGGAACTGTGCAAGATGCTTTCTTTTACAATGACCTGCCATGGTAGAAATTATTCCCTTCCGCTTTCACATGGGGAATTAATGATGCATATGATATGACAAGTATTCTCTTTCCCCAGACAAAACTACTAAAGAGACTGCACTGGGACGCAGTTCGCGCTGATCTCATCTAGACCTCAAGGCCATCATCAAGCAGAACCAAAACCGTATGAGGACGGGTGGGCAATTCCCTAAGTTCAAGTTCCAGAATCATTCTAGTGGTAACAATATCAATGGACTGTGTACACGGCTTCCTAAGACAAGGACTTTGAAGCAATTAAGACCAAAACCGTTCTGTGAACAAAGACATCCAACTCAATGATCCAGCCAGGGGTGGTGGTGTATACCTGTGATCCCAGTTACCTGGGAGGTGAGGAGGAAGATGGTAATTTTAGGCCAGTCTCAGTGACTTAGCAAGACCCTGACTCAACATTTAAAAAGTAAAAAGGGCTGGAGATGTCACTCAGTGGTACAGTGCTTGCTAGCAGGTGTGAGCCCTGGTTTTGATCCCCAGTACTGCAAAAACAAACAGGACACAGGGTCCAGTGCACTGCTTTCCTAACCTCTGTCGTATAGGAATGCTTCCTTTCCTTCCCTCTATCTAGAAGTGGGTAGAGCTCTAGGAGGCCAGAGACAGTAAGGTTACAGCTCAGTAGAGCTGTAGCTTGCTCGAGATCACTGGAAGAGAGACTGGCCATTCCCCTGCATCAGTTCAGAGCTGGATGCTGGGAAAGGGCTCCGTGGTCATTTCTGAGAACACCAGCAGCAAGGGAAGAACCAGAACCCAGGTGGCCACTTTTCTACTTTGGTGCTGTTTCTACCTGATGACACCAAAGTCAGGGGAGAGTCCAAGTTAAGACACAGCTTTCACGTGAGCTTAAGAGACAGTATCGGAAACAGAATCTTGCAGGAAGAATGAAAGTGAGACTTACATCCAGGGCATCCTGTGTCTCTTGCTTTGTAGGATTCATTGGATGTAACCGTTCATAAATGACAGTGTCGGCACCTTTACAATATAGCCTGATGTTGCCTTCCGGGGTTCTTACTGGGAGGAAGGGAAGAAAAGCACACAACAAAGTTAAGTTTGATTTCCTCATAGAAAACTACATTGATAAAGTTATGTTGAAGTGTTACTGAGCTCCTAATTCACTCAGCTTGAAACCATCAATTCATCTAGAAGTGTTACCATCAACAAAGTTCGTAAGCCATTGTCTACACTGAATGTAGCAAAAGGAATACAAAAAGTTTCCTTCAGGCTGGGAGCATGCATGCCTATAATCCCAGTGACTCAGGAGGTTGAGGCAGGAGGATCGCAAACCAGCCTCAGCAAAAGTGAGGCGCTAAGCAACTCAGTGAGAACCTTTCTCTAAACAAAATACAAAATAGGTCTGGGGATGTGGCTTAGTGATCAAGTGTCCCTAAGTTCAATCCCTGGTACTCTCCCCCCCCCACCCCCCCCACACAAAAATGTTTCCTTTGGTCAGCTCAGTTTTCCATATCTTTACTTATTCTTTTAACAAATATTTATAGACACTGGGTGCCATGATGCATGACTGTAATTCCCACTACTGGGGAGGCTCAGTCAGGAGGATGGCAAATTGGAGGCCAGACTGGGTAACTTAGTGACATCCTGTCTCAAAAAGTAAAACGGGCTGGGAATGTAGCTCAATGGTAGAGCATCACTGGGTTCAAAAAATGTACAGACTGCCTACTCTGGGTTGTCCTGTGTTAATTGCTTTCTTCTCACTGATTTTCTATGTTCATATCAACCAGCAGGAACTTTCTTTACCTATCAACTTATAATACTTACTGCCTTCAATGCTCAGGCTGTAACATGACTCCTATGAGTGTTTTCTTATTATTATTATTTTTAATCTGTATGATAATTCAGTCAGACTGAGTATCATCGATAACTAGACTTCAGGTTCTCCAAGGTAGATACTAGGCATGATAATCAGTCCAGATCAGTATCAGGCACTCAGAAAGCAATCAGTAAAATGAAAATTTAGTACACAGGTAAACATATGTGTTTCTACTGGTTGAACATTCACAGGACAGTGGAGAAGGTTCACAGACACCACCTTAACGAAGAGATCGAAACAAATATCACCATGAATGAGACAAACCAACATCATGTGCCTTCTGAAGTGTCACTTGGAGAAGGGCACAGTGTCACTTATGACACTTCTTGTGACAATGCCCGACCTGAATCTAATCCTGAAGGGACAAGAGACAAACCAGGCTGAGGGGCATTCTACAAAATAACTGGCCAATATAATATAAATGTCAAAATATGAAAGATCAAAAAAAGGTTAAAGAACTCTTTCTGATTCAGAGTCATGATCACCTGATGCCATGTGACATCTTGCATTGGATCCTGGACCAGAAAAACATCGAGGTGAAAGGAGGAGAGGGAATAGGGAGAGAGGGAGGGATGGAGGGAACCAGAAAAGTCATAAATAAATAAATTTCCTAGTAAAATTTGAAGAAGTCTGTGGATTAGATGGTAATACTGTATTGGGTTAAATTCTTTGATTCTCATCTTAGATATATGTATATACACACACACACACATATATATAATCTAGATATTTGTGTGTGTGTGTTTGTGTGTGTGTGTGTGTGTGTGTATAGAGAGAGAGACAGAGAGAAGCGTGGTGGTGGGAGGTGGTTCCTGTTATTAGGAAATATCTGTTTACCTGTTTGGAGGAAAGGGGCATTGGGTCTGTAATCTATTCTGAAATGACTCAAAGGATACTAACCTGTATATATAATGAAATTGACAAAGAAAATGTGATCAATACTAATAATCAGTGAATATTAAAGAGTACACAACAGTCCTTTAAACAAACCATCTTGCAATTTTTCTGTAAATTTGAAATTCTTTCAAAGTACTAACAGGAAGAAAAAAAAAAAAGAATTAGGAAATGATCTTCAGCTCAACTTGGTGGCCTGGACTGGAGGTATGATTTAAAAAAAAAAAAAATTTTTTTTTAAACTGTAGATGGACGCAATACCTTTGTTCTGCTTATTATTATGTGGTGCTGAGGACGGAACCCAGTGCCTCACATGTGCTAGGCAAGGGCCCTACCGCTGAGCGACAACCCCAGCCCTGGAGGTATGATGTTGATTCATCAGCTCAGCCTCACTCTTCTGGGAGCGCTATCCTGCTGAGCCCTCAGGGGGCGACAAGCCTACAAGAGCAATGCTTGGAGGGGACTCAGAGAGAGGGTGCGTGTGCGCAGCGCTGGAAGTGCGCAGCCTCTCCACCGCCCTTCAGCAGCTGGAGGCCCCTGCGGTAAGAGCACCCGCCGCCTTTGCCAGCCTCAGATACACCATAGCTGTCCCCTGGCACAGTGACATAGAGACGCGTACAAGAAACAGTACCACTTTCAGAAAAGTCTGTAGAAATCTCCCAGGAGCCGAAAGGGTCCATTCATCACCTGCCTTATGCTGGTGTCACCAAATAAAACAGGCAAAGACGGCATCACGTCCAGCCACTCGCGGGGGACTTACCAATTATAGACATTCGCTTCCGGTCGCTGTTGAAGTCTAAAATGGCAAGAACACTGTAGGTCCTCTCTGTGCCCAGCTCGCTGATGGTGATGGTGTTCTGCGTCCTGGCCAGGAAGGCAAAGCCGAAGTTCCTGGCAGCATTGACCAGGGCGCCTTCGTCGGGAGAAGCCGCCTGGTAGTTGATCTGACCTAACAAGGGAAGGAGAGAATTTCCAGAAAAGTTGTAAAATTAATGCAGAGCTCAGCCCGAGTGCACCCTGGGTCCTTCTGCAAAGCCCAACACATTCCCAAGAAACCAGTCATTGACTCCTAAGAATCCTACCAAAATTAAAACAACTTCTTCTTCTTCTTCTTTTTTAGTTGTAGATGGACACAGTACCTTTATTTTATTTATTTTTTTATGTGGTACTGGGAATCAACCCAGTGCCCCACACATGCTAGTGCTCTCCCACTGAGCTACAACCCCAGTCCCAAAATTAAAACTTCTTAAACTCTGAACTATTGTTTTGAATTATAAGTGGTAATAGAAACTAGAAATAAAACAACTAGCCAAGAATGGGGGGGGGGGGGATTCCCATAATTCCACTACCCAGAAGAAAACACTATTGACATTTTATCATGACTTCCAGTCTTTTAAAAAATGCCTGTTCCTGGAATAGTTTCTATCATGCTGGACAGACAGACATTCGCATCCTGATTCTTTTAATGTTACATTTGAGCATGTTGCCATATCATTAAAGAATCTTCATCAACATTCTTTTAATGAATGTGAACATGTTGCCATTTTCCTTTATTGGCACTTAGTTTATTTCCAAAAAAATCTGGCTCTTAAAAATAACATTGTAAGCAGGGCTTGGTGATGCATGCCTGTAATCCTAGTGGCTCCGGAGACTGAGGCAGGAGGATCACAAATTCAAAGCCAGCCTCAGCAACTTAGTGAGGCCCTATCTCTAAATAAACTATAAAAAAGGGTTAAGGATGTGACTCAGTGATTAAGTGCCCCTGGGTTCAATCCCCAGTATCAAAAAATAAAAATAAAAAATAACATTGTAATAACTTTTGTGTATGTGTGTATATAAAGATTTTCTCTGTTTTTTTTTTTAAAGGACAGATTAATAGTAGTGAAAATACTGAATTAAAGAATACTGATTGCTATTTTTTTTCTTCCTTTGGTGGTACTGGGGATGAAACCCAGGCCTCATGCCTTCCAGACAAGTGTTCTGCCTCTGAGCTACATCCCCAGCCCTACATTAATCATTTGAAAGTCCATATTACTAATTCATTTTTCAAGAGGGTCATACCTGCTGATCCCACTTTTAGAAGAGTGGGCTTATTTCACCACAGCTATAGTCTCATAAAAAAAAAATCCTTTGTCCCTCTGATCAGTTTCCTTCATTTGTCCCTCTGATCAGTTTCCTTCATTTTTAAAAGTTAAATAGTGGGAAACTGTCTTCTATTTGCAGCTACACTTCAACGACAAGGGTACATCTCACAATCCTGAGTGAAAGAAGCCAGACACTAAAGAACACATATTCTAAAGGATTCTGTTCTGCTGACAAAGCTAACCCCTGGTATTCAAAGTTAAGAGATGGTTTTCCTGGAGGAATAATAACTGGAAGGAACACAAAAGGGACTTCTGGGTTGATAGTTGTTGTTTTCTTTTTAAATAAATCTAGGTGCTGATTACAAGGATATAGCTGTGTACCTAAGCGCATGACTTCATACACAAGTTACACTTCAGTAAAAAGTTTTAAAAATTCTCTACCTACCCAAGATTTTTTCTCTTCTATCCTAATTACTCTGCTTCAAAGCAACATAGCCACATAAATTTTTATGGAAAACAGCATTTAGTTTTCCAACACAGTGTGACCAGGATGCATACCCTGGGCACCTGGGCAGTTTTTCAAACCTCAGTCTACTTGGAAGGGTAGGATGCTCCATGGTGAACAGCTGCAGGGAGAACTAAATGGCCCTTCCTACCCTCCTTTCTTCTCAAGTTGCTGCAGATAATTCATTCTAATTAAGGAAGCATTAATCACTTTCCAATTAATAATTAAAGATGGCTCTGTAGGCTCTCTATTTGCTCATCTGGAAAGTCACACACCAGAAGTTATAAATGTACTTGCTAAATCCAGCCATTCTATAAACATGCACAAATGCCAGAGGGCAAACTATTTACCCAGAGCTAAGCAAGCAGCAGCAAGAACAAAGTGCTTCCCTTCACTTGAGTTGTGCCATGACACCTTACATAATATTGACAACAAGCTTACTTCCAACAGAGACAAGACACAAAATAAGAAAACATGGCAAACTTTCCTTGAGTGAGGCAACTCTATCTGGAGCCAATACCTTGATATCTTTATCATTAAACAAAAAGAAAACACTCCCATTATGTTCTGGTAATGGAATCACAGACTTGCAGACTAAGAAGGGAAGAACTTCAGACTTGACCCAAATGTCAACCTTATGTTTGCAAAAAGAAACCTGGCTAACAAATGTCTGAAGAAAACTTTACCATATACTTAAGGCAACAAGAAAGACCTTCTTCCCTTTTACAGACTGATTTGTGCATTGTGAAACTGATGCCAAAAAAAAAAAAAAAAAAAAAAAAATTGCTTACACCAGAACTGCCACCTCTCATAATTCATTATTCCAATTTCCTAACTTCTGGCTGAAAACAGGATCACAGATCTTCCAGTCCTCAGCCTTATTAAAACCTTCAGATGCTACTTTCCCTGCAATCCTCTCACCCCCTTTCAAATCATTTACCAAATGCCTCCTACATTTGTGGCTGTCTCATCCTGCCCAAAGAACCCACCCTAATCCAGGTCCCCAGCCTCCCCACATGCCCTGCTCCAGAATATCACACCCAGTGTGAGGTCGAGGTCTCCTAAAATGAGCTCTCCAATCACTGATTAAAGACCTCCAGTCTAAGAAAAGTCTCCCAAGCCTTTCCCATTCTGCTCTCACATGGCCTGTGGGAGCAGGGGTCTCCATAGCCCCAAAGTTCCTACCCCAATGGCAGACATTCACTTTCTGCTTCTTATCAATCAAGCACTGGCCTAGGTGCTACTATGAATGGATTTTGCAAACCTAATTTAGTGTGGGAAGACATCCTTCTCTAGCAGAATCAGACTGTGTTGAGCCTCATGATGCAGAGGTCTGACTTCCTGGAACTGACAGAGAGATCTGTCCCAGATCACCGGGGGGTATGTGGTGCTGTGGGAGTGGTTCCCTGTCTGGTTCTATGACAGTTCCCCTAAGAAAATGGCTCCCCTAACTCCACCCTATCCTGTTCATCACAGAAGAAGCCCCTCCTGTTCTGGGCCCCTTTACCTGTGTGACTATAAAATAAAGGAGAGTTGGGCTTCTCCATGTTGTTAGAGGCCAGAGCTGGTATGGCCAGACCCATCACTCCCACTCTCATTTAAAAAGAGTATTGATTCTTATGTTTTTATTGATTAGTTAAATTTACAGATAATTGATTGATTTATAGCCAACATCATCCTCTGTCAGTTAACCCTTTTCTCATCCATGCAGGACGTGGTTGAGAGACCCCCAAAATTTAGGTCTTTGTCAGTTGACCTTAAGATAGGGAGGTTATCCAGGGGTTCTCAACCTAATTAGGTTAGCCCTTAAAGGGGACAGAGCTTTGCATAGAGAGAGAGATTTGGATCCTGAAAGGGTTTCAGTGTAAGGAAGAGCATCACTGGCTTTGAGGATGGAAGGGACTGATTGGCAAGGAGTTGAGGGCAGCCTCCAGGAGTGAAGAGCAACCCCAGTTGACAGTCCCCAGGGAAATGGGGACCTCATTCCTATAACCACAGAGAACTGAATCCTGCCCCAACTACATAAGCTTGGAAGAGGACACTGAGCTCCAGATGAGAACAAGGCCCCACCTCAATTTTAGTGAGATGCTGAGAACCTACTCAGCCGAGCTCAGACTTCTGACCTAGAGAATTGTGAGCTTATAAGCAGGTACTTCAAGCTGCCACGTTACACTCATTGATTCCACAGTAACAGAAAACCAAGACAAGTGTCTCCATATGTGGTCTCTTCATGTTTGTAACACATAGTCCACACCAACTAATGAAGATATTTGTGGCCACATGTAAGAAGGACTTCCTCCTTCTCTTGATGATGTTATACATAATAAATAACATTCCAGTCATGGTGGTGCACTCCTGTAATCCTAGCAACTCAGGAAGCTGAGACAGGAGGATCCCAAGTTCAAAGCCAGCCTCAGCAATTTAGCAAGCCCCTAAGCAACTCAGTGAGACCCTGTCTCTAAATGAAATGCAAAAAAGGCCTGGGGATGTGGCTCAGTGGTTGAGTCCCCTGGTTTTTTTAGTATCCCTGATACTAAAAAAGAAATAACTTAGTCTCCATCATTCTTCTAAAACAGAGAAAATGAGGGCACAGTATGAAGGGGCAGTCACCTGATGAAGGACCACACTAGAATGAATTTGCATCTGCTGGATGGCCTCAGGAAAGTCCTTTATGCTTTCTGGGTCTGAATTTCCTTATCTATAAAAATTGGGGGTATGGCTCCAAGGTCCTTCCAAAGGACTCTTTTATGGTTCTTTATGGATTGGAGCCCAAACCAATTTCTTCTCTAACTTCCTGCACCTAGAAATCCAACTTGTCCATTCCCAGTGGTTGGATCATTTGCCCATCATACACTGGGTGAAGGATTCCTCAGGCCATATAGGTCTTCACCTCAGCTGTCAGCAGGACAAAGAACAGCTGAATGTTATGTTGGAAGAGACTTTGGACATCCAGCCTCCTTACTGCAACACTGAAGAAGCAGGTATGCAGGAAGGGAACAAAACTGGGCTGGCTCACCTGGAACACACAGTCCAGGGCTCTGCCAGTAACATTCAAACGGGAAAAAAGAGAGAACATGAGATTAATGCGTATTGGCCTAAGATGTCCAGTTAACACTCAAAATACCACCATCCAATCAAAGAAAGGAAGAATTTTACTAATGAGTCAGAACCTAAGGGAACCAAGATGCTTTAAAATCATACTTCATCCTCATTGTGCAAGTAAAACTTGCTTGGCTAGTCAAACAGACTTTGACCTCTGGTCTGGCAATTCATGACCTGGCGCCGCCCTTTCCATCCATCCCTACTTTGCTGCTAACAGTCCCTCATATGGATCCATTCCATTTTGAACCCTGACATATCACTTCATTGCACTATTAGATTTAGCTTGGAGAGTGGATTTTTTTGAAACTTGGTGAAAGATATCACATACAGATTCTACACATTTAATTGTTTATGCCTGTTTCTTACCTGGAGATTTTATATTAGTTACATATGAAACAAAGATAGGGACTTCATCAAGAGGGTCTTTCATGTGCTGCAGTGAGTAAAGTAAACTGTAGAGAATGGAGTGAGGTGAATGAATGAAGGGAAGGCAGACTTCAGAACGATAGATATATCAAAAGCATTCCTTTTGATCTTTCTACAATGTCCATTTGTATCTAAATAATTTGTTATGTCCATATATGAAAAAACAATTTGTTTTCATGATATGGATGGATTTGCAGTTGGCACAAACTGGATTTTAAACTAAATTTAAACTGGATTTTAAAATAAATTTCAACCTTGCTCGTTACCCCGCAAATGTACATTAATTGTGCTCCTTCAAATGAGAAAAGCATCTTAAAGAGATTCAGGCTTTGGTTGAGAGTATTTCAAGCCCGAAACATATCTGAATACAGGGAGTAAAAACAGATCTCTGAAATCATTTTGTAGAAAAGACTGTTTAAGTTTAAAATCTACTTGCAATACAGATAAGGTCTGATTTTACATTGGCAATACACATTAGTAGTACAAAAGAAAGAGTTTGATTCTATCCTAATTGAAAGCCATCCATTACTTTTTATGATAAAGTTTCATTTACAAAGTGAAAAATACTTTCAGAGTTATACCTGTCAATCAGATGTAAACTTCAGAAAAGTCTCTGTTATTCCATTCCCCATCTAGCTCTGGGTGCTCACAAATACCCACTGTTCGAGTGAACTGGAGACATGTTTACCACTCGACTGTTCAAAATGCATGTGAATCATAAGCATGAGTCATCTATGAACCAAAAACTAGCCTTCAAAGTCTGAGATTCCAGAGAAACACTCACCATCAATTCTGTCTACCATGACCGTATGACAGACAGCAAGCAAGAAGAAGAACTGCCGGACCTCTGGCTCTTTCCCTGACTGGATTTGCTCAATGAGATAATGATCATAAAATGCAAACTTCCCATCAGCAAATGCATTCCAGCTGAAATCAACTTGCTGAAAGAAATTTGGAAGAAAAATAAAAGGTGATTTAAAAAAAATCTGGATTAAAAATTGATATGAACTTTTCTTTGAAGTTTTTAATTATATAAAAACCTTTAGAATTTTAGCACTTTTTTTGTTTTTTTTTTTGTTTTTGTTTTTGGTGCTGGGACTGAATCCAGAGCAATTTACCACTGAGCTACATTCTCCAGCCCCATTTATTTATTTATTTGTTTATTTATTTATTTATTTTGCAGTCCTAGAAAATTGAATCAAGGAGTACTGTACCACTGACCTACATGCCCAACCTGTTTTAAAAATTTTTTGAAATTTTGAGATAGGGGCTTACTAATTTGCCCAGGTTGGCCTTGAACTTGCAATCCTCCTGCCTCAGCCTCCCAAGTGGTTAGGAATATAGATATGTATCACCATGCCTGGCACTCTTCATGTTTTATAAAGTCACTGAAGCTAGCCTTAAAACTTGTGATCCTCCTGCCTCAGTCCCCAAGTGTATAGGATTACAGGCATGCACTGCCACCATCATGTCTGGTGGATTTTAGTACATTCTTGTCTTATGTGACAAGAGGCTTACACCTGTCTTAAAACAAAAAGCATCCTATGGTGGGTTGAATTTTGTTCCCCTAATAGATATGTAGATGTTCTAACTGCTGGTACTTATGAATGTGACCTTATTTGGAAATAGGGTCTCTGCAAATGTAACCAAGTTAAGATGAGGTCAAATGAGATTAGGATGGAAGGACAGGTTTCCTATGAGAAAGACAAATCTGGACACAGAGAGAGACACACAGGGAGAACACCATGTGTCAATGGAGGCAGAGACTGGAGCCTTGGGTCTAAAGCCAGGGAACACCAAGGACTGGTGGCAACTACCAGAAGCTAGGAAGATGCAAAGAAGGACCCTTCCCTAGACTCTGCCAGCACCTTGATTTTAGGCATATGGCCTCCAGAACCGTTAAAAATGAATTTCTGTTATTTTAAGCTACTCAATTTGTGATAATTTGTGAAGGCACCTCTGGAAAACTAATATGTGCCCTGGCAATTCCTCAAGTTAAAGGACTCACCTCTATTTTGCCATGAGTGTGTTGAGAGGCATCTCGATGATCTCCTAAGAAACAAACAGGACAAAACAAATTGAATCTCCTCCACCTGTGCCAGAGCCCCTCCCCACCACTACCCCAACTGCCACCTCAGAGCCTATACCTGGATGGTTCTGGAGTTAAAATGGTTTTCACATTTTTTAAGAGTTGGAAAAAAATTAAAAATAAAGAATAGAGACCATATATGGCCTACAAAGGTTAAAAAATATATTATGTGGCTCTTTGCAGAAAAAAATCTGACATCCCCATCTAGGGGTTCAAATACTAGTGCCTATTCCTCTATATTCCTTTGGGATTCAAGTCCTGTCCTTTGACATGCTATACCTAACTCTCCTAGGAGATACTGCCACCAGGTGCCCAGTCTTCCAGTCTTCCTCCCTCATATGAAAACACATTCACAATATAAAGTTTTCTATAAGTGGAAAGAATAATCATGTGCTATATAAAGTTTTCTATAAGTGGAAAGAATAATCATGTGCTATATTTAAAAAAATACACTATCTTAATTTATTTAAAAGTTAAAGCATTCTATTTAAATACAGGATTAACCTTAATATTTCTTTTAAATATAAGATATTTCAGAAAATTAGAATGGAATTACTAAAATTGTGGTGGAAGACACATAACATACAATTCATTGTTCTAACCTTTTTTAAGTGCATAATTCAGTGACATTAAGTACATTTAAGTTGTTGTGTAATCAACACCACCACATCTATCCAGAAGTTTTTATCTTGCATAATTGAAACTGTATCCATTAAACAATAATTTCTTACTCTCCTACCCCCATTACCTAATAACCTAGTAAATATTCTACTTTGTTCCTATGAATTTGATTACTCTAAGTACCTCATGTAAGTGGACTCATGAGCCTTTTTGGTTTTGACTTATTTCATTTAGTATTATGTCCTTAGGGCTTATCCATTTTTTAGCATGTATCATAATTTCCTTTCTTTTAAGGAAGCACATAATATTCCTCTGCATATGTGCATATATATATATACACATATAAAGCATAAAATTTATATATATTTATATATACACACACATGCACATATGTATGTGGACACACACACACACACACACACACACATACTGTTTAGCCATTCATCCACCAGTGGACACCAGAGTTGCTTCCACCGTTTGGTATTGTAAATAATGCTGCTATGAATGTAGGTGTGCAAATATCTCTTTAGTCGCTGATTTCAATTTCTCAGAATACCTGCCCAGAAGTGCAATTGCTGGCTATTGCAATGTTTAGTTTCTTGAGGGACGGGTGCCTTTGGGGGTATGTGTGTTGCTGGGGATTGAACCCAGAGGACCTCTGCTACTCAGCTACATCCCCGGACGTTATAATTTTGAGACAGAGTCTCCCTAAATTGCCCAGGCTGGCCTAGAACTTGTGATCCTCCTGCCTGGGCCTCCAGAGTTGCTGGGTTACAGGTGTTGCCACTGTGCCTGACAACACGTGCCTATTTCTGACTGCTGACCTCTTCCATGCATGTGTTCCCAGCAGTGTCCATTATGCCCCTTTAGCACTCAGCCGGGGTGCCCATGCCAGCAGCAGTCTGCATAGGAAGGGAGGGTACTAGCATATTCTGGGATGGTAGGCTCTGCTCCAGGCAGCACCCAGGGAATGAATCTTCTACCATAACTCGACAGTCAACCATTCCTTTTATTTCAGATCCAAAACGTATCTGAGTCTCGTAAATAAAAGCATGTCTCTGAAATCATTTTGTAGAGAAGATCACCCAAGCTCATGGTCCACTTACAAAAGAGCTAAGGTCTGACTTCTCACCCGCAATCTACACTCACACTCACCATAGATTTGCCCGTTGATGCAGCACTTTTTAAAGGTCATGATGTTTTGCGTGAGTGTCCCTGTCTTATCGGAGAAGATGTACTGGATCTGGCCGAGCTGCTCATTCAGCGTGGTGGTTCTAGCCTTTGCAGGAGTGTCCTTCTCAGAATAGTACATCTGCAGGTCCCAGTTAATAAAGTGACTCTGTCCCA
Organism: Sciurus carolinensis; assembly: GCF_902686445.1. NCBI lineage: Eukaryota > Metazoa > Chordata > Mammalia > Rodentia > Sciuridae > Sciurus > Sciurus carolinensis. The sequence goes on from NC_062227.1 coordinate 64,134,012, forward strand.
GACGAATCACTTCCACACTAGGAAGACAAAAGATTACTTTGCGTGGAGTGCAAAGCTGAGCCGTGAGTGGCAGCAGTGGATTTTGGTCTCACTTGTGCATACAGGCATGCCATCTACTGCTGCGATCTGAACGTTGGTGGCCCCCAGAACCCACATGCTGAAGCAATCTCCAACACAATATTGAGGTAGAGCCTGTCATACATGCTTAGGTCCCAAAAGCAAAGCCTCATGAATGGGATTAGTGATCTCAGAGAAGAGCTTGTTTGCCCCTGCTACCCTTTGAGGACGCAGCAAGAAGGTGCCATCTGTGATGCAGAGTGGGCCTGGGCCCTCACCCATGCCAAATGTGCTGGCCCTGGCTCTTAGACTTCCAGCCTCCGGAACTGTGGGCAATACGTTTCTGTTGTTTACAAGGTACGCAGTTATAGGCATCCTGTTGCAGCAGCCTGAACAAACTAAGACACCTTCAAAGAGCCAAGCCACGCGTGGCCCACGTGCTCAGTCTCTGAGCTCTCCTGAGCAATCGTGTTGTCCTCCAAGTTCAGGGTCAAGGCAACTTTCCATGAGTAGTGTTCCCTCAAAGCACCTTGTTCAGTGTGACTTCCCACTCACTTGTGAGCACAGCAGGCCACGGCCATGGTGCGCCATATTGAGAACACACAGCCCAGGGGAGCAGGTGACCTGGAACCCTGCGGACAGTGCCCCAGGCGCAGCCGTCTTGCTCTCTTTTCCCATCACACCCAGGGACAACTGGGACGGCAGTGTTCACTTCTGCCCCCAGTTATAGGACAAAGAGGATGAGCGTCCACTGGGTGACAGACTGCTGTGTGCTCTCAAATAGGGTAAAGTCTTTTGGCAAAAAACTCTTAAACTGTGACCTGAAATTGTGAAAGGTAGTCATTTTTTCCTTAAATTTTGTAAGGTTATAAAAAAGAAGATATTCTAAAAGGATCATCTTAATTTTAAAACTATAGTGCTCTAGGATCTGGCTCAGTGGTAGTGCATTTATTTGCCTAGCATGAATGAGGCTCTGGGTTCGTTCCCCAGCAATGCAAAAAATAAATAAATAAATAAAATAAAAAAGCAAATGCAAAAAACTATAGGAATTAAATGCCTCTCAGGTATAATGAAGCCGTTTATATATTCAGCAATTGTTAAATGAGCCAAGGATCTTTTTATAACATGTTAAACAGATGGAAAAATAACTCTCCTAACTCTCTCCATCCCTTTCCTCCTTCCATCAATATGCCCTATTATGTACCAAACACAATTCTATATACAGGGAACATATCCACAGGCAAAGCAGACGGAATCCCTGTCCGTCAGTCAGTTATCACCTAGTGAAGATACACAAGGGAAGGACACAGTATTTGTGTACTTATCAGGGGCTGAGGGTTCTCTGCACAAAAGCAGATAGAGACCAGCAGGGAAGAGATGGTTATGCAGGGCGCACTGGGAAAGGCCAGGGTGACAGGGCGACATCTGAGCAGAGTCTGAAGGAAATGAAAGAGCAGCATGCAGCTATCTAGGGAAGAGTGTTCCAGGCAGAGACAAGAGTAGGTACAAACAAAGGTCCAGTGGCAGGAGGAACATCAAGGATCTGGAGTGGCAGGAGCCCAGGGAGATGGGCTAAGGGGCAGGAGGAAGGGGCAGGACTGGAACACTGAACACCAGATCCCACTGGGCCCTGGGTGTGATCCTGTGGCCTTGACGATTCTATTCTGAGTGAGACCCACAGCTTCCAGGGAGTAGAAGATAAAACAGAGATACCATCTTGATAGGATTTATGCTTTAAAAGGACTAATATAATAAATTATATTAGTCATGTGACAGTTTATTTAGACCACAAATTATATACGGTATTATTTTATGCATGCATTGATGGCTTTGGATAAAACAATCTGTGTAATAGCTAGTTCCTTTAACAAGGGTAGCACTATCTTAGTCGTTTTTACAGTAGCTGGCACAAAAGCCTGCCCCAGGGCCTTACTTCCCATTAAAAGAACAACAAAAATAACATGTAATAAAATTAGAAACAAAACAAACACACATGTAATAAAATTAGAAGAAAATAAATGCATCTAATTACAGGGGTGTGTGTGAGCCCATTGCCTTTAGACTATTATTTATTGGAACCAACAACCGACTCTTGCTCAGTATATTCCAAGGCACAGCCCCTCACTCAAAGGTCTAAAGTCCAACTGGTCAGTGACAATTACTTTGATATGAAATAAGAGCTAAAGGGGAAGACACAGCACCAAACACAGAGAGTGCCTCTTCTCAGGGGTGCAAGCTTGGCTTTCTGTTGGGACTGGAACTGGCCTTGGATAAGAAATGGAACCTTCTGAGAAGGTGAAGGAAGGCAGGACATCCCTTCCACCAGGAGGTCTCAGCAGGAAGGCCAGTGGCTTCCACAAGCACGCCAGTGCGGCAGATGTCAAGAAGGCCCCAATAAGGGGGAAGCAAGACTTCAAAATGGAAAAGCAAGTTTTTCCATGACATTCCAAGTCTCCACCTTCTCCCAGGCTCGCCTTGAAACCTAGGCTTTGGAACTCACTGAGAAGGAATCTTACCAAGTGAGTGACTGTAGCCTTTGACCCTGCTGTCAGTGGCCTTATCTGTAAAGAGGACAAGATAGGAGGTGCCTGGCACAGAGTAGGGCCATCATTTCCTTCCCCCATCTCACCCTCAATTCTGAAATAGAAGTTATTTTCTTACCTGTTCCTTTTGACCTTTGAAACATTTATTGCTAGACCCGAATGTGCTAACTTGGAAAATGATAGTACGGTTTTCCCTAAAAGCAAGAGGCCAAGGAGAGGAAGCCTCACCTGACATAGAGAGAGATGGGCACCATGGTGTTCAGCACGATGATGTAGCCCCAGAAATTCAGGAAGCCACGGTAGGAGGGGGTGATGTTTTCTCCATCGTAGAGGTACCAAGAATAATTGCCAACTTGGGCTTCCCAGTAAGCATGGCCAATGGCAAGACCCGCAGAAAGCAGAATGAGAACAATGAAGATCTAGGAGACACAAAACATTTGTTCCAAGAGAAGGCGGATTTCCAACCTGACACACTTCATAGATGCTAACTAAGTTTATTCAGCTCTTTATGTTTATGATAATTTAGTAGCCTATAATACACTTTAAAAAATGCCCTGAGAATGCTCTGAAAGTCTATTTGATTGTTATGATTGACAGGTTTATTCTACGTTCCACACATATTGGGAGGTTTCATCCCCAAAATTATCTTTCAAAAGAGAAGGTGGTATTTTATATTGAAATTCTTAGAGACTTTCATATGACAGTCATTATCTCAATTACTTTCACTCTGATTAATAACATACTGTTTGGGAAAATACCTTGGCCTAGCATGAAACAGCTCCAATGCTACAATGATGGTGAATTGAGATACTTATGGAAAATAATGGAGGAAAAAATATTTTTTTTTAAAAAAAAGAAAGGGCAATGTCTCCTGTATTTGGGTAATTATTCCTGAAGTTACAATATCATATGGATTTTACAGCATTATAAACAAGACCACTGAAGAAGCAATATAACAAGTATAATGTTACAGAAATGTTGAGTATATACCTAAGGAACAAATTGAAAAGTGAAGTCTCCTAGTGTTATTTGTGTATTTGGGAATGGGAATTACATTTCCCAGAACAAAATTTAAGTTTCTGGACATAGATTCCAAAAGTGTTATATCTCATAATGGCTTGGCTCAGAGGAGAGATGATGGTCTCTGTGAGGGCTCTAGTCATGATCACGATGGCACTGAGGGTGAACATGTCAAGTTCAAGTTAAATTTTCATGACATATGAAAGCAGGGTTAAGGGTGGTTCCTTAAATTACCATATGACTTTTATATGATTTTAAATATGTATTTTCAATTAAAGATAAGTCCCTAAGGATTTCTGTAGTCAAGTTGAATTAAGCATTTGAAAAACAACTTTCATTAGGAAGCTGGAGAACTGCTGAGTATTTGAGGTCACCCTACACCCAGAGAAGAACTGACACAGCAGGCCTAAGACTGCTCTCCTCAGAAGGGCTGCTTGCAAGGCTGGCCCTTGGCTGGCAGCTGGAACCTTGGATTATGGGAGGCTTTTCTGGTCCCTTATTCTCTGGTAAGGTGGGTTCCTACCTAACTGTGCAAACAACACAGTTTATGCTGACCACCTGCATTTCTTTGGGAGTCTGGAATTTTGGTGCATGCCACGCAGAGGGCACCTGTGTGCCCAGTGTCATATTAAAAATTCTGGCTGAGAGTGTCTAATGGGCTTCCCTGGAATACATAATTTCACGTTGCTGTCACAAACTGTTACTGTAGGAATTGAGTGCCTCTCGTGTGACTCTGCTGGGAGAGGACTCTTGACATCTTGCCCCTGGTTTCCTCTGGACTTTGCAAAACGTGCCTCTTGCAGATCTTGCTTTGTATCCTACTGCTGTAACCAGCCACAGCCTTAAGTACAACTGTATGCTAAATCCTACAAGAGCTCCCTGTCCATCATCTAAGGTGGGCATGGTCTTGAGGACCCTCGACACACCTTACTTTTGTCTTGCCTTAAATCGGATTTATGTGGTGTATGTTGCACAAACCCACCACCAAACCCATGGAAAGTGAACAGCGGTCAAACCAAGCCCTGCTGCCTTTAGGAGCTCACCCCACCCACTTTCCTAAGGCTCCCTGATTTTTTGACTAGTTTCTCTCCAGCCAAAAAGGAACTCAGGGCAGCCTATCACCAGAACTTCCCTTCCCTGGAGGATACTCCTGCTAGAAATATGGCATTTCCAAGAAAAAGCGAAGGGCCCTCCCCTCTATCCCCACCTCCCACTTGGGCTTGGAGTGTCCAAACATTTTTCTATTCCATTTAAAGAGGTGAAATTTTCTTGCATTAGAAAAACAGACAACAAATTAGAGCAAAAGACAAGCAGTATATCTTCTCATCCACTGAAATGGAAAATAAATACCGTGTAAACCATGTAGTTCATCAAGTAATCAATTTTAGTTCTTTTAAATCTGGTTTTTCCACTGTTCTTCATTATCTTAGTGTCAGCACCTAAAAATGGAAAATTCAATGGGATTAGCTATTGGGAAAATCAATTAACTAGCATGTCAATAAAATTACTCTTCCTTTGGTTTCAAGGAAAAAGGACAGAAAAGCAATTTCTTGCTTTAAATTTTAAGAGCTCATAAGTTGATCAATTTCCCAAGAAACTCTGAAAATACCTGCAAAGATGACCAGTCCATGGCAGAAATCAGTATTTCTAATGACACAGCCACGTAACAGAATTTTATCAGCATCCAAAGGAAAACTTCTCTTTCTCCAAAACAGTGTTCCTGTGAACTTATCTAGTCGGTTATTGGGTTCTTCACATTCAATAAAACCTTAAAAAAAAGATATGATTCATATAAAAGACTGGTTTTCATCAACAGATACTCAAATCAAGTAACATTTAAAACAAAGTAAGATGCCTTTTCTACTAACCATCAAATGTCGCCAAGTTATCCTCTCTTTGGAGATACTGGTCTGTGATTTCGAGTGCCATTTTGAACTTTAAATTGGTCTCTCTAAAGAAAGAAGAGAAAAAAAGAATTAAATGAACACATTTGGGAGTTCAAAAGGAAACATTAAAAAACATTGCACAAAGTTCCATTAGGCATGCCTGGAAGTCAATTAGCTTGTTCTATTTTTAAACTCTGTTCATCTTGGAACTTAGAGTTTGGAAGAGATGATACCCTGAACTAGAGAAGAGCCCTGACCTGGGAATTGCCGATCCCCTTCACTGTTGGCCACAGTGGCAGTTAGCACATGGCACCCACAGCTTCCTTTTCACTAACTGAACTATTTAACACAAGCATGCTCTGATGGACTGTTTCTTTTTTAAATGTAGTTTCTAATATTTCACTCACACTAAGGTGATTATGCAAAACAAACATAGAAATTCTACTTAGCCTCTGTTAACTCATTTTCTAGAATGAATAAATGGAACACATATTTCTGAAAAATAATTTTCTTTGGGAAAGGAGGTAGCAGCCTCACCCCCAAACCCAGCATGCCCTGCCCCCAGTGCCAGGGAAGGTAGCTGTGTGGACACATGGCAGCAGGCGGGGACAGATGCTCTCAAAAGGAAGGCTGAGTTGGGCCTGATGGTGCACACCTACAATCCCAGCTGCTCTGGAGACTGAGGTCGAAGGATTGTAAGTTCAAGGTCAGGCTGGGCAACTTAGTGAGACTCTGCCTCAAGATAAGAAGGGTTAGGGTGTATCTCAGCGGTAGACTGCTTGCCTAGCATGCAGGAAGCCCTGGGTTCAATCCCTAGCACCACACACCCACACACACACACACACACACACACACACACACACACAGTCAGGGTTAACAGTCCTCACACATTTAACAAATACCCACAGGAAATCTCCAGCTGTTGAGAAGCTGACCAGTGATTCTCAATTCCACCCAGGACGCGTTAGGGTTTCATGTCTCTGTAAAGCTTTAGAATCTCTCACTGATGGGATTATGACGGCCAAGACTGAATGTCAGCCAACTGTTCTACAGAGCATGGAAAGGTCCAGTTTCTGATCACATGATTCTAGTTCTCCATCAGTGGTGGGTGCATCTCTAGGGTGTGAGGAGCAAGGAGCACAGGGAATGGGGTCCCAGCTGCCATTTACTGTGTGACCTTGGCAGGCTACTTCACTTCTCTGGGTCTCCACTTCCTCATGGGTAAGGCACAGATAATAATAATGCTTCTCTCATAAAGGTGTTAAGAAGATCAAATGAGCTAATAGGTAAAGTGCCCGTGACCTCTTAAGCACTTAATAAATGTATTGAAAATTGGTCAAAAACAGTATTTCACTCTCTGAAGTGGTAGCAGAAGAACCAAAACCAACTAAGAGAGAATTCAAAGTTGCCTAATTCAAAACCTTTTCCTTTCTCTGAAACAGATAATAATACCCATAGTTACTTCCATTTGTCTGGACGCCACAGCAAGTCAAGGGCCCAGGCACATGGTCTCCCTGAGGAGTAGGGAAAGGCAGGTAGCTCCACTCTGTGGGTGGGGGAAAGAGACCATTCTGCAGGGGACACTACCAGACTGCCAGCAAGTGACAGAGGCAGGGCCAGATTGCAGGGTCCCCTGCCCAAGGCCAGCTCTGAAACAGGCCCATCCAAGACACACTCACCCATCTAGCTCAGCTGTCTCCACATAGCAGAGGCTATTGGGCTCAGAGCTGGACAGCAGCAGAATGTCAGCCTGTTCAAAACAAAAGGTAGCTATCACACAGGGTCCCCAAAGCAACTGAGGGTGGGCAGGAATGGGAGAGAAGGAACTTGCTTACTTACTGGAATAAAATCATTTTTCTTCAGACGAATAACATCTCCAACTTGAATGTCTTTCCACTTGGTAATTTTGAACCTAAGTGTCATAAATAATGAGAACTGAATGGGGGTATTGCTCAGTAATAGAGTCCTTGCTTAGCATGCATGAGGTCCCAGGTTCCATTCCCAGTTTGAAGAAAAAAAAAGTTTATTTGTTTTCTAAGTTTCAGGCTAGGGACCTGTCATTCTTTCTAGATGTCAAAGATTCTGGAAACTGTGTAAATCACAGTGAAAATGTTTGCTAGACGTTTACCCTTTCAATGATGTAACCACAGGAAGTGGTCTTGAGAACTGTATTAATCTCTGCAGGAAGCAACGTGATGTGACCAATACATCAAGGTATTCTTTCCCTGCCACATGCAGGAAAGTGTCCATTGGTGGCCATGTCAATACGTGGCAGGACACACTTGGCACCCCCTTTTGGTTTTGCTCAGGTGCTGCTCTTCCTCCCTGTCCTCCCCCTTCTTGGTCACCCATCACTAGCTCAGTCCCCAGGACAGACACACATGGCCTCCCGTGGACCACCAAGAATCCTCATGGGCTTTAGGGCTAGTCTCATCTCCATTGTTTAAATTATCTCCTTAATGAGTATGCACCACTTTTATAATAAATCTAAGAAGGATATTGATTTTTTTTTTTTTTTTTTTTTTTTGGTGGTGCTGGGTATTTGAACCCAGGGCTTTGTGCTTGCAAGGCAAGCATTCTATCAACTGAGCTATATCCTCAGCCCAGGATATTGATTTTTAAAAAAAGATGACTATCTTTAGTAATAAACTCCATAGGAAATTCCTATTCAAATTTCTAACAAGTCAACATTTTTAAAAGTTCCAAACATTTTCACAGATACAAATTTATATCTAGTAGACAAGATGAACCCACTATAAATAATCATTCTAATTATTTTGGAGACAGAAATCTAATTACTATGCCTGTCCTCCCATTTGTTTATGGATAAAAAAATTCTGGTGGTTTGAAAGTCATTTTAAATACATGCTCATGCCCTAATTTTCCCAATTTTATGAGAATTTAGCACACAGTTCCCAATGGTAGGATTTTTTTTTTACTTGGCTTATCTTTTAACAAATGAAATCATTTCATGTACCATTATCTCCAAGACTGTAAGTTTAAAAATTTGCATGTGAATATCAAATTACAAATGGCACATTGGCACCTTCCTCAGCTCTTTGGGAGTACTAGAGACTGCTTGGTTGGACTCTTCTGTGTGATGTCTGGTTCCTCTTGAGGAGGTCCGTGTGCCCCGCCCCACTGATGCTCAATTCCTACTGGCTGACCCACTGCAGGGCTGCTGGGCCCACGGCCCTGCTGGAGATTTGCTCTAACTCCAAATCCACGTCAGCTCACAGCTACTCCACCTGTGCTGTTAGCCTGGCTGTAAGCTAAACAGAGTCATGTGGGTGCCTGTGTATCTCACCACTATTCACAAGATTGATTCTAACTGATTTCAAAGAGGACTTCTAGACCAGAATCTATTTATCTGCAAGGGGGGGAAAAAAAACATGTCAACATATCTAGAGCTTGTTGGTGTCTATTTTTAAATTAGACACAGAAGAAGCATGGTTACTTGGGTTATTTTCCTCAGTGTTAACACATTCAAGTTCTTGGATTGAGCCTTAGTCACCATTTTCAGCACTTGAATTTGCAATTTTGCCTTGAGGCTCTTGCTCAAAAACCATCTCAATACGGATCCCCAAGCTGGCGCTTTGGTGTCCTGGTCACAGCTGACTGCATTCATTGAGCAAATATTTATTGAGCACTTTGTGCATGTGGGAGTCAGGACAGTGTCCTGGAGGAATTTATAGTGCAAGACAAGGGGAAGACACCCACATAAGTAATTCCAATACAATTTATATCATACTGAAACACAATGCTCTGAAAGTACGGGGATGGGAGAAATCACTTCGGTAGAGGACTGGGAAAGGTGTCATGACATCCTGTATGAGCACCACTCTGAAGGGATAAGCCTGTGAGCAGGGAGGTGGAAGCAGCAGGCTTGAGACTGGAGTTGTGTAAACGCTGATGAACTGACAACATGAAGTCCAACTGGCACTCACACATAGTCCGATGTGGGCTTAGCCTCAAGACCACGAAGGAGAAGCAATGTCTTTGTAAATTAAGATGGCTTCATGGTGAAAAAGGAAAAGTACTCACAGACTTCCAGGTTCTGATAGTTATACCCAAATATGCAGACATACATTACACCCTTACAACTGAATTACAAAATGAAGATGGCAAATACCTGCCATCCTTGATGACTTCACATGTTCTATTGTTGATTTCTTTATCCATTTTATGGCGAGCCTTTAGAAGGGAGATGAGGAGAAGTTGTTTAAATCATCTCAAAACATAAAGTACTAATGCCAAAGTTAAATAAGCTCAGAGTAGGAAGTGGAAAGTTGCATGAGAAATCCTTACCACATCGTCTACCAGATCTTTGATTGCAGTGATGCCAAGCACCAGAAGTAGCGGCACAAGGGTGGTGTACCAAGCCAGGGTAGAGATTTGAGGAATTGCCTAAAAGAAACGAAAAGGCTTGCATATATGCCCACGAAGGTATAGCTAACTTAAAGGTAACTGATGGCTGTTTCTAAGCTTCTTGTTCTAATTTCCAACATCATATAAGTCTACATCTCTAGAACACACAGGAAAAGGTATTTAAGCACCCAACCTCTTTCTGGTGGTTCTCTCCAGCTTCTGGTCATCTGGAACAGAGCCTGAAGGACAATGGCTCCTGAAACTATCTCATTGTGACTTTCCCTGGACATCAAGGGAGTTTTTGACATGAAAACTATAAGCGAACTGCTCTGAAGTTCTGTGAAAATCATAATTAACTGAAGGGTCATGCTTAAGTTTTAGGGAAGGCATGGAGGCTGTTTAGAGCAGGTTGCTCAGGCAGTGATTTCTTCGGGCCTCATGATGCAGGCAAAGGTGGCAGCAGGTAGTGGCTTCCTCTGAAAGCTGGTGATCAGGAGGAGCACCTCTGGGGGCACTTAAGGAAGTGCTTCCTTCAAGATCATTGCTATTGGTCAAGCCACGAAAGGGGCTGGCCTAGCAGGAAGCTCCATCTGCATCAAGACAGCCCCCAGCTTGACTGGAAGTTTGGAAAGTAAGTTTGAAAAGATTTTTTGTAACCATTCTGTTGATCATTGGGCCACATCATATTCTTTGAAATTAAAGTCTCAGGTCCAGTCCTGCATAGCCGGCTCTATGCATACAGGCTTTGGGTCTCTGAGCAAATTACTTTGCCTCTCTGGGCCTCAGTTCTTCTCTGCAAAATGGAGTTACATTACCTCATCGAATACATGAATCCAGGGAAGAAACAAAGAAAAGAAGGGCGAGGAAAGCACTAAGATTGTTGCTATTACCCTGATGGGATGGCTGCACCTTAAGAGAAGGAAATGGGGGTGCAGCTTAAAGAGAGGAAGGTCATTTACACAGCACTGTAACTATGTGACTCTCTTCCCCTTTTAAAGAAGTAAAGGAAAAGTAGCCCACTGACCACACAGTAGCACCTTGTAACCTGTCCACCTGTACATACACCTATCTGAACATGCCCCAACAGCAGGACCATCCTTGTGACAAGTCACAGGGGTTTGTGTTCTGCCAAATTGTTGAGTGTCCACTTCTCCTGAGTGTCTTTTCCCCCCTTTCTCTCCTCTCCACTCCATCCCCCCAGACACACATGCTACCAATATATAAAATTTTAATACTGGAATCCCAGCAAGAGGGCTGTTTGCCAAATTCAACCCTTGATGGAAAGACTCTGATGAATCCCAGGGGACACATGGTCTTTGTAACCTGTATGTCAAGTGCTGACGGTTGTCTCGTTCCCTCAATTATAGCAGCAGTTTCTACACAGGTAAAAGTTTTGCTTTCCAGACAAGTGAATCTTCTGCCACAATTAAAAACATAATCAGAAAGAAGTCTTTTTCTCATGTAAAAACCAGTTTGCAAAAATACAAGCTTGGAGCTGTGCACGGTGGTGCACACCTGTAATCCCAGCAACTCAGAAAGCAGAGGCAGGAAGATCTCAAGTTCAAGACCAGTTCTTGTCTCAAACCAAAAAATAAAAAGGGCTGGGATATAGTTCAGTCATAGAGTACTCCTGGGTTCATTTCCCCAATACTTTCAAAAGAAATAAACAATAACATAAATGTATGACTGAAATATTAATGAAAATCAATAATATTCTTAGGGAAATTATGTAAATAAATACGAAAATAGAGGACAAGCACAAAAATAGATTTCATTACAAACAATTCTACAAAGTTAAGATTTTAGTATTATTCATTTTGGGGATATCAGTTTCAACACGTACATTAGCACTTAGAAAAAAAAAAACTTAGAAAAAAATAGAACTAGAATTGATTTCCATGTGTTCAAACACCGAGTGAACTGTGTCTGTGGGTCAGGCACTGCTTCCTTATGTAGAAAGCTCTGCTGTTAATACAGAACAGCTTCAAAATTATGCACATTATGTGACCAAAACTTAATGTTAGGAAGTTATCATAATTCACAACAGATTTAAGATACCAAAGGGCATTACCTGCAAGATAAGAAGGATCAGGAAATAGAAATTGGCTGCTCTCTTAAACTGCTCAAACAAATTCATTGGTAGAAAGGTGAGAACGTTGTACTTGTATGTTTTAATTGCATTACTCTGTTGGAAAAAATAAGGAAGTCATTTTAGTGGTGCCATATATCATGTCTACATACCTGTAAAAATCACTATATCCACAGCCTATAGTGACCCAGGGTCATTAGTCAGAAAGATACTGAGATTTCCTGTAAGCCTTTAATTCTAGCCAGGCCTCAGAATCTTGGAGTCTTATGTCAGAGGAGTAACAAGATAGTGGTGAGACTGGCCTCATGGATCCTGCCCTCAGATGCCTTGACCCATAAGAACCTCTTAGAAAATGGGGCACAGGGAGATATCAACACAAGCAGACCAGAAACACAAATGCATTCACCAATGGGGGATGAAGTCAACTGTGGAAGAAAGAATAAAAGGGACTCCTCTGGATTGAGCCGTGTCCCCCAAAAGACATGTTCAAATCCTAGTCCCCAAAGGTGTAAATGTGGTCTTATTTGGAAATGGGGTCTTTGCAGATTCAATCCATATGAAGTCATAGTGGATTAGTCTGAACCCTAAGCTGGAGACTGGTGTCCTCATAAGAAGGGGAAAATTTGGACACAGACACACAGGGAGAATGCCACCTGAAGACAGAGGCAGGAATCAGAGGGAGGTACCTATCAACCAGGTAATACCAGGGACTGTGGCAAACACCCAAAGCTGGGAGAGGCCCCAAACGGACTCTTTCTCAGATTCTCCAAAAGGAATCAACCCTGCCAACATCTTGATTCTGGACTCCTGGCTCCCTGAATTGTGAGAGAATAAGTTTCTGTTGTTCTTAGTCACCCACTTGCGGTTTGTTAGGGTGGCCCTCAAGCCCACACCCAACAGGTATTCTATTACAAAGATAATCAGCGTTAGTTTAGGTGGGGAAAAAAAAATCTTTAAAGTCTCTAAATCCATCCTAGGCAAAGGAGGAAGAAAAATCATTAAGATTTGTTTAGAATTCATTACTTTCCAACATAAGGCTTTAGTGACATTATTTTATACTCTTTCATAAAACATTTCTAAGAAAGCTTAGTACACACCTAGGGAAAGTTTCAGTTCAATGACGGTGACTTGTTTTGTTTCAAGTCATCTCTACCTATGGTCAGGGCAGTTAAATGTCAATAAAAATGGATATTATAGAACTAAGGAGGATTATCAACAGACCCAAGCTAGTGGTTACCTGGAAGGCAGGTGCAGTTAGGCTGGCAAGCATGACGGTAACTAGAGAAAATGGTTTTGATACAGATAACTTAGGAATCAACTCACCGCGTATTTGCTCTCCTTAATACAAAAGAACTTTGTGTTCATAAAATGAGGTTGTTCATGGTACTTTCGATCATTTGCTTTAACTTGCCACGTGCAATCTTTAAAAGAGAAAGAGAAAAGGTATGTAAATAGAAAAAACAGGATCATTGCAGAGGGAATCAAATTACAGTGAGGTCATTGGAGTGGATCCTAATCCATTATGACTCATGTCCTGGTAAGAAGGGGAAATTTGGATGCAGATGGAGAGGGACAATGATATGAAGTCACTTGGAGAAGATGACCATCTGTTAGCCAAGAGAGGACTGAAATGGATCCTGACTCACAGTCCTTGGAAGGAATCAAATCTGCTGGTACCTTGATCTTGGACTTCCAGCCTCCAGCACTGTGAGAAAATAAATCTCTGTTGTTTAAGACACCCAGTTTATGGCTGGTGGGTTGCGACTTCACCAATTGTTCACAGAACATTAGAATTTGAAAATAATAATCCTCATCTAAACATGGTCCAAATGAAAATACCAGAGCCCCAGAAAGTCGCAGCTCAATTGAATTATTTTTTTCTATCTCACTGACTTGGTTTGTAAAATTTATATTGCAGTAAATATTTAATGAATGAATAAATCAAAGAAAAAGGATATCACCATCTAACTCAACACTTCTTAGTCCTAAGGTCACTGGTCAGTGTTATGCACTGCCTCACCCTGATGACTAATGTGTGTCAAGTTCAATGTCTTTTCAAGTTCACTTCATGCACTTAACACCACAACACACTACTGAGTGGACCCAGTCCATTCCATTGCCGTGTCTAAACTCCAGGGAACTTAGGAAATCCACAGCTTCTCTGCTGTGAGGGAGAACATTTCTCACCCATCAGAAGTCCCACAAAATGTTTCTTCCCACCTCTCTCCACCACACTACTTTACTAGCCTGATTCTCCCTGGGTGGTTTGCCCCACAGTCATTGGAAGATGTGTGCTCCTAGTTTAATAGAATAGTCCCCAACTCTGCCCAAGCCTCTCATGTGCACCTCCCTGCTCACTGACTCCATCTCCCTCCTTGCCATCCTGCAGCCAAGACACCCCTCACTCTGTGCTTATCATCCAGCCTAGAGGCTCCTGTGCCAGCTCCACCCTGAGCTCCTCCCTAGAGCTCTGTGGTCACTGGACTCTTAGCATCTTTGCCTCAAACCCAGGCAAGTCCACAAGTGTCCCCAGCTGGGAGGATCTGGATTCTGCTACAGCCTTCCACCAGTGGCTTCATATGTCCCCCTGTCACCAGGAATATCTTTCCATGTGCCTGCAGGGGGACTGAGCTACTGCGGAAAGCTGACCAGCAGCAAACTTCACCAGTAGCACTGTTTCTCATGGTTATGGTCAAAGATCTTTACAACTTCATGAGAGGGAGCCTGGTTCACTCTGAGGTTGTTGCAGACTTGTGACTACCCCGCTGGTGGCTGGGCATGCCCAGCATGCTCTTCATAGGGCAACAGTATGACATCCAGTGGTGCACCCAAGGCCCAGGTCTCCTTGTGAACCCAATTGGGCACACAGATCATTTCTGCTTTTTCGTCAATCTGGAAAAGTAGTTCAAATATTGTGGTTGTGTGACTGTAGCATCCTCCCCTTGGACAGGTGTCCCCTCTGAACATAGTGAACAAGACATGCACTGCTCACTCACAGCTGTCCTTTGACAGCTCTGCCTCTGCCCTTGGTTCTTGACAATCACAGTCCCAGCTAGAGGGAGTGACTACAACTGCCCATCTCATTCTGGGACAGGTGCCTTGACCAAAATCCCACCACACAGCAGCCTCTATCCTTTATGGCCCTCTGTGGTCTGTTCTTTACCCCAACACACACATCTTCATCTTCAACTGTCCCTCCACAGCCTCCCAGGGGCGAGGGTGACTCTGATCATGGGGATGAGGCACATGTGCACTTTAAGTGAACACATTCTTATGAAGACGGATGGAAATCAGGCCCCTCCCCACACTTGCTCTCCATCCCAGCCATGTCATCAGAAGGACAGCGATCACCACTAGGGCTCCACATGGAGGTCATGGGTGCCATGTCTTCCTTTCCTTCCTAGAGCGGTTCTTGGGGGAGACTGGAACATGTCAAGCTTATTCTGATAGCCATCTATTTTAGACAGAGTAGCACCCCAAATACCTTTTGTATGATTAGGAAAAGCAAAATTCACAAGCACTAAGGTGCAGTTTATCTCTGACTTGTTTCCTTCCTACCACAATGGGTGACCTCTTGGTGGAGTCTCACACCTTATAGAAATTTAGGGTAAAGAGACTTTCCAACAGAGACAACAGCCTGGCAGTCAGACACAAAGCATTGAGGAAAGGAATTTCCACACCTCTGTTTTGTCTTTGCCTATTTTCCTTGACTTCTATCCATGATCCATTTTAGCTCTACAGCTATTATGTTCGCTGCTTACTACGTGCCAGGCACCATGCCAAGTAGTTAGCATCCCAGTCTTATAGCTGAGGAAACTGAGGCACAGCAGGATCCACAAATTGACCAGTGGTGAAAGAATTGGAATTCAGAGTCTGGCAATCTGAGCCTCCAGAGGCAGCCTCCCTGCTCCCCTTGCTGTGGCAGTTAGGCCTTTTGTGACTCAAGCTCCAAATCACAGTGAGAACTGCTTTGCAGCAAGCACTGACTTGGAAGGGTAGCTTAGGACAGGCTTAACCTCCCTACTGCTGCCCCTGTGTGATTTATGCTCAGGGAGGGACAAGCACACCACTACTACGAAGGCTGAGACAAGGGTGCCATCAGGTAGGAAGAAAACCCCAAGTAGAATCTCTCAGCATTGGTCTCCTCATGAAGTGCTTGCATGTGAACGTCCCTTGATTGACACATGTGGGTGAACCAGGTTTTGATAAATACGCCAGTATGGCACAACCATTTTTGGAGATGGGAATATATTAAAGAGCATTTACAACTAAGGAATTATAAAATGATCAATCTTGTGACTATTATAAAACTAAAGACTCATACTTTTGAAAATATTTCATTTCAACTTTTTAAATGACTAATTTTTTCCGACTCCTACTCCCTAAGAAATAGAGATAATACTGCAAGAGGTTCAAGTGTGGACTGCTAAAGAATGCAAATAATTAATGATTACTTTTTTTAAACCACATACTGTTACTGAATGCTTTTCTCGCATCATTTCGGTTGCCACTCATTGGGTATTCATAAGTGTTGTGTTGTGACAAATAGAAATGTTCCTGGCCTCTTTCTAGCTCAAGTGCAATTTTATCAAAAGGGAAAATGGAAATGGAACCGCAAGCCAACTCATGAGCACTGTAATAATGTCTGCAATCAGAACATTTCTTTCCCACTCAAAGAAGAGCTCTAAAGGAAAGCAAGTTAAAAAAGACATTTCTCAGGGTAATCTTGAATCCATTCTACTTCATGGCAATCTATAAATGCATGTTCTCTTAATAGTTTACTTGAGCTAGCAGATGACTTGGTGACATATCCTGGCTACTGGTGTTCTAGAATACCTCTAAAACACCAGGATGTCATATTAAATGTCAGGAAGGCTGAGCAGAAAAGCAAATGAGATTCTTGGACAAGAGAGTGACAAGGGTCTGAAATCAATCCTAAATACTCAGGACAAAAGAATAGACACCCTTCTAATGAGTTGGATGTAACCAGCTTCTCCAGCCTCCCTGTGGTTCCCCTGTGGCTCTTTAAATCCACTTGGTAATTAAGCTCCCACTTGCTTGTTGTTGTATCTGGTCCCTGCACTACACCCTCACCCCAGCCCACTTTGGTTTGGATGCCTCAGAGGAACCGGTTTCTGACCTCAAGTAGGAGCATCTCCAGGTTACCAAGAATGGCCTTGGCTTCTTAATTTGACATGTTTGATAACACTTCGGGGAACCCAGAGAAAATCACCAGTGTGTCTTCATATCTGAGATTTAACCACAAGAGGCTTTCTACTTAATTTCAGAAATCTGATTGTAGTCAAGTAATCGATAACCCTACTTCTGGTTAAGGTTCTGTGTTTGCCCAAATTAAGACAAATCAATGGGCAAACAAAGTGATGTCTTCTTCAGATTCTTCCCTGGGATTTGAGCTAATTGTTTGAGTAATATTTCAATCAGAGATCTTACAAAATGTGAAAGTGGTGTTCTGTGGTCAAAAATGCATTTGCAAAATCCTGCATCCTTCTCTTGGACACAAAATGGATGTGCTGGTGTATTAAAGGCTCTAAGAAGCCCTGAAATACAGAAATTTATTTATTTAATTCAGCTTTTTCAAAATTAATGTGACCACGGGCATCTTTTTTAGATCATCACTGAACACTTACTAATATTGTTTGAGAAATGCTGCAGTAATATGTGCATCTTTAGGAAGGTTAAGTGCTTGGAGGTATTTACCTTTCTGATCAAATATTTATTAAGTACCCACTTAGAACTTTACTGGAAACTTGGACCATGGGCTAATTTATAGAAAAAGAAGATATCTTGTTCCATTTTCTAGAATGGAAATATAGACAAACAGAAGAAAAATAGTAAGTTTACCAGCAAAAAAATAAAATGCACTTTCACCATATGGTCCTTTAGTTAAAAGCCACAATGACAACTTTCCAGGGTTGTGCCAACAAAACCATCAAGTCACATGTCCAGAGATGCATTTAACGTGAGCCACATGTGACCCCAAAACACCCTCAGTCGGCAAATGCTTGTGTCATTGATGTATCTAAACACTGCTACGTGATGTCTAGAGTGTTTCATAGTCACCGAGTTCTTTGACCAATACCATCTGGCAAGGAAGTATGTTGGCACACCCCCATCCTCTTTGCTGGCTTTGAATTCTTCCTTTACAGATCCACCAAGAACCAAAAGCCTCCACTGATGGGTACCAACCACAGCAAACTGGGAGAGGAGACAGGCCAAAAGCTTAACATCAGAAGAGCAAAAAGAAAACAAACCTGAGTGAGACAGGATACAGAAGAGAGATAGTCCATACAAAGGGACATTGAAATGGACCTTCAACGTGTGATAAGATATTCAGGACCATCAAAGAGAAATGTGATTGTTCATGATAGTATCGATTTTTACCTAATCAAGAAAAAATATTGGCAAAGAATAAAGAATGTGATGATACCCTGGGTTTAAAAAATGAGGGGAGAATTCAGATCCTGTAGGTAGCCTCCATGGAGGGTCATTAAGCCATCACTCTAAATGTAACACACTTTCTGAACAATCCCACTAGTAGGAATTATTTTCCATGTGTATACCACCCATGGTATATACCGCCCTGCTTATCAGAAAGATTAGAAACAAACTAAATGCCTACCAGAGCAGTTGCTTAAACAAACGGGTGACTTTATATGGACAATAGGAAAGTTCTCCATATTACACAGTTAAGTGGCAGAAGCAGAAGGGTGTCGACCATCCTGTGGTTTCAGCTGCGTGACGTACTGAATCAAGGCAGAGCATGAATGCATACGTGCACATACACATGCTTGTGTGCTGATGCCATGTGAATCTCTGGGCACACTGGGGCACAGGTTTATAAGTATTTGCATATATCTGTACTACCATAGATCTCTGGAAGCACCTAGGAGAAACTCGTGAGAGCAATTTCTTTCTGGGAAAGGCAAATGCAGAGCTGAGGGACAGAAGGGGCAGGGATGGTACTTCATTCTCACCCTGTACGCTTTTAAAATCGGAAGCATTTGCATGTATTACTTTTTTTAAAAAATATGTTTACAATTCCATTCCTCCTATCAGTTTCTATATAAATATAACTTACATAGAAATTCATAAGTTGTTTGATGTTCCTATTGTTATAAATATTATTGTATTACATATATATTTTTTCTGCCATTATATATATATATATTACATATTGTATTGCATATATTATATTTTCTGCCTGTGTGTGTATATATAAATACAGGCAAGGGGATGATGGAATGATGGGTGGGACTGAATCAAGAGGAGTGGGGAATACTGGAAAAGATGGAAGTCTATGCAGGCTTGGAAGCAAACCATACTTCTATCCAACTAAATGGGTAAATCTTTAAAAACACCTTTGAATGGGAGGGAATCCATACTGCATGGCTCCATGTATAATCAAACCTCAAACACATGCAAAACTAAACTAGTAACATATATTAGGTGGAAAAGGAGTTCTTGCTATAAAAATGAGTATGGACTTTACCTCCGCAGAGGTGGGAAGGAGGGAAAGAGGTGGCGATGACTGGGGGGATGATTGGATCACTGGCCACGTGCCCATGCTTGACGTGGGGGTTAGTGCCGCTTGTGTTCACTTAAGAACTATCTGATCAGTTATGTGCTTGTGTTCTATGTACTTTTCAAAATCATAAAGTATTTTGAAAGAAAGAAAAGAGTAGGCAAGGATAAGCCATAGGAGAGGTGGAGAAAGAATGGGTGCTGATGACAGCAAGAATTGAGAAAGTTGAACTTGAACTTATTGTCAATCAAATGAAGGAGAGAGTGATGAGCTGACAGGTCAGCAAGCCAGCTCTCCTGAGGGGCTCTGGATGGATGCGGCCTGGAAGGGGGCGGTCAAGTGAGCTGCTATTAAGAAGTGTGCCCTGTCCTCTCTTACCCTTAGTGTCCAGCCTTTCTCAGGCACTGATACATTTTGGTCCCTGGGTCCTAAATCTGTTAGTCCTTCCACTATGACTTAGGCCCAGAACAGAAAGTAGCCATCAAATCATAGAATTGCCCTGCCTAGGAGAGAGGATGCAGCTCATCTTTCCCCCTTCATGGGTTCTAGTTCCCTAGATGAGGCTCAACCTGTACCCACATTGTCTCTGAAATCTGTGGATGGAGAAAGGGCAGGTCAGATGCAGTAGGCATCACCTGGAAAAGCGGGTTTCACAATGGGGGTTCCAGACCAGCAGCAGCACCGGGGAACCTGTTAGAAATGCCAGTAGTTGTCAGGCCTCCCTCCAGAATGATGGCATTGGAAACGGTGGGACGGAGCCCAGCAGTGTCTCACAAGCCCCCCACGTAAATTCTTACACACAGTGAAGTTTGAGAAGCACTGATGTGGAATAAGAGAGATGCGAAACCCATTTCAAAGAGAAACCACCTGTTGAGCAAGCCTAATCCCAACTCCCAAGGCCCCTGTTGTCTAACCAGAGTTGGGGCACAGAGGGAGACCTACGCAGAATTCTGAAAGTGTCCTATGGTAATGATAACACTTAGCGGATGGGAATGCTAATCCACCAGGGGTGGCGCTGTCAGGGGACGCTTTTTGGAAGAGCTGCCCTTGCGTTGAGTCTTAGGAACTACCTCAGAATTATGCTAATAAAGGAAGAGAAGAGACAGGGAGGGCTTCCAGGCAAAAGGGACATTATCAGTAAGAGCAGAGAGAGGACACTGGGTGAACTAGCTGCCTGACCTGGGATTGGTTAGAAAGCCCAGCCTTCCAGCATGGGCATCTATACTTTCACAAGAAACCCAGATGGTTCCATGTCCCAGGACTCTGGGAAGCCCTGCTCCAGACCCTATTAGAATCTCCAAGAGGGGTTCTTACCACATCCCAATGCCTGGGCTCCATCCCAGGGGCTCCACTTAAGCTGGGGACCCAGGAAAGATCCAGGTGATGTAGTTTACAGGCGAGGCTTAGCTGCACTGTCTGAGAACAATAAACTATTTTCTCACTGAGGCAATAAACAGGCCCCCGGCCTCCATCAGGTTTGAGCAAGGGAGGTCTCCTCAGGTTTTGACTGTCTTTTAAAATCGGCCTCACCCCCTCATTGAGAATGTGCCTACAGATCCCCTGGGGACCTTGTGACCAGGAGCAGCCAGAGGCTCTGCAGTTCTAATTAGCTCACAGGTGGTGCTGGCAGGTGGACTCGCCTTGAGCCACAGGCCTGCCAGGGGATGGGCTGTTTTGCTGATGCAGGCAGAACCTGGCTGAAGTCATTTGAAATTATGGCTTCTCCACGGGCCTCACCCAGACCTACTGTCCCAGTGTTCCTACAGGCTGGGTCAGGCACCTGGGGAGTTGTCAAAGCTCCATACACAGGCAGCACTGAGAACCCTGTCAGTGTGAGGTCCAGTGCCTTTCTGAGGTGACATCTATCATTCTAATATACTTCTAACACCAGTGGCGTTAGGTATCCATGAGCAAGAGCTTCTCAAAGTTTGGTCATAAAATACATTAGTCAAAAACAAGTTCTATAAAACAAGGCACCCAGCCTCGGCCCCCCACCCTTCCATTACTAATCTCTCAGTGAAGGAAACTCTGCACCCCTCCCCACACACACTTATTTTATAAGCCACCAGTCACTCTGCTGTTATTCTATGCCCCAAAGTTGGAAGTAGATAACTCGGCTATCCACTAAGGAGCCTGAGCTGCAAATTAGTCCTCAGGGCTCCTTTTCCTTCAACCCTGAATGTCGGATCCTTATCATGACTAGTTCCTTTCTTTCCACTCTGCACATCTTGTTTAGGGTCTCACCAGTTTTCACTTGGATTATCGTCCACCTCCTTCTCTCCACTGCTGCTAAACGGGGCTCTCTAACATATCTTCACGCTCCCCCTCCAATTTCTGTTTTGTGCTCTGTATGGGACGGACATGGCCCAGATCAGCCTGAAGCCAACACTCCAAATGGGGGAGAGCACCACCCTTGAGGACTTCCTAAATGCCATCAGGAGTCTGCATGGAAGTATAGGGGCTTGAGACCCTGCACCTAGAGGACCTGGGCTGGCCCGGGATTGGGGGTCAAAGAACTTCCCTCTAAGGAGCTGACACCCAAGATGAGGCCTGGAGGGTGAGAAGGAGCCAGTGGCAGGCAGGGGCTGCTCTAGGCAGGCTCCCGTGACCCAGGGGCTGAGGGCAGGACACGGGCTCCCGTGAATCAGGCCGCAAGCTGTGGGCAGTCAGGAGGGAAGGCAGAGCCAAACCACACTGGCTGAGGGCCAGGCAGGGAGCCGGAACGGGATCCCAGAGCAATGGAATCTTTTTCTAGGATGAGGACTGGTGGAGAGGAGCAGTCCCGGCCCAGAGGCCACTGGAGAAGGTGGCTACTGCTCTGCTCAATCACATCAATTTCAGCCCCAAATTCTCGCCAATGACTTCAAGATGGTGTGCAAGCTCGTAAGCAGCACCTCCTTCCCCCATCAGAGCCCTATGAATGCCAGGCAGTTCCTGAGCCCCTGCCCTCGGAGCCTTTCTTCATGCTTCAGAAGTGCAGCGGCCTCAGCAGGGAGGCCTCTGGCTCAATCGCCTCTCACTCGCTCTTGCTCAGGACTGAGCTCAGGTAAGCCCACTGGTTCCCTGCTCATTCATGAACCCCTCTAGAGCAAGCAGGTAGGGGCCTGGGGCTCCGAAACTAGCTCAGAGTAAGACAGGCTGCATCTCAGGCCCTCACAGCACTTGCGGATTCGCTGATGATCTACAATGAGCCACCCAGGTTGTAAACTATGCGGTGACAGGAGCTGGAGAGGAGGGAGACTGGGCACACTCCTGTGGCATCCTCATTGCCTGGGCCTGATGTCAGTGCCTCTGTGTGCCACCTGCATGCCACCTTCCCTCCCGCCACGGAGCCTCTGGATGTCAGCCCCACAGGTCTCTCCCTTCCCCTAAGGAATCCCCCTCACCCTTCACATCAGCTCGCTGTTGTGGGTCCATCAAGTCACTGTATGAACGAGGCTTTCTGGTTTCATGGCCTTGGCTTTGGCCCTGGTGTTCTGCATAAGCACGGGTGGCTTTTCCCAGGGAAGACGGAATGGAAGGGAAAAGATCATGATGGCACAGGCAGGAATGTCACCAAATCGGCAAAAGTTCCTCGATATGTGGACAAATTGATTACTGGGAGAACTGTTACTGATCCAGACATCTGTCCATGCATTGCTCTTGGATTTGGGGAGGGAATCATCTAAATAAGGACTCTGCAGCTTCATCTAGGTCAGGGGCTGGGGCAGGAGAATCCACATACCCCAAAGTGAAGAGGAGATGATTGGTGGAGAGATGACACTTTGGATTTGAAGTGAACAATATTAAGGGAGTACTGCAGGGTGGGAGGTAACAATAGTTGATATTTATTTAGCATTTACTGCATGCCCAAAGCAGTTCTCAGTCCTTCATATTTATTTTCCAATTTTATCCTCACAATTACCCTATAAAGTAGGCCCTGGTATGAAGCCCATTTTTCAGATGGGGACATTGAGGCACACAGAGAGAAAGTCCCTTCCTCAAGGTCACATAGCTAGAATGAAGTGAAGGCAGGACTCAAGCCCACATGGTCTAAACCTGGCTCTTTCTTCTTAATCACCATGCATATGGCCTCTCAGAGTGACACATGGGTAACAGGTCCAAGATGAGGGTGAGCTGGTCATGGGTGAGTCAGAACAGGAACCTGCAAATGGTGGGAGGAGGAGAGACAGGAGGGGGACGTGGAGGGCTTTCTGAGGGAGGCTCTGCTGGGAAGCTCAGATGCTTCAGAGGAAACAGTGGTAGGAGGGTGAGGGCTGATAGTCAGTGGGCTTGGCACCTGGCTTCTTGGTGACTTTGAAGAAAGCAGGAACTGTAAGGTGGGAGGCAACCCACGGAGGGAAGAACCCAGTACAATGGGAGAACGTGATGGTCGATGATGGGTTTCCAGAAGCTTGACCACGAAAACAGGAGGCAGAACCTCCACCTGATGTGGAAGGCAGGGGTCTGGGGAAGAGGTGTGCAGATGTGTTGCCAGCCACAGCTGGAAGACCTGAGAGCAGACAAAGCAACTTTGCAAGGAGGCTGGCGGCTTGTTCACATGCCACACTGAGGTTCCCAGCACCCAGCCAATCTGTACCAACCCAGAAACCCTCTCTGGGGCACCTATTTCTTCCCTAGGACTTCATCTCTGAGCTGGTTCCTGCTGGTACAGAATTGCCCAAGCAGTTGGTCTGGGGACACCAGGATCAGGGGTGGTTAGCTTAAAAAAAAAAAATAGTATCCCACAGTCAAGGAATTGTAGAAATTCTGGATGAACAAAATTCAACTGGTTTCTTTGAAGCTCAAACTTCTTGGATCCTTCTATACTAAAGGATAGAAGAGAACAAGAATACCAAGTTTCCGGTCCCTGGGTTCATGTCCTGGACTTTATCTGGGAGAACTAGTGTTCTCATGTGTTCACCAGGAAAGGCAAGCGTTGGCCCATTAGCCTGGAAAACATTCCTACTGGTTCCTGCCAGCCCTCTACTAAGGGTAAAGTTACTCCAGTGAAATCTGCTGCTTATCTCTTCCTCCACGTGCATTCTAGCAGCGTGTTTGTTCTTGATTCTCACAGCACACAGTGAACGTCCTTCAAGGAAAAAGCACTTTCAGTGGGTCTCGAAACTCTTGTTTAACATGAAAGCTCAGCTGGCTAGGGCATTTTCTTTCTTTAAAAGAGAAAACCAACTTTCTGGGTGGCAAGGATGTCATTAAAGAAATGACCTGAGTTCATGCTCTGCTGCAATGGAAGCTTGGCCCCAGGGCTACTCGGCTCTCTGATACTTCACAGGGTGACTCATGCTCTGGTGTCCGGAGAACTGAATTCCTGGAAGGAAATTATCCATGGTGTGTGGTGTCAAGAAAGATAGATGAAGATTTGGAAAAGCCTTGACTGGGAAATGTCTGAGAGAGAATAGAATAGAATAGAATAGAATAGGAAGGGAAAGAAGGAGAAGGAGAGAGAGGAGGGAGAGAGAGAGAGAGAGAGAGAGAGAGAGAGAGAGAGAGAGAGAGAGAGAGAGAGAAAAGAAGAAGGAGGAGGAGGAGGAGGAGGAGGAGGGGAGGGAAAGCAGAGTGGGGATGCATGGCAGAAGTGAAATGGGAACATAGAAGTCTAGCATTTACTGAAAGTCCTTTGTGTGCTTCGGAAAGGCAGACAGAGTTGCCAGAGTAATAACTTTTTAAAACAAATCACAGGCAAAGTCATTTGACAGAGGTTTTGAAAAACAAGAACCACTAAAATCCCCTAGGAGTATAAACCACCCTTGGTAAAGACTATGTGCCAAGTTCAAGACTATGCTCTGTCGATGTCCATATTATGAGGGTAGAAATCTACAAAACAGATGCTATGGAAATTGAATGCACAGGAAAGGGCCCTGACCACCAGAATGTGCAGGCAGAGTTGGAAAAACACAGAGGCAAGGATTCCACCCACTATGTGCTCCTCTGACATTTCAGCAGGCACCCGACCCCAGTCCTTTTGCTGTGTACCAGGACCACACAACTGACCACGTGGCACCAGACACCAACAGAAGAGTTTACCCTTCACCCCACAGAGCCAATTCTCCTGCCAACTCGCCAGGTATCTACAGACTACAGAGATCCTGGGGCTGTGATAGGAGACTCAGAAGTGCCAGAGGGAAGGAATGAGGAAGAAGCAAGCTTATTCACTATCTGGGCAATCACGTAGAACTCTCTCGCTGACCTGTCTGGCTACTTCCACTGTATCCCATTCTGCCAATACGCATGCTGGACCTGTCATGACAGAGACCACCTTCCTGTCCAGATTGGTGGTGATTCCTTCTCAATTTTGCTCAGCAATCATGATTTTAGTACCTTCTGCTTTGGGACAGAAAACCCAGAAGGTCAATTCTTAATACCTTAAAATCACACCCAAAAGCCCTTACTCATGTCTCTTTTATCTAAATAGTGGAGATGGACAGGCGGAGGACCAAGGATCCACGTGGATCCATGGCTCCCCAGCGCTCTGAGGCTGTGGTGGGAAGGGTGCCCCCATGGATCACTATAGGTTCCCTGTAGAGTGACCCATCCGGACCAGAGTAGGAAGAAGATTCATTACAGAAGTGGGATTTCATGGCATGTCACTTTTTCTACAGTGAAAACTGCTCAGAAAAAGAACAACCAGTTTCATTAGGTGGTAGATCTCAACAGGGGAAAGAAGCAGCAGTAAGGGATAGAGGTTTCTAGGAGATCTGCCAGAGTAGAACTGCCCAGATAGACTCTGGGAAAACCCAATGAAAGCCGCATTTGTTGTGATGAGGCGGTAGAAGACACATCTGGAGAGGTGGAGACAGTGCGAGGGGTGACCCTCTGTGAATGGCAAGACGCAGTTCCTTCTGCTTGACTCTGAGCAGCCACGGAAGAAATGGTTTCAGCAGTAGATCTGGAGCCCAAACAGAAAGGGCTCAGCTTCCTCCGGAGCAAATGAGCCACAGGAGGCCATAAGTGTTTGCCAGTCTGGGTGAACCAGCAGGAAACAGAAAAGCCACAGGGAAAAGCACAATGGTGAAAGCGAGCCACACTGTCACCCTAAGTGACCTGCTGTCTGTGGCCACTTCTAGGTGACGTCGGCAGAGTTGAGTAGTCGCAACAGACTCTGCATGGCCCACGAAGACTAAAATATTTCCTGTGCAGCCCTTCACATGAAAAGTCCCCTCCTCTAGACCCTGCCTCTGAAGCCAGCCTGATTCCTGCAGGAGGCACAGGCTGCTGCCCCACGGGGACCCTCGTGGCAAGTAGAGGCCATTAAAAAATTCCTGCCACACAGCCAAAGTTGTGTGTTCACAAATGACTGAACAAAAGGTATGGGAACACCACAGTCCTGTAAAATGCCAGGGTGCACTAGGTGAAGGTGTTGAGAGGCTCAAATCTAGTTCCTGGTCCCCCACAACATTGGGGGACCTTGACATTCAAATGGTCCAATATTACTCCCCAGAAGGGCCCATCCTTCTGAAATACTTTTGAGAAATTTCCCTCACTGAGTGGGAACCCAAAGTCTGGTAGCAAAAAGAAAAGGGACAAATTTCAAAAGGGGGAATCTTTTGGTTAATTTGTTAACGTACCCTTATTTGGGCATGACCTAGGAACTGTCCAAAGATATCGACCATTAATCCATTACTGACATGAGAGCACATACACAGCTATAATTTCTTAATTATGCTGCCAGATTAATTTATACACACACGTGTGTGCATTCACATAAGTGATCATTGATATAATTTATGCCAAAAATTTAACAGTGCAAATCATTTGCACCCAAAGATATGGGCATTTTCTAAATTCTTGGGTATAGTAACAAGCAAATCCTTCCACAGAGAACTGTTTTAAAAACATATACACTAGGGACTGGGGTTGTGGCTCAGTGGCAGAGTGCTTGCCTACCATGTGAGAGGCACTGGGTTTGATTCTCAGCACCACATATAAGTAAATAAAAAAAAATAAATAAAGATACATCGACAACTAAAAAAGTGCTTGGAAAAAAAAGATTAAAAAATAAAGGTTAAAAAAATAATAAAGTGTTCCAAAAAAAAAAGATAAAAAATAAAGGTTAAAAAAATTACACACTAATCAAGACCTTCTATTTTCTCCTCCACAGGTCTTGTGAGGTCCAGCCTCCCAGCCTGCCATACTAAGAGTAATGGGTACTTGTCCACGTCTGTCCTAGGAGGAGATCAGAGAAGGAAGATGCACTCCTAGACTGTGTGAACAGACGGTTATCCCAGGCACAGGCTATTGAGACCCATGTGAGCATCTGCAAGTGTGTTCCCAGCCGCCCGCCACCTACCTTTCCTGAAGGTCTCGCGGCCTGGCTCTGCTTCTCGGTTGACACGACTCTGCTCTGGCTCAGCGGTGGGCCCCTGATCGTCCAGCTCATCTTCGGTTTCATCATCGCTGTAGGGTACCACTTCATCATTGGGCTGAGAATCCTCCTCAAACGTTGTTTCCGAGTCTCTTTCTGTGTTCATTCTGCTGACGAACTGGTACTATCTGGTGGGAAACAAAGGGAAACCCAAGAGAATTACCAGCTGCTGCCCAGGTTTTGGTTGTACCCTGTCTGCATCCTCTGACAATGACCCTTAACACACATGTCACTAATATTTTTGAATAATGACCCAAAAGTTCAATTCAATAGGCAAACAAGAACAGAAACATTCATTACTGATTAAATGATTGAGTAATAATGAAAATATATATATCTGCAAGCTTTTTTTTTTTTTTTTTCTTTAGAAAGATCTACAAAACTAGAGCCAGAAAGTTGCACACCTGTAATCCCAGCCACTTGCTACTTGGGAGGCTAAGATGAGAGGATTCAAGGCCAGCCTGGGCAATAAGGTGAGAGAAGAAGGAGGAGGAGGAGAAGAAGGAGAAGGAGGAGGAGGAGGATGTACAAACCTTAAGGCAGTATTTCAAATTGTGGGTCTCTATCCAGTAAAATAAATTTAGTGGGTCATGACCAACATCAACATACCATGAAACAAACTAAAAAATATCAGAGTTTTGCTCACATGGTAAGAATAAATGCCATTTGCTCAAAATTTCACAGTCTCTCTCTCTCACACACACACACACACACACACACACACACACACATTTGCATTGCGGTACGCATGGCATTGGATTTCTTCCAGCTGGCAGAGTTGGAAAACCACTGCCTTAAGAGGCCTGGTTTCTGCTAATGTTAGTGAGCCTTTGTTTTGTGACACATTTTAAATACAACCATAGATCCTCGAATTTCACTGATGACTTTGAGAGATCACTCCTCACCTTTCCATCTTCCTACCTCCACTCTCCCTATCTGGAATCTGTGTACCTACTGCTGCATAAAGTGACTGTATAGAAGTATGAAGGACACCTTTAGTTATATTTATATTGGAAAAACATTTACATAAATACCCCAGGTTACTCAAGGACATACAGCCTGAACTAGTTACACAAGCCTCACATTGCCATGAACTCGGTATTGTTACTAATAGCAGTTCACATTTATTTGGTGTTAACTGCACACCGGGCTGAACACTAGAAGCTTGCTAGACATTGGTTCCCTGCAACTTCCCACCTGATGAAGACATTATTGTTACTTGTACTGTACTGAGAAGAAAATCAAAACTCTAGGATATTAAATAACTTGTGCAATAATTATTAAAATTGTGCAACAAAAACAATTGCTTTCCAAGTAGAGATCTCCTATACTGCACGTCTGTTATAACTTATTACAAATTTTAGTTGAGTATAAATTGCTTTCAGCAGTAGTATTTTTGCTAACTGCATGTTTGATATCAAATCTAGCATCTTGGGCATCTAAAATAATTTTTTACTTCAGAAAATTTCAAGTACTTCTTTGAGGCTTTTTGTTCAGTGTTACTTAAAACAGTTATAACCAGAAGCAACCTGGATGCCCAACAATTGCCAATTGTGTAGATGAATCATGGTGTCTTTATACAGTGGGATAGCGCACGATAATTTAGACCATGATTGGCAGTGTACTTAGTGATATCAAAAAAGTCCAAACACATTATGTTGAAAGGTGAGCTATAAATTCACATCTACAGAAGAGTCCCAAAGTTTTGAAAACTGACATGCATTATTTTAAGTGAAAGGACCCATACCTCATGCTCAACTCAGTTGGTAGCCTACAGTAAATACTTGGTAAACAGCAATTAGTATTGTTAGCAATTATCTTCATAATTAGAAAAATAGAAGGGGGTGGGTATCTGTCACTCTAAGCTTTTCCATCTCCAGAATTACCTGTAAAATGTTCTCTATCCCTCATTAGGAAGTAAAAAAGTTAGACTATTACTCCCTTTAAAATGTGAGTCTACTTAATTAGTACACTTCAGCTCAGGTATAAAACTTCTTGCTCTCCAAGTACAAGTCTCTTCATTTCTCTTTATTCTTTGATACAAATGTAAGGGGCCGGGAGATGCACCCACTTTAAAGTTTATTTATGGGTTTTCTTTGGTGGTGGTGGTGTGGGGGACTGCAGAGGGAAGCACATTCCCCCTTTCCAGATTTTCTGAGGGTTAATAAATAACTATTTCTTGGAATTTTACTTGTGCTTAATTAGCCTTATTTGTGGTTTTGTAATATAGTGGTATCTAGGTTTTAGCTAATAGTCACATAAAAAGTATTCTCTTTACAAAATTTCCAAACTCTTAAAGGCAAATTTCACCAAAACATTTTCAGAACAAAAATAATGAAAATGGTCACCATGTATTGAGCTCCTACTGTGTACAGAGCAGGGCAACCGGTGAGACAGATGTTATTATTCCATCTTACAGACAAGAAGACTGAGGCTCAGCTGGTGAGTGGCAGTTAGGATGCAAGTCCTTCACTACAGGGTATTTAAATACTGAACTGTCTAAAAACACTGCATAGAAACTTTTTAAATTTGGTATCATATACACACCACCATAATTTTTCCATTTCGATCATTGTTTTAGTCCATTTTCTATTCTTATGTACAACAGAATACTCAGGACTACTGGAATAAACAGAATCAAGGTTTTTTAGCTCACATTTCTAGAGTCTGGGAAGTCCAAGGGTAGGCGCCACCTGCTCAGATACCTGGTATGGACTTCTCGCTGATGGTGACATGTGACGGGTATCACATGGCATGACAGAGCAAGCCCGTCAGCTCGGGTCTCCCTGCCTCTTCTTACAAAGCCACTAATATCATCCAGGGGCCCCCATGACCTCATCTGATCTTAATTATCTCCCAAAGGCCCACCTCCAAAATGCCATTGACCTATGACTCTGGGGATTTGGTTTTGAACACGTGGATTCTGGGGGACACACCCACACCACAACAGTCAGTTCTGAGCGTACTTCAGTGGCATGAAGCGCACCGTATAGAAACATGTGGCAAGCTTTCCTTTCCATCGTTGCTCCAAACTCCTATGTGTCTGGATGCTTCTTTCCCAGGGTAGGGCTGTCTCCAATTCTTGCAGGTTGAGGGAGGGGTAGACAACTGTGAAGGAACGGATCCAACAACGCACAACCATGTGACTGAAGTGAGCAAGGTGTGTCTCTAACCCTCTGCCCACCCAGGCGGATCCAGGGAGGCAGGGCACTCCAAGGTCAAGTTCTCTGACTGTGTGTGTAATGCAGACCCATCCAGGAATCACACAACTCTGTCATTTAAGACAACCCAGGAGAACCTAGGAAGGAATCACTTCTTTGAAGCCCTTAGTGGCAAAAGGAAGCTTTTCAGACCTGAACCATGATCCCTAAAGACAGGCACAACAGACTTGGCAGATTTGGAAACTCTACAACATCCCTAAGCACCGATCCAGCACACTGAAGACAGGGATGCCTTTATTCAGCATCCACAAAGCACCTGTGAGGTACAAAGTACTACACCAGGTCCTGGAAACAGAACCACTCAGAGACTTTGGGGTTAATTGAGGGACACAGCTATGTAAACTGTGAAGGACGGCCAGAAGACACAACAAGGCTGGCCACGTCTGCCCCAAACACCTCAATCCATCCCCTCCGCTTCACCTCCCGGCCACCAACCTCACTCAGGACACCACCATCCCTCTCCAAAATGTTGCAGAGGCCTCTAAGTGAACCTTCCATGATGAACCTCCACACAGCCCCAGAGACACAGCATCCTCCACCTGTGTGCTGAGGGCTGACTGTGGCTCCAACCCCCCTGCCCCCCATACGTTCAGACCCTGTAGACCTTTAAGGACACACTTAGGATTAAATAAGAACACCAGGCTGAGGCCCTTATCCAGCAAGACTGATGCCCTTATGAGAAGAAAACACACACCAAAGATCTCTTTCCCCCCACATGCGCACACGGAAATGACCGTGAATCAGGACAGCAAGATGACAGTTGTCTACAAGCCAAAGCAACAGGCCTTACCAGAAACCAAAACTGTTGGCACCTCAGTCTTGGACTTCCAGTCTCGAGAACTGTGAGAAAATAAATGTGTATCATTTCTGCCACCCAGACTGTGGTATTTTGTCATGGCAGCCTGGGCAGACTCAAACACTGTGGTTTTTCACTGTGCCTTAACTGCACAGTCTTCTCCTAACTCCAAGGCTCCCCATACCCCTACAACCTCCTTCTTTTTAATTACTCCTCAGCCCCATGAGCCTGCTTCACTTTCTTAAACAAACAAGTCTTTCCTACCTCAGGGCCTTTGCACATGCTGGTCCTTCTGCTGAAATGCTCTTCTCCTGGTTCCTTGCATGACTATTTCTCATTCTTTAAGTTTTGAACAGGTATCTGCCCTCCTCTTTTGCTACCACTGGCCTCCTGACCACTGAAATTTCTGCTTCCTTCCTAGTACTTACCACAATTTATAAATACATACTTGCTTTTACTTACTTATCATCTGCCTCTCCCATTAGACCACAAGCTCTATAAGAACAGAGCCCAGTCTGGGAAATACTCAGTGCCTCACAGTTGACTTTCAAAGACTTGGAAGAAAAGCAAATCAATCTTAAAAAAAAAAAGTCCTGGAAGACTTTGAGAACCAAAATTCTTTACCATTCTCCTGCAGTTCATACCTACCACACAGGAACAGATTCAAACAGCCCCCGGATGAGGGTAAACCCTTCAGAGCACTGGGAGGGAGAAGAGGAACAGACGAGTTCAGAAGCTCTGCAAGATGGAGCTTTTGTAGGAGTCTGACTCATTCAAGATCAACAAAAATTTATCCCCCAAGATTTTACCATGCACACAAACGAAACAAGGTTTCTGGTAAGGTCCTGCAGGTATTGAAGGTGAGGACCCATTTTTCTTGTTTATCATAGTGACTCCAGCACCTGGTACAGGTGTCTGCCACAGAGGAGCCAGTCCCCTCCCCTGCCCCCGGGGCCTAAGAGGCTTATAGTCTAGACAGCAGGTGGCAAGTTATAACCCAGGGGCTAAATTCGGACCATTGACCATTCTGCTCATTTCTTAGGGTTTTATGGGACACAGTCTTGCTCATTCATTTATGTGCTGTCTCTGGATGCTTCAGCACTGCGGTGGCAAAGCAGAATACAGTATTTGCAATTGGGGTGGCAGAGCCTCTAAGTCTAAGGTATTTACTATCTGGCCCTTTATAGACCAAGTCTGCTGACCCCAGGACTAAAAGGAACAGTAATAAGAGACAAGTGACAAAATGAGTGGTCAACATTGAAAGCCCAAAGCCAGATAAAATTGGTGTCCACCTGGGTAAATTGTGTGTGCTCTGAGAATGGGAAATACACTACGGGGGGCAGTGGGGGGAAACGTCCCTAAGCAATACGGTTGACCTATTGATTCTGGGGCGTTTCCCTTTAATTCTCTCAAAGCAGTGTAAGTAGGAAAGACTCGATTTCAAAAATGGGCAGGACAGCACACCATCAGGTGACAAGCTGTGGGTGTGCACCTTGTCACGGAGCCATGCCCTGCTCAACGGGCTGTTCTGTCATTAATCCACGTACTTAGAATCATTCATCGAAAGTAAGTGGATCAACCTGGAAGTGGGCAAAAATCTAGGCACATTTTTAAAAAAATTCATCAAGGTGATGTAGCAATCGAGGATTTTTCTGGTCACACATCTTTTTAAATTTTTTTCAATTGCTAAACAAATCAGTTATAAGTTTATTTTACATGTTTTTTTAAAATGGTTTTTAGACTGCATTTTGAAACATTGAACACAAATGGGGTACATCTTTTCATTTCTATGGTTGTGCACGATGTAGATTCACACCATTTGTGTAGACATACATGTCTTTAGAAAACTACCCTTAATTGCTTAGTTATACATGATTACTAAATTGCTTAGTGTTTCATGTAGGTTTCAAATTGCTGTGTAGATAGATAATATTAAAACACATGCTGTGTACTTTTTTGGTACTGGGGATTAAACCTAGGGGTGCTTTACCACTGAGATACATCCCCCTCCCTTTTTTTTGTATTTTTTTTTTTTTTTTTTTTTGAGACAGAATCTAAGTTGCTGAGGCTGGCCTCCAACTTTTGATCCTCTTGTCTCAGCTTCCAAAGTCACTGGGGTTACAGGTGTGCACCTGCTTCACAATTTGTACTTTTTGAAAATGAAGATGCATTTGATTTCAGTATTGTACTAAATATTACGATTTTATCAAAGAAATAAGCAATTTTACATTGAAAAATGTTAACAATCGTGGGGGCTGGGGTTGTAGCTCAGTGGTTAGAGCGCTTGCCTAACACATGAGGCACTAGGTTCAATCTTCAGTACCACATAAATAAATAAATAAAGGTATTACATCCATCTGCACCTAAAAATAAAAATTAAAAAAAAAGTGAACAATCATTACTAGTGACGCAAAAGGACTCCATTCAAATCAAATGCACCTGTGTCCTCCTCTCTGCATCCTGTCCTCAGGGGAATCTCATTCCAGAGATCATTGCAGCAGAGGTGGTAGAAAGTGGCCCTCTCAGAGGACTGGCTGGTTTAAATAGCTGCAAAGCATTAAACCCTGATGCACGTGGTCACCACAGCACCAACAATGCCAAGAAGTAAGTGGGCATGTGGCAGGTCAGCTTTCGAGACATGAGCCACCGGAAACAAGATAAGGATCAGTCTGAGATGACCGGGACGCACAATAGGCCACCAGGAAATAGCGCTGGGTGTTCGGCATGACTTTTTGGTCATGCTCTAAGGACAAGCAGTCAGAATGTTCCTGGACCATGTACTGCTGGTCCCCTAGCTCAGGCCATAGCCGCCCACTGCCAGGGAGCCGGGCCTGCTGCCGGGACCGCGAGGCAGCATGATTTATGGGAAGAACGAGGTCTGGAGTCAACAGTTTGTAACTTGAGTGCATTACTTAACATTCTGGAAGTTTATGTTTAATATAGGTTAAAAAAAAAAAAAGCAAGGAGAGGGGAAATTTAATTTTCACACATTGCAAGGGTTGCTTTGGATAACTAACAGTTGTCAAAGCCCCTCGTAGAGTCTAGCAGGTCCAGGTACAAGGTAGATGCTAAATTCCATCCCCTGCTTCACCCTATTCTTTAAAGACAAAGAATTTCAAGACAAAGAGCTAAAGACAGTCCACCTCGGTGGTGGTGGGGGGTCCTCAGCCCCCCCTCCCTGCTGCCTTACTTTTCCCTCCCCTGAAAGGGGGCCTTTATACACATAGTGGTCAGAGCCTGCCAGGTTACTACCAGTCTTGCGCTATAGTCTTGTGCTATAGTCCAGCTAAGGTTTGCCACCCACCCCTCAGGGTCCATATGTTGAAAGTTGGAACCTTTAAAAGGAGGGGCCTAGTGGGAGGCGCTTGGGTTAGTGCTTTCAAAAGGGATTGAGGTATTTCTCCTGGGATTCCAGTTAGTTCCTCGAGATGGTTGTTTTACAAGCCTCTTTTTGGCTTCCTGTCTAGGGTGTGATCTCTGGTTTCCACAAGTACTCCCACCACTGCAATTTGCCATAAGGTGATACAGCCAAGGGAGAGTCCTTGCCAGAACCTGTCCCATATCATTTGGACTTTCAGTCCCCCGCAACTATAAGCTAAATAAACCTCTTTACTTCATAAGTTAGCCCATCTCAGGTATTTTGTTATGATAATGGAAAGGTGACTAATATACTTTGGGTTTCTATATTTCTAGAGTTTAATGTCCAGGATTTTGTGTAGGTTACTCTCCTATCCTATCCATCTTCATGCAGTCAATAATTTAGGTTGGGTTTGCCTTTTGATGGCAGGGCCTTTCTCCTAGCTCCTGGGATGTACCTCAGACGCAGCTGTTTATTTAGTAGACTCTAGAATTTTCTGCAGACCTGCCTAAAAAAGACAGGGGTGGTGGTGAAGAATAGTAAAGAAGGGTGTCTATTATACCAGAACTTGGTATTGGAACTGTCTAGCTTTTAAGAGAGTGGTATCTTATTTCCCATCTGGCACTCTGGAGTATCCTGCCTTCTTGATCATTAGCCCCTGAACCTCTAATATCCAACATTTGAGTACTTGGTTACCAAATAACCAGGAAATGAACAAATGAGCAAAATCTTCTCCTGTCTTTGCAGGAGAGGAAGTGATGAAGAGACAGAAGGGGAACCTAGACAACAGAGAATTACTGTCCAGCCTTTGCAATAAGAAGGCACAAAGTCAATGTGATGAAGACTTAAACTTAATACTATCACAAGGTGTCTAGATTTAAATGAAGGGAAAAGGGACAAAAAAGTTAAGTTTTGTTACTAGTGGGACAGTGCAATTGATCTGTAAGCATTTATAACAGCAGTGGAAACCCAGAAGCTCAGAAGGCCCGGGTCCCCAGTGAATGACATCTTTGTGGCATAACTTGATCTGTGTCCAGGGAGGCCCCAGTTCAGACAGAAAGATTCAATAGACTCATTTTCACCATATTTTTTTTTTAATAGCTTTTGAAATCCTCAGTAAGAAGGGTATTTCTTTCTTTCTTTTTCTTTTTTTGTGCTGGGGATGGAACCAGGCCTCATACATACTAGGTAAGCACTTGATTACTGAGCTACATTCCCAGCCCAAGAAAGGGTATTTCTGAAACTTGTTTTGCCTCATTTAACTTGTTTATTATTATTATTAAAAATAATTTTTAGATACAAAAATATATTTTTTGGTACTGGGGATTGAACTCAGGGTCACTTAACCACTGAGCCACCTCCCCAGCCCTTCTTTTTATTTCTTTTAGAGATAGGGTCTCACTGAGTTTCTCAGGGCCTCGCTAGTTGCTGAGGCTAGCTTTGAACTCACAATCCTCCTGCCTCAGCCTCCTGAGCTGCTGGGATAACAGGCATGCACCACCACACCCAGCTGTTTATTATTATTATTAAAGATAATGCTATAAAATATTTAAGATGATATACACCATGATCTACATATGTATTTTTATATGTTCTAAGCTATATTTTTTAAATTCTATGTTCCCTACTAAATAGAATAAGCTCAACTTTAGCAGGCAGAACCCGAGCTGATCTCCGATGAGCCCACCTCCAGGTGCTCATGTGGGAGGGAGGATGGCGAAGCCTCTCCTGGAGGGTGGGGTGGACGTGATGCTGGGCTTCTCACCAATGGAATGTAGCCCAGGTGATGGGATGCCACTTCCATGATTGGGTTACAAAAACTGTGGCCTCCTGACAAGCCAACTCTCCCTTTCCTGGCTCTGAGGAAGCAGCAGCCCTCTGGAGAAGCTCAGCAGCAGGAAACTGAGTGGGCATCTGACAACAGCCAGTGAGGCCTGGGACCGTCATCCAACCACCCTGAAGATGTTGAATTTGGCCAACAACCACACAAACGTGGAAGCAGATCCTCCCTCAGTCCTGCCTTCAGATGAGACCCCAGGCCAGGCTAATGCCTCAATTGCAACCTTGTGAGAAACCCTGAAGCAGAAGACTCAGTTCAACTGCTCAGACACCGGATCACAAACCCTGGGTTAGTGACTGTATGTTCATTTAAGCTGCTAATTTTTGGAGTAATTTGTGATGCAGCAAGATGACTAACGTACACCCCATTAATCCCCATCGTGATGATTCTACGATAAGATGTCAATGTGGCCACTATGGTTTCTAAGCAATTCCAAGGAAGGGTGCCCACCTAACAGTGGCAGAAATCTTGAATCCTGGTTAGTCCAGATACAGGCTGCACCCTATTTGGAATCTACCCAATATTCCTGAAAGTAAAATCTGACAAGCCTGATGACAGTTATAATTAAACAAAGAATCTAATGAAGCAATAACAATAAAACATATCTAAGATCTAGATTAAACTTGAACTTTGTATGTTATAGAAACAACATAATCACAGTTCCTAGCACAAACAGGACTATATTTTTTATTTTCCTCCCAAATCAAAGCCTAAATAGAAGCCTGGGATAATTCATGTGAAACTAAGGGAGTTGGTTAATGTCACCATTGACTAACCACTAATCAATTCATAACATTACTATCACCACTGCAGAGACAATTCAGCCAGGACCTTGACTCATGGCCACAAAGGACTTCTCTGGGCCCGGGCTTCATCCGCTGTTCCTCACAAGCCCACCTTGGTTGCTGCCACACGGAAAACTAGCTACCATCTCCTTCTGATTACTGGAAAAGAGCAGGAGAAATCTTGATCCTTTGACTTTCCAGAGGACAGCAGCCATTTTCCTTCTCCTGGATGAAGCTAAAAGGATTTAGGAGTTCAACTCTGCTATGGGTCCACCAGGCATCCTAGTGATAATGATTCCCTCTTAGTAATAGGAGGTAGTTTCTTGCAGTTCACAAGGTATCATTCACACACACTGTCTCTCACAACCATCATGGAAATATTCTGAGGTATGCTGGCAGGCATTAATTATCATTGTCATTTTACCAATGAGATAAGAAAGGTGGTGGAGGAACTTGCCCAAGGCTATTAGCTCCTAGGTGGTAACATCAGATTGAATTCCAGTGTTCTCCCCATATATTCAGGGTCTGTGCTACAAGTGGCATAATGAATGCATCAAGCGTTCAGACTGCAATGAAAGCGCTGTCCAGGAAGCACTAGAAACTGATATAAACATCAACTGCCTTCCTCCTTCCACACTCCTACTGTGTTAGTCATCTTTCCATTACTGTGATGAAATACCTGAGATAAACAACTTAAATAGAGGAAAGGTTTATTTTGCCTCACAATTTGTCAAATTTCAGTCCATGACTGGTTAGCCCATTTCTTTTGGGGCCTGTGGTGAGGCAGTACGTCATGGTGGGTATATGGAGTGGAGGAAGCCCATTCACCTCCTAGTGGCCAGGAACTGAAAGAGAAACAGGAAGACACTGGGGTCCAATATCCCCTTTAAGGACACGCCACTATTGTTCTAACTTCCTCCATTAGGCCCCACCTCCTAAAGGTTCCATCATCTCCCAACAGCGGTGTGTGAGCTGGGGATCAACCTTTCATACACAGGCTTTTGGAGGTTCAAGATTCAAATTATAGCACCTGTTTAGATCACCATTCATCATTAGAAAAATCTAAGCAAAAGGAATGAAGGACTTAAGCACAATAAATCCAACTTTGCAGTCGGCATAGATCTGTCCTATACCAATGAGCTATGAAAGTTAAAATGCTTCCCAGCGTATGTCACAGAAGACAGCGGGAGTCACAGGGGCGACCAGGAACTCAGGGTGGATGGGGAACAGCTAGAACACAGACTCCAAGGCAGGCAAAGTACAGTGGAAAGACCAGGCACTAGCCGGGGAGGGAATGTCTAAGAGAAGAGCCTGGAAAGGTTGACTGGGCGACCCTCCCAGTCACGTGGTGACCCTCCCAGTCACATGGCCACCACAGGGTTTCCTTGCAAGACTTCTGGGCATGCGCGGGGGGGGGGGGGGGGGACTGTGCACGCTCATTGGCTGGAGCCCAGAGCTGGGTGGGGCGGAGCCCGGCGGGGCCCGCCTTCAGAAGCCTGCCTGGCCGGGAGCCTCTCCTGGGCACGGGTTATTCTTCGGTAAAGCTACCGGGTTCCATCTTGCCCATCACCCTCGCAGCGCATTCGGCAACAACACTCAGGGTGGACAGTCCGCTGCAGCCCCGAGGAATATGGTCCCGAGCTTGGGTGGTGGCCGCTGGAAAAAATGTGTTTAAAATTAAGACAGGGAGGGGCTCCCATTCCTTTGTCTGAAAAAGGAAGAAAAAAGTCCACAAAAGACCAGGGCTGGTTCCCAGAGGATAGTAACGCCAGATTTCTCCACGTGTTTACTTTGGAGACTCGGCTTCAATCCAAAACGTACTTTTACAATAAATAATGAAAGTTACTACCAAAAAAAAAAAAAAACTGTTCTTTTTACAT
Source organism: Sciurus carolinensis (assembly GCF_902686445.1). Taxonomy (NCBI): domain Eukaryota; kingdom Metazoa; phylum Chordata; class Mammalia; order Rodentia; family Sciuridae; genus Sciurus; species Sciurus carolinensis. The sequence goes on from NC_062227.1 coordinate 64,173,760, forward strand.
TCAGACCCCGTCCTTACTGGTTAGGGACAATGGCCCCAGTTTAACTCCATTACTGTTGTCACTGTGATTAGGTTTTAAGCATATATTCGTGTTTAGATGACTTAAAACCAAAGGGGCTTTGTAATCGCCACTACCTGGAAGCAAACCTCCAGGGTAAAACAGGCCTGTACAATTGACTTAATTTTGATGCCGGAAGAGTCATCAAGCGATCAATATAAAGATGACATTAAAGAAAGACATGAGAATTGGCATCGATTTTCAGAACTGAACATAAACCTTGAAACTTTCCATCTGCAGAGAGATGGTTGTATATTTCCTATCCAGATGCAATGGGACCAGCTGGTTGCCATAAAAGGGTGGAAAGTAAACAAGAGTGATAAACACATGTGGGAAGGAATGATTCCTCTTACTAGTAACGAAGAGACGAGTCAGTGAGAACAGACACCATTATGCCATTAGCAATACTCAGTGACGGCGTCCAGCGCGGCTGCCTAAGGATGAATGAATTTGCCCTAACACACTCCCACGCGCTGCTGTGGACATTAAAACCATGATTCCTTATGGAAAATAAGACAGTAACACACTATGTACCAAAAACACTAAAGTCATGAACCACGAATTTTTCCAACAATTCAACAAAAGAACTCTGTTCATAAAAAATATTTCCTTGTCATTGTAAGCTATAAAAGGCAGGGATATTGTGAGTCCTATAGGATATTTGATGTACAAATGTCTATGGTTTTAGTGTGGCCATTAAAAACGACAGCAATAGAAATGTAGGAAATGTAGGAAATGCTTTCTAGTATTAAATGGAATAATCAGAAACCCAAATTGTGTGTATTATTGCAGCTTTGTAAGTCATGTATTTGGGGCTGGGGGGTTAGCTCACTGGTAGAGCATGTGCTTAACATACACAAGGTCTTGGGTTCAACCCAAGCACTGAAAAATAATCAAATAAATAAAAATGTGTATTTGGGAAAGAACCTTTGCATTGAAAGAAGATTCACAATTCTGTTTTTCTTTCTAAAGTAATCAGTAATTGATAACACCTAACCACCTCTCATATGTATAGACTGTTGAGCAGTTATTTACATGTGGTACATTTTAGAAAATCCTTACAACACATCCAAAGGAAAGGGATTGTCATCATTTTGTGAACTTGGAGAAATTAGATGACTTCTCCAGGGTCATATATGAGGTTTCAAATCTGTTTGTCCCCAAGTCCTGTATGATCTGTCACAGTGCTTAAACTGGGAGAAAAGTCATGTCAGGCCAGGTGCAGGGGCACACACCTGTAATACCAGTGGCTTGGGAGGCTGAGGCAGGAGGATCACAAGTTCAAAGCCAGCCTCAGCAAAAGAAAGGGGCTAAGCAACACAGTGAGACCCTCTCTCTAAATAAAATACAAAATAAGGCTGGGGCTGTGACTCAGTGGTCAAGTGCCCCTGAGTTCAATCCCTAATACCTAAATAAAATAAAATAAAATAAAATAAAATGAAATAAAATTTTAAAAAGTCATGTTAAGACACTGGGATTATGCTCACCCAAGTTTTATTAATGTCATTCTTTTTGCAAGTGACTACTAAAGCCAAAGCAGTAGCATGAAAGCAAGATAGTTTCATGCAGAGGTGATATCCGAGCTCAGAGCAGGGATGGTTTGCACATCAGGAAAGAAGAGACAGAACTTTTGTGACTTTTCCCCCTTTTGTATTGTCCTTCCTAGTGCATTAGTGAGCATAAGATTTACCTCTTTTCAGGCCACTGAAGATCCCAAACCACTGACCTACACCAGCTGTCCTCACGTTGTCTGCTAAAGACAACAGGTCTGGAGTGTGAACAGAGGTGCAGAGATGACAATGACTTAAAAGTTAGCATATTTCCTAGTGATGCCATCCAATCTTTCTTTAGTCATCTGCACCCAAAGCTGTGACTTCAGCTGAGAACACAAACGTAAATATACCTCAATGTTTAAATGGACACTATGTGACTGTCACATGGAATCCGATTTGTCACATAGCTACTTGGTACCCTTCCTAGACCTATCCATAGGTTCCTGCTTGTCTGTGATTATTCAATGGAACCTCTCTTCTCTCTCTAAAAGAACACCTTCACAAATTCCAGATTCCAGAGGTCTAAGGGATGAGGGCCACATCTGATACTTAAACAGTGTCTCCTATGCTATATTTAAAGTCAGCTTAAATTCAAACTCTTCCAAGACAGCAGAGTTCCCACTCTAAGTTTTGGACCAAGATCATACTGTAAGCATATGGTTAATACTTTATGTGTCCCCTGGAAATGCTTGCATTTGGCAGGAAAGATCTGCAGTTTCCCACCAACAGTCTGCAGTTCTATCCACTTGGGCTTTCGGATGGTGATCAACTTTCAGCAGTGTGTCTAAGTTTTTCCTATGTGTTTGACAGGCATGAGGACTTTGGGTAATATTTCCTATCCAGGGCTTCAATGTTTTCTGGGGAGCGTGGTGGTGAGCATTTACTAAAAGCTGGTTATATCTTCTATGCATCAGGTTCGTTGCTAAGCATTCGTTGTCATTTTATGGTTTGGGGAATTTAACCCAGGGATGCTCTACCACTGAGCTACATCCATAATCCACCCCCTTCCCCCCTTTTTTAGACACAGTCTCCTGAAGTTGCTGAGGCTGGCCTGGAACTTAATAATCCTCCTGCTTCAGCCTCCCAAGTTGCTAGGATTATAGGTACACCCCAACACGCCCAGCCTAAGCTCAGTGCTAAGTGGTTAGATGCAATATCTTATTTCATTTGTCCAGGGAAAAATTAGTGTCTCCATTTTACAGCTGAAGAAACTGATATAAGAGAGGTTAAATTCTTTGCCCAAGGATATACTGGTAGTAACTAGAATAATGTTTCTCGTCAAAAGGCCGTGCTCTTAGTCACTACACTCATTGCCTCAGCTTACCTAGAAATATCACTGTGGGGTAAGCTGGAGAAAATCAAATCGATCCAATTTACAGTTGGGGAGACATATAATTAAGATTCAATTTATGTTGGAGCTAGAACAGGTGCTCAGCAACTCTAAACCCTCTCATCTCTCCATACCAGGGCTTACTTGTGGGGAAACTGAGGATGGGAAATAGGAAATGGAGGTGGCCACTACAAGCATGTGTATACACCTGCCCAAGAACATTCTCCACCACCTTCTAGAGTCCAATGATGAACATAAGAGGCAGAAGAGTGACATAAAAATTTTAAATAATACAATGAAACCCAGAATGCTTACTTTAATTCTGTCACCCTCTATCAGCACTTGGAGTTTTTATTCATATTTGGAATTTTAAAAGGTGAAATATACAGGGAGTTTCTCCCTGTCTCCAAAAATCCAAAATGAATTCAAATTTAATAAAAGACGATGACACTGCCTGGATTTGTTTTCTGGCCATTTTTATTCCTCATTTTATTTCATAATCAGTAATGGAAAACTATTTGTCCTGTTGAGGAGGGGGTGTTAAAATGACCCACATTGCGTGTCATGCACTCGAGACAGACCATGCTGCTTGGTCTCTGCTAGCTCCGTTCCCCATGCCACCTGGCCAGCCATGGGTTGGTTTGTGACCCTCCTAAATTCCTAACCCCAGTACCAGACTGTGACCTTCCTTAGGAATAGGGTTGATGTAGACGTGGTTAGTTGAGATTAGGTCATTAGGGGGGGAATATTCCATTGACTGGTGTCCTTGTGAAAGTGGAATTTGGACACAGACACTCAGGGAGAACACACTTGAGGATTGAGATGATTCTACCCAGTCAAGGACTGACGGATGGAGGCCCTGCTGATACCTTGATCTTTTATTTCCAGCCTCCAGAACTGAGGCAATAAATTTTTATCATTTCGACTGCTCAGTTTGTGATACGTTGTTACAGCAGCCCTAGTAAATCTAGAGCTACAATGTATAGTTTTAAAATTACTTAATTCCTGAGAACAAGGGTGCCCAGAGCCAGGAATGGCAAATTTGTTACTTTGTGATTATAAATCTAGACTCCACCCCCAACTGTGTACACAAAAGTAAAAGCTGTGGCTTTTGTAACAAATTGTATAATGAGGACCTAAATGACCATGTTTTCTTCTCCCTCTTTTAATTACCTGAAGGTAAAACATGTTGATTTTTTGTTGCTTGTTTGTGTTTTGTTTTCAACCACAGCCGATTCTAAGAGTTATTTGCAGGGGATGACCTGAGGAAACAAATAGTATTTAATGTAAATATGGACAGGCTGCTCAAATATGGATGGCTAATGCAGGCCTGTCCAAACCTCTAGTCTGATTTTCATTTTAAGAGAAAACATACAACTATAAAAGTATCCAACATGTATTAAAATAGCTTCAAAATATTTCGGTGTTGCAAAGAAATGTTAATTAACTACCTTTTAAAAAAAGCTTGAGGAAACATGTCAGTTCATCCCAGAACTTTCCTCTACTGTGATATTTTTCTCCTCTCAATCAATATTTGCTTCCCGTTAAAATTCTCTGTGTACCTTTTAGGGAGCAGTTGCGCACAGAGGTGAGGGCTTGGGTTTGATTTAGCAATCCCACCCCACCTGGGGTTTGATTTAGCAATGCCACCCCACCCCACTCCGCCCCCACACAAGGGCGTGGATAGTAGAGAGAATGTTTCTAACCCTGAAGTAAAATGTAAGGTAAAACAACCAACCTAAAGGCGTGGATCTTTTTCACCCCTCCTTTTCAGTACTCCTGCTTCTACAAACCCAGACTTCAACCCCCATTTTCTGCAAAATGAAAATAGCTTTCTTGAATGCCACTGGACTCCAAATAAAGAAAAATATTTTTTGACCCTGTCGTTACCATAATGTGATTTATAACCTTTATCTTAGTATTACTAATGTTATTACAAACTCTTATAATATTTAACCTGTGACTAACTGAAAAATTCCCCTAATACTAACTAATCTGATCTAGGTGAAGACACATTATAGAACTCAGAGTTGAGTCAGGAAACTTGGTCTTATATTTAGGAAACAGGGCTCCCTGTCCACTGTCTCCTGTAGGTCTGGGGAAGAAGCAGACTCCAGTAGAGTTGTCCAGAGGACCCTCCCCACCTGCCAGCCCACCTGCCAGCTCACCTATGGCCCACACAAGAGCAAACCCTCAACTATCCAAATCAACACCAGAAATAAATTCACCAAGGAACAAATCTAACTGGCTTGAACTTGATATTTCAACACATGGATTCTCTTGATTTTCCAGAGCTCTTTTTAGAAAGGAAGGAAGGAAATGAGTTAGTATAAAAAATAAGAAAAGGGTATCAAGAATAAATAAGGGATTTAAATAATTCACAAATCAGCACACCAGGTTAGGAATAAGGGCAAACTGCCTGTATACTGCTCTCTCTCTCTCTCTCTCTCTCTCTCTCTCTCTCTCTCTCACACACACACACACACACACACACAAATGAAAGAAACCACAACTGTTTAATCCTTCAAATGTCACATGGATCTGAACTTCAGATATCTGGAACTAATTAAAATCTTTTCAAAGCATGCTTTAAAAGCACTCCAAATAGATTGTGCCTTAAATATAACACATTGTCTCTTGGCATATTCATTAATAAAATGTCAAGCTACACTCAAGACCCAAAGTTAGTGTTTCAGCCACAAAACAGGCCACCCCCAAATAGGCCTGCCTAGCATACGAGTCCCTGCAACCATCATTAGCCATGGCCCCAGTCCATGCCCAGAGTCCATTACCCACTCTCTCCTCCTTTGTCTTAGAGATCTGTGCATGGAAAATGTGTAGCTTCATTTTTCAGTCTAAATCCACGTACAGGAAACTAGACACTAAGGCAGCTGCCTCTGTGCGTGTTCGCCTACATCATAGGAGGTTTACATATTCTGAATGCTTGTTACAGTTTAAGTATTAGCAACTCAGTCTGTCAATATGAAGGGAATCGTTTTGAACGGGGTTGAAATTTCACTTTCTAGATCAAATACAATTATACTCAACATATTCTGAAATCAGATTCCATGACTCTCAAGAAATGATGGCCATAGGTTAGAAGGGGAACTGTGAGGTTTCTCAGGTTGACTTTAAAAGTGGTCTGTCTATGGAAACTACTCACGTTTCATATCTGCACTTGAATTTGGAGAAGATATATCAGCTCTGGCCCTACTCACTACAGGCTCCCTCCTTGCTCCCATCACCCTCTGGCCCGTGCAGGGACACTTACAAGGACAAAGGGTACCTCCACTCCTTTTTGGACCCTCAGATCCCCAGGTGATGGCCTTGTCATTTGCATTCAACCTACTGCCTCAACCACCGTGTGGTTCTTCCTTGTATTGTGGTGGTTCCCTTCTCTACCAGGGTGAGCTCCGAGTCTCAGGACCGTGTTCCATTCCTCTTATTCCCAATCACGGAGGAATCGAGAAATAGTTAAGTGCCTCTGCCTGAAGACAGACAAAGAGACAATCACTACAAACCCAGCCTGACCAAAATACCTTACTAAGGTATTTTGCATCCCCTTATTTATAAAATGCATCCCCTTATTTATAAAATGGACACAAGGCCTGTTTTACAGGTCCTCAGGAAGCTTAATCTTGATCTCATACTCAGCATCTGGGATTCAGATAGCCACGGAGTGACGAACTCTGGTGACACATTTCATCAGAAATGAAATAAGGTACATAGATATCACAGAATTCATAATATTTCCCCCTCAATAAAACTTGGTTTATTATAATAAATCGCTGTCAACCTATAATATGCAGAACTGAAGTTTTCTCTTTTTAAAAAGATGTGTGTGTATATGTGTGCGCGCGCGCGCCATAGTTGGGCACAATACCTTTATTTTATTTATTTATTTTTATGTGGTGCTGAGGATCAAGCCCAGTGCCTTGTACATGCTAGGCAAGCACTCTATCGCTGAGCAACAACCCCAGCCCAGAATTGAAGTTTTCAAGTGAAAAACAGTCAGAATAAAAAGTAATAGTAACCTTTACATGGTACTTCACAATTTGCAAAAAGTTTTTCGCATACCATTACTGTGCTTGATTTATATCATGTCACTGAAAAATAGATACTTTTATTTTATTCTCTGCAATATCTCTACCACCCGGAATGGTGTCTGACTAAAGAAGACCTTTAATAAAGAACTTCCCAATAAAGAACTGAGTTTAGAACTCAATGTCATATTCAGGTTCTCAGAGCTCAAGAAAGGCGGAGAAACCCAGAGGACCAAGGCTTAGCCTCTGAACCCCAACCCCACATCTCTCCCCTCACCACATTGTCTGCTGCCCCCGTGGTGAGGCTTCAGAGAACCATGTTGATCTAAGACACCTTATATTTTCTAGATGAACATAACTTCAAGAACACAAAACAGTAGAGCATTTAAAAGACCTCAATTAAACAAAAACTATCACTCTTTTGTCATCAAAGCAAGAGTTACAGCTAGTAAGCTAACCACTTATTAAATGCAGATTTTTGCTTTCCTCAAAATATGCTTAGAAAACAACTTGCCATGGTCGCATTGTGGTATGAATATGTGAAACAAATACACTTCCAAGCTAGATTAAATGGAAAGGTTCACGGTTGGAGTTTACTTTGAAATATTGTGGGGGAGGGAGAAAGAGGACAGAGTATATTACAGATGAAGCAACGCTGCCACGGCTGTGCACAGGACATGCGCTGTTGTTGCCATTTTTGTTTATGTTTGAAATCTTCCTCAATTAAAAGAATGAATCAAAAATGATCCTTGACATAAATTAATGATGAATGACAGGTGACCACTCTGTGCAGCCTGTGGGTACTCATCCTTAATCCTCAATTCCAAAATGCGAGCCAATGACCACCATTACCCCCATTTCAAAGACAAGTAAACTGAGGTTGAGAAAGGGCACATGGACTACGAAGGTTGCATAGCTATGTGCCCTGAAGCTGGAATGAGAACCAAGTTCAAACTCTCCGGCTGCCAGGGTGGTTTCACTGTGCAATGATAGGGTATCCCCAGCAGGCTTTCCAGCTCCCAGGCAAAGACTGCAGGTTCCAAAAGCTGTGAGATTTAAGGAGAAATGAAATAATGTCCCTGTTCCTCAGTTTACCATCTGCAAAATGAGGAAACTAATAGTGACTGCTTTTTGTGATGGCTTTGAGGATGAAGCTCATGGAATAGCCTTGACTTAAAGGAAAGCACAATAAATATCAGCAGCTGATATTCTTATATGAGAAGATTCAACACTAGGAGGAAAAAAAATTCACCAAATTGACACTTCAATTTTTCTTAATAATTGCTAAGAAGTTACTACGGCTCACATTGGGGCTCAGGTTTACCTTCATTTGCTGAATCATTGATAGCGGGGGGAATACCCAGCTCGTAACCTTCGTGCTCAGGCCACAGGAAAATGTCACCCTAGTAGTGAGGGACATTAAATATTTCACTCTAGCAGCTGCTCAGGACAAAGCAGCCTGCGGTGATATCCATTACCACTCTTTTCAGATCTCCTGAAACATGCTGCAAAACCCAAACTCTGGAATCTAAAATATGATATAAATGAAGCACCTTAGAGTCAGTATCTTTGCATAATGTACACATGTGGGAGCTTTCAGAAAGTCCAAGTGTTATTTTTCAGAAATAGAAACTGTCGTTACATCTGACACCTCGGTCACAATATACGGTATCTATCTTGCCAACAAGACACACTATCCTGGCCAGGCAAAAACAGTCTCAGGTTGTTTATCAACAATGTGTAATTGTAAGTGGGAGAATGCAGAACTGAATATATGTGTATATTCCCATATTACTCTCTCATCAGAACAGCTTTGTGAAATTGTTTTTATGCTAGCATCCTCTGTAAATAGTAAAATTCATGCATTATTACCATAGGGGCCTTTGGAGAGGGAAAGATTTTTTTTTAGACTATATTTTCTAGTTTTTTTCCTATCAAAATTTTTTTCTAAAAAATCCTTGATAAAATGCCCTAAGTTTTGATAATTCCATATCCACTGCTTAATCAAGTTAATTCTCGATTATTTGTGCATTTAATGAGTGATTTATTCATTATCTGTGGATCCCAGGCCGGGTTTTCCTCCCTGGTCAGCTGCTCAGCCTCACCTATTTACACAGGCAAGCTCCCAAAAGCGGGTTTTAACTCCTAACTGCTTAGAAAGTGGGCAAAGGCCACCAGGATTCTAGCCATTTCCAGCCTTAAAAACAGAGAATCTCATGCTCTCTATGGAGTCCCAGTGGCGCTGTTCCAATTCTACCCAGTCCCCAACTACAACACAACCCACAAAGAGTGCTACCAGGGCTCCCCGTGTGCCTGGTCACCTGGCTTCAGCTCTGCCTGCGTGGTCTGTTGTGATCTTTGCTGCTGGGGCTCCAGCAGAAAGCATCACCTGGCAACTGACCCTGATCTGCAGCTGCATGTGAAGTTCACCACGAGGTTTCTTATTTAAGTTTCAACTCATTGTGTTTTTAAAATCTGTTAATTTTGCACAAAAACCCAGATTTCCAATTTTTCTTAAGTTGGGAAACCTGGCAACATTTGGTCAAGACAGCCCCAGCGGAGCTGGGTAGGGACTGCCACCGAAGTGGATGCCTGTTCCCCCAGAGGCCATAATCCCCACTCAGAAAGTCCCAGTCCTTGCGGGAATCTGAATTTGGGAATCTTCCATCAAATACCATTACTATTTCCAATTTAAAGAAATGAAAGCTGAGGCTCAGACAAGGCTGAGTAATTTTCTCAGTGTCAGACCCCTCGTTAGCAGCAAGCGGTGGCAATCAAGCTCTGCTTCACCCCAAAATTGGTGTTTAATTTAACCACCGCACTGTTGCTCACTTGTCTCCTTTTGTGAGGGAACAATCACACTGAAGGGCAGGACACAGATGCAGGTGATTTTCGAAATCTGTCTACAAAGGAGAAGGTGCCTTCTAAGTCAGTCAATACGGAGTGTCCCAAATTAGAATGCCTAAGGCAACCACCAATTATCCTGACTTCTTGTAAACGGTAAAAAAATAAGTAGAAATATGTGTGCAATAACAGACCGTCTCCACATTGTGAATCTTTCTTTTTTTAAAAAAGTACCATTTTACCTACATTATCTATTATTAACATTTTTTCCCATGTGGTTTATCCTTAGCGTACTCTCTCGTGTGTGTACGTGTGTAATTTGATTACCCCTAAAAAATTCTGTAGTCTCTCACCTTCTTTTACAGGACCACAGTATAATTATCATTGTTAGCCAAGTCAACATTAACAATAGCATTAATCTAAGGTTCCTACTTTGCCATTAACCCAATAATGTCATTTATAGTATTTTTTTTCCTTCCAGTATAGGACCAGATGTTTCTTAATTGGCAATAAACTTTAATCTGTAAAATTTCCACAATCTATATTTTATCATTTTACAACACTGACATTTTTAAAGCATATAGTACTTTCTTCCTCTTTTTTTTTTTTTTTTTTTTCTTTAATTGCTTTTTTAAAGAACACTCCTTCTTTGGGCTTTGTCTACTGTTTCCTGTTTCCTGATGAGTGAACTCAGGTTATCCATCCTTACTGGAACACCATATAGGTGATGCTCTGCCCTTCTCAGGACGTCACCTCTGAAGGCAATGTGTTCTCTGCCCTTCATTGGTGATTTCATTTTGATCATGTGGTCAAGGTGTTGATTTCTCCATTTTATATATTTTCAACTAGCAACTTTTGGAGAGACGCCTTAATACAACTCATATGACTTGCTCTGAGCCAACGTCCATCGATAGTTCTCACCTGATCTGATATCTTACCACAGTGGCCGCAGAGGATGGATGCTCTCCACTCCAATGCTCCCTCCATGTTTGCCAGTCAGCCTGGGCTGTAATTACAATGCCCCCTTCCCATTTATTTATCTATTTAGCAATTATCAGCATAAATGCATAAATTCCTGTTTCTTTCAGTGGTTTGTATTTCCTTACTGCCCACTAGTGTTCAAATGGTCCCATGTTTGGCCAGTGGGAACCCCTTCAAAATGGCACGTGTCCTTCTGACAGAACCTATCATGCCTTGGGCATTGCCATATTTGTACCAAATAGGTACAATTTGGGATTTTCAAGTCTCAAATTATACCTATTCTGCCTCCGTCCTGTAATCCTCTACTTCTCCAGGGAACCCTGGTTCCTTTTCATGGGGAATGGTTTTAGAGAACAAACTCTGGGTGATAGGTGTGCTCATGACTACAGGGCTTCTCTTCTCGGTCCTTTGGTAGACAGGCCTGAGTAGCATAAATGCATTCAGACTTGTGCACATATACACAATACACGAGAATGCTCTTATGTGCATATATTTTAAAAATGAGCTCATAGCTATACCTCTAATTCCAGTTGATACCCACAATGTCCTTTTCCTTCTTCTCCCATTTCAACTCTATATGTTCCTTTTTCCCTGGCATGAACCCTGACTACCCAAAACCACCTTTATTTTTCCAATGTAAAATACATCTAAAAATGTTTCAGAATTGCCTTGCCAATATCACTACACAAACATACTAAAAAGAGTTTAGTATTTCTTTGTAATTCTCTCTTGCCACCAAACCTGAGTTCACATTTCCTTGGCATCTTTCTTTTCCCCCCTCTTCGTGGTGATTAAGCTATTCATTTGAAACACAATTAGATTCATTCCTTTCATTTTGCTTTTAGGTTTAGTTTTTCCCTCTTCCTATCCTTACTGATTGACTTAAAAAAATTTTTTTTTGAATGTGGAATAAAAATGTGCTCCCAAGGGAAAAAACTATGCAAAAAGATGTCCTTAGAGAAGTGGGCCTCTTCCCATGCCCCTTCTTGTGCCCACCACCTCATGCTGCCAATTAACTTTACTGCTTTCTGTTTATCCCTCTCACTTATTTAATAAAGATAAGCAGATATGTGGGTGTTTTTTTTTCCTTGTTTTCTTTCTTTTACGAAAGTAGAACACATGCTCTTATTTATTTTTTTATTTTTTTCACTTAATATGTACTGGAAGTCACTAAATATCACTTTTCAGGCAACTAATTACAAGTAAAAAAAATAATTAATTTATCCGTATACATCATCTTCTTGGAAAACTCCCCCCCAACCTTGGAAAACTTTTAAAAGAAATCCATACATCCCACCATGCTTTGCTTCCCTCTTTCCTCTGTTCTCCAAGACAAAAGTCCCCATCTACCACTCTGTGTCCTTAAAGTCTGTTTCCTAAAATGACTCAATTTATATTACCACTCTGTACTTACTGACATCAGGTCATCCAGGTTAAAAAGCTCTGACTAAGCAAGGACCTATCCTGGGCAACACTTCGATCTACTGTGGTGGACCCAATGCTAGCAACTCGCCTAACATTCACTCACAAGGAATAAAACTTCAATTCCTTATAGCTGTCTGGCAACTCATGTCAAGTGGTCATAAAAGCAACCAGGAAAAATGAGGCATTTGAATCCACTGCCCCTGCTGAGAAACCCGCTCCCGGTCCTGCCCTTTGCAAGCCAACTGCCACTTGAGGCTCATTTGCTCTACCTGGTGTGGCTTCCATCTCCCACCCTTGCACCAGGGAGGAGAGCTTTGAGCAGCTCTTCACGCTCTGTCACCAGTACCCAGGCTCAAAGGAACCAGAAAGAAGCTGCTACTCCAAGTGCCAAACACAACCAGGGGAAGCTGGTTGGTGCTGTGCTACCTACCTAGCTTTTTCAAATTGATCTACCTCTCCAATAAACAAAAGTCAGAGGAAAAGAAGTGACTAAAAGTTATCCCCGCCATAGTTATTTTACTTAGTCTCAGAAATACAAGCAGAAGAAATCCACAGATGAATTCAGTATTGTAATAGTATGATTAACCAAGTCTTAGGAGACTACCACTTCATAAACACAAGCACCCTGGGATAATGCATGGTCAGATGAGACATCTGAGTAGCTTCTGCCTTGGAGAGAGAAACAGCCTGGCAACAGGGGGTATCAGCTTAAAATGCCCAAGGAGCCACTGCCATGACCAGCCACCCCTGCCTTCACCTTTCTGTTAACAGCTTCCAAATTGACCGCTGGTTTCCACTAAGGAAGCATGTCTACTTTTTTGCTATTTCAGTTTTTCTTTTTAGAACATAGGATATCTTTTTTTCTGTAACTTAAACTGTCAAACATGTAAGAATGTGCTTCCCAAATATTATGAGTGACAGATTCTGTGATTTTATACCCTTATATTGATATTTAAATGTCTGAGGGACAGCTGCCAGACCTGTGTAGATGACTTCCCCTGATCTGAAGATCAAGAGGTTCTAGGAAAGTCAGTGACTTCAATAATGAGAATCCGAGTGGGGGAAAGATGCTCCTTGAACATACATGCTTGCACAGTTGTCTAGTTACTTCCTTAGCACAAAATCTAAGAATGGAATGGTCACCAAAACATTGTTCTCTGGGCTGGGGATATAGTTCAGTTGGTAGAGTGCTTGCCTTCAAGCACAAGGCCCTGGGTTCAATCCCCAGCACTGCAAAAAAAAAAAAAAAAAAAACAGAAACTATATCAGGAACTAGTATTTCAACCGGTAAGTTTTTATGTGCGTTTCCCCCCCAAATCCTAACGAACATTTTCAATTTTGTTAGGACCAATGGGACTAAGTAGAATAAACAGTAGTGATTTTCTTTCTTTCAGTTCAGTAACTTGTCATGATATTCCATACCCATATAATGGGTAATGAATAGGTTTTCACTGATCAAACAAATACATTTAAGAAAGTTTAGAGAAAAGAAAAAAAATATTTGGAGATTATTCTCTTTCTTTGTATTATTCTTTTTTAAAATAATTTATTTATTTTGATTCATTATAAACAAATGGGGTACAACTTGTTTCTCTGGTTGTACATGAAGTAGAGTCATACCATTTGTGTAATCATACATGTACATAGGGTAATAATTTTTGTCTCATTCTGTTATTTTTCCTTCCCCCCACCCCTCCCACCCCTCTTTTCCCTCTATACAGTCCCTCCTTCCTCCATTCTTGTCTCCCTCCCACCCCCCATTATGTATCATCATCTGCTTATCAGAGAGATCATTTAGTCTTTGGTTTTTGGGATTGGCTTATCTCACTTAGCATGATATTCTCCAATTTCATCCATTTGCCTGCAGATGCCATGGAAAACTGGAAATCCATATGCAGTAGAATGAAACTAAACCCCTATCTCTTGCCCTGCACAAAACTTAACTCAAAATGGATCAAGGACCTTGGAATCAGACCAGAGACTCTGCACCTTATAGAAGAAAAAGTAGGTCCAAATCTTCATCATGTCCTCTTAGGATTAGACTTCCTTAACAGGACTCCTAAAGCACAATAAATAAAAGCAGGAATCAATAAATGGGATAGATTCAAACTAAAAAGCTTTTTCTCAGCAAAGGAAACTATCAGCAATGTGAAGAGAGAGCCTACAGAGTGGGAGAAAATCTTTGCCACACATACTTCAGATAGAGTACACTAATCTACAGAATCTATAAAGAACTCAAAAAACTTTACACCAAGAATACGAATAACCCAATCAATAAATAGGCTAAGGAAATGAGCAGACACTTCATAGAAGAAGATCTACAAGCAATCAACAGATATATGAAAAAATGTTCAACATCTCTAGTAATAAGAGAAATGCAAATCAAAACTACCCTAAGATTTCATCTCACCCCAATTAGAATGGCAATTACCAAGAATACAAGCAACAATGGGTGTTGGTGAGGATGTGGGGAAAAAGGTACACTCTTTGTATTATTCTTGAATCAACTTTTCTAAGTATTCAGTTGTCAAAAAATAGAAAATAAGTGTTGGTGAAGATGTGGAAAATTTGGAACTTTTTTTTTGTTGTTGTTGTACTGGGGAATGGATCAAGGGGCACTTTACCCACTTTACCACTGAGTACATCCCAAACCTTTTTTTTTTTTTTTATTTTGAGGAAGTCTTACAAACTTATCGAGGGTCTCCCTAAGTTACTGAGGCTGGTCTTGAACTTGTGATCCTCCTGTCTCAGCCTCCTGAGTCCCTGGGATTACAGAAGTGCATCACCATGCCTAGTCATGAAAAAGTTGGAACTTTTGTGCATTGCTGGTGAAAATAAAATGGTGCAGCCACTGTGGAAAACAGCATGACAGTTCCTTTAAGAATTAAAAATAGAATTATCATATGATTCAGCAATCCCACTTTCAAAATAATTGAAAGCAATACTCAAGCAGATATTTGCATACCCGTGTTCACAGCAGCATTATTCACAACGATCAAGCAGTAGAGACAACCCAAATAGCTATCCCATGACTAGAGAAGCAAAATGTGGAATATACCTGCAGTAAAAAATTATTCAGCTTTAAAAAGGAAATTTTGACACATACTATAGCATAGATAAACTTCAAAGACATTATGTAAGTAAGCCGTCATAAAAGGACAAATACTGCATGATTCCATTTACATGAAGTTCTTAGAGCAGGCAAACTCATAGACACAAAGTAGAATGGTGGTTGCCAGAGGCTGGAGCAGGGTGGGTGGGAAGGGAAGATGTTTCATGAATACATAGTTGGAATTTGTTTAATGAGTACGAGTGTCAATCAGTCCCTTCTGGAGATGGACCATGGGAATGGTCATACAACAATGTGAATGTTGTACTCAATGCCACTGAACTAAGTGTACAGTTAAAGATGGATAAATTGCTTAAATGCCTGCGTGTTCACGTGCACACATGTACTTGGTGCTGGGAATGGAAGCTAGAACTTCCTCTATGCTAGGCAAGTATCCTACCACTGAATTACACTCCCATCCTAAAATGGTCAATTTTGTGTTATGTATATTTTACCACAATAATAGTTTTTAAAAGTACTAGATTTTTTTTTCAATCACCTAAGGAGAAAGGAAAGGAAACTAAAGTTGATTTCAACTAAAAGAATTTCAAGATCAGACAAGTTGCCTAAAGCATAACTGATATTTCCTGTCTGGATGTGTTCTTAAGTGTCTACTCCTCTAGGCCAGGCTATGTGCTTAAGGCTAGGGTGGCAAACAGCTAATCATGGGTCCCTACCTTCAGGGGGTTTAGGGGACAGTCCAGTGGCTCTCAAACTGTAATGTGCACCAGAATTCCCTGAAGGGCCTGCCAAAATGGCTATACTCCACCACCAGAATTTCTGATTCAGGAGTTCTGAGCCAGGGCCTGAGAATGTGCACTTCTTGGTAATGCTAACACTACTGGTCCAGGGTCCACACTTTGAGAAGCTCTCACATAAAAGGAGGAACTTGTAGGTATCAGCAATTTCAATTGAGAGGGGAAGGTGCTATGCTACTGACCCTCTTAGGGATGCATACCAGTGAGAACACCCATGTGTCCTGAAAGGGGTTAAGAAATCCCAGCAGAGGTGCTGCAGGGACTGAGATCCGCACTGGGACCTATAGGACGTGTAGGAGCCAGTCAGTTAACAGGATGGGAAAGGGCATTTCAGGTGGAGGAGATTGTGTATGGAAAAAAGTTTAGAGATGAGACTGCGCGCCACCTGTTGTTGGAATTGAGTCTTCCTAAGTCATGAGCAGGTGATGAGGAAAGTGATGACTAAAGAGGAGAGAGGTGGGTGAGATAGATCACAGAGGGTGCTGAGGAGCTTAGAGTTTATCCTCAGGGCAACAGGGAGCTAGTCCCAGCCAGACTTTCCACATTGAAAGGATTGGAGCTCTCAGAACTAAGCCAGTCCATCACCTCCCTGGGAGGGCTCAGGGCCAGTATACACATAGCCTAGGGGTTGGGAAAGCAGCAGCTTCACAAGCTTGTCTGATTCTTTAGAATCATCTCCCAGATGCAAGCTCTAGATCGTCAGAAAGCCTCCTGCTGCCCAAGAGTCATGCTGTTTCAGGTAAGTATAGTCCAGATCCACAATGCTTTCCAATACAGTAGCCATTATAGTAGTGAGGCTATTTAAATGTGATCAGTCAAAATTCAGTTAAGAGCCAGTCCCTCGGTTGTACTTGCCACATCTCAAGTGCTCAACAGCCACATGTGGCTAGTGGCTAAATACAGAGTTCTTCCATCAGGGAAGAAAGTCCTTTTGTATATGCCTGCCCAGGAAATCCAAGGTGTCATAAGTAGGTTGGTTGTAAGACTGGCTTCTTGGTTTTACTGTAGTAAACCAGCAAGCAACTGGTTTGCTCCTTCATTCATGAAAACACAGCACATTTCAAAATTGATTTTAAAAAATCTAAAACTAAAAAAACTGATAGTTCCTCATATGTTCAAGCTACCAATATCCTAGCTACTACTTCTACAAGAAGATACAAGGATTACTTTTTTGCAATCCACTAAGAAGAATCCTAGAATCACACATATTCTTCAAAGCCATCCCTAAATCCTAAAATTAGCAGGCCACAGGAATTGAGAGGAAAAATATCTCCCAGATTAAAATTCTAAAAGGCTATTTTTACTGCTTATGTGCCAACAAAGCTAAGCTTCTAAAGCTTTCCCTATTGTGTATTTTACCGACCTAAGTCAGTATGCAGGATTCAAAATATTACATTTGCTAATCCTTACTCTAAGTTCTAAATATAAAAGGGAAGAGATGGTGGCGTGCCAAGATGGTAACAAGCCCTGCGCCAAGGACAAAAATGGAAATTGATGCAAGGAGGAAATGAGTTATGCTGTAAAATGAAACACACGCCCAAGAGAAAAGTTTAACTCTTGGGCTGACCATAGCGGCAATCGCTGTAATCGGTTACAAAGTCCACAAAGCAAAAGAAGGTGATAATTTCCAAAAATAACAACTCAGAGGATGGCCTTATTTCCCCAGCTGCTTGGGAAGGGATTGAGGAGCCTGACAAAGAGTGCCCACCCCTCGACTCCCCTTAGGATCTGGTGGCTTCCTAGTGTGTAAGATGGATCTTCCCAGCTGCCTGGTGCTCTGGTCCTGATGTTAAAGAACAGATGGCTTTGGGAAAAATACACAGGCAAGGCAGGCACAGCCTCTTTGTTCAACAGTCTTCCACCTAGGCAGGTAAAGGGGAGGGGAGGGGAAGGAAAGAAGAGCCAGGTGTCTGCATTGCTCAAAACCACTGATCAGCAGGCTGAGCCTGGCCCCACCCGCCACCCCCAGCCATGCAACCTCTCTGTCCTGAGGACTCCTCACTGTTCAGCGACCCCCTTCTTCTAGGGTCTGCACTGATAGGAGATCAAGATCTAATCAGCTCCCTCTTTTATGCTGATTCCAAGTTCACGGCCATACACATCTAGGTGTGCCATGCACAGAGGTGCACTCCTGCAATCTCAGCTGCTCAGGAGGTCCAGGCAGGAGCATCTCAAGCTTGAGGGCAGCCTAGGCAACTTAAGAAGACCCTGTCTCAAAATTTAAATAAGTAAGTAAGTAAATAAATAAATAAGAAGGTTGGCGATGTTGCTCAGTGGTAGGGTACCCCTAGGTTCAATCCCCAGTACTGGAAAAAAAATACACACACACACACACACACACACACACACACACACACACCTCTAGGTTAAAACAAGCTGACATGCTCCAGTGTTAAGGAAATGGAGCAGAACATAAAAGAGACAGTCAGACATGGGTAATTTAGTGTTACCTCTTTACTAGAAATAAGGACTTCAACTCTTCCTCAGGAGGAAGTCAGGATTTGGTGCTGGTTGCAAATGATGAGAGAATATAAGATGGTAAATCTTTTTTCACAACCATCTCATAGAGTCAAAATAGAGCTATTTCTGATGCAAACTACCTACTTGACTGGTTATGAAAGATCCCTTGCACACTCACCTGATTTTATTAAGCCCACAAAGTGAAAGTGGACGATCATTTCTACAAACAACTCTGAGATGTTCCTACTTTCCCAACTGCTTGGAAAGAACCAGGATATTGTCTCCCTTCTCAGTACTGGATGTGGGACACAATTCCCTGATTTCCCGGTCGCTCAATTCACCTTCTTTATAATTCCCAAATGACCTGAGGTCATCAAGTTTCCCTTACTCAAGTTTCCAAAAATCAGGCTGCGGAGTTATTTTTAGGCAAATGCACTGCAAAATCTAATGGCAGAACTTCCTTTCTGATAAGTGACGAGCTATCCCTGGGGCCTTATGATTCACTCAGTCCCCACGAGTGGCAGTGTGCACAGGGCAGGGCCCCAGGTCTAAATCTTACTGCAATGCCTGACCTTGGAAACCAGTGAGCTGATCAGAACTCGTTCAGTTTCCAAAGATATGAGTAGAACCAAACAAGATAAATTAGTTCTCCAGTAACATCAAGGGCACGCTTAGCAGTGTGGTAGGAATAACCAGAAAAAACCACATTCCAGAGGTAGCACAGCCCAGGGCAAAGAAACTCTCTAGAAACACCTGGGAGGGAAACAACAGGCTGTACCTTTAGCTTTAAGGCAAATAATCCTGTGCTTAGAGTTCTAGTTCCACCACAGATGTCATGATAAAGACAGTCATCAACATAATGGCTCTCAGAAAGCATGGCTATAGTGCCTATATTCCAAAGAAGTGTTTATATTGGTTTATATTTACAAGTTCATATAATAAGAAAAATGAGAGATTACACTCCATTTATGTATGTTCTATCATAATGTATAAATTCATTCTACTGTCCTGTACAACAAATTAGAACAAATTTAAACATTTTAAAACAAAGAATAGATGAAGAAGAAGAAAAAAAAGTACATTCAATTGGTTTATATAAAGAAGTCTATTACATTGGTTTTGATTCTTGAAAACTTCCCTAAAGTTATACTTAAAAAGAGAAACAGAAACTAACCCCCCCCCCAAAAAAAAAAACCTCCCCAAGTTTTCTCAGGTCAAATCTATAACTTTGTTACTTACAAAAGGTTAAAATTAATACTAGGATTGGGCATGATAGCACATACTTGTAATTCCAGTGAATCATGAGGCTGAGGCAGGAGGATGGCAAGTTTGAGGCCAGTCTCAACAACTAAGTGAGGCCCTGTCCCAAAATAAAAAGGATAAGGGGATGTAGCTCAGTGGTAGAGCAGCCCTGGGTTCAATTCCCTGTACCAAACAAACCAAAATAAAACAAAAACAAAACAAAAATAATCCTGGGAAACAAGCCCCCTAAAGATAAAATTTCACTGTTTACTGCTCCCAAATCAATGCAATAAACCAAGTAGTTTGTTACATACAAAGCATATAAGCACATAAAGTATCTAAAGATAAGTATAAAAATACATAAAAGATACAAACTATACACAAGTATATAAAGATAAAGATAAATACGTAAAAGATATAAGTATACATAGTATATCAGGTGTCTGTATATACGTCTATAAAGTACCTGCAGATAAGGATGTAAAGGCACGTGAAATATTGGCCCATCCTCCCTCATCCCTTGCAGTCTATGCAGGAACAGTGGCAAATTTACACCTAACAACGATTCATTGCTCCTGGTGCTAGACGGTCAGTGAAGGGTGGGGACGCAGGACATTTGAGTTGGGCCTTGAAGATCCAGTGGGGCCCTGAGGAGGGAGGAGGGAGTGAAAGGAGAAAGGCTTTCAGGAGAACACCTGGGGCAAAGGATCGGCCCCCACTAGAGTATACAGGAGTAGCTCAATTACTGCAGTGTAACTAGACAGAGGGACAAGGACAACAGTAGTTACAAAGGCTGGAAAACAGACCAAGGCAAGACTGGGAAGGCCTTGTGGGTTAGAGGCATTTGGAATTTGTGCACTGAGAAAGGGAGGCCATTAGAGGTTTCCCACCACAGAACAGGTGTCACCTGACTCCATGACAGGTGCTCAGTTAGTTGCGGGAGAGCAACCTGGTTCCTGTCCCCAGGAAGACTGAGGGGGGCAGACAGGATTGTAGCCCACAGAAATATTTCTTTACACTGTGATGATGGAGGAGTACCAGGGACAAGGAGCAGAGAGAGGAGGCTAGGAAGATGTCCCAGAACAAACGAGCTGGGCACTGAGGTCTGAAGCACCAGCAGAGGTGAGAAGGCAGAGAGCCCATCCAGCAAAAAGCCTGGGTCCTCCCCAACTGGAACTGTCCCAATCAGATGAGCGCTTTGGAAATGATAACCCTGACCGGTGACTCCAGGAAGAGACAGTGCTAATCTGTGGCCAAGACAAGATCGCAGCAAGTTCCTACTGTCCTCTACAGACAGAGGACAGGGCAGAGGCCAATGGGGAGTGCAGCGGAGGAGGGGCTGGCTGGTACCTGGGCCGAACAGCACCATTTCCCCATTCTTTCATGGGGGTTGCGGGGCTAGGAGGAAGAACATCAAGGAAGAAATGAGTGCAAGCGAGTTTTTAGTTATCCCTTCTCATTAGGAAATACTTTGGCAACAGATGCTATGCATACTTAGTATTTTGTTAAAGAGAACGGTGGCTCCCTCATCTTTTCATATTACTAAAGGAAGCTAACTTTAAAACCTCAGCTCCTGAATCGAACTCAAACATAACAGGGCCTCTCATCCCCACTATTAACTCCACTCTTCTCCCAGGCTCCCTCGCGTCAGTGAAAGGCAACCCCACCCTTCCAGGAGCTCCAGCCAAAAACCTGGAGATGTGCTGGACTCTCCTTCCTCCCCCCATGCTGGATCCACTTGCAAACTCTGTTGACTCTGCCTTCCAAAGGTTTCTAGAACCTAAAACATCAACCGATCTCCCTGCTCCCTGCCTGGCTGAAGTTCCATTATCTGTCACCTGGATTCCAAGTATCTCCAGACTATTCTCCTCGTTTCTGCCCTCGGCCCCTCCAAGCTGAATTCAACGTGGAAAGCAGATGGATTCGTTCAGAAGAATCTTGTTACTCCTTAGCTGAAAGCCCTGGCTGCCACGGGTTCTCATTTCTCTCTGCGTTAACCCCAAATCTACCCTCTCTCTCCTTCTCTTCTCACCCTCACTCCTGCTCCTCGGTTCACACACCCTTTCTGCTCCTGGCAGTTTCGGGCACAACCCCCCTCCACCAGCTCGGTGTTGGGCAGTATCTGTCCCTGCGCCCATCTTCCCCAGTAGCCACAGGGCTCAGCCCCTGGAGACACCACCTTAGCTCAAATGTCACCTTTTTAGGGAAACTGCCCAGTTGTGACCACATTTGAATTGTGCAACCCCAACCTTGGAGATCCTTCTAAACATGTGTCCTACAGCACTTCCCACCTTTGGACAGACTCTAAAGGCTGGGATGATCTGCCTCTTTCCACCAGCTTCCTCTCTTCCTGTCACTCAGATACACCCCAGCACTGAGAGCAGAGCCTGAAACACAGAAAACATGGTACAGATATTTGCTGACTGAATGAAAGGTCACCTTACTAGTGAGGCCTCCCCAGTCCCTCAATAAACTAGTCAGTCCTCGCCTCTTGCGCCCCCATGCTATTTTTCTAATTGCATTTGTTATCACGTGATACATATTCATGCCACGGGGTGGTTTCCTCTGTCTCTCCACACGAGGATGAAACTCCACCAGGGCAGAATATCAGGGACTTTGACTCTTTTATCTCTGCTACATCCAAAATATTTAGGAGAACCTGGCATATAGTAGGTACTCAAATATTGGGAGAGGGAGGGAGAGAAGAGGAGGAGGAAGAAGGAGGAAAGGGGAGAATAAAGAGACAGGGAGAGAAGGAAGGAGGGAGGGAGGATAGGAGGAAGGAATTCTCATACTGCATTATCAGGGTCACAGATGATTGGCCTAAAATAAAGAAACATTAATTGGTTCTTCTACCTAGAGCAAGAGACTGTCAGGGAGCAGTGACATGATTGAGCAATCATTTAAAATCTGTCCATTCCCATGTTGCTTTAGTCACAATAAAAAAAAACTATCTGGGGGTGGGGGAGGTGGGGTGAGAGAAGAATGGAGGAACTTTGGATTACATAGAGGGAAATGAGAGGGGGGAGGGGGCAGGGTATGAAAGATGGTGGACTGAGGCAGACACATTACCCTGTGTACAAGTATTACACAAAAGGTATGAATCTACATCATGCACAACCATAGAAATAAAAACTTGTACCCCATTTGTGTACAATGGATCAAAATGCAGTCTGCCACAAAAGAAAAAAAATAAAGAAACAATCTAGTAATGGCAGCAGCACTGGATTCCAGGCAAAGGAAGCAGGAGTTGTTGGGAACAACAGCATGATTTATTTGCAGGCTGCTTTTTATATAGTTTCTGAACAAAAAATGAACAGGATTGGTCAATTTACTACTTGGCATAACAACCAGGTGAGTCAACTTTAGGGTTCAACTCCTGTAGAGCTGACACTCCACACAGCGGAAACAAACCTGACCTCTGCGTTCACTCGGCCTCCACGGAGACCCACTTGGCATGCCACCTGTCAGTTTAAAGGTAATGGCTGGAATAATAACACCACCTCAGACTCCTAAGTCACCTTCTGCTGGGCATATGTTAGTCTGCGCTTGCCATGAAGTTGGTTTCACCATCTGGTTTAGTGATCTGGTTTCATCACCTTCACTTCGCAGAAAGGATACCAAGCGAGGAGCAGGCTAATATGTGTGGCAAGGGTCTCAGGCCAGCCAGGAAAGAGATCAACTCTTGTTCTGGTAGCCTGGGACACCACCGCCCAATTAATAACACTCAGGCACTCAGTTCAGGCCCCTGGGGCATAGAGAGAAGTGGAAGTTCAATGACAAACCCCTCACTCTCCTCTTTGCCTCCATCCTCAGCACCCAGTCCCCATCTAGCTCAGAGTCACATGAGATCCTTAGAGGTGACCGGGAGCAAGTCATGGAAAACCATGCAATTTGGGGTTAGGAGCACAGCTCTCAGGGCACTTTCCTAGCATACAGGAGACCCTGGTTTGATCCCCAGCAGTGCAAAACCAACAAAGACAAAGCAAGTCTCACAACAGGAGGGGTGAAGTTGGCCAGAAACACCAAAAGAAAAGACTGGAATGATTGGTGCATTTTCTAATACAGAGTGACTCCCCCGACCCACCCTCCCCAAAGGTCAACAGCAAATGTCACTGTAGAAGCTTCTCAAAAGAAGCATACCTGCGTGTTCCTGCCCAAAGGCAAATGGTAAACCAGAAGTCTTCTCTGAAGCCCACTCCAGCCCTATCCTTATGCTACAGGTGAACATTTTCCTTTCTCTCTGATGTTTTCCAACTCTTTCCTCAAGTTCTGATCTATTAAGTCGAGAGCAGATTCCAAAGGCAGAAACCACCTAAGATTTCAATCTGATTTCTATCTGTCTCTGTCTAGGCAACTGATAGTTAAATTCCACTGCCATTTGTTTGGGGGCGTGGGACATGTTTGTACATGTTTGGAAACATGTAGATCTTCACTAGAAAGTCAAACAGTGAACTGGGAATGGTTGGGACCTTTGGAGAAGCGGACTGAGTCATACGGTAAAAGAAGGCAAGGAGGCACATCTTTATACCCTTTTGTACCTGGTGAAGGTTGAATCTCTTACATGTATTGCTTATACAAAAAAATAAGTTAATTAATTAAAGAAATATGTGGGACAAAAACTGAAGTTTTGAAACTATTTTTGTTAGAGCCCTTTATCAGGAAATAAGTAAGGGTAACAGATTCACATCTTGACTGACTAGTGATGCTCTGCAACCAAAGAATTTATATTAGATAGACCGTGAGCTCCCCTAAGGCAGGGGACACTTCAGCTGTACTTTTAAGTCTTTGTCCTCATATTAGTCAGACATTGCTGCCTAACAAAGCACACCAAAATTTAGCAGTGTAGAACACAAGCATTTATCACCTCAGGTTCAGAGGCTTGGGAAGCAGGGCATGGCTCAGGATCTCTCATGAGGTGACAATCAAGGTGTCAGCCAGGCTACGATCACCTGAAAGTTCACTCAGAGAGGATCCAATTCCGAGCCTACTCTCAGGTTGTTGGCAGTGTCACAGGAAAGCAGGGAGCTGAAACCCCAAACCTCGGTTGTGGTGTTCCAGTAAAAGAAAATTTAAAGTCAGACACCAAAAGTCATGCAAGAGAACTTTATTACATAGATGAATGTAAAGTAAAAGCAAAGCGAGGCTTAAGCAGAGAGCACTCTCAAGAGAGTGAGCCGTCTCCAAGCAGAAAACAACAAAGGAGACAATGCTGTCCCCAAATTTATTATTGTTTTATAGTGAACTTGAAAACTGGGGTCCTCCTCCAGCAACCTCGCCAATCAGGTGTCCAACTCCTCCTTCGTGTCAGGCGGTGGAGTTTTTGACCTTAGTTGGTCCTCTCCAGAACTGTCATGGTGGCCTTCCTATTAGAGGCGTGTCATCTACAAATCAATCCCATGTTCATGTGGACACTGGGGTCAATAGCTGGTCAGAAGTTACCATGGTGCGCCTGCACTACTAAAGGAATCTTCCTTCCTGGACACACAGAGACACTTACAGCTACAACTCCTAACTTCACCTCAACCTCAGTGGACCTGTCTTAGTGTCTCAGTGGACTAACCTTATGAGTTAGTCCATGAATCCTTTTCTGTTGACGCGTTTTACAAATCGCTCCCTTGCTTTTTTTTTCTACAGATTAACTGCCACCATTTGATTTCTTAAGATAGTTTAAAGAAGGACTGTAAAATAATTTAAAGGACACTTTATGACCTTATCAGAAAGGACCCTGAAGTAATTTAAAGAACACTGTATGACCTTGCCGGCTACTATCTACAGGCAGGACTCAGTTCTTCACGGGCTGTTGGCTGGAGGACACCCTCAGTTCTCTGCCACATGTCTCTCCATGAGCCAGATCACAGCATGGAGGGAGGCTGGCTTCTCTCCGAGTGCGTGAGAAAGCCAGAGAACTTGAGCAGCGGGGACGTAGGTTGTGTTTGTACCCTGGCATCAGAAGTGACATCCTGTCACCATGGCCATATGCTCTTCATTAGAAGCTCCTCGCTCGACCTAACTTTCCTCAAGGGGAGCTCATCCATGAGCAGAAGCAGCCATGAAATTACACCTAAGCAGATACTTCCAGCAGGGTCCAAATATGGTCCAAAGTAGTTTGAGAAGGCTTTTATGGAAGAAGCCTAAGAAGTCTAAAAGGAAAAGGAAAACCAGAGAGAAATTACACAAGAATCCTGAGATGCTTTAGCAGTGACCAAATTTGGTCAAAAGTGGTTTGAGAGGGCTTTTATGGAACAAGCAGAAGAAATCTGGCAGTAAAATGAAAACCAGAGGGAAATTACTGCACTCAAACCAGTATCAGAAAGGCAAAGAATTATGAGCGTTCATGGCCAGAACTGGAGGGCTGCCCAAAGAGGCAGAAATAAAATTTCAAATTAACTAGTAAAATGTGAAATTGGTATCAGCCTTGGCCTAAGGCTCACTATTTTGTGTTAGCAACACTGAACATGTTGTTTTAATCTTATTTTTGGCACGATTACCAATTTTTAACTAATATAATAAAGGGAAAAAGAAATAGGTATAATGGTCAATATTCTCTTTCTGCTAAACCTTATAAATGCTAGACTTCAGAAACTGAAAAGGCAAGGAACTAAAGTCTATGTTTCTGATTCTCATTATATATTGATTATTATCTGTCTCAAATTTCAAAAGTTTGTAAATGTAAAACTGTTTTGGAAGATGTCAATACATATAGAGAAATGTTTAAAATCTGAAGTTGAAAAAGGTAAACCAAGTATCTGTTGTTGTTTTTTTTTTAACTTGTACTCAAGTAAGTCCTTGAGTGGATGAAAATGTCTTCAACTTGTGAGTTTTTCAAGTCCTTTAAAAATGAAAATGCATGACTTTCTCATTCCTCTAAATGTAGCTGAAGTTTTTACTCAATTTGAAGGAAGAGGCCGTCTTGCTGGCTCCAGCTCCTCCACACAGCTGGGCGGAACATCCTGTTGTATGTTTACATATATTCACGCTCCGGGAATTTAACAATTAAAACTGTGATGGGCGGGCGGCCAGGACAGGGCAGGCAGGCGGGAGGCCAGGACAAAGAGAAGGCTTCTGCAAAGACAGAGGAGGGGGAGGCCCGACTTGGCCACCCGGACTCTGGAGAGTTCATCAGCTCCACTTAAAACTTCACAAAATACACTTGCTTGAGCATTAAAATTTCACAACCCACAAATCTCTTCATTGGCTTTAGCCAAAGGGGTTGCCTGATGGCAATAATATTATACATGATAAGGGAAAAACTTAGGCCATCTGGGGACAGCCTCACCCTCACAGAGGGGGGATGTGGTTCTATATTTCTTTCATTTTCTGGCACGCTCAGTCCTCCTGCTCCTCACCCTAACTGATTAGGAAATGACTTCTAAGTGGTCAGGAATCCAGTCTCAGTAGCCATGTCCCCGATTGGGCATGATTTAAACAGAAGGCAACCTCCTCTTCTCAGCGATGCGTGTGGCCTGGACCCTGCTCTGCTGCTCAATCTAGGCTGCTTTGGGATCAGCCAGATGTTTACAATTCATCAAAACGGAGGGTTTTTTGTTCTTGTTTTTTAGTTTTGCAGTACTGGGGATTGAACCCAGGGAAGCTTTACCCACTGAACTACATCCCCAGCCTTCTTATTTTTTAATCTGAGACACAGTCTCACTAAATTGCCCAGGTTGGCCTGGAATGTGTGATCCTCCTGCCTCCGTCTCCCAGGTGGCTTCCATTACAGGTGTGCACCACTGCACCTGGCTAAAAACAGGTTTGAAAATCATTCACTGCTGGTCACATATGAGTAATTTCCAAGAGCACCAAAAAGCAGACCTTAAATCCTGATTCATCTGCTTCAAAATCACTTGGGGACTTCAGACAGAGAAGGGATAGGATACAGAAAGTTCTACTTTTCTCAAAGGCGCCCCGGGGTGATTACAATGCCCAGCTGTCAGGACTGGGTTCCTGGTCGAGGACAAGATGTAATATGAATTTTCTTTCTTGCCAATAGGTGGATGACTTTGATCATAGCTTTATTCTTGAGACTGATTCACCCCTGTCTGAAGCATTTCGTTGAATTTTGGCCATATTGCAAAGTAGTTAAAATCATAAAAGAGACCAACCTATTTTAGAGCTATCAGAGTTGTTAGAGAAAATTTCCAAATACTTTCTTTCCAGAAGATGGATCCAGAGCTCAGAAAGGTTAGGGGAGATGAGAGTGCTAAAGCTGTATTTGTTCTCCCTGTGCCTCAGTGTCCCCATCCGTAAAGTGGAAATGAATGTACTAATTAACTCAAGCATTACTGGAGGCCTCCTGTCATGGACCTAGAGAGGAAGAAGTTATGGCGACCCTTTTGCTGCGTCTCATGGGGTGAAAGTCCCAAAGCACACTGTTCAATACAGTAATGCCAGGACAGGACAAGCTGGCTAGGAAGCACGGAGCCTGGAGAAGCCACACCTGATCCAGCCCAGGAAATGTGTGGGAGGACCACAGGCCGCAAGGACGCTGCAGCTGAATCACAGACAATGCAAGACCGTGCGGAAAGGGCCGGAAGGGCAAGGTGCCCTGCTCTCCTTAGAATTCTTGAGAAAATAAGATTCTGCAAGTGAAAACATTTTGTCATCACCAAATGACTCCAGAGACCTGAGCAATGAAGTTCAGTGACTTAATCAAGGTCACCCACGACTGATGCATTGCAGAGTCCTGTCCTTAAGTTACAGGATTCATTTATTTCAATCTCTTCCACTAGAGGTTCATATCTAGACATTTCCACAAACCCAAAGCCCTTTCTTTTCTTTTCTTTTTTCTTTTTTTTTCTATTTTGAGACAGAATCTTGCTAAGTTGCTTAAGACCTCACTAAATTGCTGAGGCTGGCCTTGAACTTGAGATCCTCTTGCCTTAGCCTCCCGCTATGCCAGGATTATGGGTGTGCACCACTGTGCCTGGTTGGCCCAAGCAAATTTCTGATACACCAAAAATGTGGTATAAAGGGTAGACTCTGACACTGTCTCTACCTCCCAAACCTTTAGTTCTGTCTTGACCAGAATTGCCCTGGGTGGATCTCTTTTTAATTAATTAGAATCTCCAGAAGTGAAGAGCTCAGGTCAGTCATCAATATATTTGATGCTTCCCAGGTGGTTCTAATGTGTAGCCAAGTTTGAGAACCTCATTTACCAGAAAGCCAAGAATGAATGACCACACCCACACACAGAAATTCCTCAATTACCTGTGCTGGATGCATCTTAGAGAAGGCTCCGGACAATGTGAAGTCTATCTACTTAGCTATAATTTTTTTTAGGAGAACAGATTCACCCGCCAAACGATGACCAACTTGGATTAATCCTACTTTGTCTGCTCTAAAGACACAGAGGCTGGTAGAGGGCAGGGAGGTCCTGGAGTATGGGTGATGGAACACGCCATCCAGACCAAAAACACTCTACTGAGAAACCATAACAAATAATTTGCGGATTGCAGGGGACAGGGCACCTGATGGAATGCAGGCAATGATAAAATAGATGGAGGTGACTTGGTGTTTACGAAGTACTTGGTGCTTACTGTGGTCCTTTGACACTGATGACCAGCACACAAGGTGGACACCGTGGCTTACTAGTCTTTTTTTCCCCCAGTTCCTTTAATAATATAGGAAGGCCCATGGAGAAAAAGAACTTTAAAGACAAATGCCTGATAGATGCTGCCGTAAATAAAGCAACAGGAGACGATCTGAAAGAAAATTAAGCACTGAAGGAAACAGAAGTCAGTTCCTCTACCATATGTGAAGGGAAGTAGGGTGACAGACCTACTGTTGTGTCAATATTTCTGGTCTTCTCCTGTTCTCTATGTCCTTGCTACTCAAAGTGAGGCCTGTGGACCAGCCGCACCTGCATCATCTACAGCTTGTTAGAAATGGAGAACCTCACCCATGGCCAAACTCCGAATCTACATTTTAACAAAATCTTCAGGAGGGTCACATGCAAGTTCATGTTTGACACACTGCTGGTCTGTCCCATCCACGTGTGGGTATGATCAGAGAGCAGATTTTTCTCTAGGATCCATTCAATTTCAAGCATTTCTCCCACCTGTATCAACTGAAACTTTTTATCATTTTCTAAGTCTGGGAAACCCCAAATCATTCTTCCCATGATGACTCTCCAATGTAACCCTCTCTTGGGAACCTTCCTGAACACCCCTAAACCAAGTTAGTGACTCCCTTCCCTATGACTCCACAGCTCACATTTCTTACTGTCTCCCTCATACATACTAGTCCTCATTCACTCACCACAAGCAGTAACCACTTTCACCAATATTATGTCAACATTATTCCAACAGCAGGCCTCAGCCCTTGTCAGCCACCGAGCTATAGTGAGCAAGACCAATGTGGTCCCCCTTCAGGAAGGGTCCAGCCTCACAGGAGTGACACACCAATAATCCAACAAATAAATCAAGCGTTACACTCCAAGAAATATAAAAAAGACAGCAGAGGGCCTAACCTGAGAGGGACCTCCTTGGTTATCTTTTTTGTTGTTGTTTTGAGACAAGGTCTTGCTCCGCTGCCCTGGCAGGCCCTGAACTCATGATCCTCCTCCTGCCTCTGTCTCCCAAATACCGAGGATTACAGGTGTGTGCCACCAAGCCTGGTTTAGGAAGGACCTCCTCTAACAGAAGTGGTCAGAGAATACTCTGAGAAATGACACAAGTCCAAAAGTGAAAGATAAGGAGGAGGTTGAGGAAGAGCGTTTCAGGTGAGCTGGCAACAAACGAGACATCCTGGCCCAGGAAAGGACTCGCCGTGCTCCCACCTGAAGCTGAGGAGGACAAGAATGAAGTCAATAGGAGGAGGCGAGGGTTCGAGCTGTCATCCCTGCAGTGGGGGAGCTACAAAAAGGCTCTGCAGCTGGGTGTGGACAAGACCCAGGATGTGATTGGCAGCTCTGGGTTGGAGGGGGCAGGGTGGAAATGGAGGCCTCCATTAGGAGGTTACTGGAATGGTCCAGGGAGGGGAGGGAGATGGTGGCTTGAACTTCATGGATCGCAGCAGAGACAGGGGTAATTGGTTGGAGTCAAGGTCTTCTTGTGGGTAGAAGCAACAGATCTTGGAGATGAGTTGGAAATAAGTGGGGTGCAGTTTGGAAGAAAAAGGGGTCAAGGTTCAAGTTCAGATTTCTCATGAAAGCACCATCTGAAGAGGAGTTACCTTCTAAACTGGTTGGGAGTTCAGTTCTCAATGGGGTGGGTTTGGGGTACACGAGAGATACATTGCATGCAGTAGAAATGTGTCTGGCACTGAGTCCTGTGGAACCCCAGCATTTTAAGGGGATTCTTATCTGAGGTTTAGGACAGGATTTCTCAACCTTGACATTATTGGCATTTTGGACAGGACACCTCTTTGTGGGGCCCATCCTGCATATTGTAGGATTTTAGCAGCCTCCCTGACGTTAGTAACATCTCCTGAGTTGTGATGATCTAAAATGTCCCCTGGAAGGCAAAATCAACTCTGGCTAGTTAGCTTAGGGATACCTTACCAAAGTCTTTAATAAACTAGAGCCTGTCAAAAGTTCATAGCAAAACCAGGGTAAGAGCTTCCTGGATCACTAGACTGTCTCGTGTTCTCGTTTTGTGGACAAGCACCTAAAATTGATTGAATGAGACAGGTCAAGTATGAAGCTTGACTTTGCTCCATCCTATTAGGAAACAACTGAAGTTACACTAACCCCAAACACTCTTAAAACCTGGAACACTCTCTATCCCTTGGCTTTGTCAATGACAAACTCAAGACAGAAGAGTGAAGGAATGTAGGTACCCGCTGTTTCCATAGCTAGTGTGTTCAGAGCTCAGAGTAAGAATGTTCTAAGAGTTTCCATGCACCATTTGCAAAGAAATCTCTAACCTAGACCAAGATGTCACAAAAATCCATTTTTCCAGAGATGGTAAAGCATGAAAATAGGTACTATAAGTATGACAAATCCATTTTTTGTTTGTGACTATTTTACTAAGTAAATATCTATTTGTGTTTGTGACTCCTGCTAAGTTCTAAGGTCCAGGACCTTGGTCATTCTCCTCTGGCAGTGTATGGAAGGCATGAGAGCCATCACATAAACCTCATTAGACCAAAACGGATTCTTTCCATTATCAGGTCACTATAAACACAGCCAAAGTGGTTGGTTCAAAGTTGTCCAATGCCTTCTCTCTCATAAAATATGTATTTAATAACAGCAGCTCATGCCAGTGCGGAAAAAGGCATGTTTCCCACTTCACTATTTAATACGGGACGAGAGAAGTGCAGGCAGTGTGAACCTTATCGAGGTGCTGCTCTCTGCTAGGCCAGGTGGCCGCCTGCTGTAAACACAGACAAGTGAACAGAGAGCAGGGATGTCGCTCCCTGGTCCTGCTTCTTACCTCATCGAGGTGACAGCACTAAGGGATCCTAATAAGTCCTTTCCTACCATGGCTGATGTTACCCCAGAATCCTACTCATCCCCAGCCTCTAGGCCAGGTGGTTCTCAACCTGGAGTAGGCAGCAGAATCATCTGGAAGTTTTCTGAAGACACAGATTGCTGAGTCCTACGCCAGAGCTTCTGAGGCCGAAAGTCTGAAGTGGCTCCCCAGGGTGTTCAGGTGGCCGGTCCAGGGACCATACTCTGAAAATCAGCGTGTAGGCAGTTACGACCTAGGCACTGATCAAGCCAGACCGGCATGTGGAATGAAAGCTAGCTACCATTCCTGAGATGGCCCCGGCCGTGATAGGACAGGACTGTCCAGACAGTCACTGAAACAAGAAGGCCCTCATCATGACCTGAAAGGGACAAAGAGTCGGGAAGTTTTCTGGAAGGTAGTCACACCTGGTCATTGGGTAGAGGGAAGGAGGAGAAAGAGTCACCAGCAAAGAACGCAGTGTGCGCAGAGGCCCTGAGACAGAGGGGGCATGTTCTGTCCCAGTGGAGAAAGCTCCTTTTTTACTGATGACATTTTTTCAAGCAAACATTTCTTTTTTTTTTTTTCATTGTAAACAAATGGGATACATGTTGTTTCTCTGTTTGTACATGGAGTAAAGGCATACCATTTGTGTAATCATAAATTTACATAGGGTAATGTTGTTTGATTCATTCTGTTATTTTTTCCCTTCCCTCCCACCCTCCCACCCCTCTTTTCCCTCTATACAGTCCTTCCTTCCTCCATTCTTGCCCCCCTCCCTAACCCTAACTCTAACCCTTACACAAACCCCTCCCACCCCCCATTATGTGTCATCATCCACTTATTAGCGAGGTCATTCTTCCTTTGGTTTTTTGAGATTGGCTTATCTCACTTAGCATGATATTCTCCAATTTCATCCATTTGCCTGCAAATGCCATAATTTTATCATTCTTTATGGCTGAGTAATATTCCATTGTATATATATACCACAGTTTCTTTATCCATTCATCAATTGAAGGACATCTAGGTTGGTTCCACAATCTGGCTATTGTGAACTGAGCAGCTATTAACATTGATGTGGTCGTATCTCTGTAATATGCTGATTTTAAGTCCTTTGGGTATAGGCCAAGGAGTGGGATAGCTGGGTCAAATGGTGGTTCCATTCCAAGTTTTCTAAGGAGTCTCCACACTGCTTTCCGGAGTGGCTGCACTAATTTGCAGCCCCCCAGCAATGTATGAGTGTACCTTTCTCCCCACATCCTCGCCAACACCTGTTGTTGCTTGTATTCTTGATAATCGCCATTCTAATTGGGGTGAGATGGAATCTTAGGGTGGTTTTGATTTGCATTTCTCTTATTACTAGAGATGTGGAACATTTTTCCATATGTTTGTTGATTGCTTGTAGATCTTCTTCTGTGAAGTGTCTGTTCATTTCCTTAGCCCATTTGTCGATTGGATTATTTGCATTCTTGGTGTAGAGTTTTTTGAGTTCTTTATAGATTCTGGAGATTAGTTCAAGCACACATTTCATTGTCATCCTTCTTCCTTTTGTACCAAATCCTTTTCTCCTGTTGTGACTCTATCACAATACCAGAATTATTAAATACTAATAACCCTGCAGTTTTTAATATCACTGCTACAGACGCATGCAAACACAGGATGCTCAGAGTTGGTCTAAAAGTGGTGTCTCAGATTATCTGGGAAACAAGCAAAGAAATTAGACAAAATTTCAGGATTCACACATTAGGCTAGAGCTAGGGCTGGAAGGAAGGAGCTAGAAAATTTAATGTAAGCAGCTATGTTACAGCTGGGGTTTTGCTGGAATCTTCTCATCTGAGCCCCTTTAGTTCAAAAATGAAAATGGTTCTTTGAACGCTTTACGAAAACGAGAAACCAAAAATGTTAAAGAGAGTTATAAAATCAAGATTTGACTGAATACAAAGAAGAGATACTCTCATCTCTGTCTCCTCTCATAAGAGATGACAAAATATAGCCACATTGATTTGGGGCATTCTGGAACAGAAAAATCACCCTAACAACTTATACTTTAAATGAATTCTAGAAGATACAAAGAATGCCTGATGGGATGTTATAATGGAAATGCTATTTTCATAGCTAAACTATGGAACCAACCTAAAGATGTCCTTCAACAGACAAATGGATAAAGAAAATGTGATACATATACACAACTGAATATTACTCAGCCTTAAAGAAGAATGAAATTATGACATTTACAGGGAAGTGGGTGGAACTAGAGAATAAGTGAAATAAGCCAATCTCCAAAAACAAAAGGCTGAATGGTTTCTCTGGTAAGTGGATGTTGATCCATAGTTGGGGGTTGATAGGGAAGAATGAGGGAACTTTGGATTATGCAGAGGGATGTGAGGGGAGGGATGGGGTGGTGAGATGGGAAGGTTGGTAGAATGAGACGGACATATTACCCTGTATACATGTATGATTACACTATTGGTGTGACTCAGCACCATGCACAGCCAGAGGAATGAGAAGTTATGCTCCATTTGTGTACAATGTGTCAAAATGCATTCTACTACCATGTATAACCAATTAGAACAAATTCTTAAAATTTTTAAAAAAGAAATACTATTTTAAAAAATTTATTGAAATATAAATTTTTAAAGACTTTGCAATATTAATATTAAATTCTAAGAATCCTCTAGACTTAGAAATCATTGCCCGGTGTCTAAGGCAAAATGGCAAACAAGATTTTAATTTTACTAACAAATAAAATGTACTTTAGATCCTGCAATGGTCTTTTTTTTCCTTCTTTCTTTTATGCTAATGGGGGTTGAACCCAGGGTCACTCTACCACAGAGCTACATCCCTAGTTTTGTAAAATATTGTTTTGGTTTTGAAACAGAGTCTCACTGAGTTGTGGAACCTGGCCTCAAACTTGCAATCCTCCTGTCTCAGCCTCCCAAGCAGCTGCAATTACAGGAATGCGCCACCATGCCCAGCTTTGTCACTGGTCTTTATATACCCTTAGTTATGTGCTAAGTTCATTTAGAGCCATTTCTTGCTTACTGATTTTGCTATGACACATACAAAGGAACCAATAAGAAGATAGAACTTCATCTGATAAAAAATAAGCAGGTGAGCTCCATCAGGATCACTAAACGGTGACGTTTCCTCTTGCGGTGGCTTGGTCCTTGCCTTGCCATGAGTTTCTGTTTCAAAGTGAGTTTGGAGGGACTTGCCGATTGTTCAGCTTCACTGATTTTCACCTTCAAAAATAAATCTCTTCCTTTAAAAAGGCTCTCAAGTTTGTCCAACCTCAATGGTCAGGAATGCAAAGGTTGGTGTTTTTCTAAAGATTCATCATCTCTCAAAATAGGGGGACAAAACTTTTCAACTAAAAGGGTCTTATCTAAAAAAGGGACCTGTAGTATTTACTTTGTAGAAATAAAAATATTTAATAAAAGCGAATGCAGAATGATTTGCTTTTACAGAATCCACTGTACTTCCCTGCTATCAGAACACGTCTTCATACGATGCTTAAAATTAATTCCACCCTGAAAGTTTTAAATATGGGAATCTTATGACAAATGAGATCATGTGGAGGCATGAAATTACAACAGGAAATATCAGATCCTTCATTTGAAGCACAAAGGGATCCAAGTTCAGAGATTGACAGCTCATCACTACGCCAGAAATAGGAGGAGCACCCCAAACCAGCTCCTGCCACTGCCCACCCACCAACCACACCTTGCTTTCCCTTGGGTTTGTGGTGTGTTCCAGGGAAATAGTGTCTATCCCGCCAACTCCCAAAGCAGATTTTAAAACTATAAAATGGTCTAAAAATGCAAAGAATTGGTATTCTTAGCCAAAGTCAAACCACCATTCAGTACCTCACCAGAGTTGACATCCGCAGGGCTTGGGAGCTGCCATAGCATTACAAATGACAGATACTCATTGAAGACCAGGAAAATATCACAACATCATCATTTTGAGAGACTACGAAAGCCAATTCTCCTCCCACTCCTAACCCCAAGTAAGACAAAATACACAGAAGTTTCAGGACTTTTTATAAAAAGAGGGCGTTCTCAAGTCACAAACAGTTTTGTGTTCCAAAACTTCATTTCAGGGTGGGGTTACCAGAATAAAATACAGAATACACTGTTAAATCTAACTTTTAGATACACAACACAAAATTTTTAGTGTCAGTCCCAAATATCGCACTGGACATACTTATCGAGAAAAAAATAAAAAATAAAAAACAAAAACTGTTCATTTTTTAAGTTGAGATTCAAATTTAATTGTGTGTGTGTCCTGTATTTTTATTTGCTAAATCTGAGTCTGGGTCACTTGGACGGCTCTTGCAATGCCAGCTGTGTGGCCCTGGAAAGAACCCTCCCTCAGGAGTTTAGAAACCGGAGTGCAGTTTCTGGTTCTGTCGATGACTAGGTCTGAGACCTCAGGCACGTTACAGTGCCACAGCTGGAAAACAGAGACCACGGGACTGACCAGCTAGTGTGGCCCGTGGAGGGGCAGCACTTTGTGAATGAGAGCAGCAGCTCTGTTTTGCTGGATCACCGATACACGTTAAGAGAAAGAAGGTCACGAGTTGTGAGAATCACTGGACACTTCTTTAGGTTCTCATATCTAACCCACCATGGAGACCGAGAGTCCACATCTGTGCTTGCCTGGCACGCACAAGGAGCTGGGTGCAACCCCAGCACCCAGGGGAAAAAAGAGTCCATTTCCAAGGGGCATCTCCCAGCCTCCACGCCTCCTAAGCCCCACTCCCCTCCTCCGGGCCCCAGACCCCAGCAGGTCTTTCACACCCCACAGCAGCCTCCTCACTGTCCTCCCCACCTCCACTCTTGTTCCCACCCCATCCATTCTCCACATTATAGCCTTGTTTATCAACCCAAACTGGAACTCAAAAGACGTCATTCTACTGCTTGAAAATCTGCTAATGGCATCCATCAGCTTGGCCTCCACGGCTTGGCCTGGCCTCACCCCGTGCTCCTCAGCCCCCTCCCTGCACCCCAGCTATCTGGCCTCTGCACAGTTCCCAGAACACAGCACTAAGCACCACCCTCTTCAGGGTCCTGCACATAATGTCCCCACCCACTGTCCCTGGACAAGTGCCTTCTCATCTTTAGTACTCAAGAATAGCCTCCTCCAAAAGACTCTCCTGGACCATTTTATTGTGGTTAAAAACACCAACATAAAATTTACCATTTAAACCATTTTTAAAAGTTGGTTGTTAGGCAACCAACATCTCTATCCATCTCTAGAATTTTTTCATCTTCTCAAACTGAAACTCTGTATCCACTGAGTAACTCCCCATAGTCCCCAGCTCCTGGTAACCACGGTTCAACTTTCTGTCTCTATGAGTTTGGCTATTCTAGGACCCTCATGTACGGGGACTCACGCAATATTTACCTTTTTGTGCCTGGCATATTTCCCTTAGCACAATGTCTCATTAGCATAATGCTTCATCCACGTAGCATGTATCAAACTCAACTTCCTTTTTAAGGCTGAATAGTATTCCACTGCATGATGTACAGCATTTAGTTTATCTATTCATCTGTCAGTGGACATCTGGGCTCCTCTTCACCCATTTTAAAATAGACCCCCTTTATTCTCTTAGTAATGTCGTATTTTCCTTTGGGGCACTTATCACAGAGTGATTCTCATATCCGTTTGCTTCATGTCCTTCTTGCTCACTATTTTGTTGAACATCTACTCCTCTCTCCTCACCCCAGTTACCCTGTGAACTCCACATGGGGAATTGCCCTGCTGGGTGTTCAACACTGTATCTGCCACCAGCACTGGCTCAGGGCCTAGAGCGTAGTGGGTGTTCAGTAAGGGATTATTGAATCTTGCGGGGAAAGAAAATCACGAGGCCACCAGAAAGCCAGCGATCTTTCAATTACTCACAAACCCCGTGGACTTTGTATTCATTTGTGAAGGTGATCAGACTCATACTTGCATACAGACACATTTGCTTTCAGCTCTCTGGGCCCAGTAGTTCCCTTTACAAAGTGAAGGTCTGTCTCTGTGTCTAGTGCACATTTTCATCTCCTGTCTTCACCTTCCAACCATGCTTTAGGTGCAAAAGTAAAGAGTGTGTTTGGCAATTTAAAGAAATTAAATAGGATACATGCTCCCACACAAATGACCCTTGAGAGCAACATGCTGAGGAAAGAAGCCAGATGCAAAGCCACATATGGTACGACTCCATTTATATGAAGTGTGAAGCACAGGCAGACCCAGAGGGACAGAAAGCACATTAGGGCAGGCCAGGAGCAGCAGGGAGAGGGAACACAGGAGGGGCCGCTAAGGGTACAGGATTTCTTTTGGGGTGATGGAAAGGTCTTCAAGTAGAGTGTGATGATCGCGGCATGACCCTATAACCGGGCTAAAAACTGCTGAATGAGCCTCAGGAGGCTGAGGCAGGAGGATCACAAGCTGGGGGTCGGCCTGGGCCACTGAATGAGATCCTGTCTCAAATACAAAATAAAAAGGGGCAAGGGTGGTAGCTCAGTGGTAGAGCACCCCTGGGTTCAATCCCCACTACTGACCAAAAAAAAAAACCCACAAAACCCCCAACACTTTAAAAGGCGGAGCTACACAGCACGGGAGCTCTGTCTCAAAAGCTGTCTCTCAAGGGCCATGTGCACGGAGATGAGGGTGGCCCCTGATTTCTGAGGGGTTGGG
This sequence comes from Sciurus carolinensis, assembly GCF_902686445.1. Lineage (NCBI taxonomy): Eukaryota > Metazoa > Chordata > Mammalia > Rodentia > Sciuridae > Sciurus > Sciurus carolinensis. The sequence goes on from NC_062227.1 coordinate 64,212,641, forward strand.
AAGAGCCTGTCTTTCCAGTCAGGCAGAGAGCAGCATCCTGGAGCTGCGGGAGGGATGGTCTCACTGGCCTCCTCCCTCAGCACCCGTGGATGGTCCACAGAGCATCCTCCCGCCAATGAAAGGCAAGGCCAGTGCTCCCGCCAACCAGTCCCGTGTCTAACAACACTTCTCACCCTGCCAAACTAGGAAGACACGCTGATGCTGAACACAGATAAGGTTCTGGAAACGAAAGCTTATATGTCTATTTCTAAGGAGCCTCCTTATGATCTACCACCAGCCATCTGAACACAGCCCATCGAATTCACGACACTCCATGGTTCAGATTTGTCCTTGCAACCCGGGCTCTGCCAGGAGTTTTCTTTGGCTCCTTTCTCTTTCTCTTAAGCCACATCTGTCCGGAAATCCTGATGCTGTTAATATTTATCACATCCAAAGTTGCATCTCTACCTATCTAGTCCCATTCCCTTCTCCTCCCCCAACTCTGCACCTCAGCCCCCCAGGCTGCTGCCCATCTGGAAGCTTCCATCACAGCTCTCCTGGTCTAGCCTCTTACCAGGTCTCCCTGCTCAGAGGTGCTCCCTCCCACCCCACCCCAGTCCTACCCCTCACACAGCAACGACAATGACACTAGTTAGATCGTGCCTCTCCGATGACCAACATCCGGCCTTGACCCTCCGGCTCCAGCTCAAAGTCAAAGCCAAAGTCCTTACGCAGCCTGGGAGGCTCTGCAAGAGCCCGCCTCCCACTTTCTCTTTTCCTTCTCCGGCTCCTGCTCACTCAAGTCAGACAAGCCAGGCACTCCCACCTTGGAACCTGTCCCCTCTGCCTGGTACACTCTGCAGATCTTCCCGAGCCACCCTCTCCTCTGAGCCCCGAGGGTGACCCCTGTATTGCTCCGCCTTTCCTCATTTATGCCCGCACACCTCGCAGAGCACGCTGCATCATCTGCCTATTCATCGTGCATCTTTTGTATTTCCTGCTTGTCCTGCAAATGTAAGCCACCTGGGGACGGGCTCTGTGTCTCCTCTTCACCAGCACAGTCACCTGGCACACAGAGAGCCACCTACCTATCTGTGGGACATCTGACTGCCGGCTGCCTCAGTTAGGGGTTGGTGGGAGGCGCCTCAACCCTAGGAACAGCCTAGGAGCCGGGAAGAGTCACGCGAGAACTCAAGGCAGGAGATCAATTCCTAACTAAGACTTCGGGGTCCCAGCCAATGTCCTTTTGCTTTAAATAGTCTTGGTCCAATGGACCTCAAAGATTCAGGACATATTAAGTGCCACTTAAGTCATCACTCACACGGACTGAGGTTCTCACCTTGACCTTTGAGAGAATCTTGACATTTCTCTCTATAAGGGGGGAAGCATACGCCTGATGAAAACATTGCCAATGATCTTAACCAAGCAGAGCGAAGCAAATCACCACGCTGGCCGGCTTAGCGGTGTGAGCCCCAGCAGCCTTTCTGTGGCTGTGGTTAGCATGAGGTTGGAAAGCGGAAGGGACACGCGGGGGTGGTGGTACTTTAGGTTGAAGTTTGTTTGTTTTTAAAGAAAACCCTGGGCTGGGGATGTAGATCAGTGGTAGGGACAGCATTTGCCTAACATGCATGAGATCCTGGGTTCAATGCCCAGGACCCAAAAATAGTATGTTTAAATTTTTATTTTTTTTTAATTTTATTAAATTTTATTTAAATTTAAATAAATAAAAACCTGCTTTTAAAATGAGCAAATTCTTATTTGGCTAATTTTGAGGGCACGGTATGAGTGTAAACTCATATGACATACTTTTGTTTTCTAGCAAACGCAGGTTAAGAGGTGACCGCCTGACATCTCACCATTCCATGGCTCCTGGCTTTTAGCTGCCGCACTACAGCACACTCTCAGGGGAGGCAACAGCTGGCAATGTGGCCACATTGCAGTCTCCAACTGACCTTCTGCCTTGGAGCCTAGTTTTTTCGGTTTGGTTCGGTTTTTTCAGCAATTGAATTTATTTTCAAATTATTTTTTAAAATTTGTTCTTTTTAGTTATACGAGGCAGTAGGATGTATTTTGATATATCAGACATACATGGAATATAACTTCCCATTTTTTGTGGTTGAACATGATGTGGAGTTTCACTGGTCCTCTATTCATATATGAACTTTGGAAAGTTCTGTCCCATTCATTCAATTCATTCTACTGTCTTTCCCATTCCCACCCATCTCCCTTCCCCTCATTCCCCCATGTCAAATCTGGTGAACCTCCATCCACCACCCACCGTTGCCTATCTCAATAGTATCCACATATGAGAGAGAACATTCAGTCTTTGGTTTTTTGGGATTGACTTATTTCACTTAGCATGCTAGCCTTCAGTTCCATCCATTTACCAGCAAATGCCATAATTTCATTCTTCTTTATGGCCAAGTAATATTCCATTGTGTATTGTACCACTTTTCTTTATTGGAGTCTTGTTTGAAAGTCATGGATTCTACCATAAGGTGGATCAGAATACTTAAGTATTCAATTAAAACTTTTCTTGAACTCTAGAAGGAAGTGTTAAGGATTTTTTTCTCCACTCTGGTATATCCTCTCCAGCGGGCAGTTGCGGCCTGCAGAGATGGCCAGGTACTGCAGCCATGTATCCTGAGCTTTCACGCCTGCCCTGGCACAGAGCAGCATGCCAGCTACACTGTGAGCCAGCTGGGTGATGGAGAGACAAAATCTGCCAGCTTACCAGGAGCAGCTTGAAAAGGAGGCACAAGGCCACCCTTCATGGGTCTCCAAAACAACCACTCTCCTGCCGTCCTGAGAGTTCTCTCCCAGCAGTTTTGGAGGAAAGTATGGCATTAAATACCACACATCTCCACCCATCTAATTTTTTTTTTAATGTAAACAAATGGGATACATGTTGTTTCTCTGTTTGTACATAGAGTAAAGGTATACCATTTGTGTAATCATAAATTTACATAGGGTGATGTTGGTTGATTCATTCTGTTATTTTTTCCCCTTCCCCCCACCCCTCCCATCCCTCTTTTCCCTCTATACAGTCCTTCCTTCCCCCATTCTTGCCCCCCTCCCTAACCCTCACTCTAACCCTAAAACTAACCCCTCCCACGCCCCATTATGTATCATCATCCACTTAACAGCGAGATCATTCTTCCTTTGGTTTTTTGAGATTGGCTTATCTCACTTAGCATGATATTCTCCAATTTCATCCATTTGCCTGCAAATGCCATAATTTTATCGTTCTTTATGGCTGAGTAATATTCCATTGTATATATATACCACAGTTTCTTTATCCATTCATCAACTGAAGGGCATCTAGGTTGGTTCCACAATCTGGCTATGGTGAATTGAGCAGCAATGAACATTGATGTGGCTGTATCTCTGTAGTATGCTGATTTTAAGTCCTTTGGGTATAGGCCAAGGAGTGGGATAGCTGGGTCGAATGGTAGTTCCATTCCAAGTTTTCTAAGGAATCTCCATACTGCCTTCCAGAGTGGCTGCACTAATTTGCAACCCCACCAGCAATGTATGAGTGTACCTTTTTCCCCACATCCCCGCCAACACCTGTTGTTGCTTGTGTTCTTGATAATCGCCATTCTGATTGGGGTGAGATGGAATCTTACACCCATCTAATTTTTGAAGGATACATTTCACCAGAGCTCAGACCCACATCAACAAACAGATTCTTACATGTTCAGGTCCACAGCAGCACTATTCACCATCCTCAAAAACAGGCACAGCCTGAACGGATCAACAAAATGTGGAGTGGATAAGGGAATACCATTCACCCCTGCAGGAGAAGGAAATTCTGATGCATACTACAACATGGATGAACCTCAAAGGCTGGAAGCTAGGTACAACAAGCCAGTCACGAAAGGACAAATATTATGTGATTCTACTTAACACAAGGAACCACAGAGTATTCAAATTCATAGATAGAAAAACAGAATAAAGGGAATAGGGAGAAATGGAAAGTACTGTTTAATAGGTACAAAGTTTCAGTGTGGGATGATAAAAAAAAGTTCTGTGAATGGACCCTGGTGTTGGTTGGTTGTCCAACATCGTGAACACATTTAAGCCACCAGACTTGTAAACTTAGTAGTCGAAATGGTAAATTTTGTGTTATCTATATTTAACCACAATTAAAAAAAAAAAAAAACCTCCCATGAAATAAACTTCTGCACTAAGAGAATGAGATCATGATGGCCCCAAAATTGTTCTGCTACCAAAAACAACAAAGATTTTCACTTAATTCTCACAGTCTCTGTGGTCTCACGACCCCCTCCTCCCACATACACACGGTTTCCTTGTTGATTTAAAAATTTTGGAGGTTTACTTAACAGCTGGCAGGGCCTGACTCACAGGACCCACACATTTATTTTCCAATATAAAGACAGGGCCAATATTTCCCAGCATTAAATACACACAAACCGATCCATCTCCCCAGTGAGTAAATATTTAAACCAGCCAAGTCACATGGTTATCTATTTTCTCATGGAGAATGTGAAGCGATTCTTCTGGATCCACAGACCATGCACAGAGAAAGAAGCATTTTAATAGTTCATTGGGTCCTGAGAAGACTAAGCAAGGGTTTGTGTGCAAATCACTCCACATTTCATAGAATAAATAGTGCAATCAGCTCATGGAGCTTTTCTGTACAGCAAAAATGGACACAGCAATACTGCGTAGGATCAAGGGTTGGTGCCTGAGGAGCTCTGAGGAGAATCTTCTAGCTCAACTCAATTTGAATCAATTAAATTAAAATCAGTTAAACACTGATTTTAATCATGGCATTTGCAAGAAGATGGATGTAACCGGAAGATGTCTTGTTAAGAGAAATGAGCCAGACTCAGAAAGATAAGTGTTGTATGTTTTCTCTCATATATGAAAACCAAAAAATTAAGAAAGAAAGATGATGTAAAAGTAGAAAATGGAGTACTAGGGTGAGGGAAGGGAAAGAGGACTGGGAGGGTGGGAAGAGAGGGAAAGGCAGGAGAGGGTCCTAGGGAGGGTGGATACAAGCAAAACCGGACATACACTCATATGGAACCGTCACAGTGAAACCCATTCATTTGTATAATTACTCTGCATTAACAATTATAATTCTAAAAGTAAAATAAAACCAAAAGATAAGTTTAAAAAGTAATCAGGAAAGAAAGAAAACTGATTTCATGTGACCTTTGACTTTCTTTTTCAATTTTATCAAACCCAGGGCCTCATGCATGCTGAACACACATTCTACCACTGAGCTACTACTCCCTGGTCCACCTCCCCCCCCAAAAAAAAAAAAAAAAACTGATTTCAAATGCAACCTGCCCTAAATCAAACAAACCTCAACTCTGGTGGAACAAAAGCCACTCAGCAAAGAAACAAAGCCATAAAACAACAGCCCTGTAAATAAAGACTGAGGCTACTAGTCAAAGGTCAGGTTCCACGCATGCTCAGTGCAGAAGCGCCAGGTTCCTCAGTCATGCCCAAGAGGAGAGAGTGGCTTTCACTACCAAAAGGCAACCCAACTGAAGAGCAACCTTCCCCACCCAGGAGCCTGGTGTTTTTTCCGCACTGAGACCCTCTGCAACTTCTAAGCCCATCTCTGACCCATTTAATGAACATGCACTAGACTTAGGGGCTCAAAATGAACATAGACTCTCTGACTGGAAGTGACCTTGGCATCCCTCCAGGGCTAAAGGCAACCATCCCGTCAGGCAGAGAGGATGGCATCTAGGGCAGAAGGAGAGTGAGAACCTGGAACTGTACTACCAAAGAAGAAAAAAAACAAAGTCTGTGAGCCTTCTGTGAACCCCACAGGCTTCCAGAGTAGGGAAGTAACTCCCTGGCATAACTGAAAGAAGACGGAATAAATGGACAGGGTTAGACCAAGGTTCTGCATCATTAGCAACACTTACCCAGGCTCCACGAAGAAGGAACCTGCAGAGGGCACTGGTCCTTTTGTGAAGCCACCAAGTTCTGACACTAGTGAGTTTTAAACAGGGAATAGTGACCTAACGACAGGAGCAGAGAGGAGGAGGAAGAGGAGACAGGAGGAAGTGAGGGGCTAAGGAGGCACAGCCGAGTTCTGTGTGTCCCAAAGGCTGTCACTGTGCAGGAGGAGGTAGCACCCAGTTGAGAGAGTGGCCAGGGTCCCCTCATGGCTGTGATTGAGCTCCGTGGGCACACTGGTCCTGCAGCTGTCAACCAGAACTGCAGAACAATAGCGTGGATTTGGAGGCTTAGGACCTTGCCCTTACTCTGGGAAACTGTTTCTTAACAGGGCCTGGTGCAAAAGGGCACCAATGTTTGCTAAACAAACACCAATATGTAGAATGATTCCTGTTTCCTACAGAGCCTAGGAGGAAAGCAGTGGCTGTGAGTGGTATTCACTGAGCACTAGCAGCAACATGAGGACAAGACTAATGACTACCTTTTACTGAGCTCCAGGTTCTCTCCTTTACCTAAAGCATCTTGCTTGGAACTCAGCGCAAGGCCTGGGAGGCAATCCTACTATTATGCCGCTCACAGACAAGGAAACTGATGTGTGTGCTGGAGATTAAGTAACCCACCCTAGGCTATACAGCTCGGAAGCAATGAGGCCTGGGTCCCAACCCGCGTCAAAGGATACAGAGACTTCACTGCCTTTGGACTCTGCTCCCCAGGACCAGTTATCAAACATACTTCCCATTGTGAGTGGTTTTGGCAACAATTTACTTAAAAGAGCAATGCAACAGAAGTATCAAGAGGAGTACTAACATGTCCTCAAATGTTCAGATGATAAAAAGTTGTTTTTTAAGAATAAAAATGAGAAATAAGTTGACATATGTGTGCATTTATATGAACATGCATATATATATGTATACACACACACATACACATGCTTATTACTTTTTTTTTCTAGAATCATTCCTCATAGAACTAGGTCTTCAGTGACAGAGCCTGTAAAGATCTCAAATTGGATGTTACTTTTAGCTGGTCACAGGAATAAGAATTTGGTAGTAACTCAGTTAATAGAATGAAGAAGATAAGCTGTTTACTTTTTGTGTTATTCAAACTTTTCTGGGAGTAAATTAATTTTTACCTAAGTAGATAAAGGCTTGCTGGCATAAATACACTGATTTTTAAAAAATGATTAAAAAAAAAAAAAAAGCCTAAAAATTTACAAGATATCTAAAGATACCACAAAGAAAATCTTCCTGGGAGACCACAATAGAAGCAGATTCAAAAATCAAGTTCATAAGAAACTTTAAAGGTACCCCTCTTTAGAGATAGGGACATGAATGATCCCACTAAAACTTGTTTCCATCTCTAAAGAGGAGCTTCCTCTGCATCTGTAATGCAGAGGCTTCTTTTACAATGATTTCAACTACAAAGCAAAAGCAACTTGGAAATTAAAACCTTTCTAAAGTTATAAGGATCACCTGCATTCCAAGAATATTGCTTATGAAAAACGAAAACAGATTTATATTAATGAGGCAATAAAATATTCAAAATAGGCCAATGTGTGTGCTTAGAAGTACAAGGCTCTAGGTTCAATCCCCAGTACCAAACACACACACAATGCCTGGGCCTAATGCTATTTTTAAAAAAACAACATTAACCTAATAAGGAAAATAAGAAAGCAACATTCAAACACCTACTAGACATAAGAGACTTTCACAAGTTCTCTCACTGAATTCTCTCAATCACCCCAAAAGTTGATGATACCTCCCCCCACCCAAAGAGTAAACAGGAAGAGAAAACTAAAGAATCCCTCTAAGGTTACACAATTAGTAAATCAAAGAACTGAAATCAGTGGGACTCCAAAGCCATGTATTTTTCACTATTCCTTGCTTTAAAAGGAAGAGGAAGGAAGAATGGATAGAAGGACAGAAGGAAGGAAAAAAGAGAAAGAAACTTCCCAGCAGCTCTGCAAGTGCACACCGAGCCAGACACAGGCTGAGCAAGGAATCAGTTCTGAAGACGCAGCACAGAGGAAGACTTCTGCACCGAATCCTTACTTGAAATCCTCAATCTAAAACAACCAAACAGAACCAAACCTCCCACTTGCATCACTAGGAAATAATAACAAGTGAACCTGGATACACATTTCCCTTAAAATAAAAATTAGAGAGAAAGCTTTAAAATAGCCGGCTCCACACAGGTGGCATCTGAGCTGGCTGGTAGTAAGTCACACAGGTTGTTTGCCCCTTAGTAACCTACACAAAGCACCACTGAAAATTATCAAAGCAGAGCAACTGGACAACGACAAAGGAACAAAGCGATAAGGTTTCTCTCCCAAAATTAGAACAAGGAAACCTCCACCACATAATAAAAATCATTAGGCGGCTTCAGAGGAGTAATTGCAGGCAGGCGTGACTTCTCCCCAGAAATTAATCAGCTAATAACCATTCACCATCCTTTGCGTAGTGTATGCATTTATAATGGAGCTTAAGAAGGTTTACAATAGGCTCAGAATTAATGAAAGACATTTTAGGCCTAACCCAGAAGTACTCCTTAGACGACGAAAATTGGAGCTTCTACTTGACATATTGGGCTGTTTTCCTTTTTATGTGAGCTTCTGTTTACCATCCACGGAGGCTTTATCATGGTCTGTAGCTTTTGTTCCTGGGAGCAGTTAACCTCTGTCAGTAACCTACTGTGTGCTGGGTAGTGATAAATGGTCACCTAACACTTCACTAGCCTTGTCTGATTTAATTGTCGGAGGGGGACCCGGGCAGAATTTTCAAGGCAACGCAACCGGGAAGACGGGAGCAAAGCCTTTCACGCCAACTAGGCGGGCAAGTTTCCCGGGGAGTTCACAGGCGCCCCAGCTACCCAAGAAGGGGCAGGAGAACGCCAGAGGCAATGCGCGCAGGCCGAGGGGACGCAAGGGGCGTGAATGCAGCCCGGGTTCCCTTTACTTTTGCGTGTCAATTCCCCTCCCCCGTCTTGCATCCTTTCTGCACCCTGTCCTGCGCCCAGGTAGAGTCAGGGGATTTGGGCTTCGAGCCTCCCCGGGAAGGGATTACACGCGCACACCTCGCACACCTCGAAGGAATTGGCCGGACACTTCAAAGTTTTTCTTTCACTTTGGGCAGAGGAAGGGGATTGGAGATATGAGAGGTTAAGGCATCCGCCATTCCCTTCAACATCTCCTCCTGCCGCCGCCCAACAAGTTGCCCCTTCACATCCACGAAGAGGTGACAGCGCCGGGCATCAAACTGGGGAGGGAACAGGATGGCCCGCGGCAGTGCCAAGGAGCTGGCCGATCTACCATACGGCCATCAGAAAAACAGCGTTCCTTTTCCCATCACTTCTCCCATCCCGTATTAAAACTCAAGGAAAATGTCAGGGGCTGGGGCACCTGGCCCTGAAGTAGGATCTCGGAGGCGATCGATTTCACCCCTCCATCCCTCCTCGCAGGTGCGGCGGCGGCTCGGTACATTTGGCCCTAAGTTCATTTTCCAAGTCATCAGCACCGGCCCCAGGAGGGCAACCCTGCAGAACCCAACAATGGGGGTACTTCCAGAGAGGCGAAGTCCACCGCAGGGCAGCCAGTGGCACTCGCCAAGGATCCGAAAGCCCTTCCTGACTTAACACCTCTGAGCTCAACCCGGGACCTGCGTGTAGCAAATCAACGAAAAACCCAAACAGTTTCCGCAAGTTCTCGCCTCCGGAGAGGTGAAAATCCCAAGGACCTCTTCAAGGGGAGCCTGCCTTCACCGAGGGTGCGAAGGCTCTGGCAACCCCAAACCAAATTCTACCCTTGCAGGCTCGTGAGCCCAGGGGCGCAGACAGCTGCTTTCACCGCATCCCGGATCCCTGGAGTCTGCTGGTCCGGGGACTAGCACCGTCGGACCCTGGAAGGCTGGTGGGGTTGGGGAGCTCGGGGGCCCCGGCTCCGCGCTCCTCTTACCTAGCGTTCGCTGGGCCCCGGCTGGGGCATCCGTCGGGTGCGCGCCGCTCGGATCCTCGCTGCGCACCTGGCCGCCGCCCGCCCGGCCCCAGCCCTGCCGCCGCGCTAGCGCTTCATGGCGCACGGGGGCTGGCCGGGGGCCCCGGGAAGCGTGTCCAGCTGGCGGCGACTCCTCCGGCTGCCGCGGCTCGCCAATGGCTCCCGCCTTCCCCCGCCCCACGTCCGTGCGCCCTTCCTCTACGGCAGTCCTTTTCCCTTGGCTCTGCCGGACCGGCCAAACTGGTTTCTCTGCTCCAGGGAGGAGCCTCTGGTCTCCCTCCGGCAGGCGCAACCGCCGCACGCGGCTGGGGATGAGGCTAGAGCTGGGGCTGGGGGCGGGCCCGGCCGTCTGCCCTTCCTCTCTCCCTCCCCCGGGCGAAGAGGGGCTGGGCCGCGAGCCCTAGGGTTGGCCGAGGCGGCCCAGATCTAGTCCTGCGTCTTCAGTGCACCCCAGCGGCAGGTGAGCACCCTGACGGTGCCCCGAGCGCGCCCTCCCGCTTCGCCCAGCCTGTGACTCTGCAGCTGCTGTCGCTCACTGTATCCCAGGCGCTCCAGTCCCCGGGCCGCAGTCGCCACCCCGCCCCATCAATTCGGCGTCACTTTCCCGCCCTCTGCCGGCTTGGTCATAGCCTGGGTTCGGTGACCGCGCCAGCCTGGAAAGCTGGAGGGGCACGCTGCGCGCCTGGGATCTAAATTCCCCCTGTGAGGGGAACTGTGTTCTCTTCAAGTCAAGTCACGTTCTGCGAGCAGTCACCGAAGGCGCGTTGCGATTCGCCGCGCCGAGGGTAGGAGTAGAGATGACGCCAAAAGACTTGGAGAAACTTTTCCTTTAATTGCAGCAAGCAGACTCTACTGAGACCAAAGTCGCTCATGTCTAGGAGTTTGGGACCAAAAGGAGTTAAGGTGCTGTATGTGAACCACGCAATGTAGTTGGTAATTTTGGATCCGCCTGCCTCCTTCGTTTCTGGCTGGTGTTAGTAGTGCGAATCGTGCTTCCCCGCAGCAAGTACAGTATTCGCCTTACACCAGTAACTCCCGGTTCGCTAAGCTGTAACTGCGCACTTGCTATGGACAAGTCATTGGTTTCGGAATAGAGGAAAGGCAATGATTTGAGTTTGCTTAAGGGCTGAGTACGTAGCTCAGTGGCAGAGCTTGCTTAGAATGGTCGTGGGTTCAAGGCTCGGCATTGCAAGAAGAAAAAAATGCTTGCAGTGCTGTAAGGGAGATAGGACTTCTAGACAAATATCAGTTACCTGCAAATCAGAGAGACCAACTTCCTGCCTTAGTTCGGACTCCCAACTGGTAGCATTAAGAGGGCTTTTACTGAGGTGAGACCTACAACTTTAGGAATGGGAGCTGGGTGGAGAGGGCTGTTCAAAGGCCCACTGGTTGATCCAACTCATATTGTTAAGCTCAAGACTGCCCCAGGGTTCCTTTTCATCGGTCACATTGATCTTGGGTGTTGCTGATCAGTCTTTTTATCTCTCTGGGCCTCAGTTTTCTCCTCTGTAAAATGAAGTTGTAAATGAAGTTGTGCTAGATGATCTCAAGAGGTTCCTTCCAGCACTTTACTTTCTGAAGCTGATAGCAAAGCAAAGGGGCAGAAGCAAGAGAATAAAGGGTCTGTTCAGCAACAGTGGAGTTCACAGGTCTGCTGGCAGTGTGGTGGGGATTAATGAGGCTGGTGAACACACTGGGGCCCAGAGCCTTGAGTGCAAGGTAGGGGTGTGGACTTGTCTTGGTAGTGTGGGTGAAACACTGAAAGTTCTTGACCACCTCAGTGACATGATCAAGGTTGTGTTTGAAAGGGGGAAAAAATAAATGGGGCTCAGGGTAAAGATGACCATATCACTTGAGAGGCTTGTTTTGCAACATAAAGTGGACCTGAAGGGGCTGCCTGTGGAAGTCGGGAGGAGGAGGACATTCAACCCACATCACTGTGGCCAGGGCACTGAGTGGCTCAAAATTGTGACAACTGGCAGAAGGGAACCTGGGAGATGAGTCAAATTCTCAAGATTGGGTGAAGGCATGGAAGGAAGGGCAGAGGCAGAAGGAAGAAAGTCATTAGGAGGTTCTTCCCCCGTGGGGGAAAAGGCCAGCAAACCTACAACGATAGTGGGCAATGGCTAGACTCAGTGGTAGAGCATTTGCCTCGTATGCACAAGGTCCAGGGTTTCATCCGCAGCAACCACCCAAAAGAGAACTCCAAATTAAAAGAGGGATCTCCTTCTTGCAACTTCATTAAGAAGTGCTTGCTCTGTCCAGAAAAAGGTGGCTTAGAAGAAAGTACACTAGGAAATATCCAGTCCACACTCAGAGCAGGTACACCCCATTCCAGTGACTGCTTTTCACTTGACTGTGCAGACACCAGAGATTTCAAGCTAGGTTTCTCCTCCTCTTACAGCCTGCAGTGAAGGGGAAGTATGGACATAGGGGCACAATAGGTACTGTTTCCAAAATTCATCCATTCAACAACTACTTGTTGAGTACCTACTATGTGCCAACACTCTTCTTGTTGCTTAGGTACATCTGAACCAATCCAAAAAATGTTATCTGAAAACATAACAATGCTATGAGAAAATAGAACAGGCCTGATTGGGAGGGTACTCTGAACAATCCTTTGTGGGTGCTGGGAAAATTCCATCTCACCTCAAGTCCTGTCCTTATCCCCTTGTCCTCTCTGAAAGGGCATACCAAATTTCAGGGTGCCTTGTCTGCTTGATCATTGAAATTATCTCATGCATGAGCAAGGATTGATTTTGAAATGTCTTTCATGAGTCACTGAGAGATGGCTTCTTTGTCTTGGCAGAGCCTCTATCTCACCTGCTGGGGCAGTTCTCTCTCAGTGTTCTCCAGTGAGACTGAACAAGCACTGCAGTGTTATTTAGATGCCTCTCCCCTTCATTAGCCTACTCTGTTACCTTGCAAGCTGCTGGGGGAAGTAATGAGATTTAGCAGAAGCGACCATTTTCAAAACAAGGTAGCAATGCTTAAAGCTTTTGTAGTTCATAATTTCCTCCAACTTTTTTCTTTTTTCCGTTTTCTTGGCAACACCACTGTGCACGTTTACATGAGGTGGATAAAAAGGCTGGGGTGATGGCCAAGGAACTACTTCAATTTTTCTGAAATTTTTTTTCTAGAATTTTTTTTTTCCTGCGAGGTAAGAGCTGGGGAATAAAAGATGAGCTGGAAGGGAGGCGATTCTGCCTGTGTTCAGTTGTTTGCTAAGCCCATTGGTCATTTAAGCTAAATCATTGGATGCCAATGGAAAGATATTTGGGTCCAGTAAGTGCCATCGTAACCCTAAGTTGGCAGTCAAGATTAATTTGGTCGCAAGTTGAATCTTTCACAGTCATTGCCTAGACCAGCTTCAGATTTTATTCTTTTGTTTTATGAGGTGCAAGGAATTAAACCAGGGTTTCCTGCATGCTAAGCACAAGCTCTTCCTCTGAGCTATACCCTAGTTCCAAGTATTGTTTCCTTCTGGTAAAATTGAACCCAAAGACTCACACATGCTAGGCAAGTGCTATACCACTGAGCTACGCCCCCAGCCTTTCTTATTTTAATATTGAGATAGGGTCTCATTAAGTTGCCTAGGCTGGCTCAAAATTTCATGATCCTCTTGCCTCAGCCTCCTATGCCTGGTTGGTTCCAAAAATTTTAAACATAAAGGGCATCTCTTACATGAGCCTATCTTTGCAATAGTTGACATTTTAAGCTTCAAATCTGTGTGCTTTCTTTAAAATGGTGTTTACAAATGACAGAAATAGATGATATATTATGTTGTCTCTGTCACAATTTTCCATATTCCTCCTGAGTTACTTAAACTTTCCACTCCTTTACCACTGACATTTTTTAACCAGTATTTATACACACCCACACACACACACACACATGCATACACACACATATATATGCTTGATGTGGTGGTGCATGCCTGTGATCCCAGCTATTCAGGAAGTTGAGGCAGGAGGATCACAAAAGTTTGAGGCTAGTCTGGGCAACTTGGTGAGATCCTGTCTCAAAAAAAATTTTTTTTAATGGTCTGGGTGTAGCTCAGTGGCAGAGTGCCTATTAAGCATGCATGAAGCTCTGGGTTTAAATCTCCAGTACCAGAAATAAATTAAAATAGATGATAAAAGAAACACTAGCATTCAGTTAACTAAGCATGGCTCAGTTATTTTGGCAATGGTCCAGGCCTAGAATGCATGAGATGTTAGAAAAGGAAGTAGTCCTGAGCATCCCATTCAAAGTCATTTCTCTTTCATGATCGGAAGTATGTAAATACATAGAATTCATGGACAGTTCTTCTTTTCTACAAGGAAGAGGTTTAATAAAACAATATTGTGTGTCTATGTGGAAATGTAATGAACATTAGATTAACCTGGAATTGATAATATAACAGCAGTTAAGCTAACCATTATTAATCCAACACTTGATTAACAATTTCCAAACTATCTTGTGATCATCATTAGGACATGTTGCCATGTTCTCCTACAGTTGCTGGTGCTCCGTTTTCATCACTTTGCATTGCATAATGAAAACATGTTGACCTTCATTCCTCATCCTTTCTAAGCTACTACTGATGGTTCCCTGTTTTTTATTTTTTATTTGTTCTATTTAGTTATACATGACAGTAAAGTATATTTTGACATATCATTCATACATGGAGTATAACTTCCCATTTTTGTGGTGGTACATAATGTGGAATTACACTGATCCTGTATTCATATAGGAACATAGAAAAGTTATTATGTTCAATTCATTCTCCTGTCTTTCCCATTCCCATCCCTCTCCCTCACCCCCACTCCCCCTGTCCAATCTAGTGAACCCCCCTCCTCCCTCTTCTCCACCTATTGTGAGTCAGCATCTGAATATCAGAGATAACATTGGGTCTTTGGTTTCTTGGGATTGGCTTATTTCATTTATCATATAGTCTCTAGTTCCATCCATTTATTGGCAAATGCCATAATTTCATTCTTCTTTAAGGTTGAGTAATATTCCATTGTGTATATATACCACATTTTCACTATCCATTCATCTGTTGAAGGGCATCTAGGTTGGTTCTATAGTTTAGCTATTGTGAATTGAGCTGCTATAAACATTGATGTGGCTGCATCACTATAGTATGTGATTTTAAGTCTTTGGGTATAGATTGAAGAGTAGGATAACTGGGTCAAATGGTGGGTCCATCCTAGTTTTCTGAGTAATCTCCATACTGCTTTCCAGAGTGGTTGCACTAATTTGTAGTCCCAGATGGTCGCCTGTCTAAGCTGCTAGATTCTGAATAACAATGGTTATTCCCTTGACTTGAAACATCATCTCCCATCTGTCTGATCCTTTCATCCTTCACATCTCCATTCCAAGGGGGCTTCTGGGAAAGCTTTGCCCTCGTATCCCCCAGATGGTAGTTTTCCCCTGCTTTCTAGCATGCAACTTCAAGGGAAAGCTCGCCATTGTCTAATCACTGTTCACCTGCCTCGCTCCCCACTGCATGGTGAGGCCTTAGAGACCCAATACTGAGTCTTATTCTTGGTCTCTCACAGCATAGAACATTGCTCTGATACCATAATTCTTTTAGAATGAATGAATGGCTAGCAGAGTTGTTTTTTTTTTTTTTTTTTTTTTTTTTTTTTTGTGGTGCTGGGGATGGAACCCAGGGTCTTGTGCTTGCAAGGCAAGCACTCTACCAACTGAGCTATGCCCCCAGTCCTGCTAGCAGAGTTTTAATGCTCAATAATTTTGTAGTATTTTCTCTTGCTGAGGATTTCTTTTATCATTTGTAACTATTGGGCATTTAGCATTTACCAGACTGGCTTTTGGAAATATCTCGTTAATCACAACCCACCCTTACTTTAAAGCTTTCTGAAGACCCCCTTTCTCTCTGATTCCTGTCATTTTTCAGGTTGATTCCCCATCATTTGCTTCTTTTATTCTAGAAACAACATGTCTTCAACACAAGAACAGTTTTTATTTTATTAGAATTCAGGCAAGAGAGAGATTTGTTGCTGTCGCTGGAGCAATAAAAAGAAATGGTATTCCAATTCCTCCATAGAGGAGCCTCAGTGTGCAAGAACTTCATTACTTTCCTGAACTTCCAGGCTGCATGAGTGATTGTCCTTCCCAGTTAAAGAAAAGCAAATTATGATTCAACACACATATATGCTATCCACCTCTTGACTTCCATACTATTCTGCCTATGGAGTAGCCACCTTGCTATGTGAATCGATGCAATAAATAATTCCTAATAACAAAAAAGAAAAAAAATTAAATACAAAATAAAACAACAACAAGCCATTATCCTCTTACCACATTGGCAAAGATATTTTTTCTAAGTCTGGTGTTGCACTCTCTGAAGATAGAGAGGAAAAAACCAATTCAAACTCAGAATCAGTTCCTCCTACTCTCACAACATAGATTACTTCTGATACCAGATGTGTGGGGTTCCTACCCAATATCAGCAAGCAAGCAATTCTGTGGCAGATGCCTGCTGGGTGTCCTCCTTTTCAGTTCAATCCCAGCACTGTCTACCGGGAGGTAGTACCAGATTTCCCAGGTTGAGGTGCTCCTCACCACACAAAATTCAGGTTGTTTTGCCTGTGCTTCTGAAAGACCAGCTATACATTGCCTGCTCTTCAGATTCTATTAATCTGCTTGAATGACTCACAAAATTTAGGGAAAAGTTACATTTGTAGGTTCATTATAAAGAATTTATGGGGCTGGGGAGATAGCTCAGTTGGTAGAGTGCTTGCCTGTCAAGCACTCAGCCCTGAGTTCAATCCCCAGCACTGGGAAAAAAAATATGAGGGATTCAGATGAGAAGAGCACAGAGCAAGCCATGGGGGAAGGGAGCTTCAAGGCTCTCTGCAGGGACACCACCCTCTAGGACCCTCCACGAGTCCAGCTATCTGGGAGCTCTCCCAGCCAGGGAAGGATTTTATTGAGACGTCATTCTGTAGACATTACTGAAGCATAGACAACCCTGCAGAAATGTCGTTGGCTAGGAAGGGTATGATCTAATTCTGATAAGCTGAGTGGGGAAACCCAGCCGCGCTTGTCTGTTCAGATTCTTCTTGGCCTCTCTGTGCAGCATTTCTTCCAGACTCGTTCTGCAAGTAGTGGGTTAGGACTCCTTCCGAAATGAGGGGATTTTTAAAATATATATATATATTTTTTTTTTAAGCTGTTTATAGACCTTTGTTTTATGCATTTATTTTTCTGTGGTGCTGAGAATCGAACCCAGTGCCTCACACATGCTAGTCAAATGCTCTACCACTGAACCACAACCCCATCCCCTGAAATGAGGGTCTTATGCTCTATCAGACTGATAGGTCAGAGAATTTCTTTAAGGCCAACTCTAAGATAGAGAAGTGGGGAAAATATTAGAGTTTCTGTGAGCTTCCTTGGGGAAGAGCAATTCTAATTTTTATGAACTGCCTTGGGGAGGCAGTTATGATCCAGGAACTGTGGACAACAACCAAAAAACAGATACATGTAAAATAACGGAACCCATATTCTGTCCGTGTGTCTGAGGAGAGGGGCACTCACACTGTTGGTGAGCATGAAAATTGAATGACATCTTTGGAAGAAAGTTCAGAAGCATACATCAACATTTTAAGAATTTTTGCTCCGAGAATTGGTGTCTAGAAACTTATCCCAGAGATCATTTGAATATGTACACAGAGACCAATGTGGGCATAAATTCTCTGCGGCATGCTTTTCTGCCAAAGACCAAAGGTGGCTTCAATGTCCATTAAGAAAGATTACGTCAACACATTACAATGCCAGTCCAGCATTTTATAAAGATTAGGCAGATCTCGTGGCACAGATATTTGGAATATCTCCAAGATATATTATTATATGAAATTATTTGAAGGATATGTATATAAATAAAATATGTGTACCATTTATAGATTGTTTCTGTTGTATAACATGTAAATAACTCACATGTTCATGTGTGTAATATATATCCAAAACATATTATGTATATATTTATTCAATTGTTTTGGAAGGATACACAGAAACTGGTATTAGTACTTATCTTCATGGAGAGAAATTACTTCTTTGTGTATATCTTCGTACATTTAAAACTTTTTCTTCCTGTAATCCCAGTGGCTGGGGAGGTTGAGACAGGAAGATAGCAAGTTCAAAGCCAGCCTCAGCCACTTAATGAGGCCCTAAACAACTCAGTGAGACCCTGATTCTAAAATATTAAAATAGATCTGGGGATATGGTTTAGTGGTTAAGTACTCTGGGTTCAAACCCTGGTACAAAAGACAAACAAACCTTTTTCTTACTATGTTATCTATATGATTTTTAAAAATTTTAATTTTGGTCAAAGCGATATATACACACTCACGTAGTACTATAAAGTTTCTAATAAAAGTCAACAGTCCCCTCCCTTACCTCTTGGGCTCAAATGCTACTCTCCAGAGAAAATAATTTTAAATGCAGAAGCTGACTCCTATATTTCCTTTAATATTATTAATAACATGCTTATAGTGTTTTTAAAGATACTTTTCCATTTTAGATATATCTATTGATTTCCCGTCCTGGAAGAGGAAGACAGCTTATAGGTACGTCCCATTTGTGACACACATTCACACACACTCACCCTCCCTCTGCTCTCCCATCACAATTAGAGAGAAATGTATAATTAAATCAGGGTATATTTTATAAATATAGAAATATTATTTATTTTCAGCTAAGTCATGTGATATACTATGATTCCTGTCTCAAAAAATGGCTTTTTTTATTCATTCATTCATTTATTTATTTATTGGAGACATCTTGCAGTGTTGCCTCAATGATCTTGAACTCCTAGGCTCAAGGGACCCTCCTGCCTCAGTGTCCCAGACTATAAGCTTGTGTCACCGTGCCTGGCTCTGACTTTGAGTTAGTAATTGTCTTTTTCCCCATTAACTGTGTCTTCCATGTTCCTGTCATTAATTCCACCCCACATTTTCTCATATTACCATAAATTTCCTCTCAGTATAGCCAAACATAGAACCTACCAGTTTCCATCTCTTCCTCTGGAGACACTCCCAGCAGTAGCCTCTTTTCCTCCTGTGCAGTATGGACAGACTGCTGTCCTATGAGACTGCCCTGAGAATCCCCTGGCCCTCTCTTCTCCATATCCTTTCTGTTTTGCTTGCTAATTCTAGTGGAGCACATTTGAAAAGCAGAACATTCGATCGAACATTTTCCAGGCCTACGGTATTGATTAGGTTGCCCTTCAACTATAAGTAGTAATATTCTGGAATACAGATGGAATGTTACAGTGTCATTATTACTTTTACTCTTATTCTGTCACCTTAAACTCCCTGGATGTGCAGAGTCCAAAGTTTGGTTAGTGGTCCTATGATGTGAGCAGGACCCGGAAGCTTTTTTTTATAGTTTTGTTCTTTCATCATAACGATGGTGATGTCTCCTCTTCAGAGCATAGGTGGCTGCAGCAGTTGGCTAGTTTCAGTTGCCAGAAACTGGGTCACATTGCTGATCCCTGCTGTGAGGAAGGCTAGGAGAAGCCTGGAGAATCTGCGGCACTTTGAGCTTCTATTGTGGGAACTGGTCTTTGACAATAAGGAAGAATTGGGGGGATGGGCCTGTTTCATGGTGTGTATCTGAAAATGTCTTTATCCTACTTTCATAATTTATCTAGAATTCTAATACAATTCTAGACTGTAAAATATTTTATTGTGCAATTTGAAGGCATGGTTTCATTATATTCTAAATTCTGGTGTTACTCTCAGATTTGATGTCCTTCTGATTCTCGGTCTTTTGTATATGACCCTCTTCCCACTTTCTGGAAGATTTCTTTCTGGTTCTAAAATTCTACTGTAATATGACTTAATGGAGGCATGTATTAATTTTTCCAATTTAAAAAAATACAGCTCTTTTACTGCATATTTATTTATTTATTTATTTTGGGTACTGAGGATTGAATCCACGGGTACTTTACCACTGAGCTACACCCCAGTCTTTTTAAATTTTTTTAGATTTTGAGACGGGGTCTGACCAAGTTGCTTAGGGCCTTTCTAGTTGCCAACACTGGCCTCAAACTTGCAACCCTCCTGCCTCATGCTCGGGAGTCGTTGAGATTACAGGTGTGCATCACTGTACCTGACTATACTGCATTTTTAAACAACAAAAAATTTGTATCTGGTTGTATTTCTCAGTTCCATTTACTTTTGTCCCACTACAATTGGCCCGAGGCAACCATGATAGCAAGAAAAGATCTCTTCCAGGAGATTCTCCTTTGGAGCCCTGGTGTTCTCCGGAAACTTAGACTTAGCCTCCTGTTGTAGACACCTCATGTCTGTCATGCGCTCCACGCTTCTTTACTTGCCAAACTGATTGACAATTGCTGATTACCTTTTACAATCAGGCCACCTGTAGTCTGATCAATTAATTCCCAATAAGTTAAGATACATTCACGAGCCCTCCTTGTACCTGATACATAGGTACTTAGTCACAGTCTTTCATATTTTTATTCCAAATGAAATAGTTAAAGGAGAAAATTTCATCAGGTGTGGCAGCACACACCTGTAACCCCAGTGACTCGGGAGACTGGGTCAGGATGATTGCAAATTCATGGCCAGACTCAACTGGGCCTCAAAATAAAAAAATAAAAAGAACTGGGGATGTGGCTCAGTGGCTAGCACCTCTGGGTTCATTCCCCAGCACCCCCACAGTGGGAAATTCGCAGCAGTAATTCATGATTAAGAAGTCCATATTTTTTACCTTTCATGTCATATTTCCTAATCCAGTTCTGACCTCTCTTTTCCTTATAAGTTAGAGATGGTTGTCAAGAAAGGAGTGCACCATTTTATGCACGCTTATTCAAAGTCACTGGGAAAGGGTGCACCATAGAACTCATGATCTTTCTTTTGGCTGTAGGAACGATTTCCAGGAGGTCATTTGGTATATGTTTAACATTTGTGCCAGGATGCCCTCACTCATCCGGTGGCCTCTGGGGTCACTGGGAATTGCCTCTGAAAGGACACTTGACATGCTCTTTCCATTACTACAGGGCCACCATGCTTTGGGTAGTTTCCCTACACTTGTTCCTTTGAAACAGGCTTGACTCGTACTGTAGACTTGAATCTGAGGTGGCAGAAAGTCATTTTTCCCTTGCTTTTCTGGCCTGACCCTTACCTGATAGCACAGATTTCCCTAAAGTTCCCCAAAGATGTCAGCTGGTCCCAGAAGCCAGTTCACCAGCAGTCATACACAGGTCTGGGTGGCACTGGGAGCGTTTTCCATTTCTTTCCTGTTCCTGCCACTGTCTCTATGACTCCACCTGCCGAGCACCATTGTCTCTGTCAGACACCCCCCCCCCCCAGTTCCTTGGGGTTTCTAAGTGAAGAAGCGTGTCCCCACATCTAGAGGAGAAGGAGAAAATGTAAAGAAAAAGGAAATGCTTCTCACCCCTCCTCCACCTCTACCTTGCTGGCAGGGCCCAGGGCACTGACACGTGGGCTCTTTATCTGACAGCAGGTCTTAGTTCATTTCCTGTTGCTATAAAAGAACAGCCGAGACTGAGTAACTTATAAGGAAAAGATGTAACTGGGTGTGGTAATCCCAGCAGCTTGGGAGGCTGAAGCAGGAGGATTGTAAGTTCAAAGCCAGCCTCAGCAAAGGTGAGGCACGAAGCAATTCAGTGAGACATGTCTCTAAATAAAATACAAAATGGGGCTGAGGATGTGGCTCAGTGGTCGAGTGCCCCTGAATTCAATCCCAGGTATCCCCGCCCCAAAAGGTGTTTGTTTGTGCTTATTGTTCTGAAAGCAGAAAGATCAGGCAGCCATGTCTGGTGAGGGCCTCTGGCTACTTCAAGTCCTGGTAGGAAGTGGAAAGTCAAATATGAAAGAGAGGAGGGGATAAGGGGGAGCCAGGGTGTCAAAACAACCCACTCTGGGTATAACTGGCCCATTCTTGAGGGAACAACATCAATCCCTTCATGAGGATGGAGCCCCAAGACCCAAGCACCTCTTAAAGACTCCAATACCTCTTTTTTATTCTAAAAAGTTGTGTATGACAGTAGAATGCATTTATAAATTTTGATACATCATTGATTAATACCTTTCCACTGGCCATTCCACTTCTGAGTGCTGGGGTTTGAAGCCAGGGCCTTGTGCTTGCTACCAACTGAGCTATGTCCCCAGACCCAGCAATTCAACTTCAACATGAGTTTTGGCAGGTGCAGATCACATCCAGTCACAGGACAGCATATCTAGAATCCAAGAACAGCCCTTAAGGACAAGAGATAGAGATAGAGCTAACTACTAAAGCATATAATACACTCAGAATGACTCTCTCTTTTGAATTAAGGGTTTGCTCTTGTATACCGCTTATTGCTCCAATCTGCTCTTCCTCTTAAGTCAAAGATATTTCTAGGATGTTCCTCACATCCTCATGTGTTGGGAATTCTAGCTGTCTCCTGCTCCCATTCACAAATGGAAGTGAATTCCAATACTTAAAACATACATACGGCCGGACATGGTGGTACATACCTATAATCCCAGTTGCTCGGGAGGCTGAAGCAGAAAGATCATGAGTTCAAAGCCAGCCTTAGCAACAGCAAGGTGCTAAGCAACTCAATGAGACCCTGTCTCTAAATAAAATGCAAAATAGGGCTGGTATGTGGCTTAGTCATAGAGCACCCCAGGTTCAGTCTTCAGTACCAAAATAAAACAAAACACCATACATGTAATGTATAAAGCTGCTCCTCCCCCCACCAGGTACAGCCATTTTCCCCGCCTCCCAACCACTTGTCAATCGTGAACATCCTAGCTAGCTATTGGTTCATCAGTCAGCTTGCAAGTATCCTTCTCCCATATTGGTCCCCTGTTAGCCTGGCAGAACTCAACTGTTTTTCTGTAGCTTCCCCGCCATCTTTATTCCATTCTTCTATCTGTCCTAAACTCCCTTATGTGATTTCCCATGTCCGGCGTGGTTCTGTGGAAATTCCTTACATTACACACAGTCCCCAGAGGCCAGTTCAGTCACACACACAGATCTGGGTAGGCACCAGGGACATCCTGGTGTCCTTCATTGGAAAGCAATTTTTAAATCCACTTGTATTTAAATCTAAACCATCTGTGACATCTGATTGTGGAGCAGCTGATCAAGAATTGCTCAGATTCCATCTGGTGAGTCAAAGCTCACTGTGCTTCCCCAAGTCTGAGCTTTAATCCTAGGCAGGCATAGCCCCTATGTCTCACGTGAAATAAATTAATTTCTCAAATATGGACAATCAAGTGCTGGCAGATGGTGTGTCCACTACATAGCCCTAGTTCCAGCAGTGCTGAGAGATGACGATGGCAGAATGATGGTTTTCAAACTGTTTTATATTAAATTTTTCAGTTTTTTTAAAAAAACTTTAATATCTCCAAACTGGAGAGTCACGTATAAAACATATTGAAGAAATCGGTATGTTTCAAGCAACAGAGGGGCAGGTCCCCAGGAACAGGTTTGCCATGAACCTAATGATATTTACACTTCAGGGATCCTCCAAGGCCCTGTGCCTAATTTTTTATTCTTAATTAAAATTTTTTTTTTCTCTTCAAAAACTCCTTCCCTCGTACTGGGATTGTGGCTCGGTGATAGAGCACTCTCCTCGAATGTGTGAGGCACTGGGTTCGATTCTCAGCACCGCATATAAATAAATAAAAATAAAGGTCCATCAACAACTAAACAACAAACAAACAAACAAAAACTCCTTCCCTCATTGGTATAAACTTCAGGCCCCCTAAAACCTGGTTCCACACCTGCCAGGGTCCAGAGTCTCACGCCCCACCCCTCTGCAGCCCTTTCCAAGGAACACTTGTCCTTTGGAACAAAAATGACAACAACTTGTAGGTGGCACAATTCCTGGACAAGGACACAGGAGACAGGGCTGGAGGCCTGCACCTGCTCCCAGCCATTCACCTGCCTCAGTCAGCTCGAGTGGCCATTCTAGTGAGAATGGGCGCGTGTGACCAGATGATCACCAAGGTCCCTTCATCCTCTGAGGCACATCCTACACTCCCTTCGGGTGGCTCCCATCCACTCCACACCAAAAAGCCCTCTGGCATCCTGGGCCTGCCCAGCTCTGCCCAGCCCCACCCTCCTCAAACCAGGACGTCAGGGATTGTCATGGGCCTGCCATCTCCTGTCCCCACGATGCAGTGTCTCTTCTTCCCTTAGAGGAGAGAGAAATGGCAGGTTCTAGCTCCGGGTTAGCCTGTCCATTTTAAATAGAAACCGGTGTTTTATCTTAGTGGTGTGACTCTTCACTGGTGGGTTTTAGGTTGCAGCTGTCTTCACCTCTGAGGAGAAAGGGTCCTTCCTGAGTTCTTAAAGCAGGTGTTATTTCAGAAACCTATAAGGCACAAGGAGCCACTACCCAGTGTTCTAGAAACAATGGATGCTCCAGGTGGAAGGGCACAGGAGGTCTGTCAACACTGTACAAGGGAGAATTTAACCCTCTGGGAATGTCATTTGCACTCACAGGGCTGTTGAACTGAAACCCTCACGTGGTGAACTGCGCCTGCCCACCCTGTACCAGTGTCCACTTTATGCTTTGAATATAGCCTTACTGCTCTGCCACTGCAACTTTTTTTTTTAAATGGACATGTTTCTTTCTCTTCCTCTTTCTCTGTTCCTCCCTCATCTCTCCCCCTCCCTAATCTCAGGGGAAACAGGGTTACCTTTCTTCCCCATTTTGGGTGGATTTATCTGTCCTTGAGTCCACACCCACCATAGGAAGGAAGTAATTCAGACTTTGGGGTTGGTACCAGAAGATTGCAGAAATGATTATCTCCCAAATTAACAAGTGAATTACAACTTCAGAGAGAGAACTTGTGGAAGGTAGCCTTTGAGACACCTCTTTCAAAGCCCAGTTCCTTCTGATGGGCAGAATCACAATCTTTGGGACAGGAGTGCCCTGTGTTTCTCCTGTGCTAGCAAAGCAGTAAACCTTTTTTTTCCTTTTTGTCAAAACTGTGTCCTCGTTATTGAATAGGCTTCAGGGACAAGGACGGAGCTTTGGGGCAACCAAACCAAGGATAAGAGTGGCCGCTGTACATGCTTGAATTTCTGGAAATCAGGTTTACATGAATGAACCTTTGAGTAGGTCCCAATAAACAATTTTATGTAATTTATCTAGCAAAAGTATACTAACTAACTTATTTTAGATTGCA
This sequence comes from Sciurus carolinensis, assembly GCF_902686445.1. Lineage (NCBI taxonomy): Eukaryota > Metazoa > Chordata > Mammalia > Rodentia > Sciuridae > Sciurus > Sciurus carolinensis. The sequence continues at coordinate 64,237,739 of NC_062227.1, forward strand.
TAAAGCTCTGAATATTCTAAAAGCCCACATCTGCTACAAAGTGGCATTTGGCGTTATGGATAGCTGCAAAGCAGTTCCATTTGGGAACAGCCTGGGCTGATAGGCGTCACCATAATGTCATCAGGTACATTTTTCTTTTTCCAGGACTGGGGATTGAACTCAGGGGAACTCTACCATTAAGCTACATCCCCAGCCGTGTTTATTTTTTATTTTGAGCCGTGTTTATATTTTATTTAGTTTCACTAAATTCCCCCGACTGGCCTAATACTTGTGATCCTCCTTCCTTGGCCTCCCAAGCCACTGGGATTCCAGGCTGTGTATGGCACCTGACTTGGTGCACTTTTTTAGCTGGTCCAACCTCCATAGCAAATAGCAGAGTCCTCTCAGGTCCAATACAGCAGCCAGCCCATTGGCCACCATGATCACGTTGCTGACCAGGACACCAAGGAACAGTGGGAGTTTCCCGAGTCTTCCTGAAGTCTCCTGTACCTCTGCCTGCGCTGATGGATCAGAACTTGGCCACATGGCCACATCACCTGCAGAGAAATTGGATATGAGGTCCTTTAGCAGAGCACACTGCTATACCCAATACCAGGGTCTGTGACCAGGGAGGAAGTAGGAAATGGATGTTGGGGTTGTTGCTGAAAGCTCAGTCCTTGTCCCTGATGGTGAGGGTGACAGCTCAGTGGGAAAAAGAGCAAGCCACCACAACCCGGGAGGATAAGTGCTCTCAGACGACAGAGGAGGCGCCCCTGACTCATTCCTGAAAGTCCCAGAAGGCTTCTTGGAGAAGGGGACAACGAAACAGAGACCTGGAGGATGAGTAGGAGTTTCTGTCCCGCCCTCAGTCAGGTGGCTGCTGTCACGTGACAGCCCTCCACCCTGATCCACAGAATGAAGGAGGTGGCAGTGACAAGGTCGGAAACCTAAATTGCTCTCTTTTCTTCTCAGTGTCATCTCATTTGCTGTGGAAGGAGTCACAGGTCAGGGTCAGGGAGCCTGGTAAGGGCAGGATGCTTTCCTTCCCTGAGGATGCTGGGTCAGGAAATGCCCACCTTGGCCCCTTGAGGGTCTTGCCTCTGGGGTGTTCTCTCCATGGGCAGCTGTGTTTATGAGTACGGACCCTCTTCTCATATCCTCTTCCCTCCTGTCCATCTGACCATCTGGAAGCTTTATCAAGATATAATTTACCTAATATCATCCACCAGTTAAAAATGGACAATCCAATGCTTCTTAGGATGTTTATAAAGTCACAAGCAATTTTAGAACTTTGAAAATTACATCAAAGGAATTCCCTTTAGGAACACTCTAGCTGTCACCCTTACTTTCCCCCAGCCCCTGGCTACTACCAAGCTATTTTGTCTCAACAGCTTTCCTACTCTCTTCATTTCCTAGAAATGGGATCACTTTTACAGTCCTTTATCACTGATTCTGCTATTTGGCATCTTTTTGATGTTTATCTATGTCAGTGTGTGCTCTTCACTTCTTTTTTTTTTAATATCTTGAGTTTTTTTTTTTTTCCTGATGGACTTTTATTTAATGAATTAATTTATATGTGGTGCTGAGAATCGAACCCAGTGCTTCACACATGATAGGCGAGCACTCTACCACTGAGCCACAGCCCCAAACCCCTTCACTCTTTTTTTAATGCACAGGTCACATGATCTTTACTTCTTGTTAGATTTGCAAATTAAAAAAAAAAGATACCCACAGGTTCTGTTTTGTAATCTAGACTCCTTCGGTTCTCTTGGCAGGGAGGAAAACAAGGGTGTTGAAAACATTATATTTATTTGACTATTAAAAGAACATTTCTTTTTTTGTGGTGCTGGGGATTGAACCCAGGGCCTTGCGCGTGCAAGGCAAGCACTCTACCAACTGAGCTATATCCCCAGCCCTAAAAGAACATTTCTAACAAAATAAGGAAATCACAAACCCAAGAAAATAATTATGTATGATCACCGTGAAGACTTTTTCTGTTTTTACCAAAGTGAGGCATGAGGTTTTCATGTGCTTCTGTTGTCTTTGTTTGGGGCAGGAAATAGGGAAATAGGGAGAGTTTGGAGGGAATACAGCTCCACAGTTGTGAAGCTTTCCTCCCAACACCTGCGCCAACTGATCTCACTCAAACTCATCCATTGCAGCCAAAGAAACCAGCCAGGTCAGGGCAGGCAGAGACCAGCCCTAGAAACACAGGAGACAGATAGAAGTTTGAGTTCCCGAAGAATGAGAGAGGGGACAATTATATATTTACATTGAAATATATAATATCTGATGAATATTAATAGATTTGAAAGTTAATTATGTACACACATACTGAGAGAAATATAGATGCTATGGACAAGTACAAGAATGTTTTCTCTGGGGATTCCAGGCACTTGGCCTTGTAGAGGCTGCTCCTGTCACCAACTCCCACACACATTTACCGTGTCTCTGGCCATCTTCATTCAGAGTCCTTGGCCAGAAACCTGCCTTCACTCCTTTTATTAAAAAAAATATTTTTATTAGTTGTTGATGAACCTTTATTTATTTATTTGTATGCAGTGCTGGGAATCAAACCCCGTGCCAAACACATGCTAGGCAAGCATTCTACCACTGAGCCACAATCCCAACCCCTTCGCTCCTTTTTGTGGCCGAATGATACACACATATCATATGGCATGTGCTTCATATGGTGGCACCAGGGCCAACCATCAGTCCTATACATAAAAAATACCATGAATTTGTTGATTTGCTCTATAAATGTGTCTAGAGCTAATCCACGTGACACCAAGGCTTCAACCCATGCTCTCTGTCTCCATCACTTCCACCCCAGTCTGCATTCCCACAGTGCTGGGGACTCGAACCCGGGCCTTGCACATGCGAGGCAGGCACTCTACATGATGGGCTATATCGTCAGCACTCCATCCCAGTCTGGCACCATGAGTCTCCTGGACCAGGGAGCTTTCCAAAAGTGAAATGTTGCCTTTGACAGTGACCTCCCTGACCCAAAGACTTTCCAAGGTCTCCGAATAGAGGAAAAAATTCCTGGTGGCTAACAACTCCCTCCAGCCCCTGGCTTGGTCTGGTGCCTTCCCCAGCAGGTGACCTTTCTCAGCTTCCCTCTTCTGGCTATCCTCTCTATTCTCCAGTCTGCTCCTTGCCATTTTATTTTCAAGCTTCTGCTTGAAACAGTCTTCCATCTTATCACAGTGAATGCTTGCCCAACCTGCAGGTTGGAGGTCAGCTGGAAAGGTTCAAGAGAAAGCTTCCCTGACAAAGTAACACCACACCTCTCATAATTCTCAGTTTCTTCCTTTGTAAAAGAGCTTGTCCCAGGTTCAACAGAACATGTGTGATGATACGATGAAGACCTTCCTCCCTTCTAGGCTGTAGGCCCTTGAAAGGCGTCATTGGCTAGTCCTTCTTGTCACTGGATCCTTCTACCTACCAGTACCTGTAAATACAGAAAGGATGTAAACACCTGTATTCATAGAATTTCCCCAGTAACCAGACCCCTTTGCAAACAATATTTCACGTCATTCTCACGATAACCCTACAGGGAAGTTAGTATTAGCTTCATTTTACCAATGAGATTACACATTGTAATAACTTGCCCAATGTTACTCAGTGTCAAGAGGGACCATTCTGTCCCAGCTCTGTTGAATTCTCAGGTTTTCCCCCTAAAACTAGTATGCTCCTGGAATACAGGGCACAAATACTTCTCATCTAAGAGTCACTAGGTAAGTCCTTCACAAATGCCAAGTAGACACAGAGAAAGAACAATAGGGCAGAAGGGTATGCTCCAAGGAGAGCATGACCCAGGGGTGAGAGGGGTGGCATGAGATTGTGTCAGCTCTGCTCCTTCCTTCGGGGAAAGTTTCCTAAGATTTGAGACGCAGAAGGGCCTCCCCACTGGTGGTCAGTTTGGTTTTCATTGGTTGCTCTAAGAAAGTCCTTGCACTTCTGGAGATTGAGCATTTCCTTTGGAATTTTCTTGCATTGTTTTATTTTGGGGTCTAATAAAGAACTCACTATTCATTTCCTTTGGGGGATTTTTTTTCCTTTCTTTTTAAAGTAGTAGTTCCTCTATCAGGAAAAACTGGTTGCCAGAGCTGTCCCCAGAGGGTTAGCTGTTTTTGCATGGTTGTCACTGAGGCGTTTCCATCTAAAGCTTCTGTCACTTTGAGGTCACCTGAGAGCACGTGAGCCAGGTTCATCAGTGACCTCATCTCCCTGGACCTGGTCTAGCAGCTTTGAGCTTCATCACAAGTGTGGCGGTGACTACTTGCTAATTTAGTTATGCCACTAATCATTCTTTCTCCAACCTGGAATTTCCCAGTTCATGTTAAGTGAGGAGAGAATGGCCTGTCAGGGCCCCTAGGCAAAGGTCCTCTTCATATTATAGAGGACAGTCTTTTCAGGGAGTGACCTTTGTCCTACAAAATAGATTCCTTTTGCTCTGAAGCTCTTGGGGTATATTCTCCCATAATCAGAATAACCGATTCCTGTCTGTTTTTCTTTTACAGAGATAAATTTACTACAAAATAATGTGTCTATACATATAATGGAATTTTATCAGCCTTTAAAAGGTAGGAAATTCTGACAGGTGGATGAACCCTGAAGACTTTATGCTAAGGAAAACAAACCAGTAGAGAAAGGACAGATACTGACGATTCCATGCATGCCATGTACCTAGAGTGAACGAGTTCACAGAGACAGAAAACAGAACGGTGGCTGCCAGACATGGGGGTCGGGGGACAGGAAATTATTGCTTAACGGGTGCAGAGTTGGTTTGGGAAGATGAAAATTTCTGGAGGTGGATGGCGGCGGTGGTTACGCAACCATGTGAATGCACTTAATGCCATTGATCGTACGCTTAAGAATGGTTAAGATGGTAAATTTTATGTTATCTATATTTTACTACAATAAAAAAAAATAGTATGTCTGAGGAAGAATCCCTGTATGTGCATTGGTTGCACCTCTGTGTAGACTCCCACTTGCCATCTTGAGCTTGTCCCTCCCATGTGGTCCCTGGACCAGTAGCAGCACCTCCTTTGGCAGATGATTAGACATGCAGGCTCTCAGGCTCACCCAGTCCTACTAGATTGGAGTTCGCATTTAGTAAGATCTCCAGAGGATTCCTATGCCAGTTAGAGTTTGAGGCGGCTGCTCTGGGCCAGAGGTACCTACAGGAATCAACTGGGAACTTTAAAACTACTTCTTTGCTGGACGTGGTGGCACATGCCTATAATCCCAGTGATGCTGAAGGTTGAGGCAGAAGGATTGCAAGTTCAAAGCCAACCTCAGCAATTTAGTAAAACCCTTAACAACTTAGCTAGACCCTGTTTCAAAATAAAAAATAAAAAGAGCTGGGGATGTGGCTCAGTGGTTAAGCATCCTTGGGTTCAATCCCTGGTACAAATAAATAAATATTACTGCTCTGGTTGTATGAGGTTTTACAACTGTTTGCCCACTGATTCTAATGCGCCGTCAACAATGGGATCCACAGATCTAGGTTATCTTCTAACATTTCGTACTTTAATGTTTTCATATTTTTTCTTCATCTGGGGAAATATTCATTTCCTAGAACCTCATTTCTAAATGTAATACCCCAAAGTTTGGTTTTAAAAGTCTCACCATCTTGTTTTTGTATAATCTCAATGTATGCTGGAAAGGCTTCCTGTGACTTCTGGCTAACAGACCTCATAATCAGGGCACAAAACATTTTCGATTGCTCCATTTTCTAGATCATTGAAACTTAACCACTTTTGTGACAGAAATATTTAATATTGCCACCATTTGAATAAAAACATTTCTAAAATGGACCTGTGTTTCCTCAATTCCTGAACAGCAGTCCCATGACTCATTAAAGTATTTGTTGGTATGCTTAGGTCTCATGCAGGATTTCAGGGTGTAATTTCTGTTATCAGGGTTTCTGGGACTTGAAAAATCAGAACAAGGGCTATGGTCACAGAATCCTATTGACCGGGCTAATTAGTTGACAGTACTTGGTAACAGGGATGTCTAATGCTAGATGAGGAGACTTCATCTGGATGCTGAAGAAATCCTGGCAACTTCAGTTGACTGAACCCATTCACCTCACTTGTCACCCCTGAGAACAAGTCCTTTCTCCACAAAAGTATGTGCAGACCATATACTCAGTGCCAGCACCCATTGACGATCTGGAAGCATGACTGTGAGCTAGAAGCTTCTGTCCTCATTGAGCCACACTCTAGTCAGAAAGGTCAGGAGACAAATGATCAAAGAGTTACTGGAACACAATGCCAGGTGCGGTAAGAGCCAAGGAGGCAGGGACGGGGGAGGGCAGGGTGGAAACAGTGAAGACCAGCCCTTCTAACATTATCTGAGAAGGAATCGTTCTTTTTTCCCAAACTGTTTTTGACCAATACTTTTTGAAAGTGCAATTGGAATCTATTATTAGAAAAATAAAATGAAATGGGAAAATCAAAGACATATAAACTATAAGCTCAAACAATTACTGAAGTCAACAGGCATAAAATTACATTTCAATAAATAACACCAGAACAAAAAAAGAAAGACAAAAATCATCACAATGGTCATTTAAAGTGTGTGAAGAGGCACATTTGGGGCATAGAGAGAACTTCTGTTAAACTCATAACCTGTTGTGCAATTATAAAGGCCAAATGTATTTTCATATATATGCCAACAATAGTGATGCTCTCTATTAAATGCCTATAAGCACACTCAAGTTGAGCACTTAGGATATATGCACATACACATATACACACATATATAGTTTTAAATGGAACAAATAGTTTTTTTCTTGCTTTTTAAACTTAATAGAGATTGAACTGATGCAGAAGATAATGTATTTCTAAACTGTTTCTATGTTTGGTTTTAAGAACATTCATAACAGAAAACTCTATCTCACTGGAAGAAATTTTAAAGCCCTTGTATTGAGATAGGAATATTAATATTCACTTTTATGCAAAAGAAAGCAAGGGAAGTTGTGTTTTCAAAATGTATCTTCGAACACATTCATCAGTAGGCAGTTCCAACCATTTATTCTATAAAATTATAGACCCACTTAAATCATCTATTGATAAAAGAAATGGACTCTAGATCTGAGAATTCCCTATTTGCGAATCTTCTTTTGATGGAAAATAAAATTTAAAACATTTGTCAAATTCATAAAGAGTGTGGTGATAAGTTTTGACAGTTGTACAATATTAAGGTTATTACCTATTTATTGATAATTATGGCACATATCACAATCTCTAATTATAACTTCCATAGAAACTGTACAGCAAACTTCTAACTTCCACTTTTGCCTTTAAATTTCTCAAAAAAATATGTTGTATTTTTTTCTCTGCACAGAAGCATTAAGTTCACTAGAAATACTGAAGACAATAGACAAATGAGCAAGAGTGTTCTTACACTTCATGTCTGTAAGAAGTTGGGACCCACCTAGTATTTTACCTTTCGGAGGCACATAAATTGTTCCCCGGTCTGAGTATTCCTGATGAAATGCTTTCCTTTGTGGTTGGGACATTGCTTAGTGTTACAGTACTCACCCACCATGCTTAAGGCCCTGGGTTCCATCCCCAGCACACACATAAAGAACTCCTTCCCCTAAAAAACTTCATACACCAGCATGCAATAAATTATGCAGGATCAGTTTTCAGGTTAGTAAAGACAACAGCCTTGATTTTAACACATTAGCTTTTATTCAATTCATAAATTTCACAATGACACTATGCACACTTTTGCTAACCTGCTTTATTTATTTATTTTTTATTGTCGTAAGATGTTTTTGATGAAGGAAGTAGTATGCCAATTTGCATCCTATTGTTAAACCTTTAATCAGATAACCTATTCTAGAAAGCTTTCTTGATAACTACACAATCAGAACTCACTTCTATAAAAGCTTAAACTTCAAGCTACACATAATGTAAACCTTCAGAGTTTTATAAATTTCAGAAATAGGTTCTATAGACAAGGAAGTCAAAAGAAATAATTCTTCCTTTAATAGCATCATCTTCAAATCACACATATGTATTCTTCAAAAGTTGCCATTAGCTATATCTGTACATAGGTCAAGTCTCAATGAATGTACTAGCTTTATTTGTTTAGTTGGTTGGTTTCTGTATTATGAGTCAATTCCTGAATATGTCAAGCTATGGCGTCATAGAGAAATGGTACCTGAGCTACATTCATTGCCAAAGATTCACCCTCTTCCAAACAAACAGCTTTGATTCATCCTTGATTTTACTAGTATCTCAGCAATTATATTTTTAGTCTTGTAATCCCAAATACTGCTGCATAAGATATCTGCAAACCACTAATATTTATAAGTGAATTATTCAGCAGCTGTTTCCATCAGCTTTTTAACTTATTACTCTTTCCTTAAAAGAATTGTTCTTATGTTCATATATGACAACATGACCAGCATAACTCCATGTCATGTACAACCTCAAGAATGGGAAGTTATACTCCATGTATGTATAATATGTCAAAATACTATTGTCATGTATATCTAAAATGAACAAATCAAAAAATTACTTTGGTGTTAAACTTTCCATATTTTGTATATAAATGCTGCTTAAATCTTGGTGGTTTCATTGCTTAATTAACTACTATCTCTCTATAAATAATACATCACAGTTCGTTGTAATATTTTGCCATCGATGACAGTTACTAAACCCAACTTGATATACCCAGGGTCAAACATCTGAGTGAAATGAGTGCACTAGTTCATTTTCTATTGCTATAACAAAAAACCCAGACTGGGAATTTCATAAAGAAAAGCTTTATTTTGCTCACAATTGTGGAGGTCAATTTTCCCCATTTGTTTGACCTCTGATGAGGGCTCCATGGTGGATGGTGTCATGATGAGAGGACATGACATGGGGAGCCAGGAAACCAGAGGGAGGGGTCAGGCTTGCCCTTTTACAATAACCCTCTCCCAAGCAGAGGCTGGGGGCTGGGAATATAACTCAGTTGGTAAAGTGCTTGCCTCGCATGCACAAGGCCCTGAGTTCAATCCCCAGTACCACAGTAAAACAAAAACAGGCTGGGGTCTACAGAACTACAATAATGCCTTTTAAGTGCCGGTCCACCTCCCACCTCTCTACACTGGGCACTAAGCTTCCAACACACGAAACCCTAACAATTAATTAGTACTTATGATTTTGGTCTTATTTTCTTTGGAATAGATTCTTTTCTCATTATTTGGTTTACCATCACTACTGCTTTGGTTAAAAAAAAAAAAAAAAAAAAAAAAAAAAGCATGTCTCTTTTCTTGACAAAATAAAATCCCAGTGCAGATGATCTCACCATCAGAGAATTAAGGTCAAAAATATGTAATACGAAATTTTCTTTACAACGAACAGTGATCAGCTGTAAATTAAACAGAGCACTCGCCTAGCATGCACAAGGTCCTGTGTTCAATCCCAGCACTGAAACAAAACAAAACTGTGAATAAAAAAACAGGCCAGGACTGAGGCTGCGGGTCAGTGGACGGGCACTTGCTGAGCATACCCAAGGCGAAGGTTCTATCCCCAGCATCACACGCACACACAAATTATAAAGTCTTGATTAAGAGTTTAATTTTTGACAATGTAATAAATTATAAAAATGTGGTCATAGTCTTAGCAACACACGTGACTCAGCACCTGAATTCAACGACACCCAGATTTGTCTGCACCTTAGGGCATCAGGGTGGTAGCCACATTCTAGTCTGTTAAGGCCACTTGGGGTAGTGCCAGTTCAGACAGTCTGCTCAGAGACTGTCTCTCGAAAGAGGTGGCTCCCTAGCAGACTCAAGAGGAGGCAGCCCGTTTGTACAAACCCCGGGAGAAGAACAATCTGGACAGATGGGCCATGAAGTGCAAGGTCCCTCAGGCAGACACACATCTGTGTACTTTAGAAATACCAAGGACAGCAGTGTGGCTGTCGCACAGCAAAGTGGCAGGGCCAGAGGAGATGGGGATAGAAAGATGTAAGCAGGGTCAGATGACAGTGGACTTTGTAGCCCAGGTGAGAACTTTTGATTTTGTTTCAAATATGGAGTTTGAGTTGCATTGTGATTACTCAACAAGGAATTTATTCCCAATTTGAACTTCTTGGGATTCCCCAGGATTCTGCTGCACATGGCAGACCTGGCAATAGGTCAGGAAGGTCTGGAGTCAATGGGGTGAAGAGGATACCAACCTTGTTTCCTGGGAGTCCCTAATTTCTCTTCTTTGCTTAGAGCTTCTCTCCGGGTCAGAGGGTCACTTCCTGTCATTGCTGAGTCTTTCAGTATCTTCTGGTGCACTCTGGTCCTCTGTCTCTCCTCCATAGTACAGCATGGAGTCAGTCATCAACTTATCACCTAGTGAACAGGGGTAACCTTTTCTAAATTACTCAGGATCTTCATTGTGAACCCAAATCTCTGTTCTGTCCTTTAAATGAGCGTAGAACAGTGTTGTGACTTGGAATGAGTGGGCATATAACTAAGTTCTGGCCAGTGGGGCTTGAGCAGAAGTGATGGGTTCAATTTTCAGGCTAGGTCTCATACCCTTTTAATTTTTTTCTGGAGAATGGAATATAGATGAGTTGGCAGGAGCAGGAGCAACCATATGGAATTATGAGAAGATGAAAAACTGCATGCTGAAGGTTATAGAGCAACTAGGTAAGAGCCAGAGACCCTAAATCCACCCCTGGCTTGACTAGTACTGCCATACTAGCTTAAACTTCCCTGTGTCAGAGAACTAAACCTCTATCTTACCTAAGTCAATGTTAATTTGGGCCCTGTTATAGCAGCTGATCTAGTATCCTAATTAATTTAACAATCAAAAGAAAAAAATGTGAAGGAAGAGGTGGAGGAGTGGAGGGACAAAGTCAAATTCTACTTCCTTCATAGTTTGGCTCAAAAACAATTTTGAATTTGTTGAAAAATGCAGTAATATTATACAATAACATTAATATCTACAACTACAACACATCCACAGAAACAAATTCTGCTGGTGACAAAGGCTTTTACTTTCAGTTCCTCTCTTGTGAATGATGGAGCAAGATTTGGGTAGATACCCGTCTCCTGTCAGTGACATCAGCTATTGAGTTAGAGTTTGGCAACATACTTTGGCCTCTAACTTTGGTCTCATGACCAGCGTGCTTTACAGGTTCAAGGGCCAGTAACTGAATTCTCCTCTGGGAAGGAAGCTCCTGCGTCTGTGTTTAATCACCTCACGCAGCAGATAAGCCTTGCATTTAGTAGATAGCCTTGCTCAGGTTCTTCCACGCACGGTCCCTCATCTTTCCCATCAGGGCTGAGTGGCAGGTGAATGACCTGCCTGAGAGTCACCTGGTTGGGGTTTGTGCTCCACGTGGCAGCAGAGCAAAGTGTGGAGGTGGAGTCACCAGACCTGGTGGTTTTGTGACCGCTGGGTTCATTGACTCACTCCAGCCTTCTTTTCATTTCCCTGCTGGCGGGGCGGTGGGGGGGGGGGGGGGGGGGGGGGGTTGACAACCATCGATTCTACTCAAGCTCTCCTAAGTAAAAGGTTTTTGAAAGCAGTCGGTCTTCCTCAGCTGACAGGAAAAAAGATCTGCAGGTTCAACTCTGGCTCTGAAACCCTTTGGGAACAACAGGATTGACTCCGTTCAGGTGCGCTCCTGGCTCCGCCCTTCTTTTCTCCCCCGAACTTTTCCTTCTGAAGTCGTCTTTAGATTAATCGCTCTGCAAGTCATTGACAAAATCACGGCAACATCTCAAAAGATGTTGCTTTCCACGTTCCTTGGAAATTTGGGGCATGAATCATTTAAGGCATTTCCGAAGGGGTGGAGGAGGGCACTCCAAAAACATCTCAGCTCACCCTCTGCCTAGCAGTACAATGTTCCCAGCCCTGGAGGAGACCCTGGGGAGCCTTCACCTCTTTTTCTCTGAACTTGGCTTGTTCTTAATTTAAAATTGCTCATTCCCAGGCTTTTCTTTGTATTTCTTTTTTTTTTTTTCTTTGTATTTCTATTTTAACCAATATGCCTGTCGCTATGGTTTGAAGTTGCATTGTGAAGGTATGTTGAACTTACTCACCAATACAACAGCCTTGAAAGGTCTTCAGCAGGTGACCAGAGCTCTGTCCTCAGGGATGGAATTAGTGCCTTATAAAAGGACTCCAGGGTCCTGTTTGTTCTTTTCTATCCCCTTCTATGTGAGAACACAGCTGGACGGTGTCGTCTTTGAGGGAGGAGAGCAAGACTTCTCCAGATACCAACTTTGCTTGATCTTAGACGTCCAGCCTCCAGGACTGTGGGAGATAAGTTTCTATTATGTAGAATTTACCCCCTGTAAGGTATTTTGTTATAGCAACGAGAATGCAGTGAGACACATGTATTTCTAAACAATGAATTACTTAATTTTCAAAAGTAGAATACTGCTGTATACACTACTGCAACAATTTTTTCATTGAACAACTGGAAGATCCGTGTGGGTGATGTCTATGGCTCTAGTTCATTAATTTTTCATGCCACATATGTGTATATACTACAACTTATTATTCTACTGTGGATATGTATATAAAACATGTATTTAAAAAAATATATATCCCACTCCTTGGCCTATACCCAAAGGACTTACAATCAGCATACTACAGAGATACAGCCACATCAATGTTCATAGCTGCTCAATTCACAATAGCCAGATTGTGGAACCAACCTAGATGTCCTTCAATTGATGAATAGATAAAGAAACTGTGGTATATATATACAATGGAATATTGCTCAGCTATAAAGAATAATAAAATTATGGCATTTGCAGGCAAATGGATGAAATTGGAGAATATCATGCTAAGTGAGATGAGCCAATCTCAAAAAACCAAAGGACGAATGATCTCGCTAATAAGCGGATGATGACAGATAATGGGGGGTCAGAGGGGGACAAGAATGGAGGAAGGAGGGACTGTATAGAAGGATAAGAGGGGTGGGAGGGGTGGGGGGGAAGAAAAAAAATAACAGAATAAATCAAACACCATTACCCTGTGTAGATGTATGATTACACAAATGGTATGCCTTTACTTCATGTACAAACAGAGAAACAAGATGTATTCCATTTGTTTACAATAAAATAAATAAATATATATACACACATATATATACACACATACAATTAGGTTTTTAAAAGTTCAGTGTAAATTGTAATACATAAAATTGTTTCCCTTAGAGCTTTGGTGTTCCAAACAGTAGCTATGAGCCACGTGTCCTGAGCACTTACAACAAATTGAGATGTGCTGCAGTTGTGAAATACACACCAGATACCAAATTCCATCACATAATCAACTCACATTTTGTGACAAAGATTTTTGCAACATTTAAAATGGGTTACAACGGGTGGTGTGACCATTATAGGAAGCTTTTTTAAAAAAATTGTGCCACTGTTACTTAAAAATCATTTATTACTAAAATGTCTTTGGTGCAAGATTAGGATATATGGAATATTCATGAATGCGATGGTAAAGATTGTACACTGAAATACAGTGTTGGAGACTTAGTGCAAGAATAGGAAGGTAAAATGGCTCATGAATATTATTATATTGAAAATCTCTTAGATATATTGGTTTAGGTTAAATATGCTGTTACAATTGATTTCTCCAGTTTCCCTCTCTCTCTCTCTCTCCCCCCCCCCCACTTTTTTACTGTGGCCCACAAGAAAATGTACAGTCACATGCTGTCTTTCACCGTTGTTGGGCACACTGGTTAGCTTTGCTCTACATTCGGGGCCGCTGGTGGCCGGAAGCCGGTCTGTCTTGCAACTTCACCTTATAAACCCAGGCTCAGAACAGAATGGTCCCGGGAGGTGCCTAGGACACATCACTTGAATAAATAAATGCACCTCCAGCGACCCCCAAAAAGAATGGGCACTATTACCTTCCCACCTGGTTTGTCCCTTTGTCCTGGAGAAAGTGGCACAACATTATCGCAGAATAAAATTCCTATAGGAGCCGCTGCCTGAGTTGGCTTTTCGGGGTGGCTCCTGGGCTGACCGCAGATGAACACAGGGCCCTCTCCTCCACCCTCACCCCCAGGTGAGTGGAAGTTGACCCCTGGTCCCTGGGAAAGCCCCTGAGCCACAGCAGCCTGGCGGACTGTGCTGCACCTGTGCTTGCGTCTGTTGTCCTTACTGTGAGGCGTCACTGAGTCTAGAAGTGCACATGGAGGTGTGCGCGCGCGTGCATATGTGTGTGTGCACGTGCGTGCGTGTGTGTGTGTGTGTGTGTGTGTGTGTGTGTGTGTGTTGAGGAGGTGGGAAAGTGGAGCATCTCTTTCCAACCATGAAACTCTCAGAGGAACATCTTCTGAAGTCTGGCATCATTGTTTTTGGTCTCAAGAACATTTCAGTCAAAAATAGTGAGCTTTCTTTCTTTATTCTCAAGCCAGATTATTTGTTTGACCAGACTATTCGCAAGGACACCCATTCCTTCTACTGCCCCCTCATAATCCCGGTGTATGAAACCTAGTTGGGAGTTGGGAGCAGAGAGCAGAGGCCCACACCTGTAATCCCATTAACTCAGGAGATTGAGCGAGAGGATCACTGGTCTAAAATCAACCAGAACGACTTGGCAAGACCCCGTCTCGAAATAAAATTTAAAAAGGGCAGACAGTATATCTTCGTGATTGAGCACTTGCCTAGCATTACAGCATGTGTAAGGCCCTGGGTTCCATCCTCAGTACTACAAAAAAAAAAAAAAAAAGAAAGAAAGAAAGAAAGAAAGAAAAGGAAATGAAGGGACTGGGGTTGTGGCTCAGTGGTAGAGCGCTTGCCTAGCACACGTGAGGTCCGGGTTCAATCCTCAGCAGAACATAAAAATAAAATTAAAAATAAAGGTATTGTGTCCACCTACAACTATATATCTATGAACTGCAAAAAGACAAAGGAAAAACTAAATGGAGTTTCTGAACCGCCGGTTGTATGAATGAAGACAAGAACATTTGAGAACATGGAGGGTAATGGCTGCCAAGAAAATGATTGAAAACAGCTTATGCCTAAATACAATTGTATTCGTCTTCAGAGAAACCTAGTAGATGAAAAAAGAATAAGTTACTAAAGAAATAAGTCAAGGGACTTTGTTTTACAAAATGACAACGTGATCATCATTAAAAGAGCACACTCCTGGGTATTTCAAATATGATGGCACTCTTTCAAGGTTGCATCTTTGAGACATTGAGACAATGCTTTCAGAGCTCTTTGGCTGCATAAGGGAGGCTGAGCCTCCACTTCCTGGGGTGCGGGTGATCCGTATGGGTCTCTCTTGTTTTGCCAGATCAAATGATAAAGAAAATGTTGACTTGCACTCTTTTATCCAAGTCCAAGGATCATCTCCAGGGGTGGAGTGCAGGAAGGGAGTAATCCTTCCATTCCTCTTCTTCCTGGGATGAATCCACAAGGCAGAGAGGTGGAGCCACATTTCTGGAAGTCCAGCCACATCCCAGAAAATAAACGTCTCCCTAGAAGCAATTGCAAGCTCAGCAGTTAGGGGTGCTCCTCACTGTGATCTGCAGGTGAGGGTCTGCCTCCATTTCTTTTACTTCAATTTACTCAATCATGAAAAGGGTCAAGACATAAAAATTTTCATGTTAATTACTGTTAAAAATCCAACCACTCAGCTCCCTGCTACATTGGAACTGCCTCTGTCTTCTCACCCATGTAGTGGGACATCACTCTAAATGAGGGATTAGCCGTTGACTGACTCATGTCACTACACCTCCTGAACTTGTGGCCAAAATCACTCTTGGCTCTGAGTTCAGATCCAACCTCTGGATCCAGCTCAGCACCATACTCTGGAAAGCCACCGCTAGTCAATCTGAGTTGCCAGAAAAATTCAGTTTTTCATTTAATGCACTTTGAATCTTCTCTGTCACAGACATGAAGTTATAGCAATAATTCTAGAGCGATTTAGCTGTATAAAGCAAGATATGGTAGAGTGTATTTTCTACGCACTAAAAGGAGAAAACTAAAAATCCTTTCAAACATTAATAATGATTGATGGTTTTATGAACCTATGATGCTTGGCAATTGTACTGCACTTGAGACAAGTAGGTGCCAGAAGATATTGTGTTAAGGTAATGAAATGTGATCGTCAACAGTGTGAGCTTTGGGCCAAAGACACTTGGTTTGTATATCCAATCAAATATTATCCATCCTTAAAAAGGAATAGAGTTACTTTAGATTAGGTAGAGGGGAGTGATGGGAGGGGAGGGGATATGGGGATGGGAAGGATAGTAGAGTGAAACAGACACTATTACCTTATGTACATATATGACTGCATGACCCATGTGATTCTACAACATGTACAATCAAAAAAGGAGAAATTATACCCTATTTATATATGATATACCAAAGTGCATAAATACACTTTACCGTTATGTATAACTAATTAAAATAAATTTTAAAACAAAGGAAGGAAATTCTGATACATGTCACAACATGGATAAACTTCAAGGACATTAGGATAAGTGAAAGGAGTCAGTCATAAAAGACAAATACTATGTGATTCCACTTACATGGGGTATCTAGAGAAGTCAATTTCAGAAACAAAAATAGAAAGCAGATTGGTGGTTATGAGGGGTGAGGATAGCTGGGAAAAGGAAGTTGGTATTTCATGAGCATGGAGTTTTAGATTTGCAAAACAAGAAACTTCTGGAGATCTGTTTCTCAACAATGTAAACATATTTAATGCTACTCAACTACACCCTTAAAATGGTTAAGGTAATAAATTTTATGTTGCATACTTTTGGAAAAAGAATAATTAGAAAAAGACAACTTGACTTTTTTTTTTCAAATTCATATCTGGATTTGAATACTGGCTTCCTCTATTTATGTGCAGAGTGGCTTTGGTGAGCTCATGGAGGCTTCCACAACACAGTCCCCTTGTCGCTGAGAGAGGCTGTGGCTAGCATGCCCAGGAGCAGTGAAGCACGTGGTTTAACCATGGGTCCTGCAGGCCGGGCTGCCTCCACCACTCACATCGAGGCTCTGCAACTTCCTGTGAGTGACTGTGGGCAAATTACAGATCCTTCCATGCGTCACATCTTCCATTTGAAATATGGGGTTGATGACAATAGTCCTCGTCTCACAGGGAGGTGTGAAGGGTCAGTGGAAATATGTGTGCAACTTAGAGAAAACCTGGCACATGGTCAACACTATGTAAGTATCTATTTTTATCATCTCATGCAGATAGGCTACTTAGGGCAATGCCCAAACTATAAATTCAATAAATGATAACTAAAAGTTTAAGGCACCTCACTGTTCAGACTTGATTAAATAAATTTGGAGGAAAAAATTTTTTTCTTTTTCTTAATTTGTTCTTTTTAGATGTACATGACAGTAGAGTGCATTTTGACATACATACATGGAGAATAACTTATTATAATTAGGGCCCTTTTTTAAAAAATAGAATTAAAAATAAGATAAGCAATCATGCCCTAAAGACAGAAGAAACTGAATGAGGATCCCACCAGGAATTTGAATATTGACACTCTTATACTGATAGGGAACAGAGAGAAGTAAGCCGTGGGAACATGAGGTTAAGGGAAAATTTCTGTAAACTGGGTCTACTGTGCTAACCCCATATGCATTCTTGTTTAAAAAGTAATTTACCTGCCTGGCTAAGTTAACAGGATATGTGGTATTCATCAGCAAACTACCTATTACCTGCAAGAGAAATGTAGACCTGAAATGCATTTTAAAAACAAAGAAATACAAGTTATCCTGGGAGTGGGGACTTTTGTGACCCTTACACAGACCAGATCCCAGAACTCAGGGACATAAGGACAATTCCCTGTAACCATAAAATCTGCAAGAACAGGTTCTAATTAGAACCGGTCAGCCTGGACCAAAGGGACCTAGAATTGTCATGTCAGACTTGAAGTCTGGTGTCATCTTACTGTTAAAAGTCAGGAGGTAGACCTGGGTGGGATTCTCTGGAAAATTCCCTGGGACCCCCCAATAAAACTGGAGGGCAGGAGAGCTATGCTGTCCTTCTCTGAGAGAACCCACTCTGTCCCTTGAGGGTGTCCCCTTTTCCCTTTTCCTATCCCTTCAAAACACTCATGCTTGTTACCCTTAGCTACATGTCTAAAATCTTTCTGGAATGATTGCAAGACTTGGGGTTTGAAGAAGGGGCCTCCGTGATGCCTCAGCTTTGTGATTGCCCCTGTCCTGCAATAGTATCCCTTCCTCCTTGCCCCCCAAACCCACAAATAGACATTTCTCTAAAATCTGAATTGTTCTTTTTAAGGTTCATGTGAATTTAGCATTCTGCTCTATAATGGAGCTGAGCTGATTTTAAATTACTTATGCATTAAGTACTTGATGCAAGAAAAATGCTTCATGTTTATCCTATGGACACACAGCTCTGACACAGCCCAAGCTATTGATATTAATACCTATCAATATTAATGACCTAGCAAAGGTGCTTACGGTTTCCTTTTGGGGTTGCAGTTTCACCTATTTTTGTTAATTATGGGGAAGATCCTTTCCCTATTTTTTTATTTTGTAAGTCATCGACTATGATGTTTCTTGAAAGGAAACAAATTCAAACACAAAAACTCTATTAGTGAACCTAGGGAAGTTACTGTTGTATATACAATTTTGAAATATTGACTATTTCTTTCAAGTTACCTTTCTCTGTGTGTGTGTGTGTGTGTGTGTGTGTGTGTGTGTGTGCGTGCATATGTACATGTGTGTGTAGGGCTAGGGTTTGAATCCAGGACCATGCTAGACATGTGCCCTATCACTGAACTACACCTCCAGTCTCTAAGATACCTTTAAATCTTCAGTTGAAGGATTATGGCCCATGATCTGCCATTATCCAGCATGACTTAATATAACCTCTGCTTGATCTATTTCACAAATGGCAACGTTTCTTTCCCAGTAATGTGGGGTCTGCAGCTGGACAGGGGAGGGCTTTGCACATGGACCCAAAGGATTTGAAATTAACTGTACAATATAAAAGTCAAAAACTTTAAGAAAAAAAAAAACAGATTATAATCTATGGAGCCAACCACCAGATGAAGAGCCTTTAGAATTGACACCAAAAACACAACACATAAAAGAAAAACAGACAAATCGGACCTCGCCAAAATTAGAAACTTTTACTTGCAAAATACTCTTAAGATGATGAAAACATAAATTACAGATCTGGAGAAAGTATTTGCAAATTCTTTTTTGTTGTTGTTGAGGGGTACCAGGGATTGAACTCAGAGGCGTGTGACCACTGAGCCACATCCCCAGCAGGATGTATTTTATTTAGAGACAGGGTCTCACTGAGCTGCTTAGCACCTTGCTTTTTGCTGAGGCTGGCTTTGAATTCACAATCCTCCTTCCTCAGCCTCCCAAGCTGCTGGGATTAAAGGCATGCACCATCATTCCCAGCTGCAAATTCTTTATGTGACTAAGAATTTATATCTAGAATATATAAAAGGCTCTCGAAACTCAGCAGTAAAAACCAAACAAACAATTAGAAAATAGACATTTCACTAAACACATATCAAAATGATAAATAAATCACATAAAAAGATGTCCAAAACCATTAATCATTATGTAAATGCAAATTGGAACCATAATGAACAATCACTAACCTCCTATCAGAATGACGAAAATGAAAAATAGTGATAACACAAAACACTAGCAAGGATGTGAAATATCTGTATTTCTTATACATTACTGGTATAGGAGACCAAAACATTCCATCTGTTATGGTTTGAATTTGTGGTGTCCCCCAAAAAAACTCAAGTGTGAGACCATGCAAGAAAATGATTGGGTAAAAGGGAAAATGATTGGGTTACAAGGGCTGTCACCAAATCAGTGCATTAATCCTGATAGGGATTAACTGGGCAGTGCTGTAGGCAGTTGAGGAGTGAACAGTTGAGCATACTGCAGTACGTCTACATCCTGGAAAACTGTTCCGCAATAAAATGGAAAAAGCATTGATGCACATAATTTGGACAGATCCTAAGGGAATTAGTATGAGTAGCAAAAGCCAATTCCAAGGGTCACATATTACATGATTTCATTTACATGACATTCATGATATAACGAAATTACAAATAGGGAGAAAACATTAGTGGTGCAGGTGTTAGGGCTGGGGCTGGGGTCTACAGACCTGTTATAGGGTAAGGGGTACCACTGAGTTGAGGCAGCCATGAAGGTCCTCTTCACCAGTTCTTGCAATCTATAGAAAGATTTTAGACCTGTCACTTAGAATAGCAAGCATGAGTTTATTGAAGGGATAGGAAAAGGGAAAAGGGGACACTCTGAAGGGAGAGAGTGGGTTCTTTCAGAGACGAGAAGGACGGCATGCCTCTCCTGCCCTCCAGTTTTATTGGGGGTCCCAGGGAAGTTTCTAGAGAATCCCACCCAGAATCACCTTCTGATTTTTAATCAACAGCAGGATGACATCAGACTTTCAAGTTCCCACTACTCATGACAATTCTAGGTCCCATATGGCCCAGGTTGACTGATTCTAATTGGAACTTGTTCTTACAGATTTTGAGGTTAGGGGGAATTGTCCTTATGTCCCTGAGTTCTGGGATTTTGTCTGTGTAAGGGTCACAAAAGTTCCCCACACCCAAGATAACTTGTGTTCTTTTTTATGCATTTCAGGGCTACATTTCTCCTGTAAGTAACAGGTAGTTTGCTGATGAATGCACTACATCCTGCATCAGGGATGCAGGCAAATTGCTTTTTAAAACAGAATGCATATGAGGGTCAGCCAGTAGGCCCAGCATATAGAATTATTTCCTTAACCTCATGGCTGTCTGTTCCCTCCAGTACCATAAAAAAAAAAATTGTTTCAAACTGCACACATACACACACACACACACACACACACACACACAAGTGCTTATATAATGGGTGCAATCTAAATAACACTGTGGAGCATATCCATATCAGTTTCCTGGTATTATATCACATTATAGTTACTCAAAATGTTAACACTGGAAAAGAATGGGTGAAGATGCACTGGACTTCTTTGTAGGCTTTTTCCCCTCCAACTTTTGGTGGATCTATTACTATCTCAAAATTAAAAGTTCAAAAAAACTGCAGTTGGGGAACATAAACAATTTTTTAAATTTAAAATTATCTAGGACATATACACTTTAATATTGTGCACACAATCCTAATTTACTTTGCTGAGTATATCTACTGGTAAATGGATGCTGTTGAATTCCTGGGTTTTGTTGCCAATCGCAGTGTTTTGGTATGTCTGGTATGATAGCCATGTAATTTTCTATGATTTTTCTAGATTTTAGCTAAAGGTGTCTAACTACGATAGGTGTGCAGTACTGGACTGACTGGTTTGATCATTGTGGTTACTTTGTAAACTTCTCACGGCAAGTCTTGTCAGAGCACATATGGACTCTGCAATCCCACATGATCATGGGGCGTTGGAGAGTTACCAGAATTTTCCATCACCAGCACTTCCTGAACTGATGCTTTGATGTACTTTCCATATTTGCCAATGCATCTGATACACTTGAGGTGTGTCTCTGAAACAATGTAACCTTTAAAAAACACACAATACCACTTGGATCTCCTTCTAGATGCTTTTTTTTTTGCATTTCTTATTTTAGAACTAATGTTTATCCAGTGGAATGATTCCAGTGAATATGTTCTTTCTTTTTTGAAACATAAGCATGAGGAGTTCTTTACCTGAATAAATGTCATTCTTGAGCCTCCTTATTCCAGCAGCACTGCTGTTCACAACCCTGTCCAACTCTTCTTTGGGGCTTATTTTCTGTAGCACATTCTTCTACCTAAGTACTAATTGTGGAAATTATTCATCTTTTGGAACTTAAAATATATCTATCTGTCTGTCTCTCTATTTATCTACCTGAATAAATAAGTAGAAATAGGGTTGGAGTGGTGGCTCATTGGTAGAGCCTCTTCCTAACATGCATTGAGGTGCTGGGCTTGAGTCCCAGAACTGAGAGAGAATAAAAGGTAATTCAGCACAAACCAAAACAACAAAGTAGTGTTTTTCATTTACAGAATTAAAGAAATTCATCTGGCTGAGGCAGGAGGATTGCAAGTTCAAAGCCAGCCTCAGCAAAAGTGAGACACTAAGCAACTCAGTGAGACCTGTCTCTACAAAAAATACAAAATAGGGCTGGGGATGTGGCTCAGTGGCCAAGTGCCCCTCAGTTCAATCCCCAGTCTATGCCTGGCCCCCAAAATACATCTCCTATATTAGCAAGGATTTAGAGAACAGGAACCTTCTGTACTGCTAGAGGCAGTATCAATTGCTATAGCTTTTTAGAATTCAATTTGGCAATATGTATGTCCAACACTTTTTAAAATATCTATACCTTTTATTGAGCTATTTCATTTCTGCATTTATCATATTTTTAAAAGTTTAACTAAATGACATCTCCAGCAGCAACTTTTTAATGGAAGTGGGAGAACTTGTCCAGGACCTGGTTCATTTGGCGCTATCATGGCTAATAGCTCATGTTGTTCATGTATCTTCCCCTCTAGCAGTGCAGATCTGAGGTATTAGAGTTTCCCCCCATAGCCTTATAGTGACCCTATACATTCCCAAAACCTTTTCTTTAAGGGGGAGATTGATATTAGCAGCACCCAGTACAGACAATATGCAGTCCTAAACCAAATAGTCCCTATGGAGACATTAACAATATTGTCATAATAAACAGAATGAGTTCAATTATTATCTATAGTATAACAAATAGATTTGCAAGAAGGTCTACAGTTTCTAATGGAGGACAAAGAGCATGGGGAGGGGTGTAGGATGCAACTGTTAATGGGATAAGAAAAGAGTATATAAAAGTTCTAGACTGTAGAAAGTGTGAAAGTGTAATCAAAAAAAGTTGGTTGCTAGCATGAGAAAAGGAAGAAAGAGACTGAGGAAACAGGTAAACAAAAGGAAAATAGAGAGCGAAAGAAAAGTAAAGAAATAAAAATTTAAAATTTTTCAAAAAGAAAAAAGAAAAAAACCTACACTATAACATAATATAGTATTGGAACCTCCCAGTCTTCAGTAGCCTGATGCATGAGAGGTACCTGACAATGAACTTCCTGTCTTCAGCAGGCAGCTCAGGATGGGATGTGCCCCACCTAAAGATGGGAGCTTCTGCTTCCAGAAAAATCCAAGATGGCCACCCTGGTTTCCAAATGCGTTAGCAAATGGGGAGCTGTAGCTTGGGGGTGTGGGTGTGGTCGGCTGGGGGTCCTGAAGGCAGGGTGGGGTTGATCAGGCAGGGGTCCTGAAGGTGGGGTGTGGTTGGTTGGGCAGAGGGGTCCTGGAGATGGGGCTTGGTCAGTCCAGCCAGGGGTCCTACAGGTCCTGACTGTTGTGTCATAATGGCGGCAGCCACAGTAACCAAACCTGCAAGTTCTGTGACAGAGGACTTCCAGGCAATAGCAGGCAGCTGGCAATCCACTGGGGGTCTGTGGTCAGTCCACTGGCTACCACTGGACAATCCGCAGGTGGACCTCAGGCGGTGGGTGATGGGTAGGTGAAAAGCAGGCGATAGGCAAGAGGAAGGCAAATGGCGGATGATAGGTGCCAATCAGTGAGCAATCTGCCCTCAAAAAGTAGTCAATATGCTGGCAGACTGCAGGTGATCGCAGTGGACAAGTGGGGTAAACAGCAGGGGATTGATAAGCAGCAAAGACTGTCTCACGAGAAACTGATATCTTCTGCTCGAAACCCGAGTTATGGAGTGACAAGGAACGCAGCCTCCCTCTAGTCCGCCATCTTAGATCCTCCAGTAATAGTTCAATAAACCCTTTATTTCAGAGATTGCTCAGTATCTCTCTCTCTTTCTCTCTCAAATGGTACTAGGAACTGAACCCAGGGCCTCATGAATGCTAGGCTAGGCAAGTGCTCTACTACTGAACTATATCCTCAGGCCTGGTGTGTTCTCTTGATGAAATAATTGCATAATAATTGAAATTATGCTTTCCAAAACAACCTAAGGAAAAGTCAGGAAACGAAGGATATTGAGTTTGGTTATACATATCATTTTGTGTAGAGCAAAATGACTAGAAAGAAAAACATGACAATTGTGGATGAAGGCTGCATTATTGGAGGTAGAGAGTCAACTGGAGTAATCCTTGGTCCTCTGGAGTAAAATCTAAGATTAGGAGAACAGAAACAGGGATGCAGCAAGGCAGTGATGGTAATTAGCAGGTCTATTGCAAGGTGAGAGAAAGGCAAGAGAGAAAGGGGTGGGCAGATCTGAAATCCCCCAAAATGATTAGGCTTCAGCTTTGCTAGGATAGAGGTGGGAATCTGCAGGGTGAGGAACCCTTCAGGCCCAGTGCTTCTGCAGTGACTTCTCTTTGGGGCAGTCGGATGCCTGCACTGTGTGGAAACTGCAGCAACGCACCTGTGTGCTTGGTCACTGTGACCTTCCTGGCCTGCCATCCCTGGCAGGTGGTCAGCTGGCTTGGAGCAGCTTGTGGGCACATGTGCGACCTTGGGAACATGATGTGTGCTCCTACCTATGGAGAAAGGAGTTAGACCCCATTCTGTGGAATGGACAGAGAAATAGGTGTTGCCATTCAGTGGCTCACAGTAGTTTGCCCACCTTCCCAAGATGCATTTCTTCCACAGCCCCACCCACCCTAGGAGAGGGGGATTTTATGTCTTTATGGTGTTCCATGACGGACATTGAGTCCTCTGGGCCAACTGCCTGTCAGGAGTCCTTTTACAGTCACCCGCTTCTCTTATCTCTCCCTTCTCCCATCCCACACACTACCCCACTAAGAGCTATGCACACATCGGAAGTGGATTTATCCACGTTTGTTTTGTTAATTATCAATCACACAGTGCATTAGTTTCCTAGGGCTGCCAAAACAAAGTACACAAACGGGATGACTGAAAACAACAGAAGTTTATTTTCTCACAGTTCATGAACCCAGAAGTTTGAAATGAAAATGTAGACAGGGTTGGTTTCTTCTGGAGCCTCTGGGAGTTCCTTGTCTCCCTTAGCTTCTAAGAGTTGGTGGCCACATCCTTGGAATTCCCGTTGCTCTATTCCTCCGTACTCCAAGACAGCCTCTGTCATCGCCTGCCCTTCTTCCCTGATAGTTCAGGCACTTCTTCTTCTTCTTCTTCTTCTTTTTTTTTCCTTATTATTTTTCTTTATGTAAAGTCATTATTATATTAAGATATGGGTCTAAGACATTAAAAGAGATAAGAGGTATCATGTGAAGCAGGAAATCAATCCAAACAAACTATAGAAATTAAATCAGCTCTGGAGGTGACACATTCTTTTCAGAGCTGTTGTCAAAAGCAGGAATGGAAAACAAAACAAAACAAAAAACCAACCGAAAACCCCCACTCACTTGCAGAAGGAAGCTGGGGTCTTGGCCTGAGAGCTGTTAAGGTCTTTATGATGGGGCAGCCATTCAAGTGCCTTTTCCTGAAAAGACCAAGGAAGAGAAGTCCAATTCAGTTTTAAGGCTTCAGTCAGCTCTGTGGCCAGCAGTTCAGGAGGGACACGCCATGGTGGGAGGACACCCAGTTTTCCTCAGTCCAATCATAGCGCTTGTGTCCACTGGAGGGCGATGATAACCAGATTTGCTTGTTTGGGGTCTGCTTGTCCATCACATAGGTTCCTAGACCTCCACCCAGTTTAACTGTTAGGACACCACCCCCAAAGGAGGCATCATAGTCCTCGAGTGTACAGGACTTGTCTGCAAGATCTTCAAAAAACTCTGCTAAGGCATCCAGTGTTTCCTCTGCTAGTCTTTTGTAGGCAGTTTCATCTAGAGAGCCTGGGTTGCCCAAAGTTCCCGAGTTCCTCAAAGGCATCAAATAGACACTCTGCTTTTCAACATTCAGAATCTGGTTGAGGTAGTGGAGGTTCAAACTGGCTCAGCCGGGCACTCGGGCCACGGCGGTTCCCACGCAGCAGCCCACGGTGGCCGCAAAACAGGGCGAGCTCCACCCGGCGCGGTGCCCTGGTCGGGCCTGGGCTGGGAGGGAGGCCAGCGGCCGCGGGGCGCCCGAATGTCCACATGCTCTTCTTCTTTCATTTTTTTTTAATTAATTTATTTTTTAAAATTTTTACAGACTGCATTTTGATTCATTGTACACAGATGGGGTACAACTTTTCATTTCTGTGGTTGTACACAACATGGATTCACACCATTCATGTAATCATACGTCTACATAGGGTAATACTGTTTCATTCTACTATCTTTCTGTCCCCCACTCCATTTTCCTCTACACCAACCAAAGTTCCTTCATTCTTCTCTTCCCTCCGCCCCCTCATTTTATATCGTCATCCACTTATCAGAGAAAACATTCGGCCTCTGGCTTTTTGTGCTTGGCCTATTTCACTTAGCATGAAATCTTCCAACTTCATCCATTTACCAGCAAATGCCATGATTTTATTCTTCTTTATGGCTGAGTAATATTCCATTGTGTATGTATACCACAGTTTCCTTATCCATTCTCAATTGAAGGGCATCTAGGTTGGTTCCACAATCTAGCTATTGTGAATTGAGCTTCTGTGAACATTGATGTGGCTGCATCTCTGTAGTATGCTGATTTAAAATCCTTTGGGTATAAACCGAGGAGTGGGATAGCTGGGTCAAATGGTGGTTCCATTCCAAGTTTTCTGGGGAATCTTCATACTGCTTTCCAGAGTGGCTGCACCAATTTGCAACTCTATCAGCAATGTATGGTTGTGCCTTTTTCCCCCATCCTCCCCAATACTTAGTATTGCTTGTGTTCTTGATAATAGCCATTCTAATTGGAGTTAGATGCAATCTTAGTTAGGGTTGTTTTAATTTGCATTTCTCTAATTACTAGGGATGATGAGCACTTTTTCATATATTTGTTGATTACCTGTATATCCACTTCTATGAAGTGTCTGCCCAATTCCTTTTTCTTTTGTTTGTTTTTGCGGCGCTGGGGATTGAACCCAGGGCCTTGGACTTGCAGGGCAAACGCTCTACCAACTGAGCTATATCCCCAGCCCTGCCCAATTCCTTAGCCCATTTATTGATTGGGTTCTTTGTATTTTGGGTGTAAAGTTTTTTAAGTTCTTTATAAACTTTGGAGATTGGTGCTCTCTCTGAAGTGTGTGTGGAAAAGATTTTCTCCCACTCTATAGGCTCTCTTTTCACATTATTGATTATTTCCTTTGCTGAAAAAAAGCTTTTTAGTTTGAATCTGTCCCATTTATTGATTCTTGCTTTTATTTCTTGCACTATGGGGGTCTTGTTAAGAAAGTGTGGTCCTAAGCCAACATGGTGGAGATTCGGGCCTACTTTTTCTTCTATTTGGTGAAGGGTCTCAGGTCTAATTCCTAGATCCTTGATCCATTTTGAGTTGAGTTTTGTACAGGGTGAGAGATAGGGGTTTAATTTCATTCTACTGTATATGGCTTTCCAGTTTTGCCAGCACCATTTGTTGAAGAGGCTCTCTTTTTTCCATTGTAAATTTTTGGCACCTTTGTCTAGTATAAGATAACTGTACTTATGTGGGTATGTCTCCATGTCTTCTATCCTGTACCATTGGTCTACCTGTCTATTTTGGTGCCAATACTATGCCGTTACTATTGCTTTATAATAAAGTTTAAGTTCTGGTATAGTGATACCTCCTGCATCACTCTTCCTGCCCAGAATTGCTTTGGCTATTCTGGGTCTTTTGTTCTTCCAGATGAATTTCATGATTGCTTTCTCTATTTCTATGAGAAATGTCATAGGGATTTTAATTGGAATTGTGTTAAATCTGTATAGTGCCTTTGGAAGTATGGCCATTTTGATAATATTAATTCTGCCTATTCAGGATCATGGGAGATCTTTCCATCTTCTAAGGTCTTCTTCATTTTCTTTCTTTAATGTTCTGTAGTTTTCATTGTAGAGATCTTTCACCTCTTTGGTTAGATTGATTCCCAAGTTTTTTTTTTTTTTTTTTCTTTTTGAGGCTATTGTGAACAGAGTTGTTTTCCTCATTTCCCTTTCAGATGTTTCATTGCTTATGAATAAAAATGCTTTAGATTTATGTGTGTTGATTTATATCCTGCTATTTTGCTGAATTCATTTATGAGATCTAGAAGTTTTCTGGTGGAGTTTTTTGAATCCTCTAAATATAGAATCATGTCATCAGCAAATAGTGACAGCTTGAGTTCCTCTTTTCCTATTCGTATCCCTTTAATTTCTTAGTTCAGGCATTTCTTGTAAGGACATCAGTTAATGAATTTAGGCCCAACTGTAACCTAGTATAACCTCATCTTAACTAGTTATATCTGCAAAAACACTTTTTCCACATAAGATCACAATCTGAGGTTCTGTATAGACATGAATTTTGAGGGAACAGGTATCTAATATAACAGGTTT
The DNA here is from genome assembly GCF_902686445.1 of Sciurus carolinensis. Taxonomy (NCBI): domain Eukaryota; kingdom Metazoa; phylum Chordata; class Mammalia; order Rodentia; family Sciuridae; genus Sciurus; species Sciurus carolinensis. The sequence continues at coordinate 64,266,057 of NC_062227.1, forward strand.
GTTTTTTGTTTTGTCTTTTGTAGTTGTTATGGTTTGGATGTGGTGTCCCCCAAAAGCTCACATGGGAGACAATGCAAGAAGTTTTGGAGGAGAGGTAACTGGAGGCAATGGGGTGTAGCTGGAGGAAGTGATTCACTGGGGCCATGGATTTGGGGCATATATTTTGTAACTGGAAAGTGGACTGTCTCTCTTTCTGCTTCCTGATCACCATGTGAGCTGCTTCCCTCTGCCACACTCTCCCACCATGATGTTCTGCCTCACCTCAAGCCCCAGGAATGGAGCTGTCCTCCTATAGACCAAGATCACTGAAACTGTGAACCCTCAAATACACTTTTCCTCCTTTAAAATTGTTCAGGTCAGATCTTTTAATCAAAGAGCAAAAAAAGCTGACTAAGACAGCAGTGCTGGGACTGGAACCCAGGGCCTCACACATGCTAGGGAAACACTCTACTGCTGAGCTACACCCTCAGCCTGTAACAAATATTTTTTTCCTATTACTTTATACTGGAAAAATAATAACATTAAAAAAATAGCCAGGCCTATTAAATAAGGTAGATGATAAAGCAGGACAAAAGAGTTGTGACTGAGAGATAGAATGGCTTAAAAAAATGTTTCAAACACAGTTTTTGTTTCAGACACAAAGTAGCAGGGCCTCAAGGTACAACCACTAGATCTAGAGTCTTCAGTTGAGATAAACTTCTGAATTCCCCACTACTCACGGCAAACCTTCAGGTAAGTAACTTCATTGTTCCCAGCATCAACTTTCACACTTGTACATAAAGAATGGTATGGTTATTGAAGACCTCAGCCATCTCTAGTCAGCCAACTGTGCCTTCTGAGAGGTCCAGTGGAATTATTTTACTGAGGAAGTAGAACTTTTCACTGTCTTTTTCCTCTGAAAAGGCTGAAGAAGGAACAGAAAGGAGTGAATGAGATTTCAACAACTACCTGTTCTCTTGTGAAGGCCAGGGTCCAAAAAGAGCCCATGAATGAGTCTTTGGCTGATCTGAAATGTTTTGCACAATGAAGTCAAGCCATTTGAGGGAGTCTGCAATGGACATGGGGAGTAGGAGTTTAGAGAGACATGGTGGAGGCCTTGAAGCCAGTGGAAAAAGGTCTACCTGGGAATGAAGATGGCCAAGAAATTCTCAGGACCTAAGGGGAGAGGTGGTCATGGTTCAGTGTTGGGTTATTTGCCCAGCAGTTCTGTAACATTCCCAGGACAACAACTGACACCTCTCATTTGTTTCTCAACCTTCAGTAACACTAATCAGTGTCCCATAGAAGTGATATTTAGCAGCGGGTTGGAAGAAATGATGCTGTGTTCTCATCTGGCAAGTCATGGTGGGGCACCCACACTCAGGACTCATAAGTGAGTCTTCAAAGGAGGCAATTGGGTGTGCTGGAGATTGCAGTCAGCAGTGGCTAGAAGAGCTGCACCACACCCACCCCACCACCTGTGCTGTGGAGTTCCAGCTAATCTAATTTGCCTCTCAAAGCACAAAGTACTCTAGATGACTTCTGTTTTGCATACAGGGCCACAGTCTCCAATAGGAAGTCAATGCACTCTGACTAGCACTGGGGTCACATATTTATTATAAATTCGAGGCCTCTGAGAACTACTATTTTGATGTAAAAAATTATTTAAATGTTCCCACTTGCAAATCAGACTTATTCCAGGATTTTTCTCAAATCTCGCTCTTAGCCTCTGCCTTGCCTTATCTCTCCACTGGTTTGCTTGATCACATTTACAAAAAGTTTACCATTCTTTTCCATTCTGACCTCAAAAACTTAGCCTTCCCTTTAAAAGGCTTGAGAATATTTATAAATCTTTTGATCCAGGGTACAAATTAACTCCTGTACAATCTACACGGGGTCCTGCAATATCTTTCTACATCTACCACTCACCCCCACCTGTTCAGTGGCCTCTGTACAATGCCTGGTCTAGGTCCTTCTTATTTTGTTATATGTGTGAAATTCTTGCTCCCCACCTTCTGTCTTATCTTCTTAGAAATACTGCCCTTCCCATAGGCCAGAGCTACCCTACCTTTCAAGTTACTACAAACTGGACCAGCTATGACTATCACCTAATTTGGGGTAAGTAAAATTTCTCCTAGGAATTTGTGCTTTTTTGTTTTTGTTTTTGTGCTGGGGATGGAATCCAGGGCCTCATACATGCTAAGCCCCTGTTCTGCCCCTGAGCTACACACCCAACCTCCTGTCACTCAAATGTTCATAAATATATCTACCAAGTAATATGTATTTATTATGTATAATAAGTGTAGATAATAAAATGAAAAAGACAGACAGATGTTCCCCATAGATGAGATTGTTCAAAGACATTATATTGTACTTTTAAAAATGTAACCTACAAATAAGTATTACTTGTGCAAAACAATACTTTCGTAAAAGTCCATCTGCCTATTCAATAGACTTCTTGTCAGGTGCAGTGAAACAAAAAGGGCAACTGCCAAATTCCCATAAGGCTTTGCAAGTTCCCACAGGCCTCTTCTATGGCTGGAGTCAATTGCCTTTTTATACCTTCTGGACATCCAGAGGTCTCTCCCAACTCAGTGGTCTTGCCACGTTGTAGAAAGCATATTATCAAGGTTCCACAAACTTTGGCTAATGGAAGTGACATTTGCACACTAAAAAATGTTGGGTCCATTATAGAGATTATATCTGATAGCACTGGTCTTGCTTTGTAAATCTAGTTAAATAATTTTGATCCGCAATTTAAGGCTGTTCATTCATCATTTGGAAGGTGCCGTCGTGGTCTGCATTAAGGCGATCACTGGAGTGTGCGCCGTGCAGAGCGGGCCACATCCACATCTCCGTTCTGCCTTCACTCTCACATATGCATGTTCTAGCTCTTGGCTGAAGCACAAAGAACTACCTTTCCAAGTTATATTGCTGACTAATTTATGTCTGTTTATTTGTGGTGCCGGTTCCTAGCCTGGGCCATTTCTACCACAAAGGTTCACTGTTTTTTCTTACACCATAAAGGAACAAAAATCCTGGGAGAAAGACCATTTCTACCAGATATGGTACTTTTTAAATGATCTGTAAATTAAGATGAGGTCATAAATGCTTGTATTTGCCTAAAGAAATTCTGGGAGGATATACTTGAAGCTAAAAAAAGTAATTATTTGCCTATGAGGATTGGGAAGACAAAAACCGCAAGCATGAGGGACCCCAAAATGTTCTCACCATAAAACATTTTATACCCTGAAATTAATGAACCATGTGAGCGTATTACCTGTTGAGAATGAAAAGAAAAACCCTTGGCTATCGGGGTGGACCTACCGAAGAGCCAACCTTGACTTTGGAATTGTGTAACTGTCATCTTCTGCCCCTGAATGTTCCTTTTGTTAGCCCCAGTCTGTCCCACAGGTGTGGTAAGTTACAGGTGGCAAAGAATTAACATTTATGAAGCTAAGTGCAAATAAAGGACACCTGCCCCTCTTGCTCTTCTTCCTCAAGAGAGAAACTTGGCACATGAAGGATGAAGTGTGTAGTGCTTGCTGCTGGACAGGCAGGATTCAAAAAAATCTTCCAGTGCAAATGGAATTTTGTCAACTTCTTTTCTAAATTTTTTTTAGTTGGTGACGGACCTTTATTTTATTCACTTATTTGTATGTGGTGCCGAGAACCGAACCCAGTGCCTTGCACATGCTAGGCAAGTGCTCTGCCACTGAGCCACAACCTCAGCCCTTGTCAATTTTTTTAAAAAACATTTTTTAAGTTGTCTATGGACCCTTATTTTTATTTATTTATTTATTTATTTATTTATTTATTTATATGCAGTGCTGAGAATTGAACCCAATGCCTCACACATGCTAGGCAAGTGATCTACCACTGAGCCACAACCCCAGCCCAAATTTTGTCAACTTCAATGATTTTTTTTAATTACATGAAACTCCAGAGTCTCTCTCTTACTCTGTCTCTTTATTTAAGAGTGCGTTACATTGTGTTTCTGATTACAAAAATAAAACACGTCTGTTGTAGAAACTGTGGGATATACACACAAAACAGAGGAATAATTCACAAATATGTAAGTCATAGTTTAACAGGGCCTGAGTTAGCCTTCCATAGCTTCACGCATTTACGAGGCAGGGAATGAATTCCAATTTTGTTGTAACGTATAGTTTATTTTTTCTTTACATAAGATATGTTATATCAAGCAGAGTGTTGGCAGGAGCCAGGGCTCCCTTTTGAAACTGCTAATCAGCAGGCCCATTTTATAAACATGTTGCAATCCAAAATTCACATGGAACTTGGTTACTTGGAATGCAAGACAGTTTTCCCATGGAAACAATATAAAAGTGATGACAAGATTGTGAGGCAAGACAACAGGAAGTCCATGTGGTCCACAGGGACTCAGTGCCCACTGAGCCTTACTACCCTGGAAGGACCCTGGAAGGAAGGAGGCCAGGTCACTTCTTAGCTTGAAAAAAAGAAACTAAAAATCTATACAAAAAGTATTTTGTTAAACTGATACACACACCACACACACACACACACACACACACACACACACACACACTGGGGTGAACTTTTATCCATGATTTACCTTCAGTCCTTTTATTTCTCCTTGCTTCCTCCATCACTGCAAGCCTGGCAGTCTCCACCTCTCACCTTTATTCATGATTTCCTTCCAGCCTTTGCTACTTTTTAACCCTGTCCCCACTTTTGCTGCTTCATCATTCTCAGTCTTGATTTTGAATTCAAATCATCTTCAAGTCCATCTGTGAAGTTTTAAAATTAGAATAACCTTGTGTGTAGAGGCCAGAACATAACCTTGTGTGTCATTCCTGCCCTTTCCCCAAGGGCTCTGACCCCCCTGGGGCTGCCTGGTGTCGGAGCCTGTCCTCCTCTGGCCTGTGAGAGTAACTCCACTATGGCCACCGCCACATGCAGTTGTGCTGCAGCAACCATGGCAACAAGCGGCATGGTCCTTACTAGTCACTGGTCACTTGCTCTGTCCTGGAGCACTGTCTTCTAAGAAGGCAGCATTTTTCCCGTCTGTCTAGACCTTGAGACTCACTCTCACATAATCAAAAGTGAAGGCCAACAACTATCTTTGAGTAATTCTTTAGTTTCCTAAAGCTGACATAACAACCATCATACACTGTTGGCTTAACCAACAGAAACGTACCCCCGTTCTGGAGGCCAGAAGTCCACCATCAGGTCCTCAGGTTTGGTCTCTCCTGGGGCCTCTGTCCTTGGCTTGCAGATGGCTGCCTGTTCACTGTGCCTTCAGACAGTCTTTCCTGTGTCCGAGCATCCTGTGTGTCTCTCCTATGTCCCGGTTCCCTCTTGTAAGGGCAGCAGTCAGACTGGATTAGGGCCACCCACACCCTAGCACCACTATGTGACTCCATCCTCTCTTTGAAGATCTTATATTCGAATACAGTCATGTTCTGAGGTATTGGGGCATGTGCATGTACTTTGGGGGGTACAACTCAGCCACATCAGGTAATGTAAGCACTCTGTCTCCACTCCTTCACACTCTGGCTCTGCCGGTTGTCCGACCTAGGTTCAGAAACAGGACAAGGATGCTGGCTGATCTTTGCTGATTGTTTAACAGGGAGAAAGGTAAAACTGTGTCAGGGCAGTATGTTAGGGGGGCCTGTGTATTGGTAGCAGTAGCTGTACATATTATTTTCTCCCAGGCCTCGGAATTGAACTCAGGGCCTTATGCATGTTAGGCAAGCGCTCTACCACTGAGCAACACACCCACTCCCTTTTCATTTTTAAAAATTTGAGATACGGTCTTGCTAAATTGCCCAGGCTGGCCTTGATCTTGGGATCCTCCTGCCTCAGCCTCCTGCACCTCTGGAATTCCAGGAGTGCCCTCCATGGCCAGCTGGCACCGTACCTTTTGAGTTGGCAGGCACTGCTCTGCATGCTTTATATGTATCCTTTTCTTTAAATCTGCCAGTAACCCAGGGATAAGTATTGTTATTACCTCCAAATTACAGTAAGGGGAAAATACAGAGGTTGAGTAATTTATCCAAAGTCCTCTAGCTAGAATGCTAGCTTTACATAAAAAAATTGGAAAGAAAGACTATAAAAATCAAGAAAAGATGAAAAGAGAAAATGATAGGGGAAGGCAAGGGAGAGAGACTAAGCAGATTCACAGAAACTAGAAAAGGCAAGGATGCAGGCCCACCGAGAGAAAGAAAAAAACAGCGTGCGCTGGTCTCCATCTTAAGATGGGCCTAGTTGGTATCAGGGAAGTGGTTGTTGGAAATCGTGATAATTTGGGTACTAGTGCCACAGGTGTCCTCAGTTGAACTCACAAGTTAGTGAGGCCTGTGTGTACCTGGTGATAGGTGTGAAGTGTGAGTCACAGTGCCTGACACACAGCCAACAGTAGGTGGATGCTAATGATGAGGATGTGACTGCTTTCTACCCTTAGGAGGCAAATGCATTGGTTTCAATCTGGGAATAAGAAAAGTTAGGTGTAGAGTCATTTAGGTGGCAAACAGAGTGTGAACCCCGTGCTGAGCCTAGTGCTGAGCCCTGTGCTGGGCGGTGGGAAGAGGCCAGAAGAGACCTGCATCCAGGCCTGGGGGAGAGGGAGAAAGAAGATAGGTGTATTAGTCAGGATTCTCTAGAGGAACAAAATCTACAGGAAGTATGATCATAAAAAGGGGGTTTATTAGATTGGCTTATGCAACCAGAAGCTGGGAAGTCCACAATGGCTGTCTGCGGGCTAAAGATCTGGAAGAACTAGCAGTTGCACAGTCCAAGAGGCGGAAGCCCCAGAACAACAGGGATCAAGGGTGCTACCCTACTCCGAGACCGAAGGCTTCTGGAAACTCCCTGGAGAATCACTAGCAGAGTTTGCTTTGGAAGACTGAAGGAGTGAGAGTCTGATACCCTCGCATTATTGAAGCAGCAATCAAGAACCTCTTCAAGAAGAATCAAACTTGCATCTGCTGTTGCTTGCTTGTTCTTCCAACTTTTATTCCATCCAAGCCACCATCCTATTGGACAGAGCTGCCCATGTTAGGGAGGGTCTCCACTTCAATTCACTATCCCATGTTCAATCATTCCTAGGCACACCCTCATTGACACACCCTCATTGACACGCCCAGAAGCCTCTTAATCATCAGCATCTCTTAATCCAATCAAGTTGACAATTCAAATTAACCATTACAATGGGCCATGACACTCCAGTGTGAGAAGGGCCAAGGTCATATAAGATGTGATGGGAGCACTTGGGGCAGAGCCAATCTGGCTCTGCAGTCATGGGAAAGCTACCCAAGGGGTGACTTCCATTGTGACCTTCCAAAAACATGTCAAGCTTCTCTTGTTTGCTTGCTTAATTTGCATACATTTATCATGGACCTTTAAAGTCCAAAGTATTGTGCTAAAGCTAGGCACACAAGAGTGACGGAGAAAGACGCAACTGTCTCCTTGTGGGACTTACAACGTATTAGGAGAGGTAGACGTTAAATGGGTCATTGTACCAAGAGGCGGTGGGAGAGAAGGAACAGTTAGAGAGCAGCATTGGCAGAGGTCTGGGCTGGGACAGGATCCACTGGAAGTTTCTGCCAAGGAGCATGAGATGAGGCTGGAGGAACAAGTGGGTTCAGACCATGGGCAGCCTTGTGGAATTTCTGTGGAACTGAGGCTTCATCCTGCATCCCCGGGGCAGTGATTGGATTTCCTTTTAGAAAGTTCTGGCAATGAGAGGTAATTCCTTGTTTTCTTTAATCCCCCTTCCCCTGCTAAGCATGGAGCTGGTGGGAGCAGGAACAAGTTGCGGAACAGCCTTTTCTGCAGTGCCCACCGCCCCTGGAAAAGGTACCCACGGAGGGAAAGGCGGGGTGGGGGGTGTGGGAGACCCGAGTGTATTCCCAGAGCCACCACACTGGCTCCTTGAGCCTGGCACAACTACATGAGTCCTCAGTTTTCTCCTTGGCAAAACCAGAGGGTGAGTTAAACTCCTGTGGCCTAGAAGCTGTATTTGAGAAGAGTATTCATAGAAAAAAAATAAAGTCTTTTCAGAAACTGTGTTTACTTTGGGGTTTGATAAAAGAACATAAAAGACTTTGATTGGCACTATTTAAATATTTGTTCCGGGACTGATATTTGCATTTAAAGTGAAATGAATTGATGCCCCTTATTTATGATTAACTCTGAAGCTCAGGGGAAGGGGATAATATACTGAGTTAGAAGGCAGATACATCAGAAAGAACATGAGTAAAGTAAAACCCTTGCTACCAGCTTTTTCTTTTATTCACTAACCCTGTCTCTATCTTGCTCCTACATTTTCAAGTGGATTTAAAAAACATTCTTAATGCTTTTAAAGGTTTCATAACCTCAGGGGGAAATGCATACAATTGAACTACATAATAAACAGTAAATACCAATTGCCCCCCAATGAAAAACTAATGGTCTTTGAGAACATTCTACAACAGACTCCACTTAGCAGCTAATATTCTCCTGCTAATGGTCAATTCACTTTCAGCAATAAGGTCCAAAGCAAATGACCTAATAATTTTTAAAGAACAAAGAGTACAATAAATGGACTGCAAATCGCCCCATTCTCTGTAAGCACCACTCTCATGAGTGAAATTGCAAATTGCTAATGGCCAGAATATTGGACAAATGGAAATTTTCCTCTGAGGGACCTGAGAAGGTGACAAAAGATAATGGCTTTCACAAAGAGGACTGGAAGCTGGGAAAATTGAGTCCTTGCCTCTGTAGCCCAATCTGAGCTGTGAAGGTGGTAACGATCAGAAGAGAGCCTTCTCTGTGATAGCCTGGAGGCAGCTCTCAGGTGGCTTGCTATTTGTTTCAAGGGAATATTGAAGCCAGAATCAGGTACACTACTGGAACTTAAAATCCTGGATCAATTTAACAAAATCCACCAAACTTCCAGGGAGGATAGTAAACATAATATTATTTTGCATGTTGTTTTTTTGGGTACTTGTGATATGCCGCCTGATTTATGATGGTAAATGGTAAAAACTAACTTAAGGACAAGTGAATAGATTAAATTCTATTCAAAAGGGAAAGCTTGGATAGGAAAACCAAAATATTGTAAAAAGATTATTGCAATGGAGTGAACATCTGCACTCTATTCTCCCCAAATTCATATATTGCAATTCTTACTCTCCATGTGACCTATTAGGAGGTAGGATCATTAGGAGGTGATTAGGTCATGAGGGTGAAGCTGTCATGAACAGGATCAGTGTCCTTATGAGAGGGACCTTGAAGAACACTCTCTTTTTCTTTCTTTCTGCCAAGTGAAAATGCAATGAGAAGATGGCAGTCTTTGCAACCCAGTGTCCTCATCAGAATCCCACCATATGCCACCCTAATCTTGTGGTTCCAGCCTCCAAAACTGAGAAAAATAGATCTTTTGTTTCCAAGGCACTCAGTCTAAGGAAATTTGTTTTAGCAACCCAAAGACTAAGACAATTATAGAGCTACGTGTGAATCTCACAACTGTGAGCTCATTTTATGGATAAAAGAGCTGAATCTATTTTATTATATGCAGGCTCAGTCCTGAAATTTCCCTCCTCCCTCCATTAATTCCCTCCTTGTTTGATCCTAGGTAAAAGAGAAGAAAAGAATATATTTTAATAAAGGATTCTCCAATAATCTACTCAAATTATCTCATTTCTCTGTTGTCCTTTACATCAGAACTTCCCCTAAAACTTGTTCTTCTTGTCTTATCCAACTATCTTGAACCTACTCTGCCCAGCCATTTGACCCAAAACTCTTCGGAATCTCTGTCATAGAATCCCCTAGGCAAACTTCAGGCCTCATTTTATTGACACGGGAGAAGAATTTCAACCAGCCATCGTGGTCTCCTTCCTGAACAGCTTTCTCCACTTGGATTTCATGATGACAGATGCAGCGTCAAACAAATGGCACCAGCAACTCATGCTTCCTCTTGCAGTAAAAAGAGCTCTTCTGAAGGCTGGAGAGATAGCTCAGTTGGTAGAGTGCTTGCCTTGCATGCACAAGGCCCTGGGATCCATACCCAGCACCGCCAAAAAAAAAAAGAGCTCTTCGTGTGCAGTTGCTGCCAGTCCTGCACTTTCCAGAGCCTTTCCCCCTAGCCAAGGCAATGGACTATGAGGTGAGCTGGCCAAGGAGTGCCTTTGTTACTCTGTTCTTCTCCATCTAGCTGCACATGGATGCCCAGGTGACTTTGGAAACAGGTGACAAAGCTTCTGTCAGGCTGTGTCCCTGAATGATTGGGTGGAGGAGAGCCCATCTGCTGTGTGTTAGATGAACTTCAAAACTCCAGTGCAGCAGCAGAGTTCTGGTGATTGTGGCCTCTTCCTGCACAACTGGGCCTCGAAAGGCAAGGAGGACTTGGGGAGCACTCACTCAATGATTCTCCTGTTCTTCTATGGGCATCTACTTCCTCGGCAGTTCTGGGGTCCACTTCTGGTTTGATCAAGTAGGAAAATGTGCCTGAAATATCATCTTGGTGGTTGGTGGCCCACTCTGTAGCCTCATGCACCAGAGCAGAGGGAGAAGTTTGGGGTCAGTTACTGTCTAAGTGGGCAAACTACCAAGTGCTTATGTCCTCTACTTGGCTCCTTCTTCTTTGGCCTTATCTCCCATCCTCCCATCCTCTACTCCACCCACCCTACATCCCCTTTGGCTTTCTTGAATCTTCTCTGGATGTAGTAAATCATGGAAAGCTTCTATGAAAATGTTTTCCTCCAGCGCCCAGCAGGACTTTATGAACTTTGTGATCCCTGGCAAAATAGTCAATTTTTCCTAATTCCATTTTTCACCAGTAAGTGAGAAGGATGGAACATAATACAGGGCTGTTTCCCACTCAGATAAGAGGGTGCAATGCCAGGATACTATCAGATCGATGAGCTATTGCTATTAAAGCCAAAGAGAGAGAGAGAGAGAGAGAGAGGGAACTTTTTTTTAAAATCATGCATTTTAAATAAGGGGAGTGGATCTAGCTTTCTATTTGTCCCCAACCAACTCTGTCACATTGACTCCTATACACAGCAGAGTTGTTGGCATTTTGGTAGAAATGTTTTAATTCTGTAATGAATATAAACCTCACAGTCTTGTGGAACTCACTATGAGCTCACTATGTGCTAAAACCTTGATTATCTAGAATCATCGGAGAAGGAATTGCTCCAGAACTGTGCCTGGCTTCTGGGTTGAATTGGATTTTGTACATTGGGATAAAAAGTCTGTGTTCTTTTCACGACATCTCCAGGGAATTGAGACAGAGCTGTGCTTAGGAATCCTGTGCAGCTTTTTGTGTCCCAGTGAGGACACAGAAAGACTTGCCCACAGGTGGTCAAGGTTGAGAGCTGCCTCTTGACCTTTAGTCTTCTACCAAACTGGGTTCTACTGGGGGTCATCCCATTTATCATTTCAACTCACTTTTGAAGTTTCTTTCCATTTATTATTTCAATGCACATTTTCCCTGCTTCTTGGGTTTCTTATGATTTCGGTCCCAGAGCTGTTGTAGAAAGCCTGCCCCAGGAAGGAGAGACAATCTTTCCAGCACTGAGAGCTGCCAGTGGCATTTACTTTGAGCTGGTCTCTGGGCCTGCAAATCCTGATGCTGGCTTCAGGCCCATAATTAAATTCTGTGAAAACAAATAACTACACACTAGCACAGGAAGTTGGGCTAGTCCCTCCCTCTGTCCATTCAAATGGGTGACCTTAAAACTCCAGACCATAGATAAGCAAGACCATGGATCAGGGAGAACTTTTAAAGACCAGCCAGGAAACCCTGGGTGGTGCTGATGAATCAGGGCTCTGAAGTCATACCAGTGGGTCCACATTCCAGCTCCCACTTACTCTCTGTGCCCCTTGGACAAATCTCCTCTGTAAGATGGCAACAATGCTCCTACTCACATCATAGGGTTGTTGTAAAGATTGTCTGGTTAAGACCGAGGTCTTCCCTTATGGGTGGGGATACGTTCCAAGACCTCCAGTAGATGCCCGAATCCTTAGATAGCACTGAACCCTATATTTTTTTTGCTATATATTTGTACCTATGATAAACTTTAACCAGAACACTTTGCAGCTTGTCTTGGGCATATCCAAATTGTTAGCATTGCTACTGTTATGCTTTGGGGCCATTATTAACTACAATAAGGGTTACTTGAACTCAAGCATGATGATTCTGTGACAATTGATCTGCCAATCAAGAAAGCTGCTAAATAACTAACAGGAGGGTAACATATACAGCATGGATATGCTGGGCAAATGGTTAATTCACATCCCAGATGGGGCAGTGTAAGATTTATGCCATGCTACTCAGAATAGTGCACAATTGAAAACTTATGAATTATTTTTGAAATTTTTCCATTTAATATTTTTGAGTCACAGTTGACCATAAGTAACTGAAATAGCAGAAAAGTGGATAAGAGGGGGCCAACTGTAAAGAGCTAGAATAGTGTCTGGCATTTAGTAAGAACTAGTAAGTGCTTTATTAAATGTGCTTCAGAGCACTTTCCACTTGCCTTGGTAATGGGCCCCTGGTGCCTCTTAGGAATGAGAAATTAAACCTTGGCTACACACATCCTGCTTTGAAATGTAATTTGCTTAATTGGTTCACCATAGTGGACCCAACATAGTGCTCACTTCCTGTCGGGGTTTCGGCCGGACCCCTGGCCCTAGGTGGAGCCTGGCCAAGATGGCACCTGGCAAGCTGCCAGTGCGGTTGAAAAACTGCTATTCTGCACGTATACAACTAATTTCACCTTGAGGAAGTCTCAGTAATTGGTCAGGGCCTCTGCATGATTCTTGCGTGATTCTTAGGTGCTTCAAGTTATACCCATATATGTCTATCTTCTCCCCACATATCATGAATATTCTAATTAGTTGATATAACCTATATCAGTGACAATAACTTCCCAAGAGGAGGAAGAAGAAGAAGAAGAATCTGCTGTTAATAAAGAAGTTTGCCACCCATCACGTCTCCGGGTCGTTCTTGCTGGCGAGAGCGACAACTTCCAGTTTATAAATAAATAAAATAAATAAAAAAGTGCTGGGGATGTAACTCAGAGGTAGAATGCTCCTAGGTTTAATCCCTGGTACCCACTCAACCCCCCAAAAAGGGAGAGAAATGACTAAAAGAACAAGTCTTGTGGTGTTTTAACTTTTTCTCTTCCTATCTTCTCTCCCTTAGTTCTACGGTAGTCTTGAAAACTAATAGCTTTGAAAGGACAAAATGAGTTTGGGACTTCCAAAAGCATTATCTCAAAAAACAAAAAAAAAAAAAAAAAAAAAACAAAACAAAAAAAAACACTTCTGACAGATTAAAAAAAAAAATTGAACTGAAAAACATACGTATAATTGGGGTTCCAGACAGAGAAAAGAAAGAGAAGGGAACAGAAGAAATATTTGAAGAGATAATGTCCACAAGTTTTCCAAAAATAATGAGACAGCAAACTACAAATCTCAGAGAGTTTGGGTATTTATCTCAAGGATAAATTTATCTCAAGGATAAATACCCAAACAAAAGATAGCATGAAGCCCTATACCTGGTACCTCATAACCAGACCTGTGAAAACCAAAGGTAGTCAGGATAACTGGAAGGCAGCCAAAGAAAAGACACTTTACTCTCTGTGTCTTCAACTCAACTTAATAAAGCACTTACTAGTTCTTACTAAATGCCAGACACTATTCTAGCTCTTTACAGTAGGCCCCCTCTTATCCACTTTTCTGCTATTTCAGTTACTTATGGTCAACTGTGACTCAAAAATATTAAATGGAAAAATTTCAAAAATAATTCATAAGTTTTCAATTGTGCACTATTCTGAGTAGCATAATGTTCTAGAAGAACAAAGATTAAGAATGACAGCAGCTTTCTTGCCAGAAAGCACACAAATCATCTTCAACAAAAGATGCAAACATCTTTAAAGTACCAAAAGAAGAAACTGGGAAGCCAGCATGCTATACCTAGTAACAATGCCTCTTAAAAGATGAAGGAGAAATAGACTTTCATACAAGCGCAAGCTGACAGAGTTCATTGCTGGGAGACTTACTTCTACAAGAATATCACAGGACAGACCTGGGGAGCAGAAGGAATGTGGTAGGGAGAAAAGTGGGTGTACAAGAAGAAATGAAGAGCAACAGAACCACTGACATGAAAGTCCATACCAAAGACACTTTCTTCTTTCTTTTTACTGGCTCTGAAGGGGAACCAACTTTCTATAGCAAAACCTTAGTGATTGTGATTTATAATAAATAAAAAAGTAAAATATACCCTGAGAGCAGCAGAAAGGAATGGAAGGGATGAATCGGAAGCATATTTTTATAAGGTAGAGGTGGTCAGGAACATGCTTTGCATTTTTGCCAATTGAGAGGATATGACTTGTTAATGTAAAAAGGTATAAATGAAGAACAGAACCTTTAATTCAGTCTGCACTCTACAATCCTTCTAGAAGTTACCTTTACCTGTACTATCAGGCAGTGATTCAGTTTTATTTTTCTTTGTATAGTACATTTGTTTTCCCAACAAATTCTACTAGATAATATTTTCCCTATTGTTTTGTGAATTCATCATGAATTCAGGTTCAATAGGAAGTGATCCATCACTGAGTTTTTTAGAGTATTCCATAGATCTACATGTTTCTTCTTTTAGCAACATCATTAAAAATACATAGGGCTGTTAGAAAACTAGGAATAGAAAGAAGTATTTTTTAATAAAGTTTGATAAAATTTATTTATAAAACATGTACAGAAAATATCAGAATTAATGAGAATCCTCAGGCACATTTCTTCTAAAGTTGAGAACAAGATGAGGCAGTCCAGTATTCTGGTGTTATTTAAAGTAGTAGTGGAGGTTCTGATCAATCCTTTAAAGTATAAAAGGGAGATCAAGGACACATTAGAAAAAAGAGATTAAACTCCTAGTATATGCATTAATATGATCATCTACAGAGAAAAGCAAAGAGAGTAGTACAAAATTATGAGAAATAATGAGTTACACATGATTTTCTGAACCCAAGTTCCATCCCCAAATTGCTAGCACTTTTCTACTTGACAGAAAAGATAATTCTACCAATATAATTTCTACCAACCAGAAAATATAATTTTGAAAAGAGACCATTTACAACAGCAACAAAACTAGAAAATGCTAGGAACTGAACAAGAATATGTAAGATTTCTATGAACAAAAATTTTAAATGCTGATAAATGACATTAAAGATGATCTGAATAAATGTTGGGACATTTTGCTCTTAATGGGATAATCTAGGATTATAAATACATCAATGGAATATCAGCCAGAATTCCACTATGGATATTTTGAGGACCTGGAACATTTTGCTCTAAAACATACAGAAGAGTAAAAGTTCATGCAGAACCTATTCTAAAGCTACAATTGTTTCATAACAAAAAGTTTCTTTTTAAAGTCAATGAGTAGCTAGGTTGATCTTAAAGATGGTGAAGGGTAACCTGGGCCGCCAGATATATTTACTTATTTTTGTTACAAATGAGTATATGAATTGCTACAGTATATAAGTTGGTGTCAGCTGGACCTCGGAGCTGGGCTGGACATTCAACAGGGAAAAACAAGTACCCCCGCTGCTGCCCATAGAGGTAGGACACTCAGCATGTGTTCAAACCAATGCCAGTGATTTTCAGCTTCCTGTAACATGAAGTGACTACCTTCATGGGTCTATAAGAGAGTGCACTTAGGTGAGCAAATAGTTCTCAACAGCTACACAACAGGTAGAGCTTGTTCCAGTAAATATTGTGAGAACTGTGCTTTTATAGGCAGCGTGAGTCGTTGCTATGAATTTTTTGTAATGATTGCTGGCTTGGCTAGTGTGATTTCAGTCTTTTAGTTTATTACACGTGACTCCGAGTTTGAGAATCCTGTTAGACATCGGCACGGAGATTCCAGGTTGACAGGTGGATGTGCCTGGGGCTTGCCAGAGAGGGAACCCTGAGTCTGACAGCAAGTCAGTTATACATCTGTGTCCCCGGGGCTGAGAGAGCACACAGAAGAGGCGTGCAGACACAGAGAAGGACAGGGTGAAGATGAAAGTCTTCAAGAACGCTGGCATTTAGAATTTGGGGTGCTGAGGAGGAGTCAGCACCGGAGTAGAGGCCCGTGTGGCGGAGCAGAATCAGCGCCTCAGTGTTCTAAGAATGGAGGGGAATTCAACTGTTGTAGTTGCTGCTGAAAGATCTGCTCAGGTGTAGGGTGAGACATGACTTTGACGTGAGTCACCGTTTGACATGAGGATGACCTCGAGAAGTGCCATTTCAGCAGAATGGTGGACACTGGGAAAGCCCCATGGGAGTGGGTTTAAGAACCAATAGGAGGTGGGAAAGGAGGAGGCCAGAGGGGGGTTGGGGGAGAAAGGGATTGCTGCAAGACCAGAGTCCTTGAGAGAAGGAAGGGACTGAAACCTGTTACAGCTGGCCTGGAGTGCTCCCCAAAGGCTCACAGATGGAAGGCCTGTTTCCCCACGCAGCAGAGCTCATGGCTAGGGATTAGGGGGAGCTACTGGATCACGAGTGCTCTGCCCCCATCAATTGCTTATTCCACAGTGGGATTCACAGCTGAGCAGATTATTAGGAGGTAGTAAAAACTCTACAAGGTGGCACCTCGTTGGAGTCAATGGGTCCTTGGAGGAGTGCACTTGGGGACTATATGTTTAATCCCGTCACCTTCCTCTGTTTCCCAACTGCCATGAGGTGAGTAGCTTTCTCCACCACACCCTTCCACCATGATGTTCTGCCTTGCTTCAGGTCCAAAGCAATGGGACCAGCTGACCATGGAATGAAGCCTCTGGAAACTGTGAGCCAAAAATAAAATTTTCTTCCTTGAAGTTGTTTTTCTCAGGTATTTTTGTCACAGTGACAAAAAGCTGAGGAACACAGAACCCAAAGCAAAAATGGAAGATGTCCTTCCTCCTCTCCAACTGGAGGGACGATGAAGCTGGCAGAGGTGAACAGGGAAGTTGACAGACTTTGTGGTAGAGAGAGAATAGCTGTTTTCTGCCTGTGTTAGGCAACACCATCGACTGAGACAGCAGGAGGACAGGTAAAGGTGATCTGAGGAGAGAGGAGAAAGTGGGGAATAACCATCACAGAAAGTGAGGAAGAGAATGTTCTAGCAAATTGTAAGAGTATTGACAGGCATTTGTAGGCACCACGTGAGAGTTACAGTCATAATTTTGAAGCAAATCAAGTTGGTTGTATAACTATTTTGTCAAAAGTATTCATCTGTTGAGGTAAAGGAGTGAGTCCAGGAATAGTTGGATAGGTCTGATTTGGTGTTTCTAGGGGTATCAGTTAGGATTTTTCAATTGCAAGTAACAGTAAACCTCTCACAAGTCATTAAGAAAATGAATTATTTAACTTAAAGGGAGGTTGAGAGACGGGTCAGACTCCAGGAGTGGTTGATCCAGTGGCCTCATAAGTTCACTAGGGACTCCAATTCTTTATCTCTCTGCTGTCCATGTGATCAGCGTTTCATGGCTTGCCCCTTGCTGCTGTGGTATGGCTGTGAGTGCCAACCAGGTGTACCACTTCTTTATTCACGTGGGGCAAGCAAGAAAGAAAATCTTTCCCTAACCAGGGACTAGAAGTTTCCTCCTTCAGAGCTCAGTCATTACCCCTGGACGGCTACGTACTTAATTGTTGGCTTTTAATCAGGCCTCCTGCACTTACGAGGATGGATTTAAATCAGTGGTTCTCAAAGTATATTTTTTGGACTAGCAGCATCAACATCACCTAGGAACTTGCTCAAAAGCAAATTCTTGGGCCTCACCCCAGACCTAGTGTATCAGAATTCTGGAGTTGAAACACTGCCACCTGTATTTTAACAAGCCCTCCAGACAATTCTGACGCAGCACAAGTTTGAAAGCCACTGTCCTAGGAAAAGATGGTGAACACCATGAACAGAAGAAAGGTTCAGTGGTGAAGGACGATGGGAATGACATCGAGTAGTATCTGCTGGACCAGGGCAGCACCTCAGAGTGGGAGAAGGTCCGCAGAGTCAAAGGTGTTTTCAATGAAGACAGTTCGGGAGGGGCCCTGAAGCAAGGATTATGAGGGAGATAAAGACACAAAGGAATGATGGATGGCGGAAGAGTTGTGAGACCCCAGCAATGAAGATGGAGAGTTAAAATGAGCCTGCAGGATAGAAGGCGGGGCGGCCATGAGAATGTACTCGCAGGTCCAATGACAGGGAGCAGAACTGACCAAGGGCCTATGTTTGCACCAAACCACAGTGACGACCAACAAATGAGTGTAGCGAGATTATGAAAGCCAACTGGTTCATAGACACGTCCTCTTTAGATGGCTGACTTTGTCCCAGGGACACACCGACCCTGACTCTATGGACCTTCCTTAGACTACAGGGCTTCCTAAGACTCTTCTACCCAACTCCTCTCCTGTTTCCTTCGCTAACAGTGGCTCTCCCAGGCTTACCCGGCTGCCTCCCTACTGTCTTTTCACACAGGCACTTCCCCTGTTCCAATCCTTGGCATCTGCTTCTTGAAGGCTGTATACTGACCAGAGGTTCTCGACTGGAGTTTGAAAGTGGCATGCTGTACCAACTTCTGTGCCTGTGTGTGCTAGGTGGCCAATGAAAAATCAAGATGCATCACTGATCTTTGTAGGGGAAGGGGTGACAGACAACCTGGGGTGTTGACCTGGACATCCTTAGGGGTGGTGGGAGGATGATGCTGTTGGTAGAGTGGATATCCTGCCCCTGAAAACACGCCCATGCTGGTGTTCAGTGGCCAGCATCTTAGAGCTTCCCTGCAAACACCTGGGTAGGTATAGCTCATCACCACACTGATGGGTGTAGTCCGGGGGATGTTGTTACCTCCCCCAAGAATTGTAAGACCATTTCTACCATCATTCCCTTCACTGTGGCCATTGGCACAAAAAGACATGATTTTGTGGGCATAGAGAAGATAGGTAAATATTTTATGCGGGTTTGACTTTAATGTCAAAAATGTCCTTGTTTTCTGTCTGCCTTTCTCTAACATGTCCCCTAGTGGCTGTCAGCCTGCTCTGAGTGGTTGTGCCCCTGCTGACCTCACCAGGTGGCTGAGGGATCTCGAGCCAGTGCATGTGACAGTCTTTGAAAATAGCAAGCTGCTGTGCCAGGAGCAGGCTTCCCACTCTCTCCCTCACCTCTGACCACATGCCCAATGGAAGGCATGAGCTCTGCTCTCTTGGGCTTCTTTTGAATTTTATGCAGGAACCTTAGGAATGGGTTTTAGTGAGCCTGAATCTCCTAGAATTGTGTTTGAGTGTTTCAAGTAGGTTTGTGGCATTTTCGGAGGATAGGAAGGGATTGGAACATAGTTTTCATTATTTCTTGAGTCTGTGACTTCAAAAACATTGAGTCAGTCACTTCTTTTTAAGAAAAATTACTCAAAGCAAACCTTACAGGGTAAGGATCTGGGTTGTGAAATCCTGCCTTGAAAACTTATCTGTTGTAGTTCTTCACTTTAGGTTAGAAGGAAGATCCCTTTGGCTTTGTAGTAACCTAAGAAATATTGTGGAACGGTGAGATAACGGTGAAAATGTGGAACAAGTGGAAATTGCCAGTGCTCCTTAACAAAGCCTATGTTCTAGGATGACTTTTACCTCCATAGAACATTGTCTTAAGAAACAGAACTAAAACCAAAAAAGCATCCTCATTTCTCTTTCTCTTTTGTCCTTTCTTCTTTCCTTCCTTTCTTGACATTTATCTTAGTCCTAGATGTTTTAAAATTAACCTGTGAACATTTTCATTAGAGTTACAGTTACAATCTGGAAAATGCCAAACAGGAGAGTCTCCCAAGCCGGTCTGTCTGACCTTTCCCCCGAGTCAACACTAGAGGGCGCGACACACCACAGAGCAATTCCGTCCCCACCAGAATCCGCTGGACTAAAGCTTGGCTCTATTGCAGGCATTTTGTGTGATAGGTAGAGATCAGCAAAAATGTGGAGTAAAAGGAACTTGTTTACTTGTATACTTGTTATGGGGTCCCTGGAAGACTTCCCCAGGTATGTGTTCAGGTTGGGGAACTGAGGGGACCCCAGACAAAGCATCTCTGGACCATGTCTGTTTGGGCAACCTCAACGCTCCTCCCCAGGAGGTCCTGAGGCCTTCCATCAAGTATCTTTTCTAGAATAAAAGCCAAACTCCATTCTTTCCTTGACAGGTGACTAAGCTGGTAGATGAGTAGATGCGCTAATAGATTAGCTGACATGCTGAGGTACTTATGAGTCCTATTATGATCACCTGTGGTGGGAAAATGGTGAAATCCACAGAAGACAAATGTCAGGTGCATTTATTTTCATGATTTTCCATCATTGGCTCTACACTACCTTCTGAATGGTTGCATTGGAAGTATAGTCACACAGGCATAGGTGACAACTGGAGGGAGGTTCTCAGAGGCAACCTTCAGGGTCTGCATTTAGTTTTGCTTTTTTGATTGAACCCAGGGTCTCACACATTCTTGGCAAGCACTTTACCACTGAGCCCCATTTTTGGTCCTTGTTTTTAGTTTTTAAACTGTGGTCAAACAAACATAAAATAAAATTTACCATTTTAACCATTTTTAAGTGTATAGTTCAGTGTTATTAAGTACATTCACACCTTGGGCAGCCATCATCACTAGTCATGAAAACTTCAAAAGTTTTCATTCTCCCAACTGAATCTCTGTACCAATTAACAATAATTCCCCACTCCACCCCCGCACCCACCCCATCCACTGGTGACCTCTGACCTACTTTGTCTCTATAACTTTGACTGCTTCATGTACCCATATACATGGGATCCTGCAGTATTTATCCTCTTGCATCTGACTTATTTCATTTATCACAGTGTCCTTGGGACTCATCGGTAGGTCAGAATTCCATTACTTTTGAAAATAACTTTCCACTACATGTGTATATGTCACATTTTATTATTCATTCATCCTCCGATGGACATTTTAGTTGTTTCTACCTTTTGCCTATTGTAAACAATACTGCCGTGAATATTAGCAAGCAAATATCTACGTAAGTACCTTCTTTTGATTCTTTTAGGCATATCCTCCAAAGCATATCATATTGTATTTCTCTAATTTTTTGAGAAACTGCCATACTGTTTTCTGCAGTAGCCATACAACTTTATTGTACAGTAAAGGCACAGAGTTTCAATTTTTCCACATCATTGACAGCATTTTTTATTTCCTATTTTTTTTATAATACCCATCCAGATGAGTATGAAGTGGCATATCATTATGGTTTTGACTGGTGCTTTTTTTTGTTTGTTTGTTCAACAGTTTTATCAATGATTTAGATAAAAACAAAGTTGCTTATCTGATTTGTTGATCAAAGGAATGTGGAGTGTATTGCTGATGTGTTGTATGACAGAATTGGGAACTAAAAGAGAGGTGATTATTTACACAGAGGTTGGAAAACTACAGCCTGTAGGTGAGTCTGGCCTGCTGCCTGTTTGGGTAAATAAAGTTTTATTGGAGCTCAGCTACACTCATTTGGTTGTGGACATCTATGGCTGCTTTGAGCTCTGATGGAAGAATTGACTACTTGTGACAGAGACCATGCCACCTGCAAAGCCTAAATCATTTACTATTTGGCCCTTTTCAGAAGTAGTTTCCTGACTTGCAGTTTATAGAAAAAAGACAATTTAACCAGAAAAAAGGAACCTATATAAGTATAAAATATTTGCACTTAAATACTTCTTAAAAACAAAGGTACAATAGAGAAGAAAGGATCCATGATTGTTCACTATATAAAATAAGACATGGTAGTTTTTTTTTAATAGTAGACTAAACATGATTCAACACCAAGGTGAATGAAACTGGCAAAAATTGACTGTAATATGAGACCACATTAAGAGGAATAAGCATCCAGAGCAGTAGTTCCCAACTTTGACTGAATTGGAATCACCTGAAAGCTTAAAGATAATGGTGTCAAGTTCTTGGGGAATCTATAAGTGGTGCTGGGTGGGGGTTGGACCCCAGGGACCCCAGTGATTGTCAGGTCCGCTGTGACAGTCCTCTTCTGCTGAGTGCAGGCCAGCCCCACTTATGGCTCCATCCCTTGTGTTCCACTTTAAGGACTATGAGGACACGTTGATTCCCGTTCAAGCAGGAGTCAGAATTGCTAAGGAGCAAGAAATCATTCTGGTAAGAGGAATGATTCAAGAAAGGACCTAGATGAGGATTCTGGGAGACAGTAGGAAGTTTATATCTAGCATTCAGCAGGGAGACCTGTCCCATACAGATGGGTCAAATTCTTGTGTGGCAGGTCCCAAGGGGAAGAGCTGGGAACAGGGAGGAGCAGTTAGTTGCTTTTGTATTTACTTTTTAAAAACAGACCTATCCCAAGAGAGATGCTGCTGAGGTCAGCAGTGCGTCCTCTCATCCACCAGATCCCTGACCCGGGCAGCTGTTAGAGAGGAGGTCCAGGGTAGGAAGGGGAACCGTAGCCATCATGATAACCCTGTCCGACAGCACACACTGGTGCTTTCCTGCAGCAGGATCGTGCTAAGACATCGAATGATCTTACTGAGTCCACACATTCCCCCAGGGTGGGGACTGTCCTTTTCTAGTTTGTCTTTGAGGAACCAGAGGCTCCTGCCCTTGCCCAGTGCCACACATGGTGGCAGAGGTGGCACCCATAAGTAGCCTGATGGACATCTTCCAGCCTGGGCTCCTTCGACTCTAGGAATGGTGTATAAATAACTAGAAAATGTGAGGCTGTTTTGGCAATAGACAGACGGAATATAAAACAGACTGTCCAGGACTGACCTATGCAGATGAGAAGTGGAGTTGGAAACAGCCACTGTAGAAAGCTTTGTCCTTAGAATCCAGAATGCCAGGGCTCCAGGGGACAATGAGGTGCTCTAGTCCACACCCCTTCCAATTAACAGATAAGGAAACAGAGGCCCAGAGAGGATCTGGAGACTTGCCCTAGATCACAAAATTTTGTCTGTGTGTGGTGCTAGGGACTGAACCCAGGGCATGCGAGGCAAGCACTCTACCAACTGAGCAATGTCCCCAGGCCCTAGATCACATATTTAATACCCAGAGAACAGCATTCTTGCTCTGGTTGCCTTAATCAAATAGTTCTTCCCTTGCTCAAAACATTTTTGGGGTGCAGTTCATCTCAGGGAATTGCTTTCAGAGCCAATTGGCAGACCCACAAGAGAACCAATCCCTTTGCTTTCTTGATACACTTTGACATTCATTCAAAACAGCGTGACTGAGCCTCTGCTCCACCTCGTGCTCCAGACTGCACTCTGAATGACTCATGACTTTGCAAGAACTAAAAGCAGTCCACAGAGAATATGTCTCACTACCATTGAGGGCTTCACAAAATATGATCCTTTGCTCACAAATTGCTTTAAAAGTAATTTCCAAAGGTATATTGAGCAATGTCAGAACCCCTGAAATAGGCATAGCCACCCAGAGAAACCCCAGGGGGGGAGAATAGCTGTCCCAGATGGCTGCATTCTGGTCCAATTGCCACAAATAGCCACTGAAGAGCTTTTGCACTAGCTACCACCCAGGGAGAGGGAGGAGCCTCTTTGGGAAGAGGCCACCGAGCTGGGCTAACAGTCTAGCTGGCTACTCTCCCCAGCCATCCACCCCAGCCCTCATCGAGGTGGTCAGCAAGGTAATGTGAGCAGAGGGCAATGATTAGGAGAGAGGTGTGCTGTCTGCTCTTGCCCTTTTCCTGTCAGGAGCAGAATACAAATGTCTCCCATTCCCCGAGGGAGAGAGGAGCCACAAGAGGGAGAAAGAATCTGGGTCAGAATGGATTTGCCCTTTATGCTATAGCTTGTATCTTTAGTGTTCTCCAAAGGCTCAGATGTTAAAGGCTGGTTCTTAGCTTGGTCTATTGGAAGGTGACAGAACCTTTAAGAGGCAGTACCTAGTGGGAGGAAGTTAGGTCATTGGGGATGTGCCTTCAAGGGGACACTGAGACCCTGATCCCTGCCTTTCCCTCTCTTTTACCTCCCGGTCACTGTGAGGTAAACAGGACCCCTCCACCACACATTCCCACCATGATGTACTGTGTCACCACACGCCCAAAGCAACAGTGTCAAGCAACCGTAGACTGAACCCTCTGAAACTATAAGTCAAAATAAAACTTTCCTCCCTATAAGTTGATTATCTCAGGTATTTTGTCACAGTGACAGAAAATTAATAAACTTTACTTGAATAAGAACTAGATTTTTATGTCTCAGCTTTAGAACTGTGAAGATTCACAGCCATTACTATAACCCTAAAACAGCCACCAAGTCCAATTTCACCAAACTATAATCACAAACATGGAGCCTATCTCAGTGTCTGATGCCCTATGGGCACTCAATAAATGTATGTAAAAGAATAAATGAGTCTAAAGTCTATGACTAATGGGATACTTAGTCAAAAGGAAGTTGAAGACTGCTAATAAATGACTTTTAGGATGTGGAGAGAGTTCCACTACATGTTGGGTATTGTTTTTCTCGCTGCATTCAGGAATAAATGGGGGAAATGGGTTGTACTGCTACAGAGAACAGCTTGCCATCTGGGGAAAGGGTTTCTGAGTCAAATAAAGTCACCTTGCTGTGTGGAGAGCTACACAGGCAGACTAAGGAGCCTCTCCTGTTGGGTGGTGGAGGTTCTAGGCTGCTGACAGGTGCGCAGGTAGAACCAGGTTTGCACGACCTCTGCCCTGACACGCTGCCTCTCAGAAGCTGGAGGCGGCGCTGCAGCACCAGAATCTTCTGCACGACACAGGGAAGCAGGAAACCCACCCAGGGTCCCTGGGTTGTCTGCAGGCCCACACTCCAGGCAGGATAGTGCAGTTTAAGGGTGGACAATGGCCATCTTAAAAAACAAGGACGATTTGAATACAGTCTACTGCACGGAGTTGTCAGGAAGATTAAATGAGTTAATACATTTAAAGAGCTCGGGATGGGACCCAGTCCATATTAAGTACCAGGAGAGAGTGATCGTCACTGTTACGGAATTTGGATCCCTCTTTTCTTGTGTCAGAGCACTTAGGCCTCCAGAACAAAGACACTAAACACCATGGGAAAGGGAGAACCATCACGAATCAGAGAAGGCCGGAAGTTCTTATACCAGATTCTTAGACTACACAGCATGGGAAACCAAAACTTTGCTGTAAAGTGTGAATTGATATTTGGCACAGGTGCTGTGATTGACTGGGAGAGGGGAGATTTCAGGACTTATTCATGTCCCAGGAATGCTCTCAGGAGACTATCAGTGCAACATTGGTCTTCATCACATAAAGGGAAGAAAATTGGGTGAGTGTAAAATTAATTCTGAATGGGAGAGGATGGACTAGGAGAAGCCGCCCAGGAACAAACCTGCCGGAACACTGCTTTTCTCTGGTAGGGTCAGATGACATTGGCCATTGTGGATTTAAGGGTCAGAATTGGGGAGTTCTAGAGTACCAGGCCTTGAGAGGTTAGACTCTGCTAGGGCTTCCTTGAACAAAGCAGAGATATCCTGCATCAGGTTCTCCTGGCCTAACCTTCATTTCAGGGCGGACTTCCTTAATATACCCATGGCAGATGGTCGACCGGTTTCTGCGTGGCCGCTCCCGTGCTGGGAGGCTCAGGGCCCAGAGGCCGCCCACTCACTGCCGGGCAGCCTTGACTATTAACAGAATCTTTGCCTTGACTGAGCCAAAAATCTGCCTCCTGGAATGCTGGCCCTTGTTCCTACATTTATCTTCTGGTGTGAAGCATTAAAAAAATCTCCTCACTTTCTCCTCTTGGGTGGACTGTGGGGAGAGGGTGGCATGGGGCCTCCCGGTAGAAGGCTGGCCCTGGCATTTACTCTGCTGTTGGATCTCAGACAAGTGGCTTAAGCAGTCACCTCCTTGATGAGTGGTGTTGAATTTTCCTCACGAAAGTTAAAATAAATAGGCAGAATGCAGAAGCATGGAGGGTGGAGTCTGGAGCTATTTATTCAACAGAAGATGGTTAGAATTATCACTAATGGCATTTAGCTCTGGAACTCCTGGAGTCTTCTCTTGGCTATCTGTCCTCATTTCCTCCATCTTTTCCCCTGGCCTGGTGACCAGCCCTGTTCTGGTTGTCTCCCTGGAGCCCTGCCTCAAAGGCTTCCATTCTCCCTCTCCTTGCCCTATCATTGGTCCTTGTCCCAGGGAGACCTACAAAGAAGAGAGGCTTAAGCAAGAATGGGTGCAGCTGGATCTTGAAGTAGGAGTGAAAGGGTTTTAAGTCAGGGGCTGGACCATGCTGGTAGGAAGTAGGCCTTGGGGATGTCCCCAGAGGGAGTCAGGGTGAAGACCTGGAGCCCAGACATGACCACTTCAGGGTTGGGTCCATGGCAGGAGAGATAGCCAAAGGGAAGATTTAAACTTTTCTCCTAGAAGGTTGAACCATCTCCAAGGAGCAAGAAGCTAGCCAGGACCAAGGAAGATGCTCTTTCCACAAATAAGAAACGATGACATTGGAAGTCCCCTCCTTCATCTTATGTCCCTCGAGGCCCTTCATCTTATGTCCCCAGCTCAGTTGATGGGTTGCAAGAGGCAGCCTCTTGCTAAATCAGGTTTATTTACCACCCTTGATCTGGGCGCCACGAGTCGCCTGTGGCCCCTTTGCAGCCACGCACACTGACGATATTACTCCTTTGCTGAGCTCGTGATCAGCTAAAAGCTTCAGATTTTTTTTCCCTGTGGGAACTACTTTGAAGTAAGTTGGTTTTTTTTTTTTTTTTTTTTTTTTTTTTTTTTTTTTTTTTTTTTTCCATCTTGAACACAGATAGCTAACCCTGGACATCAAATTGGGACATTCATTTTAAAAACTAGCACAGCACCTACACGTTGTAAGCACTAAAGGGAAAAATAACTATTTTATTAGTTATATGAAATGTATTGTCCTTGTTAGGTTTAACTTTCCTGGCTTCAGCAATCTAGCTCATTGAGGCTGTTTTAAAAGTTAATTTCGTGTTATTCTCTCTCTCTCTCTCTCTCTCTCTCTCACACACACACACACACACACACACACACACACACACACACACAAAGAGTGGAAGGCACCCTATCTCTTCCTTCCCTCCTTTCTTCCAGAAATATATCCCTCGCCAAGGTCTAAAATTTTAAAAAGAGAATTTTTCCTCTGCATTTTAGCACTGTCCTTCTATTTTTCAAATTTAAAATGTAAATGTCTGTGGAAGAACTACATCAACCCTCTAGAAACTTGGACGGAATTAGTCGATGATAAGATGAGTGTTCTGGGCTGAGGAAAGAAGGGGAAATAGAAGGAGACTGACTTCGCTGGGCGTAGTGGCACATGCCTGTAATGTCAGTGACTTGGGAGGCTGAGGCAGGAGGATTGCAAGTTCAAGGTTAGCCTCACCAACTTACTGAGACCCTGTCTGTAAATAAAACATTTTTTTAAAGGACTTAGTGGTAGAGCATCACTGGGTTCAACCCCCAGTATCTTGAAATAAATGCATAAATAAATTGTTCTAGCTGCATCTTTTGTTCTAATATTTGGTTTCTAACCCTGATTCTAACACAGAGCTCTAATTCCTTGGGACTTCCTGGGTGGCAGGAAGAAATCTTTTCCAGTACGTTGACTCTTGGGGGTCCTGGAAGGGAACTGGTCTCCAGAAAGACCATGCCAGGATTAGAAGCTTATCATTTTCAGCCTCCCTCTTCTCAGAGGAGCGAGGGGCTGGAGATCATGGCCCTGGGAGGACGTCTCCATGGAGATCCCTGACCATGGCGCTCCTAGGGTTCCCTGGTTGCCAAACACACACGAGGCGCTGGGAGGGTGGTGCACTTGGGAAGAACACCAGAGCTGGGTGGCTGCCTTCCTCCCTCCACCTCGCCCTCCTCCCTGTGCATCTGCTCCTGAGCTGAGTCGCATCCTTTCACAATGAACTGGTATACTTCGTAAGTAAAGTGTTCCCAGTGTTCCGAGAGAGCCATTCTAGAAAATTACCAAGCCCAGAGGGGGACCATGGAACGCCTGATTTGTAGCTGGTGCGTCAGAAGCACAGGCGACTTGGATAGGACTTGGGACAGGAATAGGAAGGAGGGAGAGTCGTTTTGTGGGACTGGGTCCTAACCTGTGGGGTCAGCATTAATTTCAGGTTAATTGGATTGTAGGAGATCCAGTGAGGGCCAGAGTACTGAGGCATCGCTTGGTGTGGCGAAATTCCTACACATCCATGCCAGAAGCAAAGAGCTCAGGAAGCACACAGTGTTGTGAGGGGTGAGAAAGGAAGACAGTGAGTATCTCCTACTCAGAGGCTGTGAGGAGACCAGCCCGTGAAGAAAGGGCCAACAGTGACACACGAGCTTCATTTACATCCCACTCTTGTCTTGGGGAGACATTTCTATGGAGCCACGCAGGGTAGTGGGTTGAAAGGTGGCCTCCTCAGAGGATGTATCCACGTCCTAATCCCCAGAAGTTGGGGATGCAACCTTGTTTGGGATACTGTTTTCATTCTGGATCATCCCGGTGGGTTGTGAATCCAGTGGTAAGCATCCTCACAAGAGAAAAGCAGGGGCAGACTTGAAACAGAAGAGGAGCCCTGTGCAGACAGAAGCAGAGGAGTGCCATCAAGAAAGGCAAGGAAGCCAGGAGCCAGCCACCAGAGGCTGGAAAAGGCAAGGAAGGATTGTCCTGAGAGTTTTCAGAAGATGCGTGGTCTTGCCAGCACCTTGATTTAGGATTTTTGGCTTCCACAACTCTGAGAGAATAAATTTCTTTTGTTATAAGTTACCAATTTTGTGATAACTTGTTACAGCAGCCACGGAAACTAACTGGGTATTTTCATCCCCCAGGGAACTCTTCTGAGTCTGAAAACTCTTCCCAGGAGAAGGAAACCACCTTTAGCTTTCTGGCGGTGTCAGAACCATAAGGAAACAGGAGGTGAGGCCCGGTAAGCAGTGAAAACACTTGAACAGGTGATTAAGGAATTAACCTGTCACCAGTCGGATGCTAACACCTTGGTAAGCAGGAAGCATCAGAGTTCATAACAGTCAAGGAGAGTGACAGGCTCCAGGGTGTTGGCACCCACGGACAAGCCTGAGGGGAGGAAATCTGCCTGAGTAACTGGCTCGCCATCTTGGATCCAGTGAGGTGGGAAGGTGGCGGTCATAACACAGCACAGCATGGGGCAGGGAGTTCTGTGGACTGGGCTTTCCTGTCTGCCTGGAAAGAGATGTTTATCTTTCCTGCCTGCAGCTTCCTAAACTGGAAAAAATAATGATGTTTGAACTCTAAGTATACAGGTGGGCTAACTTCTTCATGGCTATAATGCACATTTTAGTGCCTGGTGTGTTTTTTAATAGGATTGTAAATATGCACAGATAACTCAAAGATGTTATCATTTTTTATTAGAGCATTACATTTATACATAGTATCTGGGTTCCTTTTGACATAATTATACATACAAGGAATTGATTTCAATCCCTACTCTCTTGGTATTTGGCTTTTTCTTCTAATAGCATCCAAAACTGGACATGAGCTCACGCCCCCTCTGATTCTCCTTGTTCCCTTTTTCCCTCCTTTTCTACCACCACCCAAGGTCAGGTTTAGGAGATATGGTTCCAGATTTTCCAACTCAATTGAGCCCCTTTATGATTGTCCTGTGACTGAGAAGATTCTCCTTCCACTATGTAGAGCCCCATGAGGACACCTAGGATTCAGGGAATTCCTTACCATCCCTTACATCCCTGGCACCAGGCAGTATTAGATGAGTTCCCCTGGCTTCCCTATGGGTGAAGGCCAAGTTCTAGAACTCACTGTCCTATTTTCCCATCTATACTATCCTTGGATAACAGGTATCTGAAGCATTTTTCTCCAGATTCCTATTTCAGGAAGATACCTGGAATTTGAGGGACCATCAGATTGGGTGTTGTTGGTAGTTGGAGTTGGCACTACCTGTTTAAGAACCCAGAAGTCAAGCTCACAAGAAAGACTATGACCAGGGACCTCATGGTGGATAAGTTTCAGCTACTGATGGGCAGCTCATTAGAGCCAGGGTAATGTCACTCACCAGGTATGGCAGACTGACTAATGGCTTCCAAAGATGTCAGAACTTAATCCTGAAAGCTATTGTGGTAATCCATTTTCTGCTGCTGTAACAGAATATCACAGACTGGGGAATTCATAAACAATGTAAGTTTAGTTGGCTTGTGGTTTGGAGACTGGGAAGTTCAAGATTGAGGGGGACCCTTTTTTCTGTGTCATATCATGGTGGAAATTATCACACAACAAGAGAGTGCATAAGAGAGATTGAATTTGCAGGCCCAGCTTCTTTTATAATCAGCGCTAAGCCAATCATGATGGTGGAAGCTTTGTGACTTTAATACCTTCCCTTAGTTCCTGCCTGCCAATTCTGTTGCATTGAGAATTGTTTCCAACACATTTTTTTTGAAGGGGGGGCATACTGAAACCATAGTACCTGCAGATGTTACACTGTGTGGGAAAAGGGCCTTTGCAGATGACATAAAGAGTGGAGAGATTATCCTGGGTTATCTGAGACTTAAATGCAATCTCATTTATCCTTAAAAGAGGAAGCAGAGGGAGGTTTGACACACACACAGAGAAGGTATGAAGATAAAAGCAGAGACTGGAATAATGTAGCCAC
Source organism: Sciurus carolinensis (assembly GCF_902686445.1). Taxonomy (NCBI): domain Eukaryota; kingdom Metazoa; phylum Chordata; class Mammalia; order Rodentia; family Sciuridae; genus Sciurus; species Sciurus carolinensis. Next base: position 64,296,647 of record NC_062227.1, read on the forward strand.
TGGAAGCTGGAAGAGGCAAAGGTAGGTTACATTCTCCCCTGGAACCCTCAGAGCGAGAGCCGCCCAGTCAGCTCCTTGATTTTGGGCCTGTGATACTGATTTCAGACTTCTGGCCTCCAGAACTATGAAAGAATAGATTCCTGTTGTTTTAAGTCACCCAGTTTGTGGTGTTTTGTTGTAACAGGCACAGGGAACGAACATGCCAGGTGTGGAACCTTAACAAAGGTCTCCTGTACTCAAGACACACCTTGTCATTTGGCCTTTCCCAGAATTGGGTGTGGCTGGTAAATGTTATCGCTTGGTGTCACATGCTGATTGTATGAGAAAGACCCGGGAGAAGGGTGTATGAGCTTTGTAAACCTAAACAGGTAAACTGGGGGCAGGAGCTCATACCAGGGTCAAGCCAGCCCCTCTCTCAGATCCAGTGCTTCACACAGACATTCCAGGCAGACCTGGGGGACAGGATCTTCTGCTTGACAAAGGGCTCCAGTCACAAACTTTTCATAACACTAGGAGGCCTTCAAAGATATCACAGTGCACAGGTGACGCTCACCTGGCTCAATCCACCTGCCTGACGAAGTGCCAGGACCACACGGCTAGTCACGGGGGAGCCTCGCCCAGCACCCCAGAAGTCTCAAGCTTCCTAGTTCTCGGCTGGTTTTACTCCTGGCTCTATTTCCCTTGATGGCCCAATAGTTCATGCAGTTGGCAACCTTTGTTTCTCTGGCTGTGTGTGAGGCATAGTCAAGTTTAAATCATCCCGAAGGACTCGGCATGGGTCAGAATCAACAGAAACAGTTAGAGATGGTGAGCCCCCGGACAGGAGACCTCCACATGCTCCTTGGGGGCTGAGAGAGTAAGCGTCCATCTTATGTTTCTGTCTTCAAATTCCTCTTCTTTTCTTCTTACCATACGGGCTCAGAGGTCAGCCCAGCTTTCTGCCTAAGATCTAGTGAGGGAGGGGTTTGCCTCCCTCATGACAAAGTGCAGTCCCCAGTCCCAGCACCGTGAGAAGTAGGAACAGTGCAAGAGAGGGCTTCTGGGACCCTAAGAACTGGAAGCCATTGACAGGGACCTGGTGCAGCCTCAAAAGACACTGGGCGTAACTCTGTCTCTCATCAGAGATTATAAGCAGGGAGGGGGACTTGGGAAGTTTTGGGGTCCTCCTTGTTTTCACCCCAGAGCCTCAGCCCCCTACTCCTTCCATAAGCTCCAGACAACTCTCAGCTCCCCTGGAGGGCTCCTCCCACGCCTGGGCCTCCAGGTTGAGAACCTCCTTGGTTCTCAACTCTGGATGCACTGAAAGTCCTGGGTGATTTTAAATGATCTCAAATCTTGGTTCACCCCCAGAAACCGATTTATTTGTTCTGGATTGGGGCCGAGAACCAATACTTAAAAACGACAACTACAAAAAGAAACAAACAAAACAAAACCAAAAAAACTTTCCAGATGATTCTAAAGTGCAACCAAGGTTCAGACTCCTGAACTAGCAGTGATCTTCAGACTTTTTTTTGTCCGTTTTATTTTATCTCAACAAATTAAGAAAAACAAATCTCCCTCCTCCCTCATGTATCATACACTTAAACAGGTTAGCATAACTGCACAGGATCCTTATTTCTGACATTATAAATATGGATATTTTTAAAATGGAGCTACTTTGAATTTATTATTTAAGTGCATCCGATGACATCCATTATCTATTTAAAAATACACAAACAAGTTCCTTTCTAAAGACATAAAATTTTATCTGACTACTTTTTCTCTTCGAACTCGTTTTTCATTGCCTTTCCCTAACAGAATAATATCCTAATGAAATATATTTTTATGCTCCAAAGTCTATTGTCAATATCTTTGCTTTGCACTACAAAAATATGTACATAAATTGAATTTTATAATAAAACTCTTTTCCTGGGTCCTGAAGGCTCTCAGCATTAAAACATTTCTTTTCGTTATAAATTGTTATCAGTGGTATACATTAATTAACATAAAACAAAGATATCACAAATTAATTGTTGAGCATGAAAATAATTATTAACGGGAAAAGTAAACTTGTTTTAAAAATGCATTTTTTGATGAGCTAGATTAAAGTATTTCTTGTTGTTGTTATTGTTTTCCAGTGACTTTGTGTATACAGGGATGAATGATGCAAGGTTAGCAACAATTTTTTTAAATTAATGAATGACTTCATTAATTTGTATGGTGCTGGGGATGCAACCTGGCTACTTGCGTGCTGGGCAAGCACTCCATCTCTGAGCTACACCGCTAGCTCTAACGATTTTATTTTTGTCCTTCATTTCATAGATCTAAGTGTTTGCAAATGTTGACTTACACAAATAAACAGGCAGAACCAGAATATTTATCTTATAACAATAACCCACGATTCTTTAATCTCCTTCTGAGGCATATGCCAAGAATCATATTTCTCATCTCTCAGTTGACAGATCATTTAAGCAACTCCTTCAGTTTTGCTCAAGGCAGAGAACTGGAAACTACTTGACTTGCAAAAGAATTCATTTCTCAGTCATTAGAGTCACTCGTTTCTCTTACTGTTCAGGAAGTACACCAGAAAGCTTTGCCGAGATTTACCAAGCGCTCTTCATTACATATGCCACTTACTTTTACTTTGGAAACATTTTTCCATGCCTGATATATTCAGAAAGGTTAGAGACACTGAAATATCATTAATGTCAGCTCTTGTTTATCGGTGTCATTTAAAATATATATGCAATTTGCATCTAAAATATAATTTTAAAATTGTTCAATTTTTAAAAGACATGCTTAAACACATGGAGTTCCTCCCATCCACCCCCCTCCAAATCTTAGAGTAACTAATGTAGTTCCTTCAATAAGCAAAAAGACCTGCAGGTGCCCTTAAATAGCAAGGGAGCTACTTTGAATTTATTATTTAAGCTGACTTATTTTGTTAGAAGAAATCCAACTCCATTTTTAAATTCAGATCATCCTGTTCACGTGAGCCCTGCATGAGGCATCTTTGTATTTCTGACTCCATCCTAGAGAGACGAAGAAACAAGACAGATGGCATGCCTGTGCTAATAAAGACCAGCAGCCCCAGATGTTTTGTGCCCATCTGGCCTTGATGACCAGGGTAGGGGGTGGGTTACGGTGGAAGAAGTCGGGAGATCTAGTCAGGATTCTCCAAGAAACCAATAGCAAGATGGACTTACACAAGAGAAGACTTTGTTAGGGGAAACAAGTATAAGAGGAAACGGAGGTGGGGCAGGGCTGGGGAGGACAGACCTGCTGGACTGTAATAACAGTCTGAGGTCACATGAAGCCGAGAGGGTGGAAGTGCCCTCGGCTGCCCAGAAACCTCCGCAAGGCGACAGGGAGTTCTCCGGCCAAGGCTGCGGGTTAGTGGAGTCCCAAGTCTCCCAAGAGCAGGTGCCCTCAGTTTCAGGGTCAAACTCAGTCTCTGGCTGAGAGCAGCCTGTGGGCGGGGCGATGGGCTGGTGAGGGTGGATTCAGCCCCTGGGGCCCCCGGCCCACGCAGCTTCCTAAGAGCCTGAGGTCTGCAAGGGACAGGCCTGCTCATGGCCACTCCTGGAAACGTTTAAGTGAAAGTCGTCATGCTGTCTGCTGCCCTAGTCTCCAATAGATACGAAACAAGAATAAGATGGCAGGGATCCAAATACTGTTTCTTGGATCAGCAATATATGCTTTTTTTTGAGATTTTTTTGTAATTATTGTAAACAAATGGGGTACCACTTGTTTCTCTGGTTGTACATGAAGTAGAGGCGTACCATTTGTGTAATCATACATGTACATAGGGCAATGCTGTTTGGTTTATTCTGTTATTTTTTCCTACCCCCCACCCTCCCACCCCTCCCATCCCTCTTTTCCTCTATACAGTCCCTCCTTCCTCGATTCTTGCCTCCCTCCCACCCCCCATTATGGGTCATCATCCGTTTATCAGCGAGATCCTTCGCCCAGCAATATTCTTAAGAGCGAACCGATCATGCGTTTGTAGTATCTTGAGTAAACGGTGTTTCAAATCGTTTTCTTTGGCTCTGGGCCATTCTAATACCCCTAGGGCCATGTTCATACTGATACTCGAGGTGGGCGAGGGGCATCACAGCTGGGCGGCTGGGGAAAGGTTCCTTGGGCAGAGGCCTTGCCTTGGACAGCTCGGGTCAGTGCCAGTTTGTGTTCTTCCAGAAGCAGTCACCAAGATGGGTTAGACATGCCAGAGATTTACCGGGGGACAGTCTGTGAAAGACAGTTTTCAGAGCGCTATTCAGATCTGAACCCTGCGGCAGGAGCCAGTGAAGGAAGGGGCCAGGGGAAGAGCTGTGTCAGGGGAGATGGGACCCAGGGACCCCAGGTGCTGGGTCATGGACTGGGAGCCTAGGAATGCAGTGGGGGGGGGGGGGGTTGCACCCAGGTCGGGGATGCAGGGAGTTGTCCACCAGTGTACCTCCCCGCAGCAGATGGCCTTGAAGGAGGCCCGAGCGGAGCCCCTGCATGGCTGCAGGGTGACCCCCGTAGCATCTCCTCGCCTCCTTCTCTCTCTCGCCCCTCAAACTAACCGGCCCTGTGGCACTCCAAGGTGAATCTCTGCCACCAGCACGGCCCAACCTGAACTGCTTGAAGAAGCTACTCTGGACCTGTAGCCCTGGGAAGTGCCCCGCCCACTCGCTGGGTATCCTCCCTCCCCCGACTCCCTGGGGTGCCCAGCAGCTCCTGGAAACCTTTCTCTTAACGTTCAGAAGACGGGACTTTGCATCATTAAACTTGTGTGTTTTCTCACTTTCCTAGTTCCAACCCAAAAGCCATTTAATACAAAATAAATCCCATCCAAAATTAAAATATTTTATGATTTGTGCCTTATTAGTCTCAGAAATAACTTTTAATACAATAATCTCTATGTGGTGTAACCAACTTAGAGTTAAAAGTTCTGGGAAAGAAAGGAAGGCACTAAAGGCCAACACCAATCACCTCAGACTCATTTCCTTACTGTAACACTATTGAATTTATTTTTTTTTTTTTTTACAAAAAAACCATGCATTTACAGTCTTTCTCAATTAATGATCACAAGGACTCTTTGATTGTAAAAATTTTTATGGCATATATTATTCAAAACTTCAAAATGAGGCATCTAGAGTTCCGAGTGGTTAAGCTACTTACCCAAGGACACACAGAAAATAAGAGGTAAAGGTAGAACTATAATTCACCTCTTTGTACTTCTAGATCAGACTTCTGTGCTAATCTGAGTTTCAATTCTGGAAGATGAAGAAAGAGGGCAGTTGTAATGTTTGGAGCAGATTATGCTCTCTATAGATCAAATTCTGTTCCAGGAAGAGTCTCTGATTTCTAGAGTATCAAGATGTGATCAGGAGTCACTGACCAAAAGCAGTTTATTGTCTACAGTGATGTCAGTCTTTAGTCCAGGTTTGACCTTTCTAGGCATATGTTCTATACATTATTCAAAAGAGGCAAGTCCAGGAACAGCATCCTTAAAAGCTCAAATATTCCAAGAAGCAAAAAGCACAGGCAAGGTCAAGTTCTAAAGACTTCTGGAGTTGCAAAGGGCTGTCAGGTGCCATGGAGAAGGGAGCTGGCGGATTCCTATAGGCATTAGTAGGCTTCTAAAGAAGTCACTTAGCCTTTGGAACTGGAGTACTTGTCCCCAACTACACCTGGGAAGCTTCTGAAAATCTCAAGGTCAAGGACATACTCAGGCTAACTCAAGGTCAAAATCATACCCACGACCTGTTACAACAGAATCTTCTGGAGGTGGATGCCTGGCATTGTGAGTCTTTCAGTTTATAGATGATTTCAACATGCAGCCAAGGTTAGGAACTGCCGTCCTGGTGCAGAACACAGAGGCACTTAATTATTTGTTAATGAACAGATTAACGCATCTTAGCAACAGAACTGAAAAAGGAAGAAACAATTAAAGAACAATTAAGACCTCAAGATCCTCCCTCAAAGTGCACACTCTCTTCACTTAGTAACAGGTCTACCAAGTTTGAATGTGAAGATTTAGCCCCAGCAGGGAAAATGGATTTACAGATGCAGAAGGAAGGAACAACATAACCAAGTGCCTGAAGCCAAGTAAGAAACAGAAACCCTGCAAAGCAGAGACCAACTTCGAGGGGAATTGTCTGGGGCTGTTACAGACCAGGACAAACTGACCTGCCCTGTCCACTTTCCCTGAAGGCATCATTGTATTAGAGGAACAGGGAGTAATTGAGGTTCTAAACGACTGAGTCATCAGCAAAGGTGAAGCCCTGTTCCATTTACGCCATTCAAGGAGCCACGGGAGCCCCAGCAAAGAGCTAGGCTTGTGTAACAGCGGGTGTAACTGGCTGCCCTTGCAGGAACCTCGATCTGTATTTGGAAACCTTGATTGGTTTAGCAGTTGGTAAAAGCATCACTTTAAAGTCAACAGCAGAAACTGCTTCCTAAGGAAGCACTTGCTAAGAGGTGGATGTGAACCATTTCACTGGGGCAAGTTGTCCCTTTCTGTCCTTTCTCAGGGAAACCCCTCACTGAGGACAAAGCAGAGGGACAGCTGGTGGTGCATAATACCTCCCTGGAGAGAAAATCTGGACCAGATGAAGTGGTCCAAAGACAGACTCTTAGACTAAGGAGTTCAGCCATTTCTTGCTTTTGCAAAATAACCAAGAAAGCAGCTGCTGCTTCTTCTTCTTCTTCTTCTTCTTCTTCTTCTTCTTCTTCTTCTTCTTCTTTTGAGCAAAGATGTGCTATTTTCCTAGAGAAGACCTTACTTGTTTCATCCGGGAGTTAGATTGCTCTGTCTGTAGGATATTCTTGAAAATACCCTTCTTGAGATTTGTGTATGTTCTCAAACAAGCAGATGATTTGCATTTGAGTTTCTGTGGAACAGGAGAGCTCTGCAGACTTGAACTTGGCCCTACACCAAAGGAAAGACCATTCCAAGAAGTGGGTGTATCCTAGATGCACTCATTTAAGTATAAACACCTGGGAACACTCAGATGTGCATTGCTTCCATTCCAGGCCATGATGCAAACTCTCTGGGAAAAAGGGGACTTCTAGAACAGAGAGTCATTTCTGTTGGCAATTCCACTAGACCAAGTAGAGGTCAGGCAATGAAAATTTGAAAGGTGAACTATAGACTGGGGAGGATGAGTAAAAAGTTCCTTATTTCCCTGACCTTGCATGCCAGTCTTTCTGGATCCCATGGCAGTATCTGTCAATGTGGGAACTGGCATTCACATTTGGAAGCAGGCCAAAAATGGTTGGGAACTCTGAAGATGGGCCCAGGCTTGAAGCTCAGAATGCAGCCACATCTACGAGAGGTTATCAGTTGTGTTTTGGGTTGCATTTCCTTTTTTCTGTCCTCTAAAGAACATATCAGTGAAATTTGGCTGTGGTGACTACCTGGTCCCTGAGGTGCTTCCAGGGGAATAGAGAAAGTGGGTCTCAGGTAAGAATGAAACCCTGCGTGGCCAGAGAGGCGCTATGCACAGGGGTCACCAGCAGAGGGCAGAGGTGCCCCACAGAGCAGTTAGCAGCCAAGGGAGCAGGAAGGAGGCATCAAAAGGTAGTCAAAATGGAGACTGAGGGGGACCTATTGCTGGGAAGCTCCCAGAACTCTCTGGAGGACACATGGGAAGGTACTAATTCCTAACAATTAACCAGTCAGGACTGGATTCAATATAATTTGATTAATTTAATTCAATATAATTTGAAACAATCTCTGAAAACCACTGGGCCTTTGACATTGGATAATACTTGGACTCAAAAATTATATCCACCATTACTAGCTGTGTGAGCTAAGCGATTTCAGGCAACGCACCCAGGGCTCCGGGGCTGAGTTTCTTCCCAGGACAGACAGGGTACCTAACATTTACCCTCAGATGGAACTTGCTATTTTAAGGATTAAAGGAGGTAAAGTTCAAATATATTTTGTGAATGGGAAAATACTATGCAGACTTGGAGGGTTTGCATATCTCTGAAAGTTTTGCAACTAAAATGATGAAAAATGAAGAACTGTGATTTTTTTTTTTTTTTTTTTTTTTTTTTTTTTTGCTTTTGCTAATAATCTGTATTCCTAACAAGTACTCCAGGGATTCTCTCTGGCAGGTGCGGGAACCACAAATGGCATCCATCCTGGCTATTAATCCCACTGTCCTGACAGTCTCTATGTAGCATGGGGTGCTGGGCTCATCCCTGTGCAGAAATGCAGCTCAGCTTATATTACCCAAGATAACCAACAGAGAAAAATACATTTTTAAATCCTAAAATGACAGTTTAAATAATGTTAATGTTCTAAGTTAAAATGCATGAGACTAAATCAGATGATTGATCAACAAGTTTTTATTCAATTTAGTTAAAAAAAAAAAAAAAGCTAATATTTTTGTAGTGCTGGGGATGGAACCCAGGGCCTCACACACGCTAGTGCTCTATCACCCTCAGCCTTGGATTAACTTGAATTGGCTGGTAGTCCATAAGCAATGCTTTTAGTCCAGACATGTGGAAGTTACAACTTTAAAGAGATGTCTGCTTTGCTGCTAGGGATCTGTAACCTTGAGAGAAAAACACACCTGTGTGAAGGCAGGGATAGATTTCACACATCAACATGAGTGTCAAGATCCTCTACCACTGACTGGTGTTCAATATGGAAGCTCCTACAAGCCACATGTGGCTCCTGAGTACTCCCATCACGGGGCCAGGCTGAGAGGTGCGGCACATAAATACACACCAGATGCCAAAAGTTTGGTACCAAAAAAAAAAAAAAAAAAAAAAAAATATATATATATATATATATATATATATATATATATATATAAACATCACACTAATAAATTTCATCTAATTACATGTTAGAATGATATTTTATCATTAACAGAATATTTTATTGTTTTAACAGAATATTTTATTGTTTTTTAAAAGTTTTTCAGTAGTTGAGCATCACTGATCTGACAAGTTGATTTGGATGTCACTGTCTTTGGTAAACTCAGTTTCATGCGGCTGTCCCCCTTTCTCAAGAGCTGCCTTCTGAGCATGTCCCTTCCTCTGGCATCTGCAGCAGCCCTTGAAACTAATTAGAAGGCACAGCCTCTGCTTCTACCTGAATTGAATCCCAGTCTGATCCCGGTTGAGATTCAGAAAATGCTCTCCATACCAGCAGTTCGCTTCCTGGATTCGGGTGCAACACAAAACACGTATCTAGCAACTGCAAATTCCTAATGTTTTGAGTGCCTTGGGCCAGGAGCACTTCTCATCACTGAGTTTCCTTCTGCAAATGAGTACTTCTCTTTAGTTCCATGGGATTGGACTACTTAGGTGGAGGAGAGCCTGTTTAGAGTCCTTTAGGCTTCCTGCCAATGAAGTACAAGGTTGTAATTTTCACCATGCTTACAACGATGTCTGACACATAGTAGGTGCTTGGTAGTAATCACACCAGTGAATTATGACCATCATTATTCTTTAGGAAAGCTAGGTCCAGTCACTGAGAGACCAGTGTTTTCTCTTTAAATGGTTGGTGATGGTTCTCTACTTCCTGGGTGCCACAAATCATGCAGATTTCTTCTACCATGGCCTACTGCCATGATGTTCTGTCTCAACTTAGACCAAGAGCAATACAGCTGGCCAACCATGGACTGAGACCTCTGAAACTAAGTCCCCAAGGAATAATGATGACATGATCAAACACAAGAAACCAACTTGAAGAAGCTCTCACTGGTCCAATCTGGAGAAAGCTGAGCATCAGAGTAAATAATGACAATTTCAATTAAACCCAATGGAATATTTAAGAATTAACAAACCCATAGTGATAGAGATAAGTGAAAAGGATACAGTGAGGAAAAAATAAAGACCGAGGGGATGGAAATGTCTATTCCACTGTAGAATAATAAATATGGACTGGAAGTTAGAAAATCCATAGTGACTAAAACTGTGGGTGAAACACTGGTGTGCTCCAGGATATTTACATAGCTCAAAATATTTCCATAGTAAGTTTAAAGTCAATGAACCTGAAAAATTAAAGTAACTAGAATTAACAGTCAATATTCCAAAACATGGACATCACATTGCTCGTGATATGATGCCACAGGAAGTCACAGCATCCCTTCTGTAGATTCCCTGAAAATATTCAAAAAAATTTAACATAATCTTTTTGAAACTCTAGAGATACAGAGGGAAATTTTACAAAGTATTTTTGTCCCGCAATCTTAAAAAAGTGACCCATGTAAGGCATTAAATGAAAGGCTGAGGGACTGTTTAGCAGAGGAATCTGGAGACATGGAAACCGAGTGGGATACATGAATTTGGTTTTAGTCCTGCACAAGAGAAAGCACTTACTGGCAGTATTGGGATGGATGATAGCGAAGTGTCCTGTATTATTATTGTATTGTTTGTTAATAACAGTATTTTTTTTTAGAATGACATTGTGATAAAATTGAAATTCTTCATTTTGATAATAGCATTCCAATTGCATAAGAAAACTTCTGTGCTCTAGGCATTATGCAAGAAAGTGCGATCAGCCCTCCTTATCTGTGAGTACCATGTTTGCAGATCATGGGCTGAAGATATTTGAAAAACAGTTGTGCCTGTACTGAACATGTACACACTTCTTTCTTGTCCTTATTCCCTAAGCAATACGGTACAGCAAGTACTTACACAGCACTTCCATTACATCAGGTATTCAGAGTAACCTGGAGGTGATTTAAGGTCTGCAGGAGGATGCATTTAGTATATATGCTTGTGGCACTGCATTTTATATGAGGGACTTGAGCATCTATCCTTTTTGGTATCCACAGGGGATCCTGGAACCAATCCACCAAGGATACCAAGAGATGACTGTGTTTACTGATAAAAGGAAAAATATTTCCGAATTAGGTAAAATATTTTACACACACACACACACACAGAGACACATATATGATTTCCTGAAAAAAAAATTAGAAATTTTAATAGAATATCACCTGTCTTGATGTTTGGAAACAAACTAGAAGTAGAAAAAGATGTTCCTTAAACTTCTAATAAGTACTGACTGACAGAAAGAAACATACAAAAAGTACCATGAATATGAACTACTATTAAAATACTTCACCTAGATTCAAGAATGAAGGTGAAGCCTTCACTGTCCGTATTGTCCTTGGGCATTAGGCTGCTAGAACTACTGATTCAGTCATGTCAAGAAAAAATAAGCACATATATGGGTGGGAAAGGAACAGAACCTTTCTTCCGAACTCACTAAAGCATTTCCTAGAACAGCATCATCAGGACGGGTCCACTGTGAGCGTCCTGCTCGATGTGACCCACCCGGGCTCTTCACTGCATGCACGTCCTGTTCTTTTCTCTGTTCAGTGGAACCGTCGACTTCTGACTATGCTGTGCAGCCTTCTTGGATGCCTCTGGGTGAGAACAGACTATGTGGGTCAAAATTGTTTTAATGTTTCCTGTACTAATATGTCCCAGGTACCCAGAGCAGTGCCTGACATGCCTGGGGTTATGAAATAAATATTTCTTGAAGCACTGAAAAAGAAAGTGATAAACAGTTCTCCTTTTGAAGATTTTAATTTTGTTCTCCCCATCGGCTTTTTTTTTCAGTGCTGGGAGTTGAACCCAGGACTCACACATGTTGGGCAAGCTCTGTACTTTATTCTGCTTTTAAAAGCTGCAGCAAACCTGAGTGTCACATAGGCAGGGCTGGCACTGATGAGGCCCCTGTGCACCTACATCACCTCCCCTCCCGGGCTGACCAGCTCTGCCTGCAGCCCACACGCCACCCACTTCCTCTCTGGCCCAAAGCCGTGAGCTCTCTGAGCTTCTCCCTTTTGCAGCACTGAAGCACAGAAAGAATGGCTCTGGCAACTGCAGGCATGTTCACCTTAGCAATTCTAGAAACTCTCTGTAATTACTAAGCAGAAAGCATGTAGTTTTGAGGGGGCTGGAGGCTAAGTCTTCAAATACAAAATTCACTTTCATTTAGCATTTTATATCTAGTCTTTCCAGTGGGAAAGGAGGGATGGGAAAGCTTTGAATGACTCATCAGAGGAATAGCACCTGAGAGTCTGAAAAAACTGGATGGCACGTTTTGGGGGATTTATTGGCCAATTGTGCATCATCTTTTGTAAAGTGGTTTGAGTCTTTGGTCATTTTAAATTGTATTCTTTGTCTTTTTATTGTTGATTTGCAAGTATTTTTATGTATTCTGGATACACATCATTTGTCAGATGTGTGTTATGACAATTTTTCCCCCGTTTGTGGTTTGTCTGTTCATTTTTAAAATAAATCATTTTGTGACCTGAAATTTTAAACTTTTATGAATTCTAACTTTTTTTTTTTCTTTTTCTTGTGTTCTCTCCAAGGACTCTGCCTTCCTCAAGATCATGAAATTATTGTGCTTCATCCTAGCAGTTTTTTTAGCTGTGGGTACTTTTGTATATGGATTGAGACAAGGATCAAGGATTGATTTTTTCCACACACATATCTAGTTGTTTCAACAATACCATTTGAAAATCTTTCCCCATTGAATTAAAGTCAACAATTGGAAGTGATCCAAATGTTCATTGACAGGTAACCAAATAAACTATAGTAGATTCATACAATGGAATATGATTCTCCAACTTTTAAAAAATCAAGTTATAAATCCATGCCACAATCTGAATGAATCTCAAAGACATTATGTTGAATGAAAGAAACAACACAAGAGTTCTTTCTGTACAATTCCACTTACATGAAATTCCAGAACAGTCACAACTAATGCTATAGTGACAGAAAGCAAATCAGTGGTTGCTGGTTGGGGGAGGAATAGAAACTTCTGGCATGATGGAAATGTTCTGTACCCTATTTGGGGTGTTGGTTACTTGTGTATATATAATTGTCAAAATTCATCCATCTGAACATCTAAGGGCTGCACATTTCACTATATATATGTTAATTATACTTCAATTTGAAATATATTTCAAAAGATTAGATTGTGAACCTTCCTACACTATGCCCCCAAAATAGCAAAGTTCCTCCCTCTCCACAGATGGCTTGCTGATGGAGGCTGGAAGAGAGAGAGCACGCAGAGCCCTTGACTTTTCCCTGTTCCTGAGACAGTGGGGTAGATTTTTCAAAACATTGGCTAGGAGACTTGCATTCAAAACCAGCTGAATAAATAATAGATCTTTGGTGAGTTGTTTTTTTCCTCCTCTGTGTTTGGAAATTTGAACCTGATGTATCTCTCTCAAACATATTTCATTTAGAAGATAATTTACATTTGCACAAAATCATGGCTATGGCCCATCTGCTCAAGGATTATGTAAGATCCAACACTCATTAGAGTGTGACGTGCATTGATCTTAGTGAGCATATGAACTTGTGTGCTTGAGATTCAAGTTTTCTAAAATTAACTTCCAGTTCCAACCAGCAACCATGGCCCATTGTCTGACATTGTCTTGGGAACATCACTGTTGATTTCCATTTTAGGGAAATTAAATTAAATTAAATTGGGCTTTAAATTCCCAATTGCTATAGATGTTTTTCTACCAAAGTTAAACAAGATTGTGTTAGTAGTTGTGGAGGGGTGTGGGCTAAAAGAAGAGTTGTTTGGTTATTTATACCTGACGATTTTTACCACTTCAGATTATTTGGAACAATGAAACAGCTGAAGCAGTAACATGATTCATATTAATATATGCATGTAAATTGTTCAGAATGGAATTAACATAATTTCTGCACTTTGGTTTCCCCTCAGTCGTTGAGACTCCTGGTTTATTTACAGTCTGCAGTAAGCACAGCCAGCCAGCTATGTTAGCGACAGGTGGTGGGGAAGGGAAGGCCATGTGCTCTGGATCAAGGGGCGAATGTTAACATTGCAGCTTGTGAGTTCAGCTCTTCTGAGGGGTGGGAGCCAGCAGAAAAAGCAGATGAAAACAAAGGCTCCTTCAGCCTTCCAGAGTTCTTAACCCTTCCTCTTAGTCCCTTTGTCCTAGTTTACCTGCCAGGACTTTACAGAGAGGGGAATGGGGAGACACAGTGAGATGCCAGGACCAGGTTGCAAGGCAGAACCTTGTGCAAGGAGATAACTAGAGAAGGGGTCTCAGCCATCCGACCCCAGGGCACTAAGGGGAAGTAGGGACTTTTAACCCAGCGAGAAGATGGGCTCTGAGAAACTGGAACAAAGACAGGTCAGAAAAATGATCACCAGGCTGGTCGGACTCTCAAAGATGAGGGAGGCAGGCAGCGAGGCCTGGGGGAATGACCCACTCTCGGGCAGCATCTGGCCAGGAAGACAGGAAGTGGAGTGCGATGCACCTGAGAACTTGGTCTCTGGGAGGAAATACTAGGCCATCGGGGAAGAACAAACTCAGCCCCAGGACAGAGCTGCCTGTAGGCAGGAAACCAGTGCTTCACCAGAAAGTAGGCCTGGGCAGGCAACTCTGTCTTCTGATTTTCCCCTCTTCATATCCATTTCAACTCAGGTCCTTCTTAGGACAAGTTCTCTTTCACAACCAAGTTCATTCTCCCAGTTAGGGAGGTGAACCTCCATGTCTGTCTTTCACTTATGTGTGTTGGAGGGGATTGTGTGTGTGTGTGTGTCTGTCTGTCTGTCTGTCCTGGGGAAAAATGAGTATAGAAAACTATTCAAAGTGCCACACTGATGGTTGTTCCCCACATGGAAACATGGAGCAAGGGAGTGGGTAGTTCCAGCCCCACCCAACATAGATTCTTGATGTACATATTTGAATGAATGGATGCGTAATTTAGAAGCACTTAATGGGTTTTTGTTCTCCTATAGATTATCTTCATAGCTACAGGGTTTATACCTAACCCTGTACTTCTTGGGCTGGAACTCCATTGACTCCTCATCTGAAACGCACACTTGGACTTCCTTCACAGAAGCTCAAACTTCCTTTTTATTCTCTAACGAAGTTACCTGAATCAGTGACTACAGAGTTGTGAAAACTGGGTGTCTGGTAGCTGAAGATGGAACATCAGAGGCACTGGCTTGATTGGCAAGTTTAAGAAGATCAATTATACAAGATTTTACATTGAACAAAATCTTCAGAATTGACCTCAACATCACAATTGAGGTCCTTTCTTCCTCCCAGGCACCAGGTGCTGCCAGAGGCACCAGGGCCCAGCCATTCCCAAGGCACCCAGTGCAGGCAGTGAACAAGCACTCCTTAGCCTGCATCTGCTCTCTTCTAAGAACCTCCACGTCACATGCCTTCCCATGACAGCTTCCATCTACTGAGCATCTCTTTCTTGCTGGTGGCACTGCTGAGACTCCACAGTTAGGATCCCCTTCACGCTCACCTTGACTCTCAAAGCTACTGTTATCCCTAATTTCAGTTACAGAAACTGAGGCTCAGAAAGCAAGACCAGAACTGAGATTCATACTCAAATTCACCCTGTTCCAAAGCCTGTTCTTTTCCCACCGCACCAATCAGATTCTCTATCATAAGAGCTTTTCTGTCTGCAGTAGTCTTCTATTAAAATAAAATAGTCTGGAGCAATATTAAACCCTAAGAGCTAATGCTTGACTATGCTAATTGAAATTCAGGTTGGCAGCAAATAGAGATTCGGTAGCCAATTATCAGTGGATGGCTGAGGGACCTGAAATAATAACCAAGAGTCATGAGAGGAACTGTGATTAGGATTATTTTGTTCTAGTTTGTAGAAGTTTGAGAAAAACCACAAAATAAATGTGATACTAAAGGGGTCGTTTGCCAT
This sequence comes from Sciurus carolinensis, assembly GCF_902686445.1. Taxonomy (NCBI): domain Eukaryota; kingdom Metazoa; phylum Chordata; class Mammalia; order Rodentia; family Sciuridae; genus Sciurus; species Sciurus carolinensis. The sequence continues at coordinate 64,312,325 of NC_062227.1, forward strand.
TCTTTTTTGGTGGCTTAGCATCTGACCCATCCTCCTACATCAGGGACTCCCAAGTTGGGAGGTCTAACATCCATTATAGAAGATACTGATGCTGGAAGGTGGGCATAAACATGTGGTCTAGAACCTTCCACTCATTATTTGCTTAAGTACTCCCCACATGAGACTGAATGGAGCACCCTCAAGTGGCAGCAAGTTTGGCTATTTGGTTCAAGGTGTCAGGGAGCTCATGACAGTGCTGCATGCAGTCCCTGGCATGCATTGGCTTTGGCAGAGTGGCCTCAGCAGGACACATCTGCAGCAAGCCCCAGGGCACTGTGCCTGGCTGTATCACTCTGAGCATGGTTCTTCAGCCCCTCCAATAATTCTTTGATCTCTACCCCTCTGTTTAATAACAGCTACAGTAAGGAGAACTTCACATATCATAAAAGACATTCTTTAAGGTGTCCAGTTCAGTGGGTTTCAGTATATTTCCAGAGCCGTGCAACCATCAAAATGATATAATTACAGATTTTAATCATAACCACTCCCCCCCAAAAAAACACCATACCCATAAGCAGTATTGCCTTCTCCTCCTAGTCCCTGGAAATTACTAACCTGCTTTCTGTGTCCGTGGATTTGCCTGTTCTGAACGTGTCACTTGAATGGAACCACCCTCTATGGCCCATCATATTTGGTTCCTTGCACTTAGCATGGTGTCTCAAGGTTCATCCATGTTATGAGAGCCCATTACAGATAGCAATACAAGTTCCTTGTGAGTGTATGAGTTACCAACATTACCTCCCATTCTGCTGGTTGTCTTTTCACTTTCTAGGTGGTATCTTTTGAAGCACATATGTTTACTTTTGATGAAGTCCAGTTTACTTTTTTTTTTTTTCTTGCGGTGCTGAGGATTGAACCCAGGGCCTTGCACTTACAAGGCAAGCACTCTACCAACTGAGCTATATCCCCAGCCCCTTATTTTTCTTTGATTGCTTGTGCTTTAGTCGTCATAGGTAAGGAACCATTGTCCAATTCAGTCACAAAGATTTATCACTATGTTTCTTCTAAGAGCCTTTTGGTTTTATCTTTTACATGTAGGTTTGTGATCCATGTGCATTAATTTTTGCATATGGTGTGAGATAGAAGTCAACATTCATTCTTTTTTATGTGGGCATCCAGCTGTCCTAGTGCCAGTTGTTGAAAAAAAAAATTCTTTGTTCATTGAATTGTTTTCATAACCTTGTCAAAAATCAATCAACCATAAATACATTGTTTATTTCTGGACTCTTGATTCTATTCCATCGATCTGTATGTCTATTCTTATGCCGGTGTCTTTCAGACTCAAAGATCAGTCATGCAGTTCTTAGAAAGGGGACCCACCAATCACCCCAGGGAGAAAGTTGACTTTTAACAAAGATAGCTTTCATAGTACCAGTTTAAGATCCTAGAGGATTTCTGCATGCATATGGCAAGGAGATGGGAGACTTAGGAGGAAACAGAATAGTTTTTATTTTTTGCACTTCCTACTACCAATAAGGGAGGGCAAGAATTTAAACTCAGCAGTTAATCTGGATAATTTAATTGCACCCTGAACATTATAAAAAGACATTCTAGTAACAAGTAGGATACATATAACATTCATATGTTATTTGTATGTGTGTGTGTGTGTACCCTATGGTACTGTGCATACACACAGTCATATTTCCCACAGGACAGGTGTGTATAGAACTTGATTCGTTTTTCTTAAGAACTTTTCTGGATACATCTTACTCTTGCCCTTGTCCTGCCCCAGGATTCCCTGTTGCATTGGGGGTGCACAATCCATCTCAGTCAGGATATTTGGGGTCCATTTCTCCTTGCCCCTTGGGCCCATCTTCAGTCTGATAATCCCAGGTATGCTGGTATCTAGGCTACAATAAGAAATAATCACAAACTCTGTGGCTCACACCATCACCAATGTTTCCTCTAAGGCTCTGGGGGTCAGATTTCTAAATTTGTTTCACTGGACTGAAATCAAGGTGCCGCCAGGACCAGGTTCCTTCTGGATGCTCTAGGGTGGAATCTGTTTACTTGCTTTTTCCTACTTCTAGACTCCACCTATATCCCTTAGCTCATGTCCCCTCCTCTGTGTCCAACACCAGCAGCCTCATATCTTGCTTCCGTTGCTGCACCTTCTATCTTCCACGGCCAATTCCTCCTCTGCCTGCTTTTATGAGGATGCTTGTGATTACATTGCGGTTGCCTTGTATAATCCAGGCCAGTTTTTCTATCACAAGATCCTTAATCGTATCTATGAAGTTCCCTTCACTACATAAGGTAACATTCACGGGTTCTGGGGATTAGGACAAGAGCATCTTCATGGGGTTGGTATTTTGCCTACCACACCTAATTTGATGCACACGGCTGCACCGACTGGTGAGAACTGGTGTCTGTTTTGACCAGCTGAGGTCTGTGCTGTTTGTCTACATGTTAACTTTAGGTTTGTTCTGACCAGTTGTCAAATATTTTCACTATGATTCCTGTTATTAGCCCTCTCTATTAGAGAGCAGCGTGGATTTAAATTTGTAGGGGGCTGAAATAGACAGCTGGGGGCTCGCAAATGTGTGAAACTGATTTGATCCTACTGTTAAGAAACTCGTGTGAGTCAACAAAAAGAAAACCCTTTCCAAACCAACTAGAAGTGTCCACAGATGGATCAGTCTTGCAAATTTGAAATATCAGAGACAATGAAGAGAAAAGCCACAGAAAAGTAAAGAGCAAAGTTTCTTGACATACTAAGCAGCCACTTCATAGAGAGCTTTCTGGGTTGCAATTTGACCTGTACCCAGCTAAAGAGAGAGTCAGAGACCCAATCAAGAAGGACTTGTTCCTGTGCAAGAAAGTTGAGGCAGAATCCAGGCCACCCTGGAAATTAGATTCCAGATGGGCCTGAACAGGAGCAACCTAGAACTGAGCATGCAAACAGAATACTTATTCCTTGCAGGTCTCTCACCTGCTCTGTGAGCCTGTGACTTACCTTCCTCCTTCCACATCAATGCATTCCAGAGAGTCATCACTGGCTTTATCAGTCATGCAGAATCACTTAACAATATATGGTATCTGGGTCTCTTCTCATAGCAATCCAAATCTCCAGGTTGAGGTTCTGGAATCTGTATTTTAATAAGAACAGATAATTCTCACATGTTCCCAGGCAGGAGCACTGTGACCATATTATTTGAGGAGACTCAGAAACATCATCTAGTCATCAACCCACTTCATTTGCCAACTGTGATTGATTGGTAGTTGCTGCCTGGATCATGGTGTTGAGATAAATTACGAGACCTTGCCTGGACGGGAATAGTGATTAATTAGTCATGTGTGCCATGACCCCAGGCTGGAGACGGTGGGTGGTGATGAATGAGCGCCTTCTATCTGTCATTCTCTCCTAGAAAGACCTAGCTATACTTTCTCATTTTATGGCGAAGTACAGTGTATGTACAGAAATCTAGATAGAATGTACACTTTAAGGAACAAAAATAAAACACATCCTCTTAAAAATTTCTCTAGATAGCAGGTTCCAAAATCTTGGGTAACACGTTGCATTGTCTCACAACTTTCTTAATGTCTAATTTAAATAAATCCCTTTTGGCACAATTTACGTCCAGTCCCTTTCATTCTATCCCCAGAGCAAAATAGAACAGCTGCTCCTCCTCTCTTACTCCATATGCCTCCCTATTTTTAAGAATTCAGTTCTCCAGAAAAAAAATTAATGAGACTCTTCTATTTTAATGAGTTACTTGTTTGGTGGATTGGCATTTTTCCTCCCCCAAGCTCAAAATGCCTGGTTACAAAGACAAGTGGGAAGAGAACATTGAGAGTAGAAGGAATTTAGATGCCATCCAAGTCTCTTTGCACAGATGGGGCAAGAGGATCAGGGGCTGGAGGGCCTGGTGTGGCCACACAGTAGAACTCCAGCAGAGACCCAGCAATGCTACCTCTTCACTCAGTTGATTCTACCACACCAGGATGTCGACACTGGAATATTTTTGGAGTGAGAGAGTAAGTTCAAGAGCAAACATGTGTTGGGTTCATTCTCCATACACATCAGTGGCTTCCTATCTCAAGTTCCTGGGTTTTTTTGACAGAGGAATTCAAAGCCATGCCTGGGACAAGTCAGAAAACTGGGGGACTCATTCCCATAAGCAACATTAACCAAGGAGGAATATAAATGAATGGGTAAATGGTTCTTCATCCCTTTCTTGATGATGCCATTCTGGGATAGGATCTTTGCAGATGTGATCAAGTTAAGGTGAGATCCTGCTGGATTAGGGTGGTCCTGAAACCCAAACATGCATATATACTCACAGGTATGTGATAAATATGTTAAAACCATTAAATTATACATTTTAGATAGTCCTATTTATTATATATATGTATATATATACACACACATATACATATGTACACACACTGTATCTCAACAAAATTGATCTTAAAAGTTTAAGAATGCTTTTTTTGTGTGTGGGGCTGAGAGTCAAATCCAGGGCTTTGAGCATGTTGGACAGGTGCCCCACCACTACAACACCTTGGTCCCAAGATGCTTTCCCTTTGATACAGTAGTTCTACTTCCGGAAATTTTTCATACAAAAATATTTACACAAAATATTTGCACGTATGACGATGTATATTGCAGAATAGTTTGTGTTGTGCAAACATTGAAAATGCCAAAATATCCATCAAGAGGGCAGGAGAGGGCTGGAAATATAGCTCAGTTGGTAGAGTGCTTATCTTGCAAGCAAAAGATCCTGGGTTCAATCCCCAGATCTGCAAAAAAAAAAAAAAAAAAAAAAAAGGTCAGGAGATAAACAACCAGAGGCTAAAGAGCTGCTGCGGCCTGCCCTGCCAACCTCAGGGGCTCCGTGTCTCAGCTTTGCACATGGCTCAGTGGTTTCTGTGTAGATGTGAAAGAGGGTCAAGAAGATAGACTACATGAAAAAATCCATTTTCAGGAATAGATGATCCCACCTGCTGCGGAACTATTTATATTAGAGTCAAAGTTATTTGGTGCCCTTGGGGTTATATAACAAGATTGGGGGGGCTTGTATGGAGCCTCTGATCTTGGGTGAGGCCGAGAGGTAAATCAGGATGAGGTGCATTTGCTGCAGGGAGGCTGAGGGAGGATGTGGCGGAGTGAGGAGTCTCTCCCACTATACGGGCCCAGCACACAGCAGGTGGAGTTGCGTCGGTTGCTCCCTCGCTACCTGGCTTTTCTGGGGGCCCAAATCCTTAAAGGCAGTAGGCAGCTGTGTCCTCAGGGTACCATAACTGTGCGCTCCGGGACATGGGGCCTCATGTAGCCACAGCACCATAGGACTGCTGGAAAGGGAAAAGGATCCCAGGTCCTCCTCACTGGGGCCTGAGACTTGGGGTGGCAGATTCTAATGAATTACAGAAGTGTTCAGACAGAGGCCAGAGGACAACCGAGCAGAGAGCATAGCGGCTTGGCATGCTTGGTTATGATTGGTGCCCTCCAGTGGGCAGAGCAGAAGGACCAGGAAACTGTCCCAGGTGTGACCAGGCAGAGCAGAGCTTGGCCTTGGGAGAGCTGGTGCTGAGCTAAAGGGAGAACACTTGGGTTTAGGTGGGTCCTAAATCCAGTGGCTAGTGTCTTTAGAGAGAGAGATTTGGAGACACAGAGAAACACCAGAAGGAAGGCCATGTGACAAGGGGAGAAGAAATTGGAGGAATGTAGCTTCTAGCCAAGAAATACCAAGGCTTACTGGGAGCTTCCAGAAGGTGATGAGGCAAGGAAGGTTCTCCCCTAGCATCTTCAGAGACAGCATAGTTCCTGTTTTCAGACTTGTGGCCTCCAGATCTGTGAGAGAATAAATTTCTGTCACTTTAAACCACCCAACTGTGACACTTATTACAATGGCCCAAGGGGACTAATACATAATCCATGATAATGCATAATACTGTCACTAGTAATGCTAACACATAATAATAACCATGGTGTTTGTAGAAGGAAGCAGGAGGGAGTAGATAACATTATTTTAAGGGCAAACAGTGGTGAAGAAACACTGAATTTTCTGTTATTAAATTTAGAGAATGAGTAGGAATTCATGTCACCATAGGCATCTTTCACCATCAGTTTGACTATTAGAACAAAGCTTTGGGTCTGACAGGCTTGGGGTTAACTCTTATCTCTGTCACTTATCTACTGTCTGACCTTGGGGATATCACTTAATTTCTCTGGGGATCAGTTTTCACATCTTTAAACCTAGAATTATAATAGTTCCTACCCAGAGGACTGCAGTGAGAAATAAAGCCAAGTTTGTGAGCCCATGGATGCTTTGGCCCTAGTAAGTGCTGCTAAGCAGTAGCTGCTGTTGGTGGTGGTGTTAGATTATGGACATAATGATTTTTTTTTTTTCAATAAACTGGCATCAGCTGGTACTGGGAAAAATAATCTTAACTGGACCAGTGAGTCTCCTGGCAAGCACACTTTTTGCAGAATTCACGAGATGCCAAGACCCCTTTATTGTGGTTTTAAAGTCAGGTCCAAGAGGTTCAAACTGCTCATCAATGTCACCTACAGAGACAGCCATTTATTACCTATATATGCTCCCAAGGAAGCAGAGGCCAAGACCACCAACATGAGACTGCTCCCAAGTACTCTTCATTCCCAAAAGAATCTGTGGAAACATACTGACAGAGTGTAGAGGCTGGTTGTGGAGGCTCCTGTGTTTTAGTCAGCTTTTTCACCATTGTGATCAAAAGATCTGACACAAACAATTTCAGAGAAGGAAAGGTTTATTTGGGGCTCACAGTTTCAGAGGTCTCAGTCTATAGATGGCCAGCTCCATTGCTCTGAGCCCAAGGTGAGGCAGAATATCATGGTGGAAAAGTGTGGTGGAGGAAAGCAGCTGGCGATGTGGCCACCAGGAAGCAGACAGAGCTCTCTGCTCCCCAGGTGTTTATGCCTCTCAACAGTCAGAATCCTCATATTACTTTCAGCTTCTTGCAGTTTGAAGTTGCTTATCTTCTTTATTCACTGCGATATAATTTCCTGTTGCCCAGTTTTTAAAGCTAAACTCCTAAACTCCTTTATAATGCTTTTCTTGGGAAGTGACCTCTTGGATGCATCAAGCACTTTCACTTCTCTGTCTGGGAAGGGGATTCATGTGCTACCAGACTATTGGGATGGTCTGGTTCATACTCCACAAGTCACTGTAACACTTTCCTGAGGATTTGCATTTATCCTATACCTATATATAACTTAAGGTCCTCTTAAGTTCCAAAAAGTATAAAGAATATAAATAGATTCCCACCTGCTGAGCTGGCTTCCGGGAAAGATGCAGGGTAGAGATATCTTACTCTCTGATCAAAATATAAGTATTAATACCTTCGCCCTCTGTGTTTTCTTTTTAATTCAAAGCTCAGTTCCCACCACCCAGATTTAATTGATGTTAGCACTTCACCTTATTTGTTTCAAACATTGTGAATACAACTTGAGACACCCCATCCATTCTCTTTCTTGTACCCTCACAGATAAACACCTACATACAAAATGAATTTGAATATTTGTTCTATTTGATGACTGAGGGGCCAGAGAAATGGAGTCATACCACTGTCCTTTTCTCCTTTCTACTTCTTTTGGGGACCTGAATGAAGCTTTTTGAATGAAAGTAAATAGACCCCAACTGTCAATCATAGAGATTTAGCTTGTGAACATCTTTGTTCATCTTGCAAATAGTCTAAATTTGATTAAAAAAAAAGTAACTTGGGTTACAGCAAAACAGTTCTTTTGACAGATCCACTGAGCCTGTGAACATTGTCTATTTTGTTTAAGTTCATTGAATTTATAATCCTAAATTAGCCTCTGCAAGGAGAGTTAAGTCAGGTCAAGCCCACTAGATCTATTCAGTGCAAATTTCTTGCTCAGTACTGAGTTTGAGGTCTAGGGAGACATAAGCAAACAGCAGAGCTCCAACTTTTAAGGAGCTGACATATCAATTAAGATAAAAACATTTTAGAGAAGAAGAATAGGAGACAAACTATATCAAGCTTGAAATCATGTGGGGGAGAAAATTTGAGACCCCACTGTGGGAAGAAAACAGTGAATTGGGGTGAAGTCAGGATCTGAGAACATGTCAACAGAATGAAAAAGAAGCAAAAGGAGAAGAGACGAGGGAAAGATTGTGAGCCCTACTGCAGGCTTGGTTTCATTTTTCTAAAAACCTTCCTTTGAATAATTCACAGAGTTCTCTGTGGAGTGTTGTTTGAGTTTTTAGACCACTTAATAAATATTGATTGTAATGGCAGAAAATGTAATTAAAAATTAAAATGCTATTATTATTAAGATACTGACCCTTACCTCCTAATATCATTTGGTAAACTGTTGTCACAATCTTGGACACAGACTTCTGTGTGACAGAGCTGACCCTCCAACCTCACTGGAACAGGCACTGAATGACAAGGTAGAGTCACTAAATGACCAGATTTTTCTCCAGAGAGTATGTGTTTCTTTTACACTTTTAGAAGGCTCTTTCAGAAAATGTTCTTGGGAATCCAAATTTAAACTTGCACTATAATTTTAACTATTTCCCATTAGTAGCTTCTTTTACTGTGACTAAAGGAAATTTTCATGTGTAACTAGTTTTTGTTTACATTCCCATATTGATTGTAAAGTTAATTTCAGTATATTCAATTGTATTTTTCATTGCTTTTTATGAAATTAGAGGAGAATGTTTTCAAGATATAGATTGGCAAACTATATGTTCAGAGTAATAAGCTAAGGATCTATAGGCTGTCAGAAGCAAATATTTTTAAAATTATATTTTACTTTTTTTAGCACTTTTTTTTCCTTTTTTTTATTGTAAACAAATGGGATACATGTTGGTTAAAGTTGTTTCTCTGTTAGTACATGGCGTAAAGGCATACCATTTGTGTAATCATAAATTTACGTAGGGTAATGTTGTTTGATTCATTCTGTTATTTTTTCCCTTCCCCCCCTCCCACCCCTCTTTTCCCTCTATACAGTCCTTCCTTCCTCCATTCTTGCCCCCCTCCCTAACCCTAACTCTAACCCTAACACTAACCCCTCCCACCTCCCATTGTGTGTCATCATCCACTTATTAGCGATATCATTCATCCTTTGGATTTTTGAGATTGGCTTATCTCACTTAGCATGATATTCTCCAATTTCATCCATTTGCCTGCAAATGCCATAATTTTATCATTCTTTATGGCTGAGTAATATTCCATTGTATACATATACCACAGTTTCTTTATCCATTCATCAATTGAAGGACATCTAGGTTGGTTCCACAATCTGGCTATGGTGAATTGAGCAGCTATGAACATTGATGTGGCTGTATCTCTGTAGTATGCTGATTTTAAGTCCTTTGGGTATAGGCCAAGGAGTGGGATAGCTGGGTCAAATGGTGGTTCCATTCCAAGTTTTCTAAGGAATCTCCACACTGCTTTCCAGAGTGGCTGCACTAATTTGCAACCCCACCATCAATGTATGAGTGTACCTTTCTCCCCACATCCTCGCCAACACCTGTTGTTGCTTGTATTCTTGATAATCGCCATTCTAATTGGGGTAAGATGGAATCTTAGGGTGGTTTTGATTTGCATTTCTCTTATTACTAGAGATGTTGAACATTTTTCCATATGTTTGTTGATTGCTTGTAGATCTTCTTCTGTGAACTGTCTATTCATTTCCTTAGCCCATTATCTTTTACTTTTTAATATTAAAAATGATAAATTCCATCCTCTGTATCTATGGGTTTCGCATCTGCAGGTTGAACAAACCTTAGATTGAAAATATTTGAAAAAATGTGTTTGTATTGAGCATGAACAGACTTGTCACTATTTTCCAATATAGTATAATAACAATTGACACATAATTTATATTATATTGGGTATTTATAAGTAATCTGGAGATGTTTTAAAATATGCAAGAGGATGTGTGTAGGTTACATGCAAACACTATAACATTTTATATAGAGAGCTTAAGTATCTGCAGATTTTGGTATCCCTACAGGGTTCTGGAACCAATTTCCCACAGACGTGTGTGGTAATCTTAGAAAGGTTGATAATATATAAAAGTATTAAAAAGGAAAATAAATCACCCACAATAAATATAGATAACCACTGGTTTCATTTTAGTATATTTCCTTTTATGTGTGTGTGTGTGTGTGTGTGTGTGTGTGTGTGTGTGTGTGTGTAAAACAACATTGGGATCATATTGCATGCACAGCTTTGTTTTCTGCTTTTTTTCTTTTATTATACCCATAATCATTGCCTGTGACTAAATATTATTTAAAAGCTTGATTTTCAGAACCATATAATATTTTCTAAATTATAATTAATTTAAATATAACTGCATTACTGGGTATTTGGGCTGCTCCTAATTATTTGCTACAACATATGAGTCATATCCTTTACATAAGTATCTTTGCAGCACTCTTGAGTATTCCTATGACATATATTCCTAGAGGTAGAATTATAGAGTCAAACACTATATGTTTAAAAGACTTTTACCAAATACAGCCAAATCTAACTCTATAAAGGATATACTAATTTGCTTTCCCACTGAAGTTTAAAAGATGCTTATGTCATGCAAACTTGCCCCCGACAAATAGAATTTTAAAAGTGTTTTTCAAGCCAGAACCTTAAGATGCATCCAAGAATCAGAGCCTCAGGATTCAATGCCAAGTTCACCACATCCAAATGAGGTTTGAAGGGGAGCTGACAGAGGGAACAGGCTAGGGACATACCAGGAAGGTCTGGAATGATCCATGTGGCTATTGTAACACCCCTGGGTATATGTGGAGTCCTTTCATGACGAGCAAGGGGGTGGCATGTGCATGGTTTCTGGACTAGCTCTCTGGTGCCCAATAAAGGCCGGTTCCACAGAATCCACATCTTCTCTGTCTCTGCCTCATTTATAGCTTCTCACAGCATTACCTACTATCAACCCTAAAGCAACCAAGGGCCAAAAGAACAAGGTGAACACAAGCAACCTCCGTCGCTCTGGAAGTAAGCTTGGAATTAATACCCACTCCATACCTGGAACACTGTGGGCCCCTATCTTGAATAACCCCCATTACCAACCAGACTCAGGTTCAGAGTTCACGGATAAGGAAGGGCATCTAGCAGTCCACCCAGCTCATCCATTTCTTCTCTTCTCTATCTCCCCCTAGGAGTGTACTGGATCTAACTTAAATCAGCTTGAGAAGCAATTGTTAAGTATACTTATTAAACGAGTAAATGATGTAAAATTATACTACATAAGTTACTAAAAATGGAGATGGTAAACACTCAAAACTTACCACTTTGTAATCTCAACTACATTTTACTATTTTTTACATATGTCAAATCCGTATGGCGGAAATATATAATAGAATACCACCGTGTATTTCTGTTCAACTCCAAGTTCAACGATGCACCCACAAGGTAGCTTGAAGTTGGCCTCGTACAAGTATTTTTTAAAATTTGTTTTTACTTGGACAGACTGCATTTTGATTCATTGTATACAAATGGGGTACATCTTTTTGTTTCTATGGTTGAGCATGATGTAGATTCATACCATTCGTGTAATCATACATGTACATAGGGTAATGATGTCTGTCTCAGTCCACCATTTTTCATATCCCCCTTCTCATTTCCCTCTACAAAATCTGAAGTTCCTCCATTCTTCTCTCACCCCCACCCCCTCACCCCCATTATATATCATCATTCACTTATCAGGGAAAACATTCAGCCTTTGATTTTTTTAGGATTGGCTTATTTCACTTAGCATGATATTCTCCAATTCCATCCATTTTCTGTAAATGCCATAATATTATTCTTCTTTATGGTTGAATAATATTCCATTTTGTATTTATACCACAGTTTCTTTATTCATTTATCTGTTGAAGTTCATCTAGGTTGGTTCCACAATCTAGCTTTTGTGAATTGAGCTGCTACGAACATTGATGTGGCTGCATTACTGTAGTATGCTAATTTTAAGGCCTTTGGGTATAAACCAAGAAGTGGGATAACTGGGTCAAAAGGTGGGTCCATTCCAAGTTTTCTAAGGATCCTCCACACTGCTTTCCAGAGTGGCTGCACCAATTTGCAACTCCACCAGCAATGTAAAAGTGTGCCTTTTCCCCACACATCCACACCAACATCAATTATTGTTTGTGTTCTTGATAATAGCCATTCTAATTGGAGTAAGATGAAATCTTATAGTTGTTTTAATTTACATTTCTCTAATTACTAGAGATGTTGAAAACTTTTTCATATATTTATTAATTGCCTGTATATCTTCTTCTGTAAAGTGTCTGTCGAGTATTTACACTATAGAATTGGATACAAAATGGGGATAGATTTACTGTTTTGTAGATTTTCTAAACTTGAGAAGATGTTGATAATGTGGATTAAACTTTAAACTGTATCATGTCTGCAGCTGTTACATTCTGAAGCATTAAAAATATTTTTGAGAAAATAGTGTTCCAGTATTGAAAGCTATTACCTGATTCAGCAAAGAAGTCACTCTTGTTCCGTTGAGTGAAGGTTCAATATTCATCTCTGTTGTTTTACTCTTTTACACGGTGAGGTATGTGAAAATATCTGCCAACGTTTGTGTCATGACCACAAATGACTCATCTGTCAATGATGTGAGAAACTTCTCTGCAGAACTAGATGGTAATCAAACACTTACTCATAATCTGATTTTTTTGACACTATTGTTGATGATAGAATTATTAAAACTGTAGTGGATTTCGAAGAAATTGTAAACCACACTGATGTGGAGGTATAGATCGATGACCAAGGTAAATGTTTTAGCTTTATTTCTTCTTCTGGGGTTGGCATGCAGCTTGTTGGTAAAGTGCTTGCCTAATGTGTCTGAGGCCCTGGGTTTGATCCCCGATGCTTAAAAAAAAGTTTTCTAGAATCATTATATAGAAAAATATTAACAGAAAATTCTACCGTAATCCTCAAATGGTCTTGTGACTTTTACTAATGTAACATAAAATTATTTTTCACGTCCTAATCTCTGAAATGCCAAAATGACAGTAATCTTGTGATGAAGCTGAAAGAGGCTTCAATTTAATGGTCGTACTTAGTCTAAGAGAAAGGTAGTGCGATGGTAGATCACCTGTCAGATTTCATAACGACAAATTTATTGGAAAGTAGGTATACAATTGGGACACAATTCCACCAATCAAATGATCACAGACTTATAACCACAGGTTGACTACAGATCCAAAAATCTGAGAAAACAACTCCATGAGAATCAAGATATAATAAACAGTATGGTATATGTAACTATTACTTGAAATGTGTGCTACACACCCATTATGTCAGTAAAATTTTATGCAATGACCTACATATGATTTTCTCAGAGAGCTGGTTGTTGGACATTTACCAGCACACCTCTGCCTCCCACCTACCTCCACACTATGTTGACTGTCCCATAGGATCGAGTTTCTGTTCAGGTTTCCTCTCCTTAATTCTGATCACATCTAATATTCCAGGCCCTGCCTTCAAAGCACTCTAGGAGCAATGCCAGCACCTTTGGCAGAAGGCCACATGCAAGTCTTGGCTCTGCTCAGCATCCTTCCCCAGTTGGACCAGGCCCCAGTGTCCCTCAGGTCTCTGGCTGGGTTCCTATCAGTGTAGAGAGCTCTTACAAGACTCAGCCCGCACTGCTGAGTATTGGACTTCAAAATCCTTGACTACATTTTAAAATAGTTACACAAATGTCAAATCAAATTTTTCTCCAGAAGGAGCTGCCAACTGTATATTCTGAAGCCCTGGGAAGTCTTATGTTTGATGCTTTAACTTGTTGTTTTGAGAATGCTGAGTCCTAAGCAATTTATGATGAATTAGCCTCACGTGTTTTTAGGATTAGGCAGTGTCTGCTTAGCCCCATGAGCAAGCGTGTGCTGGTGAGAAGTGGCAATTAATGAGAACATTTTTTACTCTTGGGCCAATATGACTTTGTCAACTTATTCCAACGGTGAAGTCTCATGGACCTTCATAAGAAATAACTTCCTTGCTGATTATAGTCAAGAAACCCTAAGGAAATGAGAAAGGCAGGTGGGAATAATTGGAGTTGTTATTTCAATAGCCTCTTCTTCTGCATTAAATTTAACAAAGATCATTGCCTTTGACAACTCCAAGCCCTTTATTTTATTCTTTCTAGAAAGATTTATTGTCAGACCCATATATCCCCACTCTGAGCCCCAGAGAATGGATTGTGTTGGTGTTTTCAGCATTAATTTATGAGCCACTGAGGACACTCAACACAGTCTTCTGTGCTCAGGTATTGCAGGGACTGGCTGAGATTGTGCACCAGGCAGATGTTGTCTGGAACAAAAATAAAATGCCAATGCTACATACCAAACAAACACAGGGTCTGAACAAATAGAACAGACTCTTCTTTTCCACCATATAAATAGCAAAGGGGAGGGAGCAGCATTCACCCAGCTTCTGGACATTTTATTTTTGTGTGAAATTATTACATGAGCTTGGAATTATTTAATTTTTCAAAATAGTGTGTATAAACCAGGTCAGAGATCAACTTGGGGACATAATTGAGTATCCTGAATACGTTTATGTACTTTAGAGATATGTTCTATTAGTTCATTTTCTGTTGCTATAGTGAAATACCTGAGACAGGTTAACTGTATAAAGTAAAGAGTTTTATTTAGGTCATAGTTTTAGAGGCCTAAGGGCATTGACTCATGGTGGGTGACACAAAATTGGCAGGAGCCCCTGCCAGAGGGAGATATCACACTGCCAAATAGAAGGGAGTTCTGGGTTTGCTCTTTTTATAATCACTGTGTCATAAGAACTAACTCAGGATCCAGGGAGAAATAAGAGAAATACTTGACTCCATTCCAAGTGTGGCATCCCCAGTGACCTCCCATTAGAATCCACCTCTTTTAAGAGTTCCACTTTCTCTCCATGTTACACTGAGAATCAAGCTTTCAATACAGGGAACCCTTGAAGAACACACTCAAACCAAATCCATATCATAGTGCTCCTAGCCAATACTAACCTAAAATTTCAGAGAACATGAAAGACAGGAAGGGGTTAATTGTTGCTTACTTTTATCTGATCTCAGTAATAGAATTAAGGTGAACAGATGTCAAAATGATACATAGCCAGGAGAACAGTTTCATAAAAGGGAATTCTTACAACACTTTCATTAAGAAAATTAGCCTGGTTGTAAATATTACCTATTGAATCCTTCCTTATGTAAGTTCTTGTTATTCACACAAAGAACCACACATTCATATTCAGAAGCTAAAAAGAGAAAACAACATATGGCGGACACAAGGCACGTACCCAGTACGAGATTTTTCAGAGAGTGTGTTCCCAGCACACACAATGTCCTGCTGGCGGTTCCAAATCTCTAAAATAATAGGCATTCTCAGGCCAGCAAGCAGCAGGGGGGTCCTGCACCTGCCCAAGCTCTGCGAGGGGCGGGGCATGGCCTCTTCCCCATTTGCCCTGAAGTTGCCCCTTTTCACTCAAGTTTGGCTCCACTTGATACCCATAGGGATGATTCCAGGACCCATTGACACTTGTCAAATAGCCACAGCCTATTGATCAGTACCCGTGAGAGAGAAATTTCTAGCACTTATTATTGGTGAGGGAAGTTGATAAACCAGCAGGCGAATGAATTTGCTGCTTTTCTTCTCCCATACCTAATCATATACCGACGTTATGTAAGGGTATGTGAGGGTGTGCACGTGAGTGTACACATGCAAACACACCCACATCCCCCCTAACACAAACGTGGGTCTGGATGAAGGAGACTGGGATTGTGGCCACGTCTCTGCCAGTTACAGACTGTCTCCTTTAGAACATGCCCCCATACACAGGAGGCCTCAGTTTCCACTTTTGTAAAAGGAGGGCAAAGATTAGATGATGTCTGGGGACCATCCCGGCTATAACAACTCAGTGACCAGGACAGCACTCCACACACATGAGAGTAGGATTCCTCTAGGAGTATTAAAATCAGCCCAAACATGCAGAGGGTGCCCATAGGGGGACAATGAAAACGCTTGCTCCATTGATGCTTTATCACCCCACTGATGAATTGTAACCCTCCTGCCAGGGGCCAGCATGCAGTCGTCACTGAGGGTCTCTCTTGGCATTTTCTTATGGTTCCTTCCTTTCCAAAGTGCCTTCACGCCATCCAGTGCCTTTGTTGAATAAGTTCAATTACAGCAGCAGTTAGCAGATAGTCACTGAGGGAGAAAGGCATGGAAAGTTCTTTGTAAAAAAAATTTAAAGGGGTTTAAGAGGCAGAGGCCTGTGAAATGCAGAATATTTGTACTGGAATTCCTCCATCAGGGGCTCTTGCACTTCCCAAAGGTTTCACCAGGATTCTTAGAGGTACCAAGAGGAAATTCAACAATCAAGGAAACCCAGACACTTCCCAACCCAAATAAAGAGCAGCTCATGCAAAAACAAACATCCCTCACAGCTCCAGTTATCTCTTGCTACTTGAAGAGCTACCAGAACCTACTGGCTTCACACGGCAACTATTTTGTGATATTCCCCAATTGTGTAGCTCAGGAATTCAGACAGGGTGTGGGTGGGTGGTTTGTCCACACCACGAGTCATGGAGCAACTGCTGGCTGGGTGGGTCTGGAGATGCACAGAGGCATCTGTCCTGGGCCCTCGCCTTGTCAGAAATGACTGGAAGGCACATTCAGTTGGGGCTCTGACTGCAGCAGTTGTACGGGACCACTCCCACTTGTGTCTCAGAGAAGCTGAACATCCCCTCAGCTGCTCAGGGCTCCCGTGGAGAGCCCCTGGCTTCTTGATAAGGCCCAGAGGTCTCAGGATAGGTATCACTTCTGCTGCATTCTGTTTGTGCAGGAAGTCAATAAGGCCAGGCTGTTGTCAAGGGGTGATGAGTTAGATTCCTCCTTTCGGTGGGCAGAGTAGCAAAGAATTACAGCCATCTTTAATCTACCACACCTATCCCACCCTAAAAGGAAAACTGCCCATAGCAAGTCTAGTGAATTGTTAGCTGCATTATAAGTTCAACAGCCTAACTGTCGTCAGAGTTTATGCACCTTATCAGGGACATAAGACTTTTGTCCTGAAGTACATAACACTTAGCCAAATGCTAATTAATGGCTTACCCCAATAGCTAAAATCCTGTAGTCTGTGTTTTCTTTGCTATTTGACCCAAACTCTTCCTCCTTCTTCCTTTCACACGGGTAATAAATATTATAATGCATGTCTTAGTTTCAGTGGACTGCTATAACAAAAATCGTTTACCATGCTGCTATGGTTCGAACATTTTCCCCAAAGCTCACGTGTTGGAAATATAATCCCCAGTGCAAGAGTGTTGGGAAGCAGGACTTAATAAGAGATGATTGGATCATTAGGGTTCGCCATTCATGAATGGATTAATGTCATTACCAAGGGAACAGGTTAGTAATATCAAGAGTAGATTGGCTCTAAAAGCAAGTTTGGTCCCTCCTGCTCTTTCTGTGCTCTCTTGCCCCTCTGCCTTCTGCCACAGGGTTGATGCAGCACAAAGGCCTTGCCAGATGCAGGACCCTCAACCTTGGCCTTCTCAGTCTCAAGAACTGTAACAAGGCTGGGAATCTAGCTCAGTGACAGAGCACTTGTCCAGTATGCACGAAGACCTAGGTTTGATGGTGAGTGCCACAAAACAAGAGGAAGGAAAGAAAAAAAGAAGAAGAGGAGGAAGATTCTTATACATTTTTTTCTTTATAAATTATCCATTATTTGTGTCATTTTCTTATAGCAACATAAAACAGACTAAGACAAATGCATTGCTTAAACAACAAGCAAGTAGTTCTCCAAATTCTAGAGCTAGGGAAGTTCAAGATCAAATGGCGGACAGATCCAGATTTTAGTGAGGATCTATGTCCTTATTTGTGTCCTCACATGACTCAGACCATGATCATCTCTCTAGTCTCTTATAAGGGCACTAATCTCTCATGTGGGCTCCACCCTCATGACCTAATCACCTTCCAAATACCTCCACCTCCTAATACCTTCACACTGGGGATTAGGCTTCAGTGAATTTGGGGGAACACAAACATACAGTCCACAGCAGTGTTCTTTTAAATTACAGACTAATACTTCCTCAGGATAGAGAAATAGAAAATAAAGAAGACGGGGAATGGTCATACTACTACATATATCTAGAGATAACCATATCTGTATCTATATATATTCATAGGTATTACCAAGATAAAGATACCACACATCTCTAGAGATAACTACAAGTAATGTGTCTTCTCATTCTTTCTTCTACACATATGTACTTAGATTTGTAGTTTATATGTATATTTAATTCATGTCTTGCTTTTTAAATAAACAACTTGTACCCATTCTCTTAAGTGACTAATACCCTTTGCAAACATTATTCTTTAATGCCTATATACTATTCCACTTTATGGAATGTCATAACTTATTTATAATTTCCCCAACTGTAGTGCCTCTAGGTTGTTTTCAAGTGTTGACTATACTTGGGACGTTTGTACACATCAGACTTTGCCCACATTTTCTACTATTTTTTTGAAGGGAGATTCTAATAAGTAGAATTCCTGAGATAAATCTCCTCACCTTGAAATTCTTCCTTTCTTTGACTTGTGGGTCACCTTTGCCTCTAGGTCCCCAGTATCCCTTAGACAACAGACTCTTAACATGAACCCTCATCTTTCTTCTGTGTATGGCTGGTTTTTGAATACACAGGACTTAGAAAGATGGGCTGGGAGAGTTTAAAATTCTGGAAAAAAATTAAAAGATCTGTTTTTAAGTGGAAAAAATGAATTTCTAATAAACATAAGGAAGTAGACATGAAAATTAGTAATGACAATTTAAAAATTCAATAAAATGTATGAGTCAATTCCAAATTTCAAGGCCATATTTCAAATGAAAATATTATGATGTTCATAAAAGCAGGCAAAAATAGAAAATGTTGGGGAACTTATCTAATACAATCGGAACAAAATGCTATGTTCCTTAGAGAAGAGAAGAAATTCAGTCAAGCTTTGATAATTCTCTCCAGTTATCAGTTGGAGTTTTAACACTATTCCAATTAGAATTGGAATACTTAATAAAATAAGCCTAAAATTCATTCACAAAAATAAAGATAATACTCAAGAAAAGAACAGCAGGTAACAGCAAGCTTTACCTGAAAATTTACTTTATTATAATACCAAAATAGGCAAAATGGTATTTTGGGGATTTGCTCTAAAATATAAACAAAGAACAATAGAACAGGACAGATATGTAACAGGTTCTGGTCTATTTATAAAGATTTGATATGTAAGAAATCAAGCAAAACAATGGACAGTGGGATCATTAATCCTAAATTGGCATCCCTGTGACTGGATATCAATAGAAAATTAATTTGAACCCACGCTTCTCATGAGGGATATTAATTAATTACACATATTGTTTAAACAGAATGCAGAAAGGGATTACTGAAGAAAGAAATTTCAAGGTGTAGAAGTATTTGGAAAAAAAAAAAAGGAGGTTTTTAACAAACTGTTAGAAGATCAGGGAAATCTCTGCCTGTCATTGTGTTGAAGGAGAGAATTTCCGGATCTGGAAAGTTCTGGATGTTGTCAGGACTCTGAGTCTGGGGCAGGCAGAGCTGCTTAGTTTCAGGTGGCTGGAGTAGATACAGAAGGATAAAGTGTGCCTGTTCCCACTGGTGGGGGAATCTCTCCAACCTGAGTATCCACAAGTGAAACACGTCAGTGACCGGCTTAAGGTTCAAGATTTTGAATTCCAAAGTAGGTGGCTACTGTCTCAGGAAAGGGGGAAAAATTCAAAGAGGTGTTCAGCATTTCTTAGGAGGGGGAGAGCAAGCCAGGGGTCTGCCTCTGGAAGGACTTTGGAAAAAATCTGTGCATTGGATTTTAGGGTCAGGGTCAGAATATTTCTACATTATGCTGCTTATGAGATTCCAAGGGTGCCCCTGAACCTTGGGAGCAGCTCTGATGGATGGTGGAGCTATGGTTGGAATAAGAGCTGGTCATTGTCACCCACGACTACCAAAGAAGCCACATATTTACCAGTTGTCTTACTGGAGAATTTGAGGGCAGGGAGGTGCCAACTATCCTGGAAACCAGGCTGGATCATATCAAGTTGATTCCAGCAATAATCCCATGCCTACCAGAGAACAGAGCATCAACTCTTTGTCTATTTCCCCTATTGTTTGAAAAGAAAATTAAAGGGAATAAATATACTCTACACCATTCCCCAACTCAACACACATCTTTTAAAGTGCAACAGCATCGCCTTTAACAATAGGCAGTTTTTGAGACTTACCTTTCTTTTCTTAAGTTTTAGATGTATTCTTAACACTGTGTATGTGCAGCATAATTTTATAAGAGAATATTTTGCTTTAAATACACATGGGGGCTGACCATATAAGGGAATCCTATGATGAAACCATTTGTAAAGCAAATAATCACTTCCTGAATAAATTTATCTCTAAATCTGGACTTTGGTATCCTAGATCAGTTTCATCTGAAGGAAGTGCTCTACAAATTTATCCACTGTTCTAATTAGAATTCATCTGTATTCATGCAACCTCTAGAATATCACTTCTATAACAAGCCACCAAATGCATATGTTGTTAACAGTCCAATTCTATCAATAATTGTAGCTCACTTTTGCCTTTTATCCACACCTCAGAAAATATGGATATCTTTCTTAGATTGGGTTGCTATAACAAAGTACATGCACTGAGTGGCTTATAAAGAGCAGACATTTCTCACAGTTCTAGAGGGTGGAAATCCAAGATCATGGCCCCAGCATGGTAGGGTTCTGGTGAAGGTCCCTGTCTGGGCCACACACTCTGGTCTTGTTCAGAGTGTGGTGAGTGGGTGAGGAAGCACTCTGGGGTGACTTTCAGAAGAGCACTAATTACATCTTGAGAGCTCCACCCTGATTACCAAGTCACCTCCCAAGGACCTACCTCCTAAGCCCATCATCTCAGGGGTTAGACTTTCAATGAATTTGGGGTAACACATTCAGTTCATAGTAATATCTTATGGAACAGAGATATGTTTGGTTTCTTTGTAAATCTTAGGACTTAATCCACTAAAGAAGGATGCAGATGGAAATTAATATGTGAAAAGAAACTCAATCTCACCAACAATCAAAGAAATGCAAAGTAGCTGAAACAGGGTACCATGTTAACTCATTCTAGTAGCAAGACATCCATTGTTGACCAGATGTGCAGAAAATATCTAAATTGAAACAGACATTTTTGGAGAATAATTTGGAAGTCTTCACACACCTTCTGACCTACCAAATTCATTTCTAGAAATATTTTTTACATATTTGTACACATACACAAAAATACATATGGAGAGATGTGCATTCTGGCACAGTTTCCAGAAACAGAAAAACTGGGACAACAGGTATGTCCAACAGAAGAAAACAGTTTAAGTAATTATGCCCATGCTACGGATTATCATCCAATGGTTACAGAGAATGTGGTATGGTGAGTATATTGATGTGCAAAGATTTCCAGGGCAGAATTAAGTAATGAAGAATAAAAGCAGGTTTCAAAGTAATGTTCACAATTTATCTGGTTTATTTATTAAAAAAAAAAAAGAAAGAGGGCTGGGGGCACAGCTCAGAGGTGAAGTACTTGCCTAGCGTATGTGAGGCCTTGGGTTCAATCCCTAGCCCTGGAAAAAGAAAGGAAGAAAGGAAGGAAAGAATCAAAATGCTAAAATTATGTATGAAATACAGGTGATGGATAGATTTGGTTAAATTAAACATATATTAAGAGGTTGATATGGTAATTCATGTATGTTAAAATGCTAAGTGGTTAAACTGAGAACTGAGTGGGATGGGCGTGGTGGACTCTGCTTTTTTAATTCTCTTGTTTGATTTTTCACAAGAGGTCTCTATTTATATAATTACTGCGTAAATTTCAGTTTGCATGAAACTTAAGAAGTGTCATATTGCATTCAGAAGGGAAAAAATTTACTACTGCAATACATAGGAGGTGACCCTAGGTGACAAACACACCAGGTGGAAATATGAGAAGTCCTCTCCTTGCCCCAAATTCTCCATCATTACAGCAGGAAAGCTAATCCTCATCTCTGTGCCGTAAAGATCTCCTATATAAAATGGATCCTGTGCAACAAAGTTCCTACGGGGAAAGGATGCTCTTTTTCACCTTTATTGTTTTACCTTAAGAAAAATAAGCTTCAGGGGATCCCTTTTCTGGCTACCTGGGGAGGCTGCTGAGGGCTGACCAGGGCTTCCTGATGAGGAAGGGCATTGACTGTTGTAGGACAGGGAAGATTATCTCACTAAAATCCCAAACTGTCCTCAGGGAAACTGCACTGTGGGTGGACATGCATGAAATGAGGGAGCCATTGGCTTTCTTTACTTCTTCACCCCACTTTCCAGCTTCCTCTCCACTTTACAGTTCATTGATTCCAAACTTCTCCAAGTTTCTCACATCCCCAGATTTTCCAACCTCAAAGCCAAAGTCTTGCCCTAGCAGTCCTTTTGTTTGGGGACCCACCTTCCCCAACCTCTGCTCCATCTTTTCTTGCTTCATTTGTCATTGGTGTACAGGCAGGGGACTCTGGTTGGAGTGACAGAACACTCCATGCTTGGGTGTAATGATTTGGGCAAAGACAGCTTCTCACACTCCCACCTCCATATTTACTTAAGAAACATGTTGGGCATCAAGGTATTAGAAACATAGAGACTAGGGATTTGAAGAATTAAACCTGTCCCAGGCACTGAAATTAGGATGTGTTTTGGGTGACCTGGGTGTCCCTGGTCATGTCTGGGAGGGAGGGAGTCTGCTTCACCTTTTGGTTTATGCCACAGTAGAGACCCATGACCAAGTTTTACATTTCAAAGTCTAGTCTTCTTTCCTGCACCTCAGAGTCATTGCTTTTTCAATGAGGAGGGTTGGACTAGATGACCACTCCTAACTCTGATATCTTAATAGTTTTATTGAAAAAAATGTATTTTTCCAGAAAGGACATGGCAAAAACTATTTAGCCATATTAAAGTAGGGTGCAATTAACAATATAATAACTAACTACCTAGGTTCAAATCCCATCCCTTCCCTGCCACCTGTGTCTTGAGAAGGTTTTTGAGCCTCTTTGAGTCTCCATTTCCGCTTCTATAAAATATAGCAACCTCCTCCTGAAATTGCCAAGAGTTGAAAGACAGAAAGAACTTTTCAGTGTCTGGAACAAATAAGACTGCTGTCACTTGGATAGAGTAGTGAGGATGCACACACATCATGGGTGGAATCTAAGAGTTGAACTCACTTGAAATATTTATAGTTAGATAATATTCACAAACCCAAACACATTAAATTATGGAACAACACCATGATAATGTGGGTAGGCATTAACATCTCCATTACATAGGGAGACAACCAAGATTCAGGGTGGCAACCATAGGGTCAAATGAAAGGAAATTATGAGACCAGAATTTAGACATGTCATTCAGTATTCATTTATTCATGAGGGTCCATTCTCTGTTCAATATTGGGCTTTGTGTAGGGATGGAAAGATGAGTAAAGCCAGTCTGGAGGAGGTGGTAATAGTTTCTCATGGAGAAACTACAAAGAGAAGCCTCTTATAGAGCTACCTCTCCTGGGTCTGAATGCTCACTTAGCACTTAGACAAGCCACTAACAGCCCACTGCTTTAGTTTCCCTATTTCTATGAAGGCAGACCTGATGTTTATCTGGGGTTCAGAAAAGCAGGGATGTTGTAAGACAACTTGGCCTGCAAAAGAACTTCACAAAGACATCACCTTGGTGAATTCACCATAGTCCAGGCCAGAGTCCTCAGCAGAAGGCCTTGATCCCCAATATTCTCAGTAGCATGAAATCCAATTTTTAGGGTTGACCTCATAAATAGCTGCATACAAGGGTGCAATAGTGATTCCTGATATTACCACATAATTCATGATAAGAAAGAAAATGATATAAACCTGAAAATATTCATGTCATGAACAGTACATGGTCCCCCGTGGGCCAGTCAGTGGAAGACTAAAAACAAATGAGTTTTGGGAACCAACCATTTAAGTGCATCATAACTGTTTGCCTAATTCATTCATTTCTCAACAGAGAAGGTGCTCTGCAGTGGTCCATGAAGAACACATTCAGGGTAATGCTGAATTCAGACTATCATGGTAACTGCCTTTCCCTCAGTATTTGTTTTCCATTATGCTCCATTTTGTCTCTTGCTCTCCTGATTGACACAAATTTTTCAACACCACATCTGTGTCAACACCATCACTATGACCTCGTTCACAGAGTATTTTACCTATGCAAGAAGAAATACTCTGCCTTCCAGAAAATTCACATTAGAACCAGTACCTCTTCTGCATGACAGTTCCTTGGGTGCACCTGCAGATGACAGTCTTTCCTATCACCGTCCAAGGTGAAGTAAAATCCCCCAATGTAGACAAACATGGTCTGAAACTTACTCAGGGGGAAAAGGGGTTCTAGTTTCTATGTCTTGTCTTGTGGGAGAGAGGGGCAGGAGAAAGAAGGCAGAAGAAGAGAAACTTTGCTTCCAAGACCCTTTCCATATTCATTGGTTCAAAGTACTTAGCATGCACAAACACCATACTTCAGGGTGTTGTTTTCTGAGCCCCCACCCTATATCCTTGCACTGATTCCTCCATGTACAAAACCATGTCTACTCAAGATAATATCTATTTTAATGTATCAATTAAAAATATCAACTTTATTTTATTTTCCATGTTGGGTGAAAGGGTCATTTGGTTGGACTTGGACCTCAGCAGACAGCACCCTGTCATAAAAAGACTGTTGAAATGACTTCCTCACCCTCTCCTTCTAAGTGTGCTTACTAAATCCCTGTCTTTTCCAGGTTTAAGTCCTGGGCTAGGTCACTGACAAGTTCAAGAAGAAAGACCTCAGGGTACCTCTTGTCCTCACTTTAAGCAGAACATTGCATAAATACCTTGGCAAGCTGGATTAAAGTTCTGTTGAAACAAATGCTGAGTAGTTTTAATTTGTGGAAAGGAAATGTGATTTGGAAAAATGCAGTTCTTAGTGCTCTGCAATATTTTTACACTGTGGTAGGGCTCAGAGTGCTGGAGAAAGTACTTCGAGATCAAAAGCCAGCCCCATTATTAGTAATTCATTTGCTTTAGCACATGTGGGAGATAATGTTCCCTGCTCTGTGGTCCAGGTGGCCATTTCTGCCAGCAGTGATTTGGAAGCACTTCTGAGCTGTGCCACGTGGGTCGCTCCAGGGTGGTGAAGATGCTGCCCTTCTGCTGGAGCCACTAGGGCAGCTGGGATGGCAGCTCCTGTTCTCTTCTGGTTAAAGCAGATTCCAGGCTCAGCTGACAAGAGTGTGTTCTGCAGGCAAAACCCACTGAATGCCTGTGGAAATGAACCAAGGAGCTCAGTGAGCACTTCTTAATGCGATAACATGTTTTCATCTTCAATGTAAGACTCATTTAGCCCAGTTCTGTCATTATCTGAAGGTCACAGGAGGTCAGGGTTATGGGGTTGCATGACACATAAGAGCCGCAGGTTAAAATCAAGAGTGGATTCCCTGTGCATTCTCAGTATATTCTGTGCCAGACTATGGAAACGAATCTCTAAAATGGGAGACACAAATGCTTAATAAATGTACACATAAACTAATCAGGCAATCTGTCAGTCATCAACACTTATTCAAAGTCTCTTCAATTGTCCTGGGCTAGGTCACTATACTATAACCTACCTATTTTGGACACATAGTTATCCAACAAATATTTTTCATTGACTGATTACTATGTGAATCAATGGTTGATTTAAAAAATTCACTATTTATCTTCAGATTGGGATTGCATGAGCTGATCTCCTCCCACAGTTGGTGTGCCCTTCTTTCAAGTACTCTGCTCAAGCTGGTGCTGAAACGAGCTTGCATTTCTCAGTACATACCAATTACTACTGTAGAGAAGGGCCAGGAGAACCCTGCATAGGAAGAGGAACTGCATTGGAGATTAGCCTTTGTAGCATTTGCTGTAAGGAGCAGCAGGGTAGATGAGAGCAACTTGGATTTGGGATATGACAGTGGAGCTGGTTCAGAAGCTGTCAGGTTTAGGATCAGTCTCAGGGGCAGGGCTAATATGCCTAGCATTTAGGGTGGATATGAGGTATGAGAAAGACAGAGAACTGAAGATGACTCCCAAACTAAAGATCACTCCTAGATTCATAACCTGCCCAACTAGAGAGATGGTTGGAGCCTTAGCTAAGACAGAAGGAAATACCTTAGGCGTGAGCCTGTGTGGAATGGAAATAAAGGGGCAAAGGAGAGTTAAGAGCTGTTTCCATCATGGTAAACTTGAGATTCCTGTCTTAGTTTTGGTTCCCAGAAACAAATTTCAAAGGAAGAATTTGAATATGATAAATAGTTTATCTGGGAAGTGATGCAAGGAAGCACAGGTTGGGAGATGAGAAGAAAGACAGGAAAGAGAAAACACAGGATGTACATTATCAAACACATTATCCAGGTATAGACTACTGAACCTTTATGCTGAAACACAGTCTATAGCATGCACTTCAGAGTGGTCCCCTCTGAATGGTAAGGACACTGGAGAATGTACCAATGGTTCCCATCAGTGATCTCAGGGTTTTGATCACTTAGCACTCTTACCAGCTGTAAGTTGGAGTGCAGCAGGCTCTGACAGCCAGAGAAAATCCTTAGGCAGAGAGGCAGGTGCTGGCAACTGAAGTCAAGTAGGTGGGTGCTGAAGTGGCAAGAGCCAAAGGGTGGTGGGCAAGAAGAGTCTAAAGTCAAGCCTACTGAGGACTCCAGATAACACAAGGAGGGGTGCCGGTATCTGAGGAGCCAAGTGCAAAAGTCATTATCGTAGTTGAGTCTAGAGTCACAAAGAAAGACAAGCACCAGGAGAGCCTCTGGACAGGTCAGAGTGATACCCATGAAAGACCAACAGCCAGGGATGGGGTTGTGGCTCAGTGGTGGAGCGCTTGCCTGGCATGTGTGAGGCACTGGATTCTATCCTCAGCACCACATAAAAATAAATAAATAAAGGTATTGTGTTCATCTACAACTAAAAAAATATTTTGAAAAGGAAAGAAAGAAAGAGCAATGGCCCTCGCACACCTTCTGAAGACCCCCAAGTCAGTATCAATAGTGGATATCTCCAGTTCTAGAACTGCAATGGACTGAGTGGGATTGAGTGACCGTCTA
The DNA here is from genome assembly GCF_902686445.1 of Sciurus carolinensis. NCBI lineage: Eukaryota > Metazoa > Chordata > Mammalia > Rodentia > Sciuridae > Sciurus > Sciurus carolinensis. The sequence goes on from NC_062227.1 coordinate 64,339,536, forward strand.
TGGATGTCAGAGTTGTTCTGTGGAGACCTTGCCTAAAGACTAATTAGGTAACTATTTACAGCTGTCTACAGACCAGAGATCCTATAAGTGTTTTGCTGTCACCAATGAGAAATGAATGTTAGAGTAAGAAAAGGCTTTCTCTTAAACTCTGAAAGTTTGTTGACCTCACTGGCTACAGAACACTGACTCATGAAAGCTCATCTCAGGAATTTTTTTTCATGAAGGGGGTTTGAATGTTTTATCAATATTCATGAGAAATGATTTTTGAAGAAATAACATGTCAAAACATCTCAACCCTGAAGGTTACATTATTCAACTCTTTTCTTCCTATATCACACTTGAATTCTGGGTCATTCTTTTTTCCCTCTGCCAGTCCAGCACAAGTCCTCCAGGCAGTGGTAATTACTCTATCACTTAATTGAGGTCTTAATTAATTAGAATCTATTATCAAATGTGATCCTCTATTTATTTTAAATACCTCTCTTCTCTTCATTAAAGCCACAGGTCAGGTAGTGCTGGAATTTCCCTTCAAGCATAGCTGAATGCAATTTCTCACTGTTTCTTTCTGCAACCCCAGGTTATGCCACCTTCTTGAGCTGGTGGCTGTTTCCAAAGCAGGGGGTCTTTTTTTTTAGCCAAAGAAGGGGGAGGGGCAAAAGCTTTGCAATTTAGATATAAACAATTTCCAGTTTGGGAGCAAGTCCTCCAGCGTCTCCATGACTCTGGGGCAGCTCCTGTTCCTGTTCTTAGCAGTTCACACTTGTGTCCTTCCTGACTGTTGTCTTAACTTTACTCTTAAAAAGTATTTATGATCCTGCCCAAATAAATCCTGTTCTTTCAGTTCTCACTTCACTCTCCACCAGGAATTCTTAACTAGACTCTCATAAACCCTAAGAATTTATAGATTATTTTCAAAGATTCTGTGAAATATTTAAAATGATAGAAAATTTGACATGGCTCAGCATTTGGGCCTCTTCAGGGTCAAGTTCTTTCCTCAGCTTGTGGAGGGAACAAGTAACCTAAAACCAGTCTTTAAAAAATATTATTTTTCTTACATTGATTTTTAAAAGTTTGCATACAAATGATTTTCCCCTCCAAGTCAGCTCTTCAGGGCCTTGAGGGTGCTGCCTCCTTTTACTGAATCATCCCTAGCTAGCTTCGGCAAACACTCCATTTGTGTTTTTACCAGGTAGTTCACAATTCAAATCCACACAGTGAAGTAGAGGATAATTCTTCACTCTCTAATAGTTAAAGTGGTTAACTTTTTTTTTTTTTTCTGGGAATCAACGTTATTAGGATCTTTTTTTTTTTTTTTTTTTGATGCTGGGGATTGAGCCCAGGGCCTTGTGCATGCAAGGCAAGCACTCTACCAACTGAGCTATATCCCCAGCCCACAACATTATTAAGATTTTTAATTTGCCCTCATTTATAAACTGGAACTGTGGATCCTACTCAAAGATGTCCTGGTGAATTAATCATGCTACGAAACAGAAAAACTCCAGGACAATCAGAATCAGAGCCAAAGGACAGCATTTTTCTCATCATGACTTTGTGTCCAGTGAGCCATGTCACATGGTCAGCAGCACAGCACCCTGTTCCTGCTTGCAGGGTCCTGTGCCATCCTGAGCAGCCCAGGAGTGCTAATTAGCCCTGCTTATCTGCCTCCTTAGGGGTGGAGTTGTAATCTCCTAGGATTTGTCCTCTATGTTCTTCTCCTGACCCAGGAGAGAAATGTTGGCTATCATTGTAGTGGACATTCGGTTGTTAGTGTGTGATCTGGAGATGGGTTCATGGTTGGTCAAAGGGAGCCAGGCCAAGAAATCTGGACATTATGCCAAAGGCAATGGAAAGACACCAAATGTTTTAAGTAGAAAAGAGTAGTAATGGCCAGATTTGCAATTTGAGCAGAACCATTTAAAGACTGTCAGGGAGGCATAAGGTCTGGAATCAGCCAGGTTTGGTGGTGTGTGTCTGTAACCCTAGAGACCTGGAAGACTGAGAAGGATTGCAAGTTTGAGGTCAGCTTCAGAAAATTAGTGAGATCTTGTTTCATAATAAAATAGAAAGGCACAGTGGTTCAATCCCAGTATTAAAAAAAAAAAAATGGAGTTGGGGAAGTGAATCTGAAGACTGTGTTTCAAGTTCAAAAATGTGGTCTGTTCCAGATCAGATGCAGGTGTGGAGAAAATGGGTCAGAGGATGTTCAGGAAGTAGGAATTGACTGACCCATGGTGGAGGTAGGGAAGAGGGGAATGGACTGAATCTGCAAAAGATGGGGCATCAATTGCTAACTCTGGAAACAGAATAAGCAGTTTAGTTATGTGGGAAGAAAGAGGTGAGAAGTCAACTTTGGAAATATTGATTTTGGAGTGCTGAGAAATCACTCAAGAAAGAGTGTGCCATAGATAACTAGGAATATGAAGCCTGAAGCTTGGGGAGCAGTTCACTGGTCCATGCCCCAGTGTGCAGATGACCATTGATGTCACGTGAGTGAAGACCACCACATGAGGATAATGAACAGAGAACAGAATCCAGGGCAGAACCTGAAGGAAAACCAATATTTAAGACATGGATGAACAAAAAGGAGACTGAACACAGGTAACTAGGAGTTTAGGAGGAAAACAGTGTTGTCACACAGATGCACTTTGAGGACATTATGCTAAGTAAACAAGCCATACAAAAACAAGCTGTGTTTTTTCCACTTCTACGAGGTACACAGAGGAGTCAGGTTCATATAGAAGAAAGAGGGGTGGTTGTCAGGAGCTGGGGAGGAGAAAACAAGGAGTTGTTGCTTATTGGGTACAGAGTTGCAGTTTTGCAAGATGGAAAGAGTTCTGGAGATAGATGGTGCTGATGGCTGTCCAACGACGTGAATGTACCTAATGTCACCGAACTACACCCCTAAAATGGTTAACATGGTACATTTTTTTATTTCGTCTATTTTACCACATTTTTTAAAAGTGTGTGTTGTCCTGGAAGCCAGGAGAACAAAGCATTTAGAGAGGGGAGGTGGAGTCAGCTGGCAATCATGCCCAAGGCTGAGCATGGTTAGGACTAAGATGTTTACTTAATTTAGCAACATGGCGACCACTGATGACTTTTTCAAAAAGTAGTTTTTGGATGTGGTAGGGATAGAAGTCAGCTTTCTGTGGGTTAAAGAGGGGAGGGCTTTCAAGCAAAGATTGTTTGGTAGGTACAAGATTTAAGGATCCCCCTTGATTGCAATATAACCGTAATACATAAAATATAAAAACAAATGAAAATACAAAACAGGACACTAAAAATTACAAAAGTACTTTTGATGAAATAAAGTCAGGCTACAAAGGTCTTGGTGACTGATTTTAAATACTCTATGTCATTGTGAGGTAGAATTTCCATGTTGCCAATAAAGAACTGAATCTGGGTTGGACCGGTGGTGAAGGCAATTGTGGAATTAGACAAGGAGGGAGAAGTAATAAGAGGAAGAGAGAGAGAGGCCAAAATTCCATAATATATAAAAAAAAAAATAAAGAAAGAAAGACATCCTACAGAATTTTGCAAAAGATAAATTTGTGCTAGGCGCAGTGGCACACACCTGTCATCCCAGTAACTGGGGAGGCAGAGATAGGAGGATTACAAGTTCAAGGTCAGCCTCAGTAACTTGGCAAGGCCCTCAGCAACTTAGAGATACTCCGTCTCAAAAATTTAAAAAAGGGTTGGGGATGTACAGGTGCTGTGGTGCACAGCTGTAATCCCCGTGGCTCAGGAGGCTGAGGCAGGAGAATGGGGAGTTCAAAGCCAGCCTCAGCAACAGGGAGGCCCTAAGCAACTCAGTGAGACCCTGTCTCTAAATAAAATACAAAATAGGGCTGGGGATGTGGCTCACTGGTTGAGTGCACCTAAGTTAAATTCGCTGTACCCGCCTCCCCAAGAAAAAAGGACTAGGAATGTAGTTCAGAGGTAAAGCGCCATAGGATGAAGAGAGAGAGAGAAATTCATTCATTCTGAATGATGGCAGTAATAGAACATTTACAATAAGCATGTTTAGGATCTGCAAAGTAATAAATGAGGAAATTACGTATTTAACAGAAATTTTAGCAGACAATAACAGGGAAAAATGAAGGAAATAGTAAAGAAGAAATACCAAAGAAGCAATATTTGAGGATATAACAACTAAGAATGTTCTGTAATTGAAAATAAGACTTTAAATCAAAAGTATTCTCTTTTTTGTTCTTTTTTTTTTTTTTAATTATTTTTAGTTGTCAGTGGACTTTCACTTTGTTTCTGTGTGGTACTGAGGCTCGAACCCAGTGCCTCACACATGCTAGGCAATTGCTCTACCACTGAGCCACAACCCCAGCAAAAGTATTCTCTCTTTAAAAAAGTTAAGCAGAAATGAAACCACACCTAGAAGTAATCTAATGAAACATGAGGATATAAAGTTCGGAAGGAAAATTTTAGGAATCAGCAACTGGGTTACCTAAAAAGTAAGAAGAATGAAAAATCCCAGGTTTCTCAGCAGCCATGGCAGAAGCTAGAGGACTATGGAGCAATAGCTTCACTGTGGCAAGGGTAATATAAATTATTGTTCAAACTAATATTGAAGAATGAAGGCAAGATGAAGACATCAGGAATTCCTTATTACCCACCAGTGTTCACATTTGAGGTTCATCTCAGCAAGGAATGAAGTGAACCCAGGGAATAGCATGGATGCAACGAATAATTGAGCTGAAATCAATACAACTTCTCAGAAAGACCATTTTTTAAAAATTGTTTTTTAATATTTAAAAACAAAATTAAAACATTAGAAATAGTTATTCATCAGGGGTATGAACGACAGTGGAATGAGACAAACATCATTTCCCTGTGTACATGTATGACTACACAAATGGTATGAATCTACATCGTGCACAACCATAGAAATGAAAAGATGTACCCCATCTGTGTACTGTGAATCAAAATGCAGTCTGTAAAAATAAAAAATAATAATAATTATTTGTATATACATATGAGAAGGACAAGAAAGATTTTATTCAGACTGGTCAAAAACTGGACACAGGACAATGTACAACAGGTGAATAGATAATAATGTAATATGTTTATACTGAAAAATATACAGGTAAAAGAACAAAAAGAGCAGCTGATAGCTGTGATAACATGGACAAATCTTGCAGACATGTTGAATGCAAAAACTCAAACCCCAAATAGCACACAAATCCTTTTTTATTCCATTTATATGAAGTTGAAGAATGGGCAAAACTTAGTAATGGTGCCAATATAGGGTTATATTTAGGAGGAGAATATTAATTGGAAAGGATCAAAGGGCATCTGTGGACTAATACAAATGTTCTTTATCTTGATCTTTTATAATTCATAGAGTTGTATACTTAAGATTTATGCAGTTTATCTTATGTAAATTATGAAATAATTTTTAAAATCTCTACCATTTTAGGGAAAGTACTGAAGGGATTATGGATCAAATCAATATAAATCCTGTGCTTGATTATTTTGAACTTAGGATCACTAATAACTAAAAAGTTATTATGAAAAGTAATTATGGTGAAAGAGACAATAATGTAAGGCATAGAATAAAGCTATAAACTACCAATATTCTTGATGAACATAGACACAAAAATTCTCAATAAAATTCTGGCAAATCACATACAAAAACATATTAAAAAGATAGTGCACCATGATCAAATAGGGTTCATCCCAGGGATGCAAGGTTGATTCAACATAAGAAAATCAATAAACACAATTCATCACATCAATAGACTTAAAAACAAGAATTGTATGATCATCTCAACAGATGCAGAAAAAGCATTTGACAAAATTTAGCACCCCGGCATGTTCAAAACACTAGAAAAACTAGGGATAGTAGGAACAAACCTCAACATTATGAAAGCTATATATGCTAAACCCAAGGCCAACATAATTCTAAATGGAGAAAAATTGAAAGCATTCCCTCTAAAAACTGGAACAAGACAAGGATACCCTCTTTTACCACTTCTATTCAACATCATCCTTGAAACTCTAGCCAGAGGAATTAGAAGAAAGAAATTAAAGGAATATAAATAGGAAAAGGAGAACTCAAACTATCACTATTTGCTGATGACATGATTCTATATTTAGAAGATCCAAAATTTCCACCAGAAAACTTCTAGAACTTACAAATGAATTCAGCAAAGTGGCAGGTTATAAAATCAACACCCATAAATCAAACATGCTCCTATACATCAGTGATGAATCTACTGAAAGAGAAATTAGGAAAAATGAAAACTACCCCATTCACAATAGTCTCAAAAAAATATAATACTTGGGAATCAATGTAACAAAAGAGGTGGAAGAACTCTACAATGAAAAAGCACAGAACACTAAAGAAAGAAATTGAAGAAGATCTTAGAAGATGGAAAGACCCATGCTCTTGAATAGGCAGAATTAATATTGTAAAAACGGCCATACTATCAAAAGCATTATACATATTTGATGCAATTCCTATTAAAATCCCAAAGGCATTCTTCATAGAAGTAGAAAAAGCAATCATGAAATTCACTTGGAAAAATAAGAGACCCAAAATAGCCAAAGCAATCCTTAGCAAGAAGAGTGAAGCAGGAGGCATCACAATACCAGATCTTAAACTATACTACAGAGCCATAGTAACAAAAACAGCACAGTATTGGCACCAAAAGAGACACGTAGACCAATGGTGTAGAATAGAAGACACAGAGACAAACCCACATAAATACAGTTATCTCATACTAGACAAAGGCGCCAAAAACATTCACTGGAGAAAAGATAGCCTATTCAACAAATAGTGCTGGGAAAATTGGAAATCCACATGAGATAAAATGAAATTAAACCCCTGTCTCTCACCCTGCACAAAAATCAACTTAAAGTGGATCAAAGACTTAGGCACTAGAACAGAGACCCTGCACCTACTAGAAGAAAAAGTAGGCCCAAATATTTACCCTGTCAGCCAGGGATCTGACTTCCTTAACAAGACTCCTAAAGCACAAGAAGTAAAAACAAGAATCAATAAATGGGAGGGACTCAAACTAAAAAGCTTCTTCTCAGCAAAGGAAACAATGAATAATGTGAAGAGAGACTATGGAATGGGAGAAGATCTTTATCACATGCACCTCAGATAGAGCATCAATCTCCAGGATATATAAAGAAAAAAAGTAACCCAATCAATAAATGGGCTAAGGAACTGAACAGACACTTCACAAAAGAAATATAAGTGATCAACAAATATATGAAAAAATATTCAACATCTTAAGTGTTAGAGAAATGCAAATCAAAACTACTCTAAGATTTCATCACACCCCAGTCAGAATAGCAATTATCAAGAATACAAAAAACAATAAATGTTGGCGAGGATGTGGGGCAAAAGGTACACTCATACATTGCTGGTGGGAATGCAAATTGGTGCAACCATTATGGAAAGTGGTATGGAGATTTCTCAGAAAATTTGGAATGGAACCATTTGACCCAACCATTCCACTCCCTGGTTTATACCCAAAGGACTTAAAATCAGCATATTACATTGGTGCAGCCACATCCATGTTTATAGCAGCTCAACTCACAATAGTTAATCTATGGAACAACCTAGGTGCCCTTCAATAGATGAATGGATAAAGAAAATGTGGTGTATATATGTGATGGAATATTACTCAGTCTTACAGAAGAATTAAACTGTGGCATTTGCCAGTAAATGAATGGAGCTGGAGAATATCATGCTAAGCAAAATAAGCCAATCCCAAAAAACCAAAGGCCAAATGTTTTCTCTGATATGTGGATGCTAATCACAATAAGAGGGGTGATGGCTAGGGAGGAATAGAGTTACTTTAGATTTGGTAGAGAGGAGTGAAGGGAGGGGAGGAAGTATGGGAGTAGGAAGGATAGTAGAATGAATCAAACATTATTACCCTATGTCCATATATAACTGTATGACTGGTGGGATTCTACATCACATACAACTAGAAGAATGAGAAATTATTCTCTATATATGATGTGTCAAAGTGCATTCTACTGTTATGTATAACTAATTAAAACAAATTTTAAAACTATAAACTAAAACACAATAGCATTTATTTTTGTCTTCAGGAGACAGAAAAGAATATTACAAAGTGAGGACACAAATTTTAAAATTAAGGAACACTTTGAGAACAAAAAGGAGCTATTAGAAATTTTAAAATTTAACCAAAGAAGAATAAAATAAAGATCATTTATTTTATTATTTTCTTTATGGGAAAATAAAACAAAGGTCATTCCTGGACATCAGAGCAAAAGAACAAAGAGATGGAAAATTGGGGGAAAAAATAAAATTAGAGAAATAATTTAAGAGATCCAACATCAGAGTCAGGCTTTATTTTGTTTTGTTTTGTTTTATTTTATTTTCAGTTCTGGGGTTCAAATCCAGGACTTCAGGAATGCCAGGCAAGCCCTCTACCACTGAGCTACATCCCCAGCTCTTACTCAGGCATTCTTAATCTGGGACCCACTGACCCCCAAAGGTTCATGGAGTACATTTGTCCATGAACTTGGATGGGAAAAAAATACGTCTTTTTTCCTAACAGATATACAACATTTCTTTCTGTTAAAAATATAAGAACAAAGCATAATAGTATCTGTGACTTTGCCACCTAGAGAAATCATATATTTTAAATCATGTTGTAGATATCTTGAAATTAGTTATTATAGGCATCTTGAAATTAGTTGGCACTACTTTTCAAATGATAGTTATTACTTTTTAAATGACAGCTATTAAAGAGTTAATAAGTGATAGTTATTAAACTTGCTCTAGGTGTTATTATTTAAGCACATACATGCTTACACGACTGATTTGTTTCTAAATGTTTTGTCAATTATGATTCAGTTGTTGCATATTCCTTTACAATATTAAGCACTTTATTTTGTGCATTAAAACTATTATTGTGAGAAGGAGTTCATGGTTCAAAACAAGTTGAGAACACTTCATCTGAAAATAGAAGTTTCAGAAGGAAAATAAGATATTAAAGAAAATTAAAGAAATGAAAGAAGAAAAATTTCCAGAACTGAAGGACATGAATCTGCAGATCGAATGGGACCTCCTCTTGCTCAGCCCAGTAAGGGAGAAATATCTGCTTTAGATTGAGGATCGTGAAGTTGCAGAAACTGTGTGATAGAGAAAAGATTCTGAAAAGATTTTTCCAAAGAGGAAACAAAGCAATACACAAAGGATTGAGAATGACAGCATCGTGGAATTTCTCAGCAGCAGCCCTGGAAGCCAGAAGTCAATGGAGCACAGCCCACAACACTGAAGGAAAATTATTTCCAGGTCAGGGTTTTATATGCAGCCAAATTCTCCATCTCAATGGATAGTGAGTGTAGGACAAGAAAAATATCAGACAATCCAGGAGTGAAGAGATGTGCCTATTGTGAGCACCCGGAAACTTCTGCTCGATCACAAAAGTACAAGACCTGGAATCCAGCAAACCAAGAACACAGCATGAGACAAAGTGAAGCATGTCCCAGGGTCACAGTGAAGGGTGTCCCAGACTAGCACAGCAGCAAGATGCAAGATGGACAATGTCCCCCAAACAAATGCAAATGACAGTTTCAACAAATGGGAAATTTAATCTCTGGCAGAGATCTGAGGATACATCAATGACAGCTACTTTTGAAAACAAAACAAACCAAAACATGAGAGGAAAGAAAGGAAAACGTTGGGCCAGCTGTGGTGGTACACACCTGAGATTGCAGGGACTCAGGAGGCTGAGGCAGGAAGATACCAAGCTCCAGGCAGCCCTGGCAACTTCGCAAGACCCTGTTTCAAAATTTAAAAAAAGCATAAATAAAAAGAGCTGTGGGTATAGCTCAGTGGGATAGTGTTTGCCTAACACATGTGAGCTCCTGGGTTCAATTCCCAGTAGTGCAAAAATTAAAATAAAAAAGAGTATATGGTGAGATATTGAAACGATTTGTCATAGGAGTTGTGAATTTTTTAAAAATATTTTTCAATTGTTGATGGATCTTTATTTTATTTATTTATATGTGGTGCTGAGGATCGAACCCAGTGCCTCACGCATGCTAGGTAAGCACTGGACCACTGAGCCACAACCCCAGCCCCAGGAGTTGTGAATCTTATCTTCTAGGGACCTTAACTTGAGATTTAGTTGAAGTCATTTGCATTAAGGCAAGAGAATTGACCATATACTCTCTCACAGATTTTCTTCAAATCTGTGACTCTAAGAACACCAAACCAACAGTGTAGATTGCCCCCTGTGTTTCTCTCCAAAATGCATTTAGTACATGTGAGTCTATATATGGGTTTTGATATGCATGTGGATCTGGTTGTGTTGTTCTTTTATTATTATTATTATCATTCTTACTATTAAAACAGTACAGGGGATTGAACCCAGGGCAATCTATCACTGAACTACATCCCCAGGCTTTTTTATTTTATTTTGAGAGAGGGTCTCTCTTATTTGTCCACACTACCCTTGAACTTGAGACCCTCCTCTCTCAGACTCCTAAATAGCTGGGATTACAGGCATGCATCAGCATGCCTGGCCTGCATATGCTTTTGATCTTGCTCCATTTACAGCTATCCACAATTAATTCAGCATGCTTCACATCACTGGACAGCAAACCTTCTAGGTTTCAAAGCAGATCAACAAAATCTTGTGCATGCTGTATACAACAGATAAACACGATGGTCATATTTTTCTATCAGACAGGCAATAAGCTGAGCTGCATGTGGTGGCACATACTTGTAATCCCAGTGACTTGGGAGGCAGAGGCAGGATCATAAGTTAGAGGCCAGTGTGGGCAAATTAGAGAGACCGTGCCTCAAAATAAAAACTAAAAAGGGTTGGGGATGTAGCTCAGTGGCAGAGCACTCCTGGGTTGAATGCCCAGTACAGAAAAAGAAAAGAAAGACAATCAATGAGAAATAAACACAAAACACTCAATATTTTTATTTGCAAATAATGTCAAACTTATTAAAAACTACAAGAATAAAAATAGCACAGAGAATGCTAGCATATCCTTTACTTGAATTCTGTAAACATTTTGCCCCAGTTATTTTAGCATTTGCATTCTCTCTCTCTCTCTCTTTCTCTCTCTCTCTCTGTATGTTTGTATATCTTTCACCCTTTTTCTATTCACACACACACACACACACACACACACACAATTTTTTTCTGAAGGAGTTGTCAATAGGTTACATACATCATGACCTCTCACCCTCAAATACTTTGTGTATTTCCTAAGAATAGACATGTTCTGTTATGTAACCATAGTACAGTTATCAGCTTGGTACATTTATATTGATTCAATACTCAACCATCCTCTTCCTAGTTTTTCTGTTAACCCAATAATGTGCTTTATGACATTTCCCCTCCACTAGAAGATCCAGCCTAGAGTTCATTATTTCATTTAGTTTTTATGTCCTTCCAGGCTCCTTCAGTCTGAAGCATTTCCATAGCTATCCTTGGTCTTTTGTATCAGTAATATCTTTCAAGAATACAGTCCCCTCTCCACCTCTTTCTTTTAAAATAAGACATTCTGCATTTTGTGTTTATCTGATATTTCTTTGTAATTACATTGAGGTTAGGCACCCTTAGCCAGAATACTGCAAGGACATTAGATCCTCAGAGCATCATATTTGGAGGTACATGAGGCACATCTGGCCCTTGTCACTGGTTCATTTTTATCACCAATTCTAGGTATCATCTGATTATTCCAGGGTATGTGGCTACTTTCTTCCTTGTAACTAAGATACCACTGGTGGGTAGACACTCTAAGATTTTTACCAATACCTGCTCCACATCAAAATATCCTCCCAGCTAGAGCATGCATTCCTGATTCTTGTCTGGTTCAATCTTTACCTAGAAGTTTGCAAAAAGATAGTTTTCAGCTCCTGTGCTCTCTTCACGTTTATCAGTTGGTTCATCACCATGGGAAACTCCTAGCTGTCTACCTATCTATCCATTATCTGCATGGATTCGTAAATTCCTATTTTTCAATAGTTTATAAATTGTGATTGTGCTTAAACTTTTTTGTGGTGCTCAGGTTGTGCCAGATTTGTCTACGGGGGGGGGCCCTTCACACTAGCTCCTGTGTTCTGCTGATAAGCCCCATCATTTTTAGAGTAGTTCCTTATTTTCTGGTTTAGAGAAGTCCAGGCCAGTACTGCCCTTAGATCCAGATGAGGTCCTGGGCCAGCATCTCAGGAAGCTGTGTGCTTCAGGAGCACCATCCTCGTCATTTTCTGGCTCCACCAGGACCATCAGTGTTGACTGAGTGTGATGTTCTATCTCATTTCTCCTCTTAAAGAACTTTTCCAGTTCTAATCTCCCCTGCTCTTTTATCTTTCATTGACTCACTCAAGATGTGCTGACATGCTGATTTGGTGTGACTTTCATGTATTCGGACACAGGATGAATTCAGAACTCTGAGCTGTCACCTGTCTACTAAAAGCCCTTGGACTTAAAGCCCAGGTGTGTCTGGGCATTAGCTCCTTCCCATCCATGTATGATCTGTAGCTAATGGGTCTTGACTATCCCCACTGAGGGCTTTTGAGACTTTCTCGGTACCCTGGCTGCAAAGTCTGTTGGCCAAACTGCAAAGCCTGAGGAACCAGAAGACTGCCTTCACTCCTGACACTAATTGCAAGGTCAGAGGATTCCCAAACCACACTCAGATTTTATAATTCAATAAAAGGGCTTATAGGATCTATTAGAAGCCATTATACTAACAGTTACAGGTAGTTCAGTTAATTATAGGGCAGTGATTAAGGCTATCATCTGCCCAAAGTAGGGATGTGTAGGCCAGGTTCCAGGAGGGGTCCAGATACAGAGTTCTGGTCAACCTCTCTCTGTGGAGTCATGATGGCAGTACTTCCTGTGACCACAATGGATTGCCAACAAGAGGTACTCATCCTGAACCTTTGGTGATCCTCTTGAGATTTTATTGGGCCTGCTTCCTACATGACTGATCTTTAGTTGCCAGCCCCTCCCAGAGATCAGGCTAATGCCTGTAGTGTCCAGTTACTCCAGAGATCAGAACTGATATAGCATGTCCCAAAACACCCATCATAAGTGACATTGCTAGACCGTCCAGCAGCTAAAGTCCCCAGGCAAACAGAGATACTTCTACTAGGCAGAACATTCCAGGGGCCTGGAGATCACCTTTGAGTATCCAAGGCCAAAGGCTGCCTCTCAGTTTGGGGAAGATCAATTCGCCACTGTACACTGCAGAGTCATTGAACCATTCCTCTTGTTATCTCTTGTCCTCCCAGTGAGTCTTGAGCTGTGATAGAGAGAGATAAGCCTTCCTTCCAGAAATGGGACTGCTTTTCTCACTCACTCATGAGCCTGACTTGTCTCCTCCCTGTTGTTGGTGGTGTGGAGGGCAGGGGGGCAGTCAACCTGGGAAGAACAGGTTTCAGGAATGCAGTGATTCAAGACAAGCTAGGGTTGGAAGACACGTTATTCTACAGTTAGCCTGTAAAAGTCAGCTGGTAAATTTAATATGACCAGAAAATAAATTACAGTTTACTTTTTCCTGCATACTGGAGGCATTTATGACCATCAACAAAGCACAGGAACAATAATTGATTGAGTCATTGGAAGCTGTGTTCCCAGAAAGCTCAAGAGATGAGGCCACATCATGAGTACAGGTGCCGGGAACAGCAAAGGCAGGAAGAACTATGTCATCTCAGTACAAACCAGTTCTGAAGAACCAGGGCATTGTGAGCAATAACAATGTTGCTGCCTTTTCTCTTATGGCCAGAGAGATGAATTTACCCAGGACAACACTTTTGACAATAAAGAACAGGAAGAGGTGGTGCCTGGATACTAGGAAACCCTTCCTTGTGTGCTGTTTGAAAAATCAATGACATAAGAAGTTCTTCTCCATCACTTAATCTACACATTTACTGATAAATCTTTATAATTTATATGGTATCATGAATTTTGTAATACAATTTTTGTTTGTTTTATTTTTTCTCGGTGCTGGGGATCGAACCCAGGGCCTTATGCTTGCAAGGCAAGCACTCTACCGACTGAGCTATCTCCCCAGCCCCTACAATTTTTAACAAAAATATTATATAGATAGAGAACTTACAAAACTTATTTGCCTAGTATCCCATGAACATAGAGGCAATCCCACGCCTGGCCTACTCCACCCCAGCTCTGGAATCAAACGTTTCACCATGGTGCCTGATTCATGGTATCAGAGACCAAGTTCCGAGTATTAGCTGAGTTTAATGAACACAAAATTTAAACCTGGGAGCTGTGGTTAATAGTTGTGGTCTTTTAGCAGGTTACCATCTGTTGTGGATACTTGTCATTTGGGGTAATGCAGCATGCAATCTTCTCTTCTTCCTACTAATGCCCCATTTTCCATTCCATGGGGTGTCCCTGTTGGGTGTAGTTGGTGGGGGGTGGTGACTCCGTCACTATGGAAACAAAAATGTGCACGTGTTCTTCTTACTCCAGCAGTCATGTGACTCAACCTCAGCCAATTGAATGTTTTCCCGTGGGAATTTAAAACTTGGACCAGAATCTCAGGAACATAGATTGCTGGAGGTGACCCCAGTGGCAATCATGTGCAGTGGAATTTTGCTTGTGTTCTCTTCTGTCTGCCCTCTGAACCACCTTGGTTTCTGACCATTTCCCAAGATTTACTTCATCATCTATGCAGTGATTTTTCTGGTATTTTCCAATATTCTTGCACTAAATCTACCTTTTTTCTTTTTATATAAGATGGCCCATACTGGTTTTGTTTCTTGAAACTGTCAATTCTATCTAAATTGCATATTATTTATTCCTAGTTTGAGGGTCTGGTTTTAGTTATTTGGTATCGAGAAAATTTCTATTCATTCAGTCAAGTTTTGCAAATAGTAATAATTGTAGCTTGTTTTGCAATCTCAGGACACATTTAATTAAGTCCTCCAGAAGTTTGAGAGTAGAGTTGTAGGAAATTTCCATTTCAAAGTCAAAGCATGTACAGTTAGTAGCTAAGAAGGGCTCATAATCTTTAATTGGTGATTGTTTAATTTTGAGGGTGTTAATGAACAGCTTTCTCAGCCACTTGCTGTTCATAGAAAAATCTCTCCCAATATATTTTATAACATTATGAACTGTTCAGTGGTGTAGATAAAAAGAGACTTGAAAATCTCAGAGCCCTTTCCTGACACTTACTTACTCAAAATTTCAAAATAACCAAATTTATCTTGTTTTGCCAAAAACATTTTACTTGTTTATTTAAAACAAAAACAAATTTTCAAAAAAATAAAGGAACAGCTATTTCGTTTTCATCCCTGGCACATTGTCTGCATTTGCAAGCATGGTTATAAAGAGACTGAGGTCTTCCAAAACAGGCTAGCCTTCCAAGACCGTAGGTAACATGCCGCAGCCTCCGTAGGTTCAAACTTGTTTCTGCTCTTTGAAGTGGACATGAGAGTGCATTTTTACAGTTCTCAAAAATAGTAAGAACTACTAAGTATGAAAAAGAAAGTTATAAACTTCTATGTAGAATTATAAGAAAAGTCTGTTGGAACACCCAGCTCTGTTGGGAAAGGTCTTCCTGTTCTGTTTAATCTTTTAGGTTGAACTGTTCTTGGCTTGAAGTCCCCGTACTTACTGTCACCTTCCTTAGGCTCAGCCCATAGGGAGCTCTTTACTCCGCGTACCTAAGCAATGGTTTCCCTCCTATGGCCCAAAGAGAGGCAAGATGCGACCTTCTCAGACTGTTCTCTGTCTGGGTTTTGTAATGTATTTATTTTCATACACGCATGCCTTGTTTTCTCAATTAAGCCCCTCAAAGGCACGCTCCAGGTCTTAGTACACAATCTCCTGTCATTTGATCTGTGTTAGTTTCCACTTCTGCCCTTTAGGCCGCGTTGACCTTCTCAGTGCGGTGTGTCACAGGAGCTCAACTACCCCCTTGCTAATTTTGTCATGTCTTCATGCCACATGTGCTATTTTCACTAGACATTTGTTTTTCTACAAATGGACTCACTTTCTTGCCTACACTGGTCTGTTTTCCATAAATGGAAAACCACTACTGTGTGTCACACGTTGAAGGTAGCATAAATGTAAATACATAAAACAAAAACATCAATGACACTGTTGCTAATTACTCTAGTTGGCTACTGCTACCTCTGGGCTTCGAGCCTAAGGGGATGGGGGAGATCGGCAAGTACTAGAGAAATTTTGCTTTAGATAATCAAAGGGATTCAGTAAGAGCACTGGAAAGGGAATACCTTTCACTCTTACCACAGGATTCAATGTCAAGTTATTCGCGCCATCCGGACCCTCTCAGTAGCATACATGCCAGACACCCACTAAGTTGAGAAGCATCAGCAGGAGCTGAGCAGTTGGAACCTAGGAACTGTGTCTATACCCCATGCTCTTGTATGTCTGTCTCCACAACTCTCTCCAAGCCCTTCTCCACTCTCCCTTACCTGGTAAAACTGCATGATGCCTATACCGTCACTATCTGGGCCTTACGTTTTTATCTGTCAAATAAGAGAACTAGATGCTTTTTCCAGTTTCTTCCAGAAACTTCTTTGCCAGAGTCAGGATCACACTAAGGTAAAATCTTCAAAGAACCCCAGACAGGCACTCTGTTGTCACCAGCTCTGCAGGCCCTTCAACTCATGGCTAACAGAGAGAGGACTAGAAAAAAATCATCGATTGAATTGATTAGTCTAGCAAGGAGGTAGGCAGAGTAGCAGCAGATGTGGTTACCTAACAGGCACAGCAGCCAGACAGCAAAGCGACCACTGCAAGACAGTGGGGCACGGAAAGGCATCTATCCCACAGGTAGAGGGGCAGGGACAGGTGGTCACCCTATATGCAGAGTGGCAAGAAAGTCAAGGGGCGAACAGAACATGTGCATTTGGGGGCTAGACATTAATATATTCGTAAGCCATGCTGTAATTTCCTGTTGCACCTGTGCCAATGTTTGCACATTGTCAAAATGTTTACACATGGTTCACATGAATGGATAAAGAAAATGTGGCATATATACACAATGGAATATCACTCAGTTGTAAAGAAGAACAAAATTATGGCATTTGTTGGTAAATGGATGGAACTGAAGACTATCATGCTAAGTGAAATAAGCCAATCCCAAAAAAACCAAAGGTGGCCAAATGTTCTCTCTGATATGCAGATGCTAACACACAATGGGTTGGGGGGATAATAGAGGTTCATTGGATTAGACAAAGGGGAATGAAGGGAAGGGAGGGGAGATGGTAATAGGAAAGACAGCGGAATGAATCAGACGTAACTTTCCTAGGTCTATATATGAATACACGACAAGTGTAATGCCACATCATATACAATCGCAAGAATGGGAAGTTGTACACCACCATGTATGTATAATATGTCGAAATACATCCTACTGTCCTACATATCTAAAAAGAACAAATAAAAAAAAATTTAAGTCTCCCCTGGGCATATCTTTTAACATGCAAATGCATTTAAATGAGTGCCTGGGTTACTTTTGGTCAAGGGGTTGTGGCCAGGTCTGCTTGCATTATTGATGTTTTCTTGTCTGTCTTGCACAGTGGATGTAGTCAGGGAGGCCCTTATACCATTCAGCTTGCGTATAACTGCGGTGCTTCCCTTGAACTGTCTCCATACTGAACTTTAACCAGATGTGCCATTCCCTGACAATCTGTCTTAGCATGGAACACATCTTGCCCTTCTGCTAACCATCACCAACTTCCAGCCCTGTCCTCCTGCCTCCCTGTTATGCACTCATCACCCAGCAACTGGTCACCGTCTTTCCAATGCTCTGCACTGACTCACTCATCTTCCCCACGAAGCAGGTGACACTTTCCTCCCTTTACAAAAGACAAAAGATCTTTCCCTCTAGGAAGAGACAAGTGCCCAGGAGCACAGTGAGGTTTACGCTTGGCTCTGTCCCCAGCATTTCCATTGTCCTCCTGAGTTCCGATCACTCCTGACACTCCCCATGTTTTATTTCCATAAAGGGAATGGAATCGTAGACAAGCTAAATATATTTTAGTATGCAATCCCAGTTTAAGGTAGCTAAAGAATGACTGAGCCATAAAATCATGCTGAAATCACCCAGAAATTATTTAAAATAAAACAGAATGTTAAGGCATATTAGAGTGAGTATTGAGATTGTCACTCTTTGGTTCTGGGAACTGATCCCAGGGGTGCTTTACCACTGAGCTATATGCCCAGTTAGTGGCTCAGTGGTAAAGTGCCCCTGGGTTAAATCCCCAGTACACACACACACACACACACACAACACACACAAAAGAGGTTTTGGTTTTTCTTTTCCTTTTCTGCTTCCCTTCCCTTCCCTTCCCTTCCCTTCCCTTCCCTTCCCTTCCATGCCCTTCCCTTCCCTTCCCTTCCATGCCCTTCCCTTCCCTTCCCTTCCATGCCCTTCCCTTCCCTTCCCTTTCCTTTTCTTTTTTTTAAAGAGTAGCCCAAGAGAGCAAATGGGTGAATGGTCCGAGAAAGGGGAGAGACAGTGAAATCACAGAACTGAAGGGAATGCTGGGGGATAGGGAGCTAGCCTCCGAACTGGGGAGTTGTGGGCAGGTCTTGGTTCCTAGGCAGAGACTACATTCACATCCTGGTCTCTCTGTACCCAGCAGGAGGGAACAGAAAACGTCTGGCAGTGCCTGCCCTCAGTCAAACTGTGCTGAACCCCAAAGATGCTGTCCACACCCCTGACGTGCTCAGCCTTGGATTCTGGGTCCTTCTCAGCAATGTCACAATCCCCACCACAACCTTCCAAGCAACACTCCTTCTGAGTCCCATCCCAGGGGTGACCTGAGCTCATAACACTGATGAGCTTAGAAAATCTGGTGGTGCTCTTCTCATTTGCATTCCCACCTTCATGACCTTCTCCCATTGGCCTGCAGGTCTCCTTATGGGGGGAGGTGAGGGAGGGGGATGGGAACAACCTCAGGTGTTACAACACAGCAGGGGGCGGGGGGGGGGGGGGAGTGCACGGGAAGCCATACTCTGCTTCTGGTAGTTAAAACAGCATTTTGCCCAGAGACAGTGTCACAAGCCAGGTTGTTGAGAAACAGGATTTACGTTTCCTTTTATCTCCTCCCAGGAGACTATTAGGAGCCTGGTCACCTGCACTGGTTTAGGTTAGAGGTGGTGCCCTAGGGACACAAAGGGGAAAGGCAAAAGCCTGTCCCTTGCACCCCAGGGGAATGTTGGAGAAAAAAGAGGAGAGCAGCGTGAGAAGGAAAGGCAGATTCCAGGATCCCCACGTTCTCTCCCTGTGCCCCACAGGAGGTCCATGGCAGCTTTGCATCTAGAAACGTGCCGACATGCTATGAGGGAGGACCATCTGCCCTCCTCCCTGCTGGAGGCTCTGACTGCCTCCGGGCACCTCTCTAGGCAGCTCCTTCCAAGTGAACAGCCAGCACAATTCTTTTTGTTTGTTTTTGGGTTTTCAAGGCAGATAAATTATGGGATTATTATTCCAGTTACTAAAGAACTCTTCCCTTTACCAAAGATTTATGCAAATGGAGGGAGGATGGAGAACCACGTGGCACTGATGGAACCTGGAAGTTTCCTCCTGTAGTGGGGGCTGGAGAGGCGGCTGGGACCGGGTCAATGGGCCCATCATAGGCCTTCCAGTGGCACAGGGCAAGATGATCCAGTCAAGCCAGAAGGAGAACACAGAACACGCTCAGCTGGATTCACAGCGGAAGGAAAAGCAGACGTCATGCTGGACTGGAGCCTAGGAGTCAGGCAGCCAGACTCCATCAAGTCTAGAAGGCAGACGCCAGGTACCAGAGCTGTGATGGCAGCAGGACCAGCAGCAACCAGGCGGACAAAGGTCATCTCTGTAGAGACCAGAGGAGCCAGAAGGTGTCATATGACCTACCCCTTTCCCCAGTACCTCAAGACTTTATTATCCTGAGTACTGTCATGGAGGAGAGGGTAGCGATGGTGGTGAATTTTAGGTGTTGATGGGATTAAAGAATACCTAGAAACCTGGAAATGCACAATTTGGGGTGTGTCTGTGAGGGCATTTCCAGAGAAGGGTAGCCTTTGGTCCCAGTGGGCCAGGTGAGGAAGACCGGCACTCAGTGTGGGTGGCACCATCCAATCAGGCCTTTGGCTCCACTCCCCACAGCTGGGGCTCACTCAAGTTTGGGGTCTCCAGGTCTTATGCCAGCAGCCCCCTGGGTTCTCAGGACTCAAAAAAAGTTACATCATCAGCTTCCCAGTTTCTGACTTGGACTGAGCCATGCCACTGGCATGCCAAATCTCCAGTCTGTAGGTGGCCCATGGTGGGACCTGGCTGCCACAGGATTGTGAGCCAATTCCCCAATAATCCCCCTCTCCTGAGTCTATATGTATCCTCTAGGCACTGTCACCCTGACTAATAGTGGGTGGGGGGCTGGAGGAAGAGAAGGGAATTAGCAGATTAGGCAGAAATTTCAATATTTTTTTTTCTTGCCCAGTGAGTGGGACTCTTGAGGAAGACTTACATTGGTCTGAACATCTAAACGTACCATCCATGATTTTGTTATTTTGAAACAGAGAGTTCCTGAACTTTCTCATGCTGAGAATGAAAACTTCCTCATGCTGAGAACAGATGCCAAGAAGGCTAAAATTGACATATTCTCTGTGAGCACAGCCCAGCTAAATCTTGCATATGCATATCACCTGACTTTTGCTCCTGTAAATTGTAACTGCTTCTGTAGGACAGCAAAGAAGAAATCTCCCTGCTTTTCTCTAGTTTGATCAAATTAAATTCACTTTTTGCTTCTTATGTCATTTACCTATTTCTTAATGAAGATAGGTGGCTAAGTCTGGCCATTCAGGGATCTAGGCAGGGTCCCTGACTTGGCTGGTGGTAACAATCTTGCATGTGTATCGTCTGTGAATTTCACTTCCACTATTGCCCCTTGTAGAAGCATCAGTTTTATCTCTGAGGAAAGAAGGCCTATGTTTCCTGGACTCCAGACACCCTACTCCTACCAGTGTCCCCCCTGGAATGCTAGGACCTGTGTCTCATACTTGCCGCTGTGATTGGACCAATTGCCCACCACACCTGCCACTGATATGACCTCCAGCTCCACCTGCTGCTGTCCACTCATCCTCGATGGCTGACCCTTGTAATAACCATATTATTGATAATAGGGCCTGCACTGGACCAAGTGCTTCCCATTATCATCAGTATTAAGCCTCATGTTGATCTTAGGAGGTAGGCATGATAATCTCCACATTTCCCAATAGCAAAGTTAAGGCTTAGTTTGACTTGACTCACAAACAGTGAGCGGCAGAGCTGGGCTTTGAACCCATGTAATCTTCAGAGCTCTCAGCACCACGTATCTTCCACTGAGCTTCCCTTCCCCAGTAGCAAACTCCTCCCGCAGCCTCGTGATCCTCCATGTCCCTGACATTCCCAATTCAGATCCCAGATGTCCCTCCTTGCTGGTAGAGCCCACTCCCCATGACAGCTGGTGTGCCCCACACCGTTTGGGCTGTGGATAGTGCATTTGACATGGGAAGATGGTCACACATTCTAGAGCAATCACCCGAGCGGGACTGAGGCCTCCTCACTGGCAGGTTAAGGCCATATTCATTCTCCAGAGAGGATATGGCAGAGACTGTGGGTCACCATGATAAGATTCATCCATCCCCTAACCAGCTTATCTTTTGGTACAACGGAGGCCAGAAAACGGAAAACCACAGGTAAAGTCAGGTTTCCCTGTGTCATTTAGGTCCTGCCAATCAAAGCCACTCATGTGAGGTGCTGATTCAAGACCAGACTATGCTGGCCACAAGGCAAGGGGCAGGCATTCATTTTCCTAGAATAGATCTTGTGTTTTTTTTTTTAATTGTTACAGCAATATCCTGAATCAGACCAATTTATATGGTAGACAGGCCATACATATTTGTGATTTTAAAAAAGAATAAGTAGTAAAAATAAAAAGGTCATTTAAAGGTTGTCAACAACCTCCAAAGTTCATTTCAGTTCCCATCCACTCATCCTGATAGCTGTGACTTTCTCATTTGCCTTTCAGAGAAGCCATGTTTGGCATTGCCTTTGACTTAGAACCATCAGGAACACTATTAAATGTGCCAAGGATTCCAGTTGTTGGAAAAAAAAGAGTGGGAAATAGCAATACAAAAAAGACAATGTAATCAAAAGGATTATTGCTGGGTAGGAAAGATCAATAATTGTCCACTGAGTCCCCAAATCACACCAAAGAGGCAGGAACTGAAGCTTCCATGTGGCACTTAGCCTTTATTTTGCTTGTATACTTTTTATAATGTGCTCTCCACCTCTAGGATCTTACACTTCTCTGACATCTGTGATACACCATTGCAAGTCATAAAGTGCCCTAGAAAACTGCCAATGGACAGGTGAGTGAAAGAGACTAGGAAGATCTGGTAGAATTTTACCAGTGAGGCAAAGGGAAGCTGATTTATTGAAGAGCCAGTGAGTTGGCAACCAAGCCTCAAGCAAGCCTTCTAGGACCTGCTCCAACCTCTTCTTAACCTCTTTCCAATAGATTTCTTGGTAAGAGTTGAAAAAGGCAATAGGCATCCCCAGAGCCAACAGGCCAAGTCTCAAGAAATCCTGGAGGGCTCCACAAAGCCATGAAATTAAAGCAGGAGCTGAATTGTTTCCTCAAAGGACTTTAGTGCATCCTGACAGGCAGAGGCGTGGAGGATGAAGGAACAGTGGTATGAATCCCCTCCCCTCTCAGTGCTGGGGATAGAACCCAGGGCTATGTGCTCACAAACACTCTATTACACCACAACGAATCTTAGATGAACAATTCTAAAGGCCAGGAGTGACTGGTCCTTGACAGCTCTATACCCACTGCTAAAAATAAGTTTTAGTTTTGAGTTGATGCCTACCGTTTGCTCCATTTGGAGGGCAGGGACCTTCCTTCAGTTTGAATATTTACATGGTGCTTTCAACAATGCTCTTGGTGAACTGTGGCAGTCAGCCACTTAGTGGGTGTTCCAAGATAACAATGGCCCCCACTTGGTTCTTTCTTTGAGCTAGTGGACAAGAGCAAGCTGCATGGCTTCTTAAATAAACCAGTAGCCTTTGTGACCTCCCCCTTCTCAGCCAGCAGCACCAGCTGAGCTGCAAGGAACACACCAGCCTTTACTCTAGATTCATCATCCCTCCCACCCCCACAAGTGATGGAAGAGGAAAAGAATCAGACATTTAAATGATCACAATTTTTAAAAGCATAAAGCAGAACAGACAGTTTTATTTTAGACTTTCGGTGAAAGTGCATTAACGTTTTCCTTAGAAAACATGGACTGAGAATTTCAGATGAGCTTCTGTTTGACTGCCTGGAGTTACATTCTGCTTTTTTTTTTTTTTTTTTTAACTTTGATTCTGCAGATTCACACCCCACCTCCTTTACTCCAATCCACTGTGGTCTGACCCTCTACATCTGTTGCTGGATTAGGTAGCAAATGTCCTCAGGAAAGGTATAGAGCAAGAACATGGAGACATCTGGTTGGGCCTCCTAATCACCTCCTTGACCATGACTGGTATCTACCATCCCAGAACACCACGTCTCTCCCTGGCCCCCTCAGCACCTGGGGCTGCTCATTCTCTGTTCATGGCTTCTCCCTTGCCTGGGTCTTTGCTTTAAGGCCAGTACCATGCACTTGGCCTCCCAAGATCCAGCTACATTTTAAAAGCAGGATTCTTATCCAGAGAAATAAAAGGCAACTATCCAGAAATGTATTTAGTTACAAATGTAATAAGTTGATGTGAAAACAAAAGGGCAAACATTGTAGAAGGTTCTGGAGTGAAAGGAAAATATGCCCAGTCCCCTTCCACCTCTCAGCCCACTCCTGGGGCAAGATGAGACAAGAAAGGCTACTTTTGACCATTTTCTTTCTCCAGACCCTAAGGAAGCACCCCCGTGTCTGAAAATAGCATGATACAACCTCTTTGTTGATTTGTCTCCTTAAATAGTGTCTATTGACTTTTCACCATGGAAGTTGGAAAGCTGGATCTTCTTTCTTTTATTAAATTTTTGTTTATTATATTTTTATCTTTTGGTCCTTTTATGAGTCAACTGTAGAAATAAATGAAGACCCACCAAATGTGAAAAGCAAAGGCTGTATATTCTGAGCTTGCTACAGCAAGGGAGTCAGCCGCCCACTGTCACTGGGATCTTGGCAGAAACTCAAAGGCAAGCAAAGGAGTGGAAGAACTCTCTAGTGGAAAGAAGAGAAGGTTTTGGCTGTGGTCTGTGGAGCCTGCTGGCCTGGGGGAGCTCTGACTGGGCTGGTTAGAAGAGGGCACCCTCTGTGATTAGTTAGTGGTGACTGTTTTGTTTCCTCTGGCTGATGTTATTCAGTTACTAATCAAGTCCTGGCCATTTGGGGTTAATCATTCCTGAGGGCATTGTTTAGTTCCCTGGATTGTCACTAGAGATAAGCAATCTGGTTTCCTGCAGGCCCGACTTACATTGGAGGCCTCTGCACTGTCCATCATAAAGAACGGGGTGGGTTTCCTGGGCAGGTTGCTGTGGACTTGGGATCAAAGTTTTAGCTGTATATACAGCATGGATATTGTCTGTGTATTCAGTCTCTCACAACTTGAACCCTAAAAATAATTGAATTACTTCTATTTCTTGATCTTCTGATTGTAAACAGTATTTCTCCCCATTCTGTGAGATTCCCACTATCACCACCCAATCTCCCTCTGCTACTTCCTGATTTCTGCTAGCTACACCATTATTTTTATGATATGAAGATTCAAAGTGTCATGATGCTTTTTTAGTAAATACAAATATCCTATGATATCTGACGATCAAGAGCCAATAGGCAACATTACCAATATTAAAATGAGATAATATAAAATAAATGATAATCATAAAATTAAGTAATATAAATATTATTTACTACTTGAAAAAGTAAGTGGGATTCTATCCATGGAGAAGGAACAGTGATGCCATATCCCTATAAATCTATACCACTTGAAACATAAAATTTAAAGCCTCAATATAAAATTGAATCTTATTATACCTACAATTTTTTTTCCAGAGGGATGCCTGTCAAGTAAACCTTCTGGACTTGAATGTCTGAAAATGTCATTTCTTCAACCTCACATTTGATTGACAGTCTGGATACTTATTTCTAGCTTTGAGGTTTAGGGTCAAGGGGTACTGAGCTCTTGACATCTACTACCCAGTATTGTGGATAAAATCATCTGGTACCAACCTGATTTTTTATATATATATAAACAATTTTCTTATTTCTCTCTAGAAGCCTTCAGGATCATCTCTTTACTCTCATTATTCTGGAGTTTCAGGAGGATGTGTGTTATGGACTGATGTCCCCATCCCCCAAAATGCATGTGTTGACATCCTACTTGAGGTGTTTGGACATGGGGCCTTTGGGAGGGTGGTGGGTTATATTCTCTTGTGGGAAGAAGCACAAGAAGGCTTTGTTTCCCCTCCTGAAGTCCAAGGATCCATCAGCACTGACATCATGGTCTTGGACTTCCGACCTCCAGAACTGTGGGAAATAAAGGTTCTCTATTTAAGTCATCCAGTCTGTGGTAGTGTTACAGCAGCCAGTGCTGAAACCATGTCTAAGAAATCATTTTGGATGGAGGTCTGAAATCCTCCGACCAGATATTCTGCTTGTAACTGGGGTTGGCTCTCTCAGGGCTGTTAAAATCACCTCCCTTCAGACCAGCAGATAGTGTAGGATTGTCTTCTGACTCCACGCTTTGACTCTGCACTTCCTATTTTAAGTAACTCCTTCAGGGAAGCATATTATAGCAGAAAGAGAACTTGCTTTAGAGTTATGGAAGTCACAGCTGTCCATCCTCCCCACCCCACTTTTGGCTGCCCACTCCCACAGAATCCCTCCCCAGGCATGACTTCAGTCCTCCCAGCTACTCAAGGGCTCAGCCGAGAGCGAAGATGACCACTCCAGTGGTCACTTCTTTCCATTCCCAAGCCCCAATGTCAAGAGTGAGGTCTTATTCAGGACTGAGAAGAGAGCAGAATAGTCTGTGGTTATTTGCATGGACGGAGGTGTCCAACAGTTATGATCCCCTCCTGCCTTCTCCTTGTGTGACCTTGGGGGAAAGTTACTCAACCTCCCAAAACATCCATTTCTTTTCTGTACTGGGGATACTGGGGATTGAACCCAGGGGCACTCTACCACTGACCTACATCCTCAGTTC
The DNA here is from genome assembly GCF_902686445.1 of Sciurus carolinensis. NCBI lineage: Eukaryota > Metazoa > Chordata > Mammalia > Rodentia > Sciuridae > Sciurus > Sciurus carolinensis. The sequence continues at coordinate 64,365,717 of NC_062227.1, forward strand.
TTTTTATTTTTTATTTTGATGCAGGGTATCCCTAAATTTCCCAGGTTGGACTTGAACTTGTGATCCTCCTGCCTCAGTTTCCTCAGCAGGGATTACAGGTGTGCATCACCACACATGACTGCATAGTATTTTTTGAAACACAACAAATTTTAATATAATAAATACTAATTTATCATTTTTTCTTTTATGAATCATGCTTTTAGTGCTGTATTTAGGACCCTTTACCTGAAGCAAAGTCACAAAGATTTCCTTCTATGTTTGCTTTTAGAACTTGTTTTGTTATTTTTGCAGTGCTGGGGATTCTAGGACCTAATGTTATGGCAGGTAAGTTCTCTTCCACTGAGTTATACCCTAGCCATCTTCTGGAAGGTTTGTGCTTTTAACATAGGTCTGTGAGTCTTTGTATGTGATGGAGGTAAGGGTCTAAAATTCACTTTTTTGTTGTTGGCATTTAGATAAACAATCATGCCATTTGCTGAAAAGAAATTCCATGGAAATATTTTGAGGCTTTTGTCAAAAATCAAGGGATCATAAACACCATAATAGTAAAGGTTTATTTTTGGACTACATTTTGTTCCACTGATTCATTTATCTACCTTTATGGAAATGCTATACCCTCTTAATTAATGTGAATTTATGGTAACTTTTGAAATTGTGTAGAATAAGTCTTTAAATTGTTTTTCTTTGTCAAAATGTTTGTTTGTGATGAAGTGTATGAGGATATTCCCATTTTAACTTGCTTTTAAAATATTGATCAAACTACAATGCAGTCAAATTTCAGCATGGGTTAATTTTTCTGGCATAGAGTCATTTATGTCTTCATCCACTAGATCTGGACTTTTCTGAGGTAAGTACAGTTTCAACTTGACAAAATTTCAGTCTGTGACCCTGAGAGGGCTCACAGTCTCCAACAAAGACATGCCTGTCCACAAACAGCACAGCACTCAGTAAGGTCCTGAAGTCCAAGTGCACACAGGTGATATACACAAGTCTCCAGAGCAGCTCATTCTGCAGGATAAGGCCCAGGAGGCTTCACTCAGAGGTGACAGTTGGGAGGGGTTTTGGAAAGTGGGTGGTTTTACCATGAGAATCTGCAGAAACCCATGCAGGATGGGAAGGGATGGGGAGAGGTCCCAGGGTCTGACCGCAGACCCGAGTCGGGGGCTTTAGACAAGAAGTAAGTGAGCCGTGCGCAGTGGCACACACCTGTAATCCCAGAGACTCAGGAAGCCCAGGCGGGAGAATCACAAGTTCAAGGCCAGCCTGGGCAACTTAGCGAGCTCTTGTCTCAAAATAAAATAATTAAAAGGGTTGGGGGTTGTAGCTTGGTGGTGGAGCATCCCTGGGTTCAATCACCACTACTGAGAGAGAAAGAGAGACAGAGAAAGAAGAGAGAGAGAGGTGAATGGCACAATGGGAGGCTGGGTAGCCAGGTCACATGCCCAACCTCAGATGATGTTTTGGGAGGCTGAGGGAAACAAGGGTCTCAGGAGGTGATGAGGGAGGGGGCCACTTCCCTGCTCCATCAATGGACCCATAGTCTTTACTTATAATCTATTCAGTCCAGTTCTGCTGTCAAAGAACATCCTTCTCCTGGTGGGGAGGGACAAAGTGAGAGAGCAAGCAGCCCACCAAGTTGGCCCCTCCTACTGGAAGAGTGACCTACCCATGTGAGTCACCGATACCATCTTCTGACACAAGGACAGAACACTTTCATTACCACTCTTCACCCTGCACTCTCAAAACCTGAGGGGTCTGGGGATGGACTGGGGCCGTCTTTGCACTGGCAGCTATGAATGTCCTTCCTTCCTTCTCTCAATGCTTACTGGGTATTTTTAACACTTGTCTTTGACTCTAGAGCCATCCTACCACCCACGGGCCTGCGCTCTCTCCTTTTTGGTAGTTCTGCCTAATGCAGAACTGATCCTATGTACTATGTGGACCAGGAGGCAACTTGGAATAAGACTGGCTCTTTTTGTGTTTCAGAATGGCAGGCTTCTAGAACACCACCAGTGTCTCCCCACAGATTCCTGCCAACAAGGCTCTGCTGATAACAGAGCCCAAGCCCTGGAGAGCACTAATTTCCGGTCCAGCCTGCAGGCATCTCTGAGCACAGGCACAGCCTTGAGTTCCTAGCAAGGCACTGACAGTCAGGTAGCTCTAAGCACAGAAAGGTGATGAGAGACACAAACAAAGTAAATAAGGAGAGGAGTCAGGGCTATGCCAGTCCTGGCCTTCCTCCATTTCTATCATCTTAACTCCCTTGAAGATTTAAGTTAAGAACTTTTGTGACTTAAGGGCTTTTTGTGTGTCAAGAGTTATGATACACATGGTCAACTGACCAATTCAGAGGTCTTTCTACTTGAGTGACATCCTATAGAGAAGCTGAAAAATGAGATCCTCATTTGCCTAGCCTCCCTTGCAGCTAGAGACAGTCATGTGATCAAGTTCTGGCCAATGAGATATCATGGGACAGAATCTTCTGCAGAAGTGTTTCCTTTAGAGATAAAAGAAGAGAGGCTTTTGAAGAAATGCTCTTTTACTGTTAATTCTTGTCCCTGGTCCACCGATTCTGTTGGGAATTCTGTTGTAATATCTGCAACTGTAGTAGCCATTCTGTAATCATGAGATCTTGAAACACAGAAATGAAAAACCAACACATGAAAGGTAGTAGAAAAGAAAACCTATAAAAAGAACCCAACTCCTTAAACTCACCACTGAGCTCCTAGCCCAACTCTGCCCTAGATTCCTCCAGACTTCTCTATAGATGAGATATCAAAGCATCTTCATTAAGTCACATAACCATGCAAGTTCCTGTTCTGCTACCACCAATGAAGCCAATAACTCAAGAGACAGAGTAACAAGAGAAAAAAGAGCTTTATTGGCAATAAGTCTGCAAGTTGGAAGATGGAGAACACTTATCCCAAACCCCATCTTTATCAGGAGTCACAGGCGCAAAAGCTTATATGGGGTTTCTGGGAGTCTAATTTTAGCCAGATCCAGGTGAACACCAAAAGGCTCATGGATTCTTGCAGTAGTTAGTTGTCTTGATGCAGTTTTGATGCTGTCCCTAAGTCACCAAGTGTTCCAGACACTCCTGGTTCCTGTGAACCTGAAGAAAGATTACTGGCTAGGAGTATGGAGATCTTTGATGTTTCCTCTTATTCTTCTTTTCAGGCAAGGTTAATTTTGTTGGTTAATTATTTGGGGAGTGAGCAAAACAGAAACAGTGAAAAACATACCCGCCAGTGCCAGGAACAAGTCAACCCATTCACCAGCTTTTGTACCATCCTGGTTAATGAGTGAGTTTAATAGGGACCGACCAGAAAGACACACCTTTCACAGTGCCGAAGATCAGCATTTCTAGAAGGAAGGATGGAGGGGGAGTGACAGATTCAATACAAAATTAAAGATTTGGGCAAAAGCAAGGGGACAGAAGAGGTGGGAAGCTACAAATGATATCAGGAGAAGAACCCAAGCCAGGAGCACACTCTGGTCAAGGCAAGGCCGGGAGGCCTGGAAGCAGCACCGTGGAGGTGCTGGACAGTGGTCTGCAGTGGACCAGTCGAGTTTTATTTTTGTGTTTTCTTTGCAGTGCTGGAGATAGAACCCCTGGCCTCTCAGGATCGCTCTGCCACTGAGCTACACACCCAGCCATGAACTGGAATCTGTCCTGTGGGAGGTTGAGGGTAGAACAGTGTTTTGAAGCTCATTCACAAAATCGGGTTTCTTCAGAACTCAAGGGCTTTGGAAGGAAAAGACCCAGCTTCTTTGGGGGCGATGCAGACAGAACGGGAAACAAATACCCCACAGAGAAGCCAAAGCTGAAGCTGAGTGAGCAAAGCAGAGCCTAGGAGGGACCTGTTCCATAACAAAGCTGAGCCCTGGGAGGTGCCCGCAGGGCGGGTAACCATGCAGCCTCCTGAAAGGTGAAGTGCTAGCCAAGCTGCAGACAGTGCACTGCGTCAGAACCAAGCAGGGGAAACCGAAGCACATAAAAACATTTCAGGGACGGTGTCAGAGACAGCCGGGGTGGCCCGGGAAGGGGAGCCTGGCACTGCTGAATCCCCTGTGGTTTTGTTTGGATAAGGACAACTGACTGATGCAGCCCAGGGGCAGGCCCAGTCTGCTTAGAGCCAGCTGTGTGCCTGGCTCTGGGGCCTTAACAACATGCTCACACCAGGGGCTTAAACAACAGAAACTCATTCTCTCCAGAGGCTGGAGTCCAAGATCAAGTGCAAGATCAGTGGGTGCAGCTTCTTCTGAGCCTCTCTCCTTGGCTTGCCCACAACCGCCTTCTCAGTGTGTCCTCCTGTGGTCTTTCCTATGTGCATGACAGTCTGTGTCCTTAATCTCCTCCTCTTTTTATAAGGACACCAGTCATGTGGATTGGGGCCCAGCCATAGGACCTCATTTGACCTTAATTACCTCTGGAACGGTCCTATCTCCAAATGTAGTCATGAGGTAGGACAGAAGAAATTTTAAAAAGGTGGAAAGGAGATAAACAGGAAGGACAAGAAAATAAGATTTTAATTCAGAAGTTCCACGTACTTTCCCAGGTCTGTCACTTCCCTTCCAGGCCTGTTACTCCCAAATTCCCAGGAAATCGGTAACACTACCTCTACATTGTTAATGAATCCCCCAACAAATAAAGGAAAGAGAGAGAGATGATATCTTGAGGAAACTATAGTTGAGGAGACTTTCCAGCATTATCTATTGATCAAATAAGCCTAAGAATCCTGAGAATGACCAGGGTTAGGCACCCTGGCTTCAATCCTCAGTACCAAAAAGAAAAGAAGAGCTAGGAACCCCAAAACATGTCTCTCTCTGCAGATGGCCCCCATTTTCCCTTGAATGTGTACCTACTTCCCTAAATGAACCTCCATCTATGCCTCTGATTGGCACATTCTGAAATCCCTTTCTGTCTTATAAGCCAAGGACCCTGTTGGTTCTGAGTGGAGTTCCCCCTTCTCTCTGGGACTCCTCAGGCCTTTCTTGGGGACAACTCTTCTCCCATGACAGTCACATTCTGACTTACTGGGAGTTAAGTCTTCAACAGGAATCTGAGTGGAATATAATTCACATACAATTCGTAGCCTTATTGGCATGGTAACAAATTACCACGATGTTAGTATCAGAAAGCAACACAATTTGTCCTCTTACAGTTCTGGAGGTCAGAAATCCAAGCTCGATTTCACTGGGCCAAAGTCAAGGTGTCAGCAGGGCTGAATTCCTTCTGGACCCTCAAGGGGAGAAGACATTTCCTTGCCTTGTCCAGCTTCTAGAGGCCTCCTGGCACTCCTGGGGTCATGGTCTCTTCCTCCATCATCACAGTGGCTGGTCCGGTTTTTCCCCGCCCACATCACTCTAACACTACCATCCTGTAGTCCAGTCTCCCAGGCGGCACATGGGATTCCACTGAGAGTCCACCTACATAATCCAGAACAATCTCTCCATCTCAAAATTTTTAAACACACCTGCAAATCCTTCTTGCATTTAAGATAATGTACTCGCAGATTTGGGGGATTATGACTCAGGCATCTGGGGGTCATTACTTAGGTTATCACTCATCATAAATTCATTTCTGCCCAACATCCCTTGCCCAAGTTCCACCCACGCACTGATTCCAAAGCCACACTCGTGATCTTGAGGACTGACCTTGAGGAGGAGCTTAGGAATGTGGTAACCGAGAAGACCATGTTGAAAGCAGCAAAGCAGAGGTGTCCATGATACCAGCAAGGGCTGTCTGCTCGACGCACAGAGAAGCCAAGACCATGGTACCAGGCTTTTGCAAAAATAAAAAGCTTTTTATTGTGGGTCAGTCACCAAAGAAAGGAAGATACAAAAGCTTGAATCTGTCTCCCCAATCAGTTGGTATTGGGGGAATTTATGGGAAGGGAGGGGGAGAGCTGCTTGTTGTCCTTTGTTGCTGGTGACAATGGTTGTCATGCCTCTCTACAGGTTGAATGGGTTTTTTTTTTTTGGTCAGTGGGGAGATGGAGTTATGTTCTGCATGGGGGATTTTGAGCTTCTGACATCAAAAGGTCATGGACCAGATAAGCTGACTTCTGCACATTTCCATCTTTGAAAATCATTTCCAACCATCCTTGAGTGGATTCTGGAGAATTTTCCTGCAAAACAACTTCAGCTCTTTGTTATTTAATGAATTTATGGGTGTGTCCAGGCCTCACCAGTGCATCTGGTGTTTCATCAAACCTACTGGGTAGTGGGCCACTTTAGCTGTACCCCTTAATTCTTCCACTGGTCCAGTTATCTGCTGTTCTTTGGTGACAACTTTTCAAACCAACTATATCTCTATAATCACCATGCATTTTTAAAAAAGCTTTTACCTAAAAGACACCTCTATGATATTTTTCTATCTTAGAATTTTAAAAAATTGTTTGGGGTGCTGGGGATCAAACCCAGGGCCTCACACATGCAAGGCAAACACTCTAAACCTGAGCTACAACCCCATTGCCCTCTATCTTTAATATTTTAAGTAGTCAGAAAAACTTCGGAGAATTGATTATTAAACATAGGTGCACTGTTAATCCAGGTCTCAGACCTTAACATTTTTCCATAGAATGTGAATCTCTCTTCTTAAAAAAAAAAAAAAAAAAAAAAAACAAACAAAAAAAACCTTTTATTTATTTATTTATTTTCATTAACTTTTTTTTTGGACAGTGATAATATTTTTTAAAAAATCATTTCATTCATGTATATAGGGTAATAATGTCTGTCTCAATCTACCATCTTTCCCATCCCCACCTGCCCCACCTGCCATCACTCCCCTCTGTACAAGCTCTCTCTTCTTTTTAATAACCAAAGAACAACAGAAGATTTTTACAGTAGTCAAACTACTTCGTATCATACTATAATAGTGGACATATGTCATTAGGTACTATCCAAAATCCACTGAATGTACAACATCAAGAGGGAATCATGACACAAACCAAATCTGCTGTTTTGAATTTGAGGTTTATTGTTCCACTCAGGTTCTTTAATGACATCTAATGCATAAATACCTATAGAGAATTGCATGTGTTTGCATGTTTTGAACTTCGTTTCAATGATATGCTATGTATATTCTTCTGAAATAGTTCAGAGGAAGTACTTTTTGGAGCCCTTATGCTCCAAAAGTTTCTTCATTCATCCCCACACTTAAATGATGGTTGGCTGAGAACATAATTCCAGGTTAAAATTATGAAGGTAGAGTGCTTCATAATTCCCTAGCTTCCAATGTTTCTGTTGAGAAATAGAACAACAATACAATTCTTGATCCTTTGGTTGTGATAAGTCTTTGTCCTCAGAAAGCTTTAAGTTTCAGAAACCTCAGAAAGCTTTTAGCATTTCCTGATAGGTAGTGCCTTGTTTCTGAGTTTATTTTCACCCATTGTCCTGGGCATTTAATTGATGGGCCCTTTCGAACTAGAAATTCTTGTTTTTCTGAGAAGTTTTCTTGAATTATATTAATGATAACGCCTCCACCCCCGCCTCTTTGTTTTGTTTCTGTGGTGCCTGAGTTGAACCCAAGACTTTGTATATGCTAGGCAAGTGCTCTACCACTGAGCTACATTCCCAGCCTAGTGATTTCTTCCCTCTATTTTCCTAGGATTTCTATTTTTCAGATGGTGGGCATCCTGTACCAATCTTCTAGTTATCTTATCTTTTTCTTCCTTTCCCATCTATTTCTTTTTATTCTACTCCCTGGGTAATTTTTCAGCTACTTTTCGAACTCTTCTATCGAGCTTTTAAATTTATGTCCTCATATTATAAATTTCTAACAAGTATTTTTGTTCCTAAATGCTCTCTTTTTATAACATTCTGTTCATGGTTAATGATTGCAATATCTTACCTAAGAACAATTGGTAGTTTTTTTTTTTTTTTTCTCTGAATTTTCTCCTATCTGCATTGTTTCTGTTCCCTGCAAGTTGCATTTTTCTGTTCATCTGTTTTGGTCTCTGTCTTGTTTGAAGCTTTTGTTGGTAGCCAAGAATCCTTGGTTGTCAAGTCATATAAAAGATCTGAGGAATAAGATGTTCTTAGAAGGATTTGGGCAGGTGCCTGAGATCTGTCAACAATTAACCTCACTGTAAAAAGACCTGGCTGGACCATTTAGTGGATAAACCTGATCTTACCTGTGTTTTTAGGTATTTCCTCCTTACTTGGTAAAATCTTTCTTAAAAGGCTCTTCCAGTCTCCTGCCACAAAGGTGTCAGCCTTGCTGCTATCCTTCTACTATCCCAGAGAAGAAAGAGAAAGGGGGGTTGGCCTTCAGTATGCACTTGTTCTGAACTTGTCTACTTAACACAGAGACTAGCATCAAGGAAAAACCTTGACTCTTCTGCTAAGGTGAGGGGATTGTAAGGGATGATCTAGGGATCCTACTGACTTTAAAACAGACTTTCAGAACAAGCCTCTTTTCATTAGCAGTGTCCTTTTAACTCTCCATTTTTAAAGTTCCTGCAGCTCCCAATTTTGGAGACTTTAGGTCATTTATTCTGTGTTTTATATAAGTTTGGGTTCATATTTTACCCAGTGCCAGCTTAGAATACAACATTTTTGGCCCTGCTAAAATTTCCATTCTCCAATTTCCAAAATTTGTATTGCTATTCCATTCTCTCCTGTGTTCTCTGTTCCTGTTTCTCTCTCTTTCTCTCTCTCTCTCTCTCTGTCTCTCTCTCTCTCTCTCTCTCTCTCTCTTTCTTTCTTATTCTTTTACTGTCATTTTTGTGAGGTCTTGAGAGGAAGAAAAAAAAAAAGATGCTTTGTTCCTCATGGTGAACCAGATGGTAAACCAATTTTTGTTCCTCTGTCTCCCTTCAAAAGTGGTTTGATTCCAAAGCACAGTCCCTTTAGTTGCACAAACATTTATAGAATAGCTACTATGGGTCATCCCTGTGTCTCTCACTAACCAGGGCCACCCAAACAAATGGACATTGAATAAAAATTTGCAGAATTACATTGAAGCAACATCAAGATCTTTGAGCTGACTGCCCAGGGTCCCTAGCTTCTGCAGTAACCCCTGACTCTTGCCCTATGGTGGCCATGACTAGTGCGTCTGGGGCAGAAGGCTATTTTAGGTTCTGGATTTATAAGCAACAGACACATTTGATCTAATCCTCATTAGCACTCTGTTCTGACCAAGTATTCAAATGAAAAAAATATATATTTGTAGACTTTGAATTCTGGCTCACTAAAAATATTTTTCATAAACACCACATGAAAGAAAAGGGCAGAAGCAAAGTATATTAAATATAAGTTTATTGAGTCACTCTCATTAGTCACCCTGATTCCTCTTTGTTTCTAACCCCATGGATTAAACTGGGTTGTTTTTAGCCAACATAATACATATGATACTGAAGTTCCATCATGTGTAATTAATATACAACACTGAAGATTTGATTGAATAGTATATTCAATGTGGCATAAAACATAAACAAATCTGAAATTAGAGCTATGACTGCAGGCCCCAGGCCACTCAGAGAGAGAAGGTGTGTGTTGTCTAAAGTATATTTTTATATATTTTATCGTATGCCAGGTACTGTCCTAAGCACTTTACAAATGTCCCCTGTCTTCCTTCAATCTCCGAAACAATCTCATGAGAGATGTTCTACCAATACCCTCATAACATAAAGAGCAATGGACACAAAAAGTTTAGGCAACTGTCAAGTAAACACAGTGACCAAAGGTCTTAGCAGTCTAACTCCAACCTAGAAAGGTATGGGCCAGGGGTTCTCAACTGGGGCCATTTTTGCCCTATGTCTCCCAGGGGACCTTTGCAATGTCAGAAGACATTTTTGGTTGCTACAACTTGGGATGGGAATGCTACTAGCATCTAGTGGATAGAAGTCAGGGATAAACATCCTGCAATGCCCACAACAAAGAAGTATCTGACCCCGATGTCGAGAGTGCCAGCAAACTCTTGCTGGAACAGTCAATGCTGGCATGCTAGCTGCTGCTCTTCATCCAGTTTTGCAAGTCCTTCCTCCAAACTTGGTAGAATTTGCATTTCTTGACATTGATGTGGTCATGTTTCTTGTTTTAACTAACATAATGTCACTAGAAGTGACGTGCGGCACTTCTAGGCAAAAACTAAAAGCCAGTGCATGACTGCAAAACGGGATGGAACTTCCCCGGCCTGTGTCCTTATGTGAGGATAAAGCAGAATGGAGCCCTTCACATGGCTTGTAACAGATAGCACCCTGAGCTGCAAATACTCTGCGAGGCTTTAAGCTGCTGAGCTTTGAGGTCATTTCTGTAGTGTTACCTGGACCCCCTTAACTGAGAGGAGGCAATCCTAATCTGAGCACCTATGTCCCTGACTCAGGAATGTGATGTAGGTACTCCTGCTCTGTGCCAGGTTCCTCCCTCAGGTGAAAGGTTTCCTGCCCCCATATGATGAGGCCTGTAAGGTATCACGGTGCCTCTGTGAGAAGTTTTACTTTGCCACTGAGCTGAACACATCTAGCTTCTTTGATGGTGGACTTGCTTCTCTTGTAGGTCTTGGAAAGCCTCCAACACCAGTTGCAGCATACTTGTTGCCATGACAACCAGGCGACTCAGACTTTCCAAGTTCATACACACATTTACTAGTCTTCTCTACCTCAATCTGCTCTGGTGAGGTCATGATTTTTAACATTGTAATATCTAGGATTACATGAACTTTAAATCTCAGGAAGTGTGGGCAGCCTTTAGTCATAGTATTTAATTTTATTCACAGATCTTCTCAATGCTAAAGAAATCTAAGTGTTCTGATCTTACAATTTGTAAATACTTCATATGTAAAATCAATCTACCTGGAAATGAATAGGAATTTCACTAGAATTTCTTATAGTATGGATGGACATGGAATAATTTTATGCAAACCTAACAATACATAGTAATAAGGACTCTACATAATAATTTATTATTTCAACTAATGAAAAAATTGGATACTCAAATCTAGATTACAGAATTAGAGAAAAGTAGATAAAATATTTGTGGAATCCAGCAGTCACATAAAAGTAGACAAATAAACTATTGCTGCTACTTCTTCTGCCAAGAGCTTCCCTACAAGGTCTTTAAAATGCAAGTCTCCTCCTCTTCCACCCCTGTATAATTTTTTCCTACTGTTCTTCCAGTTCAAAATGCAAACAAACAAACACCTTCCTGTCTCTTCTCCTCTCACCCAAATTCCACAAATCCCACTTTAATATGAAGGTCAATTTATCTTCTTCTATGAAGACTTCCAAGCCTTACCACCCTCTTTCTTTGATAGCATTTATAATTTGGCTATGTGTGTCAGTCCTGGGTTGTACTTTCTTTCAACAGATTGATCATTTACATCCTGAGTTAGACCCCAAACTATAAAGGCCCTAATGGAAGTCACTCATGGGCTTATCGGGCTAACAGATACAGAGACATGTAATATGATAAATTATGAAAAATACATGAAAAAGGGAAGGCTGGGTGTTATGTGGCTGTCTGCATTTTACTGTTCTGAGAGTGGTTCTGCTGGATCAAGGTGGGAGGAACATATAAGGTGTGCAGCACACATGCTAGTTTAGCAGGTAACAAAATTCAGAAGCTAGAAAGCAAGGTCTGACAAGTGATCAGTGCCGAGGGGCTATTAGCCATCACCAAAAGTTATAGAAAGCCCAGGAAACATATCAGGAAAGGGAGGTCATGGTAAGGAGGAGCAGATTGGGGAAATGGCATACACCTGTTCCAGTTACTATGGTTGCATAACAAGTTACCCCAGAATTTAGTGTCTTCAAACAACAACTTTAATTTTACTTATGATTCTACATTGTGGACCTGGTTCAGTGGAGATAGTTGTCTCTGATCTGCTCAGCATTGTCTGAAGATCCAAAGGCTCACTTACCTACCTGGCAGTAGATGTTTGTAAGACTCAAACAACTGGTGGTAGAACATCTGGGGCTCCCTTTCCAGCATGGAGATTCTAAGGCAGACAGGTGTTTTGGCTTTCTTTCTATTGCTACACAGCAACTTTAGTGATTTAAACAGAGCATATTTATGTCAAAGATTCTGTGGGTTAAATTTAAGCTATGTGGCTTAACTGGATCTCCTGCTTAGGGTCTCACGGGACTGCAATTAAGGTGTTGGCTGGGTTGCACCCTCATCTGGAGACTCAACTGTGGGAAATCTGCTTCTAAGCTTATTTGGCTGTTTGTCAGAGTTCATTTCTTTGTCCTGTGAGACTTAAAGGCCCGGATTGGGCTGGTTGTCAGCTGGATGTTATCCCCAGCTCCTGCCCACATCCAGAGGGTAGGATAGAGACCCCCACCTCTCAGTGGCAAGAGTACCCATCACATTAGAAGGAAAGCATGTGGAAACGAGAGGCTATTGGTGTTATTTTGGAGAAGACACTCGGCCACTCTTTGTCTTTTGGCCACAAAGATTCATATCATTTCCACATGCCAAATACATTTACTTCCTCTCCCCCAGTCTCAGATTTACTTATCAAGATATGGCACAAAGGAGATGAGTGAGGGGAAAATTCCTAATACAATCCAGAAGAAACCATTTTCAAAAACAGGATTTGTCATCTGAGCTGAATTTTGAGATGGGGATTTCCATGCTATGCTGAAGTTTATTAAATTGATGATACTCACTTTAGCATAGTTTATAAGATGTGGGGCTGCTTTCTGTTTTGTGTCTGTTTTAGCTCCCTGATGAGATGATAAACTTTTAGAAAATAGAGATGTTGCATTCCGTGTTTTTCATTTCCTTGCATGGTGCTGGTCCCAAGGGAGGGACTCAGCTCATTCCTATGAAACATGAATTCCTCAATTCCCTCCAGGCCCCAGTGTGCAAATTACTGTCAACCCTCAGAAAAGTCTCACTGGGAAAGGTGTCTGTTTACCAACTCTGCTGTCACAACAGCCCTTTGCATCAGGAAGCACAGGGTGACTCCGAGGAGGCGGCTGGGTGTTCAGTGATATTTCTTCCACTTAGAAATCCATCTCCGCAGTAGGTGAAAGAGAAAGAGAAAACTAACGTGCAGAGGGACTTGGCTGTGGTCACTTGGAGGGCTTGTGGGAAGGTCTGGTCTTAGAAAAGTCTCCTAGGACCTCGTTCCTCCACCTCGTCCCCAGTGCAAGTAATCTCTAGTTTGAGGAGTTGAACTGGTGAGGCGACTTGAAGAACAAGTTCATTTCCTTGTTGAAGAGAAATATGTTTAAAGGGATGCATTGATTCTGAGCTGTCTTTCAAAATTTTTTTAAATTTTAGAATGAACTTTGTATCAAGAGCTTTGATACCAAGATTTCCCACATTGCATCCTTCCTCCCTATTTGTGCTATTTTTTTTTTTTTCAAATCCACTTCTCCCCAGCACAATTGCAAAATACCCTCCTATGTTTGATCTTTGGTTTTCTTCATTTTTTCTCCCCTCAAAAACTTACAATCTGGGGTAAGGAAAGAAACTGAAATGTATTCAGACAGAAGTCAGAATGACGTGCTCAAAGCTCAAAACTTGTTGCTCAAACTTGAAAGTGTCTAAAGATCACCAAGGCAGCTTGATTGAAAAAGGCAAGTCCCTGGCCTTTAAGGAGAATGTGTGTATGAAGAGGCTTCGGAATATTCATTCTTAATAAAGGCTGACCTAGAGATGGACTTCCCCTTGTCAACAAGTCTTTGTTTGACAAGTCTTTGCTCCATCCTCGAGGACAGAGGGTGTGGTTAGGGACCTGCTCCATTTCCCGGAGCCCGCAGTAAGTCTGATGACAGTGGCTGCCCACACTCATGTAGTGAATGTCATTTTCCCTTTCCCACATGTGAAGTTTGCCTTTGAGAAGAACAGAAAACAAAGGATAGGATTAATTGATGAGAATCCTTCCTATTTTAACATCTATGATTCTATTAAGTATTTCTACCCACAATTCCCAATTATTCATAGGCTCATACAAGATTGGATTTTTGTCTTAAAACTAAGCTAAGCAGCTACTTATGAGTTCTAATTTCACAAGCTCTGTTCCCTGTGGAAACACTTCTGAATAAGTCCAATTCCCAATTCCCATTAAAATTTAGCATTAGGGATTGAAATGAAAACTAAAGAGGATCCCAAATCTGTTCATTTTCTTCCCTCCCAGGGTCATAGCACCACTGTGATTTTGCTAATAACACACATTCCCAACTCATCTTGTTTTCAGGGTAATCTGAGCCCTTTAATAGTCTGGGACTGCCAGCATATTGGCTTATGCCTGAAATCCCAGGGAGGCTGAGGCAGAAGGATCACAAGTTGGAGATCAGATTGGGCAACTTAGAGAGACCCTGTCTCAAAAAAAAAAAAAAAAAAAAAAAAAAAATAGGACTGGGAACCCAGAATGAAACAGACTCAGAGAGATGCAGTAATTTGCCCGATATCACACAGCTTATCTATTGTCCCCTAACCCATGACTCTGTTACAACAACAAGCAAACTGAGAGAAACAGATAACTGGCTTGTGTTTGCCAGTCTTTTTCATTAAAATCTCCCTGGCTATCTGAATGGACAAAATAGTTTTCTGATTCTTTGGCAAAAATTCTCATCACTTTTGGTAGACAAATCTAGATACAAAGATGCTGATCATCACCAACCATGACATTTTAGAATTTAAGAGCCCTTCCAGATCATTTCTTCCAAGCATTCCCTTTACAGGTCTGGAACACAGGCCTAGAGGGTGGGGTCTCAGCTCACAAGGCTACATGGGAGAGGCAGAGACACTGGAATCCAGCAATCCCAAGTCCTGGGGAACAGCTTCTGCTCTGCTGCATCTCTGGAAAATAAATCTCAAAGTTGACCCAAAATACATTTAAAAGGTTTTGTCCCAACTTCCCCTAAATTCTGTATATTTGCACCAGCACAATGTTGTGCTTTTATCTGCCACACTTTTATCCTTGGTCCTGGTACGTGACTCTGTAGTAGTAGAAATGACATGAAAGGGAAAATGGTCTAAGGATCATTTTAAATTTCCCTAAGACGATGGTCTATATGTGAATCTCTTTTGTCTCATTTCAGAATACAAGAACTGTCAGCAGATTTAATACTTGATATGCCGTCACAACCAGTTCAAAATCTGTACACAGTGATGGAAGGGGGTGCTGACAATGACAATACTGACTGGCAAGAACAATGTAGAGCACCTAATTATGGTAGCCTTCTCACTCAGGTGGAGCATGACCCAACAGTACTGCGTGCTCAGGAACTTCTAAAAACTGCAAAATCTTGGGTACACACTAAACCTGCTGAATCAAATCTGTCTTTTCCCAAGATCACCAGGAGACTTGCACGTGGGTAAAATTTGAGAAGCATAGGTCTACAGTATTTCTCTGCTCATCAAGACAATAGGCAGGGCTGGGGAGATAGCTCAGTTGGTAGAGTCCTTGCCTTGCATGCACAAGGTCCTGGGTTCAATCCCCAGCACCGCAAAAAAAAAAAAAAAAGACAATAGGCAGAATAAGGGTTATGGAGCCATATGAGAGGCCCAGCAAACCCAGAATTCTCGAGTGGCTCTTGGAAATTCACCTGAGGCTCTGGTTGAACACGCTGCTACAATGAGCTGCTGGCAGAGAGATTCTTTTCATTCCAAAATGTGTAGGACAGTTGGAGAGATGAGTTGAGTGGCATGCATACCACACATTTGGTATGTTTAATGAAAGCTATTAATACAAGTGTGAATCACAAATGCTAGTCCCATTGACTTCCCATCTCTGGGAAGAAATCACATGCATTGCACAATTCATTGAACTGGGCAGCCGAAGTCTAATTTCCCTTCTGAGATAATCCTGAGAGTTAGGCCAGTGCTGGCCCCACCAGGAGTCCTGACTCAGGTTTTGAAAGCAAAATGATTGCCTCTAAAAGGCAAGCTGTGATTTTCTGCTTGCCTATTATGCTGCTTCAGTCCCTCTCTGTCTGAAGCTTCTTTAATCTGCAGGCTTTGGGCTCCACCTTTAAAGTTTTGATTCTTGTTATTGATTCCAAAGTAAACACTGACCTAAGGCAGCGGGCAACGTCAACATATTCTTTGAAAGGCAATTAATCTTGGTGTCAAGTGAAATCAGATGCCAGCAATATACATTGTTATTACAATTCTGTTGCGTAATAGGACTTAGGAGAATTCCTTTCTGCAGGTAGCAACTACCTCATACCAGTTGTTCTAGATGAGAAATGCCATCTATGTTTGGCAAGAACCAAGGAATATTTAACTTCATAAATCAATAACTCGTCTCAAAGCAACCAGTGACCTCTGATCCACAAATCTGACAGCAAAGAGAGATTATGGGAACCATACCACTGGTAAAATGCAAACCTGTTGGTTAAACATTTGCCAAAAGACCAGCTAGTGACCTCTGATAAAAATGAACCTAATTTGGCCATGTGTCCTTGCAATGCTCTGGAACATCAGAGAAAAAGCTGCCTGACCCATCCCAGCCCAGCTCCTGGGAAAGAGACTCCTTTGGGCTGAGTGTTGGCAGATGTCGTTCTTTTTCCAGTCCCTCTCCTATTCCACAGGCCCTAGGAAGTGGGACCTGTGTTAGGAGGTTTTTGAATACAGCTAACACTTAGGAAAATCATTAAAAAAAAAAAAAAAAAAAAAACTTTATTCTCAACTTTGGTGCCACTAGAAAGGGTGAAAGTTTTTTTTTTTTCATATTCTTTCATCTCTCTTAGGACCTAACATAAAATTTCACAGTCTATGCTTAATAGTTACTTTAAAATGAATAAAATATTTCCACTGTGCTACAATCTTGAGTTGCACAATCATCTACTTGACTGCTTACTACATTGAATTATGTGAGTTATTTGTCTCTTTCTTTCAGAGTTACATCTTTTTAAAGAAAGATTTTGCGTTTTAGTCATTATTTTTTTTTTCTCGGTCACTTGGCACAGAACCCAAGAATTGTAGGTCCAGCTCACATCTTTGTTGTTCCTGGGACAGGGGGGTAGCAGATCAGAGTAAGATAACCCTGCGCAGAAATATCTTAGTGACAGATTTAAAAAGCTCTTCTTTAAAAATGTAAATGCAATAGGTGCCACCCAACTAAATGGACAAGATTCAGAATTTCCCATAAAAGGAAATAGAGGAAGTTAAGCAGCACTTTTGACTACATGGTAAGAGGAGAATCAGATTCCAGAGTTTACAGTGACTCTATGAAAGCCTTTATTAATATTTTCTGTGTTCACTGAAGGAAAATTAGCAGCTGAGAGCATACTAAATAAGAAAATACCAATGAAGCATTGCACATCTTTAATTAGTACTAATGGTGCTATGTAATTAATTCAATTTACCATCCCTTCTTCAGTAGAAACATCTCCCTTCCCTGCAGTTTCCACAAGATGCTGTGTGTCCTGATTTGCTGCAAATAAGGTGCCTTGTTTCCTGATACTGGTTCTCTGCCTTGCAAATGTTTCATGAGCTGGGGCTGCTGGCTCCTGCCCTCCACTCCCCACCCTCGTCTTTTACAGAAGAATGCCCAGATGCTTTGGGAATTTGGGGTAATTTTGGTCAGCCTAGCTCAGGAGACATTCCTCAAGCCCCTTCCCCAGTACCCATGACTGCAGGTTTAACTCCATCCCTGCTAGCTTCAAGTTCAACTCCAGAGGCCACGTACTCCTTACCCAGATCTCAGCCAGGGAGACCTCCAACTTCAGACTTGTTTCCCTTCAGTATAAATCGTACTATATAAATGTCTTCATTTCCTACCACTAATCTTATTCTGCAAGTTGTAAATGATCTCAACTCTAATTGCCCATCTTTCATAATATTTCAAGGTGAGCTATTAGTCAGCCACCACTCCTATTCACTATAACTCACCTAGAATGTGTCAGCTGACGAAAGACAGAATTGCTCTTTTGATTAGGAACTTCAGACAATACACCAAGTCATGAACGGTGGGTGACTGTCTCTTTAGTTAAAGAGAATAGCTATGTGCTTCAGAACACAGAGCCATGTGCTCATTGTATTATATACACCACCAAGATGAACAAGAAGATGAAATTCCCTATTCCACCCCAAAATACATTCAGGAAATATGAGAAAAGAAAGAAAATGACTATGAAGGAAGATAATAGCCAGACTCTGCATAAGGTGAAGTCCAGACTGAGGACTAAATTGACCATAATCAGTCTCATGTGGAACAAGTAAGCACAGGTGTGTGCGCTTGGTTTCTTAGTGTGTGACCTTTCAGCTGCACATGGAAACCTGACCTTTGGTAGAAGATGAAATACTCATCTGATATCACTTTTTTGGAGAAAAGTCATTCTCTATATCTAAGGAGAAAAACTTAAAATCCATTAGGATAGGGCCAAGCCTGTCACCAGCTATGTAGTATCTCTGGGGAGTTAGAAAAATGTTCCCTTTCCTCCAGGCAGATGTGACCCCTCGCCAGGCACATGGTTGCTACTAGCGCAAGGCTGTGTTCCAGTTCTTTTGCCCCCTCAGCAGAAAACCTTGGAGGAGTGTATAAACTGCACCATCTTTGTAAAAAACCTCAATGCCCTACTGAAATTCTTCGATGGTTTGTGATTGGTCTCAAGGCAAACTTCAGGTCGCATATTTTAGTCCCTAAAATAGGCTCTTCTCTATTGTGGAACCCCTCTTAGGCAAATGTGAGCCTTTTAAATTCTGGGGTTGTGTTGTCATTTTGCAGGACTGGGGGTTGAACCGTAGGGCCTTGCACATGCTAAGCACACACTCTGCCCCTGAACTCTACCTCCAGCTCCCTTTTCTGTCTTTTAATGTCCCTTTTACATTTTTCATCTCTGTGCTGCATTCTCTAAATTTCTCCCGACCTCTTTTCCAGTGCACTATTCTGTCATCAGTCATGCTTAATACGTCCATTGCTTTTTTATTTCAATCACTGAATTCCTTATTTGCCTAAGTAATAATTTTTAAATTTGCTCTATCTTGTTTGTTTCCTATTCACTGAAGATGTTCTCAAACTTGTCTATTTGTTCATTTGTTTTTGATCTTGTTGATTTGGTATTTTTTTAAATAATTTGCCAGGTGCCATAGCACACACCTATAATCCCAGAGGCTTGGGAGAATCACAAGTTGAAAGCCAACTTCAGCAACTTAGCGAGGTCCTGTCTCAAAATAAAAAATATAAAAGGGCTGGGGATGTGTTTCAGTGGTAAATTTCCCCTGAGTTCAATCCCAGGTACCAATCGATCAATCCATAAATCAATCAATAAAAATAATTTATATGGGATAATCCAATATCTGAAATTTTGTGATTCTATCTGTCCCATTTTTATATTTGTTCTCTGTCACTCATAATAGCTGATGTCCTTGATTGTTCATTCACTCCTTCCTCCCTGTGAGCTATGCACTTTCCTTAGGAAATTATTTGAGGGAATTTCTTGAGGCCTAAGTGAGATTCTCTGATATTTACATTTGCTACTGTCAGCTTCCTGAAGGTATTAGCAGTCTGCAACAACTTCAAAACAAGTTCACAGCTTGAGGTTTTCTGAACTGATGAGAATTTCTGTTCTGAGTTTGGGCTGCATGACCATGGCTTGTTTTTCTTTACAGCTTCTCTGTGTTGGGGGTTTAATTGTTCCTATCTATTTGGGTCCCAGAAGATTTCTTGGGGGTTGAATTTTCTTCTGGTTTATCCCTAGACATTAAGGGTGTTGTTCTTTAGGATCCTAACTTTATATGTTGAAGATCTCCTATTAGACTTCTTACTTGAGCAAGCCCGGCCTCTATCTTTTGTGCCCCTCCATCAAGGCCTCCAGGACTAAAGTTCAAGTTCAGAAAACACCCTCAATGGAAAGGCACCCTCGATGTTCTTAGGTTCTGAGGAACATTTAGATCTTGGCCTAAAAATTCTTTACTTTCATATCAGTTCTTTCTCTTTTCTCTTTTCTCCTCTTCTGTTTCTCTCTCTCTCTCTCTCTCTCTCTCTCTCTCTCTCTCTCTCTCTCTCTCTCTCTCTCTCTCTTTTTCAGTGCTGGAGATTAAACTCAGGGACTGAGCTAAGTCCCCAGCCCTTTTTATTTTTTATTTGGAGACAGAGTCCTCCTGTGTTACCCAGGCTGGCTTTGAGCTTGCAATCCTCCTGCCTCAGTCTCCCAGTCTCTCTAGCTGGGGTTGCAGGCATGTACCATCAAGCCTGGCTATCATGTCAGCTCTTAAATGCTTTCGAGGAGGTTTTTTGTTTGTTTGTTTGTTTTAAGTACATGTTTGATCCAGGCTATTTCTAGTTGTTTTCTGCAGGAGGGCCAGTCAGCACCACTAGCTGGCTTCCGCACTGACAAAGTCTAATCAGGGTTTGACCTTGGGCAAGTTACTTACCCTGTGCTCAGTTTGTTTCTCTATAAAATGGAAACAGGAACCGTGACTAGGTCATAGAACCAGGGTGAAACATATACAAAAGGACATAAGTGAAGTATTTGGAACAACGTCTGGCCCATAGTAAGCCCCCACTGGGGGTCGAACCCACTTTCAACCTGCAGTTGGCCGCCTCACCTCTGCCAGCTGATCTTGCTTCTCACTCTACCTCTCCTCTTGGCTCTCTGTCATGGTGGAACATGAGAAGTGATTCCTCTATCTGTTGGGGCACTTCTGTCTTCCCGGTCAGGCTGCACTCTCTAGCAAGCCGGGGTCATGACTGATTTATCGACTCCAGTCCTCGGCTCTTAGCATGTGACCTGCACATGACAGGGACTCATCAAACATTTGTTGAATGAATAAATATGTATTTCTACATTTTTAAGGGATTACAAGCAGAATGTAGACTCTCTTGGTGAGAAGTCTTAATAGATAATTCCAAAGCACAGAAGTGGAAATCGAGTTATGTGTGAAGATACCTTTGGTATCCCTGTTTCTTTTTCTGTAAAATGGGAACAATAACAGTACCTGCCTGTGGGTTTGTAGTAGAGACTGAATAAGAACAGGCCTATCAAGCACTTAGCACAGTACCCAGCAAGTGGTAGGAACTCAGTGAATGCTCCAACTATCTCTGCTTTTTAAATTTATTTATTTATTTATTTATTTACTTACTTATTAGTTACTCGTGAGGAGGATCCACTTTCAGAACACATAGGCCCAAAGCAAACAGGGGTGAGAGACCACCTAGAAAAGGAAAGTATGTCAGCGTTTTAGCTTTTCTTATGCTAAAACTGGAAACTGTGTGACACGGTGCTTAGATGTTAACCAGGAACAGACATCTCGCTGTCACGGTCCTCCTTCCCCAGGGTGTTACTTTAGCTCTTAACTACAGCGAGTGTACAGAGTTACAGGAAGAGTGTGGGGCTCCTCCTGACCTGTCAGGTTTTGCTTTTATATTCGATTTGTATTTAGTAAATTCAATATAAACATTTATAAAAGTCACCAGAACAAAGGAATGAGGTGTTCTGAGGAATACCAGGAAAGGAATCTATCTCTTAGGCTGGGAATATTTGCACCCAGGAATCTGGGGAATAAAATCCAAATTACTCTAAGTGCAAGTTGGAAATTCTGTGGCCGTGATGTGCATAAGCTTCTGGAAAGCCTTAGACTCTTGGTTGATTGTCACTCATGCTGACCTTATTTGTCATAAGTTCAAATGTCGCCATCACTGTGTATTACCACCTGTCACTGTGGATTGGACATCAGGGTGCCCAGTGCAGGCTGTTAGGCCAGTATATCTACCCCATGTCTAAAACCAGGAGGGGGAATATGGGTAACACTGCACTATATTGAAGTTGGGTGTGAGGGTTAGCTGAATGGAAATACACTGCAACAAAACCAAAAAATAAAAGAAAACACATTTCATTCCTACAGGAGCAACGCTCCTCTGCACTGTCAGCCAGGCTGTGGCAGCCATAGTAACTGCCAATGTGCTGTCAATCACAGCTGAAGGGAGGAGAAACATGCATCTGTTTATTTGCATACTTTTAAAAATGCTGATTTAAATGGAAGGATCATCATATTCAGACCTCATGAGAACTAAGTGTCCTTAAAATTAATGGAGAGAAGCATTTTTCACTCTGATTGCACATCAGAATCACCTAGGGAATTTTAAAACGCTTGGAAGCCCAAGCCCAGACCCTAATGGAATTAAACCAGCATTCTAGAGGTAGGGCCTGGTGTTGGTATGTTTTTTGTTTTTCCAGGTTATTATGATGTGTTGCCAAATCTGAGAACTGCCAACCATTAGTCCAGCCTCTTGTTATTGTGGGGATTTAGCCCAAGGGTACTCTACCACTGAGCTACATATATTTATATATATATATATATATATATACACACACACACACACACACACACACACACACTCACACACACACACACACACACACATTGTTTTTGTTCTTTTTTTCCAAGATGGGTATTGCTAAGTTGCCCAGACTGGCTTCAAACTTGCAGTCCTCCTGTCTTAGTCTCCTGAGTTCCTGGAGTTACAGCTGTGTACAATTTTGCCCAACCAGCAAAGTATTTCTAGCTGATGTAGGAGAGATGTTACTATCCTCAGTTTACAGATGGAAAAACCAAGACCCCCCCCCCAAATAAAGATATATTCAAAGTTTAGATCAACCACTGTTCAAATATCATAGTATAATAGACACCTTAGAGAAGAACATACCTCCTTTTCCTTGTTCTTAAATAAAGGACCCTTAAAGCTGGGCCTAGGAGCACACACCTATCATCTTAACAACTTAGGAGGCTGGGGTAGGAGGATTGCAAATTTGAGGCCAGCCTGGGCCTCAATTCGGTGAGACTGTCTCTAAAAGATTTTTTTTTTTTTTTAAGAGGTGGGAGATGTTAGAGTGCTTGCCTAGTAGGCATGAGGTCCCGGGTTGAAACCTTAGTATCACAATAAATAAATAGCCCTTAAATCTTACATTGTTAGAATAGGGAAAGACTTCAACTGAAATGAGGCAACTGGGAATCAGAGAATAGGAGCTAAGCTGAACCATCTTTATATTCCTGCACTTCCGAGTACCATGCACTCAACAGATAATTGATAAATTAATGAAACAAGGTGACCAAGTCCACAGAGTCCCCACACCTGGCTTCTGGTCACCAATGGTGCTCACCTGTTTCCCAAGTGTAGGTTCCATGTCCCTGTGTGAAGCTGAGGCCCACACTCCTACAGTGTGTGGGTGAGTCAAGATTTTAAGTGGCCTGTCCCATTTTTCCCAAAGAACACTTCATTTATCTTTCAAGCATGTGTAATGAGTTTTTATTCCAAAACGCTATAGCTGTCTACAGAACAGAAATGCCTGTCACTAAATTAAGGTCTCCCTCCCCCTGTGTCTTCCTCCCTTTCTACTGTACCACTTTTTAATTCTAGTTTCTGGTTTTTGCTGTTGTTATTGTCATTGTTGGCTTGTTTCCTGGGCTTGGAACCCAGGGCCTCATACCTGTTGGGCAAGTGCTCTACCACTGGGCCACACCCCCAGCGCTATATCACTTTTTAAAAATGTAGGAAAAGCCAGTTATGAGGGCCTCATCTCTGTGCAGGAATTGTTTGCGCTTTCACACTGTGATCTATCTCTGCCCCAGTTACAAAGACCCCTGACCCTCAGTACTGTGGGGTTTTCTCAGGCATATGTCAACTTTCTGTTTTGGTCACCTAGTTATTCTCTGAGAACAGGTGTGTGTGAAACTGGGCTGGGATTTTGTGACTGGAGCAGGGGGGTATCTCTGGGGTCTCTGCTACTTAGACTATGGGAAGACTGAGGTGACACCGTCCAGCGGAGTCAATTTGGCGCGGGCGACAAAAGAGTAGTGAGGCTCTTGAATTCTGAACGGTTCATTGATGAATCAGGAAACCCAGGAACTGGAACCTCGACCCTGAGACCTCGAACCTTGAACCTCGAACTCCGGCGCTGGAGGAGAGCCGGCTTATATCCCCTCCAGGAGGTGACTGGTAGGCCTGACGCCAATCATGCAAAGATTAGGCGAGAGTTAGCTGCCCAATCATGGCAAAGGTAAAAAGGAGCAGGCACGATCAGGAGCACTCGGGAGCACCTGTGCACGCGTTGTGTGCGTGGACTTAATTGGATACGGCCAATGACAAATCACCTGGGTGTGCTTATGTTAATCAACCTCCTCACCACAGATGTGATCAAAGCAACCTCTGACTGCCTGCCAGGCGCCATCCCGGTGCAGTCTGAACGGCATAGCCCCCAACACCGAGGGATTGGGGCTGACAGAAACCAAAGAAGAGGACAGAGGCCAAGACTGGATCCTGGCGGTGAGAGGGGCTTGGGAACTTAGGGGCAGCTGGAATTTTCTTTTGTTGTTGCCATTGAACACAGGACCTTAGGCAGGGGCGCCATGGTGATGGGTTGAGGGGTCTGGATGACAGATCAACATCAATTAAGGAAGAATCATCCCGTCAGGGAACCTTATGGAAAGTAAGAACCATATTCTGAGTAGACAAACCCAGCCTTGGGGAACGGGAGAGCTCTCAATCCTGAAATGGTCTTCATGGGATTGCGCCCATGATGAGTCCCACCCTCTAACACCTCCTGCCTCAGTGTTGAACATGGTCGCTACTGTGTAGACACAGAGACCAGAACACCTCATGGTGAGGACCTCATAGAGGCAGCATTGATTCAGACTTGCCTGGACCTTATCCCTGGCTGTGTGGCTTAATTTCTCTGGGTCTCAGTTTCTTATCTGAAAAATACTACCCACTGTATACGGTGATTGAGGCTGCCATTATTTTATATGAAAAAATTATTAAATTACCCATGTATAGATTTGTGTATTTGGTCTTTAGATAAGTAAAAATATTTACAAAACAAACTTTTTAAAAAAGGAAGTGAATTATCTTTGATTATACATTCATTATCGGGAAGTCCATAATAGAACGTGAAGATGACTAATTTTAATTATGACCCTTAAGAGTACTTTCCAAATTGTCAACATAAAGAGTAATGTCTTCAATATAATTTGCTAATTGTGATATTGTTACTGAATTCTCATTTTGAGAAAATTAATACTCCCAATATGTTATATGATGATGTCTCTCTGCTTCTTTCAATATTTAATTAACCAGAAGGTCAAATTTGGGAACTGTGCTGAAGAATTTATAATTGCAAATGTAGTCTCATGTTCTAAATAGCAAAGAATGGGGGTGGAAGCAAGAAATGGAATCAGAGTTGGAATTCTGGTCATCTCCCTGCAAGTCTCACTGTGTGTTGTATCTTTGTGGCTGCAGGTTGTGTGTGTGTGTTTCTTAAATTATGATTCAGGACCTTATAGCTACTAAGTTTTAGAAATGAAAACCAAAGTCCATAAATTTCATGCATAATTGGGGTGAAAAATACATTAGATTTTTTTTAAACAAAACTGATAAAGATAGTATAAAATTTTGTATTATTTTACTACCTCAAAAACCAACTTTACAAACATGAGCTAATTAATCTTAGAAACTACCCCTACATGAGATTATTATGATGATCTTTATTCCCTGCTGGGAGAATGGGAGATAATGTAATTAAATTATATATTTAATTAGGATCCAAGAGTCTTGGATATTAGTCTTCAATTTTAACTAATCATTGGAACATCATTTGGGTTTAAAAAAAAAAAGAAATAAAGAGAACTATTGGATGACTTTTTTTTTTTTTTTTTTTTTTTTTTTTTTTTTTTTTTTTGCCAATTATTCATTTCAGAACAGTCTGGTCATAAAAAGAATTCTAGCATTTTCTTCTCTTAATAAAACACTGTTGTCATGGAAATGTTTCAGTTCCCTCTGTCCTCCAGTTGCCTGCATCAGAACAGGCCATAAACAAGCAGATTAGCTGAGACCCAGGGAAGTCTTTGATGATGGGAGTAAGGTTCCTAACAGGCTCAATTACAGCCTTGCCAAAGTCCACTCCCCAGGAAAGAGAAGACAGAGTGAAAGGCCTCTCCTGAGTCTCACTGTGTTCCCTGACTATGGCAGCTTCTCCTAACTGGCTTAGAGCTTTCCCTCCTTCCAAAACATACACTAAGTCCATTGTTGCTTTTCATGCCAAAGTCTTATTTATCTCGATCAGCTAATAGAAATGAAGTCCCACTTTCTAAGAATGAAAACCATGGTATCTCTCAGAGTCTGCTTCCCTTCAATACTGGGAACTGACTATGTTTTCCAGGCTGTTCAGGTCTGTTGCTTGTCTCTTATTTAATCAAATGATTTTGTTAACTGATACAGCCATTCATTTCGTTCTGGCTGGGGGACCTGCCTGGTGTATGATTTATATTCACCCTGGAAACTTTCTCCTTAATTCCCTCAATAGAGGAGCTCGCATCACATTCCAGGAATTTGTTTAAACCCAGTGGAGTGTAAAAGCAATTTAAAAATGCGGCTTGGAGCAGGAATGCTTTATATCCTCCGTGAATCAGAAGAGGGGATTGAAGCGTCTACCTTAACGGGTGCCTGGACCCAGGGTTCTTCAGCATGCTATTAATTTCATTTTGATGTGGTATTCCTGTCAGCTCCTAGCTCTCTGTGGTTTGTTGCTGTTTTGCAAAACTGGAGAACACAAGAAATGAGTTTTGTTTTGGGATTTTCTCAACTGCCCTGGAAGTGGATGACATCCCGGGAGTGAGTGTGGAAATTGCAAGATGGGCTTGGAGACCAGGAGCCTAGGAAATTAATCAGCTGCTCTCTGCACATTCCTACTTGTTTGGGAAGGAAAGCTACACATTTGGGAAGGAAAGTGTGCATTCATAGCTGATCTAGAGGTCTAGGAGCAGAAGGTGAAAGGGGCAGGATTTATTCCGAGAGAGAGAGAGAGAGAGAGAATGAGAACTTGGGGCATTAATAACTCACATGATAAATCATATAATTTCCTTGATAATGCTGGAGTTGAAGGACAACAAATAAATAGCTAGCTAGCTTATCACAGTAAGTCAGACTGCTGGTGAATAAGCCAGTATTCTGAGAGTAACACAAAGGGCCATGTCATGGGATACCCCGATCACGCCTGTGGTGTCACCTCAAGAGGTGGAAGGGCTGGAAGTGAAATCCCCAACACACCAAGGGACTCAGTCTGTGTCTGCCCTAATGACAAATGCTAAAAGCTCTCTCTAGATCTGTTATCCACTGACTTACCTAAACATTTCCTTGACTTTATTTTTATTTGGAGGTTCTGTAACTTCTGGTGCTAACTTTCATAACCTTCTGTCTACAAGGTAAAGTCTAAAAATTTTTAAGCTTCAGAGGTGGTTCTCAAACTTTGATGTTCCAGAATTTAATGACCAGACTAAACCTGTTGCTCATGTGTGTTGATAATTTTATAAGCTTTTAAAATTTTAACCTTTATTTGCAAAAATAGGTAGTCACTGGTGTTGGTCCATAGATACCATTTTCTGTCCTCTGGTTTAGACCATTAGTACTGGTGTTAGTCTTTCAAACTTTCTTCTATTTGAAGTGTTGAATCTGGGTCCCATTAGCCATTTACTTAATCCATTGATCCTGGAGTTCAGGGAAGACATCACTGAATGCAGCCATGTCTGAGGGTACCAAGAAGCTTGGATATGCAGAGCTATCTGGGGGGTCCTGCAGTGTCTATGAGTAGGTTTTTTATCTCATAGGATGCTAAAAGTTTACAGGAGTATGGAAGATAGAACATAACCGCAAATTCTTTATCATCGCTCTCTCCATCATCTTCATGGAAAGGTGGAGTTTACTTTTGCTCCCTTTGAGACTGAGCTAATTCTTAAACCAAAAGAAGGTGATGGACGTGCTGTTGTACCAGTTCTAGGCCTAAACCTTAAGAAGACCCTAGAAGCTTTTGATTTTGTACTTCTAGGTACCCTAAGCCAAACATCTTGTAGAGAACGCAGGTGAAGATAGAGGCCTTGAGAGCAGATGGAGAAAAAGAAGCCTAGCCGTGACACCATCCAAAGCTAGATTCAGCCTTTCAGTCACCCCTGCCAAGGTATCAGGCAAGCCCCAGGTAACTGCAGGCCCAACTAACATTACATGGAATAGAAGAATTGCCTAGATGATTCC
The DNA here is from genome assembly GCF_902686445.1 of Sciurus carolinensis. Lineage (NCBI taxonomy): Eukaryota > Metazoa > Chordata > Mammalia > Rodentia > Sciuridae > Sciurus > Sciurus carolinensis. The sequence goes on from NC_062227.1 coordinate 64,393,645, forward strand.
AGTCAACCAAGATAATAAAATTGTTTTCAGCAACTAAGTTTAAATGGCTCAAAACCTAAAATACTTACTATCCAGCCCTTTACATTAAAAGTTTGCCAACTCCTGGTGGAAACTATAAGCATCACAAAATGATAATCACATTGTCATGAGATGACTCTACCCACACATTAGGAAATGCAGAATATCAACAAGCTCTAAAGTATTTTTAATGGAGAAAAAAAATTGTTTTGTGTTGTTGCATGCACCAATAGTTAATTCTTTCTTATTGCTAATTATATTCTATTTTTTTTAATTCATTTACCTATTGACTGACTCTTGTTTCTTTTTTTTTTTTCTTTCTTTTTTTTTTTTTGGTGGTGCTGGAGATTGAACCCAGGGCCTTGTACATACAAGGCAGGCACTCTACCAACTGAGCTATATCCCCAGCCCTGATTGACTCTTAAGTTGTTTGCAGTTTGGGGTTTTCACAAATAAAGCTGTTATGAACATTTTGTGTGGAAAAAAAATTTTTTTAACCTGATCTTCTATTTCTTCCTGGCTGTAGACTTTTTTCAGTGCTAGGGATGGAACCTAGAACCCCACACATGCTGGGCAAGTGCTCTACCACTAAGCTATACCCCTCGTCTTAGATTCTTCATTTTCAAGTGTAAGACTTGTGTGAAAGTACATCTACATCAAGCTGTTACACAATGTATTATCAGATTTGGGGGGAATATGGTTAAATGTGCATTATTAAGCACATCCTAAAATCTACTGAGTACTTGGAGTTTATAAACGTAGTTTAGCCTTCAGCAGTACCAACTAATTCATTCACATCACTGCCTGGGATGGCAGGAAAGGGTTGGCTTATGTGAATGTGCTCATTTTCTTTACTGCAATGGGAAATTCATCCTGGAGGAAAGATCAACATGAGAGAGACATTTTTCTCTTCCAAAAGAGCATAGTTAAGTCATAGAAGAAGTATTTGTCCTGCAGGGCCTTGTATCAACTGAGAGTGGAGGTGGAGGTGGGTGAGGACGATACCCTGAAGCAGCACAAAGATGAGAGTGAACTTTAGGCCTGCAACACTGCTTGGGGCAACACCGTTTGGACCCTTCTTATCATAATTTTGCAGACTAGGTTAGAATTCCATAGTGACATTTGTCCACATTAGTTTCTGATGGAATATCCATTCATCAAGTAACTATCTAATAGGTACTACTGTGTAGGGGCAAAGGCTGCATGCTGGGAACATCCATGATCTGGAATGTACTCTCTTACTCCATCTTATGCTTCTAAGAAAGCATGCCACACACTGGGTAATTTACAAACAAGAAAAATCCATTTGACTCACAGTGCTGGAGCCTGAGAAGCCCAAGACGGAGGAGGGGCCGCATCTGGTGAGGGGTCTTCTTGCCGTGTCATAGCATGGCGGAAATCATCATATGGAAGAGGGGACAAATCACTGTCCTAACAACATTTATCTGTTCATCACCTTTTAAAGTTCTCCTGACCCAACATCTCTGATACCAGCCACTCATGGGTTTTCTTTTACATTTTCAGCCACTCCTTTTCACTTTCCTGCCTGAGGCATCTTTAACATGATTTCCCTGTCCATCAGGCATCTCAAACATTCAAACTCATCCCATCCACAGTCACACCTGCCACCCACCATGCCACTCTCAGACCCCTGTTGCTAGCCCACTCCTCCTTCCATGTTCCCTCTCTCAAAAATGACCTCATTGTCTGCTCAATCAGGTGCTTAGAAAACTGGGAGCCATCTTCAACAATCCCTTTTCCTCTACTCTCAGAACTCTTTGGTTTCCTGGTCTTATCATCCAGATGGTTTCTCAGACACATCCTCATTTTTCTGCTTCCACTACCACTATCTCAGTTCAAATTCCTCACCAGGGTTGCTGCAATAACCTGCTGATCACTGTGTTGTTCAGCTTTGTACTGCAGTGACAGAGTACCTGAAGAAATGAATGTAGAAGGAGAAAAGGTTTATTTTGGCTCATGGTTGCAGTCCATAACCTGCTGGCTCCAGTGTTTCTGGGCCTGTGGTGAGCCAGAACATCTTGGCAGGAAGCATGTGGTGGAACAGAGCTGCTCATCTCATGGTGGCCATTAAGTAAGTTGCCTACCCCTTTAAAGTTCTACCATCTCCCAGTAGTGCCTCAGGCTGGTGACCAAGCCTTCAACACATGGCCTTTGAGGGACATTTAAAATTTAAACCATAAGCCAGGTGTGGGGGCGCACACCTGGGATCCCAACTACTCAGAAGGCTGAGGTGGGAGGATCACAAGTTTGAGGCCAGCTTAGGGAATAAATAATAAAAAGGGATAGGGACGTAGCTCAGTGGTAGAGTACCTTTGGTTTCAATCCTCAGTACTGAGAAGGAGGAAATTCAAACCTTAACAATTACTCTGTGATCAGAGTAATTTCTTCCTTTTCTTTCTTTTCATTTCTTCCTTCCTTCCTTCCTTCCTTCCTTCCTTCCTTCCTTCCTTCCATCTTTACTTGGTGGTGTTGGGAATCTAACTCAGGGCTTTGCTCATGCCAAGCATATGCTCTACCACTGTGCTTCACCCCTAGTCAGAGTAATCTTTCTAAAATGCAAATTGGATCCTATCACTCTGATATTGTCTTCTTAGGTAGGACAATCCCATATGTGGCAAAGATGGCCCTAGGAACTTTAGACTTACCACCTGTTGCATTACCTTAGAATTCCTTGTGAAAAACCAAGCTATTTTGACCTTAATTCCAGAAAAATTCAGTATATGGTTCTTTTGTTGTTGTTGTTGTTGTTGTAGATAATCATCCATTTATTTTTTTTACATAGAATATTCCAAGTGAAACAGCATATGGTTCTTGATGACCCTTTGGGTCATGTGACCATTCCTGAACCAATCGCTGTGTCTGGGGCTCTGGAACTCTGATCGACCAAGCTTGGGCTAGGTGTTTATCTTCAGTGGATATAGTCAGCCCCATGGAAATCAGATGGAGATTGAGGGTGGATTGATACCCCCTCAGTAAAGAGGGACTTGGCTTTAGAAGGAGTAATGGAGGACAGCTGAGCAAGAGTTGTAGATTTGCCTTAAATCTTTTATATTTTTTTTATGATTTCACAACATTTCTGCCTTCATAGATTCACTTCCAGCTCCCTCATGTAGTGTCTCACTTAAGCTTCATGTCTCTGATCATACTACTGGTGCTGTCTGTAGTTTATCATGGGATGGAAGAGTGGAGGAGAGATGATGTGTTCAATTAAGAGCCTACTGAGGGGCTGGGGATATAGCTCAGTTGGTAGAGTGCTTGCCTGGTATGCACAAGGCCTTGGGTTCAATCCCTAGCACTGCCCCCCCAAAAAACAAACAACAACAACAGAGCCTACTGAATTGGGGCTGTCCAGGGGTGATTATGTGGTCTGTTGGATATTCATGGACACACAGACTTAAGGCTCAGAATGGAGGTCTGGGACAGAGATGGATATCTCATAATATTTGATAAAGAGATAGTAACTAAAGACAGAGGAGAGAAGATTACAGAAGACATCATAAAAGATGGGAAGAGAAGAGGGCCTAGCAATGAGGTCCTTTGAACTCAAAGTCTATGATGGAAACTGCATAGAGAAGCCTGGAAGGTAAGAAGGGAAACTAGGCAACTTTCATGTCAGTGAGTCCAGGAAATACAGCAGAAATTTTCCAAAGAGAGAAAGATTTCTGTGGTGGATATTATTATAAAAAAAAAAAAAGATGAAAAGTATCCACCAGCTTAAGTGACATGCATGTTTTCTTTGAAGTTAATGAAAGAAATGTCAATGGTATCTTGGGGTGAGAACTGGATTGGAGGAGTAAGGTCATGAGGGGCAGGGAGGCCGTGAAAACAGCACATGTAGACACTGCACTGTGCAGAGAGGTGAGATAAGGTGGCAATTAGAAGCGGATGTGGAGTTTAAGGAGAGCTTTTGCTTTCTTTTCTTTCCTATTTTTTAGGTTGGAAGAGAATGTAAATGTTGATGGAAAGGATCCAGTGCACAAAAAAGGGGATAACTGGGAGGGAAGGCGGTCCAGGCTTCCTAGAGATGGAAGAGGGAGAATAGGAGAAGGAGCAGGAGGTCAGGGTGTGGGAGAAGATGGGAGAACCATTCTATTTTCTCCTAGAACCGGGAAGGAAAGTCACCACTGAGAGTGAGGGAGAAGGAGGCCAGGAAAATGAGGGTCTGGCTGAGGCTGGTGCCTGAACTCACAGAGGGTGGAAACTGCTGGATTCCTCTCTTTGCCTCAGCAATTCTCAGCTACTCAGATTCAGGATTGGATAAAGCAGAAACATTAAAGGACAGAGGGAAAAGTGGGTAGGAGTAAATTATAAGAGAGGGACTGAAACGTTAAGGCTGGGGAAATGAAGCTAGACCAGGAGGGGGATGGAGTTAAGACTAAGAGGTCAGAGTTAAGGGTGGGAGTAGTGCTCTTGGTGGTGTCAAAGAGCATGTGAGACCCTGGTTGGGGTATGAGGAGCTGATGGTCAGAGACATGCTGTTTGAACCACTGAATGTGGAGGTGGAGCAGGTTGGAGTATTTATAAAGTCTAGAATATATAGAGGGAAGAGGAGGTCCTCAGAAATAAAGACGTCCAGGACCTGAGGGGCCAGGGGACTGGGTGTTGGTCATATCTTGGCACACATTCATTATATTCCAGGAGTTGGGGTGGACACAATAATGGTGAAACAGTACCAGTCTTGGCTCAGTACATGTGTATGGGAAGGAGGGGCATCTGTGAGTGGCAGCAAGAAGGGCAATGGGCAGATCACACGGGTGCCAAAGAAGTACTTTACAATATTAAACGTAAGCTTTAATGAGAAACTTAAAATTGAAGGAAGGAAATGTATTTTTAATGTGCTGCCGTTCTAACAGAGTAATCAATGCTATAAAATAACAGAAGATTTCTGAGTTTTTAAAAAGGACTTGAGTTTACAAGATCATGAGAAATTTCCATTATCATAAAAGCCGAGGAGATTTGTTTGCTTTATATTAATTAGAGGTGAGACCTCACAGAGGAGATCCAGGGGGCCATGCAGAGTAAGTGGCCATTAGCTAGCAGGACTGACTGGAATTACCTATCAAAAGTGACAAGGCCATTTCTTTGGGCACCATTTCAACCATGGGAAATGATGATTCCAGCCAAAGATACTTGGGTTTAGGAGAAAGGGAAAGAGAGAAGAATCCTGAGAGGTTTTGGTTTTGTTTTGTTTGTAAAAATCTATAACAGCAGTTGGTCTTAAAGTTTTTGTGCTGAACCGTCGGGAGTCTCCAGAGAATCTGAGTTTTCTTAGCCATTTCTTTCCATGCCCAGAAATTTGGCTTTCATTTGGATGCTTTTGCCAGTCTTTGCAAATGCTAAGATAGGGTAGGTGGTTTGCATGTACAAGCTCACTGGAGTCAAAGTAGTTCTGTTTGTCTCAAAGTGCTTCTGAGGTCTTTAGCTCCTTCCAATAAGCAACACAGCCATTCCTCAGCAGCTCTCCATTACAGCAGGGACCCCAGGGAGTGTCAGGGCATTCACACCAGGAAGCAGAGGCTGGGCTGTCTTGGGAAACAGAACACCAAAAGCTGCTTTATCCTAGAGTCAGGAGTTTTGAGCCCTGATGTGTTTATTTCCTTTTCAATTCAGGATACAGACACCGAGGCCTTGCTTGGTTCCTTGAGTCTAGATTTCAGATTTCCTTAAACATTTAGGTGGGGGAGGAGGAAATGGGGAGTGGTAGGTCAAAGGACACACAGTGACTACCTACGATGAATCAGTGGGAATACTGAATGGGGATACAAGGTCTATCCTTAATAAGGGTCTATCGAATGCAGGATTTTTGCTACCTCAGCTACACTTGCTGCAGGGGAAAAATTAGGTAATTACATGAGATGATGGATATGTTAATTTGCTTCACTATAGAAACCATTTTACTGTGTATATCCATCTTCTAACATCATGTTATATAACTTAAATAAGCATGATAAAATTTACTTAAAAAAAAAAACTTAGTAGGTGAAATAGAAAAATCCAGAAGCCCATTATCATGCAGTCCTCCAAATTAATTCAAAACATTGCTATGGATAAGAAGTTTTAAAAAATGTTGATGGCTACTCATATCTGATATCCCCAAATAAGAAGGCTCACGATCTCTCTCACATATTTTGTGTAGAATTTTCAAGTCTGGACAAAGGCAATCATCTTTCTCAATGTCTCATTCTTTGAACCTATAGTGGGCCTCTCTTGTCCTGTGTGTTCAACAACCCTATTTCACTTTGGGAACCTTTTCCCTCCTCATGCCATATAGTGCTGGTGGAACTGTCAGTTACCCTACCCTGCCCTCTTCTCCCCATTGCACAGGGATGGACAAGTGACTCAGGTTGGACCTTCCTTGTTTGATAGACTCCTTCTAAACCTTATTAAGGTCTACCTGACAAAAAACAGCTCTCCTTTTGCAGGGAAGATAAATGGTTGAGCTATATTTACTATATTGAAAAAGCTAGACCCTAGAAGAAGCCAAGCAGAAAATGTACAGGGCCACGAGTCAGCCTGATAATCTCTGTACTTCTAGACTTGAGCACATTTCCCCCTTTGCATGCAAATGGAAGCCCAAGATGCACTTGGTTCTGCACTTTGGTTGGTTTGTTGTCTTAGTTAACTTAATATATCCTTAAGATTATTCCATATCCAGGGAAAGTCTCCTCATTCATTTCTGTACTCCATGAATGGACCAATAATTGATTCAGCCACTTCTCTATTGATGGACGTGTGGGGTTGCTTCCAATCTTTTGATATTTGAAATGCATAAGTCATTTCATATTTTCCAGTGCAGATAGTCTTGGAAGTGGGATTGGTGGATTAGTGAGTAAACACTAGAGTCATTTGGTAGATGTAGACCAATTCCCCTCCAGAGGGAGCAAAGTGTGAAAAGTCTTCTTTCCCTGCCATCTTGCCAACAGACCGTGTTATCAAACCTTTGGCTTATTTTCTCTCCTGTAGTTTAATTTCGTCCTTTCAAGTTTTGCCCTCCTGGAAAGACAAAGCAGCTGCTCCATCCATGGTACTGACTTGATTAAAATGTGGAATATTTACAAGAAAAATGTATTCAGAAAGACGCTGGGAACAGAAGCTAGAGTCTGTGAGTAATCATCGGTGTTTGGGATCCTGTTGGACATAGTCACTGATACTGAAAGAATGGCCCATAGAACCAGAATATTCCACCCTAAAAAGAGTAAGAATGGTGAGGGTGGGTGGGGGTGGGGGGTGGTGACAGTGAGAACAAAGGGTTGCATTTGAGGATAGGGATGGAAAACCTTGTGGAGAAAAACCCAGGATTCCCCCTTTCCCCATTAGCTGCAGAGTTGCTTTGGTTTGTTTCAGGTGATAACTTATGCATGGTAAAGCTTTTCGTAATGCAGGAGGACTCCCAGCACATGCACCCCCTTTCTCTTCTCCAGTATTATCTTCTGGGGGACAAATAGTCCAATGCCCCTTCCTCTCCTCTTCCCCCAGCATACAGCAGAAAGCACCTTTTCCATCATCAGTGGCCTCTTTAGCACTGTGAGTTGGGTTATTTAATGGCTTTGCCCTGGTTCTCCTGATTCTAGTACAAAAAATAATTGTGAAGAGAATCCTTCAGACACTTACCTTTAAATTTTAGAGTAATGAAAGAGTTCTAGAATTAAAACACATTTTTCACCTTCTAGATATGTCAACATATTTTTCAGATTAATAATGGAATTATTTTAAAACAAATGATCAATAAACTTGTTAAGGTGGTTAATTAAAGCAGGCGTTCTAGAATTTCTACCACAGAGTTGAAGGGCATCATTTATTTTGCCTCTGGATAGCAAAAATGCAAAGGAAATAGAAAAAACCAAACCATTCCTCTAATGTACCAAAAAATTTTCGAACTCAAATCCTAGAGTGTATTTGGTATCCAGAAAAACAAAGACTGCACTCTATTATCACACTTGTGGGGCAGCTGAATAACAGCCTCCAAAGACATCCAGTTCCTAATCCCAGAAACCTATGAATACGCCCTTGAAGGAATTCAGCAGATGTGATTAAATTAGGGTCTTGAGATGGAGAAGTCATCCCAGGTTATCTGGGTGGCTATGAGATGTCATCACAAGTGTCCTTATTAGAGGGAGGCAGAAGGCATCTGACTGGGGATAGAGGGCAGGTGCTATCATGGCCTTTGTGGAGAATTTGAAGAAGTTGTTGGCTTTGAAGATGGAGGGAGAGGCCATGAGCCAAGGAATGCAAGGCATTCAGCCCCAGAAGCTAGAAAAATCAAGAATACTGATTCTCCCTTGCAGCTGTCACAGGGGCCCAGCACTTTGGTTTGGGCCTAGTGATGCTGATTTTGAACTTCTGGCCTCCAGAACTATAAGAAACTTTTTCTTTTCCTTTTTCTCCCTCTCTTGCACTTTCTCTCTCTCTCTCTCTCTCTCTCTCTCTCTCTCTCTCTCTCTCTCTCTCTCTCTCTCTTTCCCCAGTACTGGGGATTGAACCCAGGCACTCATGCATCCTAGTATCCTCAATGCTTTTTTATTTTGAGATAAGGTCTCACTAAGTAGCCCAGGCTGGTCTAGAACTTGCCATCCTCCTCCCCCATGTAGCTGAGATTACAAGTGAATACCACCATACACAGTTAATTTCTGTTGTTTAAAGTCACTGAGTTTGTGATTATTTGTTACAAAGGCCATATGAAAACAACAGACTTCCCAATTCCGTAATTTCTGGGGAATTACTAAATGAGTTAATGGGAATGAATAAGAATGTAGAGTTAATATTAAAAGAGCAAATTTTATGTAAAAAACAAACAAAAACCCCACCACCACAAGAACAACAACAACAACAACAAAAAAAAAAAAAAAAAAAAAAAAAAAAAAAAAACCAGAAACCCCTTAACTGTGTTAAATATTTGTAAAGGAGGTCAATTGAGCTTCCTAAGTATCCTGTTTAAATGTATTGCTAAAAATACAGTAAGTAAGGGAAATTCACCTCCATATATTAGCAATAGTGATATATAGTGAAAATCTGAAAACTGCTACAATAATAACAATTTATTTCCAGTTTGCATCATATGTTAGTTGTTATAAGGTGGGTGACCCTGCTCCAGGAGGCAGGCCAGGTTCAGGTCTGTTTCAAATGTTTCCTTATTAAGGCTGAAGGAACACCTTTCATCCCAGATGTGACATTCTCATGGCAGAGGGCAGGCAGGAGCTCCAGAGGGGTGGCAGAAGCTTACAAAGCCTCAGGATCTTTGTGTTGAATTGGCCACACAGCCATTTCTGCTCATGCAGTTGTATGTGAGTTATAGGTAAGTTCCAAGGTCAAGTGCACAATTGTTGGGAAGGAACCTTTCCTGGAGGTTGGTAGGAAACATCAGTTGAACAGCACAGTCTGTTGTTCCCCTCTGCCTAGGAATAGTTAGCTAAAATCAGGGAATGGTGTAGCAGGCAGCAAGTAAAAGTAGACCAGCACTGCAGTTGAGTGGAGGCTGACCCTTCCCTAGTGGCTAAACCTAAGTGAGGCTTCTTCACTGAGACTCTCACCTGGGGCTAGTGTAGCCCCACAGTGTCCCTTGGTTCTTAGCTAAAACAAACACAGACCCACTTTGGCTTCCTACTGACTAGGATTAAATAAATAAAATGACAACCAAGTAAATTCCCAATAAACACACATGGAATGAAGTCACTACGTGTGAGAGTCAACGGAAACAATAAAAGGCACAACCTAAACTCTTTTAGAATTAGCAAACCATAAAATAATCAGCTATGAAATGTTAATGAAATAAGATTTGGAAACACACAAATAAGAAACTATCGAGACTGCTTTGTTCCCTGGTTTGGCACCCAAAGCAAACAAACAAAATGAGAAGGTTGATTTGAAAAAGAACTGCATAAAATTTTAGATACAATTGTTCAATTAAAAAAAAAAAAAAAACTCAGTTGATAGGTTAAACAGAAAATTAGACTCAGTAAAACAGCAAAATTGGAGCGAAATCTAAAGAAATCACTTGACTGTAACATATACAGATGAAGAGCTAAAATATGTGAAGCAAGGGAAGAGATAGGGAGAGTAGAATGAGAACACCTAACGTGATTAACTAGAGCCCCAGAAGGACAGAATAGAGAGAATGGAGAAGGACTATATTAAAGAGAAAAAACCTGAGCATTTTTCAGAAATGATCAAAGATTTAAATTCATGGGTAGAGAAAGTACCAAGTATAGTAGGCAGGATGAAGAAAGAAGAAGAGGAAGAGGAGGGGGAGGGGGAGGGGGAGGGGAAGAAAAGTCAGGTATACACAAATTATAAAAAGGTTAGAAGACCAAGAATCAAAAAGCGACTGGAGAAAAGGAAAATGGCTTACAGAGCAACGATCATTCGACCAAGAGCTGACTGTCCACCATCAACAATGGCAACTAGACACCAGAGGAATGGCATCTTCAGAGTGCTGAGAACAAACAAAACAACAATGTGACTTTGGATAAGACTATTTTTTCCTTAAGGATTGTCCTGTTCCCCAGAACTTCCTCAAATAAATGACCATACAAACCTCAGTCTTCAGAAGGATACTGGTCATATTAACCCATCCCTTCCCACAGAGGCTTTGAGTCTTCTATTATGTAAATTTACCTTCTACAATGGAGGAAAGTAGACATTTTCAGATGAACAAAGACTGAGTTTATTACCAATGATTCTTTACAAAAGGAGTTTGAAAGGAATCCTTAGTTAAAAAAAAAAAAAAAAAAAAAAAAAAAAAAAAAAAAAAAAACCAAACACAAAACCTGAAAAACATACTGGTACATCTTTCAAAAAGCATAATATAATAATAAGATCTAAAGTGGTTTACCAAAAAGATAGATGGGCTGGGGGTGTAGTTCAGTGGTAGGACCCTTGCCCTGAGCTCCATCCCTAGTACCTGACAAAACAAACAAAAACCACAAATCTGTATATCAATACTAGGTAAGGAGTTAGTGATTGAAAACAATGTTTCAAATTTCTTCGGATAGAGGATTAAAATGTTAAATGTTAATTTAATTTTGTTACCTTAGGCACACATGTAAAATGTCAAGTGTAACCAGTAAAGGAATAGAACTGTGGTGATTAAAATGCCAATCAGGAGAAGGAAATAAATACAAAAAAAACCAAAACAACAAAACAACAACAACAAAAAACTAGTAATAACAGCATTACTAACAAGATTCATTAAAGGAACAGGAAAAATACATAGTCAAAATGTGGCAAGAGATCGAGATATTTTAGAAGTGATAATGGTTTAAAAACAGTGAATTTCTGATACAGTCAGTTAAAAGGCAGAAAATGTGTTATACTGGAAAAAAAACAGGAATTGAATGTCTATACCTGAGATAATATTTTCAGAGCACCGTAAATGAACAGCAGCACATAAGCGTTGGAAATGTGTTAAAATACTTAGCTGCTATTATGCAAAAAATGTACCCATTTACAAGTCATTCTCTGTTATCTACCTCTGTATTTGTTAAAACTCTGAAGGTTACTTTATTTCCTTAATCATGAACACCTCAAATCATTAGATATCTTTGTGTCAAAGAATGTCGTTATTTCCAAGATGACACTAGTTTTTACAAATCCATGGCTACCTTCAACCTGTCTGCTTCCTGGGTTTTCTTTTCAAAGAACACAACAGAAACTTTCATAAACATGTGACATTATGTATTATTCTACTTTAGATACACATAATCTTGCTAAGACAACTCAATAATTTGAGGAAAGGCTTAGTATTTAAGCATTCCCTATTTCTGATTACCCATTGTACTTTAAAGTTGTTCCTGCTAATTTTTTCATTTCTGATGATCTCAGTGAAGAGCAGTTACCAAACACCCACAGTATCAAACCTAAAATGTAAAGGCAGCCTCCAAAGAGAACAAAATGAAACAAATTCTAGAGGAGAACCTACAAATTATGGTTCTATTTAACTGTTGCATACATGTGAAACTGATTGGAGGAAACTGATTGCTTTGAATAAAAGTGCTAAATAATTTTACCCCCACCCCTGAAGGAAATTAGATTATTATCTGAGACTTCAGAGGGGTAGGTGGTGGATAAAATTGATGAGCCAGTCCTTGTGGTGCACACCTGTGATCCCAGCTACTCAGGAGGCTGAGGCAGTAGAATCTCATCAAGAATTGGAGGCCAACTTATTGAGACCCTATCTCAAAATAAAAATAAAAAGGGCTGGGAATTCAGTTCAGTGGTGAGTGCTTATCTGGCATGCATGAGGCCCTAAGTTTGTCCTAAGGTACTGGAAAAAACCTCTTTGCCATTAAAAGTTGCTTCCCAATGTTCCGATACATGCTTTTCTGCATCAGGGGTCCCCTCATACTGGGAATGGAAACCGAGACTGTGACATTTTTTCTGACTAACATTGCTTTGCTAAATCGACATAGGTATATTTCTTGCCTTTTGTCCCACAGTACCCCCTCTCATTAAAGCTGTTTGTGATCCTGAACATGAAGAGGCACAAAAAATGCCCCCAGACCCTAATGGATACTTCACATTAAGTATATTTGTTTACATACTACTTTATTGCATAAAGAATTTGAGTATATTTTTAATGCATAATTTTCCCTAGATTGAAAAAAAAGCAATTAAAAAAATCAGGATCATGAAAAATATATGAATAAATATAACTACAGGCTAGAGGTCCCTAAACTTTGCTGGGCACCAGAATCACCAGGGGAGCTTTTAAAATGACTGATGCCCATGTGGCACCCACTACTAATTACATCAGAGAGCCTGAGGGTGGGAGGCAAAGGGGCAGTCTCCAAAGATCCCCAGATGCTTTTTTCTCTTCCAGGATGGTGTCTGGAGGCGCTCAGAATGGTCCAGCACTTGACATACAAGCTTTCCATATAGTATCTAACAAAACTAAGCTGCTCCAAATCCTGAGTAATAGAATTGCTCACCTTCACACCAGGAAGGTTGGAAAGCACCCAAATCTGCAGGTTGACTTTAAGGTTTTATATGGCGAGACCTAAAGTTCTTATGAGATTGTCTAAAACAAAACAAAACAACAACAATTTTAAAAATGCCAGCAGGGCCTATGGTGGGTCCACGTGTGCTCAACGTGTCTGTGACAGGATCAAGCCTGCCTTTCTTTACTGCGGAGCAGAAAATCCTTGAGGAAGTGTTGACGGCACAAGCACAGATTCAGAAAGCTTTAAAAAAGAAAAGAAAACAAAAAAGATGTTTTGAGTAATAAAAGATCAAAAGGCTAAAGTAAATAAATAAGATTTCCCAGGTGTTTTTGTGTGTAGCAAAGTTTGGGAATTACTGGGCTAGGCTGCTGGTGTCAGCCTTGAATGTATATTAGCATCACCTGGGATGCTATTGCAACTACGGATGCCTTCTTTCCTATCCTGAAACTTAAATCCTGTCTTCTGTGCTGGCAACTGGGCACTTAGTCAATTTTTAAACTGTGCAGATGCCTCCAATGTGCAGCCAAGATACAGACCCACTACAGTGGGGGAAAGGTGGTACATAGTTACAAAGGGGATTGATTTCTTTTATGGGATCTTTTATGCCTTATGTTCATAAAATTGACCCCAAGTTTCCTGGCAGCCAAAGTAAATAGGAAAATAATCAGTTGAAACAATTTGTGTCATCAAAATGGAAAAGCTTACCAGTTCCTTAAGAGAAAGCAAGCATTCCTCTTAAATCTGAAATAAATGTCTTGAGTCTTCCTAAAGGGAATGTTGAATGATGTTATAGATCAACATTTTATAAACATTCCACAATAAGTGATATAGGGCAAGTTTCATATTACTTTCTAATAACTATTCATCTGGGAAAGCGAAGGACATGACCCCAGACTGCATGTGGGTACAGGTTGTTGGATCAGGGGGTGTGGGAGTACGCTAAAAGATGGGGAAGGAAGAATGACAGCCTTCTTAAGTTCCCTGAAGATACATCTTCACCCAAAGAATCGGCCTGGAACTGCCCCTCCAAGATTTTCTACATTGTTACAAATTGTAATCTTCCATCAGAAAAACTTAATCTGTTACCTTTTCCCCCCCATAATATACACTTAGAAATTTGACAAAGGCCTGGCTGGTGAGGGTGGAGAAGCACTGACTCCCATGTATAGCGGACATAGGCAAAGTGAAGGGCGTCTTAGAATTTATGTGTGTGTGGAGGGGGGTGGGCTTTCTATTTATCAAAAGAAAAGGAATCTAAGTTTGAAAGGTCTAAAAACCTTGGTGTGAAAGATTGAACAGAGATCTGTCTTTGAAATGTTCCTCCATGAATATATATATATTTTTTTCCCCGCTCAGTTGAGATTCTATGGCATCTAAGCACTATTGACTTAATGGCTCAAAATGTCCGTAGAAAATTTCTGAGTAGGATGTTGACTGCACAAGGCTGTCTTGAAAGGAAATCCATTATATGGTACACATTTTAAGACAGTCATGTCGCAGGGAATCCAAGGAAAGCTTAAGTTAGGATGGGTGTGCTTCTTTCCCCCCCGTCCTCCGCTTTTGATCTGCAGGGCGAGCAGCAGATACTTGGCAATGTATTTGGGGACAGGCAAGATGATTCTGTTAAACCATGTGAGTTCTCTCTTAACTTTCATGAATGAAAGTGCTAAATGCACCTTGATAATACCCAAGTAGGCACTTAGATGTTCTTTTCAAAGGCAAATGGCGTTCTGCGTCTGTTTTCTTTTTGAATTCACAACTGCACTGAACATTTAAATTTAACGGTTTCCTGAGAAAGACGAGTGACGAATTTCTCTCGCCGATTTAGTCTCTTGCATTCTTATGAATCTGAAGGATTAAATGAACTGCTTGCTAGAGAAACTGTAGCTGGGATGTGGGAAGACTCCTATGGTGGCTAATAAGACGTCTCAATCGTTTGCATATGCAAAGGATAACCTTAAACTTGAGTTTGATATTTCACGTTGTGCTTCAAAAATGAGCTGCCTTTTATTCAAAGAACCGCGCTGTTTTGGAGTGGGTGGGTGTGTACTCATCAGGCACTGCGTCGGTTTTGTTCCCTGTAACGCTGACACAGGCAATGGCGACTCTCGGCCACACCGGGGCAGCCTCTTCCCGGCTGGCGGCCAGGCCAGGCGGATCGCTCCCCGGAGTTGACAATGTAGTCAGACCCGGTGCTGGGGCTGCCAAGAATTTAAAGGGGTCTAGCAACATCCTTTCCCCCTCTTTTAACAACTACCGCAAGCTCAGGGTTCTGGGTAAAAAGACCCCCGGGAGGAATAAAAGGACAGGGCATTTTTGTTGCTCAGAAAATGTCTTCATCGGCCCCAAAGGTCCATTCCGCCCCCTCCCCAAAGCAGAGGGAAGCCGGGCGAGGGAGGGTCAGCTCAGTAGGCCAAGCCCGCCTGGGCACGCCCCTGAGTCCCAGCCCCGCAGCCGGGTGACCCCCAGACGCCCGCGAAGGCCGGGGATGGGGTGGGCGTGGGGCAGAACTCCACCACCGCCTCGGCCCGCCCCCCAACTCGGCCGGTGATTGGCTTGGGGGGCGCGAGTGCCCGCCCCGGCGGGCGGGGAGGGTCCCCCCTCGGCTCCCGGGGGGAGGAGGCGGAGGAGGGGGCGGGGAGAGTGGGAGCGGGGGGCGGGGGGCCGACGAGCCGGGTCGCGGGGATCGCAGAGCAGGCTCGGAGAGGGGCGGAGAGCGGCCGGCGAGCGGGGAGGGCCGGAGGAGGGAGGTGCGGGCAGCGGGGAGGGGAAGCCCGGCGGCCGCCGCGCGCAGGGAGAGGCGCCTGGGCTGCCGCCCGCTGCTCGGCGCGCTCTCGGGAGCCGCCAGTCCGCACGTCCCGCAGCCTTCCGGGAGGAAGCGGCGCCGGCAGTGGCTGGGGCGGCGCGCTCGGGCACCCTCACCTGCGGGCGCCCGACCGCTTCTCCGTCGGGACGCGCGGTGAGCCGGGTGCGGGACCGCCTGGCTGCGGAGGCAGAGGGAAGACCCGGCGGCCCACGCCGCAGCCCTGCAGCCCCGATCGCTTCGGACCCCGCGCAGGGCGCCGGCTCCATGGCGACCGGGCTCGGGGAGCCGGTCTACGGACTTTCCGAAGACGAGGTGAGCGGCACCCCCTCCCGCCCGGGACTCCCCGGGGAGTTCCGCCCCGCGCCGGCAGGGGAGGGGATCGGGGCTACCCCGGGCTGCACGTCTCCCGCGCCTGCCCGGGAGCCCCAGAAACAGAAGCGCCCGGGAGTGGGGTCGTGGTGGTGGTGGGGGGGTGGCTTGGGTCCCTTTCCCCTCAGCCGAGCGCATTGTTTGTAAATAAAGCGGCGCGAAACCCTTGGAACCGGGGTTCACTCCGCCTCTCCCCGCTTTTGGAGTGGACTGAGGGCACTTGTGCTTCTCTGCCCCGCGGGTCTCCTTCTTTTCTAAGCCGCGTCTCCTGAGCCTGTTGGGCAACTTTCCGCCTCTCCTCCCTGCAGCCCGGAGTCCATGATGCGTGTCACGTCTGGGTCGCGGCAGGAGCCCCGTGCGGTGCGGGGGAGCAGGGGCTGCAGAGGACCCTGATCGTTTTCCCCGGAACTTTCTAACGATCCTGTCAGCAGGCTATCAGAAGCGTGCGTGTGCTGATCCTGGTGATAGTGGGGGAGACGCTGGGAGCTGCGTATGGCCGTTCCTCTGTCTTGCAAAGTCTGAAACCTGGATTGTGCATTTCGGAGCCTCTTTTTGGTGGAGGGCCCATCGAAGGTGGCAGGTGCTGCTGGAAACTTGGAGGAAGCTTGCAGTCCTGCCACCCCCCACCCTCGCCCCGAGGATTTAAAGCCCGGCACCTCCCGGGTGGGTGGAGAAAGGAAAGCTCCATTGATCCCTTTTATTAATAAAGCGAATGAAATAAGCCACGCCCCCAAACGGTCGGTTTCATTGGAAAGGGCTTTTGTTTTTTTTTTTTACCCTCACTCTCTCCTCCGGTTTCCCATTCCCCCTTTTGAAACAATCCTGCTAAATCACTGTTCAGCCCTCTCTCAACCAGCCACGCTCGGCTCTTATTGGTGTGTTGTTCTGCCAAAAAGGGGGGTGGGAGGCCTGTCTCGGGCGCGGCGTGACAGGCAGACTGGATGGAGCAGGTAGGAGTGGTTTGCCATCTGGCGGGGTGCGCGCCCAGGTCTGGCTCCCCTTTGGAGAGGTGAATTTACAACCCATGAAGCATTACTCAGCAGGGAGGTATTTCCTATTCTGGTTGTGCATTTCGTGAAAAGTTGATGCCTGGAAATTCAGGCTTTCTCGATTTGTCTTTTCTTCCTCTCCTTTCTTTCTGAGGCTCCCTTTTCTCTGGTGATGGGGGTGGGGTTTAAAGAGAGGCTATTATCTCAGACCGGCTCACGCTATGGCTTCGTTTTCAGCAGCTTTCCCACCCTGCCCTTGTGTGTGTGTGTGTGTGTGTGTGTGTGTGTGTGTGTGTGTGTGTGTTTAAGTGTGCAATGCAATGGGTATCTTGGGGTGGGGAGGGTGAGTAGGGGATGACTTCTCTGGCGGTGCTAAGCAAGACTTGTGGTGTTTATCAAAGAATGATCATCTTTTGTCATTTTGCCATGTTTTGCTTGGGTAAAATACTTTCCTTTTTTTGCGACTTTCCCTGGAGATGGGTGAACGTAGCGTTGTTTTGCTTACCGAGGGGTTCTTCTCCCTCCTGGATCCTCTCCTGTCCCTTGCATTCTCCACGTCTCCATTTAATGAGGATCAGTAGAGGGCAGCCGGGGAGCTGTTAGAGGTGCGGAGGTATCCACATTCCTGAACAAAGAACTGCTTGGGTTGAGGTGTGGAGGGGGATGTGGACAGCTGTGTTTCATCTCAGGTTTTAAAAAACATTTTTAATAACATCATTTTTAAAAGGTCCCTGAAAAAATATTTTAAGAATGTTTTGGGAAAAGCAACTGGATAAACAAATCACATTTATGTTATTGTTGTTAATGCTTTGTTTACATTGGCAGTGGTGTCAGATTCTGCCTAGAGTGCATCTTGCCACTCTTGTCTAGATGAGTCAATGCTGACCTTAACCGGTTAGGAGTGTGAAAGTGAGGGAGACATAGGAACAGAATCTGAGTGGAAGTGGGCTTGGTACCACTGGGCTCACTCCTGCCTGCTGCCAGAGGGTGTTGGGGACTGTACAGGTTAACAGCAAGAGGTGATGAAGATGCCTTTTATTAGTTATTGTTGGTACTATGTAGTTCAACACACATTATATTACACAAGACAAGTCTCATCATTCTTCCTTTTTTAACCTTCTCCTACAGTGATAAAACAAGCCTGGGCTATTTTGATGATTTCACATTTCTGTGATACTTGGTTTTTATGGCAGTTTTTCACACTGTCAAGTTGCCCTCCAGAGAATCAGGGAATGCCTTCATAGAATATTAACAACAAATTGTTGACTATTCACAGCTAGCATTGTCTCCCTGAAATAGTCTAGGTAAGAAAACAAATGGAAGATTTTAACAGTCTCTGCAAGTAGACTGCCTGGTGAAACAAACAGCAAGGACGGGTTTTCTGAGGTGTGTTAAATATGTGTGCCTCGCAGTCTGCAGACTTGGTGTGCTGCAGAACATCACACATGAAGGTATTTTTGGTTGCTCTAGAGAAGAGTGCACTTACATATGTCTTAGAAAAATAGATACCCACACCTAGCAGATTTCTTATAAGTATATTTGTTACTTTATTTGAGGTTGATGGAAAGCTTTATATATTTGGAGTGCACTTAGTTACATCGCATTATATAAAGACCGTTGAGTTCTCTATACTGTAGCAAAGCATAGTGTTAATCTAGAACATGGGAGCTGGGGCATTGTTCCTTGGAGCATCAGCCTAGGTCTGTCTTATTTGCAGAATAAAAAGGATTAAGATGTAGGCTTTGCTTATGGAAATGTATGTGTGGTTTAATTTTTGTTCTGTGTTTCTGGGTGATGTTCCTCTGGTGAGTTATGCACATTCACTCGGATTTAAATCACATTAGTTTAGGGAACCAAATTTGAAATCACCCTCAGATGAGTTTTGGTGTTGGAGGGATTAGCCATTGAACAAAACTTCTTATTCATGGTTGAGAATTAGATTTGGTTTGGAATTGGAACAGTTTGGACTAGTTTCTGCATCTGGCTTGGAGCCTTCATGGTCTTTTTTTCTATTTTGTATTTGTTTTTGGACATCTGTAGCTCGTTTGGGCATAGTTTGCTCATGAATGATACTGTTAGCTTTCTGAAATCTTTTATTACATCTCAAAAGGTATCTTTCATTGAAAAAATTGTCTAGTGGATGAAAAATAGAATTTGAAGGACAGCCTTCATAGTATTAGATATGGCATTTAAATTTTTTTTTTTTTTTTTTTTTTTTTTTTTTTTTTTTTGGTGAAAGAATGAGGCATATGGCATATAAATGAAGGCCAGGCTGACATGGAATGAGACTTTGATATCCTCTCCTTGTTCTGTGTAAACAGGGATAGACAGTGCTGTTGTTTTGGATGGCTCCTCTCCACCAAGCTCCATGCTAAGCCTTATGCATACAATCTCATTTAAATTGCATTAAAAACCTTGGGAAGTATGCTGTGGTTTACAGATGCTGGATGAGAGAGCTCAGAAACTGTAAGTGAACTGCATAAGGAAGGACACATAGCAAGAAAGTTATGAGATCAGTTCTTTTGATTCCAGAACCCTTGTTTTTTTAACGTGCTGAATGATCTTTCCTTTCTTCTAAGCATCTTGAAAGGTCTTTGTAGCTAGATTATTCATGATGATGTAAAACAGAGACAAACATTAAGGGTTGCAAACTTATGCTTGTGGGTCAGATTTGACTAGGAACCTTGCTTAATGTGGTCTCTATAGTGTGTTAAAGCTTGGAAACTTTCAGGAAAAATCTAACTTTACTGGGGCCACGTTCTCACCTGGCAACAATTGGTGGCTTCACATTATGGCCCTTGGGATGCAGAGGTACGTGTAGTTGCTACAGTTCCCACTGCTCCCTATTATTGTAAGGTGTCTCTTTGCTGATTTGTATGCAATTATGAACTTCATAACAAATATTTAAGGTTGACCTTTGTCATAGACATTTCTTTCACTGTATTTCTTTTAAGGTACTGTCAATTTTAAGATGCACCATTACTTTATGAACCACTAAAAAAAAATGCTGTCAAATTACATACTGTCAATTTTATGAAGCATGCTTATTTCAGGATGTTAAAATATGAAAACAATGATGTTTTAGAATGGATAAATCATTGTAATTAGGAACCTGGGATGACCCTATGCCATCAGATGTAATAGCCCCAATCATTCAACACTTTTTTTGAGCTTTGAAGCTTGAACCCAGGGCCTCTACCACTGAGTTACACCTCCACCCCCAATCCAACTCTTTTAAATCACCTCATAAGCCAAATTTCTGTCTTTCTGTGTCTGAGAACATGATAGAGGGAAATGCTCTTATATGGATATTAGCAGAGAAGAAATCTTAAGAATAATTGTTAATTTTTAAAAAAGTGAACCTTGTATGTTTTTAAGAGACTATTTCACAAACCCCTGGTGCCATCTTTGAGCTGTGCAGAATGGTCAGGACAAGACTGCTTCTGGAGATTGCAGTAGAGATATTGTTTGCATCTGAAGGTGGATTCTGAGAGGTGGTTTTCTAAAGGAAGATAAGTCTTGCCAGTCATGCTAACTCCACATGCCTGTCAGGCCTGGTATGCTTTATGATGTGCAGTATACCCAGGACGTGGGCCACCACTCTTAGAGTCTATGCCACGATTGCTAACATCTAGGAATGTCTAAAAAGGGCCTACGTTTTATGGTGACATTCACAAGTAGCTATTTGTTTTTGGGCAAGCATTTTGCCACTGAGCTGTACCTTTAACCCAAAGCAGTATTTAAATTGGAAAATATTATGCATTGCTTTAAATTCTATACTCATTAAATTTTAATTTGCATCAAGGATGTGGTATCTGTGAAATTTATACATTTTGACATTTTTTTATATTTTCAGTTTTACTAAGCCAG
Organism: Sciurus carolinensis; assembly: GCF_902686445.1. NCBI lineage: Eukaryota > Metazoa > Chordata > Mammalia > Rodentia > Sciuridae > Sciurus > Sciurus carolinensis. Next base: position 64,414,653 of record NC_062227.1, read on the forward strand.
AATATTTGAACTATTTTATTACTGAAAAGCAGTTTCCTTAACTGAAGGAATAAATATAAATTTGTTTAAAGGGGTGAAGACAGTGGCCAAATGGGAATCTTCAGATGATTGCAGTTTCTTTACCATGCAGAACACAGTTGAGGGAAGTCATATCCTGATACCTGGGCATCTCTCCAGTGCAGTAGGTACACCCCTCCCTGGGAAGCTTACTTGGGAAAGTTGGTTTTGGGATTCTGGGAAGCCTCAATGTGTTTGAGATATATTTATTCAGGAGAAGAATGAATAATCTCAGAAGAAATCCCTGTGAATATGCCAAAAGTCACTGAGTTGTATATTTTAAATGGGCCAAATGTATTAGATGTGAATTACATCTCAATAACGTTGTTTAAAAATGACTAATGATTTTAGAATGTAACATTGCACCAATACACAGTTCCAGCTAAATCTTGCTTCTGCGTTGAGTAGAAGAAACTGTTCATTGCTAATTTAACCACCTCTCTTCCTTGTGCAGTATTTAAAATGGCATAAAAATATGGTTATGTATAGCAGAATGAGAGCATATTTCATTTAAAATTTTTATTTTTGAACTAAAAGGTTCTTAACAGATTTTTTTTTTTTTGGTTGTCCTTGAATTTTGTGTTCTAAAGAGTAGTAGCATCAGGATAAAAACAAACTAAAAAAACCCCTAAACCTAACTTATGAGTTTTCAAACTTTTTGATGTTACAGGTGTTTGAATGAGTGACTTCATCTTACTTTTTTTTTTTTTTTTTTTTTTTTTTTAAGAGATAAGGTGCTGTCTGTGTTGTTCAGTTTGGCCCTGAACTTCTGGGCTAAAGTGATCCTCTTACCTCAGCTTTGAAGTATCAGGGAGTCAGGCTTGTACTGCCGATCCAGGCTTTGAGATATTTGTTAACTAGTAATAAAGCAAGCTTTACATTTTCTTTTGGAAGTCCTTATTTAGGTGGATCAAAATAATGTACGTGTGCTGTCATGATCATAAATATTCCAGCATTAGGCTTAATGAAGAGCATGGAAAGTATAACAAAATGTTGCTTTCTTTTTTTTGTATTATTTCTCTTCCAGGTCACAGTATAAACAAATATATTTCATTTTCTGACTATAGGTGGCAATGTTTGTATTGTTGACTAGTGTTACTAATGGCTTTCTTGTTTATTGTTGGTGGAATATGGAAATGAGAGCATGATTTAGAGATGAGAACAAAACATCTAGATTTAGAAAACAGCATTTTCCTATAAACATAAAGAATCAATTATTCAATGAAAACACCTACAGTGACGTTTCTCAGTGTGGGCAGTATAAGGAACCATCAATTTTCCAAGTTTCCAGGGTTCCCATTCCCTAGGTGACACGCAGCTTTAGGAGCCAGGGATGTGCCTTTGGATTTGGGGAAGGAAGTCCCGGCAGCATCCAAGCACACAGAGTGTTGGATGCTCTCCTAGTCCTTCCTTCTTGGGCATGTGGGAACTTCTGAATACTTCTAGTTCTGTTGGGCAGACCTTTCCGTTAACTTACTGTCATTGACTTTGAGAAGAAACTAATGATTGCTAATTGCAGTGTTGGATAGATTCTTGATTCCTGACTCAGGAGGGTAACTCGTGTCTTAGCAGAGAGCGTGGTGGTGTAACGACCTGGGTGACTTACTTTTTAAATAGCTCAAATCTCATTAGAATGTAATGTTTTGTCCAGAACCCAAGTGCTCCTGTCGCTGTGATGCCTTGAGTTGGGAAGAACTATATTGCCTAAGTGCTTCTGGGGTAACTAGCTTAAATTTGACACTTCAGTGGACTTTTTGTCCCTGACTCCAGAGTCCTGTATTGATTCAGAACTCACTCAGTTTAATGTCAAGGCTCTCAGATTCCCCGACTGTCATCAAATTCAGTGTTTGGTGACTTCTTGGCAGGTGAGTCAAGAGGTTTTGTATTCTTATACCTCTTATTCACCAAGAGAACAGACCATTCAAAGGTGAGTTTTCTTTTGGTGCAAGAAGCTAAGAACTGTTCTGCTGCCCGTTTGGGTGACACCCCATCACTGTCACTTGGTCAGGGCTCCTGGGGTCCACCATTTCCAGGCCTGCTGAAGTGAAGTGTTGATGGCTCTGATGAATGTCCACCTCCTGCCTGTGAGGTGAAGACCATGCATCCTGTCTTGAGGCGACCTGGTGGTGAGTGACAAGAGTCCAAGGTGGCTGTTGTCTGGCTGACTGTTGGTCTTCCTGTGTTAGCAGGAAGTTTTAGTGTTCTAATTACATTCCCACCTCCAGCCTGACTCAAAGCTAGCTCCTTCTTTATATTTGGGTGCAATTTTTTTTATCATGTTTTATAATTTAATTTTTAGTTTTGAGACAGGGCTCACTAAGTCACCAAGCCTGGCCTTGAACTTGCAATCCTCCTGCTTCAGTCTCCTGAGTGATAGATTATAGGCACGTGCCATCACACCTGGCTGTAATGTTTTTAAAGCGTATTGTAAAGCCGGGCTCCCTCCGGTGGGTGAAACATTGCGATTGTCCAAACGGAGCTTGGAACAGTGGCTAACACATTCCTACCTGATGGGCAGTCACACTGAATCGCTCCAGTCACACATCTGTTATGAATGAATGTCTTAAAAGTCAAAGTTAAACAGTTTATTAGACTGACCCCGTGATATAGTTTGATATCTACGTTTTGGCAAGTGAGTGGTAAATACCACCAACATGAGAAGTCCAGTGAGGACAGGCTTTGGACCACAGGTAATAGAAGTGACAAAGAACTTTTTGTTATATTCTTCTAGGAAGTTGGAGATGTTTATATTAGGTGGATTAGCTTTATTTTCCTGTTTTTTTTTTTTTTTAAGTTTTGGAAGTTTTGTTTTTTTCATGAAAGTGAAAGCCAAACTAATTTAGAGAATTACTTTGTTTAGTGAATACTCAATGGCAACATATGTTTTAATATTTTATTTTTGATTAACATACATCACAACGTGTGCATAGTATAGCATGCAGTGATCAAATCCAGTCTCCCTTTTCCACCCTCCCCCAATATTAACTATTTAGTAAGGAGTTGAAGTTTCTGTGTCCCACTGAATCCCAGGTTGTGTATACTCAGCATGACTCAGAGCTCTGACCATCCTGCTGCCTGCAGAGCCATCAGTCTTTTAAAAACTCTCTGCCTTCATTCCTGCTGTCCATTTATTTTCCCCTCTCAGTTAATAAGTGAGTTGGCTTTGGTTTCGTCATAATGCTCACTTCCTCTGCCCATTGTGGTTTGAGAAGGGAAGAGCCCGGGGTTTAAACTGAAAATCAGATTGCTATCTTTCGTCTTCCTCTGATTTCTGTGCTCCATACATTGTGTAATACTTGGATATAACCATGATTACAGTTGGTAAGTTGATCGTGAACTTGGTCTGGCCATCTGTGTCCCCATCTTGCTAAAGCCACAGGGTGCAGGAGCGTGGCTCTTGGGCTGAGCTGTATGGAGAGGGAGCTGAGCAATCTAGGCTGATCATCAGCTCTGGAGTATGTTTAATCAGATTCTTGAGAAGTCAGATGAGAGGACTATGGTATGGTCATGGGAGTTGGGGGTGGGAAGGGGAGATGTTGAAGAGCATTTACTCACAAGATGTCAGTGGTATGGTGTGTAGAGACAGTGGTTTACAAAGCAGTGGTGCTGTTGAATCCTATGTGGTTAAAAGTGTTTATGCATAGAAAAAAAGACTAGGAGTGTATCCCAGAATGTAAATGGTGGTTATCTTTGAGCGAAATGATTGCAGATAATTTTTTATTATCTTTTTTTTTTCTTGCTCACTTGTAATAAGCTTTTTTTCTTACTATAAATTTAAAGGTAAGGTAGAACAGTGGGGTAACTATAGTTGTCAATAATCTACTGTATATTTTATGAATAACTAGAGAGAAGAGCTCAAAGACTCTAAACAGAAAGTAAAGCTGAAAAGTTGGAGATGTTACTGACCCTGGTTTGATCAGTACATATTGTGCACCTGTATTAAAATTCACACGGAACCTCACAAATATGTGCAGTTATTACATATTAATTCAAAATTTTTAAAATGTTTAAGGAGCTGGAGATGTTAATTACCCTGATTTGATTATTACATGTTGTGTATATTGAGTTATCACATGGTATCTCATGAACATGTGCAATTAAAATAATGCTTAATAAAATAACTAAGTAAATAAAAATAAGGTAGAAAGATACATCCCCCCCACAACTCCTTACATGCACTTCAAGATTCAGGTAAAAATTAGAGCATCGTTTGGTACAAATGTAGATGCCAAGTTGGTTTAGTTAAACACGTGTTTATCAAGGGTGGCCTTAAGCTTTGTGTCCACTGGAACTAGTGTCATTGAAGTGGCCTGTTAGGACCTCCCCACCAAGTTGGGAGATAGAGGAATAGGAAACAAAATTGAGCATTTTTCAAAATAAATTAAATTGGATTTGTTTTTGCTTACAGTTTATAAAATAGATGTTTTATTTTTCTAACTGTGGGCACTTAATATTTGTATTTTCACATTTGTGCATGATAGCTGCATAAAAGTAATTTTAGTAGTGTTTTGTGTTCCCTGAACTTTTGAGTGCTCTATGAAAATTCTGACCAGTGGTCAAACTCAAATCTATCTTTTTCTTGTTTTCATGGGTTTTGAGTTAGAGATCAAAACCCAAAAGTTATAACTCTATGTAGGTGTTGAATACTTTAATTTTATTTATTTATTATTTTAAGACAGTCGTGCTGTCCAAGCTGACCTTGAACTCATGGGTCAAACTGATTCTTCTGCCTCCATCTCCTGAGTAGCTGGGACTATAGGCATATGCCACCACACTTGGTGAGTAGTTTTAGATATCAGAATGATAGCTATGCATAGATTTAAGTGGCCAAATAAATATTTAAGTGGAAAAAGCTTCATTATTCTTTCTTTATTGGGAGGTGGCGGTGTGCTGGGCATTGAACCCATGCAGGCACATGATCTGCCACTGAGCTAGTCCCATAACCCCCATAAACTCTCTATTTTGTCTGTTTGCTGACTTGTAATGTCCTTTAAGTCTTGAATGTGACCTAGAGTATGTCCCTTCCCAAACAGAAGGGTGGAGTTGACAAATACCATGTTACTTCTTATCTGAGCCTTGTTCTTGATTAGAATGATCACAGCCCTGCCTCAGCTTTTTACTATTTCTGAAATAAGGATGCATCTTACAGTTTATGTGTCTCATATGTTGGTGGGTTCCTTGCATTCACTTCATTCTCGCCCCCTGCTCATTACAAAGTTGCTGTATCTTAGAACTGTGGGACTTGAGTTGGCCCATCTCCATTTGTACATTACAGTGCACAGGTATTATGACAGATTATTGATAGTTGTCATGGGGACTATCTTGTTCACTATCTTGGTGGGTCAATTAGGGAGCATCCACCTAGCCAGTGGGGAGGTGTGCCAGCTCAGTGATGTCATCAAGGAACGAGCTAGTTCTTTTCTCTGCTTTACCACCTGCAGTCTGGCTCTTTTCCAGGGCCTTATTGGTTCGAGTGTGGCTGCCATTGGCAGTCAGAGGCATACTATTTTATTTTATTTTTTTACTATTTGTAGAGGAAAGAGAATGGCTTCCTGTGACTTTCTCTTAAGTTCAAGGATGTCTCATTCCCAGACTCTGCCAGGATGTTTCTCCTTGTGCCCTGCTGGTCCACTGAGGTTTAGCTCCACTTGCCCCTCAAGCTGTTGTGGCAAGGAGAGAGTGGGAAGACCTCGGTTGCCCCCTCCTTGAGCTGGTCTGGCTGCTGTGATGACCTGTGGTCTACCTCTGGGATAATTATTCCCCCCAGCATGCCCTTGACTTCATGACATGCACGTGCCCCTCCCCCGAGAGGCAACCTGGATACCCAAGGGTCCTGGGTGATATGCTATTGTTTTCTTACGCCTGCAAAGAGTTTTTTTTTTTTAAATGATATGGTGGCTTATGACCAAATAGGTTATATTTCTCAAAACATTCAACCTACAGGGGTGAAAAAGAACAGGACAAGGGCAGCAAACTTCTGTTTGGAGAAGGTGAAAGTAGGAGAACTTACAGTGGGTAGCTGGCTAAACAGGAAGAGCCAGGGGTGCTGGTCTTGGTTGCTGGGAGGCTTCTGGTGTCCCATTTTCCTTTGTTGCACCTGAATGGAAAGGACCCGGGCAGATTTCCTTCTCTTGGATCCTGCTTGACCTGAGTTAGGAGCTTTAGGATTGATTGTCTCAGGCTGAATAGCCTTAGACTGGTGTTAGTCCAGCTGGAACTTTCTTTGAGGAAACTGTACCTATGAAAACTTGGGTTCTAGGTTTGTGTGCTTCCAGTCCACTCCAGGGACTGTGACCACAGTCCATGAACTTACCTAGAGGCAGTCTCTGGCTATGGGAATTTTGGGGTCTTAGCATCAGATCGCTCTTCCTTCCTCTGCCTTAGGGCAACTTTGAAATAGTCTTGCATGAAGAGATTTGGGCCCAGCAGACAACAGGGGATGTTTAAGCCACTCTGCTTTCACTTTGGTGTTTAGAGAATGACCACCTTCCCTGGACTGTGATTGTGGACTCAGGGTTCCGTCTACCCTTCCCTCAACCCAGCTATTCCAATTTCTAAAATAATTTTTAAATTGGGGAAAAATACATATAACATAAAATTTACTCTCCTAACCTTGTTTCAGCATACAGTTCAGTGGCCATAAGTGCATTCACATTGCTGGGCAGCCATCACCCCCATCCACCCAGAGAAGACTTCATTTTGCAAAACCCAAACACCTTACTCATCAAGCAGTAACTCCCCATGGCTAGCTGGTCCAGTTTTATTTGTAGCACCCTTTCTTTTTGATGCAAGTTTGGTTGTAGAGTTCTTTTTTTGGCAGTGGCTTGGGCTTTGCATGTGCTGGGCGGTGCTCCCTCACTGAGCGGCTTCCCAGTCCTATTGTCGGGTTCTTGGTCGCAAGCAATAGCACTGATTCTGGTGAACTGAAACACAAAGGGAATTGAGTGAATGACCTTTGGAAGCCAGGCCCGGACGCTGGTTAGGGAACAAGACAGGTGGGCTTTCAGAATTGCAACTGCTAGCATATTTTCAGGTAAAACATGTCTCAGAGATCACTGTTGCAACTTGGATACCCTGTCTCTCCCTGCATCTTCACACTCCAGACTCAAAAGGATCTTTCCAGCTTAGTCCTTCTATTCCTTCCCTGCTGGCAGTTAGTGACCCTCTGTTGAGATGCCTGGCTCAGACAGATGAGACACTTCCTCAAAGCAGACCTCGTCCCAAGCTGTGTCAGGTCCTGGAGTATTTGCTCCAAGCAGAGATCTCAGACTATCTCTTGAGATCAGTTGGTCAAAAATAATTATCTTTTAAAAGATTCTTTTGAATTCTGTGGATTACCCCCTCGATTTTCTCATCTATGCCATTACTTAGGATTTTACTTTTAACTAATCTTTTTTTGCAGAATTGCAAGTGAAAAAACTTTCCATCTCTCTAGCCTCAAGAGAGGCAGTAATGCTCATCAAAAGAGGGGCACAGATTCACTCCTGATAGTTTGACCACCTTCTTAAAAGGGCAAAGAAATGGTTGAAACGGTCATTGCCGATAACAGGTCAGCTGACATTTTGAACCCCAGGATTCATGTTGCCTGACCAAGAGGGCAGTGTCCTTACTGCCCGAGTGTTAAACCAGCACAGCACACTGGAAAACTGAGGTGTCTCCCCTAGACAACAAGGTTGGTATGACATTTGGGACCTGCCAGCCCGTCTTGTGCCGTCCACAGTAAATGATGTAAACGTGTTATAGAACAGACTCACCAGTTGTACAGAGTGACAACCGTAGTTATCAATGTATTGTATTCTTGAGAGAATAGATTTTAAAGTATTCTCACCTCAAAATAATAAGTATGTGAGGTATGCTTATGCTAATTATCTTGACTTAGCCATTCCATAGTGTATACACATTTCAAAATGTGTACACAATAGCATGTGATTTTATTTGTCAATTACAATAAATTTCAAAAAATGAACATAGATTTTAAAGACAGTATTTTAAAGTAGGTTCTATTTACTCCAGAAACTGAGGCACGAAGAAGTTAAATAACTTCCCAGAGCTAGTAGGTGGCAGGACCTGGACTTGAACCATGAGTGGACCCACCGTGCTGGGGAACGTCAGTGGTTTTTTCAGCCTGAGCGTGCGGGAGGGCAGGGCACAGCGGAGGCCTGGGTGCCAGACCGTGAAGTCCGGGGAAGAAATGGCTGCGTGTGAATAGCCTGTGGACCTTATCAAGGAACTCAGGACCTTATTGCTTGAGGCATTGTGAGAAACCTGTTGAGATCTAGACTTTTCCAAAGTTCACCGTGGGTGCTGGGGACGTAGTTCGGTGGTAGAGTGCGTGCTGGACATGCGTGGGGTTTAGATCAGTGAACGAATGAAGGAAGGACTCTCGCCATGTAGCACTGGGGAAAATGGATTTGAGTTGGACAACCCTAGGAGGTCACAGAGCTGTTCCAGCAGGATGATGGTGGAAATGAGCAAGGGGATTGGGGCAGGAGGTATTTAGGAGGAAATCCCCTTGAATTTAGTTACTCCTTGATTAGGTGAGGAAAAAAAGAGGCATCCAGAATAATCCTCCAGGTTCTTGCTTCAGAAGACTACGTGGGTAGGAGGAGGGAAGAATCCTACATCTACTAAATACGTAGAGCAGTAGTTCTGAGGTGAGGGCTCTTTTGACTGCTTCCTTTTCCCCAAGGGCTTTCTGTCAGTACTTGGAAACATTTTTGATTGTCACAACCTGGGAGGCGCTTCTGGCATCTGGTAGGTGGAGGCCAGTGTAGCTGCTAATCTTACAGCCTCTGTGACAACTGATTGGGATTGAGAAATGCCACACCGGTACATTATCAGTTCCATATGGTTATCTCATTAACCCATAAACTGATCATGTGAAATTATACCATGTGTCCTGTTTCTCTTATCAGATCACTGAGGCTTCGGATGGGTCACTTGGCCAAAGCCACATAGTCAGTCAGTGCTGAAAGCAGACCTTGAACCCGGGTCCTCATATGTCCAAGTCCCATTGTGCCCTCTTCTCCCTGCTCCTTCATTCCTCACAGCCATGCCAAGGAAGGTACAGGTGGGGTTGTGGGATGCTTTTCAATGGTGGTGGCTCTAGACCTGAAGTGGCAGGCAGGAAGGAAGGTGGCTATTTATAGTCAGCTCTGCAGTGGATCGAATTTTCCAATCCTAAAGGACTTGGCAGCGGGTAGTTCAAAGGAATATCATCATTTAGGTGTTGGGTTCCCCCTGCAGATATAAATATGGGAACATTTCCTTTAAAAATGCTTCTGTAATTAAGGCATGATAAAATGTGAAAGTTGGAACATAAAGCCCAGCTTATTCCCTGTGGATGTGAACTGTTGCAGGCTAACATTGAGAAGGGATAAGATGGAAAGGGGGATTCGTAGGGTCCTGGGGGAGTCCCCCTGGATTTAGAAGTCGTTGAGCTATTAAGATCATCTTGATTGGCTGGAGGTGAGGAGCCCTCTGAGGATGGGTTTGTCAGTGTCCTCTCGAATGACTGGAGGGCTTCGGGGGCACAGCTGGAGCGAGGGCTTGGTGGGTCTCTCAGCTGCTGCCCTGTATGAATAGTTACCACCCAGTTCTGGCAAAATTGTGGATTTGTTAGACGCCTTCCTTGGCGTCCCCTCATACTGGCGCTTTAGGGACAGAGTTCTCACAGTTGAACTCTTCATGATATCTCAAGTTTATATTTGTGTTTTAATATCTTTGGATGGTGCTCTGAATGAGGCTGCTTGATTGAGACTGAGATACAAAACAAAACAAAAAAATGTTTTTACATTTGTCCCAAGTCTTGTTTTTTTGCCTGGGGGCACTCGGGCAGTTGGGACTGTGTGAGTGTGACATTTTCCCACTTCATCTGTAGGAGCAGTTGTCTTGAAGGTGGGGATGCTAGTTCAGGCAAGGGGGTCGTGAATTTTGGTAAGCAAACAGTGCTCCAAGCTTTATGGTGGGAAAGACCTACAGTGAGTTCATTTTTAAATTGTGCACAGATTAACACAAAGTGAGCCCAAAGAAGTGGAGAAGAACTTGAACCTGATCGTGCGTTGTTATGTCAATGTCATTGGTGGCTAGCCTAGATTATGCTGCAGTGTTAAATTTCAGCTTGGTCTCTTCTTTTCCGGTTCCCTGTTTAGTTTCACGTGTGTAACATGAAAAGTAGTAATAGAAAATTTTGACAAATTGAAGGGTATATAAAGGAACACCACTAAATTTAGCATGATATCGAAGAATCACCATAAAAATGTTTTATTATAATAATGTGAATATTAGTACTGAGGTGGTTTTGCTTGTTTCCCCCTGATTCTAAAATTTCCCACTAGGAATATCTTTTTTTTTTTTTTTTTTGCAGTAGAAGGGATTGAACTCAGGACCTCGTGCATGCTAGGCTAGTGCTCTGTCACTGAGCTGCACCCCAGTTCACAAGGAATGTCTTATTCTAACATTGCTTTCCTTGGGAAGAATGGTGAATCCTACATTTCCTTTTCTACAGCCGGATGACAGCACGTGATGTGTTAGAGTTCAGTGTATCTTTAAGCTTGACTAAGGTGGACCCCCTTTAGAGAGTGAGCACCACCGAGGAGCATGTGGTACCTTCAATTATGTTTATTACAATGTTTCTTCAAATATATCTAAGCATAAAAGTATTAATAAGCATATTTACAGCTGGTGTCTTACCAAAGCTATCACTAAAATGCCTCAATGAACATACAAATTCATGAAAAATCTAAATTCTTAAATGTAGACAATTTAAATTAGCAAAATGATTTTAATGCAACAGGTGATAGTATCTTATTAAAACTATTATCAAGCTGGGTGCAGTGTGCATGCCTGTAATCCCAGTAACTTTGGAGGCTGAGTCAGGAGAATCTTAAATTCAAGGCCAGCCTCAGCAATTTAGCAAGGGACTTGTCTCAAAATAAAAAATCAAAAAGGACTGGAACATAGCTCATTGGTAAAGCACCCCTGGGTTCAGTCCCTGGTACTTCAAACCAACATACGAACAGGAAAACAGAAACAATTTCATTATCATTAATGCTAGGACAGCTTTTCCGTTCTGACCTCTCACATGCCATGCAGAGTGTTATTTTTTATTTATTTTTTCCTATTATTCCATCCCTGTTGTACTATATACTGGAGCATGAAGAAGTCATTGAGCTGTAGTCCTGTTAACTGGCAACACAGCAGAAGTACTGCTGCCCTCTTGATCATCACTACCACTACTAGTTCTGGTTGAAGCCCCAGAAATCATGGAGGAACACCAAATTACAGATGGTGCTTGTGTTTGTACTGGGGGTCCCTGATTTGACTTATTTTTTTACTTTACACTGTATGAAAATTACCCTCATACACCCACTCCCTTTCTCACCTTTAGTAGAGTATTCTCTACTAAATGTAGAGACACCAGTACTTTATTATTAAATAGACCATGTGTTAGATGATTTTTGCCCCACTTTGGCTAACGGAAGTGTTGTGAGTGCATTCAAGGTAGGCTAGACTGAACTATGATGTTTGGTAGTTATGTGTGTTAAATGCATTTTTAACTTATGGTATTTTTACTATACATTGAGGTTATTTGGATGGAACCTGGAAGTTGAGGATCTGTGTTAATATGTAAAGGTCTTTGCTTTTAAGGAAGCCATCTCCAACGGGGAGAGACTCTTACAGGTAGTGGATGGTGCTGGTACCATTGGTACCATTACACGAGCTGTGGTTCATCAGACTGTGGGTGATCATCACCTGGTCCTAGTGACTTACCTTCAATGAGATTGTCAGTCCTAAGACATCTTGTGCATCTGTTGTTTGTTCTGGCACAGGTTTTGGCTTTACTTTTAAAGATAGTGTGTACTGAAAATTCTTCCATAAATAAACGTAATTCATTGAGTTGCTCGTCTTCCCATTTGTTAACAGCTCTTTTTTCCATTTTCACCATCAGATGACCTTGCTGATTTTCCAAGTGGAAAATGCTTTTGCTGTATTATTTTTTTTCCAAGACAAACAAAAATCAATTGTCATTGCTCTGGAGAGCCTGGCTAGGTAGAGCTCAGATCCCCACTCCCCGCTCAGCGTGTCCTGGTGTCTCAGCCACCACACTTTGAGTTGCACTAGTTTCCTGTTTTGCTTTGGTATTCTTGCCTTTTAAAATTTCCCCTTTCCATTGTTTTTCTTAGCTAGGAATGACACCAAAATAAGGACCTATTTGTTCTTGTAAGAGATAGGATGAACATAGCCATTCAAATGAGCATTGCCATTCAGGTGGTTTCTTAGGAAGCCCTGCACTTACTGTAATGGGGCAACCATGGGCCAGTGCATTTCTTTGTCTTACTTACTCTATCTAAACTGCCTTCCCAGCCAGGTACTAGCTGTATTAGTCTTATTACCTTACAATACCAGCTCATTAAAAGGTCTTATGGGTGTTGAACATGCATCTTAGTCACGGCGGTTGGTTTTAAAGCTGTTTCTAGAAGTTAAGTTTATCTCCTGGCTGGCACACGTGCCTGTTCCTCTTAGTATTGTCTGTAAAGGGATCTGGGATTCGGTGGTGACCAATCTAGTAGAGAAGGCCCAAGAAACTGTTGAGTGATGACTTATTGTTGAAATGAGTCCCAAGGTTACAAAGGCATATCAGAGTCCTTAGTGTTTTAAAGAATATTTAAGAAGACTCAGTCACACTCTTTGCTACTCACATCTTGCAGAGTTAGTATGAGGGTAGAAACTTGCTACATCTTACTTCACTGTAACTATAGTGAAATAGCAGAAATAATGGTTGGATTTCTACACAGTAGCAACATGTACATATTTTCTTTTTTTCTCTACTGTAGTCACTTCATTTGCTTATCTCTTATTATATCTGTGACATATTTTGCATAAACCCTTTTTCAAAAATATATATGTGTGAGTGTATATACATATATGTGTGTATATATATATATAGTATTTGTAGGTGGACCCAATGTCTTTATTTTATTTTTATGTGGTGCTGAGGATTAAACCCAGTGCCTCACACATGCTAGTCAAGTGCTCTACCACTGAGCTACAACCCCAGCCCTGCTTAAACCCTTTTTTAAGGTCTCAATTTCCATAGAAGTTAGGTAGTTTTGGGCTTTACTTTTCTGGGCACCTAGAAATTAAGTCCCTGGGCTATGAGTGAGAAAGAGAGAGAGAGAGAGAGAGAGAGAGAGAGAGAGAGAGAAAGAGCGAGAGAGAGAGAGAGAGAGAGAGAGAGAGAGAGAGAGAAAGAGAGAAAGAGAAAGAGTGTTAGTTCTCATTGAATGCTTCCAGCTTGTTCAGGGCTGGCTTTTTTTTGTGAGGATTGTGAACTTAGATCTCCTCAAGTATACCCACGGTGTCATTCAGAATCTGTCATCCTCAATTTTTTTTTTTTTTTTTAAATATGCTTATCAATTTAAACTTTTCAAGTTCCAAAGTCTTAAACTGAACTTAAATGTGTTTTGGTTTTGGCCAGGAAAGAGCAACAGTAGGACCAATAAGTACAATAAAATGTAACAAACTGATAAGAAGAAATTCCTTGCTGGTTGATGGTGTTGATCAGTTCAGCAGTGTTTAGTCCTAGATTAAAACAGTGGGTTTATCCCCCAACAGTCCCTGTGCTGGAAGCTTGGTCCTCTTGGTCCTCAGTGTGGAGTGGTTGGGAGGTGAATCTTTAAGGGTGGGGCCTAGTGGGAGCTCCTGGGTCAATTGTGATCATGGATTATGTCCTTGAAAAGGATTAAGGTACTTCTCACGACACCCTGGTTAGTTCTAGAGAGAGGATTGTTGTGAAAGCATCAGCCCAGCAGCGCCTCGGTCTGGCTTCCTGTTTCAAGATGCCATCTCTTGTTCCCATACCCACTCCTACCATTTGCCTCGATGTCCTTGCCAGATCTTGTGTCATGCCATTTGGACTATCAGCTTCCAAAATGAACTAAATAAACCTCTCTTCATGAAGTTAGCCTGTCTCAGGGATTTTATTATAGTGATGAAAAGTTGACTAATACAACAGGTGTAGATAAAAGTCCAGATTCACATATTTGACTTTAGAAATGTTTGAATCTAGTTTGGTGGATGTGCTTATGTATCCAATACAGTGGTGACCTCAGGCTTTGAAGAGTAAAGACAAAAGAAATGGTGTAGTCAAAATAGAAGAAAGATTAGTGGAGTAGAGGAAGGAGATTGAGGGGGAGGATGGAAGGACAGAATAAGGGAAAACCGGGAGAGTGAATCCGACCTGGCTGTCCTGTGTGCATACAGGAATATACTACGGCGACTCTCACCTTTATATACATCCACAAGACACTAATTAAAAAGAAAAAAAAAAGAGAGAAACTAACTAAATAGCGAAAAGTTCAGGACAGTAGAGGAAAGGGAACGGGGAGAGAGGCAGGGATGGGAAGGAAAAGTATTGGGGGCTGGATTAGAGCAAATTGTATTCCATGCATTCACAATTATGTCAGAATGAATCCTAATGTTATAGAAAACTGATATGAACCAATAAAGATGAAAAAAAAATGATGTAGTATCCTCTATCACCACGCAGCTCTCTGACACCCTTCTGCTTTCCTCGTTGAGCGATTATGGGATGAGTGAATTTGACATTTCCTAGTTAAAGTCATTGCTGGGGTGGGGTGGGTCACTGCGGGCACCTGCAAGGGCACATCTGGGTTACCTGGCACTAGCACATCCGACTGGGAGCCTGTGGAGGCACACCCCTAGTTCCCATGCCCTTGGGTCTGTCAGTTAAGAAGTGGAAGTCCATGCTGGGAAGGGAGAGGAGCCTCTCCATGGGGACTTTGCCAAGCTGTCAGTGCTCTCTCTCAGAGCTGCCCATATATTGTCTTTCCTGATGTACAGTTTGTGCCCAGTGGGGCTCTGCAGTAGTGGAAGCTGGAGGAAGGGATGCCACACAGCACCATGCAGGTGGGGTGAGGCAAGGTAATCGGGAAGCTGGCCTGGGAATAGAGGATCTGAGATGGCAGCTGGTGGTGACAGCAGGAACGCAGTCTGTCAGGGTGGGGAATTGGGCGTGCGGGGAGGTGAGCTTCCGGGAGGCAGAAAGGGACTGCAGTGTTGTGCAACAGGACGACAGAATCCACAGACACGAAGAACAAACGTTTCTCTCCCTTTTCTCAATCAGGCTTTGTTTTTAATCTCAGCAGAAGAGAAAACAGTCGTTACATGCGAAGTGAGAGAACTGGATGAGGAAAGAGAACATGACGAAGGGTCACTCAGATGGAAGTGAACAGATTCTTCTAATTGTCTAATGTGAGACATTAGCCACTGAGTGGGAATTGCTGTGCAGGAGACACGGGAGAAGCCTAAGAGATGTCAGCAAGGTGGCCAACCTTGACCCTGAATGGACAGGGGTACACTATCCCCCAGAGCAGGGTCTGCGGGGCTTTCATTCTTTGAAAAGGGTGTGCTCTCCTGTGAGTGCCTGTGGTGCACTCGGCTCTGGAATAGTTTATCAGAAGGTATGACTGGTTTTGTGTGTCCTTCTCACAAGTGCTAATGGTGTGATCAGTGCAATTATTAAAACTTTTATTTTCATTACCTCTCAAGTAACTGTGACCTGCAATTTTAGAATTGAAATTTAGGTCATCTCACCAGGAACCAACATTCAGATGATGAAGTCACCATGAATTTAGTGACATGGGAAACTTATTACTAAAGGTGCTCTAAATTCTAGTCTTCTTTCTCTGTTAACTCAGTTTTAGGAAGCAGTCCTAGAGATTTCCCTGGGAAAAAATTTGGCTGGATAGAGGTCGGTGATTGTGAATTTTCCAGATCTTTCTTGGATTGTTTATGTTGTTAAAGAAGCAGCAGTTTAAAAATAATGGCAAAAACTCCACTAACATTTCACATAGTAATTCAGATAAGGGCCCTAGAATTCTGTATAACAAAGTAAGGACCTCTGAAAATCCACTCCATAGAGAGAGAACATTGGCAAAACCCATTAATATCAAGTTTTTCAAAACTGGCGATTAAAGATATGCAAAAGTCTGAGAAATAATAACTCAAGGAAAATATTGGAATTTCAGTAAGAAGAGCGATCTTTGTGGTGTGTTAATTTGACCTTATCCCTTTATCCCTCTCTCTGCCTCTGTGGTGGCCTTGAAAACCAATAGCCTTACAAGCATGGCAGCTGTGAAAATCACCAGTCTAGAAGTTATCAGCAGAATAGAACTGGAGCTCTCCCAAAGGACCATCCCCAAAGAAATGTCCCTATTTGACCTGTCTGGTAGCTTGCTTAATAGCTGTCTTCTTCTTCTTCTCTTTTTTCCCCGCTAAGTTATCATGAGAGGTTGGCCTTGACCTTTTTTTTTTTTTTTTTTTTGATGCTGGGGATTGAATCCAGAGGCCTTTAATCACTGAGTCACATTCCCCAGTCCTTTTAATATTTTCTTTTGAGACAGGGCCTCACTAAGTTGCTGAGCCTGACTTTGAACTTGCAATACTCCTGCCTCAGCCTCCTGAACCACTGGGATCACAGGTGTGTCACCACACTCAACTGCCTTGAAGCTTGGAGTTGTAAACTGGCAGATCATCAAAGGGATGCTGTAGTTTATGTGCGTGTGCACGTGCGCTCGCGTGCATACACACACACACACACACACACAAATCCTTGGTAAAAACTAGAAAATGTATTAGTTCAAGGCATTTAAGGAAATCTTGTCCAGTCATGAGTGAACTGCAAAACTCAGCAGAAGCTTCAGAGACCACACATGACAAAAAAGAGAGACTTTATAGAATTAGTTCAGGATGGCCACAAAACAAACACCAGGGGAAGAGGAGAAATCTGATTGCCAGAATTGATACATTATATTTGAAATTTTAAGTGTGTGACAGAAAAGTATAAGATAGCCAAAGAAACAAGAAAATATGATCCATATGTAGGAAAAACAGTATATTCAAACATCTTTAGGGAAACTCATGTGTTGGGGTATATTGCACAAAACTTAAAAGAACTGTGATAGATGTGTTCAAATACTTATGGGAAAGTATGTCTAAAGAATTAAATGAAAGAATGAAATATGTGTCCCAAATAGAGAATGTAAATAAAGAAATAAAGGAAAAGAACCAAGCACATATTCTGGAGTTGAGAAGTACAGTAACTGAAATGAAGAAGTCACTGGAGGGACTGAACAGATTTGAACTGGGAGAAGAAAAAAAATCAGTGAACTTGAAGTTAGCTATTGAGATTGTTAAGTGTGAGGAACAAAAAAGAATAGAAAAATGAACAGACCTTTCAGATTTGTGTGACATCTGTGAGAGTCCCCGAAGAAGAAGAAAAAAGTTAAGGGGAAGAAAATGTTATGAACAATCGTGTGCCCACAAATTAGATAGTCTTGGTGAAATGGATGAATTTATATAGATAACCATAATCGACTAAAGAAGAATTTAGAAATGTGAATAGGCCAATAACAAAGAGATTGAGTTGATAACTAGGAAATTTCCCAGAATGAAAACAATAGGACCAGATAGCTTACTTGGTGAATTCATTGTGTGGATTCTTCCAAATATTATCATTACTCTGAAAAAAGGGGAGGCAACACATCTCAATTTATTCTATGAAGCTAGTTTTCACATGACATGAAAACCAAAGATATAACAAACTATCATATGCCTTGTGAATAGAGATACAAAAATCCTCAACATAATACCAGCAACAAAATTCAGCAACATATGAAAAGAACTGGTCACCATGACAAAGTGTGATTTATTCCAGTAATGAAAACTTGGTTTACCATGTAATAACCACTCAGTGTAATATACTCTATTAATAGAAGAATAGTCAACCACATGATCATTTAGCTAGATACTGAAAAAAAGCATTTTACCATACCTTTTCATGATGAAAGCTATCAACCAGAAGCTGATGGAAGCTTATACAATTTGGTGTAAACTGTCTATGAAAAACCCACACCTAGCATCATGATGAAAAACTGGATGCTTTTCCCATGTATCAGCAGAAAGAAAACCTAGCAATTTTCACCATTTCCACTCAACATTGTACTGGAGAGTCTAGTAAGGAAATTAGTCAAGAAAAATGTAAAAGACATTGAAATTGGAAAAGAAGTAAAACAAATGACATATTTGTAGAAATCATAAGGCATCAGCCAAAAACCACAACTGAAATAACAAATGAGTTGAGAAAGGATGCAAGAGATAAGAACAACGAAAACATTTAGAAATGAAGTTAATTCCATGTACTGTGGTACCAAAGGAATAAAATACTTAGGAATTAGTTTAACAAAAGAAGTGCATTGCTTGTTTACAAACTCCAAAACAATGTTGAGGGAAAATAAAGAAGACCTAAATGAATAAAAAGACATTCCATAAACACAGATTAGAATCTTATATTAAGAAGACAATACTCTCTAACCTCATTTACAAATTCAGTTGATACCTATGAATTCCTAGGTTTTTTTGTTTTGTTTTGTTATTGCTGAAATTGATAGGGTGATCTTAAACCTCAGGTGGAAATGCAGGGGGCTCAGAATATCCAAAATAATCTTGAAAATGAAGGACAAAATTGAAAGGCTCACCCTTATTTTTAAAAATTTAAAATTTACTACAAAGCTATCAAGTCAGTGTGGTATTATTGTAAGGACAGCTGTAAAAAGCAGCAGAATAGAATTATAGCTGTTTTTGATAAGGGTGCTGGGATATGAATTGATAAGTTGTGATTGGTCTATCCATTACAATGGAATATTATTCAACCATTAAAGAGTGAAGTTCAGATAAATGCCACAACATGAATGAACCTTGAAAACATCATGGTAGGTGAAAGAAGCCAGATACAAGAGGCCACATATTTATTTGAAATGTCCAGAGTAGGCAAACTCATAAAGACAGAAAATAGGTTAGTGTTTACTGGAGGCTGGACTGTAATAGAAATGGACTTTCTTTGAGGGGTGATGAGATTTTCCTGGATTTAGCTAATGGTGATAGAGCACAGCTTTGCAAATACATTAAAAATCAATGAATTTTATACTTTAGTAGAGAATATGAATTAGACCTCAATAAAACTGCTACTTAAAACATAATATATGGTTAAGATCACATCTATCAACTAAGATACTAAAACAGTACATTAAGGTGAAATATATGACTTGTGCAGACTTTAAGCGTTTTGTACCTAGTGTCAAATTTTAAGGTCTACGCTTGGTCTTCCATGTACATCCGACTGCTGCCAGCTGGGTCCACGTCTCTATCGCTGCACTGTGAGAGCAGCATTAGAAGCATTGCAGCATTCCAGAAAGGAAGGCGTTAGTTAAGAGGGCGGCATGAACCAGAGGGCCCTGAGTGTGCCCTGGGTAATACGTGAGCTCAGCTTTCCACCAGTGTCAGATGTGGGGACTGTTTCTGCCTATTCTTAGTTACTACTTGTACCCTGGTATTTTGCTCTCATTTCCAAAATGCTCAGAAATATATAGAGTAAGAAAAATATATACTAATAAACATATGCTAATAAATATACTAAGGTATGTATATTAAGATTTATTTATTTATTTATTACTTTTTTGAGGTGGGTCATCACTGTTTTGCTCAGGCTGATGTCAACCTCCTGGACTGAGGCGATCCTCCTGCCTCAGCCTCCTGAGTAGCTGGGACTACAGACATGTGTAATCCTGGCTTCAAAAGCAATTTTGAAGTAATACAACAAGGAAAGAAGCCTTCTAGACATGCTCTTGGCCAACTTGAGTACATTAAAAAAGCCCTGCTTAATAGGTGGTGTGAGACATTGAAGTTGAGTAATTGATTCAAAAGTAAGCAAGGATCATTTGTTGTAAAGAAAACAGGTTCTAATCTCTTTGGGTTAACTTGAGGGAAAGGAATGGTGTGCATCAGGACATGGATAGGGAGCCCACGTGGCTGGGAAATGGAAGAGAGGATCGTGTGGCACTCAGGCCTGGTACTGGCTGTTAACAGTGTCAGTGGGTAAAGGACGATTGGCTCTAAGAAAATGGATGGTGGAAAGTATGAAGGAGGCATTACAGAGCCTGTGGGGCAGGTGGCAGTGGGGAGAGGCACCTCCCTGTGGGTGAACAGCAGTTATTAGGACCGGATGTTAACAAACCTGCATATATCTCAAATGCTGCTGCTGCTACTTCTCTCTGCTAGTCAGCCTTTAGTTGCTGTGACCCAAACACCTGTCAGGAAGAGTTTATTTGGGGCTCACAGTTTCAGCGTCTCAGTCCGTGGTTGATCTACTTCATTGCTTTGTGTTGGTGGTGAGGCAGAACATCATGGTGGAAGGGTGCAGTGGAAGATAGCAGCTCACCTGATGGCAGCTGGGACACAGAGGCAGAGAAAGCGGAAGGAGCCAGGGACAAGATACAGTCCAGGGGCATGCCCCCACTGATCTGTAGCTTCCAGCCACACCCCACTGTTACCTACAGTTACCACCAAATAGTCCATTCAAATTATTAATCTGTCAAGTGGATTGATCCACAGATGAGGTTACAACTCTCATAATCTATAATCATGTCACCTCTAAACACACCAGCATTACACTAGAACTTTTCAGGAGACTTTAAAGATCCAAACCATAACATTCTCATTCTCCTCCTCCTTTGTGCTAAGGACTAAATCCAGAACATGGGTATGTGATGCAGGTATTCTACCACTGAGCTAAACCCCCAATCCTCTAAATATTTCTGTTACAGATTTCTTACGCATCATGTTTTGGGAGAGAGTTTTAGGACCAGAGAACAGCATAGTAGCAGGGACTTCCTGTACTAGAGAGCAAAGGCACAGTGGGAAGTATGAGCCTTCAGGAAGTGAGAACATTTTTTTCTCTGAAGCAGAGATCATGTGTTTTGTTACTTTCCCCTGGGTTAGTGGCACAAAATAATCATTAGGTTGGCCCAAAGTACTGGAAAATGACCATTGCTGACATCAAGAGAAATGATTACACCCTCTGATAAACAGGGAACTAGATTACTAAAGAGTTTCCCTTGATTGCTTGAAACCGGGTTCAGTGGAAATGTTACTTGTCCAGTTTTTGTGGTCAGATTTTTTTTGATAAGTTGAGAAGACCACAAACATGCAAACTGAAGGTGGTGTATTTTGGGACTAAACCAGACTGTGACAGGGAGTAAGTAACTTGAGTTGGATAAACTGTAATGTGGGAAGGCAGAGGTGGCAGCAGATGTCACAAAATGAGCAAACGTGTGACTTTATTCGAAATACATAATAGGACACCTTCCTTTATAAAATTGGGTGCAGTTAAGGATAAAAAGAAATTCAGTAGCCTAAGGAGGAAGTCTTCCTCAGGCTTCAGACTATAATGAGAAAAGCTAAACTAAATAAAATTAGGCAAAGTGATGAGAAGCTTTGTTTTATTTTAATGGAATGTTAGGATATGGAGCAAGAGGTAGCAGGGTCGCAGAGGAAAAGGGACCAACAGGCTGTTTTATAATCCTTGTTGAGGGTTGGCTCCATTTTCTTGCGTTTCTTTGGTCACCTCTGGGTAATTACATAATGGGCCAGGAGAGAAGTGAGATGAGGCTGTGGCCTTCAGCCAGTGTGGGAGTTGGAACTATGCCATTTCAGCACTTGTTAAATCCTGTTGATCAGAATTGTCCCACCCCACCCCCACCATGTATGTTTGTTTGTTTATTGTTTTTGTTGTGCTGGGGATTGAACCCAGGATGCTCTACCACCGACCTCCATCCTCAGCCCTTTTTGATTTTCTTTTGAGACAGAGTTCGGCCAAATTGCCCAGGCTGACCTTGATGGGAACCCTCCTGCTTCAGCCTTCCGAGCTGCTGGGATCACAGCTGTGGCCAGCTCCCTCCTAGTGTTTTATTATGAAAAATTTGAGGCCTGGAGACAGGTTGAGAGAATGCAGAGTGAGCACCTGCACATACCCCCCACTTGGATTCGACAGTGGATATTTTACTGTCCTTGTTTTCTCCTGTATTTATACTCTACCCCCCATCCATCTTTTTTTGGATGCATTTCAAAGTGCTTGACAGACATCAGTACACCTGAATCCTGAGCACTGAGTCTGGGAGTCATTAACTACAGTTCAGTATCTGTCTATGGACCTCTTCCAGGAACTCTTTTCAAGATGAAATTCCCAGTATTTGGAGCTTTCTGAGTTGAAGAGTGGGGCTTTGAAAAGCTCCCAGTTCTTCTCATGAGGAATTGGTTTGGGGTCCCCTGCCCAAGGGAGTCCCTTCTGGATTACATCATGGCCAACGCTCACATAAAACCCGCTGCTGGAATATTGCCGGGGTCCTGACCATGGAGCGCCATTTTCCTTTTCCCTGGAATTATTTGCTTTAAACAGTGACTCCCCACTGGGGGCAGTTTTTGACCAGAAACATTGGACAACATATGGACCATTTCAGTTGTCACACCTGGGAGCAGGAGTAATTAGAGGCCAGGCATCCTGCTGAGCATCCTGAGATAGGGATTTGGAATAAAGAGCCTGAGTTTTAAGGGAAATACCCATGAACAACTGAGTGCAAAAACTCCCAGGAACAACTGCAGCTCCTGAGGGATATGCCCTTGTACCATGAGGGCAGCGAACCGGCAGGAAGTTGTGCAGCTCCCCGCTGCCGTACCTCCAGTTAGCCCCTAGACCTGGCCCTCTGTAAATATTAACACCCCACACCGTCACTCCCACTGGGGATGGCCCTCATATTCCTTGCTTTATCTCAAAAGCGTCTCTCTTTAGATCACCCCATTTTCCCTTGAATATGTATGTTCTTTCCAAATAAACCTCTGTGCCTTTAGGGTGTGCTGAAATTCTTTTCTGTCAGGTATGTCAAGAACCCTGCTGTTCCTGAGTCGAATCCCCCCTTGTCTCTGAAACTCTCGGACCCTTCTTCAGGACATGTCTTCTCCCCTGACAATCCTGTAATATTCCAGACTGCCCCCTGTAGTAAGGAGATACTTGGACCTGACGGAGTGTCAGCAGCGTCAAGACCGAGAAACGTTTTTGCTTAGAAAAAGTTGCTTAAGAGGAAAATCACATGATGAAGTTTTAAGAGCTGGATGAAACCTTTAGAGATCCTCCTGTCAATATCTACCTGGTTTCTGCCCCAACCAGAATTATGCTCCAGAAGTCCCTAATTTAAAATAAGCTGATTTCCAAGACCTTGTTAGAAGGTCAGTGACATCACATTGAGTAAATTCATCTGTAAAAGTAGTGTTGCTAATGCCCATTGGTTTCTTTTAAAAACATCTTAAAGTAGTTCGTAACAGAAAATTGGAAAACGGTGCTTTGGAATTGCAGTAATTAATGTGAGCACAGCTCTTTTGCATATTGCTGCATTGATGGATGAGTGGGGGGAGGGGGAGGGAGCTTCTCCATAATTGTTCTAAGTAGAACACTCCTGCAGTCTCTGTAGAACCGTGGCCGGTCTTCACAGAGCCTAATGCGACACCACAGTGACTGGCTTCCCTGTCTCTTGATCAAGATGGTTTTCTAGTTAATGCCCTGATTCCTTAACCTGTTTTACTGGATTTAAGAAAACAAAACGGAACAGAAAGAGGGCGGGAATGAAACAGTGGTGGCTGGTGGGCAGCAGGATTTTCTCTTGGCTTCAGGGATGAGAACAAAGGTGAGAGGACCCTATTGGCCTGACCACTCACACTGGGTTGATTTCAGGCGCCTGATGGGACCACATGGTGAGAAAACCGGTTGCTGGACTGGGATGGGTGGACGGGGCTTAGTTTCTGGACAGGTCTGCTCATTTCACATCACTGCACGTGGCTGTTGGGAGATGAAGCGGGGTGAGAGGGGTGTTGGAAGTCCGGCTGCAGTGCACATGCCGGAGTGTTCTTTTACCTCTGGGTGGAGGAGGCACTTGGGGCTGGGTGTGGCAACCCGCCCAGACTACCACACCTGTGGGGCCTGGAAGGTGGACACCTGTAAATCATGAGCTCCTGCATCCTGCTGGTTGTGCCGCAGGTCATGTGGATGAAGTCATCTCCTTGGGGATCTTGGCTCAGCTCTGGGGTTTAATGATAATGTAACCCTGGGCAAGTTAATTAATGTCTCCGATTTTAATTCCTTTCATATCTTCATAACTACAATGAAAGACTCTGGGACGATCCTGAGAGTCCATCTTTAGGATTCCCTGCTTCTGGCGTGGCGCCTTCAGGAAGAGTGGCTTCTGGAAGCAGGATGGTAGTATGCACACACGCGTCTTTATTTATTTAACAAACACTGGGCACATCCTGTGTTTTAGCCCCTGTCCTCAGGATCTAAAAAAAAAGCATTTTTAATTTCATAACATCACGTAAGGTAGGTCCTACTATCCCCATCTATAGATGAGGAAACCAAGGCTCAGAGAAGTTTTCGATTTGCCCAAGTCATAGCTGGGAAGTAGCCAGCCTCCTTGGGATGGGGCTGCCTGCCTCAGTACCTGGCCATTTCCTTGCCAGAGGGCCTTGCGAGGCTGCCTGGGGTGGGGCTCTGGAGTGGGCTCACTCCTGGCCTCGGGGTGAGGGGTGGTGGGGAGTGAGGAACTGCAGGAGCTGTTTGGTGGTGGGTGGGTTGTGAAGTTTTGTTTTTGTGACTTCCTTTTTAAACTGGTTGTGGTATGAGCACTGGAATACTGGAGGTGTGTGTCCTGGAGAGGAGACCACCACCAGGGTGGTCTCTGAGGAAGTGTGAGGGGATGGCGTGCAGTGCTACCAAAGGAGCCTTTAGCTGGGGAACCACCTGGACGGTCCCACGTGTCTGGCTTCGATGCGTGCCAGCTGTTTCTTAGGAGCAGCATCTTACTCAGGTTTTAGAGTTTGGCTAAAAGCTTTAGGTTTGACCTCAGAGCCCCTGAGGTTTTGGGCTCTCATGGTGTTTGAGACCCTGAAGCTTGTGGTTTGGTAGCAGTGTAAAGTGGGATTACCTCCGCTGCCATCCTGTTCCCCCAGGACCGTCGGTCTGCAAAGGTGAGCTGTGTATTCACCAGCTGGAGCTTGCCCATGAGTAGAAGCAGATCCATCATGAGAACGCGGCTGTTGCCAGGGAGGGGGTTCCTGAGTCCTGTGCCTGCTGCTCTTAGGAATGTACCCCGCGTGCCAACAGGTGTAGCCACTCCTGACTCTTCTACCTGGGGAGTGGCCTTTGTTTTAACAAAGTATAAGCAAAGAAAGGAAAAGAAAGCAGTCACTAGTGGTGAATGCTGGAGCTCGGAGGCTGTCCCAGGTAAGCGAACTCGGCTGAGGAGTGACAGTTACTCCAGGGATGGGCTTGCCTTGCTGTGTAGACCTGGGATGACTGTCCTCTTCCCTGACCTCCACTCACACGCTTCCAGGAAGAGGGTCAACAATTCCATGGAGCAACCTCCCAAGCTGTGAAGAAAAAGGATTGTGGGAGGTAGAATTGGGACGTGGCAGACGACTAGGCTCCCTAGTCCAAGAAACATGAGCCACCCAAATCCTAACATCAGAGTTCCAGAACTAGAGTTGCCTGGGTCCATTAAAGCTGCCATGTGACAATTACTACTACCATAGCCCTGTTCTCAGCTCCTTTCAATGAGTGAAAACTTCAGGTACTGGAGTGATTTTGTGAGTGTGGACTAGTTTTGGAAACTGACTTGTGTTTGGGAAAATGTATCCCAAGTTTCAGACAACTAACTTGCAAAGGAAATTTTGGCACCCAGTCCATTTTATAAGCAGGGGCTTTATTATTTGCACAAAAGGGCGCTTGAGTTAATTCCATCCAAACAAAACACACACAGCTCATGCAGTTCCCTGCTCTGCTGCTGAGACTCGGCCTTTGTTGTTTTCCCGCCCGACTCCTGGACCTGTGTGTGCAGTTGATCCCTGTCCCTGTTTCACCATACTTACTTTAATTGTAGAAAAAAAATGGACTTGACTGATGCCACTGAACTGTCCAGTATGGCTGGGTGGTTTCTCTATGACAAATGTGTTTTGCCCAGAATTCCCGAAAAACACCTTGCTTAAAGTTAATATAACGTCCTAATCTAATAATCACTCATTATACTTGACAGGACTGTTTATTCCCTTTTAGAGTGAAATAAAAGGATTTCTTTTAATTTATAAAGGAATGGTGCAGAAATTGATTGTAATGGGATGAAACCTACAACTTGAAATCGTTTTTTTTATTCTAGTTTTCTAGTGAGTATTCTTTAACACATTGAGATGGTACTGTTTAAGATTTTTGTACTGCTTTTTAAATTTATAAAAATTAGCATTATCTAAAAAAAGCTTTAGTAAACACTATGAATGATGGGAAAATATTTTACGTTGTGAATATTCACTTAATTTCTTGTCTGATACATATTCTTGATTTCTTTTCCCCCATGACCAATAAGGGTATGGGAAGCATTTTTATTCATCAAAGTCTCTTTTTAAATGTACTTTGGTGTCAGTTTCTCTTAATGAGTCAAAAAGCATATGTATTTTTATTAAGAACTCGAATTTTAAGTAGAAATCTTAACAGATTAAAGTTTACGAGGATAAAGTTGTGTGTTAATTGAATATGGAGATCTAGCAGGGGGGCTTTAGAGTTTCAGTAATTATCAACTGAATGACTGAACATATGAAGGACAGTGACCACCAAGAAAGGGTGCAGTTAGTGGCATGTGCAGGAAGAGCTGTAGTGGTTCATGTTGAGATGAAACCGAATGCTTATTGTGTAATTTAGCTCCACGTATTGATCTTAAGGACTTGTGTGGTCTCTTGGGGTTTTGAGA
Organism: Sciurus carolinensis; assembly: GCF_902686445.1. Lineage (NCBI taxonomy): Eukaryota > Metazoa > Chordata > Mammalia > Rodentia > Sciuridae > Sciurus > Sciurus carolinensis. The sequence goes on from NC_062227.1 coordinate 64,441,406, forward strand.
GTAGAGGAGGCTACCTCTCATACTCATGCTTTGTGATGGAAATAGGGCTTGGAATCTAGGTGGAAAGGTCCAAATGTCCTTCAGCTGATGAAAGAAAGTGTGGTATATCCATACACTGAAATATTACTTGACCATAAAAGGAATGAAGCAATGGTACTTGTTCTAACATGGACAGACCTCGCCAGCTTTATGGTGAAGAAGCCAGTCCTAAAGGGCCACGTGGTGAGGGATTCCACTTATGTGAACTGTCTGTGAGGGACCAATCCACGGATAGGTGAGTGGAGGTTCAGGGTTTGGGCAGAGGGAGAGGGAGTAACCAATGAGGAGTCCGGTTATTTTTTATTTTTATTTTTTTTTCTCTCCAGGTGATGAGAGTTTCTAGAGTTAGATTGTTAGGATAGTTGTACAACTCTGTAAGCATACTAAAAAAAAAAAAAAAAACTACTGAATTGTACACTTTAAGTGGGTGAAGTGTCTCATGTATGAATTTTGTCTCAAAGCTGTTAAAAAGTTGGGTGAGATTTAGCATTGCAAAAGGAAGGTGGGGGTGGATTTATTACTTTGGGACTTCCATAGCACATGCTGGGTGGTTTAAACCACAGATATTAATTTTCTTGCAGTTCTGAAGGCTGGACGTTCAAGAGCAGGGTTGGTTTCTCCTGAGGCCTCTCTCCTGGGTTTGCGGATGGCCATGTTTTTCCTGTGCCCTCAAGTGGTCTTTTCGGCGTGCACATCCCTGGTGTCTCTGTGTCCGCCTGTTTTCTTTATAAGGACACTGGTCAGATTGGATTAGGACCTGCTCCGGTGACCACATCTTAACTTAGTCTCTAAAGTTCCAGTCTCTAAACATTGTCACATTTGAGGTACAGGAGGTTAGGTCTTCAGTGTGTGCATTTTGAAGGGACACATTGAGCCCTTACCAGCGGGGCGTGTCTGGTTGCCTGAGGAACTGATGCAGGGGGAAGCGTCGGGGCCACAGGTTTGGCAGAGGTGAGGAGCGTGCCAGACAGCAGCATGGACTTGGTCCTCTGGTCTGTGGGGGCTGAAGTGGCCTTCAGGGGACTGAGGAGGACGACATCGTGCAAGCACACCTCAGGATAGTTACCTCTGCTGCTCTGATGTGCACATGACACCGAAAGTGGGGAGGGGAACGTGGGAGGTGATGGGGCAAACGTGGCAGGTAAAGGGAGGCAGGGGAGTCTGAGATGGTGTTACCACTTTAATGAACCTGGCCATTTGTAAGCACAGAGTTGTGAACTAGGGAAATTTGAAAAATATAGATTCTCTTGTTAATAAGATATGTAGTGTCACTGATACTGTTTGATCTGCTGTCTTTATTTTAAAAGTAAAATAGCCTCTGTAGTTTTCTTCCAAGCTGAATCTTTGCAACCAGTTCTTACCCTCCCCCCCCCCTTTGGAAGGGAATTTTTGATTTTACACTGATTAAGCACAGATTATCCTGAGTTTCTAGAAACCTGACCCCAGTGACTGGAGGAAGACAAGTAAATTTGTTAATCATTTGTGTTAGTTCAGATTGTACCTTTAAGATTTTATACTTGGTTGCTTGTACAGTTTTCAAGAATAAGTTATGTCGTTAACAGAGTCCAAATACATTTGACTTTCTATAATGTCGGAATTCATAGAATAACAAGTTCATAAACTATATCACTTTCATTGGTGGCAGTTCATTGAGTACTCACAGGTCACCTGGTAGTCATTAAACCAGGCAATCACAGGTTCTTTTATTCCGGTCTTCATTGCTAATATCTAACTCAAGTCACACATCACTTCTTACATAATTATATAGATATAGGTTACAGAAAGGCTAAGAGAGAGTTTTTGTGGTCACAAGGGTCCAGGAGTCTCTGTGCATAGAGCAAAGGCAAAGTGCAGATATGAACGCAGAAGAGTCACTGCAGGTGGTCAGATAAGATGATGAACCAGGAGAATTTGTTTAGGGCACAGAGCTGTTAGAGTACGGAACTTGTTCTAGGCCATGGTCTGGCAGGCAGTTTTGAAGTGAGCCATGTCAGGTAGGGAGCTGAGCTGAGGCCTGTGGAAGAGGGTTGAAGGTTTGTTGACTCTTGAACTTTGGGTTGCTCACTGGATCATCTTATGGCAGCTTGGTGTATGCTGCCGCAACCAGTCATGGGGTGCTCCACCTCTTACCGTGTCAGGTGAAGGAGTTTCTTCATTTGGTTTTCTGTGTTGAAAAAACTCTTGGGCCCAGTGCTACCGATTTAATTCTGTAAGTTCACAGGTGATCATCATTTATTAGCACAGTTTATCATTTTGTGTCTTACCGGTGTGTTACGCAAATGGTGGTTGTTTACTTGTACAAACAAGGTCATTCTATTTTAGCACTTACACTTAACAAGGGAATAGCTCATGGAAAACCATTGCTTTATAAAATGGAGTAACTCAGGGTTAGGTACAGCCTTGAAAACCACTGTGTATTCATCATGGAGTAACTTGGAGCAAGGCGCAGCCTACTGTCCACACCAATGGATGGTTGGGATTCCTGCTGATTATCATTTGGAGTTTCACTACATTTATAACCATTAGAAATACAGGGATATACTCCATGGTTTGGGCAAATTTTTTTCTAAGATATTGACATTTGAGTGGTTGGATTTCACAGGTTTTATTTTGGTGTGTAATCTTTTAAAACATTCGACTTGAGCTTCATCAGGCTCTGTAGGACATCCATCATCCAGGCCTTCATCAAGAAATAGCACCTTGAGTGGCAGGCTGGTCAGCTGCTGTGCAGCTTCTGAGGTGTGCAGTGGATTGTAAGGTACGCTACTGGTGCATCAGGAGGGAGAAAAGAAGATGTGATGTTCACATTTGCTTGTATTCACAAAAAGGAACTTTAGAAACATTCCCAGGAAAACGGCAAGAGCAGTTTCCGGTGTGGGGTGTGTGGCAGGCAGGGAAGACTGGTAGGAGTGGGGTCAGGGTGAGAGAAAGATGTTTTTATGGTGCATCTTCCGGTACGTTTTTCTGAATGATTGACTGTATTCCTTAGAAATGTTTGCGAAGAACTCTTGAGTTCCCAATTTATGTACTGTTTTTAATTTGTTCTCTGATTTAGTGTATATAACCAGAGCTGTTAGTTGGCTTACTTGTAAGTGGGATTTCTTGACTTTTTTCTTCTCTACTTAGAAAAAGCATTTTAAAATCCAAAGCAATTTGAGGGATAATTTTGAATCTTCTCTGTTTTGGGGAAAAAAGTATGTTAATATATTATCTAAGGCAGTATAACTACTAACCTCAAAATTTAGCCTCTAAAACAAGAAGCATTTATTATATCACAGATTCATCCTTTTCTATGAATGTTACCCTGTTTCCAGCTTCTTACAGTCTGCTTCTTACAAATAGTTTCATATATTTCTGACCTTGTGCTTTTCAGCCAAACCAGTTAGGTTTTGCCAGTATAATTCCTTTAAAAATGTTGTGGGTATCCTATGAATCTTACTGGAGTTGGTTATTAGATAAAAGACACATTCAAGAACTTATCAAGTCATTTTGTACATTGGACTTCTGCTGAGACTGCTAGGGAATAAGGCCCTTATGTCTTAGGAGCCTTTTTTGTTTGTCTGAATGATTCTCTAAGGCATTGCCTTGGATTTTTTCCAGAGTTCTTTGTTTGTTTCTGAAACAAATTCTAGAGAGATGTAGTGACGCATGCCTATAGTCCTGGTCACTTGGGAGGCTGAGGTGGGAGGATCAATTGAGCTTATGAGTTAGAGACCAGCTTGAACAACATAGAAAAAGGAAATAAGTTCTTTTTTTCTTTTTAATTGTGTACATACATAATTATGGGGTATAGTGTGTTATTTCAATACATATACATGATGTGCACATCAGGGTTTTTAGTTAGCCAGTACACATGAATTATTAGAACCCGCTATACAGGCTAACAGAGTTTGTATCATATACAGTGATACATCTCCTAGCCAATTGTGGCATACACTGTGTTGTAAAATCTGTGATAATGGCCTCTCTTAGGGACAGGCAGTCCAGATAGTGTCTATTTTTAGGTTACACTGTGATTGTTATTTTTTTTTTTTTTTAACTGTTTTGCCCCAATATATAAAGCCTCTTACAGAATAGTTCTTCCTGGGGTGAAGTTTAATACGGTATATGTGCCCTCTCCTTTATTAATAGGTGCTTCTAAAAAGATCTGAATTTCATAATTGGGTTTTGTATAAATGCATCTGGGGACCTTGTTTTACTACCAAGTGTACATTTTTAGATGTTTAGAGAAATGCCCCCGCCCCATCAGTATCAGCCAAATGTTGGTTTCCATTGTTGCCTTGGGTATAAGGAGCTGAGGGTGACATTTGTGGTTCATGATGGTAATTATGTTGAGCCTAAGTACTGGCATATTTATGTTCTCCTTTATTTGATGCGTTGCTGTAAGATGTTGCAGTTGATTTGTGGGACCAAAACCCAGATATTCTTGAATTCCGTAAATGTTTGTTGAACTCCACATGCTTACCAGATGCTGTTCCAGGCTCTGTGAATTCAGGAGTGGATAGACAGGCAAGTCCCCACTCTTGTACACCTTAGTAATTACAGCCTAGTAATTAAAAAATACTTTAACCTTTGCTCTAGTATGTGAAAATTTTGACCTCTAAGAAAACCTAATTCATATATATGCCTCTGGTTCAAACTTCATAATTCTGCAGTTCATAGAAAAAAATAGATAAAATGTAGCTAGCATGAGGTACTGATTTTGGAGAAAATGCTTCGAAGAGGTTGGTGGGCAGTGGATGGGATGGGATGATGGAAGATTTGAAATAACACTTGAGTCTTTGGAGGCCCCAGATTCACGTGGTTTCCAGGGTACCTCAACAGGTGCAAGGTGACCAAGAAGGTACAACCATTGAGAGCAAGAACTCTGATCTCCAAAATTTAGAAAGAACTTATAAAACTTTACACCAAAAATAGAAAGAACCCCATCAATAAATGGGCCAAGGAACTGGACAGACATTTTAAAGAAGAAGGCATACAGGCAATTAATAAATATATGAAAAAGTATTCAACATCTCTAGTAATTAGAGAAATGCAAATTCAAACAACTCTATGATTTCATCTTACTCCAATTAGAATGACTATCATCAAGAACACAAACAATAATAGATGTTGGTGTGGATGTGGGAAAAAGGCACACTTATACGTTGCTGGTGGAGTTGCAAATTGGTGCAGCCACTCTGGAGAGCAGTGTGGAGGATCCTCAGAAAACTTGGAATGGATCCACCATTTGACCTAGTTACCCTACTCCTCGGTTTATACCCAAAGGCCTTAAAATTAGCATACTACAGTAATGGCAGCCACATCAATGTTTATAGCAGCTCAATTCACAATAGCTAGATTGTGGAACCAACCTAGATGCCCTTTAGCAGATGAATGGATAAAGAAACTGGTATATATACACAATGGAATATTATTCAACCATAAAGAAGAATAATAATATGGCATTTGCAGATAAATGGATGGAATTGGAGAATATCATGCTTAGTGAAATAAGCCAATCCCAAAAAACCAAAGGCTGAATGTTTTCCCTGATAAGTGGATGATGATATATAATGGGGGTGGGAGTGTGGGGAATGAGAGAATAATGGGGGAACTTTAGTTACGTAGAAAGAAATGAGAGAGTGGGGTATGAAAGATGGTGGAATGAGACAGACATCATTACATGTACATGTATGATTACACGAATGGTATGAATCTACATTGTGTACAACCATAGAAATGATGTGCCCCATTTGTGTACAATGACTCAAAATGCAGTTTGTTTTAAAAAAAAAAAAAAAAAAAAAAAAAAAAAGTATATTGGCCTGCTACAATGGAGTGCCACAGACCAGGTGGCATACGTGGTAGACATTTATTTCCTTGTAGTTCTGGAGGCTCGAGCCCTGAAATCAAGGTGTCAGCAGGGCTGGTTTCCTCTGTGCCCCCTCCTTGGTTTCTGAATGGCTGTCTTCTCCCTGTGTTCATATGGTCTTCATGTGTGTGTGTCTGCGTCCTAATCTCTCTTTTAAGGACACCAGTCATGTTGCAGCAGGGCCTACTCTTGCAACCTAATTTTAACTTTCTTTAAATACCCTGTCTCCAAATGCAACTACATTGTGAGGTTACCGGGGAGCAGAACTTCCTGTGGATTTGGGGGTGTGTGCACAATCCGCCTGTCATGAGGAGCTGCGAGCCCCTGGGAAGAGATGCCCGAGACCCCTGGAGGGTGGTTCAGCCCTGGGCTGTACCGCTGGCCATCCTTCTTACTCAGCCTCAGCTTTCATTCTTCCTCCTCTGGTGGTCTTTGCTCATCACTCTTCATGTGGCTTTGTTGAAACGGTGATGGTTTGGGGACCCCGTTGAAGGTTGCACTGGGTGTTAGGGGAGTTGGGGGTTGGGCGCGAGTCCTGCTGCTGGGTCCTGCGATCTGTGGGGCACGCTGGCAGAAGTCCCCTGGTGTTTTGTGTTGGTGTCGCACGTGGACTCCTGAGCTCTCGCTGGTGGCTCCTGTGCTCTCGGCTGGGTTGCCCTTTCCCAGCATGGAAACACTGTCCAGAGAGCACTCCTGATTTATTTCATGGCAGGTGAGATCTCGGCCTTCGTTGCTTGTTCTTTCTGTAGAACCATTTTTCATAGAGGTTTGCCATTTCAAAAAAACGCAGCATCTGATAGCAGACTCCCAGCCTGGGTGAGGGCCTGAAGACACATGTCCTGGCGCAGCGTCCCAGCAGGTGGCCCTCCGGCTGAGCGATTTTTCAGGCTGCTGGTTGAGCGTCCTGCTCATGGGGAACCCCATACCTCCTTGTTCTGCCCTGGGGAGAGCGACTTTGAGGAAACCAATTTTCCTTATTTTGAGGTGAAATCTGTTGATTTGTACATTTTACACAGTCACCTTCGTTCCACCCTGGAACTAAACAGGAACCAGGTGAGCCTGTGTCCCCAAAGTGCCTTCAGGACCTCTGAGTGCCCCATTTGTCTCCACACTAGTTCCAGGACCAATTATAGAGCCTTCTTAGACCCCATCTCCTCATTTGTAAACAAAGGTGAAATGCAGGGAGAGAGGTTGCGCAGACTCCCCGCTGGGCCTGGCAGGTGTTCAGTGCTGGTGTGTGGTGGCTGCTGGCACCATGACAAACGGCTGACCCTCCATCCCTTGATGGAATGCTCCCTCTGAACTGGGAACCACCACTCAGGGCTTCACCTGGACTTACTCATTTAATGTTCACTTGGGCCTAGAGGGTAGCTTCTCCTGTCCCCATCTTACACATGAGCCATCTAAGTCGTGAAGTTATGGAAACTGGCAGTATTCATGCAGCTGGTAAATGGGGAAACCAGGGTTTTCATCTACAAGCATGTCTTCCAGAATCTGCCTTCTCAGCTGCCCTGCTGTGCTCTGTTAATGCACTATGGTGTGAGATTTTTGTCCTCATGGAAATGCATGTGTGATAGTGTCGTTCATGTTGCCCAAGACTGTGGAAGCTCCTTTGGCAGCTGTGCACTACTGCTGTCTGATTTTTGTGCTTTTAGAGGATTTGAGCCCTCACATACCCTGGGAGCTGAGCTGCTCCATCAACAGCCCTAAACTCTGGCTTTCTAGATCCAGGCACAGGCTGTCCCATTCATCTCTGGAACTCTGTTGGAACTCATTCTGTCATTCCACATGTTAGATGTTCTTTTTAGCATTGTGTTGGCTCCAACCATGGTCAACAAGCCCTTTAAGAACTGAGCTAAAGATATGGGTAAAAGGTGGGGTGGCCTGGGGCAGGAGTCATTGAAGATCCGGTGACTTGCCACCAGCATCCTCCTTTCAGGTCTACGTATCTTCACATGGACACTAGTAAGGGGACACTGGTAAAGTAGGAGATGAGAAAGTAGACACATGGACTAGACGTCTCTTCTCCCACTGTTCGCAAGGTGGGTGATAGGGCATTGGGTTCAGATCTGTGTGTGAGGTGGGGGCTGCGAGTGGGGATTGTAAGCAGGGAAGATTGCTAAGCAGCTCTGCCCTGGAACTGAGGGTCAGGCACCACATGGCCAGGCCTGGGGCATCCAAGGGGCACAGCACAGATCACGGGTGCAGAACAGGCAGGAGAGGGGCAGGAAGCTGGGGATTTCTCATGGTTCTCTGATATGGGAAGTACAAAGTTTTTATGAGAAATCTTGCTGAACTGGGTGGAATAAATGAATGCTAGTTGGAATTGCCATCTGCCTACCGACTGTGTAAGCCACTGGGCACAGCACTGCCCAGCTGCAGTGGGCAGAAGACAAGCAGAAACTTCTTGGTCTAGAAGAGTTAATTTAAAAGCATAAAAGCCATAACACTTGAGGTACAATACAACTGGCCAAAATTTCAGTTTATATGGAATTGACGATTGACAGATTTGGAAAAAGTAAGCAAACACCCCGCCTCCCAAGTACTGAAGGAAAAGATCTGTGTATTGTGTGTACCTGCTTTTGCACGGTGTCTCAGCAGTTGTGGACAGTAATTATTATGGTAATAATATGTGTCATTCATGCAAAGACATTTCAATGAAATGGTGATAGTTCTTTTTATAGATTTTGAGTTCTGGGGAGCATGGATGATTTTGCTGACTCACTTTTTAAAAAAATTCTTGATATCTAATGTGATTTTCATACAAGTACTAATTTCCTAGATATTTTTAATAATAGCAAGATTTTTGGTAAAAAAAAAAAAAAAGATGTATTCAGCACTCATTCTTACTCAGCTTCCTACTCTATCAAAGTTGGTTAGTAATGACATTTCAGCGCTGTCTTCTTTCCTTAGGCTAGCTGGGATTACAGTTGAGCAAGTTTTTCTTGAATAGCAGGAATAGCAAACTAGAGTTACCTCTAGTAGGGTTTAAAAAACAAAAAAAAAGTCTCCCACCCCACCCAAAGCGAGGCCGGATGGAAGGCACCAGGGTGTGTGTGTTCGATTCTCATGGTGAGACGTTTGCTTGAGGAACTTGCTCATATAAAGAGGTGATACAACACCATTACCCTATGTAAATGTATGATTACATAAATGATTTGCCCCTACTTCACGTACAGAGAAACAAGTTGTGCCCCATTTGTTTACAATAAAAAAAGAAGCAAAATTCAAAAAAAAGGTGATACACAAGTGATACACTTGATAGCACATGCTCATGTGTTGTCTGACAACATAACGCAGAGGTGACACATTGCACAATCTTTACTGAGAAGGAATTCTTGTCAACTCTCCATTTTGTTCAACATACTAAGCGAATCATCTAGTTTTTTTTTTTTTTTTTTTGCAGTGGGGGGCGTGGAGAGTTATGTAAAAGGTCTAAAGTAGATTAAAATTGAGGAATTATACTACCAAATTATTCAATATTCTTTAAAAATTGTTCCTGCCCAATAAATGTTAGAAGGGCCATGCTGGCACATAGACTTGATCCAGGAGCAGTGGTCCAGCGTGTGCCGAGCATGTGCTTCCCAGAGGTTGAGGCAGGCCTGGGGCAAGTTTTTTTTTTTTTTTTTTTTTGGTGCTGGGGATCGAACCCAGGGCCTTGTGCATGCAAGGCAAGCACTCTACCAACTGAGCTATCTCCCCAGCCCCTGGGGCAAGTTTTCCTGGGACTGGCCCCAGGACCTTCCTCTCTCCTCCCCAACCTTCCGGCAGTGGCAGGGATGGCACAGATGGGCATGCTATTGTCCAGTGCGTGCCCAACAGGGCCTAGTCCCCTGGTAGAGCTTGCAAAGCCCTTTTCATGGGCTGCCTCCAGCACCGCCTGCGTCACTTCTTGCCCCATGACTCTGGCCACCCTCGTCCACTGGACGGCTGTACCCGTTTTCCCTGGCAGTCTTGTACCAGATTGTGCTCTCTCCTCCTGTTCCTGGAGGCCTGTCCTCCTTGCTCACTGCCCTGGTGGCCTTCTCATTCTTGATCACACTGCAGAGACCTTCGTGCTGCCCTGGACTCTGTCCACCCCTGCAGAACTGGAGGCTCCCTTGCTACTGTGCCCAGGGGAGGCCAGCAGAAGGCTTGCTGGGCACAAGGCCAACTGGGTAGGGGCTGTGCCTGAGGGTCTCGGGAAGCCAGCTGCTGGGGCTGGTTGAGGGTGGATGTATCTGAATCACACAGAAGAAATGTAGAAATATGTAGTCCTGAGCCTCCATTGCTTCAATCTCTTCCTGAATGACTAGAAAGAACACTTTGAAAAACAACAAAGGGAGAGCCCGTTTATGACCTGTGCGTCTAAAGACAAACCCCCCGTGTCACTCCAGCTGTGTGTCACTACGCTGCAACACTGGCGTGTGGGAAGCACTAGCTGCATTTCCCAGCTGGGAGGGCGTCGAACGCACACTGCACACACACAGGCTTTCTTCCGGGGGTTGGTGTTGTAGGCTGTTGCCAGCGCCCTCTCATTCTCCTCTTGTCCTTCCTCCCACCCACCTCGATGGCACTTCTGGGCTGTCTGTCTGCAGGGCCGAGCTCCGTGCTGTGCTTGCACCAGGGCCCTAGAAGTAGGCAGGGAGGGACATGGCTATTTGACAGTCCTTACGGAGGGTCAGGTGCCAGGCGTTGGCTGTGGAAAGGTGTAAAGGACATGGATGGAGGGCACCGCTGGGACAGTGCTCACCTGTGCCCACCTGGCTCACCCTCACACACCCGCTCGTGTACTCACTGTGAGTTTGCTGTCATGTACACACTCACTCTCTCCCCTCCTTCACCCCACATTCACCTCTCCCCCTCTTTCCTGTGCAAGGCAGTCTGAGCCATGCTGCCCAGGAGGAAGGGGTGTCCGTCCCTTCTGCAGAGCTGTGCCATGGGCCCTGTGTTGTGGGCTCTGTTGTGGATCCAAGCAGCCCTGGGTGTGTAAGGATTTGAAGGTGATTGCAGGCAGAGCAAGTGGAATGCACACAGGTGTGAAGGCCGGGTTCTGAGGAGAGTTGCCCCCCGCCGCATAATGACAGGTGGGATTTGCCTGTGACAGAGGGACAGTGGGAGGTAGGAGGCCTGAGCAGGTGGATGGGACTAGAACATGGACAGCCTCCCAGGGCTGGAGCCCTCCGCTTTCCCCCGTTGGGTTCCTGGACATTGACACTGTTAGCTTGAGCATCTCTGCCCACTCCCTTGAATTATTTCCATAGTTTCTTCTTTCTTTCTTTCTTTTTTTTTTAATCCTGATGATTTTCTAGGATTTTTATATGAGCATAAAAAAGTGTGCCCACAAACTTTAAATTGTGCCAGAGAGCTTTACCTTCCTGGACCGGGAAAGTTAGGCTGTAGGTTTGGGAATGCCAAGTGTGTGTTTGGGGGCTCCTGTTGGGATGAGCTCACTCCTTTGCACTGACAACTCCTTAGTAGACCCTAAATTAGTACATGGCACTTGCTTTTCATTTGCATTTTCATCTCTGCCGGGCTACTTTATAGTCAAGTACCATTCTTCTGAAATTGGAATTATCTTTGGGTATTGGATCACTTTCCAGGGTGGCGTGATGACTCATTGTTCTGTGACCATCCTTATCTAACACTCAACCCCCTGACTGTAGACCCCACATCATGAGCTTGGTTTAAACAAGGACCATCAGTGAGTTCAGAAACCAGCTGTCTGCTTTCCCTTGCTATATGGGTTTTTCCTTTACAATGGAAAAATACAATTGATCGGTCCTGCAGGCCTGTAAATCATGGAATGCGGTTTTTTGGAATGTGAGTTCTTCTTAGCCTTGCAAAATCATTATCATTGTGGTTAAGTGACACACAGAATAGCAGGTAACAGTTATAACTTTGGGGTATTTTCTTTTCTACAGATTTCACATTAGTCATTTAAGAGCCTAACCTTCTGAGCATTAAAACCAGTGCTTCATAAAACTTCAGATCAAACCGTGGCATCTGAAGAGGAAAAGCATTTGGAATTTGTCCTTAAATTACAGAAAGAAAGAAGAGTGAATGCATGAGGATTGTTTCGTTCCCAAGAATTATGACACAATGCACCAGCTCTGTGGCTTTTTATTCTGATGGGAAAGAAATGAGACCATTGTAAATGACTGCTCAGAATATTTTAGTCCCAGCTCCTCGCCCAGTGCTGCTAAGAACATGGAGAAAGCAATCGAGCCTCAGTCTGAATCTTGGCCCTAGCTGGCCTGTGCAGTCTGCATATAGCCGCAGAGGCCATTCCAGGTGGGAGGAGCCTTCTGTTTCCCAGAGGGATAAACAGAAAACTTAAACACATTTAGTTGAACCAATACAGCACCAAGCAAAATGTTCTACTTATAATTGGTGAAGGACCTCGGAAACAAAAGGTCAGAGTGAGCCCCTGTTGCCTCCTCAGCTATTTGTGACACAATGGCAGGAATCCTCAGCTCTTTATCTATGGCAGCTCTTTATCTATGGCAGTGTGATACTTTATCTAAGGTTTTAAAGTTAATTGATCCCAAGGACCTTTAACTTCTGAGTAGACACACACTAGAATCAGATATGCAAATGGCACAGGAAGAGATAAGTGGTTTCAGGTACTAACTTGGTGGTGATGTGCTGGAAGGGGCTTCAAGGAAGCATCTTATCGATATTACAAAAACTATTGTTGTAGAGAGTAACTTTTTCTAGTGTTTTTTTTTTTTTTTTTTTTTTTTCCCAGAAAATTGAGAACAGCGATGAAGAATCTGGCAGTGTTGAGCTGCAAGGGGGAGAGTTCATGTTTAAGGTCAGGGCTGAGCAGAGGCCTTGAAAAGACTGAAAGGAGATCTCTCCCGTGGGTCGGGAGAGCCAGCAGCAAGGGACAGCATGAGGGTGAGACCAGCTTGCAGTGGGCAGGACTGAAGCAGTGGTTGTGCAAACTTCGGTGGGCCGTGCACATATTGCTCCAGGCACCAGCCCCACCCATGGTCACTCCGATTGGCCCCTGCAGGCCCCATGTTGCCTGATGAGACTTGAACTCCTGGGCTTAGAAGGACCAGTAAGGCCCTCTGTAACCCCTCCATGCTATTCCCTGGCATTTCCTAAATACACTTGGCCTCCGTCTAGGCTTTGATCAGGGACTGACACACAAACGAAGTAATGTCCTGAGTGCTTAGGAACTTGACTTTCTGAGCCCAGGTGCTGCTTTGCTTCTTCCAGTTGTGACCTGTCTGTGCCTCAGTTTCCTCTGTACAGTAGGCGTGGTGTTCAAAAGTGTAGTCAAACTGCATAAGTGTTAGCCGCTGTGGTGGTGGTGGCGATCCTCCTGTCTTTTGAACCCACACGCTCATCCTTTTCCTGAGCGATCTTCATGCTGGATTCCCTGTGGAGGCCGGAAGGAGGGGAGAGCAGACTGTGGCTCGGCATCCTCACTGTGTACCAACCTTGTCGGACAGTGGATTGAATTGCTTCATCCCTGAACCTCAGTTTTCTTACCTGCAGCCAGGCCAGGAAGCCTGCCTGGATACCCACTGATCTGCATAAGAAATAGGCAAATGATGAGAAAAGAAGGAAATTTTTTGCACTTTGATCAAACTGGGGAAAAGCAGCTAGATTGCCTCTGCTGGTCCCACAGAAGCAGTTACAATTTTCTTCAGCTCCAGAGAGGAGTTTTTTTTTTTTTTCCCCCCCTCTGAGGCGCTGGGGATTCGAACCATGGCCCTTGGACATGCTAGGCCAGTGCTCTCCAAAACGAGCTATTTAGCAATTACAATTTTTGGACATGAAGGCCAGGTGATGCACACGTGTAGATGTAGCTGGCTGTGCCTGCGTCCATTCTTAGCATAAGGAAGTTTTTATTCTCAGCATGAGGAAATAGCAGATGCAGAAAAACAGTTATCAGGAAGTTACTTAGAATTTTACAGGGGGCTGGGTTTCAGTTTCCTGATGTAAAAGGAGCAACGTGATGCTCTTCCCATCTCACAGGTGTCGATGAATCCATACCACAGTGTAAGCAGCTGTTCGTCGGTGCCAGGTCCTCTTTATTAGTTGCCATGACAAGTTTTGCCACCTTTATGATAGTTGCGGTGACTTTTTTCCCGGATCCAAATTAGGACACATGCAATGGAGTCAAATGAACTTATTTGTAAATACTTGAAATTGTGATTATCTTTGAATATCTGGAACACATTTTTGTCCAGGTTCTGGTTGTTTTATTACCCTATCACCTTAGAAGGCGGGATACTTGAGGCCAGCACCTATACTGTATTATTTATCTCCGGTTCTCTGAGTCATCAAGCACAGTGCCTTGCTCATGACAGGCATTTGGCAGGTGTTTGACGAATGCACTGAACTAATTTTGAATGGAAAAATAATCAGGCCTGGGGCTGGGGTTGTGGCTCAGTGGTTGAACACTTGCCTAGCATGTGTGAGGCACTGAGAATCCTCAGCACCACATAAAAATAAAACAAAGGTATTGTGTCCATCTACAACTGAAAAAAAAAAAATTTAAAAAAATCAGGCCTGGATTCTCATGTATATGACAATGTTTGTTAAGTGTCTCTATGTCCCAGCTAGCACCTTTCTTCTTCTTTCTTTCTTTTTTTTTTGTGCTGGGGATTGAACCCAGGGTGCTTTACCACTGAGCCACATTCCCTGCCCTTCTTTATTTGGAGACAGGGTCTAAGTTATGTAGGGCCTTACTAAGTTGCTGAGACTGGCCTCAAACTCCTGTTCCTCTTGTCTTCAGCCTCCTGAGTCACTGGGATTCCAGGTGTGTGCTGCCATGCCTGGCACCTTTCTTCTTTTAGTGCTCTTTTCTATTAAAGTGGGAGAGTGATGCTTCGTGTCACCAGGTGGACATTTAGGACAATCCTGGGTTAAAGGAGATTTACTTGTGTTCACCAAGGCTACCAGCTCTTTCACCAGTAGGGAGCACAATACATATCATCAAGAGGCCCTGTTTAATTGGTTATTTCTTTTATGGGTTCAGCATCCTGTTAGGATTTCGGAGTACTTTTAGGGATCAGACGTTTGGATTAGGGATGTTCAACTAGTTAACAACTATGAAATCTGGGAACCAAACTTTTGGACCCAAACATTTTGGATAAAGGCCACTCAACTTGTGTTGAAAGAGTTGGAGAATCTGACCAGCAGTTTAAGTGAACCATCTGGGAGGGAGGAATGGACCTTTGGTTTTGAGGCTTAGGAACAGTACAGGTGATTGACAGGGACTACTTGGTGGCCAGACCTTTAGTAGTGCACACAATGTAGGAAAACTCCTCAAGTAAGATGGGAAATATTCCATTCATGTTGCTTGCTTTTATATTTTGCTCGGTTTACAAAATGATCTGAGATGGCTTATAATGAAAGTGCAAGCCCAATAAAATGAAAATGATTAACGAAGAACCCGGAAGGAAGGGGTAAGAAATGGATTTTAAGGTCCTCTGAGACAGATGGTAACTCCGAGTTTCCTGGCAGCCAGGGTAAGAGAGAAGCTGGGGTCCAACCTGCTGCTGTGGGTTAGTGCAGGGGATTGCTGGAGCGTTTCCCCACCTGGAGCTGGGAGGGATTAGAGAGAGGAGGGCACATCCTTGGGCTGTCAGTCATTGAGGTCCCTTGGCATCATGGCCAAAATTCTGAAACTCCCCCCGAAAGTTGAGCTTTATAATGTTAGACTAGCTTTCTGAAGCCAGTTCTCCTGGAGGTGAGAGTAATGACTGACTGTAATAAAAATTTTCTGTTATCTGCTTGTGAGAGACAATTGTCACTTAAGGGACTTTCCCATGCTTGAGTGAGCAGACCCAGAAGGACAGTTCCCATCTGACCCGTAAGCCCTGTCCACACATTACCCTGAACTCAAGTCTCATGAGCAGGTTCAGAACACATTGGGCAGAGCATGTGCTCACGTGCATGAGGCCCTGGGTTCAATTCCCAGAACCCCCCACCCCATCAATAAAAATAAAAACCGAAAGGGAAGAAGCAAAACACTCCCTGGGGTCCTTTCCACTTGAGACCTGGCCTGTTACTGCAGCCCTGAGTTCCATCTTACCTAGGCTGAGTTACAACTTGGCTGTAAAATACTATACATCTTTCTTCGGAGACCTAATTTTTTTTTCTTTCTTTTTTTTCGGGAGGTGGGGTGGGGGGGGTGATACTTGTTTTTCTGGTAAATCGAGAGAAATCTCCACCTAATCACTTTACTGATAGAGAAGTTAATGGAAGTGAATGTTGGAGTATGAAGCTCCTTTGGGCAAAAAAGAAATAGTTTTAAATTCAGGAAGTTTATGGCTTAAAAAAGGGCTCCCAGGGAGTGTATATCATATATATATTT
Organism: Sciurus carolinensis; assembly: GCF_902686445.1. Lineage (NCBI taxonomy): Eukaryota > Metazoa > Chordata > Mammalia > Rodentia > Sciuridae > Sciurus > Sciurus carolinensis. The sequence continues at coordinate 64,457,620 of NC_062227.1, forward strand.
TTGATGAGTTTTCAATTTTCAACCTGACCTAGCCAATCAAGAGAAAGGAAATACTAAGAGACTTGGGGAAGTGGAAGCGAACATTTCTGCGCCTAGAAGGAGCATCTCACTTCGCCTGGCCCAGCTGTTTCCCTGAGTGACGTCCCTCCTTGGGGCCTGTGAATAGCTGAACTTACAGCCAGGCTCTTGCAATCTGCGCCTTCTCAGTAGAGTTTTTGTTCTGCTGGTTTCATTTGCATTTGGTGTCTGGAGTGCCTGGTCAGGGAAAGAGCCCGTTCTTTGTTTTGGGTAATGAGGGCTGCGGTTTCCAATAAGTATTTCTCGGTTTAACCGGTGTCAAGTGTCATTTGAATAACAAGGGACTGGTGCACATCAGAGCTGGTCCTGCCTGAGCCTCGTGTGCAAATTATATTTTTGCATACCCCTCAATTGGTAGATTAGAGTGACATCAGGAGAAAGAGAACTGCGTTCACACATGGAAATTGATCCCTATTCTGTGCATTTTTATTCTAGGATGGATGGATAGTCCTTTTAAACCCTCTTGTGATGGTTAGTTGGCCTTTGTGGATTACTATATGGAAATGTGCTCTGTGAACCAAGAGAAAGGAAGAGTCGGTATGGAGAGTTTTCTTTTTCTTTTTCTTTTTTTCCCCATTTCATTGTATCTTGCTAGGTGCTTCCTGGAAAGTGGGTGAATTATTCATGATGAAATGGTGTTGTGGGTTTTTTTTTAGATTTGAAGCAAATGTTTAACCCATTTATTAAGTGGCTAGTATTGGTCTGACTATCAGGAAGCTTTGGAACCAACAGGGGCCAATGTGTGGTGTCCCTTTGTTGTTTTTTACACATTGACTTAACTCCTAGCTTTTTGTTTGTTTCTTTTTCTAAATTTTTATTTTCTCAAACTCTGATCATTTGTCTTGGAATTGGGTCTGTGAATGGTTTTCTTTCTTGCCCTTATCTTCCTCCCTTGCGCATCTTATCACATCCCATTGTGTGAGACTGAGTAAGAAGGACCTGGCTTGGGTACAGAGGAGCAGCACAGGCTCAACAGGGTCCTGGGACCCTGCTTTTAAAACACAAAAACCCCTTTTAACTGCTGTCAAGAGTGCACCTCCCTGAAAGTTGTTACTTGTAACTCCACGTGTTGAAGACTTGATGAAAACCAGAAAGTGCACAAAATTGGTCCCTGGGAATGTCTAGCAGAAATTCTATACAGTAAATACAATACATTTTTATTTTAGTGACTTCTCTTAAGTCTCTCTCCTAGGATCAATTCTGACATCGAATTATGCTTTTAAAAACACATAAAATAAATAAAACCCAAGTAAAAATATAATATAGGAAGTTTCATCCTATAGCCGTTGCTGTTTGCTGGTGGCTCAACCTTTGTTCATGTGCTCAAAACCAACTTGTGATTTGATTTCTAAGATCACGGAGGGTGAGGAAGGTCAGAGATGCCATCTCCCAGTGTGGTGAAGGCTGTCCTGGCTTATGTGGCAGTGGCCCTATATTATGAACGCAGGGAACCTTCTCAGAGGACACTTCAGGATGACCTGCACAAGACCACCAGAACCTTCCTCAGGTGTGTTTCCCTTTGTAGTAATGGTGGCGATCAGTGGAGACTATTTACCCTCAAACTAATTGCTGTATACTTCATACGTGTGTGTGTGTGTGTTTGTGTGTGTATGTGTGTATAAATGCATTACTAATGTCAACACGTAGACTTGGTCCTCACTTTGCACAAATTTCATGCTTTAAGCAACTGTGTCCCAACGACACAGTTCCTGTTTCAGTTGCCCAGGTGTTGCCTGAGCTGGGCAAGCGCATGAAGTGCACCCGTGCTGCTGGCGCTTCAGTCCACACGTCATCCCGTAAGTAGCAGATGCACCCCCGCAGCCGGCTGCAGTCACGGTGTGTTCCTGGAATCTCCTAAAGACATCAAAGTGCGTCATCATGTGGCCTTCTTGTCTACCAGGGTACATCCGTGTGACATTTTACAAAATTGTCAAATTGAGAGGGGGTGGGCCAAGAAGATAAAAGTGCAGCTAAGCAGCTAAAAGTGATGATCCTGCAAGTGAGATCAAAGCCTAAGTGGAGTTACTGAAGAAGTCACAGACGGTGAGCCTCTGGTGGTAGGGTCACTGGAGGGACCACGTGTGCAGCAGATGAAGGCGAGGGTCACCTCAGGAACAGGTGGTCGTGAAGGAAAAGGAGCCACCCTAGAGGAAGTGGCGCTGGCCAGATAAATTTCTCATTAAAGGAATATTCAGAGCTATTTCCCAGCAGAGAAAGTGCAGAGGACAAAAGATCATGTGTGTATTCAAATCTAGGGCTCCTAGGGTGCCATTCACTGGTCACTGTAGCCCACAGGTGATATGATGAAATGTCATTAGTGTATGAACAGATAAACGTATGGATAAATATTAAAATGGATTTGCTGGACAATACAGTGGAATATCAAATCATAAAGAAATACTGATATCTGCTGCAGGGTGGAGAATTTTGCTTAGTTAAAGGAAGCCACACACAGAAGGTCACATAGTTTAACATTTTATTTTTGTGAAATATCTGAAACAGGTAAATCCATAGAGACGGGGTATAGATTGGTGGTTGCCAGAGGCTGGGCTGGGGGAAGCTAGAAATTACTGCTTAATGGGTATAAGCAAGGGTACCCCTTACTTTTGGGGTGATGAAAATGTTTTGGAACTAGATAGGAGTGGTTGTACAGATCTGGACGCGCTGAATCCTTCACATTGTTCACCTTAAAATGATATGTGAAGTCACCTCCCACCAAAAACTTACGACATTTTGCCAAAACCTAGAAAAGATGCTGCTTTTTATTATGTGACAAGAAGGCAAGCACTTTTAATAATTATCTTTAATAATTTTTATAAAGAAATATAACACTTTAATTCCAATGTTTTAAATGGCAGAACACTAAATATTTTCCTTTAAGAAGATTCCCCTGTAGATTTGTAACTGACAAAATTTTTAACGTCTTCACAAAAACATTTAAGGGTGGTGGAATAATTGCAACTTTTACTGACTGCTAAGATTGCTTTGCATGAACTCAGTTTGCTTGGTCATTTTTATGATCTTACCATTCTGGGCAAATTGAGGACTACGTGTACACACACGGGAATGCACGAGGGTTAATATGCATCTCCAGTGTATAGAGTGCTGCATCGCGTACCCCCTCTGCCAGTGAGGATTCCGAGATGTGTCTTCTACAGTAGGAAAAAGTATGTTGGTCTTGCCATGAAAAAGCAGAGTAATTGTGTTAGCATGTGAGTTGGTGGGACCTCACCTGCTTCTGGGTAGGGAAGGTAAAGATCAGCAGACCCCAAGGACTAGGTGGAGAGTCTGGGACTTACAAAGTGGTGAACATCAGGACAGTGTGAGGGGATTGGACTAGTAGCCGTGTGGTCAAACCTGGAAGAAATGATGACCCCAGACATGTTCTAGCTTCAGGAAATTTGTTCACAAGGAGAGAACCAGGCTACAGGGCAAAGATGCCTGATACCCAGGAATGCCAAAATAGGCCATGATGCTGTTGTTTAGCATTAATTCACTTGGTGCTGTTTTCAAGGGTCCATGCCATCTCTCTCTCCTTGGCCCCCAGCATGTTTCAGTCTGTGCTTGTGTTACAGTTGGCCTACCATGTGACCCACCAGATGAAGACTTCCACAGGTATCGGAGTGTGGGTTAGTCATTCTGGAGACCCCTTTCCTTGGAAGCGTATAGTAGCAGGTTAATAAACACTTGTTAATGAGCATGACAAAATAAAAAGATCGAGATTTTAATCTATCTTCTATATTGGCCAGGGAATTTATTTTATTTTTTGCTGAGTTTTCTCTCACTCCTCTCTCATTTCTGTTATAAAAATGGTTAGGGGAGAGAGGTAGTGTAGACCGTCATCTGATACCGCGAGTCAGTGTGTTATTGTGAAGCTAACTTAATAATGACAACTCCAGCCCTGAGCTTACACCATAGTTTAACTAAACTAAAAAGTGACGACTCCAAGGTCTCGCCATCCGTGTTGCTTGCGTGTTTTCAAATAGTGCTTTTTGGAAAAGGTAACAGAAAGCCAACCCCTGCGAAATCATCCAGAAGTTCTCATAATCTGTGATGAGACTGAATTACCTTGTAAAATGCACTTCTTTTCCCCCTTTCCAGCCGCCAGCCATCCAGGGTGTTTAGATGTCGGGAACTATCCTGAGAAAAGAAACCTTAGAACATTGCACCAGCTCACAGCTCAGCCAGGCCTGATTTTCCCTGCAGAAAGAAGGTCATTCTTAGGCTGGCTGTGTGTGTCCAGTGAGGGGAGAGACCTTGCCTTCACCTGAGGCCTGGTCCAGGCAGGATACCTGTGTGGGGATGTCCCTGATGCAGAGGTGGCCTGGGATCCCAGGACATTGTCCAGCTCAGCTTTCAGGTCGAGAGCTTGTGTCCAGATTGTGGGAGGACTGTATCCACTGTTACTGTCCCTTGTTACTCCCCCCATTACACACACCCCTTAGGTCTCGCCCCTTCAATTCCAGGCAAGGGTTTTTAATCCCTAGTAGAAGCCTAATTTGTCTGTCATCTGAACCTGACCACTAAATCCAGACTGAGAAGGCAGGAAATGTGTATGTGCTGCAGACGGGGTGGCTACAGCAACTGACATTCGATTTCTTATATTCTGGGAGGCTGGGAGTCCAAGATCCAAGTGTCTGAGTGTTGCTTTCTTCCAAAGCCCCTCTCCTTGGCTTGTAGATGGCCCGTGTCTCCACATGGGCTTCCCTCTGTGCTTCTAAGTTTCCTCCTCTTATAAGGACACTCACTGGATTGGGGTCCACTCTAATCACCCCACTTCAACCTAACTACCTTTTTATAGACCTATCTTCAAACGCAGTCTCATTCTGAGGTGCTGAGGGTCAGGATGTCAGTGTGTGAACTTAGCAGGGACAGTTCAGCTGATGACAGGTAAAGGATTCAAATCAAAACCAAAGGTCAAGTACCTGAATAACGTGGATGGGCGCGAAGGTAGTGCCAGAAAGTGGCTGATGGAGGCAGAGATCTTGTCTAGGTGATGCTCAGAAAGTTGCAGAGGAGACAATCGCGTCGTGGAGGAAAGTTGGAAAGGTGAGCACCCTCCAAAAACAGTGTCTGGGATTAGCTGTCCATGGTGGGATCAGCAGGCACATTGATTTGGTTAGAGCTTGGGTTAATTGGAGGGCACACCAAGTTAACGGGGTACTAAACATTAGGCTGAGAAATTAGTATTTTATTTTGGTAGTCATTTGGGCCATTCACTGAGCAAATAAATATGGCGCCCCTGGGGCTGGGGGTGTGGATCATTGGTAGAGCACCTACTTATTGTGCATGAGACCCTGGACTCAGTCCCTAGCACCACAAAAATAAAAAATGGCGGTGCTGGGGATTGGACTCAGGTCCTTGTGCTTGCAAGGCAAGCACTCTACCAACTGAGCTACCTCCCCAGCCCTAAAAGTGGAGCTCCTTATGGGCCATTGTACAACTGTTTTGTTTTCCATACTGGGGATTGAACCCAGGGGCACTCTACCACTGAGCTGTATCCCCAGCCCTTTTCATTATTATTATTTTTTTTTAATTTTGAGATAGGGTCTAAGTTGTCCAAACTGAGCCGCAATTTAAGATGCTCATGCCTCAGCCTCCCGAGTCGCTGGGATCATGGGTGTTCGCCACAGTGCCTGGCTCTGGCCATACTAATTGAATGAGGGATTGGATTAAAATTTAAGACTACCCAGATTTAAATCCTGGTTTTATCTTATTCACTTGGTCATGTTCATCACGTGACCTAGAGTCTCACTTATGAAAAGTGGATGGTTACCCACATCTCCCTGGCTTGCTGCATGCAGTTGTGCATGGGAATGTTCTAGCACAGTGTCTGTCTCCTCTGGTGACAGAGCACTGCTGTCTGTGGAGGCAGAAGGTTAAAGGAGGACAATTTGGGCACTTTAAAAGATTTTTTTTAAAAAATAGAGGAAAACAGCAAAGATTTTTTAATTCGTTCATTCAGCAACAAGAGTCTGAGAACAGCCGGTGGGTAAGTGCTGGGATTAGTGCAGGACCCTGTGCCCAGCCAGCTTCCGGGCTGGGTGGGGAGGCCCTGCGGAGTGACACGTGCCACCACCCAGGTGTGCTCCCGTGTTCTGCCTGTTGAAGGGGAAGTTTCACAGGGGAGCAGGCGCTTCCACTCAAGTTTGACTTTGTCACCCAGGGAAGAGTGGAGATCTGTGTCACATAGGCATGACGGCAAGTACAGAAGTCCAGAGAGCGGGGAGAGGGTGCGTGGCATGGTTGGAGAGTGACTTTTTCAGTATCTGTCGGACAAGGCGAGGTTTCAGTGGAGGAAGGCAAGACTCTGTTTATAAAGGGGATGGATCATCAGGAACTTTGAGGCTGAGAAGCTTCGCAATGAAATTTGTAGTTCAGGAAGGTTGATCTGATGGCAGTGGGAGATGGTGGGGAGAAGAGGGGAGAGAATTTTAGGGTGATTCTTGTGGTGGTTTTGCTGAGCCTGGGGTCCTGAGCTTGGCCTATAGCTGAAGGAGCCCTGGGAGGGAAAGGTGGCAGAGCTGCTGAGATGGCTGGTATGACGTGACTCTCTCAGGGTGGGGAGGGTCCTGGGTGCTGGGTGTTTAGCTTAGGTGTCCCTGTCAGGGATATTCTTCTGAGGTTGGGGTGGGATGGGAGGGGTGAGCAGAGATGCCCAAGGGACCATGCATGTCCTTTCCTGTAGGTAACTGGACAGTCACAGAGGTCTGGTACCTCATGAGAATGAAAGGACAGGAAATTTACGCACTCCCTTTGTCGGGGGGTTGGCCCTGGAGAGCAGGACTTGAGGTCTGGCATCTAGGGTAGCCGTTGGGATCGTTCACAATGTTTGGACTGCATGTCCAGAAGAGACGGGAGACCCCTCTTCTCCAGGAGCCTATGTGTGGTCAGGTGACCAGCTTGCACTATTTTTGAACTGATGAGGGTCTGGTAATTTTGAGCCCATCAGGACTCTAGAGCCCGAGAGCTTTTGTTCTCACCCAGCCCAGATACCTGGTATGTCCCAGAGGGTAACTGTGCTGTCCCCTGAGTCCCTGAGGGAGGGACCTGCCAAGTCCACCCACAACAGACCTACACTGGGAAAGGAACCTTTGTTTTAGGTTTTGAAGATGGAATTGAGATCGGGTGGCATTTTCTAGCATAACCCAGCCCCTCCTGAGGCTGAGTCTTGTCCACATGCTTTTACTAAACCACAAATTGATTCTGAAGTTACATTTTTTGTTCATATATGTACACACACGTGCATAGGTCGATACTTATAGCTGGGACCAAAAGCATTTCTTGTGCAACCATTATCCTTTTGCCATAGGTATTTTTTAATGACTTGAATATCAGAAAAGCATATACTTAAAAAAAAATACACAAAACTGTCTCCAGACAGAATTCGCATAGCATCTAGTCACCTGTGTACAGTTGAGTGGTTTTACTGTGTTCAGTGCTGTGCAGCTGTTATCATAATTTTGCAGTGTTCTCATTATCCTCAAAAGGAACCCTGTGTCACAAATCCATTGCTCCCCAGTTCTCCCAAGTGCTCCTGTCCTCCTCTCCCTGCAGCCTCCAGTCTGTCTCTCTCTAGATTTGCCTGTCATGGCCATTTCAGATCAATGGCATCAAGCAGCTGGGCTCCTTTGTGGCCAGCTTCTTTCAGTTAGTGCCGTGTTTCCAGGGTTCTCCGTGTTGCAGCACATATCAGTACTTCATTCCTTTTTGTTGGTTGAACAATATTCCCCTGTTCGGGACATAGTGTTGTATAAAATCTTATGGTTTTTGAGGATGGGAGCCATGTGGACAGCTGTAGGGTTTTGCTTATGCATTTGTCAGTTGGTGGACATTTTTTTTTTTTTTTAACTCTTAAGAATAGTGCTGCTGTGACCATTCATGAACATTCTTACATGGGTTTTTTTTTTTTTTTTTTTTTTTTTTTTTTTTTTTTTTTGGTGATTGTTTTCATTTTGCTTGGGTTTATACTTGGAGTTAGCACATGATCCAGCAATTCTGTGTTTGATTGTTGGAGGGCCTGCCGGACTGTTTTCCAAAGTGTCTGTACCATTTTGCATCCCCATTCCCATCAGCAGCCACTGATGGCTCTGGGTTCTCTGCGTCCTCACTGATGGGTGCTTTTTTCCCTCCACCATTTACATGGTACTTGCTTTTATTAAAGATCTTGTATATGTAGTAGTATGTACAGCAGTTGAAAACTCGGTACAGACTGATCTATGATATTTCTGAAAGGAAACCACTCGATGCTCACCATTGTTCAGTGTGCCTTACAAAATTTTTGTCTCTGTAATTGTTTTCCCAGAAAAATTCTAATTGTACATTAAATTTTGTTTTTATAAATGCATAAGTAATTAGAAGCAGTATCTCTTGTGTATTCTTTTAAAATTTTTCATTGTTTCTTTTTAAAATGTTTTTATTAGTACATTATAGTTATACATAATAGTGGGATTTATTTTGACATAGTCATACATGCATAGAATACAATTTTCTCCATTTCAGTACCCAGTGCTGTTGCTCTCTCTCCTCTCCTCCCTCCTCCTGGTCCCCTTCCTATAGTCTACCAGTCTTCCTTCCATTTGTTTATTGTGTCTTTTTAAATTGCCTTGTGGATGGACATAAAAGTAGAATTCACTGTAGTGTATTTTTATATATGTACATAGCATAATTTTGTCAGTTCATTCCACATTTCCTCCCTTTCCCGTCCTTCCTGACTCCTATCAGGCCTCTTCCCCTGCTCCACTGATCCCCTTTCTATTTCAGCAGTGTCTCCCACTCCACCTTTTCCCCTTATTTTGCTCTAGCTTTCACTATGAGAGAAAACATTCCACCCTTTGTCTCTGAGTCTGGCTCACTTCACTTGGCATGAAGTCCGCCAGTTCCATCCATTTACCTGCAAACGCTGTAGTTTCCTTCTTCCTATGACAGAGTAGAACTCCACTCGACATGTGCGTTTGCCTGTTGGCCATTTGGTTTCTGCTACAGATGTTTGTGTTTCTCCCAAAACTCAAGTTGAAAGCCCTGACTCGACAGAACGTGGAACCTTTGGGAGGTGATCAGGTCACGAAGACAGAGCCCTTCTTGATGGGTTTAGTGCCCTCCTGAAAGAGACCCCCGAGACTCATTCACCCTGCTAACAGGCACAGCCAGCAGATGGTTGGCTGTGAACCAGGAAGCTGGCCTTCACCAGAAACCGAATCTCCTGGTGTCTTGGTCTTGATTCGCCAGCCTCCAGAGCAGTTGGTCATAAGCCACCTTGTGTGCGGTAGGTTGTTACAGGAGCCCATATTGGCTAAGGCGGCTCCAAAAGAGGGGAGCTGTGCTGGTATCCTGTGTTCTGTCACGTGCCTGATCGAGTCGCCAGTCAGCTTGGAGTTCAGTGGTGACAGAGCAGAAGGGTGCCTGCCTTTGTGTAGCGTATGGTCCAGCTGCAGCAGACCTGAGAGCTACACATGCAGACATGGCTGCAGATTGCATCAGGGCTGTGGAAGGAAAGGACTTCGAGGGTTGGGGAGGCTTCCTGGTCGGTTTTACTTTCTCTTTGGTCAGGAAAGACCAGTGGAGGGGAGGAGCTTGCCAGAGAAGGTGCTGTGACAGCTGGATGGGCTTCTGCAGCGGAGAAGCACTGTCAGTCTGGGGACCGAAAGACAGACTGTGCGGCTGCTGCCCAGAGCCCGTGGGCAGAGAGGAAGCCCCAGGGCTTGAGGACCAGCCAGTAATTTGGACGTTACTCAGGGTTCAGTGAGGTGTCTAGAGGTGTTTAGCAGAGGGTGGTGGCAAAATGGGTCCAGGGAGGTGGTTGTGAGCAGAGACAGGTCTCAAGGATCCACCCCGTTCTGGGTGGGAGCTGCAGAAGTGACTTGGGCCGGGACTCTCGACTGACTCTCCTACCCGCTGCCTGCACCTCTGCTTGCTTATGTGGTTGGGAGTTGTCTTCTTTAATGTCTTGTGTTTTTTAAAAACATAAGCACAGCCACTGGCAAAGACAAGGCAGAGATTGTCTTTGAGCTTATAGTGCCATGCTTTCTCAAACAACTATCTGAGTGACCCTTTCATAATGAAAATTTATCAACTGCATTAGAAAATGTGTTTTTACAAGTTTCGGATACTCGGGCCAGGGTCTCTGATGGAAGCAGCGTGTCGCCTCTAGTGAGTCTGCTGTCGGGCTGCTTTCGTAGGGTGAAGGTATTTTTTTTTCCCCATGGAATCATTTGGGAGATTTTTTTAAAGGCCTTTATCTTTTTTCTCTTATTTTATGAAATCCAGCCTGTGCTTTTATGTGACATTTGACATGGAAAAAGGAGCCACAGATGTTCTGTGGGGTCACAGATAGGTTCCTGTGGCTGCTACCAAGTGACCACAAGGGTAGCGGTTGAGAAGAGCACAGATTCCATAAGGTCGACCTAGGTTCCCTGGGCTAAATTGAGGTGTCGCTGGGCCATGTCCCTCCTGGAGGTCCAGGCTCCTGGAGGCCCTGCTTTCCTGAGCCCGTCCTGCAGCTGCAGGGGCAGCAGAGCAGCAGCTCTCTGGCCACTTGCCTTGTCATGGCTCCTTCGACCCCCTTCCTCCTGCCTGCCTTGCACTGCAGGAGCTTTGAGATTACACCCTGCCCATCAGGATCGTCCAGGATGATCAGCTGATTAGCAGCCTTAACCCCGGTCGCAGCCTGCACGCCCCTTTCCAGGTCACCTAACATAAGGTCTGGGGACTAGGACCTGGACATTTTGGGGGACCCTTATTCTGCGTTACATAGTGGCAGACAACTTTAGGTTGTTTAATGTTATGAATTTGACTTCTTGGCCTCATTTTTCCCATTTTTACCACCTTCTGAGCACACAGTACATGCTTCAGGTCATGGAGTTGACAGGCCCTCTGGAAATGTGTGTAAGCCCCCACCAGAACTCCGGAATTCATGTGTGTTCACGGTTGAAGTTTTTAAAGCAGTCGTAGGGTAGGTGCAGTTACCTGCTCAAGTTTGGGTTTCTCATGAAAACTGGTTTGTTCAGGAAGCAGAGAGGATTAGCTTGTGTTTTTCTCATTACTGCAGGATATTAAAATACTAAGAGGGACACCTAGGAGTCCAGTACTCCCAAGACAAATTTAAAAGCTTGTCATAACTGTAGAAGTTAATGAGAAATCCTGGATTCTAATGTGCAGCACTTGAGTGGGGAGGAGGCTGTGAGCAGAGTCCAAAGGGCAGGCAGGATTTAGGACCTTCCAAAGAGTACCTGCACTTGCCTCATTTTGCTTAATAACTGCTTCAGCAGAGAGGTGTGTGGTGGGTGTGTGGTAAGACAGTGTTGTAGGGATGGTGGGACCATGAGCCCAGTGGGTATTGATAACTGGGAAGCTTCCGTGAATGTCATTACTAGAGAGTAGGCACCTTTGGTGCAAGCTTGACACTAGAGAGTAGGCACCTTTGGTGCAAGCTTGACATTTTGGATCTTAGAATAGTATTCTCTCCCCTCCTAATAGCTTAGAAAAGTCAGTGTGGTGTTTCTGTGTGGTGGTCCCTGGTACTAACATTGACTGAATGTAAGTTTGGGTTGGAGATTGGGGTTGCTGGAGGAGAAATGTAGATTTAGATCTGATGCTTTTCAGATAACTTGATCATACTCCATCCTGCCAAATTTTCACCCAAAGGACTGTGTCTTTGCTCAGCAGTTGATGTGCCTAACAAAGACCCTGCTATTCCTACAGTGTGCCCCCTTGGGCAGCAGGTAGCTGAGACTGACATTCTGACCAAACACAGTGAACTGCTTGTTGGGTTCTGATACCCACTCGAGACCACACACTTGGGATTGCATTTCTTGCTTGGGGTTGTCTTGTCCTATGGGCATTTTCTGTGAGTTACCAAGTAGATCATAAAAATCACTTCATTTTATGGAAATGAAAATTGGACTTACTGAAATGTTCTTGTTTGTTTAAAAAGCTCAGCAGCATAGAGAGCCATGAATTTTTCTCTGTGCTTTCTTGAACTGTAGTTTTAAGTTAGCTCAAGTTGTCCCAGGTTAGGTTTCTGAGCCCTCTCCAGATCTGTGGCAGCAGAATATAGGGAATTGGGCCTCAGGAATCTGCATTTTAAAACAGCCTGTCTAGGTGAGACTCATTGTGGATTTGAAGCTGCCCTTGGCTTGCACGGCCAACCTAGTGGACTTAATAATGCAGAACAAAGCAAATTTAACTCCTCCTTAAGCCATACTGGCGAGTGCCAGGGTGGGACTGGGCGGCTTTACCAAGCAGAGTATCCTTGGACCCATCTCCAAGTAGAGGATGAAGTAGAGCAAGAGGAGGGGGCTTGGCTTGGCACAGCCGATTCTGCATCTAAACTCATGCCAAGGCTGCTCTGGCCCTGAGTGGAGGGAGCGAGGGTGGGGGAGGCAGGAAGAGTTTGCTGGCCGGAGCTCCCTTCATCTGGATGGGAATCTCAGGCGTGGGAAAGCAGCACAGCCCAGCCCCCACACCCAGGAGAAGGAAGGGCTCAGGAAACATTTAAGGAATGACCTGAGAATTTTAAAACTTAGAATTTCCTAGTCCAAAGCATTTACAGAACCACCTCTTTCTTTCCTGGGCACTTTGTTTTTTTTTTTTTTTTTTCCAGATACATTTCAGCTCAAGGCACCAGACGCTAATTTAAATCGGCACATGTATTATTGAGTATGTAGGAATGTATCCAGGCTCAGTGGCCCTGGAGCAGGAAAAACAGCCCATCCTTATTACCATCTAGAATAATTTATGTTCAAGGTAATGTGCAGTCAGTTTTTTATTAGGTTTGAATTTGACTTGAGTACAGTTTTGAGTTTGGAAGTTAGCTGCATTGCCCTGCACGTTCACCATTATTTATGGGGTAGCAGCCGTTTTTGCTTCGTACTGGGGAGCCATATTGTAGTAGAAGAGGTAAAATTATAACCTAAGGACACCGCTCTGTACGAACGAAAAACCCTGCTCATTACCTCACAGTGTCTTTGGCTGTCTTTCCCCGGGAATGTCTGAAACCATGCCAGCGTGGTTCATGGTCTCCTGCCCCTTTTCCTGGGACATGTGTGAACATTTCCCTTCCTCCTCCTCATGCAGTCAGTGGAAGCCTTGTTCTCAATCTCTGGGCAGCAGCTACCTCTGCTGTATTCAGGTCTTTTTCTCTTTTTTTTTAAACAACTGCTACTCCAAATGAAGAGTGTATGAATGACAGCCCAGCGGAAGGAATGTTCTTGACACACGAGGCTGTGCAGCCCTGACTGTCGGTCTCCCCTAGATAATTGAACTAGCTCTGTACTTCCCTTTTCATTCACGAAATAGTCCAGGAAGCACAGAACTACAGAAAGTTCCAGTGAGCTTTGTGGCTTGGAATTCACATCTGCTGTGTTAGTGAACACACAGATTCGTGCACGAACATATTGTCAGTGTGCAGTGTGCTTCAGTACGTGTGGTGCTCTTATGTGTTATGCATTTGGTTAACAATGTGTGCCTGTTAACTGCCGCTTTTCAAGCGCTTCATGATGCATGTGACATGACGCTGATGCAGAATTTGTGACCTGGAAATGAAAATTGAACTGGTGAACATGTGGCTTTTCTTATTTTTTTTTTTGAAATCTCATTTCCTGGTATTAGAAGTTCTGCTTTGTTAGTGATTGTGCTAATAAAACTTTTTACAAAAGCAAATTGATTTAAAAAAACAAAGCAAACAAACAAACAAAAAAAACACTAGTCCTAAGAACTGTCCTGTCCCTTGCCCAGCCTGCTCATCCGCCCCTCCAGGAACTTTTGCAGCAAATCTTTAACAGTGTCCCCAAACACTTACCCAAGCCATCAGCTGTGAAAGCTGAAGGGGTGCCAGTCTGATTTCTTCATTTCCCAGCTGAGGAAATTGCTGCCACTTCCACCTAAAATAACTGTCACTCAAGAATCCTCTCCCTTGGTCTCGTCAGTGAAGGCCCCCAGGTCCCACTGTCCCAGGGAGCTGATAGCACACTCGGTGCTGCTTCCAGATCACCTTGGGCACCCCAGCCTAACACTGGTTCCTCCTGGGCTCCTAACCTCAGCTACACCTGCTGCCATCTCCCTGGGGCCATATCTCAGCATCTGCTTTGTTTTTGACCTTACAGGGTTTGAGGCAGCATCCTCAAGGCTTTGATGTCCCTGGAGATGTGCTATCTGACTGGCCTTGTCATTTCTCATTGCAGGAAATTCAGTGCTGTTGCCTTTTCTTCAATTCAAGCCCCTTGTCACAGTTGAAAATGCTTTATCTCTAAGCTCTTGAGTTCGGCAGGCTTCCGTTTCTGACCTTACCCTGAAGCTCACCTTTCTGTTGCCTGCACTGTCTTCTTCTCCAGTGGGTCTCATGGGGCAAAGTCATCATAAGCTCTCAGGAGGGCTTGGCCAGTCTCCAGTTGTCTGCTCATCTTTCCCAAGTGCTGGAAACAACGGGGAGGAAGAGGGATGGGATGGATACCTGGATACCTCTCATTGAAAAGGGGATACAGGACATTCTGATTTCCTTCCTGCCCCCAGCCTGCTTCCTTAGTCTTTCTGGAATCTCCCAGACTGGCAGGTGAAATCTGAAATCATGTACCCCGTATTCACCCTGGAGTCCTTCTTGAGCTGCTGTCACAGTGCCTTTGCACCCATGCCACATGCTTCTAACCTCTGATCTACTGATTTGCCCTCCTGGGTGACCCTAGTGTGTTCATCTCTCTACTCCTATTACAGATAATTGCCAGTGAATATCACAAGGGGATGCTTCTGACTTTGACTGGCCAAGCCCTGAACCCCTGAGGTTCAGTCCTCCCAGCTGTGGGTTTGGTCCAGTGGTTCTTAAATTTTACTGCACATTAGAATCACCTAGGAGAGGCTGGAAGCTACCAGTACCTTAGGCTAACACCCAGCAATCCTGATTTCATGGGTCTGTTGTGGGTTTGTTTAAAAGTCAGGTTCTAAGGAGCAGCCAGAGTTGAGAACCAAGGTCTGCTCTCCTCCTGCTCTCTAAGCCCTACATAATTTCACCTTCCTGCTGAGTGTCACCAAGTTCATCCAGCAGGCCACCTGGCAGCCTTCTTAATCCATCTGTAAAGATCTTCCTTCCACCACTTGGTCCCGTGAGGAACCCTCCCTGCTAAGGTCTGCCCCTCCCATCTCTGCATTCCTCTTCCTCACTCTCTTTAGGACCTGCGCCCACCAACCACCTTCTGCCTGTTTGATATCAGCCAGTTTGGACAACCCAAAGGACAATGTCAAGGCCAGGCAGTAAGAATGGAGAGGGGCTGGGGCTGGTGTGAGATGCATGGAGGAGAAGTACAGACGAGGCCTTTTGATTTGCACTGCCGAGGGCTGCAGCTGGAGGAGGGGTGGGTTAGGCGGACCTGAGTTTGAATCCTGGCTCTCCTTCTTTATAGAATGTTACCCTATTGGGGGGTGGTTCTCAGACTGAAATGAGAGCTCTATACAGTATTCTTGGAACAACCCCCATCCATAGGGAGTGTTCAGCAAGCATCTACCCCTTGAAAAGTGTCCCTTCCTACTGTGAAATTCAGGAAGGGTTTCTTTAATTCAGCAGAGGTAAACCACCAACCCCCCATTCCCATCCCTTTGTACTTGGGTGGTCATGTTTTGCTGGGCTGTCTTTGTAAACTGCAGATGATTTGAAGATATGAAGGTTTTTGGAGTTTATATTTGCTGATTGGGTGGTTACGATGTTTCCTGTTTCCTGTCAGGAGATGAAATCATCAACAGGTATTTGTTGGAACTGAATTTAACTGAGGAAGACATGCTGTTTCAGGTATGCGATCTCTTCAGAGTGGAGGGAAGGGAAGAGGATGGTGATGGACAGGTAGAGAGCTGATGACTAAGCATTATGTACTGCTGTTCTCTCAGAGAGAAAGGGTCCCCTGGGTGAGGGTCCTGGATGAGAATTGGGTGTCATTTTAATTTTACCCCTGTTCTTGGAACAAATTAATCTTGTGTTGTTCTCAGGGACAACACACAGAGTTAGACAAGGTGGATTTCGTGCCTTTCTGAACGCCACTGCCTGGAGGTCTCTCTGCACTGAATAGCATCTTGTGTAACTTTCTTCCTAAAGCTTTGCTCAGTTGTGTGTGTTTTTTTTTTTTTTTTTTTTTGGTCTGTGCATTGTACTTCATAATTTCAAAGGTATTTTAAAATTATACCAGTGTGTGAATGTATTCCTGAAAAATGAGATAGTGATCACAAAGTGAAATCACACTAATTTGGTATGTTGTCCCATCCTTCCCTGTTTCCCCAGAGATTAGTCACTCTTACCTAGGTGGTTGGAGTTTGAGACCTTTTCTCTGCCTATCCATACACATATATTTTTCTATAAGTTAGTAGAATTATTTCATCTTAAAAAAAATGAACTGTTTGGGCTTGAAAGAAATTTCAACCCAGGTCTGCTGTCCCTGAGCGCTTAGTTTGATTTAAGCCAGGCAGGTGCTGAAGTTTTGGGTCTGGGTCGCCCTCTAGTGGTGGTTGGCTCTAGTTAACTCTGCATCCTGCCCCAGGCTGGAGTGGAAGTGATGGTTCTGTGCCAACAAGCTGATGACAGGCTAGGCTGTCTTCAGTTGCTGACAAGTGTCTAAAACATAATCTAGTTAGCTCAGGAGTCACTGTTGCCTTTACACACACAGCTTACCCTTTGCAAAAGACTGAGTTTGCAGCAAGTTGTCACAATCAACCACGCTAAGGTACTGCAGAATCCGTGAGCATGCACCTGGGTTATTTATTGTAGGCCATCAAGACAGTTTTAAAATAATGTCCACCACTAAGATGGCTGTTTGCAGTGGCTTACCATTCTTTCCTTTGGACCCTCTGTCACTGGCAGAGTCCCCACATCCTGTCTCCTCTGGATGCTCCATCACCTGGCTCTCTGGGAACACGACTGGCTGCTGCCTGCCGTTTCCCCTACAGTGCCTGCATTCCCACTCCAACCCTCTTTCATTTGCAGCTCATCTGCCTTTCCCCCTCCTTTGAAACCTCAAATCCCTCTGAACCTTATGCCATTGCTGTCCTACCCGTTTGTGCCTCCTTGTTGCTGTCACACCTG
This sequence comes from Sciurus carolinensis, assembly GCF_902686445.1. NCBI lineage: Eukaryota > Metazoa > Chordata > Mammalia > Rodentia > Sciuridae > Sciurus > Sciurus carolinensis. The sequence goes on from NC_062227.1 coordinate 64,474,751, forward strand.
GTCACTGGCCTTCATCCATGCATGGCTCCCTCCCTGTCCGGCTCACTCTGCCACTGCTGTGGAAGCCTCAGTGTGCACTGATGCTTCACCTGTGACCTGGTGTCTTCATGCTGGACCTCTCCAGCCCCTGCAGCATGCCGTGCCTCATTTCAGTGACCCTCTTTGGGTCTTAGCGTCCTGGTTCAGGACCTTGATTTGAAGCCGCCGCCTCCATGATCTTCCATTCCCAGCCTTCCTCCCTGAGACTTCCACTTGGAAATTGAAATTCAGGGCCCAACTGTTCACTGCCCTCATGTGCCCTCAAGGGACTTGACTTTTCTCTGCAACTTAGACTTCACGGTCCCCTCTTATGAACTACCAAACCGCCTTGTGCTATCTGAAGAGACCCCAAGCCTGGTGACGCTCACTTTCCCAGTAGTCACAACTGCGCCTCCTGGGTGCACGTCACATTCATGACCACTTATCCCAGGCAGGGGATCATCGCCCCGTCGGGCATTTCATTACACCTTTCCAGCAATCTCTCCAGTTCTGAGAAAACCATTTCGCGCCTTCTGCTTTCTCGTCAGTTCTCCCATGCTTCTTCCCCTTCCTAGCTGATGGTTTTGCTTTTTGTCTCATGGAGGGAAAGAAACCAGTTGGTCTGGCGGCCTCCTCTGCTGACCTCCAGCTCTTCCGGCTGCCTGTCCCTGCAGCAGCGGGAGCTGGAAGCTTTGCCGCTGGCCTCAGGCCATCCCCCCTCCCTTGGTGTCTTCTCCCACTGCCTCAGAGCTGTCACTCTGCAGCTGACTTCTCTCCCCTGCATCATTAATGTCTCCTTTTCTTCTGGATCCTTAGAAATGGCCTAGTAGTAGGCCTTAGAACATTTCTCTTTAAAGCTTTCCTTCAAAACGCTGCCCCTCCTCAGCCCCCATTCCCGTTTTTGCCTCCACAGCCCGAAGTGACCCGGGGACAGCAGATCCACCCCCTACACCACCTGCTTTCTAGTCTTATACTGTCTGTTGCCACCCGGATGACTGGGGTGATCATTTGTCACTTCTGAATCCAGGGGGTTGTTACCCAGATGAGATACCAGACACCAGTCTCATTTATCCATCTGTGGCTGTGGCTGGTTGTAAATTTCTTCTTATCCCAAACTTAATAGGTGAAAGACCCCTTGCTCTGCAGCAGCTTTGATGGGGCTGGATAGGAGTTTATATGTCCAGTTGCCCGTGTTGGGGCTTCTGAGTAAAGCATACAGATGCATTGGCAACGTGAAGGTTTGCATCCAGAAAGGGCAGTTTCCATAATATTAAACCATGAAATGGAGCCTGAGTCCTATTCCTTTCCCCTCTCCCATTGGTTACTGGCTTTCTCAGGGGACCGCGTGTAACAGGAAGGGCGCACTGGCTCCTGGCCGTGCCTTTCCCTCTCGGGTGGTGGCAAGGACTCACTCTTGCTGTTACATGTGTTGGGATTTTCAGTCCCCTTCCTGCCTGTGCACTGTCTCAGCACATTGAAATGCCCAGAGCGTAAGGTGAAGCCTCCCTCGGACGCAGAGGGCAGTGGTGGCTTTTGTTTCTCCTGGTCGAGCGTGGCCTTTGGATGGCCGAGAGCGCACACTGTACTGTTAATGATTTCCTACCTACAGTAACTGCTGTGCTGAAAACGTCGAATACAGTGCGGTTAGTTCCAAGCTATGAAGCGCCCGTCACGCATGCATAACAGGCTTCTGGTTGGGAGACCAGGGGGCTTGGTAGGGGATGGGACCATCCAGTGTTTGTTTTCAAAACAGTTAAAAATCCAGATGACGCATATGAAAGACTTTTAAAAAAATAACCTTGTGCTTTATCATGTTATTTAACATTTATACATGTTGTTGATCCAGCCGGATTGCTGATAGAGAATGCCCTCCAAAAGCGGCCTGGCTGGTTGGTTGTGGCTTGTTACACAGAAGCGTAACTGAGGACCAGCCTTGGCTGTCGCTGCTCACCCTGCTTAGTTCTTGACAGTTCTCGGTGAGGAGAGGGGAACAGAGCAGTGGGTTCACCCCAGTAACAGAGTCATCCCCATTTGGCTTCAGTGCATGAACTGCACTGAACTTTGACACAGCTGGGTCTTCATGCCTTGGGATCGGATGGCAGTGTGGAAGCACACTGTGGATCCGCCTGCCTCCTCCTCATGTGGTCCTCTTCTGTTCCACTAGAACAGAGTGCCAACCTGTTCCATTTTCCTTCTGGCCCTTCTGAGTTAGGGAAGAATTTAAGAACTCGTGGAGGTGGTGACTAGCAAATGACTTCATTCGACTGCCTGCAAAAGGCATCCTTGATAAAATAATGTGAGAATTGCTGCAGATGACAGGGCTTCCTTGATAAACTCTTGTGAGATTTGCTGCCAGACATGGCTCTCGGTTCCCCGTCAGTCCAGGACTTATCTGTCCGTCTGTGACTCTGATGTGGTAGGATTGGTTGTGTATTAGCAGAGCTGCTGTTGATACGATACACGCACAAGGCTGTTCACCAGTTTGTCCTGCCTGAACTTCCATTTCCTATTGCTCCATGTATAGGAATTCAGCCTGTGTAGTTCAAGAAGCACCAGGGTTGATGTCCTCAATGAAAACTATAGAACCAGGATAGCCTGAACAAGTTTCTAAGTCCTGTCCACCTGTATAATGTATTTTAAACTGTGGGTAACCGTTGTATGTTTAATTTGAATTCAAGGGTAATACTACGCTCAACCTGGCAAAAATGCAGTTGCTCCAAGTGCAACTGAGTAATGCTTAGTGGCTTTCAAAAAGCAGCCTTTGGCTGGGCATGGTGACACATGCCTGTAATCCCAGCAACTTGGCAGCCTGAGACGGGAGGATCGAAAATTAAAGGCCAGCCTCAGCAAGGCCCTGTTTCAAAATTTAAAAAAAGGGCTGGTGATGTGGCTCAGTGGTAAAGTGCTCCAGGGTTCAATCCCCAGTATGAAAACAAACAAAAAAGGCAGCTTTACCTTTCAGCCTCATCCCAACTGGCCCAGGTTGAGCATCGCTAATCTGAAATTCCAGGATTCCAAATGTTCCAAACTGAAATTTTTTGAGTGCTGACATTATACCACAGGGGGCAGAAATTCCATACCATGAAACTGTTTTATGTACAAAATTATTTAAAATATTGTATAAAATTATCTTTGGGCTGTGTGTGTAAGGTGTATGTGAGCATAAAATGAATTTTGGGTTTAGACTTGGGTCCCATCCCCAAGATATCTCATTGTGTATGGGCAAAAATTCCCAAATCCAAAAAATTTCAAAATCTGAAATGCTTTTGGTCCCATACATTTGGGATAAGGGATAATTAACCTATATTACCATATCACTTGAAAGTTTGGGCTGAGTCTGTGGTTCAGAGGTAGGGCGCTTGCCTGCCATGCACGAGGCCTGGGTTCGATATCTAACCTTACAAAAAAGGTGGGGAAAAAAGAAGTTGTGGGCTTTTGAAGTGGTGTTTTTGTTTGTTTGTTTGTTTTGTTTTGTTTTGTTTTTTGGCCAGCCATTGGAAAGGGGATTGGTAAAGGAAGACCAGTGAAACTTCCTTAGGATGACTTAAATGTGGAGTTACCACATACAAATGGATGCAGAGGACCATGTATTGAAATGATTGGATTCCTTTGCAGGGCAGAGGTCAGCCTGGCACACAGTGCCATGGAAAAGCAACAGTGTTGCTGTTGGGTGCAACATAAGGAGGCACTTAAGGGTCTTTACTTTTGAAGCTTCTGTTGCAAGGTCCAGCAGATTGTTCCAGCAGCTCTTAGTAGGTTAATTGACCTGTCACCTTCCCAGTTTCCTCACTGGCAAGGTTGTGTGAGGATAGGACTGAGTTGTGCCATTCAGTGAATTGGTGAAGTACGGTGCTTGGCAGATGGTAGGTAGCCCGGCCCAGCTGCCTTTCCGACCTTGGAGGACCTCAGCCTGTCAAGGACTTTGAACCGAGCAGCCAACATTATTCCTGAGTTTTCTGGTTTTGTTGTTTTTGAAGGGTATGAGAGTGTGCGTGTTGGATTTTAATCATAAAAACCAAAGGCTTTTGTTTATGAAAAATGTCAAAACAGAGTTAAAAGGCAGCAGATAGAAAGCAATTTTAATACGTGATAGTTTGGAGGCTTCGTGGATCAACAGATCAGACAAGTCAATTAGGAAATCACTAAACTCAGATAGGAAATGTTGGCTAACTCATCCTTAGGAGATTAATACTGACTTTAAAAACTTGAGTATGTGTCCCAAAACTGGCCGGAGAAGTGTGTTCTCCTTGCAGATTTCAGTTACCCCAGCGTGTGGCCTCTCCTCTTCCCGGCCTGGCCCAGGGTGCCGAGGAAGCCTCTCTCAGTGAGCTGGTGGACGGGTGTGAGTAATGGCTACGCCTGGGACCTCTTCTGCTTCGTTTGGGAGAGTTTGTTTTGACCCTAGTGGGATTCTTAACGTTTTTTAGTACTTAAATATATGTTGCCGTTTAATATCTTCTAAGTTTTGGAGAAAAGAGATCATTAGGAGAGCTTGCTTCTAAAACCTTTGTGCCTGCTGTTTCCACTTTTTCCCGATTGTGCAGCTCCAGAATTAACATGGGGTTCTCTGTAACCCCACTGAATCTTGCCCTGGGAGGTGAGCGGCCCCACCCTTTATAGATGGGGTTGAGGCACAGAGGAGTGTGGACTCGTTCAGTTACTATGCTGGACTGAGTCCTGGGGCAGAACTTGAACCCAAATCCTTTGACCTCAGCTCCTAGACTCTTTGCATTCTCATGTTTGGGGGACCAGGACTGGGGAGGAGGATACGTAGTATTTGAATAAAGAGCAAAACTCCTAAATTGTCAGTTAATTTTTCTTACTGTACTAATACAAGGCAGCAAACCCTACACTGCCCTCCACCCCACCCCCACCCCACCACGGGCACCGCACTGCCCTGCCCTGTGGGGCTCTGGGGCGTTGAGAAGCCCCTGTGTGCACACACGCTGTGCCAGTCCTTGTCCTGAGCGCTCCAGGGGGAGACTGTGCGCTCCTGGAACCCAGACTCCGCATGCTGGCCCCATCCCTCCCCATCCTGCTGACAGATGAAAACGTGAGAACCAAAAACTGGGCTTGTGTTCTTGTAACCTGGCTGGCGTCTGTCACCCAAGGCAATTAAAGCAATTCCATTTCCTAAGTGAAAAATCAATTTCTTTTTATTTTTCCCCTCCTCTTTCCCCCACCTTCTTTCCTTCTTTACTCTAGGGTTGTTGTGCCCTTTCAATCCTCAGTGTAGGGGCTTCCCTGGTTTTGGAATCGCCTCCTTCTGTATTTGTCTGCTTGCAGGCAAGGCCTGGCCTCCTCGCTTGTCTGCTGTCACTCCCGTCTGGATGCCCAGCCTGAGGAAGCCCTGGTCCAGTGTGTGGGGAGGGAACAAATGGGGAGATGTGAAGGCCTAGCCACTGGGAGTGAGGTGGGATGGGTCGAGGGTGTCGCAGGTCACCCAGCATCCTGGGATCTAGTGCCTCAACCTCATGCTGTAGCTTAGCAGCAGTCTCTCTTCTCTGGAGAATGCGACTCCACCATGCAGTTTGTTGAGCGTTTGTGCCTCTTCTGAGAGCCAAGGACACGTTGCATTTGTGTGCCTCCCTGGTCTGGTTAGCCCTTCAATCTGACTGTAAGTTTACAGTCAGATCAAAGACATGGAGGCCATCCGACTTTGCAAAGAGGTGAAAATGACTTTCTGCCTTTCTAGAAGCTGTGATAGTTCAGACTGAAATTCCAAGTTATGATCTGAGGCGTTTGACAAACAGTAACCTTTGGCATACTTGGCCACAGCTAACCTCTTTCTAGTAAATTCCCCACTGGTTTTTGGCTTTTCTTGTGGAATTAACACATTTACAAAGTTCTCTTCATTGGTATTCCTGGTGCGTGGACGAGAATATTCTTCACATTGATTTGTGGGATTGTTTTGTCTTTGGGTCACATATTTGAGGAAAGCCAATGCCAGATGGGGTATGGAAAGAACAAAAGTGGGTCTCCCATGAGGAGGTCCAGGTCATTTGGACAGTCACTGAAGCAGTCCCTGAAGAAGGCTCTGGCTTCTTTTCAGCTCATTGATGTCAGTGCCCCTGGTGTGGTTGACCAGGAAGCTGAACGCTTGCTCCTCCCTGTGGCTGAGTACAGTTACCACTAGTGCAAACCGTGAATTCCTGCTTCTACAAAGGAATCAAAAGGAAAATTAAAAATGTAAACTCAGTTTGAAACTTTTTGTTTCTTAGAGGTAAAGCAAGAAAATAAGAACAGTTCTCATGCTGAGGGCATTTCATGTGTTGTTATTGTGGATGTTAATAACAATTTTGGCTCTCTGTGGGAAGCAGTTTCATACATTTAATGAGCTGGCAAAGAAAGTGCTTCAGGGAGGATTGTTTGTTCTACCTGAGCAGGGAAAGTGGCATTTCAAGTAAGAATCCCCCTGCATGTCCTGCCACTGGGTTGAAATAATATCTTCTAAATTTAGCTTCAGATCAACTTTTAATTACAAATCATCTGCTTGTTTGGAGACTGGCACAAACCCTAGTTATTTACTAAGTGCTCTGGCAAACACACATTCATTTACTCAATGCTCTGGCAAACACATGTTCATTTACTAAGTACCCTGGTTCCCCAAGATTGGAAATGGGCTTGGGGTGAGGCATGGATGACACAAAGAGGGTGCAATGGGGTTCTTTATCTTCAAGGTACTTTTGTTTGACATGCAGGAACCAAGAGGCTGACAAGGAAGAATCTGGAAACTACTATGATTGCAGTGGATGTTCACAAAAGAGGACCTTGAGTACAGTTGGAGTAGTAGGGGAAAGGGTGATCAAGGAAGAGAGATTTAAGTAAGACTTTTCAGTTTAAGATCAATGGAAAAAAGTATTCTAGAAGGACCAAGAAAAGCCAAGGAAGTTGGGCATTGAGATTTGGGAGAGACTATTCCAGACCCAGCATTGCTCTGTAACTTTCCTTTGGGCATATTTTGTGCTTCGTTGACTCCTTCAAAGTATACAACCCCAAACTGAACATGTTCTTCCGCAAATGGCCTAGTCAGTGTTGTAGGCACCAACCAATAGGTTTCACCACTAAAATGGAATAATACCCTGATTTTCCTAATTCAGAGAAAAAATCAAGAAATGTATGTTTTATAAAACATTTAAAGAATTTCTCCTGTATATTTTATTTTGAGCTTTTATGCCATATAGGTTGAATTAAAGGGTAACAAGGTAGTCTGGCAAAAACACCATTAAGTGTGATTGAGCAACAGCTGGCTTTCAAATAGCAGCGAGCAGCCCCTGGAGCGCCATGAAAGTCCCACTTGAGGGCTGTGTGTTCCCCTCAAGCCTGGGAACTGTACTCTGGTATCCTGTGACTTATGGGTCACGTGACTTCTGTGACTTGGCTTCTTATCATAGGAAATTGGACAACCACCACCAGGTGACAGGCCCAGTGCACCTGAGACACTTTAGGATGGAGCTCGATTCTCAAAGGCCTGACTTGCAGGAAGTTGCTGGAGGGACTGCGAGGGCCCCAGCTCTGTGAGGAGGGGGGGGGCACAGTGGGCAGTGGTTTGGTAGCTGGGAAAGCCCTTAAAGTCCAGGGAGAAGACTCAGCCCTCAGTCTCCAGTCCCCATTCCTCAGAGGCAGCCTCTTTCATCCCTGGTTCTTTCAGCTTTTATCTACAAATCTCCAAAACATGATTTTGTTGCTACCACTTGGCTTTCTGGACTTGATTTCCACTTTTGAAAGTGAAGGATTCGTGTGCTCATCCACACGTGCTGGACCCTTCCACATCCAGTGTGGACCTCCTGCAGTGTGGGTTGGGTCAGTTTTCTGGGGTCCCCTTGTGGCAACTTTGTGACCGCTCTTGGCACAGGACCAGGCAGGACAGACACCGCGATTACTTTTCCTGCCCAGCTCTGCCTCTTCCTGTCCCCAGCTCCTCGCAGTTGTCTCGTGTCCTCTTAGTACCTGCTCCCCTCTAGATGTTGCCTTGGCTTGTGTTTGTGAAGAGTCTATCTTAGGGCTTCTGCGGAGATCTGGTCTGGACAGTGCCCTTGGCTCCCTGTACCCATCCTGGGCTCTCCTACCCCCGTGCTGAGCACTCCCTTGACCTCTTGTTGATGCCAGAGTCTGTTGGATGATCTGAGGAACAGAAGAGGGATGATTCCAACCCTGCCCATCAAGAAGGGTCTTGGCTGACACCTTGATTACAAAAGGCAGGTTAACAAGAGGAAGTCAAAGCATGATCGTGGTTTTATGTGACACAAGAGCCTTCAGCGTGAAGACCCGGAGGCCCAGAGTGAGCTGCCTATGTTCGTGCTCAGGTTCAGCAGCACAGGGACGGCTGTATAGAATGTGCTTGAACTGAGGGTCTGAGCTCATGGAAACAGACCCGGGGGTTCCCAGCAAGGCCTGCTGTCCAGGTCCTTTGTGGTCCCTCCGAGGCAGCATCCCTGAGTGTGGGGCAGGACCCCTCTGGGATGAGGGTCCTAGTTTCTTTGTGGTCGGTTGTTGCATAGAAAGGCATGGGAGAAGGTCAGAGTTGTATTTTTAGGTTGTATGGCTGGCTTTGGGGAGAGGGGCTGCAGTTTCTATGGTTGCCTTAGGGATGGGGAAATCTCGTTTCTGTGGCTCGCCTGGTGGGAGACTGAGGGGTGAGGGACACTTTGCCTCCAAGACCCTCACTTTGGGGATTTTCTGAGCCCCATAGCTCCTTCTTAGTTTCTGTATGTTGGTAGTTGAGTGGTGCTTGTTTACTCCATTCTAATCTATTTTTATCTCATTAAGTAAATAGGATCCACAAAATTGATGTCATAACCACAGACTGAGTGACTTGCATTTTGACAAATGCTGGGCTGGGCGGCCACTTAGAGAGATGCCATGTAGTCTTGCTGGCACTTTCTTTCCCTCTCCCCCGCCATTAGCATGGGCACAGGTGCACATCTGATGCTCTGCTACATATCTAACCTTAAAGCAAGCCATCTTACTTATATTTTTTAATAAATTACTAAATAATGGGGGAAATAAGCATCTTTACCCATCCCTCCTTGATGGGAGGACAGGAGTGTCTTAGCTCCATCCACTGAAACAGTACTGTGGACTGGGTGGCTTACACACACACACACACACACACACATATATTTCTCCTGACTGGAGGCTGGGAAGTTCACGATCAAGGTGCTGGGAGATTGGTGTCTGGGTGGGGCATGGCTTCTGGTTCACAGGTGACCGTCTTCTCACAATAGCAAAAGCAGGCTCTGCCATGTCCTTTCATAAGGGCGTGAATCCCATTCGTGAGGACTTCACCTCATGACCTGCTCACCTTCACCTCCCAAAGGCTTGACCTCCTAATACCATCACCTCGTGGGTTGGGATTCTCACAAGGAATTTGGGGTATTGTGCAGAGCAGGCTGGCCCTCTGAGTTACTCCAGCACACATATGACAGCAGTTCTCAGGCTGTGCCTAGACCTTTGTTGCTCCGTTTTTGCCTTGAGCTGCTCCATTTCCAGTTCTAGTGCTGAGGTGGAATGACTCCACACTGTGTGTGTACAAGTAAACAACCACCATCTGCCTGGCCCAACCATGAGGCATAAACCCATAAATTAGTCATGCTAATAAGAATGACCAGGGCCAAGGCGGTAGCTCAGGGGCAGAGCACTTGCCTAGCATATGTGAGCCACTGGGTTTAATCCTCAGCACCACATAAAAATAAATAAAATAAAGATATCATGTCCTACAACTTTAAAAAAAAAAATAAGAATAACCACCCATGAACTTATCAAATGAGTCAGGAGCATATGGGCATATCAGACTCTTGGGGGAAAAACCAGGCCCTTGAGCTTAATGAACACGCCAGGCCACCAAATGATGCAGCCCCCTCACCTGAGATCCAGAAAAGGAGGGGCTTGAGACTGAACATGGCAGTACCTTGACCCCATCACCTGGTCACCTATCATGAGCCTTGCCCAGGAAAATCACCACAGGATAAACCTCTGAATCTGTCCTCGGACGTTAGCAGAGTGTGGTTTCTCCTGCCTGTGATGACCACACAGGTTCTGCTCCAAGCCCATGTCCCAGATGTGAGACTGCCACCGTCTGGGTCTGGACCTTGGCCTAGAGTAAGTTCCTGTGCTTTGATAGCTCCGGTCCCTGAACGGGTACTTTGGTTCCTAATCTTATCTGACCACCTACAGTGACTGCGTTCCTATCTGCTCTCAGCTCAGCCTCCTGAACCCCTCTGGCTGCCTTAACCTGTAACGTATGTATATTGTATATGAAATTGTACAATGTGTGACTTGAGTGTTGTAGATATTAGAAATTAAGATTGGGATAAAAGAACTTGTGTTTGCTTGGCTCATGACTACCACATGACCCACAAGTACTCCGTGAACTGCCACCGATGATCAATAAATTGTGACGTTATGGAAAGACAAACGTGCTTGGTCTCTGTTAGTGACATAGCACGCTCATGACAGGTGGACACACATGATCAGTCCTGACCCCTTGAGGTTAGGGGTCATGAGGCTGACAATAGGATGCCCCTTATGCCACTAATTCCGTGAGGACCACACTGGCTCATTTCACAGGCAGTCACCTCAGCCCTGAGGCCACTGTTCGCTCCTTCTCTGTGCGTTCTCTTCTCAGTCTGCCTTCCCGTGACCTGACAGCCTACAAAGCTAAAGTTCTCCTTATTTTCGTTCACTTAATATACTTGGCCATTTAGCAGTGCAGCTGAAACTTGTATTCTTTTTGCAAGTTGAGAGATCATCATTTTTCTGACTGCTACACCTCCTCTAGGAGAGGACTGGGGAAAAGCCATGATAGAATTCCTAATTTGTCCTCTTTTGCCCTGGAGACCCTCAGATACGCTTGTGTCAGCACCCTCTGTTATATGTTTTGGGGGACATATTTTCCTGAAGCTTTGTTTCGATGACGTGGAGAGAAAATAGTGCTGATATACTCGGGATAACCTATCCTATCAGTTTTTGGTTGTTAAAAGTAAAACGGAGGGCTGGGGAGATAGCTCAGTTGGTGGAGTGCTTGCCTTGCAAGCACAAGGCCCTGGGTTCGATCCCCAACACCACAAAAAAAAAAAAAAAAAAAAAAAAGTAAAATGGAGAAAGTGAGAAAGCCATGGTGATGGTTAGGGACAGATGACGGGTCAAGGAGGCCTTTTGTCTACGTTGCTTGGTGATAAAGTCAGGGCCTGGTGGCTGAGCCACACAGATCTGCTGAGTGGAGATGGCTGTGCCTGAGGAGCCAGCTTCAGAACAGCTGTGCTCACACATCTGTCTCCCTGCTATGCTCCAGGGGGGAAGCTTCTGAAACCCTGGCAAGAGCGAGGCTGTAGCTGAGTGTGTGGTGGGGCGGGGGCGGAGCAAGGCCAGGCTGGCAAGTTATGCAGATGGGATGGGGCTGCCCAACTTGGACTTGAAGTTTTCTGTGGAGTGGGGTGTTATCCCACTGATACTCGGCAGTGTTGCCAGTAAACTCTGGTTCAGTGCCCCTTACGCTAGTTGAGGGCAAGAGCAGAGGCAGGTTGCAGCTGGGAGGCCATGGGGACCATCCTGGTGAGAGGTGGGGACAGGAGCTTGGACAGTGGCTGGAGCAGTGAAGTGCCGTGTCCAGCTGCAGAGTACACGGAGCGTGCAGTCTTGCAGCTGCCGGCGGATGAAGTACGAGGGCAGGTGGTGCCAGGGGATTCCGTTGCAAAGCCTAGCTCAAGGAAGTGCTCAAGTCTTGCCCGGCAATTTGCTGCTTGATTAAAATCACTGCTGAGGCTTGTAAAAGCCCAGCGTTTGCCCACCGAAGGGCCATCAGCACGAAGAAATACACAGTGTACTCCCATATCATATTTAAAAAAATGTGAATTAGTACTGCCTGTTATAAAAATCCCAATCAGATTGGTTCCTCTGTGTGGTCACAATGGATTCTTCTGTCCGTTTTTGAGCGAGGGCTTCCTGGCTGTCTCTAGTGGTATGTTCTCAGGGTTTTTCTCTGAGGAGCAATGCCTTCCGCATGTAATCCATCCTTTTTGTCACACAGTTCTGCTGAATTAAACCTTTGTGCTGGCCTGAGCCACTCTCTCCACTGGAGAAAAAAATAGGTGCAATGCCCTTTGTGCTGAGTTGTTGCTTATTTTTCTGAGGTTATTGGAGGCCTCGGAGGATGTGCCCAGGATTTCATTCTGTGTCTGATGACTGCAGTGACACAGCTCTGGTGGGAGCGACGGGGAAGAGCGTGCCTGCTGCAGGGCGACACCCCTGTGGTTGAGGCCTGGCTCCCCGTTGCGAGGGGCTCTTAGGCCTGTTGGTTCACTTCCTGAGCCTGTTTCCTCAAGCATGGGAGGATGGTGGTCTCACTTTCCTCACTGGTCGGTGGCAAGATGTGCCTCAGTAGGCACCCTGCAGCACAGGACAGTGGCCACTGCTCTTTGGTTCCTGTTAATTAGCAAGGGGTGGGGCTGTGTTAGCAAGATCGGAGATGTCCCTCTCCCTGCTAATGGGGCTGTCACCTTACAGGGGATGTGGAAGAGTATTTTTAAGTGTCATTTACTGTGTCTCAACAGTGAAGTTTCAGGAGAAACAAGATATTATTCAGAATAGAAAACAGGAACTCTTATTCAGTATTGTCATGGAGAGGTCAGTATGATTTGATGGGATGGGATTTTTAAAAAGGCATCTTGAGTTACACAATAAAAGTAACTTCTAAAACACATAGAGGGGTAGAATGGAAACAAAATGAATTATTGACCCCTTTGAAAAGCAATTTTTTTTTTTTTTTTTAAATAGCTAACTTTTCTCTGATTCTGAACACAGAACTTTGGTACAAATAATTGTGATTCTATGAAGTTCTGTTTACCCCTTTAGGTTAGTGTTATGAATAATGTATTATGTGATGAGTGATACGAATATGCATATGTGCACAGGGTATGAGGGTGCACACACTTATCTATGTAAACTATAGATATGTGTATATGTATAAATCTAATCTATCTAAATCTCTACCTAACCTACCCAAGTCAACCATTTAGACTGAATGTAGCTAATATTAATATGTGAATAATTTCCCTGGCCTGTCCCCAGTTTTCACATTTCAAATGAAACGAGAAATGATCTTGGAGCCCGTGTCCATGGGTGGCAACCGGCCCAGCTCTTACATTCCAAGCCGCCATCCTGAAGCTCACGGGCTGTGAAAGCAGCGCCACCTGCCTTGTGGACACCGAGGAGGAGGTTACTGTCACGGCATATTTCAGATAAATGCTGTGGAACAGGAGCCTGTGCACGTAGTCTTTTTCTTTCCCCTAGGAAATGTCTAATTGAATTTGAATGCCTAATTATAAATTCTGACTTAATGCAGTGTAATTTTCTTCCGTTTTCAGAAAGAGTATCTTGTATCTTCCTACTGGGGTGTTTAGGTAGCTGGTGTTCACAGAGAGTCCTGTGACATTTTGGGGCCTGGCACATGGGCTCATGCATGTTCCAAACCTGAGCAGCAGCTTGAAAGTTAAGCAGCTTGAAAGAAGTCTTCAGAATCTTACCTTGTGCTGTGTTTTGTAGAAACCACCTTTAATATATTCCTCATTACTGGCTTAACATTTATGTGTTCAGAGAAAGATCTTTCCACTTTCCATTTTAATGTTGATATTTAAGGAACACTTAGGCCCAGATCTTGTAGACTCCGGAAATGAGAATTTAATTTCCCATCTCGTGTGGCAATGAAAGGAGTCTGAAGATTGAAGTCACAGATCTCACTTTTCACTGTCTTTTTCTTTTTCTTTTTTCTTTTTTCTTTTTTTTTTTAAACTCAATTTAAGAAGAGTGTTTATCTCAGAGGTTTGTTGATTACCAGGTCACGTGTCTCTGGGTGCTGGCAGAATCTTTACAGGAGACCTAAGCCTGTGATCGGACTGGTATTGAAACCTTGTTGGAGACAAGGCAGCATGCAGGAGACACGGCCTGGTTAGGGGTCTCCTGGCTCCCAGTCTTGACTTAAAGGGGGCCACAGTTGTCAATATCCTCTGAGTCCCAGGCACTGCCCCAGCTACTTCACTAGCATCAATCACCCCTCCTGGCAGCCCTCCTGGACACATACAAGGGACAATTATATACTACATCACTGATCTGGTAACTGGATTTAATAGGCCCAGGGTCACATAGCTATCCATCTTTCATGATGTCATTTGACTTAGGCTTGTTATGAGCTGCTCAGCCTGTTCTTCCAAAAGGCTTGGGATATACTAGCCATAGTATCCATGGTATTACCAGAAATTTCTGTAATTCACATAAATATATTTGCAAAGGGGCTATTTGGTTTGCTTGTTTTTCCTTATCTGCAGTAATGGCCACAGACTCCAATGCTGGTCAATAGCCATGCAGTCTGTTTAAAGACAGCAAAGTATGCCAACCAGAGAGAGTGAGCTTGCAGCAGGAGATTCTTGCCCTAGGAACGCCATGACCTGTCCCCACCACCTCAGCCCTGCCCTATTCGGTGTTCAGAGACTCAGACTATGGATGGGATGGAGAGTGGACTGTGGCAACAGGAAGTAGAGTTAACCTTTTCTGCTAATGGTCCCTGTAAAGGCATGGCAGTGTGAAAGATGGACCAAAGGGTTTCTACAGCTGCCCAAGAAAGGGGAAGAGGGACCAAGGGCCAGTGCTGGGACTCAGCAGATATCAGTCTCACTAGGCCACAAAGCACTAGGTTTTCTCACATCTAAGAAAGAAGGGACTTGGTTAATACTAAACAGAAATAGGCATTTTCCCTGTGGTCTGATAGCTCCCCAAAATGTTACTTCAAGTATTATTAAGCCATTGCTTTCCATTTAGATAGAAATAGCAGACACTTCAGTTAGTATTTTGTTGTTGTAATGGTATCTCAGATCTCTTGTTTCTGTCTCTTGGACCAAAACAGAAAACAGTCTACCTTAAATAATATTTCATAACTATGATTATATGTGGAGAGAAGCACCTCTTTTTTTTTTTTTTTTTTTTTTAACTTTCCCTTTGAACCTTTAGGGAGTCTTATTAATCTCTTTGAAGCTCCTGGGCTTCTGAGAGGAGGTTGCTCTAGCCCTAGTGGGAAGCCACCTAGAATGGGAGTCAGGAAAATGTAGTTGAAGGTCCCAGTCCTGGGGTCACAGGTGGACCAGGAAAGGGTAGATTTGGAGTTGTGAAGACAGCAAATAATCAGACCCTGTGTCCTCCTAGGTAATTGCATCTGGAATCAAATTGTACCATGTTCTAATAAAACTTATATTTTACTGTGGATGGTATATCATGGGCATTGACATATCAATAGAGTTGCATATCATTTTTCTTGACAGATCAAATTCTGGAGCTGGACTGCCTGTCTTCAGATGCCAGCTGAGCTACTCATTTAATGACTTGGGCAACATTTTCCTCTTTTACAAAATCTACCAAGTTGTAAGGATGAAATGATAAAATGTCAAAGTATTGGCACTTCATCCAGCTGACAGTGCCTGGTAATTAGGATAGTAATGTTAATTACTGGACCTGACTTTACCAATCGTATTAGATGGATGTCTTGGGAATTCTTTTCTCCCTTGATGGATATTGTTTTGGATACATCTTTGCCTTCTTGCCTGAGATCTGTTAAATAGGTTTTAGAAGTGGTCAGAATCTCCACCACCCAAGGCTATTTCCCCACACTGCCTTTTAGAAATGCTGTATCAATTTTTAGTTGTCCTCCTAACAGAGTACCCGACAATAACATTGTCACCAGTTCTAAGTGTTGTTATTCTTCTTCTTTCTTGAAAATCAGGTGGTTTGAAAAAAAAAATACTATTGTTTTTTGTTTGCATGCATTCATTAGTGAGCGTGAGAGTTTTTTTTCTTAGACTCACTTGGAAACAGTTCTGCTTTGTGACCAATAGTGTGGGCCTCTTCCTGGCTTGTTCACCAAGGTCAACCTTCTCACTCCCTCTGGGTGTGTTTTTCACCCTGGAGATTGTGGGTAGGCATAGTAGTTGACCTCACGGGACTGCTCTGAGAGATGACGGGGAAGTCTAAGTCAGTACCGGACTTTTGGTGGATGCTCAGTTTGCCTTAGTGTCTTTAGCTATTTGGTGTGTTCTTTCTCGGGAAAGGGCATAAGGGAGCAGAGGAGGGGACGCTGGAGTGAGGTGTTGAGAGGTGGAGCAGTGAGTGCCCAAGTCCAGCATGGTGTGGATACGGGGGGATGGAAGTGCTTGGTCATTTCTGGATCAAGGTTGCCATGAACCTTAACATTGTCTAAGATGATGCAGGCTTTGGGTCAAAGAGGAAAATAGTGACCCAGATTCCCTATCCCCTGAGAAGAAAGGATGGGTGCTGGGGTGCTGAGTGCCCTTAGGTAATATGGCAAGGAGAACTCTTTCTGACATGAAGGCATGATGGAAGGTTCCAGCATAGGATTCAGCCCTGACCCTGGAAAGTGCCTCCCTGGGCCTGTCATCTGTGCAGAGCCTAGCTTTGGTCTTGACCAGGATGCAGTAGGAGCCGTTGAATAAGAATGAAGACTTGGTGAGGGAGGCTGGGGCGAAGGAGGGCTAAGCCTGGGTTTTGTGGGCAGGTGACCTGTGCTGTCACTGGTGTCATGCTCTGAAGGGCCCAGTGCTTGGTCTAAAACCGTGCTCTCAACATCTCGGATTTTTAGTGATTGTTGAACACGTGCTCACATTTTCATTTTGCACTGGGTCCGCAGATTCTGTATGAGTCCTGAGAGATTGTGTTGAGCAGATGTGGGCAGGAGAACTGCCCAGGCATGTGGTGGGAGACAGGCCTGAGAAGATGCTTGGGCGGCCTGGCTGAGAACTCTGAAGACAGCCCTTGCAGGTGGGGGCTCAGGATGGTGCAGGAGCCTGAGCACTGGGAGATTTCTCTAGGTTAAAAATAGAATTATTTCAAAACAGGGAAAGATTGCAAGAAGGTATTTGGGCTGGTTTTGGTTCTGTACAGGATTTCCCCATGATGAGGTGCTGCTGATGTTTTGGGTTGGACAGTTCTCTATTGCAGGAGGCTGTGCCTGGTGGCATGTTCCAGTGGCTCTTGCACACTGGATGCCAGTAGCACATCACCCCCATTGTGACGATAAAAACTATCTCTAGATAGTGCCAAGTTTTCCTCCTGGAGGGGGGGCAGTGTTGAGAGCATGGTTCTAGAACGATCTGAACTGTCTTGCCTCTGCCTCCTGCAGCCACTTGAGTTTGGAGAAGATTCTTAAATCTCTTCCTAAGCCTCAGCATTTCTGTCTAAGAACTATGATGGTTATTAATACCACCACTCTTAAGTGTGCTCAATTTTGCATAAATGTCAGGAACTGTTAAAATTCTTAATTTTTGCTAATTTGAGACATGAAAGTGCACGTGATTCCAATTTGAATATTGTAATGAGGCTAGGTCAGGTTTCTATATGTGTGTTTGCTCATGATGTATTTTGGGGTTGATACTTCTCGCCTTTTGTCCAGTTGTCTTGTTCTGGCCCTATTTGGAGGTTAGAAGGAATGCCCTTTTGATGGCTGTGGCCTCTCTTTGCTGAGCTTTTCCTTTGCTCTTCTTCTCAGGCCTGTCTCACTGTCTTCTGCAACCCCAGGCCCTTTCTGTGCTCCAGCTGTGCACTGCAGAAGGGCTGGTCAGGAATGAGGTTTGCTGGTCCAGCAGTGTGCCCAGTGACGGGTGAGGGCCTGGGAGTCCCCCCTGCCTTTCCCCTGTCATCACCCATCCAGAGAATGTTTTACTCCTGTTATCTTTTATACTGTCGTCATGCTTAATTAATTGGTCACTGTAATCCTGTTTTCTCTTTCTGAGTCAGGCAGGACTCCAGTAACAAGCTGCACTGGTGGCTTATGCAACACAAATGCACCCCTACAGATCTGGAGGCCAGAGGCCTGGGACAAGGTGCTGGATGGGTCATTTCTCCAGGGCCTCCATCCTTGGCTGGCAGATGGCTGCCTTCTCCTTGGTTCTCATGTGAATTTACTTTGTACCCACCTGTGGCCCTGGTGTCCCTCTGTGGGTCCACATTTCCTCTGATAAGTACTCTGGTCAGGTGGGGTTAGGGCCACAGTATGGCCTCATTTTAACCTAATCCTCCCTTTTTAAAGACTCTGTCTCCAAATGTAGTCACATTCTGAGAGACCGAGGGTTAGGGCTGCAAAGAATGCATTTTTAAAAAATTTTAATCATAGATGGACACAATACCTTTCTTTATTTCCTTACTTTAATGTGGTGCTGAGGATCCACCCCAGTGCCTCACGTGTGTGAGGCATGTGCTCCACCACTGGAACGACAACGCCAGCCCCAATGAATGCATTTTGAGTGGATGCAATTCAGCCAGTAACTTCAGCTTAACTTTAAGCTTTTTGTGAGAATGAACCAAAGTAGAGGCTATTGACTTTTTCTTAGAGCCAATCCATGGTTTCGGTGTCTTCGCCTTCCATTATTTGATTGCCCTAAGAAGCCAGTGAGACTTGAAATGTGACTTGGCTGAATGACTGGCCTCACACCTGGGTGGAGCCGATCGGATGGTATTTGTCTTGATGGAAACATCGCAGATCCTTTTTCCTGAGAAATTCACTGCCAGCCAGATGTTTTCGTGAGCTGAAAGTGGCAGAGAGGAAACGTTTGCACAGGGTAGAGATGCAATGTTACAAGGGTTCCTTTAAGACAGTGTGTACCTCTAAGTATTTACCCAAGGTGGAGGGACATGGACAACTGATACTATCTCAGCTAGAGTTTTCTGGGCCTAATTCATTGCATTTCTGGAAAGGTAACTGCAGGCCTCTGTGAGTCCACACTTGGGGGTGTCCAGGTGGAAGTTTCCCTAGGCTTCTGTGCTATGACATGATCCCACAGCAGAGAAGGACTTTTCCACACAGAAGCAACCCTGTTGTCACTGTCCTGGGAGCTGAGTTAAAATTCCTCTCCTTTGACTTTGCCACCCACTGGTGCAAAGTTGTGTGGTCACAGCCAAGGTTTTTGCATACTCTTCAGAGCTAGCCGATGCCTTTGAGTGTTCCCGGGTCTCCTCACCATTAGCAACTAGTGTGTCCCTTGATGAGACATCTCGCCTTTAAGAAACTACTACTACTGGGTAAGATGGGGAGAATGGTTCACCTTCCTCTGCAACCTTTTCAAACTCTGAACTCATCCCTGTCATAACAGTTTTGTAATAATTGAGATTCTTTTTGGGGGGCAGCACAGGGGATGGAACCCAGGGCCTCAGGCATGCTGGGCAAGCACTGTACCACTAAGCCACACCCCATGCTGTACCTCAAGATTCTTTAACATAGGGGACCTAGTTTTCTTTTTTCTTTTTTCTCTTTTTGCAGGATTGTGTATGAACCTCAGAGTTGTGAACATTACTATTTAGGAGCCAGTCTAAAAGGGCCTGATTAGTATTCTTAAATGAAGATGGTACTTTGGGAAATAAATTATGAAAATGAGTGCATTTAAAAGCACATGAGTCCCATGACATGAAAGCTGTGACTTTCTTCTCTCCTGAAGGGGGTGAGGGATGAGTGTCTGCTCCTCCAGGTGTGCAGTGGGGAGGGGAGCATTACTTATGGTGGGTTCTTAGGAGTTCTAGGTGGTTAGTCTGGTTGAGAGCTTCTTTTCTGGTATTGAATGCTGAGAATTGTTTGGGCTGTTTTTTGAAGGGAGGTGTGTTTTCTTTTAGGTTTTATGATGTTTCATTTTTGGCCCACTAAAAGAACTCGGTGAAGATTTCAATAGAATTAGACCAACAGCAAAGCCTTCCAAATCCTACCAAGGGCAGATTGGAACCTTTAAGTACTTAGAATGCCGGCATTCATTTGCCTGTGCCATCAACCCTCCTGCTTTTGATACATTGTAACTTGTATGATTTGCAACTTTTGTTTCCAGTGTTTAGAAGGAGAAAATTAAAAGCACCATGATTTGGGATGACAAAAAGCATTTTAGGTTGGAGAGAGCTGGATTGCATCAAAGTTGCTTGCCAAGGAGCAGGCCAGGAGGAGGACAGCCCTCTGCTGGAGAGGGGTACCGAGTGCTCCTTCAGACAACCTTCTGTGAGCTGCAGCGTGTGGTCTCAGGGTGGACCTACTTGCTCCAGTGGCTATGGCTGCCTGGCAGCCTGGCCAGGGCACCGTTTTCCATGGGGTGGGGACTTGCTCCTGTGGGGTGTTGTGCTGAGTCACACCCCCACCTGCTGTGATCTTGCCTCACCCCCTATTGCTACCCCAGGTGAGTTAGTGGGAATCCTTGATGCTTCCTCCTGGAAGCAGACTTTAAACTTTGATTCCACTGGGAATTCAGGCCCCATCTCAGCCAGGTAGAGAGATTGGAATTTCACCTATTTCTTTTTTTAAAAAAAAGACCTCTACAGGGGATGTCATCACTTTCCTGTTAGCATCTAGTGACTGACAGCCTTGACTTTGGGGAATCCTTCCTTTGCCAAACACGCATTCCTTAGGTGCTCACCTGAGGAGATTCTTAAGCTTTTGCCTGATGATGGCTCTTGCAGGGCACCCTAGAGTGGGACTATGGGGACCACCCCTGGAGGGTGGTGCTATACTTGCTGGCTGACCTTGTCTAGCCCCTTTTCTTCTCTTCTTCTGCCGGTCTTTGTTCTGGGTCTTTCCTTTCAGTGCTGTCTGTTTCCCTCATCGGTGTTGGGCATTTCCACCTTGACTCTTCATCGTGTGTCATGGTGAGTTTCAAGAGGTCTGGGTGAGTGGTAGTCATTCTGAAATTTAAATCTCTTGAGCATCGTAGATAATGTTTGTCAAGTGGGGGATCTGCCAGTTCAGAGGCAGCGTGAAAACACAGAAGTCACCGTAGCCCAGTGTCACAGTGTGGTCCTGAAGGCTGAGGCCAGTGAGCAGACTATGCAGTAGGTGTGTTCGAGTGTGTGCACACATGCAGGGTACCTGGAGAAGGCTTGCTGATGGCTCAAGGAGTGCTGGACACCTGGGGGCAGGTACAGGTTGTCACTTATTTGACTGGATTTAGCAGTGATCCATGGGGTCAGAGCAAGAAGGAGGGGTAGTGCTCAGGGGAAAGGCTGGATTGATAGTGAGCAGCACTCTCCAATTGTCTTCACTGGTCAGGACCAGAAGGGACTGTGATTATTACAGCAGGCAGGGGAACAATATGAATGTATTTATATATTTGATGAAATGGAGTTTCAAATAATACTTACCATAAGATAGGCAGAAGAATCATTGAGGTTTGGCAAAAATTGGATGTGATAAAGCAATTCTACCTCCCATGAAAGCAAGTTAATTTCTTATTATGAAAGTGTAGTCCATGGCATTTGGAAAAATAAAAATTAAAATAACTCAGACATGATAGAAAATTATACTCACAGTAAAATATTCCCTCCTCCCATCACTAAAGTAACCTGTTAACATCATGGTGTGTTTTTTCACACAGACTAGTTCTTGACCAGAATGGCTGAGGAGCAGCAAGGCCCTGGAACAAGAGGGACGAGGGGAACAGTGGAGCTGCCCAGTGTTTTGCATGGATCCAGTGCGCTGGCTCTTCCTGGCATTGCTGGCTCCCAGAGCCAGTGTTCAGGGCTGGGATGGAAACAGAGATCGGGGAGTTGTCTGAATTTGCAAGTTTGTTTGTGCTTCCCGGCATTCCATCCCTTTTCCCTGGGGAGAAGGGAGTGAGCCTTATCTTGCAGAAAAGTCCAGCACAGCCCAGTTCAAATGTGAAATCTTAAATATGTGTGCAGGCAGCCTGTTGGGCTCCGTGATACTTCCTTGTTTATTTTAATGGAACATTGTTTCTCATGTTTTATTAGTGCTTCAGAATCACCTGGAGGTCCATAGATGTAGATTGCTAGCCCTTGGCCCCAGGGATTCTGATTCTAGAGGTCTGGGGCAGGGCCTGAAAAATCTGCATTTCCAGCAAGTCACTGGCTGAGGCTGGTAGTCAGGGGTCCGTGCTCTGAGAACCACTGATCTACCCATCTAGGTGTCCAGAAAATTGGTACTCCAGGAGAAGTCTCTGGACCCATCCTGGGGCGTCTTAGCACATCTTCTGCCACAGATCCTTGCACTGTCCACTGTTGGAAATCCCAGGATGGGTATCAGCCTTCTGTGGCTGCTGACAGCCATCTGTGTGACTAATGCTTCTTTGGAGCTTGGTGGGGGAGGGGAGTGAGGTGAACAGGCCAGGTGTGGGAGGGACCTGGCTGCAGGGCCTGACACCTGGTCCCAAGCTCAGTCACCCAGACTTATCTGTGGAGTGGCCACAGTGTAAGATTTGTCCTGGGGTGAAACATTCCTTCATGTCTTTCCACAACCTCTCATTTGATGTTTTTTTTTTTTTTTTTTTTTAATCACCCTTTTAACTGCAATAGGCTCTTTGTAGATGAATCTAAAGAACAACAGAAACTTTGTAAAGAGGTACAGATGTGCCCCAGAGCTGCAGTTGGAGAGCTTTATGTTGGAGGTGGGAAGGGGCTGACATTTGTGAGGCCTGGGTGTGTGTGTGAAGATTGAAAGGAATAGCAACTCAGGGAGCTTTGTGAAACATGGATGGTTGCAACCAAGTGCATTCAAATCAAATGTTAACTCCAAGTTCTAGAAGGAAACAGTGTGTAGAGGCTGATAGATAAAAGTGAGTAAAATATTTGATAGAAACCCTGAAATGGTCTTTAAAAAGAGATACTTTGACCTTCTTTAATTTGGTACCAGGAATTGAACTTAACCATGGAGCCACATCCCAGTCCTTCTCATTTTTAATTTTGAAACAGGGTCTCAATAAGTTGCTGAGATTGGCTTTTAACTTGCAATCCTCCTGCCTCAGCCTTCTGAGTTGCTGGGATTACAGGCATGTGCTACTGTGCTGGGCAAGAATACTTTAACGTTCTTGTTTCTTTTTCCTCTCAGAGCATCCTGTTGCCGGGAACCCAACATTTGTCATTTTAGTTTTGGTATTTCTTAGTTCTACATCTCTTTTGAGGCCATACACATGCACATAGTAATAGTGATTGTCTTGTGGTTTGAAAAAGGCTAGATAACTTGACTTTGATAGTTTTAAGTTAAAGAAAAAAAACACTCCAATTAGGAATCAACTGAAATTCTTTAGTCTTGGTTATATTATATGAGGAAACTGGAAAAAATTATTTGATAAATTACTATTTTGCTTTTTAAAAAAAATGCATGCTTCAGAACACAAGGCAAGTCCCAGATAAACTAGGGAATAGAGCTTTTCAGAGTCGATTCTTGTAGTTGAATTGTTGATATGAGTTTGTCTTTGTCATAAAATGGCATTGCTGTGTGACGGGGCTATCACATTTGCACATTTTAAGGAGTGCAACTGTAGAAGCGGTGACCCTGCCCACCATGAAACCGGTACATAGAGCATGTTTGCCTCCACTAAAGAAGCTGTCTCTGATGTAAGGCATCTAGTAGATGAATGCAAGGTGACCACAACTCATGGTGTGCAGTCAGCTGCTGGTTTTCAGCCACAGAGGTGACAGAAGTAAGTGAGAAATTAGGATGGATTCAAAGCTACACTTGCCTTGGGAGTCTCTGGTCAAGCACAACTGTCATTCAGGACACCCTGGAATCTGCTGTCCTGGGGTGAATCCCACAGTGCTCCTCTGTCTGTGATACTGGGCCTTGTAGCTTCTGGATGTTTTGATGAGACGGCTTGTCCTCTGAGCAGGTTTGTCTTCATGCTTTTCCCATTTGACGAGTCTTGTTTCCTGCATTTCACTTCAGCCTGTGGGACTTGAGCTGGGCTTCAGCCACTTCTTGCTTCCTTGTTAGTCCTTCCCTTTGGGTTTTTATTTCATAAAACTATTCTTAAAACCACTCATCGTAGCAGAAAATGTTGGTGTTCTTCCTAAGAATTTTAAACATCTCCTGCAGAGTGGGTTAGGCACTGTAAATCGTTTTTGGAATGAGATTTGGAATGAGAATAGCAATAATAAATATCCCCAAATGCTGTCGACAGATGCTCGTATTTCATTTTTTTTGGTTGTTGCATTCATGGTCATTTAAAATTGATTGCAAGTAGGAAGCATTCTGATTTGTGAATAATCTTTTGTTTTCACTGTTCTGTAAATGGGAGTGTAATTATCATTCCTGTGCTTTGTCCGAGAGATATCACACACATGCATATGTAAAATGAGGTGTGATCTTACACAATTTCTCTTTGAGTTTTCGGCTTCTCCTGTGCAGGTCTTCAAATCACAACGTCTCCAAGTTGGGAAGGGACTGGGCCCATCTGGTTCATTTTCCTCCCCCGTTGATATTTCTGGCGGGCTGCTGCCTGTGCTCTCTGACCAGTGAGAACTGACCAGCTACCCGATCAGCCCCGCCCCCTGCAGCCTCATCACAGAATTGATTTTGCTTCTGCTCCCATCCCAGTTCCTTCCTGCTAGAAGAATTTGCCTTTTTTTTTTTTTTTTTTTTTAATCAGGTTAAGTATTCCTAAGTCATTCTTCATGTGACTTGTGGTTTTTGCTTATTACCTATCCTGGCTACTTAACTTTTTATTTATTTTTTTGAATTATTAGTACATCTAGATGGTTTTAATGTCAAAGAATAAAGAAAACAGTGTAGTGAAAGTCTCATTCTCTTTTCCAGCCACCCCTGTCCCCATCAATCAGCACTTGCCCACAGAATCAGACAATGTTCCCAAGTTTCTCATGTCCTTATGAAGTTTACATTATGTACTTACAAATATTTGTGCGCACACACCCCTTTTAATACAAAGGCTGGCACACCTTGCAGAACATTCTCTGTTTTATTTCATGTGACAGTCCATCTTGGGATTTCAAGTCTGTATGTACAGAACATCATTCCTATGTTTGCTTAGTGTGCTCTCATATGGATTGTCCTGTTTACTTAAAAAACAAAGCAAAACAGTCTCCCTCCTAGTCATGCTCCTTGGGTTTGAACATTATGCTAACCTAGGGCACGGAATGATAACATCCCTGACTGTGGACTTGTAATAACGTAAGTGATTTATACTGCCCTATTGCTCATTCATATTGAACTTGAGGTTAAAATATGCCCTAGGTTTCCCCCCACTTCTCATGACTCTCTTGTCTCTCTCCCATCCTGCCCTTCTCCACTTACAGGGCAGCCAAGTGCCCACACCACTACAGAACTCCCCTCCTGTGCCATTTGGCCCATCACCTGGTCTGATGAGATCTTTCTGGATTCTGATTTGGTCATCGGACATCTTACCCAGCTGTGTATATCAGCCACAAATTGGATTAGCCTGCCATCAAAATCCTCATCCAAGTTTTTTTGGCTCAGAGCATTGCACAGGATGGATCTAATCATAGAGCCCTATGACATAACCCCCTGAAATCTCCCTGGAGTTTCCTAATGATTATACTTTGGATAGGAGTCAGTACCTGGGTACAACTAAGTCCCAACCAGCTTTACTATGGGTTTAGGATCATCTTGTCTGGAAAAACGTTAGTGTGGTGTTTGGTGTTGCTAGCTAGCTGACTGAAGTCTGCATACAGGAGGTGAACTGTGGTAAGCTGCGTATCCTGGTGCTACTAACCTTACCAGACAAGGAAATAAGTTTGTCTGCAAATCGTATTCTTGGCAAACCTTGGGTATACCTTATCCTCATTTTCCAAATGCTCACAGGCTACGTAATCATTCTTTCCTGCTCTGCTTAGATTGATGTCATTTCTTCACTCTCCTGCAATATTTGGGTGCCCAGCTCTCTGCCAGGGTTTGGGAGGACTGTGTTGAGTGAGGGGAGGGTGCTTAGTGGTTCACTGGCTGAATGGTTGCACATGCGCCCTGACCCTGTCACTTTCTGTGAGCTGTTGTCCAACCTCTGTGCTCCAGAGCTTCCTGCTTGGGCAGGACAACTAATTTAAAGAGCATTGAGAGCAGGAGCAGGAGAGCAGTCGGGCACCGTGGAGGTTGTGGCAGAAGGACTTACCTGGTCTTGAGCCCTGGAAAGACTTTTCAGAAAATGTAACAGTGAGGTTGATACCTCGGGGACAGGCAGGCCATCTGAGGAGAAGTAGTGAAGAGGTGGCACTGGCAGAGGCCTAGCTATCATGAGCCCAGTCTGTGTAATTTACGTGGCAGCAATGGCAGTGGGGGGGCACAGCCCAGAGACCCCAAGGAACTAGGAGAGCACCTGATGACTGAACTCTGCTATTGGTTCTATCATATCATACCCCACGGTGCTGGGGAGAAACTGCCATTCAGGGCAGGCAGGAGTGTCCCTGTGTGTTTGAGTCCTCAGGTTAAACCTTGGTTCCAAGCACAGGCTGGCCAGGATTAGCCTGCCATCAAGTTACGATTGGCTTACAGAGCGAGGATGCTAGTCATTAGTCCTGGGCCTTCACATCCACCGTTTTCTCTGTAAAATCTGTAGCTTGACACTCGTCTGAGCTTCTTAGGAGCTTTGTTCGCATGTAGTTGGGCTGAGATGCAGGGGCCTGCTGACGCATCTTCCTGATCCTTCTTGATGAGTTTTAGCTCTGAGTCCACAGAATTCCCCCTGGCATTCCTGCCAGAGCCTCGAGAGCTGGCCTCTCCACTTCCTTTTATTCAAGCTGCATGTTCTGTCCAAAACCCAGACTTCATGTTATTGCTAAAGGTCAGACTTACGTCTGCCATGAAAAATCTCGAATTTTAGATCCTGAGCTATGATTTTTGGCTTTCAACAAAGTGCCATTGTTTGTTATGACCATTTTTAGAACTGTAAACACAAGATAATTCTCATCTTAGTGATCTTGGAGGAATTTAAAAATGTTTCCTGTCTTATGATTAGAAGTTCAGAACAAAAGAACCCTTGATAAATGGATTCTTTGAAGCCCTGTTACAGGGAGTTTGACCAACTACTCTGGTAAAATGAGAATTTTTAATTAGCGGAAGAGAGTAACCGTGTCCTTTGTGCAGGAACACTTGCCAGCTCATTCATTTCATGGCCCCTACTCAGTGACAGCCTCCTCTCTTCCCCATAATCGCTGAACTACTGTGGAATCTTGGCATGAGTAGACTTAATGTTTCTAATTGAGAGTCACTCAAAATCTCTCCACGTGTGGAAGAATTTGCATTCTTGCTAAGGCAGTATTTGGGTCATGGGAGATGTGTGCATGTTTCTTGAGGTGAGACTGAGCCCAGCCACCACCTGTTCCTAACTCCTCAACCTCCTGTTGGCCTGAGCCCACCTTTGTACCCATCTCTTCTCCATGGAGGTAGGTTATGGGTGAAATGGGATGTGGAATAGTGATATCTGCCAGGGGCTCAGGATAACCACCTGGAGTACCATGACTCTGCTACTCAAAAGCTAGTGACAAAGGCACCCCGTGTTGCCTCTTGCAGGGAGGATTGTCACATGAGCACTTTGAAGGCATGGGTCGGTACAGGTGTAGTTCCCGCATGACTCAATGCAAGCCCTGCAGCACTGACACTGGATGGGCTGCAATCTCAGGAGCATTCCGGGGCAGATCCGCTGAAATTTGTCTCCCACAGCCAACCACGTTCCTGGAACAGGAGGGTGTGACTGCAGCAGGACTGCCAGCCCCTTCCTGGGCACGGGCAGCTGTCAGAAGGCCACCTTTCTCCCGCCATCTTGCAGCTTGCTTCTCACACCTGTGACCCTGGTGGGTCCCCCTCATAGGTTCCAGGAAGTAGCTGTCAGGCAGGCCCACTGTGGTTCCTTCATCCTTTCTCAGCTAACTTGAGTTTTACTTCTGTTTTCTTATGGGCACTTTCCCTCTGAGTACTTTCCAGAATGTCAACAGTTCTCTTAAAGGGATCAGGAGCCCTGGCTGGGGATTTTACCTCTTCCTTGCTTTCTGTGAATACTGTATGAGATTTAGCAGACTTGTTAGGGTTTTGGCCTGTGCTGGACTCATCAGAAAGTCCTCAGGTTTTGTTACACTTCATTAAGCCACCTTTACCACTCTTTCTATATTTGTAATGTGGTTTTAAAAATGTCTAGATGCAGGAACACTGTACTGTGCTACACAATTTTGAATAACTAGACTTTACAACAACTAATCTATAGGTACTGAATTGGCATGCCAGTGTTTAATAATGCAGGGGACATATTGATCCTAGAACATGTGGTTACAGAGAATCTGTCTCATTTCCAGGGAGCGGAATTCCACAAGGCAGCTCTTCTGACATGCTCTAAGTCATCACTGGGTTAAGCATGGAGAATCTTCTCTTGCTCCCTTTTTGGCTTCCTTTTCTACCTTCCTTCCTTCTGTAAGAGGTTGTTCACATCCTGCTATGTTCTTTCATTAAGTTAATGCCCTTAGCAGCATAGTTCCAGTAGATCTTTCTAGATTGTGCTTGTATCTGTGCTATCCAATATGGCTTCCACTAGGCCTGTGTGGCTACTGACTGGTGTTTCCATAAAACAGACTTTTAATTTTTATTTTAATTAAATGAAAACAGCCTCATGTGGCTCCCTGACTCCACAGTGCAGCCGTAGAGTACAGTTGAAGAAATGTCTTACCTGTGATGGGGGTAAGGCCACAATGGCCTATTAAGTGTGGGTATAAAAAGTCAGGCTAAAGGAGGGCCCAGGACATGGAGCCAGCTCCCACACTGGTTTTCATTTCTGATTCTGACGAGCTCCAGTTCGACTTCTCACTGCTTCTTGTACATCTCCACTTGCACGTTGGAAAGATCATTTCAAATTCAAGAAGCCCAAGTTCCTTATTTCCCTTAGCTCAACACGCACTCTTCTTCCCTCGCCTTCCGGCAGCTAAGCACATCAGCCTCCCCGAGCCCTGACACAGCCGGCTTCCATGGGTTCCTTTTCTCTGCCTTGCAGGCCAGTTTGCCCAAACCATGGTGTTTTCCCAGAGTGACTCAGGAACCAGTCCTGTCCTCCACCCCAGAACCTTCATGCTTATCTGCCAGGTGCATAACAGACTGCAGAATTACTATCCCTGTCCTCTCTCAGGGCTCACTACCTTCAGCGTGCCCTCTGCCCCAATTGCTGAGTTGCTTAGTAGGTCTGCCCTGAACCACCTGGAGGATGACACCTGCTTCCCTGCATGCCTGCCCCTCCCAGGGTGTCCACTTTTTCTTCTTCATCTGAAACTTTGTTCCTCACCTTTTCTCATTCTTACAGACCCTGATCAAATATTTAACTCACCTGGAGTTTCCCCAACTTTCCAGCTTATTTCCCTCTCCCTGTCCCTCCCATGTACAGTCATTTTTTCCTCTTCTGGGTTCCTGTAGAATATTACTGATCACTGTTATCAGATATTTTCTATCATATTTCAGTTACTTGTTATACATATTTGTATTAGTCTGGTTTTCATTACTGTAATAAATATGTAAGATAATCAACTTATAAAGAGAAAAGGTTTATTTTGGCTCACAGTTTGAGATTTCAGTTCATGGCCTATTGGCCCCATCACTTTGGGCCTGTGGCAGCAGAACATCATGGTGGGTGCACTAGCAGAGCAGATCCATTCCTGTCATGGCTGGGAAATAGAGGGAGAGGAAGGGGTGCGCTGGATCCCGTTACCCCTCTTGAGGCTACACTCCCAATGACCTAAGTCTTCCCATAGGCTCTCCCTCTTAAAATTTCTACCACCTCCAATAGCACTAAGCTGGGGTCAAGCCTCCAGTACATGGGCCTTTGCTCAACGTTGCAGGTACCATCTACAGGAGTGTTGTTCTGTGTATGTAGAAGGCAATTTCTGTAGGCATGCCCTGTCTCATTGATTCATTATTGCTGTGCTACTTTCAGTACAAAGCAGGCACTTTGGGTCAAGTCACTGCTTGGACTTGAGCAGACCGCTGGGGATGGACAGGTGTTGAATGTGCGGGTACCAAGAAGAAGGGCATTGGGTCCTTGTGAGTTGCACAGGTAGTTCTTGTAGGCAAGAGTAAAGCCCATGGTGATGAGTTTTCAGTGCCAAGTCGAGAATTTTGATTTGATCCATTTGTTCATCAGGCTCCACTGGAGCAATGGAGAAGGGGACATTTTAAGAAGATTGGACTCAAGGTGGCAAGTGAATTAGGAGAGAAGCTGCCTAACATGAATAGCAATTACACAGAGCCTGGAACTTAACAGATGCTCAATAGTTTTTGAAAGAATGAACAAATGAGATTATGCTAGCTGGGGTTGGACCATTCTGCCATTAATGATAACATAAATCAAGGCCCTGGAATAAGAAGGTGGCAGATTTAGTTATTTTAATGGCAAATGTGAGTTTCTTAGTTACTCTCTGATGTTACCATCATTTTTCCTGTACGTTTTCCACCAAAATTTCATACTTATGAATGGTACATATCCTAGATTTTCTGGCGTTGCCTTAGTTTGGTATTGACTGTATTTATTAAGGCATCAGTTTCCATAGTTATTAAAAGTAACACAGTCCTGCACTTACATTGATCATGTCACTAAGTTCTGTTAATTCTGCCTTAAAAATGCCATTGCTTTTATTTGACAGAAAACAGGCAACAGTCTTTACTTCTCACTGGTGTCTTTCTCTTGTATTGAAATGTCCTTGTAATACACAGGAAAATCTCAACTTAGCAAAGAAATAAAATAGATTCTAATTATTGTGTGAGATTCTCTGTGTGCATGCTACTTATCCATTGCTGTATAATAAATTATCCCTGAATACAGCAGCTTAAAAAGCAATAAACATGGATTATCTCATGGTTCCTGTGGGTCAAGAAGTCAAGAGTGACTGTGGCTTGTCTCCATGCATGCCTTTCTGGGTGTGTTAGTCAGTTTTCCATTGCTGCGACGAAATAACTGAGATAATCAACTTAAAAGAGTAAAGATGAGTTTTGGCTCACAGTTTTGGAGACTTCAGTCCACGGTTGGCTCACTGCTTGGCCTGTGGTGAGGCAGAACATCATGACAGGGAGTGTGGGGTGGAGTAAGACTGCTCACATCATGGAACCCAGGAAGCAAAGAGACTGAGAGGAAGGGAGTGGGGTCCCAGTCAGCACCTTCAAAGGCAAACCACCAGTGGCCAACTTCCTTTCAGTAGGCCCCCCACCCTTGCACATATGGACTTAGGGGGAATATTTTATGTCCAGTCCGTGGCACCGGTCACTCCCATGACCGTGGGCAGGAAGCCTCAGTTCTTCACCCCACGGACCTCTCAGTGGGGCTGCCTGCATATCCTTACCACGCTGCTGCTGAGCAGCTCCCCCCTGGAGTAAGTGAGCCACAGAGAGAGCCAGGAGGTCTTTTATGACCTCATCTTCAAAGTTCAAAGTCACTTACTACCTCTTCTGTGTGTGTGTTTTTTTTTTCCTTTTTTTTTTTCCTTTTTTTTTTTTTTTGGTGCTGGGGATCAAACCCAGGGCCTTGTGCATGCAAGGCAAGCACTCTACCGACTGAGCTACCTCCCCAGCCCTGTGTGTGTTTTTAATTAGAAAATGATGGCTAAGTCAAGTCCCCAGTCAAGGGAAGGGAAATCAGGCCCAATTTCTTGAACACAGGATACCAAGAATTTGTAGACATGTCTTAAACCCCCCAACATTACTCTTGAGGTTAGAGTCCTCCTGAGCATTTCAGTGATTTTGCTCTGGAGGGCTCTATCTTTACTCTTTCCCATTCGTTAACTTTTTTTCCACCTGTATAAGAACGGTCGCTATCTAGTAGAGGTCGAGGAATTTAGGTTACTCACAACCCTGTCTTGCTGCAGTTTTTCAGGCGCTTCTATCCATGTGGCTTCTGCTTGTTTGGAATGTGGTAGGACTGGACCTTGACCATGGGTTGTGTGTTGGGCTGACTGAGGTGAACAGACCGCTGCAGTGGACAGTCTGTGGGTTGGGCTGTTGGCTGTTGGCATCACCATCTAAGCCTGAGCCTGACGGGTGGTGCTGTCCTGGGCTCTCATTTCCCACGCTCTGTCTCATTCTCACCACAGACACCTAAGCCTCTCCTCTCTGGCTATGATAGGGGGTGTGCCTGTGGCCAGCCCCAAGGGCAGAGAGTGGTTCCTCTTGCTCAGTGCTCCCTGTTTGTTACTTGGGGAGGGGGGTTGTTGAACTGGTACCAGAGGATCAAAGTAGGGGACCAGGAGAGATTTTCGGAGGGATGCAGCAGTGGAGGGCTGGGGAGCCCACGATGAGAGTGAGGAGTGGAAAAGACCTTGAGGGCAGGATGGGGTGGGGAAGACAGTGTGGGTGGACAGGCTAAGATTTGGGAGGACAGGCATGTGGCAGGGGATAGGACAGCATAGATTTTTTTTTTAATGTAGGCAGAGGATTTTATGTATGATGCTATAGTGACAGATATGTATCGTTATACATTTACAGAAGCCCACAGAAAGCACAGCACCAAGACTGAATCCTGATGAGCATGTGGGCTGTGTGC
This sequence comes from Sciurus carolinensis, assembly GCF_902686445.1. Classification (NCBI taxonomy): domain Eukaryota; kingdom Metazoa; phylum Chordata; class Mammalia; order Rodentia; family Sciuridae; genus Sciurus; species Sciurus carolinensis. Next base: position 64,507,054 of record NC_062227.1, read on the forward strand.
GATTCTGATGCGTTCACAGGGGCCCATTATTGGTGACAAGTGCAGCACTGGGGCAGGACATGGAGAGCAGAAGACTTTGTTTTTGGGGTGAGAAGCACACGGGAAATCTGTGCTATCCTCTCACTTGCTATGAACCCAAAACTTCTCTAAAACAGTCTTAAGAAATATGTGAAGCCAGGTGCAATGACGCAAGCTTGTAATTCCCCCAGCTTAGGAGGCTGAAGCAGGAGGATTAGAAGTTCAAAGCCAGCCTCAGCGAGGCCCTGTCTCTAAATAAAAATAAAAAGGGCTGGGGAGGTTGCTTAGTGGTTAAGCATCCCTGAACTCAATCCCCAGTACCAAAACAAAAGACCCAAACATATTTGTGTGTGTGTGTGTGTGTGTGTGTGTGTGTGTGTGTGTGTGTATGTATGTATGTATGAAACAGGATCCTATCTCTGGGATGATAGAATGGGGAGAATAAGGATACCTACTTTGTATTGGGCACTTTGATAAGTTAACTTCTATTTTTTGAAACAGTTTATATGGGCACACACACCACTTACATATTTCTGTGGTCCAAAAAAATACTTCTGAGAGTATTTATTGTGAGTATGCAAGTGTTTAGAATATAGAAGGTAAATACATAAATTAATTTAGAGGGGACTGGCCAAGATATTGAGGTCCCTGACTTAGCACTTCCTGTCCATGTAGACAACTGGTGTATATACAACCTGGGGTCACAGTGGCTCCCTGTGAAGGCAAAACATGATTTCCCAAACTTGATAGCCCTCTCTTCTGGGGAGAACAGCTGCCATTGTAGGAAAAGATAAAAGCTAAGTTCCAGAGTCATAGAAGAAAAGGCAAATTTCATATCTTGAGTCTTGAGTTCAAACTTGAAATGTGTTTTACCAGCAGGACCATTTTGATTATGGTGATGTATCACAGAGGCTTTGTGGGTTGGGTGTGGGATTCTAGTAACTGCTTATGCCAGTTTAAGGAGCAGGGCTGCTGGAGTTGCAGGTGCCTGGGGTACAGATGAGCCCGAGGCCCACCTGTTTCTAAGTGCATACCTTATTTATTAGTATGCTGTGTCATGAATGACTTGGGCACCTTATCTGCTTTTCTTGATGAAAACATTAGAAAATTCAGTGGCAAAGAAAAGCACATTAAAGTGCACAGAACCAATCCTATTATATAACAGCAGTGCAAAACACTAGGTTACTAACAGGAAGAGACACAGCCACTGGGGTTGACCTGGCCTCCTCTCTGCCTGCACCTCTCTGAGTTGTACAGCCTATGAATAATATTTTCATTGTCTCAGCCAAGCCACCTTAGTTAAATATTTGATTCTACTGGAGTCATAAACGGGGATCAAAATATCACACATAGATTTTATGAAAGTAATTAAATGCTCCAGAAAGTTCAGTGGCTCAGCATGGGGCCCACTGCTTGGGATAAATTAGTCACACACCTTGTCATGTGTTTCCTTACCAAGTGACCATTGCTACCTATCTGTGTTTAAGCTTGTCATTTTGAGGAAACAAACAAAGTATTACTTTTTAATTTATAATCTGTTCTAATTAGTAATGCATGACAATGCATTTTGACACATTGTACACAAATGGAGCACAACTTCTCATTCCTCTAGTTGTACATGGTACAGAGAGGTAGACAAACTAGATATTTTTTGCTGTGTGTGTAAAACATACTCTTGGGGAACTTCAGATAGGAATGAAACTTCCTGCAACAGCAGCTTGTAAACAGTACGTACTCAATAAATGCTCTCTCCTCTCTCTGCCTCCCAGCTGTCGCTTGTAGATTACTTAAAACCAGCCCCTTTATGTCTTTCAAACATGCAACTCTATACCTTTGTGATTTGGCTATAACAATAACTTGTAGGTTTGATTTTCTCTGGACAGAAATATGTTTATTCATTGTAGTAATCCTGGACAGTAATTCAAAATTTTTATTTTCTTTTTTTGTGTATTTTCTGAAGTTTCTATGAAAGTTTATTTTGGGAGCTGGAGATTGAACCCAGGGCCTCATGCATGCTAGGCAAGCCCATTTTTGTCCCCCCAAAACTCCCCCAGCCTGAAAGTTGTTTTTTAAACAAAATTTTTGATGTTTCAGAAGGACACTCTGCAAATGAGCAAAAATAAATCATTATTCAGAGGTCATCACTATTAGCATATCCTTTCCAGAACTTTGACTTTAAAAAAAAGAGAGAGCTGACCAGAGTGTAGGCTGTCACAGCAACCTTTAGTCTCCAGTGGGACTAACTAGAAGTCTGCTGCCAGCTCATGCCCTGGGAGGGCGGTAGGTCATTTTGGGGTGTGTGTGCTCTGTTTTACTGGCTTCCTAATGTTCCCCGTCTTGGGCATGGTCTCCACTGAGCAGAGGGGTGGAGCTGAGATGGAGGATTTTGACGGCCAATGGAAGACCCTTTGTCATTCTGCACCATTCCATCAGCCAGAATTTAACCACAGGACTGCCCCTAACTGCAAGGAAGCCTGGGAAATAGAGTCCAGCTGTGTCCAGGTGCAAAGAGGATGCGGCTTCTTGCGCTTTTTCCTTGGTTATAAATCACAACTGTAAACGCCTCACTTTGAACCTGTTTGTATAGGCTGAGTCTGGCCCTCCCTGCCTCCACCCTCGGAAGCCCCAGGGGGATCTCTGCCCACCTGTTTACCCTGCTGCTCTCCTTCCCCTGTAGCCCGTTTCCCTCAACAGCCACCATGGTACTTGTAAGTCAGATTTTGTCACTCCCAGGTCTAAAGTCTTTTCAGGGCTTTCCCCACAATTGTTGGAATAATGTCCATCTTCTCCAGAGGCTGCCCGTCTGGTCTCTGCCCCCCGTCTCCACCCGCTGCCTTTCATTGGGTGCTCCCTCGCTGGCCTATCCTGTGGCACTGGGCTGTGCTTGTCATCAGCCCACCTGAGCCTTCCTGACCACCTCGTCACTCTGCCTCCTCAGGTCTCAACTGGGTGTCCACCTGCAGGGAGACCTTGGTGCCACACAGTCCTGCATTTCCTGCCCTCCACTGCTCAGGTGCCGCCACTAGCTGCCCTGTGGTCTCAAGGCCCCGGGCGTTCAGCAGCTGTCCTGCATGCTTGGTTTGCATCCTGTGCTCATAGGCCGTCTCCCTGCCTGCTCGACTGAATTCTGTGAGGGAGCTCCGTCTTGTTTACATCTCTGTCCCCAGATACAGTGTCAGTAAATACTTGTGGGATAGAGGACTGTCGCCACAGGTTCTTGCACGTGTTTTTTTTTTTTTTTTTTTGGTGGTGCTGAGGATTTGAACCCAGGGCCTTGTGCTTATGAGGCAAGCACTCTACCAACCGAGCTATATCCCCAGCCCTCTTGCACGTTTTTAGTGACAGCGTTATGCCCCTTGCACAGATCAAACTGCCTATTATAGAGGAGCTTTTAGGTGTTTTTCATTTACTAAAATGCTTTGGTGAGTATTTTTTATCTAGTCATTTTGTTTGGGTTCTTGCTCCTATCTGTGCTTCTTTTCTTAGGATTGATTTCTAAGTGAGGTTTTGTTTGCTAGAGGGTGTGTGCGTATGCAATTATAAGGTATGTGGTGCATATTGCTATTTGCCCTTTGACAAGACTGCTGGTTTCCAAGCTCTTCATACTCAGAAGCCCTTGGGCTGCCAGGGGTGGGGGGCCCTGTCTTCTTCATTGCTGTGCCCTTAGATCTTAGACTCTAAGGTCATCGGTTTTGTATAGTAAACAAATTAATTTCCCTGAGAAAATTCTAGTTATTCCTTCATTTAGATTTCTTTTTCTTCACTTTTTCATGTAAATGTTACCTGATTTTGCTTGCAGGAAGAACTAGGGCTGTATCTGCCCTGTCCCAGAAAGACCACCCAACGTCAGTGTGAACTTGGGGACCCTGGGGGCCGGGGTCACGTATTCCTTCAAATTCAAGCCAGGTTTGGTTGAGTCTTGTATCAGATCCATGGAGAATTCAGGACCTCACCAAGGGTTTCTGAAAATTCCAAGAAAGAGGCAGTGTCTCACCAGAATTCTTGTCTTCTGTGGTGTGGCGTGGGGCCAACTGGACCTTGCTTTCCATCCTCCACACTGTCCCTACCTAGTCCTCTCCTATCAGTCACAAATGTGAGGCTGCGCTGTGCAGGAAGAACCAGAGCTACATCTGCAGTAGCCACAGCAGGAGTTGCTACTTCACCCGTCCCTCGGCTCCTCCTCCTGAAGGCCCCTTTGTCCTTCCTGCTGCCAGCTCAAGCATCTGCCCCTTCAGCCAGCTCGGGACAGGCCTGCAGACCCATCCCCTCCTTAACAGTCCCCACCCACTCCTGCACACAGTGTCTAGGAGATTGCTGACGGGAGTATCTGTAATCAGGCTCGTTCTTCTCTGGATGTTTCTCGTCATCTTTTTCATTTGATTGATTCTTTATCTCTCTCAAGTCAAATCCGAGCCCCTTGGCCTGGCAAACCGGGGTTTCCTTTTAATCCATTGTTCTCAGTTTGTCTGCTGTGGGCATTTGGGGGTCACAAACTCTTCCCAGGTGTACAAAAAACTCCACACAGGTGTGCTGCCCAATTTCAACCCTATATAAAAAATGAACTATTACTTGAACTGTGCCAGCCCTTGAACTGAGCCACTGTGGGAGGCATCACGTGATTGACATCAGGGGACAACTTGCCAAGAAACAGAAAAGTGCCTCCATCTACATAACATCCCATGATAATGAGAGATCTGTGACCTCTGGCCTTTGTGTAGACAACAGTAAGGTCAGTGCTTGAAGGGACTAGGAGACCAGCACTTTATCCCCCCGCCCACCCCCCACATTTCTGTAAGCACATGGAGACAAGGTCATGCTATGGTAGGGCTGTTTCAGTTGTCCCTGACTTGTCTGGCAATACTTTGCATCTCTTAATCCTTTCACGGGGGCTGTCAAACCTGAACCCATGCAATGTTAGAAGGGGGTTGGTCATAAAAGCACAGACAAGTTGAGAGTGTCATTTTAAATTATTTGTATTGCCCATGCATTTGCGCATGGGCTGCTTTGTGTCTGCAGATGGTTGGGTGGAAGGTTGAATCCTGGAGTGTAAATGATCTCAGCATAGGTTCCAATTGATACATGTATATTTGATCTGTGGCTGATTGGCAAAGGTGTCCTGCATCCCGTTCTCTCCATGTTTTATTTTGCCCTGCCTTTATTTCCTTCCACATTGCATGATAATTATTGCGTTTGAATTATGTTATTTTTCTTTCCCTCACCTAGGTCTTGACTGAATGTATTAGACATGTGAATTGCTGCTACTTCTGTCTTGCTGATCTGCCCTTGTGTTCCCAAGGACTCCATTCCTAGCATTTTTTAACTCTCTTGCTTCTTTTGCAGACTTGGCTATAACTACCACTCACCAATTCTGCATGGTAGAAGTCTCTAGTACAGACCCTGCATTCTCCCATTTATCTATTTGGCCATCGATTTTGTCCATCTGATTGTTTCTTTGTGTGTGTGTGTGTGATGCTGGGGATTGAACCCAGGGCCTTATGCTTGTGAGGCAAACACTCTACTGAGCTATATCCCCAACCCCATCTGATTTTTTCATAAGCATCTTGAACTCTGTGCTCTATTTCAATTGATGTTAACAGTCAGTCACCCAAACTGGAAATGAGATTTATTTTGGACTTGTATCACCCACCTCCTTCTAAGCCATCTTGACATCACAGAGTCCTATACTGTTGATCTGCTCTTCACCTCCAATAGACCCAGGAACAGATACATATTTTTATTTCAAGGTCAATTTCAATGCCCAGTATATAGGAGCCACTGAGGAAATATTGGAATGAATGAAGAGTGGGCTAATGGATGAATGAATCAATGCTTAACTGACTTCTAAAATGGTTTGGGACAGTTACCATTCAGGATGATGCTTTTTATTTATTTTTATTGAAACAGAGGGATTGTTTTTGCTGATACCAATATTTTGAAAAGTAGTGTGATTTTGAAAAAGTTTTTTACTACATAAAACTTTCAGTCCTTTATCCCAGTCCACATTTAATGAATGTAAACTTCAAGGAGGAATTAATTGCTTATTACACTTGTGTTACCTGGTTGTTCCTGGACTTTTATGTAGGTAGTTCCATGTCTGGTTCTGTTCTGGTACCACTGGGAAGCATGTCCTCAATGGCAGGAATAGTTGATTTTAGGGACCTCTTTGACTTAAACCTGGGCTTCACTAGCTGGTGGCCTCAGTCCCTGGAGCCCTGGTGTCTTGGAGCTGCGGTGCTTCATTCTGGACCTTACTGTAACAAGAGGGGCCTCTGCTCCAGGGCTCGCTCTGTATGCCAGTGCTTCACTGAGCGGAAGTCGTTGCTTTGAGAGTTGGGTGTGAGAGTGCGGTCCCTTGAAGATCATTTTTTTAACTTTATTTTTTCCCTTTCCAACAGGGAGAATCCCGTATTCTCAGAGTAAAAGTTGTTTCGGGAATTGATCTCGCCAAAAAGGATATCTTTGGAGCCAGGTATGTCTGATTTTTTTTGGGGGGGGGTGGGGAGAGGGTAGGCTTCTGCAGAGTTTGGCAAGCACTTTTCAAATTTAGGGGTGCATTAGAACCATCTGGAGGGATTTTTTCCCCAGGGGCCACCAGCAGAGGTTGACGTGTGGCCTAGTGCTGATGCAGCTGGCCCAGGCCACGTTTGCACAGGGATCTAACTGTATCCCAAGGGCAGTTAGCAGGCTTGTCCTTCATGTGGGCTGATGGCATGAGGAAGTTAGAGTCTATGGCTGTGGAATATTTTGCCCTCGGGAGAGAAATACAGTTTAGAAATGTGGCTATGCTCATCTTAATACAGCCGGCTCTCGACATCCATGGCCACATCCATGGATTCATCCAACTTCCAGTCCAAGATATTTGGGCAAAACAATTATGTCTGTTCTGAACATGTCATTATTCCCTGAATAATATGGCGTAACAACTATTTAACAGCACTCGCGTTGGGTGTTGTAAGTAATCTGGAGATGACTGAAAGTGTACAGGAGCATGAGCATAGGTTATATGCAAATGCTACACCATTTTATAGAAGGGATTTGAGCATCTGTGGATTTCGGTGCTATGGGTGGAGGGGTCCTAGAACCAGTCCCCAGGGACACTGAGGGATGACTGTAGTTTTTTGTTTGTTTTTCCTAGCTTAGGGAAACCTGAAAGTGTCATTTTGTTCCTAGGAGAACTGGACACCCTTGATGTGTTTAGTCCAAGGGAAGAGATTTGGTGACTTTGGATCTGGTAATGGCTGTGCCATTTACCAGGGGCAGCAGCCTGAGCTTTCTGGACATTTTACCTGTTCTGTTTTGTTTTCAGTTCTGCATTTGAATTCAGATACTTTAAATCCACCCTTTTGTCCTAGTGGACTCTGTGATATGTGGCCTTCAGTTATTGTGCTGGTGGCCAGGTGAGGGTAAAGCCACTTTGAAGTAGGATTGACCTGGGTTTGGGACAACAGATCTTTTGAACTTTTGACCCAGGAGAGTCATTAGAGATGGTCTTGTCCTGCCTCCTGTTTTATGGTTGACGCAGGTCAAGTTCAGGAACTGCTCGCCCAGGTCACACAGGCCAGGGTGCTGGAAGAGTGACCAGAACGACCTGTCTGTCCCTGCCCAGGGCCCTGGTCACTTTGTGGCACTGGGTTATCATGGGTTTCGCAGTGAGGCCAGGTGGCTGCTGAAGGGTCCTCTGATCAGGTTATGGTTTCTTCTGTCGGCCTCCATGCCATGACCCTTGGTGACTCCTGGTCACAGGGACTCCACCTGATGCAGGAGACCCGTGGTAAGGAGGCCCCTTTCCTTCTATCTCACTGTCCTCCCCACATGCCCCATCAGAAGCCGGCTGCCACCAGTGGTCACACCTCTACTTTCTGACCTGCCACACACCATGTGCCTTTTAATTTTGTTGTTAAAGAAATTGGAAGTTACTAGAATGACACCTAGAGAAATTACGAAGAAATACAATTGAAATGAATGTTGGTAAAGCCCTTGGGCGGTTCCTGTGCCTGTGTGTGCCTCAGGTGACAAATGGGGGGCTAGCTCCTGGGGTGGTGTCACAGGGACCTCCTGTCTGAGTGTGGTCTTCATACCGACAGCAGCCTGAGCTGCCGTGATGTCGGAAGGGCAGCCCCTCCACCTGGAGGGCCCTCGTCATGGGACAGTGAGGTCACACTTAGGCACAGGCTGGCCAGCCTCGAGGCAGGTGGCAGAGTCCCTGCTTGCACTTTCCCACCCAGAGCAACTCTGCTGGTTTCAGGTCACTCCTCACCCCTGACATGAAACGCGTTTCCTAGAGTTCTCAAAGTCTGTACCTATGACCCACCTATGGCCCACCTCGGAGCCACCCGAAGGCTTTCCAGAAGCTTTCGGCTCATGTGCCTGTCCTCTCTCAACCCTCTCTGGGGGCCACATGGGCACTAAGATTTAGGATTTGCAGGTGTTATTAACTGGGGACTTCCTAATGTTTTTTCTGCTGGTCTCTGTTGCTAATTTAAAAATGTACTGGGCACAGACATCTCACATTTTCCTGTCTTTCACCTCTTTCTTAACACACAGCACCAAAAACCAGAGCAAAACGTTGTTTTAAAAAATTTAAAGATTTGCATGATTACTAGTAGGTTGTGCTGGTATGGCAAAAGTTCCTTTGCTGCTGGGTGTGGTGGCGCATGCCTGTAACCTCAGCAGCTAGGGAGGCTGAGGCAGGAGGATCTTGAGTTCAAAACCAGCCTCAGCAGCTTAGTGAGACCCTGTCTCTAAATAAAATATTAAAAAGGGCCTGGGGATGTGGCTCTGTGGTTAAGTACCTGGGTTTAATTCCCCATAACCCCCCCCCCCAAAAATGTTGTTTTCACTCTTTCCAGTGAAGTTTATTATTTGAAAGAAGTTGGATTTAGATAATCTCAATTTTTTTTAAAGGTTGATTAGGTTTTCTTTTTCATTACCCCCCAACAAAATGAAATTGATTGAAATAGTATTTCTCTGCCTATCAAGAAGGTCTGAGGTTGAAATTATAGTGGAATGACGCTCAGAAGCTTAGAAGAAAGAGTCAAGGAAATTTCAGCTTTGAAGTTTTTATTCTTTGTAGTTTTTAGGGACAGGGTAAAAAGGAGCTGTCCTCTAAGATGTTAATTAGAAAAACAAATAGTGTTTTGACCTCATGCATCAATTACCAGAAAATGAGCCAGACACTCTGAATCCCCTGAGTCCTCTTTCTGTCCTTCCTTTCCTGAGGTCCTCCCTGCCTGGCGTCTTCCTTCCCTCTGCTCTCTCAGGGGTCAGCTGACTTTTAAGTGCTGCTGCCCTTTAAGGACCTGTTTGCCGATGAGTGAGCTAACTCTGAAGGGTCGGCGACAGTGTGGGTTTGGGCCACGTTGGCTCTCACTCTGGGATGACAGGGTGGTGCCAGCTGTTACCTTTTGGTTTGGCCTGATGACTGCACTGTCCCTCCACACTACCTTGGGTAAATCCTTTAAAACCACCCACATCATAGTATGCTCCATGTAGAACAAGGACGACTGTTTCCTCATGGGAGGCACATGGGACTTGGGGAGGAGCCCAAAGTGACTCCAGTCGATGGGCAGGCAGCTCCGAGGTGTTCCTAGGCGGTGGTCAACAGCGAGGGAGGCCCTGCAGTGTGTTTCTGCCATCCACTGTGTACTTCAGAGCCCTGGGCCAGTAAGTGTACCCTTACCCCAGCCCATCCCTGAGTATTCCCTCCTCCTCGGGCCTCGCTGGGTGCCTCTGCCTGCCCTGGCAGAGGAGAGGAGGAGGGGCCAAGCTGGTGGGCAGTGTTGCCAGAACCCTGGACATGGCAGAGGCCTGGATCTGCAGCCTCTGGGGCTCTGCCACCAAGGGAAGTCACGTGGTCCCTTGGCCTGAGGTGGTGCCAGGTAAGGGGCAGAGTGTGATGGTTGAATGTGATTGGCAGGAGCAGCTGCGGAGGGGAGAGCACTTTATCCCTGCTTGCCCTTCTGAGGTGGTGGTGGGGGCTGCCTGAGGCCATCCAGGGTAGGAGTGTGTGGGGTACAGGTGGTGGGGCCCCTCCGCTGAGGTGACCATCCTCCCTTGAGAGACCTGTGTCTGAAGTGCCTTTCTTTTGGTCTCTCTTGGCCCTAATCCCATGCTTAAGATGCCGGATCATTTTCCATCTTCCCTCCAACAAAGTCCAACTTTATTAAAGGCACCTTTGTTCAGAGAAGGCTTGATAGCTGAGCTGCAGCCCCACCTGAACGTTGGAGTTGGCACACTTGGAGGGCAGCGGTGGGGAAGGACGGTCCCCTTGGGCTGTACCTGGAGGTGGAGCAAGGGCAGTCACTATAGTCATACATCTGCACTGGGACTCTGGCCTGGAAAAATGCCACGTTGGGTGGATGTTAGGGTGTAAGGTATAAATTGAGATTCTGTGACCCTGGGTCAGAGGCTTCCAGTCTTTACCGTCCCTGCCATGAAAAGAATGCTATTTTGTTTTCCAAAACAGTTTTTGAAACAATGCCGAGCAAAGGAAAATTAAACCCCTTAAAAAAGCAGGCTGTGTGTAGGATGCTGCTCATCCTCCCAAGGGAAGGAGGTCCTCTCCACACGAGCGCTGCGGGTCCCAACACGGCCTCTCTCCCCCTGAGCTTTTGCTGCAGCTGTTCTGTACCTGAGACCGCACTCCTTCCTCACCCAGGTCACGGTGACACCTTTGATGGCTTGGCCTTCAGGGCTCAGCTGGCTGGTCCTTGTCTCCTTGAGCATTCAGGCCACCTTCAGTCTCTAGCAGGTTACTTCCTGTCTTTGTTGTGCCCATAATTCCTGGGCAGCACTGGGCATAGTTCTGTCAATGGACCTGACTTATTTTATACTTATAATTATTTCTTATAATCATTTTATAGTTGTTCCTAAGCTACATTTTAGCTCCTCATGGCCAGGATTGCATCTTACTTTTCATCATCTAGAGCCTAGTACAGCACCTAGTGGGTCCTCGGGAAGTGTTTGCCAAGAGTACAAGAGCTGGGTCCTGTCCTCTCTCCTCCTTCCTTTTTTTTTTTTTTCCCTTCTGTCATGAAAACTCGCCATTTTCGAAATGTGCAGTGAAGCTGTCTTGTCTCTTCTTTTCTTAGCTTTTTTTTTTTTTTTTTTTTTTTTTTTTCTCCTGTGTCTGAAATCTGTACTTGTGCTTTCTGGAAGCTACTCATTGAACTTTCAAAGGCCAATTCTCTGGCAGTACACTTGCTGAGGTCCCCTGTCCTGTGACTGCAGCGGAGGACAGAAAGGTGGCTGCCACTTGGCTGTGGTGGTTCCACAGGTCTCCTCCTGGTCCCGGCTTGTTACTGTTCCTAGGCCCAGAGATCTTGCACACTGAAACTCACTTAGTGGAATGTGACCAGAGTGTGCTGCAGCCCAGGCTGCCGACCGCCTGCTCCTGAGGTGCTGTGGCTTGTCACCCTTCTCCCCCAGGCATGCGGGGAAGGTGCTTTTTCTGATTCTCTTGGAGGCTCTGTGTGAACCTGCCTGGGACTCACTCTGCATTCACATGAGTGCAGAGAGGAGATTAAGGGAGGCATACCCAGGACTGGCACCAGAGGAAAGAATCTTGGGAACTTGGGTGGATGGCAGGCAGGAAAGGTTTCCATTTCATGCTAATGTTTGTGCAAAATTGCTACCTCATACCCCAAAGGAGCATACTCTTACTGTGCTATATTCCAGAATATTCTCCTGGAGGCATGTGACCCAGCTGAGCTGGGAATGGAAGGTTGGGGCCCTCACCAGCCCCTTAGCGTCAGGGATCAGGACCCTGGTGTTCAGGTCCCGTTGGCTGCCTGCCGTCTCACACAGAAGTGCAGGTGATGGGTCAGGCATTGGCACCAGCTCATGGGGGGAGGGTTAAGCAACGAGGCAGTTACAGGAATCGGGCTAAAGTGTCAGAAACCTCATTAGGAGTTACAGGTGGGGATCAGCAGGCCACCTGCCCAAGCACTGTTGAGTCAGGCAGATCTGAGCAGAACCCGAGACCTTGGCAAAGTGGACCGAGCACATGCTCATGCCTGGGGCGGATTGATATCCACAGTCGACTGAGCTTGCAACTGACGCCCTTTGGGGTTTTGGGCTCAACCTCCCTGGGCTTTATGGGGGCCTCGATAGCCTTGGTAGGGGCACTCATGGCCTTCCATCATTGGCCTCCTGCATATTTCTCAGGCCTTGCTGTGCTTCATGACAAAGTGCATGTTCTCAGGAACTTGGGGTCTACCCCATCAAGAGACTCATGGCTTTGTGATCAGGGTTTCTTGATGTCATTTTTGCAATTGGTTGTAAGTGCTATGGTTCTAGGACTTGGCCATGCCTGCATTGTAACTTGGGGTTCCAGGAGCACCTGGGACTAGAAGAGGAATCCAGATGTGGTTTGAACTATTTATGTGGGAGCTAATTTGATCTCCCCAGTGTCTCTCTGCATTAGGTGCTCTTGTTCTTCCCATTTTTCAGATAAGCAAACTGAGGCAAGAAAGACTCTGTAGGTTGTTACCTCTCTACCACCACTAAACGGGAGAGCTGGGAACTGACTCAAAGCCTTGGCCCCTCCCAGAAGTTATTTACAGAATGTTACTGAGACTTGCAGTCAGCTGGTGAGGGCAGAGTGCTTCACCCCTGCTTGCCCTTCCAGGGTGGTGGAGGGGCTGCCTGAGGCCCATCCAGGGAAGGAGCGTGTGTGGTACAAGTGGTGGGCCCCCTCAACTAACACGGGCTTCTCAAGGGAGCATCAGTCACTGTTGGAACCCAGTGTGATGTCATCAGATCCTGTCTGAACTTTATGAAGAGGAAATAATTGTCTCTATTTGATCAGTGAGGAAATTGAGAGGTTGTCATTGGCCCAAGTTCAGACAATGCTGTCAGGAGCGGAGGACCAATTAAGACAAGATTTACATGGGTTCAATACCATGTTTTCTCCAGTGATATGCTGGCATTCCTCCTGGTGGGCCAGTTCAGGTGTTGGTGGGTCATTGGACCAGATCACTGGGAGGTTCCCTTTAAAACCGAAATGGATGATATGGTACTTTTTTTTTTGGTGAGCAGATGTAAGGAAATGGCTATTGTATTTGGTAATAACTGACCAAGTTTTTTGAACCAGAAGTAAATACTGTAAATTATTATGTTTATAATAGCTCTATTTTGCTAAGTAAGTTCTGAAAGCTTTTCTTTTAAACTTAGGATATCTTTTGAGGTTTCAAACTTTTTTCAGGTACATTTTCATTTCTAGGCATTCAATCTTCTGCCACAGGTGTAAGCAGAGACTGAATAGGTCATTTTATTGCAATTTTAGTCTAACCCTCTCAATTTTTCCTCCTCAGTGACAGTCTTCATTTGAGATTATAAAAGATGCATTGAAGACTAAAGCTGCCCCTTAACATTTAGCAGCGGTAGATGAGACAGGCCCAATCTGGAATCCCTTGCCCTCAGAGAGAGGGTTGCAGGACATCTCGTTTATGGCTCATTGCACGCGATGTGATTCTTGTTTGGGTTGCCATCCTCTTTTTCTTTTGGCAGCTGGGGATTTGAAATTTAAAACACATGGGCTTGAAGGTACTGGAAGGATGTGGCAAAAAGCCCTGTGTCTCCTAGTGATTGAGAGCAGTGGGCCTTAGTGCTACGTAATGCTGGCCCTGTGGCACCTGCTAACGTTGACCCACTTTATCTAGATTCAAGGTGGTAGCATTTTGCTGTTTGCTTCATCAGTTTTCCCCCCAGGTATTCAAAAGTGAATTATACATATCATGATAATTAGTCCCTAAATACTTCAGTTCGCTTCTTAAAAAAACAAAACAAAAAAACTTATTTCTATATACCTATAGAACTATTTTCATAAAACTAATAATTGCCTAACAGACAGTATTACCAAATCCATTATCTGCCTTCTCCCAACCATTCCTAAAATGCTTCTTGGAGCTGAGCTATTGAAATTCAGCTAAGAACCGTGTTTTGCACTTAATTGGTAGTTCTGTTCCCACTCTTAGCCCAGAACAGTTTTTCTCCTCTCTGCTTTGAAATGACTGATAAGTTGTCTTACTTTCCATATTTGATTGTTTCCTGATAGTATTATCAGTT